>NC_059158.1:69024281-71424281 GCF_019923935.1 Bubalus bubalis | reverse complement strand
ACTGAGTGACTAAGCACAGCAAAGGGTGGGGAAGTTGCTGGTTCTTGCCTTAGCCCATGGGATTTGGCTGTAGAAATAAACAGTTATAGTTAAATTGTTATATTTTAGCCTCTCAAAAAGGAACCACTTTCAGCCTTCAAGCAGACCCTGATCAGCAGAAGACAAGGTTAAGGGTCAACAGAGTTTTAAGCAAGACACAGGAGAACACGGGGTCCTCTGTTGTCGCCACACGCAGGCCTGATTCAGGTCAAGGTGGAGCCCCCAGCAGCAGGAGTGCACACTAACCTTTGTCCCAGGCAGTGCTTTAAAAGGACCCACCTGCTTTTCATGTTGGTTCCAAGAGGGTAGAGCATCCTTAGTGTGGCCCCAGCACAAAGAGAATCCGGGGCAGAAACAAAAAGCATTCTGGATGGTATGTAAACAGACATGGGCTCTGATCTGGAGTTTAGAAGGCGAGAAATGACTCATCTTCACAGAAAAGGCCCACAGGCTGCCGTCTGGAGCTCTAGGAAGACAGCCTTTTGAACTCACCATAAGCCACAGCTGAGTGTGTTCAAAAGGCTAACTAAACACAGAACAACCAGGTAAGAAATACATGCCATAATATGAACGGCCTCAAAGCCCAGCCCAAAGCAGCTACCTCATTTTCGGAGCCCAGTGCAACATGAAGATGTGAAGTCCCTTGTTTATAAATTATTAAGAATTTCAAAACAGTGACAGCAGAGGATTAAAACAAGCACAGGGACTCTTCTCTGCGTACAGCCTTATGTGATCATACAGCCATCCATAGCATTGGCCCTGTGTCTCCAGCAGAATTAATTCAGATGTGTAGGATGTGCCATCAAAACTCATTGCTGCCTAAATCTTACCTAGCAGTCAGAGAAAGAACTTTGTCCTCTTGACAGAGCAGTGATATCAGAGGGGTAAGGGGATGGGCAGTGGGCCTCCCCAGAATCCATTCTGAACAAAAATGTCTTTACTCTGTACTGGAGACTGACTCCCTGTTCCTCTTCCTTCCTTTCCTTCAGAGAAGAACTTGCCTTTTTTTTGGGGGGGGGGGTTCCCATTTTTCGTGATCTACTGGTATCTGTGCCCGGTCTGGAGTTCCCCTGGTTCTGTGAAAAGGCTTCCTTTACACATGATTTCTTTCCCACCCTCCTTCTTCTTAGCAAACACACAGCTCTTTAAAAGACTCTGACTTTTTTTTTTTTTGCAAGTTCTGTGGCTTTTATTAAATATATACTGTAATACCAAACTGTGATTACATGATGTCTGGCTTTCCCTGAACTCAAATTTAATATCCTGAAAAATGGGAAGCTTTATTGCAAGGCTGAAGTATACCAGGAGTGGGGGACTTGAGGGCGAGCGCACATGGGTCTGTTGATTGCTTTTATTCCCCCTTCTAAGATCTCTACCTGGTCATGGTTTGGTACTTTATCCTCCACTTTACGTTTTAGATTGCCTTTTTTATCCTCTTGAATTATGTTCATTACACAGTGATTCTAGACATTATTTCAGAAGACAAATAATTTATAATTCTACACCCTTAATACTGTTTTCAGCCTTAATACTCTGTTTCCACATTCTGTTATTGTCCTGGATTATATTTTTGATTGGTGCATTCATAATGGAGTTATAGGTTTTTGTCTTGGTATAGTTGAATTTTAATCCCTTTCATACTTATAAAGGTGAAACACATTTATAAACTTAAAGGAGATGAATGAACAATAAACAAGAAGTGTTAGAACTGCCTGCAAATGGAAGCAATAATCATTTAGAGACCGAGAGTCTAATAAAATGGAGCTGAAGTGATCCTAGTGGTTACTGGTCCTGTGCCTTTATTTTGCAGAAAAGGAAACTGAGGCCCTGACATTAAATAACCTGCCACACAGGTCCTAGGGGGCAGTCAGGATTAAACAGGCTGTAAGTGCCTGTTTAAAAATACAGGCTGAGCAGTACTGCTTCCACACTAGTGTCTTTGGTGGGACATCAGATCTTCGAGTGTCTATCCTTCATTTGTGATTTGAGGGCGTTGGAACAGATTTGAATCCAACTTGAAACGGACACAATGACCCCTGCCTAGTCAGCCCAGGACACACATAATGAAAAATATGGTAGCAATTACAACATTCAGTGTTGAACACTGGCTCACCAGATCCTGAGGAAAGCTGAAGACTGGATCTCAAACTGGATTTGTGCAGCACATTCACTGCCGGACTGTTCCGTAGGTTAGTGGGCTTCTTTTAAAATTACTAACTCAGAGGAAAGTGAGAGGGTTCTAAGCACGCAAGTGGACGGGCCATCCTCTTTCAAGTGGAGTAAACCATCCCTTCGACTGTTCAGAATGCTTCTCAAGTAGAATAAGGAGCCCTCTACTGGTAGGACCACGAAAAATCAGAACTTGTTAGGTTTGTGAGAAATGGGAGGAAAAAAAATCCTAGGATCAGAACAGATTCGAATTGCAAAGAAACATGAAGAAATGACTAGTTTAAGAATCTCAACTTTCCAGACAAGAAACATGGATCTAGAAAGTTTAAAACTTTTCTCATAAAATTGTTAGCAACATTCTTCTGAGGAAATGTTCATGTAAGTGGCAAAAATCTCTTTGTTAAAATGTAAAGTTAGCTTTCTAAAAATAGAAGCCTCTTGACAAGTACTCACCGAGTCAGAAAGGAATGTGTGTTGTTGTGTCTGACTCTGTGACTCTGTACTATGGCCCGCCAGGCTCCTCTGTCCATGGGATTTTTTCAGGCAAGAATACTGGAGTGGGTAGCCATTTCCTCCTCCAGGGGAATCTTCCTAACCTAGGGATCAAACCCGTGTCTCCTACATTGCAGATGGATTCTTTACTGCTGAGCCATCAGGGAAGCCCCTCAAAAATGGATACAAACCCCATTTTTGCTCAGGGAAGAGTATGGTTCTCTCACCTTCACATGAAATTCTGTACTCCATTTGCTAAACCAAGGTTTTCTAAACTGTAGTCATTCAAGTCACTGACCTGCTTTTTGCCATAGCCAAGTACTCTGTCTTAATATTTAATATTTTTCTTTCAATCACGTCATTTTTTAATTTCAGCCTCTTCCCATGCAATAGAATCCTTGAAATTTCAAGTTTACTGTGTTGTGTGTGTGTGAAACAATGTTCTTTTTAAAAGATTTTTTGACATAAACCATTTTTTTATAAAAAATTATTATTAATTTTAATTTTGGCTGTGCAGGTCTTTGTTGCTGTGCGGGCTTCTCTCTAGTTCCTGTGAGCTGGGGCTGCTCTCTAGCTGCGCTGCAGGCTTCTCATTGCAGTGCTTCTCTGGTTGCAGAGCCCAGGCTCAAGGGCGCTCAGGCGTCAGTGATTGTGGCACGTGGGCTCAGTAGTTGCGGCTCCGCTCCCCAGCTCTAGGACACAGGCTCAATAGTTGTGGCGCATGCAATTAATTGCTCCAAGGCATGTGGGATCTTCCTGGATCAGGGATCGAACTCAGGCCTCCTGCATTGGCAGGCAGGTTCTTTACCACTGAGCCACCAGGGAAGCCCAACAATGTTCTTTTTGTGTGCCAATTAAATTCATCTCATTTAATTATCTCATATATAAAGTGCTTTACAAAACACTGAGGTAGATATATTTCATTTAAATGGTGTAAATATAGTGGCCATAATTTCATTTTTCCATTCACAGCAAGTTGTTTATTGCGTTTCTTCACCTGGTCTCTCCCTCCTGCCCTACCCGCTGTCTTGAAGTCTTCCTTCATCCCCTTTCCATTCTTTCAGTCTTTTGGTTCAGTATTCACATTTCCTTTTCCCCAGTGAGGTGAAGAAAACTTTCTCTCCCTATGGCCCACTGGGGACTGTGCCTCATTTGATATTGAACTCCAGGAAACCATATTGAAACAAACTGGGATTTGACAGAATGAATAAAAAGACCTTTGTATTCTTGTCTTTTTCTAGGAATTGAGGCTTGAGGAATATTGAAAAGTGATGTTATTTCTATTTCATCCTTATAGTCAGCCTCCTCTGAGGAAATGGCACATAAACACAGAAAGTCCAGTGTATAAAAACACATTTAATAAATGATTCCTTGAAGAATATACTGGAGAGTCTGTTTTTGTTCAGGCACTGTGAAAGCTGTAATACCTATAGGGGAGAATGGAGATGAGAAAAAGTTTGATCTTCATGAAATCTTTTCCTTTATTAAACATTCCTGTGGAATTAATCCAAGCTTTGTTTCTTCCAGAATAAAGGGCTTCATTATGCATTTATTGCTGGATGAATATACTCAGTTGCCAGTTGGTTGTAACTTGGTGCCAGGATGAACCCCCATTATTTACAGTAGATTATCTGTATTGAAGCTGATCTGAAAAGGATCAGTTTTGAAATCTCTTGTCATTATCATCTATTTTCTTTGTTGAACCTACTGTATCATCTTTGTTGGCCCTTAATGAAAAGTGAATGAATAACCTTTTGACAGAAATATTTATATTTGTAAGCTCAGAAAGAGTTGTTCCAAATTCAAGCTGTTTTATAATAAGTGCAGAGAAAACTCTTCTCCCAAAGGAAAGCGTGTCATGACTGAATTTTCCTTTTAGTAATACTTACATAGTAGTTTCAGAATCATATGGAAAATTTTTACAAAATAACCTATGACTAGCCCAAACATAAATTGAAACTAAAGTTACGGCAATATGATTCTATATACTTTCTTATTCGAGGGGAAATTTAAGCATCTTCAATCCTAACAACAATTGATTTTAAAAACACTAGTGCAAGACTCCAGGACCCCTGCGAGGAGTGGGTGCTCTGCATGTACCACGGCTCCCTGAAGAGATTCCTTCTGATGGCAAACAGATGCAGACCCCATAGAGAGGCGGATGTCCTCTGCAGCCATCACAGGGATATACGCGCCTTTGAAATGACATCAGCCAGGAAATCAGTGACTGGAGTTTCAGATTTCACAGAAGGATTTTACTTTGCTTTTTGTAGGCCCAAAGATGGCAGAAGGAGGCAATAAATTCTGGCTTAGAACCTCTCCCAGTAGATGTTTAAAGAGATTATATTAGTAAATCAACTGTCCCAATCCCCCTATGTGATATGGACCATCCGGTTTGGGTTTGAATTTCTTTTGTCTTTCTTGTAGAGAACTGATATAAGCCAACAATTCAGAATAAGTTGGACAGAAAGGTGGAATACAGTACTGGGAGGATTATCAAGAACTAAAGGAATTATTTTTTATGAAGTTTTTCCTGTAACTAGATTTATGACTGGAAAGGGCCAAAGCTGAAACCGTGCAGTAAGGAGATTAGCGTTTCTCACTGGAGAAAAGATAAGATCGCCTCACTTTAGCGCATGGGTTTACTGTTCATGAGTGAATACTGCTCTTGTTTCCAGTTTCATCTTTACTCTTCTATTATAACTGTGCTTTTAGTGAAACACTCTTACATAAATGTGGAGGAAATTCTAAAATTGAGGAATATATTTTCCACATGAGTCACTATACACATTGATGTTTATCTTGTGGTTCTGCCAAGAAACAGTGAGCAAGGCTTAGACTTACAGCAGTTCATTTGGGTAGGCCAAAACAATTCTCATTTACTTCTACCTAAGTGAACACTCACCCAAGAATACGAAGGCACACCAAATCTTATGAATAGCCACTGCAATTTCAAATGACTGGACGAGCAGTTAATACTAATGAAGTCAAGGTTGCAGGCAATGTCTTTACAAAGGCCAGCTGAATCACTGGTGCCTAAGGAATGGTGCTGGATCTGAAGGATGACTGGATGACTAATGTGTTAGGAATATGGATAAAAATTCATCACCTCCTGGACAACACTCAAAATGTATGACCTAAATATGGTGAATGTGGTCTGGATGCTTTTAGACACAAGTAGCAGAGAAATCTGGCTCAAATAAATTTAATCAGTTATATTTTCCATTGTATAGGAGACCCAGAAGTAAGTCAGGCTCTAGAACAGCCGATACAGTGGCTCAAAGATACCATCAAAGACTTGAGTTCTTTCTTTTTCTCTGATATCTCAAAGTCATCCTTTAGATTGGTTTCTGTGACAGTCATACAATGGGGGCAGCAGATTCAGATCTATAACACAGAGAAAGAAAAAGTCCTTCTTACATCCTTTTTTTTTTAAGAGATGATAAAACTTTTTCAGCAGCCCTTCCCATGCCTTGGAAAATATTGGTTCACACGGGTTTTTCTAACGAAAAGGGGGATTTCAACAATGGGCTTAGATGAATAGTTCTCAACTACATTTTGAAAGTTGAGAAAAATACTGATACCTGGGTTCTATCCTCAGAGATCCTAAGATGCAGTGTAGGGTACTGAGAGTTTTAAAAGCTCTGTGGGTGATTCTAATTTGTAGGTAAGCATTTGAGAATCATAAATTTAGACCAAATTTCCAGAAGTGGGGGTAGAATAGGAGTAGGGAATGGATACTGAATTATAAACCACTATAGTCATTAAATATTGTTGCATTTGCAATGTAAATTTTAAAAGGTGAATGTTAATCTATAAATGCACACATGAGATTTGAGTCAAGTTTGGAGGAATTAATATTTATAACAAGACCAGATGAATGTGGTCTATACTAGGAGAACAAATTAGATGCATCCAAAGCCAACAGAGGCAGAAGATATTAAGAAGAGGTGGCAAGAATACACAGAAGAACTGTACAAAAAAAATCTTCACAACCCAGATAATCACGATGGTATGATCACTCACCTAGACCCAGACATCCTGGAATGTGAAGTCAAGTGGGCCTTAGGAAGCATCACTATGAACAAAGCTAGTGGAGGTGATGGAATTCTAGTTGAGCTCTTTCAAATCCTGAAAGATGATGCTGTGAAAGTGCTGCACTCATTATGCCAGCAAATTTGGAAAACTCAGCAGTGGCCACAGGACTGGAAAAGGTCAGTTTTCATTCCAATCCCAAAGAAGGGCAATGCCAAAGAATGCTCAAACTACCGCACAATTGCACTCACCTCACACGCTAGTAAAGAAATGCTCAAAATTCTCCAAGGCAAGCTTCAGCAATACGTGAACCGTGAACTTCCAGATGTTCAAGCTGGTTTTAGAAAAGGCAAAGGGACCAGAGATCAAATTGCCAACATCTGCTGGATCATGGAAAAAGGAAGAGAGTTCTAGAAAAACATCTATTTCTGCTTTATTGACTATGCCAAAGCCTTTGTGTGAATCACAAGAAACTGTGGAAAATTCTGAAAGAGATGGGAATACCAGACCACCTGCCCTGCCTCTTGAGAAACCTGTATGCAGTTCAGGAAGCAACAGTTAGAACTGGACATGGAACAACAGACTGGTTCCAAATAGGAAAAGGAGTATGTCAAAGCTGTATATTGTCAGCCTGCTTATTTAACTTATATGCAGAGTACATCATGAGAAATGCTGGGCTGGAAGAAACACAAGCTGGAATCAAGATTGTAGGGAGAAATATCAATAACCTCAGATATGCAGATGACACCACCCTTATTGCTGAAAGTGAAGAAGAACTAAAGAGCCTCTTGATGAAAGTGAAAGAGGAGAGTGAAAACATTGGCTTAAAACTCAACATTCAGAAAACTAAGGTCATGGCATCCGGTCCCATCACTTTGTGGCAAATAGATGGGGAAACAGTGGAAACAGTGGCTGACTTTATTTTTGGGGGCTCCAAAATCACTGCAGATGGTGATTGCAGACATGAAATTAAAAAATGCTTACTCCTTGGAAGAAAAGTTATGACCAACCTAGACAGCATATTAAAAAGCAGAGACATTACTTACAAAGGTCCATCTAGTCAAGGCTATGGTTTTTCCAGTAGTCAGGTATGGATGTGAGAGTTGGAATGTAAAGAAAGCTGAGTGCTGAAGAATTGATGCTTTTGAACTGTGGTGTTGGAAAAGACTCTTGAGAGTCCTTTGGAGTGCAAGGAGATCCAACCAGTCCATCCTAGAGGAGATCAATCCTGGGTGTTCATTGGAAGGACTGATGTTGAAGCTGAAACTCCAATACTTTGGCTAACTGATGCGAAGAGCTGACTCATTTGAAAAGACCCTGATGCTGGGAAAGATTGAGGACAGGAGGAGAAGGGAACGACAGAGGAGATGGTTGGATGGCATCACTGACTCAATGGACATGTGTTTGAGTAAACTCCGAGAGTTGGTGATGGACAAGGCCTGGTGTGCTGTAGTTCATGGTGTTGCAAACAGTCGGAATCGACTGAGTGACTGAACTGAACTCAACTAAAAGGCAATTAAAACCATTTATAAGATATTATAAATATTAAATATCATATTAAATAATCAGCAACAAGGGAAGTAGTAAAAGTCATGGCTCTGGAAAAAGGAATGCTTAACATTGATAGAGTCAGAATAATTTTGGGGAAAAAAGAACCTAAGAAGTGGAATGAGGTTGAGTGGAAAGAGCACAGGAGTTGAGCCAAAAGCTCTGTATTCTGATCCTGGTATGGCCTCTATTTGTTCTTGGACAAGTCCTAGTAATATCTGTGAGCCTCAGATATTTTAGTTTTGATCTGCATTTCCATAATAATTAATGATGTTGAACATTTTTTCATGTGCCTCCTGGCCATCTGTATGTTGTCGTCTTTGGAGAAATGTCTACTTATTTCTTCTGCCCATGTCTTGATTGGGTTGTTTGGTTTTTTGTTGTTGAGTTGTATGAGCTGTTTGCATATTTTGGAAATTAAGCCCTTATGGGTCACATCATTTGCAAATATTTTCTCCCATTTCATTGGTTGTCTTTTCATTTGTTTGTGGTTTCCTTTACTATAGAAACACATCTAACTTTGATTAGTTCCCATTTGTTCCTGTTATGATTTGATTCTTGAAACTTACAAAAAAAATTTACTTGTCTGCACCGGGTCTTAGTTGCAGCATGCAGATCTTTTTTAGTCGCAGCATGCAGAATCCTTAGTTGCAGCATGCAAAGTCATAGTTTCGGCCTGTGGGATCTAGTTCCCTGACCAGGGATCAAACCTGGGCCCCCTGCACTGGGGGCTTGGTGTCTTATCCACTGGACCACCAGGAAGTCCCAATTCCTGAAGTGTTTACTTTATATTAGGATGTAACCATCTCTTGTGATATATATATATAGTATTTCTTGACTTAAAGATAAATTTAAATGTTTTCTAGTCTCCAAAGTATATATTATCCTTTCTGGTATATGAACTACATAAATTACAGGAGATGACTTTGGCAGATTTGGAATAACTGAGACCAAGAGGTTGAGTCTTCACAGAATAGGCTCTTACCATGTATAGCAGAGACAGAAATACTAACCAGCCAGTAATTTCTTGGAAAGTCTTGACAAGATCTTTAAGAGTCTTTGGATGCTCTGTGGACAAACTTTTTAGAGCAGTTGCCATGAGTGCTGGTGAAACCTTTCATCATATGTCATTTATCTGAGGCATTTGCCTCTTGTACTAAAATAATTGGAAATAAAATAATAAAATAATAACAACAAATGCTTGCTCACACAGCTTTCTTGGGTCCTGATAGCACAGTGCAGCTTTAGCCATTTTGTAGTTTTTGACCTGAGGTACCCAGTCATTGATAAATGATGTTTAATTTCACAAATATGTGCAAATTGCACTTTTGAGCAAGGCCTTGGACTTAGTGTACATGTTCACCTGATAATATTCACAGTCAATTTATTGACTGACCCTACTTTAACAAATGCTCATTTTTCATACTAGAAATATGCATAGAACTCTATTTTCTAATAGTTTTTCCCTATGAAGGCAATTCATTTTCTAATATGTACATATTTTGCTGTAGACAAGAGTTCAGTAGGTGATAGATCAAACCTGGCCCAAATCCAAGGGAGTTGATTTAAACACCCAAAAGAACCTCAATAGGGGGATTCAAGTACAAAGTAATCACCTCAAACTACCCCATACAGTCTCCAGCCAAGATAATATTTTTAAAAAGACATTATACCTAATATAAAGCAAAATGTTTAAAAAGACCACAATATACCTATAACTAATGAATTAATTACCTTATGCCTAATCCCCAGCTCTGTTTTTCAGTATAAAATGATTATGATACAGAAAAGGAAGTATGCTCTAGACTTAAGAGTAAAATTAATCCCCAGTGTTGTGGAACATTTTAAGTAGTGACAGTATTGTACATCTTCATAAGTCACTGTTGTTCTATTGAGATCAAAGAAAGGTTTTTTTAAAAAGTATAGGAGTTCCTGCAAGTATACAAACAAAGCTCACCGTATTCTACAAATTCTACAGAGACAGTGCTTTTAGTGATTCCTTTTAAAATTTTCCTCTGGCTTTACTAATTTAAGAATCACTTTTTATTGATATGTTATTTCAATTTGCAAAAATGCATGGTTAAATTGTTCTAAAGTCATCTTGATAATCATAGTGCTAGCTTACCTGACGCATTGCTAAAACGTTGGTATGCATGTTTAATACCTGCTTATGGTTTCAACCACCAGCCGTCAGAAAATTACTCCTTTTACAATTGACAAAAGGCAAAAAATAAAGGATAAAAAAGAAAAAGAAAAGAGGGTGTGTGGTAAGGGAGAGATATTTGTTATTTCTTGTCTTGTGATACATTTTATAGCAATAAACACTGCTACCTCCTAAATAGAGCCTTTGAAGGCAAAAAAAGAAGCCGCTCCAAAAGAAAGCTTTATAAACTGGAAATTATCTTCCTGTTCTTTGTGGCTTTGTCCTTTTGAAAGTCTGCATGACCTCTCCGCATATTAAAACAAGGGTGTGAGGACTGATGACTCGACTGAGTGAGTGAGTTACAGAAAAGTAGCTCTGGCATCTGTTACTTCCACTCTGTTATCCATTACTGCTGTTCTGTTAATGGCAGCAGACACTTGATTAACTACCGAGATTTGGACATGAAGGGGATCCAAGGTGGGCTGTAAAGTAAACCACAAAGCTAAAGCTCTGTTTCATCTTCACCTCAATGTTCCTTTCTTTACAAATTTCTGGCAGACTGGCAGCTGGAGGCCTCACTTCAGGGACATGAGAGACTATTTCAAGAATAACTGATTTTAAAAATTCATACTATAATAACTTGTTAATAAAACTCCAGAAATATATATAATTTTTGGTATATCCTCTTAGGGAATAATTAAAAGCACATATCCCCTTCTCCAATAAATACACATCAGTAGATAAACTTAGAGAGATTGAGAAGTAATTTATAAATATTTACAAAATTCTTAATTTATGCACAACCATAGCAGAGAACGAGGATTGCTTTATAATACATTTTCATAGCTAGAGCTATAACCAAATCTCCAAGTGAAAAAAAGACAAAAATCCAAATTTCTTAGTAGTTGTCAAAATGTTAATGCATCCACTGAGATAACAACAACATTTACCTGAGGGTTTAATGTTTACTGTCATAAGTAAAAATACCAAAAAACATTTGTTAATACAAATAAATATTGTGTTTCCTGAGTGACTTATTAATATATATTAATATTAATATATATATTAATAATTATAATAACTTATTAATATATATTCATGCCATAAAAAGAGGCAGCTTTCTTCTGTATGACTTACATAGAAGCAGATGTTGTAGCTGGAAGGAACTGTGAAGAGCATCTAGTAGTTCAAATGACTGGGGCCTCAGTGGGTAAGTGAATTTCTTAAGGCCTAAAACTTGACTGGGGAAAGTCTGAAACTCAGTACCTTAGTCGTTTCATTATCAGCTCAGTGCTCACTTCCTCCTGCCTTGAACTCATTATAGTGTCCACTCCTGATATTTGTTAGTATTCACAAGGAGGCACAATTGATTCTAAAAAGTAAAACATGGAATGTGAAGGGAAAGTTTGATTATGAAACTTAAGACCAATCAAGCAACCAAATTATGGAAGAAAAATGAAGTCATGAACCAAACTTCATACCTGAAAAAAAACAGTTCTTATTCATTTAGTACTTGTACTTCTCGAAGAACTTAGCCCAGGGTCCAAACTCAACATTGCTGAGATCTACAAAGTTGAAGGACTTAAAAAATAGAGTGAAGGCATTAAGTTTTAATAAGAATTGGTCCTACTGGACAGCACAGTCTATCCTGAGATAGCACAATGAACCTATATTTATTTGCTGATTAAGACATGGTCCAGGGACTTCCCTGGTGGTCTAGTGGTTAAGATTTTGCACTTCCACTGCGAGGGGCTTGGGTTGGATCCCTGGCGTGGGGGGAACTAAGGTCCTGCATGCCACACTGCACTGCCAAAAGAAATGGTCCAGCCATGGACCATTATATACCGGTCACCAGAGTAATGCAAACACACCCACTCCTAACAGTTCTTTGGCTCATGCCACAGCCTTTTCTATAGCCTAAAGTAGAAAAGAAATTGCTCTTTATGGTTACTTGCTTATATAAAGATGTCACCCTAGCAACTGTTGATTGAGGCCAGCATCTGGTGACTATTACTGGCAGAGAGAATGCAAAAGTGATTTAGCTTATACTGCATGTTCCCTTTTTTAAAAAAGTTAATTTTGTTGCGCTGGGTCTTCATTGTTGCATGCAGGCTTTTTCTAGTTGCAGTGAGCAGGGGCTACTCTCCAGCTGTGGTGTGTGGGCTTCTCATTGTGGTGGCTTCTCTTGTTGCAGAGGATGGCTCTAGGCACACGGGCTTCAATAGTTGTGGCACACAGGCTCAGCAGTTGTCAACTGAGGGCCCTAGGGTGCTCAGGCATCAGTGCTTGTGGCGTTTGGGCTCAGCAGTTGCAGCATGTGGGCTCTAGAGCACAGGTTCAGTAGTTGTGATACACAAGCTTAGTTGCTCCACAGCATGTGGAAGCTTCCTGAACCAGGGATTGAACCCATATCCTCTGCATTGGCAGGTGGATTCCTATTCACTGTAAGACCAGGGAAATCCTCTCTACTCTTAATAAGATGGAAAAGTCCATCAAATAATATTTGTTATTATAATTCTAAGTGTACAAAGTTCAAATATAACAACTGCAAAGTTGTTGGGAAAGATTGAAGGCAGGAGAAGAAGGGAGCAACAAAGGAAGAGATGGTTGATGGCATCACTGACTCAATGCACTTGAGTCTGAGCAAGCTCTGGGAGTTGGGGAAGGACAGGGAAGCCTGGCCTGCTGCAGTCCATGGGGTTGCAGAGTTGGACACGACTGACTGAACAACAAAAAAGTTGTCAAGGAGAAATATAGATTTAAAAAATTTGTGAAATGGGGCTAATGAAGAATTAAACAGAAGCCATTGTCAGGCATTACTACATAATCCAACCTATAATCTCGTGTTGTTGTTGTTCAGTTGCTCAGTCATGTCCTACTCTTTCTGACCCCATGGACTGCAGCATGCTGTTTCCCTGTCCTTCACCAGCTCCCTGAACCTGCTCAAATTCATGTCCATGGAGTTGGTGATGCCATCCAACCATCTTGTCCTGTCGTTCCTTCTCCTGCCTTCAATCTTTCCCAACAACTTTGTAGCTGTTATATTTGAACTTTGTCCACTTAGAATTACAGATGTGAATGGTTCAGTTCAGTTCAGTCACTCAGTCATATCCGACTCTTTGGGACCCCATGGACTGCAGCACATCAGGCTTCCCTGTCCTTCACCAACTCCCGGAGTTTGCTCAAACTCATGTCCATTGGGTTCGTGATGCCATCCAACCATCTCATCCCCTGTCATCCCCTTCTCCTCCTGCCTTCAATCATTTCCAGCATCAGGGTCTTTTCCAATGAGTCAGGTGGCCAAAGTATTGGAGTTTCAGCATCAGTCCTTCCAGTGAATATTTAGGAATTATTTCCTTTAGGATTGACTGGTTTGATCTCCTTAAAGTTCAAGGGACTCTTAAGAGCCTTCTCCAACACCACAGTTTAACAGCATCAACTATTTAGCACTCAGCCTTCTTTATGGTCCAACTCTCACATCCATACATGACTACTGGAAAAACCATAGCTTTGACTATACGGACCTTTTGTTGACAAAGTAATGTCCCTGCTCTTTGATACGATGTTCAGGTTTGTTATAGCTTTTCTTCCAAGGAGCAAGCGTCTTTTAATTTCATGGCTGCAGTCACCACCTGCAGTGATTTTTGGAGCCTAAGAAAATATAGTCTGTCATTGTTTCCATTGTTTCCCCATCTATTTGCCATGAAGTGATGGGACCAGATGCCATGATCTTAGTATTTGAATGTTGAATTTCAAGCCAGCTTTTTCACTCTCCTCTTTCACCTTTATCAAAAGGCTCTTTAGTTCCTCTTCACTTTCTGCCATAAGTGTGGTGTCATCTGCATATCTGAGGTTATTGATATTTCTCCCGGCAATCTTGATTCCAGCTTGTGCTTCATCCAGTCCATCATTTCACATGATGTGAAATTTCACTCTGCCTATAAGTTAAATAAGCAGGGTGACAATATACAGCCTTGACGTACTCCTTTTCCAATTTTGAACCAGTCCATTGTCCCACGTCCGGATCTATCTGTTACTTCTTGACCTGCATACAGGTTTCTCAGGAGGCAGGTAAGGTGGTATAGTATTCCCATCTCTTTAAGAATTTTCCACTGGGGAGCCATAATCTCTTGAATCAAAGCTTCTAACTGTCTGGATTCATATGTGACTGTATTATTTCCAATATTCACATTCTTCTTTCAGGAGTAGTTCAGTAACAACAGGTATGCACATTGTTTGTCCAAGTTAACATGCAACAGGAAAACTGAAACTGCAAAACATGTTCTTAACATGCTCCAGAAGTTTATTTGGAACTAGTAGGTTTGGAAAGGAGTCACTTCCTTGAGCAAGGAGACTGCATGCTATCTATACTTCATAAGGAAATGGAAAATTTTCTACAGTGTACAACATATAAACTCATTTAATAATCCCTTCAGAATTTCCTTCCAAATATGGGGCCATAACCATCAGCTGGATAAATGGCACTAGCTCAGATAACAGACCAAATATGACATAATTTCAAGCCCATGCAGAATTCACAATGAGCCAAATTCTTAGACAGATATAGAATCTCAGTACCCAGAGATGTCATGCTACACAATTATTCTCAGCATGTTTCATCTGGGTACCATTAGTTTTTTTCCTCCCTGAAAATTAAGAAAAAAAAATTATTATAGTAGGAATTCCTACTGTTCATTGAGAGCTATTAGGTTGAACCATGGGAACTGCTGTTTTTGTAGGTTGAAAACTTTTAAAAGCAGCAATGGTTCAACCTAACATTGTTGACTTTTTCTAAACCAGGTTAAGTGGCCACACCAGTCAGTTTTATAAAGAACAAAGGTATAAAGGGTGGAGGAAACAAATAATAAAGCTCTTGTAGCTTGTAGAAAATTAAATGTCATAAGGTTTCAGAATCCATTGATAACATTTTATGGTATGAGTAGAAGACTTTGATGGGGTGATTGGAATAGAATGTTTTTTTGTTGTTTTTTTTTTTGTAGAAAGTTTTCTTTTTCCGAGAGGTTACAACATAAAAACAAAGTCCAGTATTAATCTGTCCTTAGTAGAAACAAGAATTAAAAACCAAGTTTTCAGGGTATCTTAGAACTTTATTAATAAGTGTTATTAATCAGTTAAAGAAAGGAGTAACATCATATATTCAAATTGTTAACAAATGGACAAAAGAAAACCATGAAAATTTATCAGTTGTTTATTGTCTCCACACCACAGCACCATTGTTTTGATATGGTATAATTTCCTACTAAATCTTGCAGGTTAAAAAAAAAATTGGAATATAAAGAATTTTTGTTAAAGAAAGCATTACAATTGTATTGGAAAATTCTGTCAAGACATACTAAAATCTATGCAAAACATATGCATTACAAATTAATGTTACTCAAAGATAAATTGTTGGAGTATAACATGAAATCAATCTCCAGATGTCCTACACATTAACTGAGTTCTGGACTTGACAGTGCTTGGTCTCTGGAGGATATAATCTTGTGCAGGATTTTTTCACTGTATAGCAAAACACAAAAGATACAAAGGAGAGATGTAGGCATTACAAATACTATTAGACACATTTCCTCATTCACTTTTGAATTTTTCATAAATCTTTCTAGAGTTCAAGTTCTTTTTATTATACTCCTTTTGTGATGTTTCTCAAAAGATACATCTAAATTATTTTCATTATAATTTTCAAGTGTACAAATTTCAATGTATAACAAATGTGAAAACGCCAAAGGACAAAGATAAAAGAGTAGCAAATATATAAAGTTAACAGAGCCATTTTGATAAAAGCCATCATTAGACATTACTACATATTCCAGTCTATAATCTCATAAATCAAAGCTTTCAACTCTCTGGATTCATATGTGACTGTATTCTTTCCAGTATGCATTCTTTCTTCTTCCAGGGGTTGCTCAATAACAGCAGGTATGTTCCTTCCATAGAGTTCGCAGTGTTCGAGAAACTGAACACATTCTTGAATGACACTGTCACGAAGTACAATCATGTGTTTTGACATGTTTTCTAATAATGACAGGAAGCATCTTTTGGCATAATACCACGTATCAGTTCCTAATTTTTTATTATAAGGTTCCAAGCTTTTGATAACCCGGGAAATACCAAAGTCATAATTTCCTTTGGCACAATAAAGCGTCCCTATCACCAAATTCACAATGCAGAAATGGTAGATTTTCTTATCTGGCTCATCATAGGACAGCTGCTCCTCCTCTTTTTCAATCTTCCTCATCAACTCCTCAGCTTCTTCATTTTGACTTGTCATAATATACGAAACACACAGGTTGGCCAGCACAATAGCACTGACATTCAGGATGTTGTCATAATGCTTCTTCACTATGGGCTCATAAAAACCTATGGCTTCTTTGTATTTGTTTTCCTGCATGAACAGAACATGAGCCACATTCAGCTTCCACACATCATGGTCGTTACAAAATTCCACAGATTTGCGGAAGATCTTTTCTACCATTGGGTAATTTTCAAGGTTCCAGTAGATTTTGGCCTGGGCCATCAACACGGGAATGTACTTCTCAAGGGTGTCGTCATATTCATTCTCTGCCTTTTTGATAGCTTCATCATCTTTATTGTGTCTTGCTTCCTGCACTTGTTTGGTCAGTCTCCTGAGCTGTTCAGTCAGCATCCCTGCTAGGCCATCAAGCTTAACGAAAGCCTCTTCAGGAGCTGTCTGGCAAGTGATCATGGCATCCAAGAAATCATAGAGATAAGGTGTGAGGAACTTGTAAGTCAAATGGGCATTCTCTGCCAGGACGTCTGCTGCCAGGTCAAAATATTCATATTTACAATAGAGCAGCAACAGGTTGCCAAAGGTCTCTGGGGGAAAGGGGTTCTGCTGGAGCAAAAACTGTAGTTTTTCAAACCCTTCTGTGGGCCTGGCATCCATGTTCATTAGTGCCTGATTGTGCAGGGTCACGGGGTCTAACTCCTCCTCTGCTCTTGGTGGCATGTCAGTGAGGGTTTCCTGGGCCGCCTCATAGTTTCTCAGTTGGTATTCTATGGCAGCCTTGAGGTTGAAGGCTTCCACCAGAGCAGTCTGGTGAAGGACTAAGGTGTTGCCAACACTTCGAACATCAATGCCCTCAGTAATCATGCCCACACCCAGCTCTGGGTGCTGGCGGATACCATGTTCAATAATCTCCACGATATGCTTTAGGGCGGATGCATACTGTCGACTGCTGAAATAGGCCAAAGCCAGGTTGTAGGAAAGATCAGGCCGGTAGCCCGAAGCCTGCAGGGCCGCAGAGAACTTGGAACACGCGGCTTCATAATGTCCCTCCTTATAGAGCAGACAACCCAGATTGACCTGGCCATCCAGCTCGTTCTCGCCCCCGCTGTCTTCTCCTCCTTCACTCAGTAGCTGCTCCACCAGGCTCCTGGCCCCGGGCAGGTCGCCCTCGCTGTACTTGATCGCGGCTTGGAGACGGAGGACCCGGTTGTGGTAGGCGGGGTTGTCCAGGAGGAGGAAGGACACGCGGGTGGCCTCTGGGTAAAGGCAGGCCTTGTACAGGGCCTGGGCCTGGTACAGGCGGTACTGCTCCAGCTCCGGGTGCAGCTGGCGCAGTTGCTCATAGCACTCGGCAGCCAGCGCGAACTCCTGTAGGCGGTAGTAGCAGTAGCCCAGCAGCGACAGCCCGGCGCGGCTTCTCGGGCTCCGCTGGAGCTCTCCGCCCAGCAGCTGCACGGCCTCGGCGTACCGGGCATCCCGGATGAGTCGGTAGACAACCGCGGTGAACTCCCCGTCGGGGATGGGCTCACCGCCCAGCCCCGCCATAACTGCCTCCGCGGCTGTGCATCCCAGTTACCAAGGCAACATGCCAACCGGAAACGGAAAACTCTTTTGTCCGGATATTACTTGGCAACTGGAAAACTGCGTAAGGAATATAAAAGAATCACTGAAGTGAATTTTTAAATTACTGTATTAGTCCCCGAGAACTCCGGGCTGCGGAGGTCGTGAGTCACGCAAGATAGACGAAAGGCCTCGGGGCAGTTCCGAAACGAAAACTCTACTTCCCGGCAGGCACTGGTCCGATCGCGCAGGCGTCTGGACGTGCAGCGCTGCATGCTGGGAGGCGTAGTCTCTGCAGGACGGACCCTCTTGCCTTCAATTTGTGTTGTTGATTAAAATTGCTAGCCGCATTTTGTGTCACCTGTCTCTGGCTCGCGGAAGAAAGGTTTGCGATCTGAAGCCCCTTACGTTTTTAGCCTCATAAACTTTGCAATATATACTCATGGTGTCGGTTAGTTTTTATAATTTAATGAGAAGGAAAACGTGGACTATCTCTTAGGAATTCTTTTGGAATTAGAGTAGCTTCTCTTTTTAAGCTGCCTTGGCACACTTTCTAAGTAATATGCAGTAGATAATGATAATTCTTATTTTTGTCGTTTCCGCAAGTTAACGATGGGAAATGGTTTTGTGAATATTATCTGGTACTGGAAGACGTTTAATTTTAGATCCAAGTGTTCCCTCCGCCCTCCACAAAGAACAGTTATTATTGAGTAGATGTTAGTGTTTAATCTTGGCCATATCTATTGGTCTGGCTCCCCAACTTTCACTACATGTAAGAAACCAATCTTCCTCAATCCCCCTACATCTCCATTGATCATCCATGATGTACATTGGCCTATCTAGTACCAAAGTAAACAGTGTACAAATAAAATCACATCTTTCCTGTATACTTAAAGAGTCGATCAAGTCCTTTTGCTGCCCATAACATCTTTTCTGTGCATAAATTCCAGTGCCACCACTAACCATATTGTATGGCCCTCAGACAATTGATGTACCTTATTTCCAATCTTAATCACCACGTGTGTTCTCTTTATTACAGAATCTATGTACTAGAAAGTTTTAAAAAATTTTCTCAAGACCACACAGCAATTTTTTTTTTTTTTGAGCAAAGAATTTGCTCAAGAGCACACAGCAGTATTGCCATGATATTCAGCAGCTAGTTTCAGTAGGAAATAGCGACTATTTGTAACCTATTCCATGTATTTCCTATAGATGAGTTTGTAAAGGCCCTGTGTTTGATGCCACATTGTGTGCTGGAAAAGTAGTGTCTTTTTTCCTTCCATTAAAACAACCAATCAACTTGGTGTGGGCAATAGACATTTGAACTTCCATATCTGAATTGTAGCTGTGAGCAGGTGTTAGAAAATAACTAATGGGGGTGGTATAGTTCCTAGTCACCTAGTACAGCTGGCAGGAGACATTGCTTATATCCTAAAGCAATGGAATTTCTGTGCTCTTTCAGCTTTCCTTGCTGAGAAATTGACAGATCTCTGTTCTTCTGGGTGGGACCAGACAAGAAACCTTCCACTTCATGATACTGAGAAAGGGGCAAACTGTACCCATTTCAGATGGGTTGAATAGCATTCTGGCCCACCTAAGATCCCCAGAGAAAGCAATGGATAAGGTCCACTATAACTGTACTCTGAGTCTTCTTTCAACTCAATTTCTGGGTACACCCTTTTAGGGCCTTCAACCCAGGGAGGTGCTTTGGCTGAGGGATGCTTGCTAGTGTTGCTCAGTAATCCAGGAGTGGGGTGGGTGGCTGGGGGAGGGTCTTCACCTTTATGACTACCTGACTATACTTGTCCCTTGGAAACTCAAGCTCAATATTAATATTTTAAAATCCTTTTGTGTAATCTGATACTTTGGGTGAGGTGCTATGAATGTGGAAATAGGAAATTATCATTTGTATCTTTAATCAAGCAGTCTGATTTTCAGGGTTGTATTTGCATCATGAAAGCATTCCCCTTCAAATGGCCTCTTGGGAATGGAAGCAAAATAGAAGGCCTCTGCTCTCCCCTAGACTTCTCCCCTCCCTACAGGCATCAGTTGAGGACCTCTCTTTGTGCTGCTTCCCCTGTCGGTGAGTGTGGCTGCTGAAGTGGGCAGAAGGGAAACCGTTCTTCCTCCTTATTTCATGTGCTGCTGCTCCTGAGGCCTGGCTTGAAAAAAGCAGGACATTCGGCTTAGACAGATGGAGGGCAGGGTCATTTTCAAAATGAAATGAGTGCACAAATCACACTGTGAAATTGGCATGACCATGCCTGCTGCTGTGATAGACTGACTTTTATTTAGTCTATGACAGGCAGTTGGGGAATAGATTAGATTTTGGTGGGGTGGGGGATGGTGAAAGAAGGCCCTTTAATTAATGATAGAAATTCTGGAAAGCAATAAATGGGGCGGGATATTATAAAATGTCATAAAGGATCATTTTGTTTCCAAGACAATCTTGGAAAACTGGAACATGTATCAAAAAGTTAGTGTATTGTACCATTTCTAGCAATAAGAAAGCATTTGGTGGTTGCAGTAAAAAGATTTAGTGCCTTGTTGAAAGGAATTAGACTTTAGGAAAATGGTGTTGGACTCAGGGTGGATTTTGCTGCATGAAGAGAGGCATATTTACCACACAGAAGAATTTCATTTGGGCAAAATGGATAGGGGCTAAAAGCATGATGTCTGGTTCTTAACATGCTTATATTTCTGCCTGTCAAATGTGAGATGACCAAATTCCATATCCTATTTTATGCATAATCTATTTGATATTCTCTTTTAAAACTAGTTGGAAAAGTATGTTTTCTTATTTATCCTCTAAATGTAATCACTTCCTATTGGTAAACATTGGTAATTTATGAACATCTCAACAATCGTAGCTGGGGTCAGACAATTTCTTTGACAAAGGAAGACTTCCTGCAAAACCATTTTCCAGTTGTTATGTCTGATCCCTCTCATCTCAAGCCATTTTCTTCAGGATGTGGCCAGCCCCCTTATTGGTTCAGTCCCCTTGTGTCTTCCTTCCCACCCCCCGAAATCTTCCACCACAAAGGGGGCAGAAATAATAAAGTTTTGTCAAATTGGTAATATAATTGATTGACTTTTCGGTGCATCTATTCAATCTTTTAAGAGTTTTGGGAAAATTGTGTACCAGGTCAACACTTGGGAACATTTATGCTCAGATGATAAGACATTTAACCTCATGAATTCTCCTTTCACTGGTGGTTCCAGCTTTATTAATATTTTTATTAGATTTCCTTCTTGGATATACCTTTTTTTTTTTAATCAAGTACCTTATATTTGGGGGCTTATGGTGTTATTATTGAAATTAATTTATTAGGAAGAGCACAATAACATTGCTGTTTATAAATGCAATTACCAGAGAAGGCACAACTGTGGATACTTGCATTCAATGAAATCAATCAACCATCCAAACAAAGAGCTACTCTAAGCCCCTGTGTTTATGCAGTACTTTCTGTACCAGGACCAGGTCCTGCTCTGCCTAACTTCCCTCATTAATCCTCACAGCCCTACTGTGAATTAGGTAATTCTTACCGTTGGCTCCACCTGAAAAACACGGACTACAAAGCACAAAGAAACCTGTGGTTGCCTCAGTCCGCGTGCGGGGACTGGTGATTGCTTAAGCTGGCCAGTAGGGGCCAGACTGCACCTCTTCCTCTCCCCCTGAGCACCTCCTCTCCAGTCATTGGAATCCGCTTTGGATCATTTGCTGCAGTTTGTTCTAATAGAACAGGCACAATGGTGTAAGAATTTTAAAGTTTAAGCACTGAAGCCACTGTGTAATTGTATGGCGTCAGTGGCTGGCGGCCCTGCATTGATGCGATCCCCCTGTGTAATTGCCCATGCAAATTTGAGCGATCTGTAACAGGCACAGGGAACTCGTCTGCATTGGGCTGCAGACTCTTATCCCTCCAGAAAAACTTCAGTAATTCTAAGAACCTTTTGTCATCTTTAAGATGCTCCGTGGACAGAGGTGTCCCACTCTCTTCTTACACAAGCAAACATCACAGATGAAGTCAAGGTTAATGGGCTAAATGGACAGTCAGAATTGAAATCCTAGGTCTTTGGATGCATGCCTGCCTCTTTCAGCCCTTAAATCACCCTTCTCAAGGGAAATAAAGAGTATTTTAGAGGTTTAGTTAAGCTTTAAGCATTTTGTTAAAAACAAAGATATTTAGTTCCCTTAAAGCAGTTTCAAAATCATGGATTAGATGCTTGTGAAATGGTCCAGGAGTCTTATAATGTAGTATTCCTATAATGACACATCAGCCTGGGAAATCTACACAAAAGGAGTGATGTCCGATAAGTCAATTGAAGACATATTTCGCTGCTTTTGTGTAAAACAATAATAATTAAGAAGCAAATCAGTAGGAGATCCTTTGTAGAATATTGTACATCAAAATAAAATGGCAAAAATATTTTTCCCCAAGAGGATGAGATTCACCAACACCTAAACTCTTGTTTCCATACAGTGCTATTTGTGTTTTTTAAAAATTCATCTAAATATGATTTCATCTAAATCTAAAGAAAAAATAATCGAGATTCTAATACAGATACACAGAAAATGAACACAAAGATAAATGGTGGCCTGAAATAACACATTTTTTTTAATAGCAAATACTTCATTCACTTAGTAAAACAAACATATTTTTGTACCAGTGTATATGTTCAACAATATTAGTAGGGATGTGCTACCCAGGTGACTAACTTATGTTTAGTGCTATTGAGAGATGGACTAAATATGTAAGAATGTTCAAAATTAAATTAGAAAAGATGTACAGCATCAAATTACCAGCTGAGGAAAAGATACACAAACAATGGAAGCAGGACCTCAGGCGTTGTTAAGTCCAAGCGCTCAGTGTGAAATTCCCCAGACACATCACTCCTGCGTCTCTATGTTTCATTCTATCATGGTTCACTTATGAAACTTACGAAATTTTGGCTTCTTATAGTCAGACTCAACCTGTACATTTCCTGATACATTCGAGGTTCGGGAGTTCTTTACAGCACATGACATAACAACTGTTTCAGAGACTGTTATTCTGGAGCAGACAGTGAAACTCCATTGCAGTGGCTCTGCCATAGTTTTTAGGGTCCCAAATTAGGTTTAACTCTTTTGCTTTAATGAATCCTTTTTGAATATTGTTTTTCCAGCCCAAACATTTTTCTTTATATGTAAATCTTCCCTTAATCTGTTAGATTTCTGTCCCACTTGGCAGGAGTTTTTCACACTATTAATGGAGATGAAACTGTATTTTATCTTCCTGTAATTCATTGAGTCAATAGGAGGAATGGATTTTAAAATAATTCTACCACAAAGTAAATTGAGCAGATTCTGTTTAATGACCTAAGGTAAGTGGATCAAATATGATACATTTTGATACATGAAAAAAGCAACTGAATTCCTGTAGCATTAATATTAGATGGTTATTTCACTAACAAAATTTTAACGATTATTTCTAACCCAACGGGTATTTAAATATAAAATACCTGGAAATATGTGGACATTGCAGATTTCAGAAACAGAAAACACATGCAACTTTAACTTCTTTAGACTCACTTTGTAAATTCTAAATTAAACTGACTACCATTTATGGGATATCTATGCTATGAGATAATCTAAAGCTGTCCTTTATAGAATAAAAGGATGTATTTAAAAAAAATTATATTGATGACCATGTCTTTTATGATCATTAGAGACAGGCTCAGACATATCTGTTCTAAGGTTGTTTTTGTATCTACTCCATATAGGTAACTTTTTATTTTGTCTTTAGGGAGGAGATGACCTCTTTATCCCTATCTTGTTTGAGAAGAGTGAATAAGACAATTACATGGAGTAATTTTTAAAGTTAAACACAGCTTGGTCCTGTGGTGTAGGAATGAACTGAATAAAAGTCCGGGCTTTTATTTTACAGGTGGAAAATCTGAGACCTGAGGGTCCCAAGATAACAAGCCAGGCCGGGGGGAGCCCCGTCCACTGTGCGCTGGGGTGGTGCCCTTCACAGTCTGCCAAGCTGTCCCTCCTGGCCGGGATTGCCAGCTATATTGTAGGCTGTGCATGTATTATCCACGTACTGACTAATAAAATGCTAAATAGCCTGCCTGAGAAAAATACACCTCGTGGACAAAGTAGGATGAAGTCATTTCAACCATAAATGCCAAGAGAACCGAACATTTGGTCAGTTGGAGATTTTATAAGAAGGTTCATATTTAAATTCCTTCCTTCAATAGGAAATAAACATTAATAATAACGATTGGGAAATTTTCTCTTTTTCTGTTTTGGGAAAGCAGAGTATATGGGTAACTACACATACCTCAAATTCTTAAAGTTATACATTACTTAGATTTAAAATACCCCAAACTCCCAAGTTCAACCTCTAACCTTCTGGGTCGTTGGCTCCAGGGAGCCTGCTACCCTCCTTTTCGACTGTTTCATGGTCATGGAGGAAGAGACCTGGCATTAGTCAGCAGTTTCTGAATTTTGACCCACAATAGGAAAGATACCTTGAGACAGGAGAAATAGATGGAGGCAATTACAAACAGCCACTTGATTGATGGTTGACATTGTCAGGGCTCCACTGTATGGCAGCTTGCAATGGTGTTGAACTCCCCTTGCTACCAGTGGATGTTGCTATTGGCAACCGTGCAGTGAAGCCAATAAAAAGGCAAGAAAATGAGAGGAAAACTCAACCTTAGTGGAAGCCGTAGGGTTTCTGCTATAAATTACATTCCCCTTAGCAATATGCAGCATCAACATTCAGGGTAGCCACAGTGCATGTAGCTGTCTGCAGTCTCCATTGGACTCTGGGTCTAGTTTTATCATAAAGCACATGCTTTAAAATTTTGCTCTAGATACACTGGCATTCATCTTTCTGGGCTATTTATTTATTTATCATTGGGGAGGACGACAGATGTGGGTTCATCGCTGCCTCACATGGACTGATTTTCAGTTCCCACTTGTAATACGAACATGATGTGACGCGACAGCTGGAAACACCTGCAGTCCTTCTAGCTGCAGACCCACAACCAGGGTCTGGCCCTGCCTCCACCCACCCTTTTTCCTCACCTGAAGGAGGGAGACAGCCCAGCAGAAGCTATTTTCCTTTATAGCTGAGTGACTTGGAAAACTGGCTTAATAAAATCCATAAATCTGAACAACCTCCTCTCACCTGCTCTGCAGAGGCAATTTTTCCTGCACTTATTTTCTCCTCGAGTTT
The DNA here is from genome assembly GCF_019923935.1 of Bubalus bubalis. Classification (NCBI taxonomy): domain Eukaryota; kingdom Metazoa; phylum Chordata; class Mammalia; order Artiodactyla; family Bovidae; genus Bubalus; species Bubalus bubalis. Next base: position 71,398,801 of record NC_059158.1, on the reverse strand, counting down.
CTCCAGTCTTTCCCACAGAGACAGTGGTAGAGGGTTAGCTGGGAACATTATTTTTTAGGGTTCCCACTCCTTCCTTCTCTCTTTTGTCAATCCACTCCCTACTCAAGTATCTCTCTTTTCTAAGCAATTGATGACAGGATGTACCTTCATTTTTTTTTGATAACAAGTGCCATTTTTCCTTGTTTGGATTAATGTTCACCTTCCCTTTGGCCATCTCTTACCACCTGCATTGGGCCCTATATTTTCCTTGTTAGTCATTTTCTTTTGGTTCTCCTCCTTTCCCTCCTCCTCTTCCCCCATTTGCCTGGTTTATAATTTTCTTTTCCTCCATTTCTGGTCATGTAGAATCTTTCTTCTGCCTCATGGTTACCTTGCTCTTCCCTTACTTCTGTTTTGGTTCCTTAATTTACTCATTCTTTAAACATTCCCCCAATGTCTACTATGTGCCAGGAAGACAATGTCCTTGGTGGAACTTGGCCCCTCTTTCTCTGAGTAAAGTTAATAACTGACACTGACCAGCAACAACAAGAACAGAAGTGGTTTTAAATTTTAGAATTTTTTGGAACTGGAATGGGCTTCAAGGTTCATCTGGTCCAGAGATTTCGAATTCCTCAGAGGCCCTTTATGGGCCACTGGGTATGTAATCAAAGAGATGAGGCTTCATAGGGCTCCCCCAACCCAGCTTCAAACAGAGGACTTGGACTTTTAGATGTTTTATGTCTTGGGGATCCTTTGTAAGATTTATTTGAACAAAGAGTTCTAAGGTTAAGTTATGTTTGAAAATAATTTCTTAGTGTAATCTCATTTGACAAATGAGGAAAAAGGAAGAAGTTAGTGATTTGTCTAAAGCCATCCAGTGAATAGTGCCAGAGCTAGGGCACAAGTCTAGCTTCTAGCCCAGCATTGTTTTTTTTTTTTTTTTTTTCTTTTTTTGGTTGCACCTCATGGCATGCAGGGTCTTAGTTCCTTTGTGGTGGAAGATTCTTAACTACTGGACCACCAGGAAAGCCCCACAGTGGGGACTTTGGATAGGGCATACAATGTCCTCAGTCTCTCAGCATCCTAATCTCTGCATCTGTTTAATAGAGCTTATTCTTATCTATGGGCTTCCCAAGTGGCGCTAGTAGTAAATAACCTGCCTGCCAGTGCAGGAGACATAAGAGACCCGAGTTCGATCCCTGGGTTGGGAAGATCCCTGGAGGAGGGCATGGCAACCACTCCACTATTCTTGCCTGGAGAATCCCATGGACAGAGGAGCCTAGCGGGCTACAGTCCATAGGGTTGCAAAGAGTCAGTCACGACTGAAGCAACTTAGCATGAACGCAGTCTTACCTGTTATAAACCTGGATTTCTGTAGGATATTTGTTCACTGCCCAGACTGTTATTTCTTAATCTTTCAAGCATTATATTTTACACTTAAGGAAAATCCAAAATTGGGGAGCCCTCCATTTGGCTTTCAGTTGGCACTGGCAGTAACCTTAAACTTCATGCTGAAACTCATCACTAGAACTCAAGTTGTCAATGATTATTCTCCATGGCTCTGCTGTGTCCTGTGAAATGTCTCACTGTTGGAAATAGTTCTGAATGTTCCCATGTCACTCATGGTAAATCCACCTATAGATTTTCTTTCATCCTGACTTTTAATTAAAGTCTATCAATCCTGCTAGGAGAAGACTTGATCTACATTGAAGGTTGAATCTAAAAACTGAAAAAGGGGACCACAATCCCAATGCAGTGTTACGAATCTTGTGTAAACACCAATCAGACAAACACATTTGCTGTCTTCCTACTATGGACGTTTTTAGGGGAAACTGGGAATGGCTGGTTTTTGTAAGGATAATATACGTGTCTCTTTTAGGTAGGCAATTCTGAAGGCTCTGCTCTATCATTAAGAAGCTTTAGGATTAAAAATAAGATATCTTCACAGAATACAAATTGGGATTCTAAGGACAGTCTGGCACAAAAGGGAGCTTGGGAGAGGAAGCAAAGGCAGGCATTGTTTGGCTTGTAACAAACAGAATAGCCGTATGCAAAATGAAGCAGCACTAATGACGCCTTCACTGTTCAGCGTTCCCTCAGCTCTGAGTGAGCAGGGCCAACCATCCTCAGGTCCTGGACTCACAGCTGCCCTCTGCCCAGAATCTTCGTCTCAGCCCAGAATCTTCGTGCTCATCAGGGAAAAGTGAGGGTCCTGGGGTGTGCTTGTTGCCCCACTTCCTCCTCTGTCCTTTTTGCTGACACCACACTTAAAGGTGAAAGTCCAGGCACGCTTCTCAGCACATCCCTGAGGTTTTATGTCTGTTGAGCTTAAAGGAACAAAAGAATGGTGTGTGGGACCGAAGCCGGTTCTCCAGGGCGCAGTCATCTTGCAGCAGCGGCTGGCCTGAAGGGTTAGTTTCTGTCATCCCGGGTCGCCATGACGTTGGCAGAGGGGGCAGAGGCAGCCGCGGAGACGAGCAGCCTTTTCTGGTGCAACTCTTCCCACTTACTTCTGTTGGTGGCCACGGAATCCATCATTGGCTTCAGTTTCACATTGACCTTCACCAATGCCTACAATAAAACAAAAGCAGGTAGGGGAGAGAGGAACCAATCATGATCATGATTTTCTAGCTTTCACTTGTGAGGAGAATGGAAATGGGCTGTAAGAAATGAAAATGATGATTATTTTGGTAAACATGAGCTATTTACAAGAAGCAAATATGCACTTAACATCACTGTGTTGTATTAATAGAGCTTATAGAGAAAATGAAAAAATAAGACAGATGTCTCTGTGCTGCTCCAGGGGGTGCCAGCCAATTTGATTATGATCCTGTTTTAAATTCACATCAAATAGGAAACAAAATATTCAGCTCACACAAGTCTACTAATATGTGTGTCTTTGCCTGCTAAGGCAGGCTCCAGATCTCAATAGACCAGGAAGTGAAATTTTTACAAAAATAAACCTATCATTTGCTCCACCATAGATGATTCTGGGTGGAGTCACCTGAATGAGAAAGGCAGGTAAAGTTCTGAAATGAGAGGAGCTCATTTTTTAAAGCACAGGATTGGGGAACTGTGTTCAGTGTACAGATCGACATGAGAACATGCATGGAAATAGACACGAGAGAAAAGAAAAAGGGGTGTGGAAGAGAGGGACAGATGGAGGGGTGGGGAAGAAATGAGGGAGAGAAAAGGTAGGGTGTGGCCACAGGCTGACCGACCCCAAGGCTAAGAAAGGTCAGGATCCAGCCTCCTCACTTGCAGGAGACCCTTCTAAATATCTGTTTTGCACTTAATTTTGTATCATTTAAAAAAAACCCAATGGTCCCCTATTCCCAAACACTACAAACTTCCAGCCTCACAAATCTTGGATCACTGCTCTACTGGGACATAGCAATGAATAAAACAAGGATCATGGAGCTGTGAGGCTTAGCCCCTGGAAATGCCTTGGTCAGCATTCTGTGGCCACAGATTATACCCGGAGTCCCATGGAGACACCCTGCAGGTGCGTCCCATTCATCACAAGGGGGACAAAGTGTGACCATGTGACTAAACCGCCGCCATTGTAGGACACCTCCCGAAAAGCCTTCAAGCCTCACCGGTGGTTGGCAGGTGCCCCAGAGTGAAGTCCTCCAATAGGAAGAAGAGCTGTTTCTATTGAGGATGGACTACCCTGATCATGACTGCAGTGTGTTAGGAAGACCAGAAGCATTCCCTAAATACCATTCCACTCTGGGGAGTTTCAGAGATACAAGTGTGATGTGACTAGATGGAAGTTAAGCCAGGGCTGGAAGTCCAGAAATAATCAGGGAGCCTGCTGAGCAGCGAGCACTCCACCCTGGCCCAGGTGGAGCCCCTTCACATTCATGTCCCCCAAACAGAGCATATTATCGTGATATTTATCACACCAAGCAATGACGTCTACTATGAAATTGGATGTATTCGTTATTCCATATGATAATAAATCACAGCAACATGATAATTCAGGCAGTAATCAAAATCCCCTTTACATCATGAGAAAAATGCAGGTGCCTGTTTTCTGCTCAGTGCAGAGATTTTATTTAGACAATAGTGTGAGAGGGGGCGACAAATGCCATGGCTTTTAGTATAGTTTGGCACTGGCTCCTTTTTGCTCTGATCAAGCCTTTTAATTAAACCGACCACTATAATTCCTATGGAAATTAGTGTTTATGTTATTTTCCTGCTACAAAAGCATTTCTCTAAACTTTTTTTTTAATCCCAGGAGCACAAATTGGAATTTTTTTTCTGCATGAAATGTAATTAAAAACTCATTTGATTACTATAGTTCTGGCTCTGTTTTACTTATTAAATTCCTGTAATCAGTTTTCTTTTATGAAGCTGCTGGGAAATGATCTCAAAAGCAACACATTTTTCTCTTCCTTGGCAGGTTCTCGAGCATTTACTAAATTACATTCATAGCACCTGCCCATGATTCGAATTACTCCACCAATTTATTTCTAAAACTATTTAAATTTATTTGGCTTAGCCCCAAACAGATTGCTTTCTTTTATCTAGCTCTTTGTTCTCTGTCTTGCTTTCTTTGTGTTGAATATAAAATTTTTTGAGGGGGTGGTACATATTTCTCAGTATTCCTTTTTCTCTTTATTTCATACTTAATGAATTTCATACTTACTCCTTAAATACAGAATTGCCATACTGGAATATCATTTTCTTCTAGTCAGGTGCTGGTTCTAGGCAAAGAACTTCATCTTAAAGAATAATTCTTACACTATAAATTTGTTACATAGAAATGCACTTAGCTGGGAGAATATGGAACTATTAGAATATTAGGAAGGCAAGGCATGATCCACAAATTTAAATTCCGAGGTTTACGGTGATTACATGCAACGTACCATCGGCAAGAGAATTGCTCCCAGTATTTAGAAAGATACAGGTATTCCTACGAACTTCTCATCAGCGAGTGATACCCGATAAATTCTGTGCAAATGTTACTGGTTATCTGTCTTGTTTGACTAACTCTTCTCTTAGCAAAAGAGAAAAGGGACATGTCACCCTTCTGCTCACTCTCCATATACACACAGAGGGATACTAAACGTTATGTGCGTGGTGTCATCCACTGTGGGATGCTGAATCCCTCCTGTGACATCCCATTGGTGTGACCTTTCAGTGTTTAGACATGTCCAGAGGTAGTAAACTCATGACCTCCCTGGGTGGGTGTGTCCAATTTCCTCTTCGTCCTGATTTTAGAATGTCGTCCTTTCTACTGAGCTATGTATCCCTGTAACCAACCTAACAGTTCTAGTCCTCGGGGCGCTCTCCCTTTAAACCCAAATCTACTGAGCAAGGAGATCCAACCAGTCCATCCTAAAGGAGATCAGTCCTGGGTGTTCATTGGAAGGACTGATGCTGAAGCTGAAACTCCAATCCTTTGGTCACCTGATGCGAAGAGCTAACTCATTGGAAAAGACCCTGATGCTGGGAAAGATTGAGGGCAGGAGGAGAAGGGGGTGACTGAGGATGAGATGGTTGGATGGCATCACCAACTCAATGGACATGGGTTTGGGTGGACTCCGGGAGTTTGTGATGGACAGGGAGGCCCGGCATGCTGCAGTTCATGGGGTTGAAAAGAGTTGGACACAACTGAGCGACTGAACTGAACTGAACTGAGCAGTAAACCAGTGACTCCTGTGCACCTCCAGGTGTAGGTTAGGGTTGATTTACTGACCTCAGAACCCAACTTGGGCTTATTGGATATCCTGGGGGCTCCCAAGCCCACTTCAGCTCCCCCACCCTGTTGGTGGCCCATCACTGACAGGACCCTCTACACCCTGGGGACACAGCCCGAGGCATCTGGGCATCCGGGTGGCTGAGGGGCCTCACGTCCTTCCTGATTCCAGTCAGGATCCACTTGTGAGCCCACTTGTGACCAGCACATACATTTTATTCTATATTTTATGAATAAGTCACACAGTCACTAGACATGTAGTCTAGTGAATACAAAGGGTCCAATATGTATAGTGTTAAACATCTCCCTTCACCCCCTGTCCCAGAGATTTCGTTTCTGTTCCTAGAGGCAACTGATATTACCAGTTTCTTGGGTATCCTTCAAGAAACATTTTATGCCTATGTCAGTATAAGTATGTATATTATGTACATATATTAAAAAAAGTGAAAATGTTAGTCTCTCAGTCATGTCTAACTCTTTGTGACCCCATGGACTGTAGTCTGCCAGGTTCTTCTGTCCATGGAATTCTCCAGGCAAGAATCCTGGAATGGGTAGCCATTCTGTTCTTCAGGGGATGTGTGCTGGATTTTTTTTTTTTTCATTACTTTAAACATTGCTCAGTTTTATTGCGGAGAAGGCAATGGCAACCCACTCCAGTACTCTTGCATGGAAAATCCCATGGATGGAGGAGCCTGGTAGGCTGCAGTCCGTGGGGTCGCTAAGAGTCAGACGCAGTTGAGCAACTTCCCTTTCACTTTTCACTTTCATGCATTGGAGAAGGAAATGGCACCCCACTCCAGTGTTCTTGCCTGGAGAATCCCAGGGACGGGGGAGCCTGGTGGGCTGCTGTCTATGGGGTTGCACAGAGTCGGACAGGACTGAAGCGACTTAGCAGCAGCAGCAGCAGCAGTTTTATTGGGGAAAGCATTTAGGTTACTTAGAAATAACATGATCCTTTGAGGCTTGTCTTTAAGCTTCCCTTGGTGGATCTGGAGCAAACTTTAGTCTAGGGCTAATTTGGCCCCATTACTAAGACAGTAATCTTCTGAGAACTGTGCTGAGAACATCATATATTTCAAGGTTTTTCTCTAAAATTCTGGGTGGTGGAAGCATGGACTACTTCCCTGCCTATGTGAACTCTGAGGATTACTCTGCTTGCTCCTTTTTGCTAGATCTTTCCAGCCTCAGTGGTTTCCTCACGTGCAGGGAGCGAACAGCACGAAGACTCAAGGGGCCACTGCAGATCTCTGGAGCTGCCTCACGCAGCCATCTCTTCTCTGCCACTTTTCCCAGAACACTCACCTCCTTGGCCTCCCTCGACTCCTGATTCTGCCTCCTTATCTCAGTGAGACCCCTGACTCTGCCTGGGTGCCCCTCCCTGTGCTGTGGCCTGGTCACTCCCCACAGGGAGTAAGCTGGGACACTTGGCGGGCCCATTTCATTTGCTCCCCCTTCTCATGAATCTGTATTATGTGGCTGTGGTCCACTGTCTGAAACTTGTTTTGTGTATTTTTCTGGTTTTTTTTTTTTTTTTTTTTTTTGGTGTTTTATCCCCCCTATTACTATGGTCCAGCAGTGGAAGTTGCTAATATTGGTTTTAAACAACTCTGTCTTGGGTCCCAGCCCATGAGCTCCAAGGGAGAGTGGAAACAAGGCCTATATCTCCAGATCTCTAGCTCTGGGAACAGCAGCCCTCCTCCACCCTGCCCACAGAGCAGTGGCAGGAAGACAGGGGAAGGTCAGGATGAGTAGGGTCAGGACGTTCTGACCTGCTACAAAATCCTGCTATAAAAACAACCCCAGCATGACCCCCTTGGGAAATGAATACAGTATTCTGTCTTACTGCCATAATTCCTAAGACCATGTTTATACCAGCTCACTAAGCCGCTGGGAGGCAGATTTTGGCCTTGCTTTCCCTCTGCCACCAGGATCCACATCTGCCATCATCTGGCCTGTGTGTGCTTCTCAGTCGACCACAGTCACTTCTCAGAACTCAACTGCTGGATCGATGGAGGCAGATGCAGTACAGGGGAGGAAGCCAACAGAAAGCTGTGCTCTTAGAAGAAGTCCCTACTCCTACATTCTTGCTGAAAAGGGGCAGAGAGGAACCCCACCAAATTAAAGGCAGTTCAAAGACTTCCTTTGAACCTGAAAATGTCCAACTACATCATTAATACCTTTTAAAAAAACTTTGAGGCAATTATCTGAGCTGGATATTTATTTTTTTTAAAGGCCAGAGAAGATGGTTTTTACTTCCTAATGTTGACTCATATATTCCCAGGGTGTTGGCAATAAGAACTGTATTTTCTGATTTCCTCCATTCCCCACCCTACTCAAGAGAAATAATCAGAAACTAACAGATATGATGGCATGGTAGAGAAAAGAGAAATTAAAATATTTTAAAAACACCGATTTGGGGGGGTAAAATTTAAAAATAGACTTGGAGCCCCTCTTAAATGTCTTGTTTGAGGCAATATCCTTGTAATGAAGATGTGATTGCTTACAACCATGATCATTTAACTTCCTCATTGAAAATGTCCAAAAGCCCACTTGGGGGTTGGCATTTTGAAATGGAAAGTCATTGGTGGCATGACCAGCTGGTGTCATCTCTGCTCAAACCTTCAACAGGAGAAGCAAGAAATGCATGCGAGTGGTGGCAGGACCTGAAATTCTTTAGAATTCTCAAGACTGGCCAGTCACATGCATAAAGAGCATCTCTAAGAAACAAGAAAGCTTCGACTGAAGGTTTGTGACTTCAGAGAGAAGTGGCCAATTGTGCAGCAAATCCCAACTTTTCAATTAGTGAACTGTTGAACTGCTAATCTCTCCTGGTTCTCAAAGGTAAGGATTAGTCCCGATTGCATCTGCCATATTCCTGAATTTTACGTGCCATGTTGCAATGATGTAGTTGCTAAGAATCCCATTTGGCTTGTCAGCCTTCTACTCCTCCATCATGTTGTAAAGGCCAGATCGTGAATTGTCCTGAACTCAACTCATTGCCTTCCTGTGAACCCACCTCTGCTGTCAGGGTTACTCCCTCAGGGAATTAAGTATTAGCATCTCCACCCAACTGCCCAGCCCAGCAATCTACAGGTCGTCCATTACATCTTTGTCTTCCCCTGCATCCAAACTATCACCAAGTCCTCTCAATCCTGCTTCCCAAGTGCCCCCATGTGTCAGTCTAGCGCCATTTCAATCGCCCAAGCTCAGGCGACCCTCACCTTCTCCACTTCTATAACCTCCTCAGCTCCTGCCTGGGCTCCCTGCTTCCCTTGAGTCCCATCCAATGAACTCTCATTGCAGCTATCCTGGTCAATCAAAACCATACACCTGAGCCTGCTGCTTTCTACCCTGAACCTTTCGGTGGCTCCTATATGATATGAATGTGTTGCAAGACCCTACTAGAAAAGGAGAATTGTGGCATTAAAAGGTAATGAAACCCAGAAATAAAACAAAAAAAGAACCATAAAGCTGAATGGAAAATTTGCATTGCAGTACAAAACCAAATTACCAAACACTAAAATAATCCCGTTGAGTCTTCTAGAAAACCTGAAGTGCACACTTTTTTGTGCATTTTACCATTTTTCTGAGTAAAAAGATAAGCTAACTTCCACATGGTGTGTTTGGCAAGGGAGTAGCCGAAGTGTTAGTTACTACATGTGAGAGCAGATGGAGTCTGCTGTGGGGTCCAGATGGGAGGCAGCAAACAGATTCCTCCTAAACCTCACTCCTTCCCTCCCCAGTTCAATGGCCTCTGAAACTCAAGGTTGTGTAAAAATTAATTTGCATTAAATTGCTTAAGATAATGTATTAACTACCACGGGAGGCTTCCAGCAGATTTTAAAACTTGCTTCGAAAAACAAATAATCAAACAATAATGGTGAACACAGAAGTGAACCAAGACTTTCTTGGATAAATGTTTGTAGACATTCACATTAAATATACTACCTTTAAAACAAACCTTTAGTGTGTAATTGGCTCAGGCTGGAAAATTAATAATAATCGTTTATATATGTCACACATGTACCTGCTCCAGGCACCATGTACTGCTGGGTTTTCCCCAGGCTAGAACACGATGGAGTTTAAAAGGCTTATGACTTCTTTCCCATTTGGGGACGGAGTCATTTACTCCACCAGGGCTGTGGTATCTCTATCAGAGATTGCTAGTTGCCTTTCCAGTAAGCATTTTAGCCTCCCTTAAGCTTAGGGACTTCCCTGGTTGGTCACTGGTAAAGAATCTGTGGCCAATATAGGAGACTTGAGTTTGATCCCTGGGTCGGGTAGCTTCCCTGAAGAAGGAAAGGGCAACTCATTCCAGCAGTCCTGCTTGGAAAACCTCAGGGACAGAGGAGCATGGCAGCTACAGTCCACGGGCTCATAAAGGCATCAGACATGACTTAGTGACTAAAAAGTAACAACAGCAAAGCTTAGGAATGGCCAGGGAGGAGCAAGAAGAATTTAGAAAAAAAGCTTCTGAGAAGACTCTTAAATGAGAGTATATTCATTTGGAAGGTGCATCCTATGTCCTGCCCCTCTCTCCTTCTTGCTGCTGGAATATTAACATGATGTTTAGAGCTACAGTGGCCATCTTGTGACCATGAGGCAATCTTGAGTATGGCAGCCACGTCCTAAGGGAAGATAAACAGGGCCTGGGTCTCTGACTGTTATGGAACTGCCATATCATAGAAACCTAGAATTGACTTATTTGGATTATTATTATCAGAGAGAAAAGTAAATTTCTATTTTGTTGAAGCTATTGTGATTTCAGATGGTGACTGCAGCCATGAAATTAAAAGACGCTTGCTCCTTGGAAGAAAAGCCATGACCAACCTAGATAGCATATTAAAAAGCAGAGACATTACTTTGCCCACAAAGGTCCGTCTAGTCAAAGCTATGGTTTTTCCAGTAGTCATGTATGGATGTGAGAGTTGGACTATAAAGAAAGCTGAGCACCAAAGAATTGATGCTTTTGAACTGTGGTGTTGGAGAAGACTCTTGAGAGTCCCTTGGACTGCAAGGAGATCCAACCAGTCCATCCTAAAGGAAATCAGTCCTGAGTATTCATTGGAAGGCTTGATGCTGAAGCTGAAACTCCAATACTTTGGCCACCTGATGGGAAGAACTGACTCAATGGAAAAGACCCTGATGCTGGGAAAGATTGAGGGCAGGAGGAGAAGGGGATGGCAGAGGATGAGATGGTTGGATGGCACCACCGACTCAATGGACATGAGTTTGAGAAAGCTCTGGGAGTTGGTGATGGGCAGGAAGCCTGGTGTAATGCAGTCCATGGGGTCGCAAAGAGTCAGACACAACTGAGTGAACTGAACTGAATTGTGATTGCAGATCTCTGTTACTAGTACCACATGCAATTCCTGATTGAGAGAATTGATGTCAGGATGTAGGTCTCTACTTTATGGCTACCTGTGTATGTGTCAAAAGGTTCTAGCCATCTTGATACTTGGACACATTGATCTTTGCATTGAGGAGTTGTGAGACCAGTTTCTTTGGCAGTGGGTTATAAGTGAACTGTAGTAGGCAGCAGAGGCTAGATACTGTCCTCTTACCCTCCCTCAGGGAACAGTTCACTCCATGTGCTCTGAGTGGGCACATCATTCAGGCCTGACCAACACCAGTGATTGGCGTAGAGATGTGGATCCAAGCTAAGGAAATCAAAGGTCTTGCAAGGTTTCCCCTGGAACTACTGGAAATGAGCTTTTCTTTTCCTTCTTTCTCTTGGTGTGATAATACCTAGAATGAACATGTGACCTTATTGCTGCCAGGATGTGTGAGGAAAGCTTGGCTGAGAATGAAGGCAAAACATACCTAGCTAGAGGCAGAGAAATGGGGGCATCTGTCTTATGATGGCCTTTGAATCCTCTGGATCTGTCCACATGCCGCCCAGTCAGCTGTATCTCTAAGTTTCCTGGCTGCTTAAACCAGCAAATTCCCATTTCTGCTCAAACTCATTTGAGGGAGTCCCTGAGCTCCAAACACTGGGTCTTTGGCCGTTGTCCCTTATTGTTCTCTGTCACCTGCAGGAACTACTTGAGGTTGAAATCCCCTACTAGACTTTGAACTGGTGGCTGCCATAAGGGAGTCTCAATTTTCCCAACATAAAAAGTTGCTGCTGGGCTTCCCTGGAGGATCAGGTGGTTAAGAATCCACCTTGCAATGCAAGAGACACTGGTTCGATCCCTGGTCAGGGAAGATCCCATATGCTGCAGGGCAACTAAGCCTATGAGCCACAAGAACTGAGCCTGTGCTCTGGAGTTGGTGAGCTGCAACTGCTGAGCCCACGTGCAGCAACTACTGAAGCCCGTGTGCCTAGAGTCCCTGCTGCACAAGAGAAACCACAGCAATGAGAAGCCTGCACATGGCAACTAGAGAGTAGACACTACTCTCTGCAACTAGAAAAAGCCGGCACGCAGCAATGAAGACCCAGCACAGCCAAAAATAAATAAACATTTTTTAAAAGTTGCTGCTAATACTCAAGGGTCAGCCTTCTCTACCCAAGTTCATTAGAGTCAGGGACCAGTTAGCACTTATCTCCCTTATCCTTGAACCACTAGAGTCTGCCAAATAGATTCTTTGAAAGGTTTTAAAGGCTGCTGAGTCTTAGTCTCCCATGCTATGGGGACTCAAGACACCAGCAGAGACTGCCAACTCTCTGAGTGGTGAGTCAGCAGAGCTATGGGATTTCACCTTGCAAGGAAGGAACGCTCAGAGGTCTGGGGTGACTTGGCATTCATTTAGCCTGGATTGTTCCTAATGATCAAGTGAACTCAGACAGGAAAAACAGCAACTAGCTGTTTTTACTTTCTCCTTAGTGGTAGTTCAGTATTACTCCACGTTTATCACATCAGGTGAGATTCTTTTTCCAGCTGAGAAAACTCTTTTTCTATATGTGATCTTAACTCGGCAGATTCCTTACAGCAGTAACAGCTGTAGGATCTATTAAGCAATAGCAGATTGTCTGTGTCTGATTTTTGCAAGTGCCAAAAATTACTGTCAGAGCTTTCTGTTTTGTTAGTGATATTTGAGAACTTAAAATCTAAATAATGTGAGAGAGTTAATCAGATAGGAATCATAATTAAAGATGATAAAGCCACAGATGTAATACTTGGTTTGAGGGGGGCAAGTAAGTTCATTGGAATCCAGGGTAAGAATGAGGCAGATCTATATTTGGAATCCTAAGGGCATGGTCTGCTGCTGCTGCTGCTAAGTCGCTTCAGTTGTGTCCAACTCTGTGCGACCCCGTAGATGGCAGCCCACCAGGCTTCCCCGTCCCTGGGATTCTCCAGGCAACAACACTGGCGTGGGTTGCCATTTCCTTCTCTAATGCATGAAAGTGAAGTCACTCAGTCGTGTCCAACTCTTCGAGACCCCATGGACTGCAGCCTACCCGGCTCCTCCGTCCATGGGATTTTCCAGGCAAGAGTACTGGAGTGGGGTGTCATCGCCTTCTCCGAGTAATAACTTAGAATGAGATCATTTTCTCTCCAAGGTTTGAAGCAGATTAGTAGTGCCTGTAGAAGAGAAAATACTCTATTGCAATTTTCTCTCCCTCTTTTCTTTCTCTTTCCATGTTCTTAATCTCTCAGAGGTTACTTGTTTCATTTTTATTTTATTTATATGTTCAAAGGATTCCTTTGTGGAAAATTTATATTTATAAATTACATTAACATTAGGAATTAATGAGGCAGGAATTTAGTCTCCTTGGATTAATAGCATTGTTATTTCCACAATATAGGGCTGCTGCTGCTGCTAAGTCACTTCAGTCGTGTCCGACTCTGTGTGACCCCATAGACCGAAGCCCACCAGGCTCTGCTGTCCCTGCATCTTAAACTCAATGTCTACCCAGCCAGGCCAGTAAAGTTAATGAATGAAATAGGCTGGGGGATACAGCTGGGAGAGGTGGGGCCTGTGGCAAATGGAACATGTTACACTTTTATAAACTGAATGAATGAATGAATGAAACGGGGCTGGGTCTATTCCGAGGCCACACACTTGCTCTCAGTGACAGACAGTAAAACACATTTGGCCAAAGTGGACTAATAGCTTCTGAGTACTGAATGTGTCCTGTGTTCAGGTGCCATCCTAGGGCCCCTCCAGATGTGAGCTCATTAAACCTCGCAGCAATGCAGAGACGGGTGATGTTGGCCCTGTTTTGACAGATAAGGAACCTGAGATTGGGGAAAATCGATTTAAAAGGGTCAGTGTTTCCATGGGTAAGTGTACAGCAGAGCTGGAATGCTGCAGGCTGAGGACAGAGCCTATGGAGTCTGCCCTGAGGGATCTCAACTAGGACGCTGGTGGCGCCTGCGTCTCACACATGGCCGCAGCGTCTGGGCCATGGGGTAACTTTTCAGCTCCAGTGTCCTCAGCACTGTTTGGGGACAAAGTCACAGGAGGGAGGAGGCCTCACTAAGGAATGAAAAAGCACCACTTCCCAAGCATTAGGTGTAGACAGTGAGTCTTTTATCTATGACCCGTCTACTCGAGCTTACCCTGGGAAAATAAAATGAGGGTTTGAAGTAGTAAATCACAGGCAAGCCTGAAGAGGCTCCTGTGCACAGGAGCAAGGAGGACCGCTTCTTCTGCTATAATGAGCCCCTCTAGGAGACTGTCCTACGTTACCCTGTTGGTCGGGTTTTCAGAGCACGTTGGTAGCTAATCAATCATGTTCATTGTGTAGGCAACATCTGGACTTGGAAGGAATAAGCTGCTGACCCAGAAGCCATAGGCTTTGATGAATGGGGCCTCATGTAAGTGGTTGGAACATGTAAGTAAAACACAGCCACATGGTAACAATCTACCTCTCCATTCACCGAAGTATTTCCCGGTAAAACTATGCCACTCGAGATGTCACAGACATATATATCATCTATTGTTTTTGCAAATTTCAATGTGTAAAAAGAACCATTTAAAAATTTTAGTTTGTTGAGCTGCAAGCATGTGTTTACTATGTACTTTCTGTATACTTCTCACAAGCTTGGGCTCAAGGTTCTCCAAACATAACAGCTAGAGTGCCTGTGTGGGAGAGGGTTGTTGCTGTTCACTTGCTCAGCGGTGTCCAGCTCTTGGTGACCCCATGGACTGCAGCACACCAGGCTTCCCTGTCTTCCACTATCTCCTGGAGTTTGCTCAAATTTATGTCCATTGAGTCAGAGAGGGTTGTAAAAATGTGGAGTTCCTTGCTCTTGGTGTGAGTGGTGTTCTGAGTAAACTATCAAGGTACCTCCAAGAATGGATTCTATAATACCCTATTAACACTTGCTCTTCTGTTTTTTACCTGATATTTGTACTAATGAACTGCTTGGTGAGTGCCAGGCAAATCTCATGATGCCTGAGCATTTCTTGTGAGTTTAAAGGTGGTCCTCATGTCAGCACCAACCAGGACTCAGATCTGAGACAGGGAGGGAGCCATCAAAGCCTGTGCATCCCACTGCCCTAGAACAATAGAGAATCAGAACCAAAGTATCCATGAGGGATGCTTGTCTTTAGATGAACATCCTTGGAGACAAAAATCCTCTATTATTTTAGTGGTCTCTTTCCATATGGCAAGAGAAACTACTTTTTCTTAATTATACAGCATAATAAATAAAGATTTGGGGGAGAAAGAATAAGAAGACAAAGGATATTTTACACATTCCACTGCGTGTATCATTAGCTGGCATTTTGTCCATAGAAAGGGTCAGCTTTAAGATCTGAGGGAAGAGACGCTACTGTGGCTTCTTTACTATATTGCTGCTGCTGCTAAGTCGCTTCAGTCGTGTCTGACTCTGTACGACCCCATGGACTGCAACCCACCAGGCTCTCCCATCCCTGGGATTCTCCAGGCAAGAACACTGGAGTGGGTTGCCATTTCCTTCTCCAATACATGAAAGTGAAAAGTGAAAGTGAAGTCGCTCAGTTGTGTCTGACTCTTTAGTGACCCCATGGACTGCAGCCCACCAGGTTCCTCTGCCCATGGGATCTTCCAGGCAAGAGTACTGGAGTGGGGTGCCATTGCCTTCTCTGTATTATATTGCTAACTCTCCCCAAAACTAAGATATGGGGAAAGTTTTTATGTGTGGGAACAGCAGGACAAATACTCTAAATATTTTTAAATTAAATTTTAAAGTTCAGTTTAAAGAAGAGAATATTAGAATATTATGAACAAAAACTTCCTAATAGGCACCATTTTTCATCTCAATGTTGGGAAGTTTTGCATTCATTTAACCTTCAGCTGTTTAACCTTGATTTAACCTTGGTCATTTAACCTTGATCATTTATCCCAATAAAGAGACAAACTAGATTTGTTTTTGAACTAAATTACAGACCTTCTATGGAAAAATAAGCAAGAATACTTAGAAACTACTGAAAGAGTAACGGGGAAAGTGAAACTAGGCTTATCATTAAAATATATTCTAGGGACTTCCTCAGTGACTCAGTGATGGAGAATCCGTCTGCCAATGAGAGAAACACGGGTTCGATCCCTGGTCCAGGAGGATCCCACATGCCAAAGAGCAACTAAGCTGATAAGCTACAGCTACTGAGTCTGTGCTCTAGAGCCCGGGAGCTGCAACTGCTGAGCCCACTTGCCACGGCTCTGAAGCCCTCGTTCCCGAGAGCCCGTGCTTCACGGCAGGAGAAGCCAGGGCGGTAAGAAGCCCTCACAAGACAACGAGAGAGTAGCCCCGCAGTGAAAAGCCAGCACAGCCAAAAATAAATAAATAAAATATTATGTATATATATATATACACACACATATATATATTATCTAAAGCAATATTAATTAAAACAGCATGACTAGGCAGAGGGAGTAATAGAACGGAATAGAAAGAGTTAAACTAGAATTGTTTAAGGGAATTTGGTATATGATGAAGGTGACCTTTTAAATCATAGGGAAAAAGATTAGGAAAAAACTCATGGGAAAACTGGGTAGCCATCTACAAACTTTGTATCCAACACAATAAGGTAAAACCAGATGAGTCACAGATATAATATAAAAAATGAAACCATAAGGTACTGAAAGAAGTTCTGAGAATTTAAAGAATTTCTAATTTTGGAATGGGAAAGTCATGATCTGTATGATAAAATCCAGAAGTCATAGGAGACGAGTTTGACTACATAAAATCAATGTATTTCTGTATAGCATAAACAGAGTGAAAAGTGAAAAGATAAATGACAACCTGGGGGGGGAGTGGAATTGCCACTTTTGCTACAGATAAAAGTCTATTTCTTTAATATACAGTGAGCTCCTACAAATAAATAAGAAAAGACCACCAGCCCAATAAAAAAAGGGCAAAATGTGGAGAGTTTATAGAAAAAAATACAATTACTCCTAAGTAAATAAATCTATACTAAAAATATGATCAAACTCATTTATGGTATGGAAAATACACATTAAAACTATAATGAGATAGATTTTGCACGATCATATTGGCAACATTCAAGAAGTTTGATAATAGCTTGTATTGGTAAGAGTACAGAGGAAGAGGCACCTCAGCCATCGCTGGTGGAAATATAAATTGGTTCCAACTCCACAGAGAGAAAGTTGGCAATATCTATCAAAATTCCAAATGCCCATATGCCAAGTGTCCAGTCTAGGTATTTATTTTACAAATAAATTATGAAGATGATGCATTTACAAGGATATTTATAGCACTCTGTTAACAATAGCAAATCATTAGAAACAACATCAGTGTTCAGAAATAATAGTTATTGATTAAATAATTCATTTTACATCTTTAAAATCTGATATTCTGCAGCCATCAAAACTAATGAGATAGCTGCTGTCTGAACATGAAAAAGGAGTAATCTCAAACATATATTAAGTGTAAAAAAAATAATGTTGGAGCAGGATAGACATTCATATATGTGTATATATAGATATATACACACATATACATGTGTGTGTGTATATCCATATGTGTATTATACGCCAACTATATCTGAATAAAAGAAAAAGCTAAAAAAACACTATATTTCTGCTTCTACATAGATTATCTTTGGATGAAATTGGGTAACAGTGGTTACCCTGAGGGAGAAGACCTAGGTGACCGGGGGACAGAAGTATGAGGCAGTACCTCGTCTCTCTAATATTTTTGTGCCTTTTGTGAATTTTGTTCACTGGGCATGTATCAACTATTTAACACTAAAATATCTTATTTAAAAGTTTAACATGCACTGATAATAGAATTAGCAACCTTTGATCATGCATTAGAATTACTCACTAGCAAGTCATTTCATTGTTCATAAAGCTCACGAGTACAGGATAAAAAAGAGAAATACTTATTTCATAAAGATCAAAATAATTTAGTGCTTTGCTACCATAATTCAACAATTATCTCAGTACCTTAATGCACAGCATGCTAATGTTGTGTGTAAGCCTCCGTCCCTCTCCCCCATCCACATTCCGATAAGGGCCGACTACTCATTGATTCTAAACATTTCCTCTGAAAAGCAATCAATGTCCTCTGCCTGGCCATTAAATGGATTTTGAAAAACTCTTCAATCCGTATCAGTCTCATATCCTTATTTAGTTCCTCAAATCTGCCCTCAGCTGGGAATTGTGCAGGCGACTGTGATTCTGTTGTGTTCACCACTCATTTGAAGGGCCCCATCCATCATCATTTCTAGGCCTTTTCTGATGCAATGTAGCTTGTTCTTTGTCTTTCTTAAAAACTGAACGGCTGTTAAATTATCCATTTATCTTCCTTCAGATTTTGTGTTCAGTTTCTCAGGCCCTCTCAGGGCTGTCTTTTCTACCTTGCTTGCTGACTTTTCATTCCATTTCCCCTGTTCTTAGAGACATCTTGGTTCACCATGCTGTCCTTTAAAACAAACTCCTTGCTTCCATCTGCTTGCTGTGTGTTTGAAATCTGCATCACTACTCAGACAGATATGCTTTTTAAACTTTGTTCCTTCAGGACAGCTTTGAAAACTTGGCGATAATATGCTTCAAATTTTATATGTAGGTAGCGGAGTATATCGGAGAAGGCAATGGCACCCCACTCCAGTACTCTTGCCTGGAAAATCCCATGGACGGAGGAGCCTGGTGGGCTGCAGTCCATGGGGTCGCTAAGAGTCGGACACGACTGAGTGACTTCACTTTCACTTTTCACTTTCATGCATGGAGAAGGAAATGGCAACCCACTCCAGTGCTCTTGCCTGGAGAATCCCAGGGATGGGGGAGCCTGGTGGGCTGCCGTCTATGGGGTCACACAGAGTCGGACACGACTGAAGCGACTTAGCAGTAGCAGCAGTAGCAGAGTATATCAGGGCAAACCCTACACCGAAGGTCAAAGTCTTGGTTTCTAAACCTAGCTCTGCCATCATCAAGTCAGGTCACAAGGGAACTTTCAGGGTTTCACTCCCCTACAGATGATTTGCAAGTTTGCTTCTAGGCAGGCATTTCAGTATGACGATAGTGTTGCTTCCATTTCAGGTGATTCAGTAAGGACCTGAGGTCTGTACACTGATGCCTGCATACACAGCCTCTCAGGTGGCAACAAGGTTCTATCAACCATGAGCCCAGATTTGAAGGCTGAAATAAAAAATCTAAGCTCTGTTACCTAATATCTGTGTACTCTTAGGCATGTCATAGGAACTTTCTAGCTTCAGTTTTCACATCTGAAAAGGGGGGTGGTAGTAGAATCTATCTTGATATAGCTAAGAAAGTTAAATCAATCTTGATCAGAAATGCTAAAGTTTCCCACAGGGCAGCTCAGGAGTGGTGGGTTATATTAGGCATGCAAAATCTTCATAGCAGCTTTGTGATAATGCATTCCTTCCCCATCCTTGATTTTGCTAAGAAAATTTAATCAGACTTGGAAAGTCAGTCTAGTGTCTGGCACACAAGAAGTGTCCAGGAAATGTTATTGTTATAGCTTTACTACATCTTGGTGAGACCCGCAGTTCGCTATTTTTTTATCCAAAGTTCCAACCGAGGCTACTGAGGCTTAGAGATGCTATTAATGCTAATAACAAGAATAACAGCTCATATGTATGGAGGGCTTTAGC
Organism: Bubalus bubalis; assembly: GCF_019923935.1. Taxonomy (NCBI): domain Eukaryota; kingdom Metazoa; phylum Chordata; class Mammalia; order Artiodactyla; family Bovidae; genus Bubalus; species Bubalus bubalis. The sequence continues at coordinate 71,379,108 of NC_059158.1, read as the reverse complement.
ATGCAAAGTTTACTTTTCCAAAAGCATTTCCACAAATCCCGTCTCCCTTGGTTCAGACTCTTGGAAAGGTTGATATTAACTATCATCAATTGCATTTACTCCAAAAAAGAAAGTCACTTTGTAAGGCCAAATGCCTTAGAAATGTAGCACAGTGGAGTTATTAATACTTTCACAGTCAAACCTAAAAGCCCAGGGTGATCACCATGAAAATAGTGTGGAGGATAAGGAGCAGCAGGTTTCACTACAAGTAAGGAGGGGGATTTATAAAAGCGTTCAGCCTTTGTTGTTCATCTTTTCTCTTTTCCCTCTGCCTCTTTCTTCTCTGTATGTCTCTGTTGCTCTCTTTCTCGTGTCATATTAGGTTTTTCAGCTGTTCAGACCATCTATAGTGTGATCACAGGTGACATGTGAAGTCAGGGACTTGGAGAATCATTCTCCCTCTTCTGTTATTTTCTGGTTCTGTGGCTTAGCCCTCCCTTTGCTGGTGGGAGGCATTCATTTGCTGAAGCTCCCCCTAATTCATTGGGGCGATTGTGAGCAGCAAGTATAACCTCCCTAGCTTCTCAGCCGTGAAATAAAGACGGAAATGCTAAAGCCCACCACAGGGCAGCTCAGGAATGGTGGGTTATGTCAGGCAACGCAGAAGGCACGAGATGCTGGGGAAACGCAAGATCTTCCTAACAGCTTTGCAATAACGCATTCCTTCCCCATCCTGTTGCTATGTTGGCTGTGTTGCCAATGGAGGCAGCCCCGAGGGGTCTCATGGCAGGCAGCTGAGTCACAACCAGAGACCGCTGCTCTAGTTGGGGCAAGGCGGAGGTTGGGGGCATGCAGTGTGCGAAGGCATTACAGCTGAGTAACAGACACAGGGAATGCAAACGAGAATAATGTGCTAATAACGGAAAATGCAGTGGGCCCTGGAGACCAGGATATCTACCTCCTGGGGGAAGCTTGTCACCTGAGCAGATTCCTGCAGTCAGAGAAGGACTTGCTGGAGAGAAGAGGGAAGGGTGGGCCTGGCAGAGGCAGCTGTGTGAGCAAAGACATGGGCTTGGACTATGAGTAGGGGAGTAAAAAAGCAAAGACATCAGTTTGCCAACAAAGGTCCATACAGTCAAGGTTATGGTTTTTCCAGTAGTCATGTATGGATGTGAGAGCTGGACAATAAAGAAGAATTGATGCTTTTGAACTGTGGTGCCAGAGAAGACTCTTGAGAGTCCCCTGGACAGGAAGGAGATCAAGCCAGTTGATCTTAAAGGAAATCAACCCTGAATACTCTTTGGAGGGACTGATGCTGAAGGTCCAATACTTTGGCCACCTGATGCAAAGGGCCAACTCATTGGAAAAGACCCTGATGCTGGGAAAGATTGAAGGCAGAAGGAGAAGAGGGTGACAGAGTTGGGTGGCATCCCTGATTGAATGAGCATTAACTTGGACAAACTCCAGGAGATGGTGAGGGACAGGGAAACCTGGCGTGCTGCAGGCCGTGGAGTCACGAAGAGTCGGACACAACTTGGTGACTGATCAACAACAACAGTGGTGGGTGTGTCAAGAGCAGAAGGCTCAGGGTGGAGGGCGAGGAGGTGAGCATGGGCAGGCCAATGTGCCAGCTTGGATTTTTTCTTCTCTGATGGGAAGGGAGGATCTGAAGGGCCCACAGTCAGATTTCCCCTTGGAAGATAAGCCTGGTGTTATGATGATGGAATCTAGAGGGTGAGAGTGGGGAGGGGCTGTGAGCCTGACAAGGTCTGAGTGGAGGCCACTGGCAGTGGGGCGGAGTCAGGAGAGCCCAGGATAGGAGGTCCCAGAGGAGGAGAAAATCATGACATAGCAACTAGAAAGTACTGGAGAAGGAAAACATCAGGCATTAGGTCCTAATTTATAACATATTTGTCTTTTTGATGATAGGAGAGGCTTTCTGAAGTTGTCTTTTGTTTTTTGCATCTCCTGTATGCTCTGAAATCCTTTTTCATTCAGTGTTTTGATTCACTTCCATTCCTTCACATTGGAAGCTCTTTTCAAACATGCTGTGGCCCTAATCTGTTAGCAGATATTTAAGCATGCAGCACTGAAAGACTTGTTCTGGACAGTGAGTAAAGTGGGGCGGGGGAGCAGAGAGGCTGTGGTTGTTGGGGGGTGGTGGTGGTGGGGCTTCATCTTAAGGGCGTTCTGCAGGGAGCCAAAACTCTCACTGAGGGAATCCCAAGTGCAAGTACATACAGGTCTTCTCTCTGCAGCTGTTCTCCTTCCCTGAAGAGGAATCCCACCTTTCTGCCTCTGGGGCTATCTGGCCTCTGGCATCTTGAGTGCAAAGTAGGGCGGGAGTGGGGAGGGGTGTGGGGTATGGGGAGGCCTCATGGGGTCTAGTCAGTCATTCCACAGACTTCTAATTTCAGTTACAGGTTCTCCCAGTTAATGCTCTGAGAGAAGAGCCCTCTGGTCTCCTGAGTTGGCAGCAGAGAGGAGACTCCAGGAACCCCATTTCCAACCTCTGTTTCCAGGCTCAAGCCTCAGTCTCTTTACTATGGATCGAATTGTGACACACCCTCCCCTCAAAAAAACAGAGAGAGATGCTGAATTCCTAACCCTGATACTTGGGGATGTGACCATATTTGAAAACAGAGTCATTGCAGATGTTATCAGGGGCTTCCCAGGTAGCTCAGTGGTAAAGAATCCACCTGCCAATACAGGAGACACAGAAGATGTGGGTTCAACCCCTGGGTGGAGAAGATCCCCCGGAGCAGGAAATGGCAACTCACTCCAGTATTCTTGCCTGGAGAATCCTACGGACAGAGGAGCCTGGCGGGCTATAGTTCACAAGGTCGTAAAGAGTCAGATATGATTGAGCAACTGAGCATGCACACACAGATATTAACAAGTTAAGACACAGGCATACTGCATTAGGGTGGGCCCGAAATCCAATGGCTGGTGTCCTTATAAGAAGGCCATATGAAGACACAGGGACACAGAGACGCGGGAAAATGTCACGTGAAGACAGAGGTGGATATGGAAGTGACACAGCTACATACCGAGGAATGCCAAGGGCTCCAGAAGCCAGGAGAGAGGTGTGGAATGGATTCTCTTGCAGAGCTGCCAGAAAGAATTGGCCCTGCTGACCCCTTGATTTCTGACTTCTAGTCTCCAGAACTGTGAGAGAGTAGATTTCTGGTGTGTTAAGCCACCCAGTTTCTTGTATTTTGCTAGGCAGCAGTAGGAAATTAATAGACTCCCTCTTGGCTGAACTGGACCCTTGCCATCCTGAGCCTACTCCTTCTGAAAGACAGATCAGTTCTCTTCCTATTGATGTCCCCTTCTGCAGCCATCCTGGGAAATAACTTCCTTTCCAGCCTCCAATTTTGAGGATATTTTATGCCCTCTTACATTCTATTGTCTTTGAGAATTTATATATATTTTAAAGAAATGCAACATTACTATTTCTAACCACACTTAATAGCATTAAATAAGTCAATAAAATATTGAACAAAAGTGCTCATTTTATAATTAGCAAAAACAACAAAACAACCAAAAAAAAGTAGGAAATGATTGAATAAATTGTGACAAGTCACTCTTTGGAATTCTAGGCTGCCATTTCAAAGGATAATATGAAAATTATGTCAGGCATTTGGAAACACATTTTGAAGTTTACATTAAGTGGCTAGAGCAGAATACACTGGTGTTCCTGGATGAAAATGTGTTTGCATGTGGACAACAGCTTGAGGGGGCATCACAGGAAGAAGAGGACGTGAGTCCTGACTTGTCCCCACAGTCTGGTCTTGAGGATTTAGGTATTCTCTGAGGCCATATATATTTTCTCTCCTGACATCCTCGATTTCCTTCTGGGTCCTCAACAGCAGGTTGTTAACATCCTTACTTACAGACTGTGCAAGGCACGGTAGGCTTTTTCTATCAGAGTTCCTTAAAATTCTTTCAGCCTCTTTTCATTTCCCGAGAATGTTTATATCTTTAAAAATTCACCTCCCCCCCAATTTTTTTCCTTTGTTATTTTATTAATGGAATTCCCAGAAGGGTGTGGAATAAACTAGGGAGGTCAATCTGCCATTGTTAATTGGCAACATCAACTCCGTCGCAGATCAAAGTGTTTGGTCAAGGACAACTTGACATAAAATCTTTCTGAGAAAGTATTTCTCTGGTAACTAGCTAAACAGAACCTATTGGCTCATTCAGCACTCCAGGAACTGCTCTCTCTAGAATCTCTACTCGGCTCCTTGTATCCTCCTCTCTGAAGAACTCAGTTTTATTTTGTAAATGGGAGGTTTCTGAGGTACAGCCCTGCTGGATAAAAATGGAGTCGCCTTTCACTTCCTCGGGGCAGTGTGGTGGGAAAAAGCAGCAAAATAAGGCCGAGAGGACTTGACTTTGAAATTTTGGCTCTGCTGAGTACTAACCGCTTCACTCTGGTTAAGTCCGTTAGTTTCTGTAGGTTTTCATTTCCTCATATATAAAACTAAGACCATAGATATTATAGGATCCAAAATGAAGTATTTTCTTCCTTCACAGAGTTGGGGTCAAATTACAATGCTTGTAAACTTTAAAATTTAAGCAAGCCCTTATCCAGTGGCTGCTAGAGTCAGTATTCAAGAGGTGTCTGCTTGCTGAGATAGTATATACAGGGACACTTTTGTATCTTTCTGGACTGTAATACTGAAATTCTTTTCCAAAAGCTCAGTCTGATAGACATCTTTAACTTTGTTTTAGACACTGCCTAACAGACTCAACATTTTAAATTATCATCTATAATGAAAAACAGTGAGCACAGCAGTTGGGCTGCCATGGACACTGTACATGAGGTTGAGAGCCTGGCTCCCTCTGGTCACATTGTCATTTAGCATCTGCTTGTTAAGATGAGGCAATGTGCCTTGAGTGATTTATTTAATATCTTACAGCTGCAGCTCTGATAACTAAATATAAGAGTAGTGATAGCTGAGGATCCAGATATTGCCTCCTTGAATTCTCTTAGGAAACATTTCACACAATATAGAGGATTCTGTTTGGCAACAGCATAATGAGAATACTTTATGTTTATTTCATGCCTCACTTCCCAGGAGCAAAAACAATGCTGACCCTTCAAATGAACATTAAATTGCAGAAATTTTGGAGAGGCACCCCTAGAATGCAAAAATCAATCTTTAAAAAAGGACTTGATTCTTTTCCTAGTGAAAAATGAAAGTTTTCTTCTTTCTCCCTCTTTCCCACCCCACCCTTTTTTCTTTCCTTCCTCCCTCCTTTACTCCCTCCCTCTCTCCTTTCCTCCCTTACGTTCTTCCTTCTTTCCATTTTCTTCTTAGGAGAAGAGAGGCCATGAAGAGGTAAATCAGCATTTAAAATATGCTTTCTAGTGGCACTGGAAAGTAACTTAAGACAACATTCCAAGCCTTGTATGGACTTGGGGTTAAGTGATTTTTAGCTTTATAAGTTCAAAGCAGAAACACTTTTAAAAAGAGTTATTTATGCTGGTCAGCTGGATAGGAAGAATTAGATCTTATCTTAAATTCTACCCTCAAAAGCCTTATTAGGGAGTGTATTAGAACTTTTTTTTTTTAAACCAGATTCCAGCATTTTAATATAGATTCATGATGGCAGTTTTGGGCTCATAAAATGCATATGAATAGAAATTGAGTCCTACTGTATAAATAAAAGGTTTTTAAAAGCTACTTGAAATAAATCAAAGTCCATTTTGTTTACAAAAAAAATGTACACAGAGCTGGTTGCTTTATCAAATCATAGTCATTTTTTGGAGGTGGAAGACCTTCTCCAAAATCAAACAGTCTGGCATGTCAGGTATTCAGGAAGAACCGTGAGATATAGCCAAAGCTGTGTGATGCCTTCACTGGCCACATACCATGCCCGATGCAGGGAGTGACATGAACGTGAATGTTCTTCTAATAATGAGCCCTCTCGGCTATTCAGCACTTTGTCCTGCAGAGCACATTGCTATTTCATGTTTGTTTTGATAACTGTCGGGCATTGGAGGATCTGAAAAGTCTTCTAAGTCAATGGAAAGTTATATTTTAATCATGATAATTTAGTGTTTCATTGTATTGTAATTTCATGAAATTGTATGTATATATATAAAACTTCTTGAAATCTGTGTACATGTGTTAGCTCTCCCTGTTAACTTGGATATTAAAATAACTATATTTTCAGCCAACGCTGGAAGCAAAGAAAATTTTATGTATTTCCTAGTTGAAAAAGTTAAAGCTCTGAAAAATTCATGGCTATAAACTGGTCTTTTTACACTAGAATTAAGGGCCAATTCAACCATGATGAGAACCAAACCACTCTCTAAAAAGATAGCATAGGCCATATACTTCAGATTATGGGCAGGAATATAGCAGTGCATACTCTGATGAAAGGTTTTATGTATTTATAGATGATAATTTAAAATGACACTATAACCCTACTTCATACATTCCACTGCTTATTAATTCTGTGGTCCCATGTTGCATTATTTTCCCTTCTGTTTCTTCACTCGTTTATTTAGCTGATAGAAGTTTGAATATACTGGGCACTGTTCTGGGAACCAGGACTATGATGGTTCCAGGAAACTAATCTAATGCGGAAGGAAAACAGAAAAGACAGACAGAAAGATGACCACAACACGGAGTGTCACATGTAGTCATGCAGAGATCGGTAGAGTGCTGAGGGGAGAAAAGCTTTCTCAGAGGAGGGGACAGTTTGGGGCGACTTCTTCCAGACAAAAAGGAGAGGGAGGGAGGGATAAGCAAAGGCAAAGGAAGACAGCTGAGAGGGTTTGTGAGCCCTGTGCTTTGGGGCAAAAAGTGCCTGGGTGACATGACATGAGGTCAAGAGGCAGGGGCCTCAGAATGAGAGGATTAACCCAGGAGTCTGGGAGGTATCTTATAGATGGTGGTAGTAACCTGAGGTTTTTAAGCAGGAGAATACCATGATATAGTGGTTGTTTTTTTTTTTTTTTAATGATCATTTTGGCAAAAGTTTGGAAGACAGGGTATAAACTACATAAAACTGATACGTTTGAATGTGTATATTTTGTCTTCCATCTGAATGCAGAGTTCCAAAGAATAGCAAGAAGAGATAAGAAAGCCTTCTTCAGCGATCAATGCAAAGAAATAGAGGAAAACAACAGAATGGGAAAGACTAGAGATCTCTTCAAGAAAATCAGAGATACCAAAGGAACATTTCATGCAAATATGGGCTCGATAAAGGACAGAAATGGTATGGACCTAACAGAAGCAGAAGATATTAAGAAGAGATGTAAGAATACACAGAAGAACTGTACAAAAAAGATCTTCATGACCCAGATAATCACAATGGTGTGATCACTGACCTAGAGCCAGACATCCTGGAATGTGAAGTCAAGTGGGCCTTAGAAAGCATCACTACGAACAAAGCTAGTGGAGGTGATGGAATTCCAGTTGAGCTATTCCAAATCCTGAAAGATGATGCTGTGAAAGTGCTGCACTCAATATGCCAGCAAATTTGGAAAACTAGCAGTGGCCACAGGACTGGACAAGGTCAGTTTTCATTCCAATCCCAAAGAAAGGCAATGCCAAAGAATGCTCAAACTACCACACAATTGCACTCCTCTCACATGCTAGTAAAGTAATGCTCAAAATTCTCCAAGCCAGGCTTCAGCAATATGTGAACCGTGAACTTCCAGATGTTCAAGCTGGTTTTAGAAAAGGCAGAGGAACCAGAGATCAAATTGCCAACATCCGCTGGATCATGGAAAAAGGAAGAGAGTTCCAGAAAAACATCTATTTCTGCTTTATTGACTATGCCAAAGCCTTTGACTGTGTGGATCACAATAAACTGTGGGAAATTCTGAAAGAGATGGGAATAACAGACCACCTGACCTGCCTCTTGAGAAGTTTGTATGCAGGTCAGGAAGCAACAGTTAGAACTGGACATGGAACAACAGACTGGTTCCAAATAGGAAAAGGAGTACATCAAGGCTGTATATTGTCACCCTGCTTATTTAACTTATATGCAGAGTACATCATGAGAAACGCTGGACTGGAAGAAACACAAGCTGGAATCAAGATTGCCGGGAGAAATATCAATAACCTCAGATATGCAGATGACACCACCCTTATGGCAGAAAGTGAAGAGGAACTCAAAAGCCTCTTGATGAAAGTAAAAGTGGAGAGTGAAAAAGTTGGCTTAAAGCTCAACATTCAGAAAACGAAGATCATGGCATCCGGTCCCATCACTTCATGGGAAATAGATGGGGAAACAGTGGAAACAGTGTCAGACTTTATTTTGGGGGGCTCCAAAATCACTGCAGATGGTGACTGCAGCCATGAAATTAAAAGACGCTTACTCCTTGGAAGGAAAGTTATGACCAATCTAGATAGCATATTGAAAAGCATAGACATTACTTTGCCAACAAAGGTCCGTCTAGTCAAGGCTGTGGTTTTTCCTGTGGTCATGTACGGATGTGAGAGTTGGACTGTGAAGAAGGCTGAGCGCCGAAGAATTGATGCTTTTGAACTGTGGTGTTGGAGAAGACTCTTGAGAGTCCCCTGGACTGCAAGGAGATCCAACCAGTCCATTCTGAAGGAGATCAGCCCTGGGATTTCTTTGGAAGGAATGATGCTAAAGCTGAAACTCCAGTACTTTGGCCACCTCATGCGAAGAGTTGACTCATTGGAAAAGACTCTGATGCTGTGAGGGATTGGGGGCAGGAGGAGAAGGGGACGACAGAGGATGAGATGGCTGGATGGCATCACTGACTCAATGGATGTGAGTCTGAGTGAACTCTGGGAGTTGGTGATGGACAGGGAGGCCTGGCTTGCTGCGATTCATGGGGTTGCAAAGAGTCGGACACGACTGAGCGACTGATCTGATCTGAATAATACATAGAAAATTTTGAACAGGTTTTACTATCAGCTCTCAGACTGGGTTATAGCATCAGATAGCATTGTCCTATGTGTAACAAGTAGGAGAATTTGAAAATATGAAGCCAATGTATTTTTATTCTACTTGAACCATGATGCCCATGGCTCCCCACCCATCAGCTCTGCAGACTTTCCTCCTCTCAGCAAGTGGTGGCTCCCTGCTAAAAACAGCAAGCTCTCATCACCCAGGTTTCAGAGAGTAAGTCTCAGGGCTGGTTTTGTGCGGAGAGAAAAGTGAAAGTGAAAGTGTTTGTGACCCCCGCCAGGCTCCTCTGTCTATGGGATCCTCCAGGCAAGAATACTCGATTGGGTGGCTAGTCCCTTCTCCAGGGGATCTTCCCACCCCATGGATCAAACCCTGATCTCCTGCATTGCACACAGATTCTTTTTTTTTTTTAATTTAAATTTATTTATTTTAATTGGAGGCTAATTACTTTACAATATTGTATTGGTTTTGCCATACATCAACATGAATCTGCCACGGGTGTACACATGTTCCCAATTCTGAACCCCCCTCCCACATCCCTCCCCGTACCATCCCTCTGGGTCATCCCAGTGCACCAGCCCCAAGCATCCTGTATCCTGCATCTCCATCTGAGCCACAAAGGGGATTTCTAAATTTCAGAACTCTTATCTCTTAAGAACCAAGCCTGGCTAAAGCAGATCATCAAGTGTGACTACAAAGCTCTGGCGTGGGGAGCATAGAGGAGACCATACAAGGAGAGTTCTCATCAGACTAGGAAAAGGAAATTCATAAACTTCCCACTCCTGTCTTAGAGAAAGGAGAGGAGGAGAGAGGGAGAAGAGGAAAAAGAGAGAGGGGCCGAGGGGGGCCATGAGATCAGATGTGAGTGTCCTGGCTCCATGTTCCTTGGGGGTCAAACCCTGAAGATGAGGGGAAGGCTCATCTCTTGAATCTCAGAGCCCGATTCAGGAAAATGACAGAACTTTCTTAGAATGAGCTGGCACTACCCAGGCTGCATATTGGAAAGGACTGAGGAAGCTGCTGTGTGGACGGCAGGATGAAGAGAAAGTAGCTGGGGTTTCTGCAGGGGTTGAGTGATGACAGAGAACCAGCCGATGAGCACTGACCGGGAAGCAGGTGGCGGCTCGCCATGGTCTGCATGGATCAGAGCTGCGGCAGCCAGAGCCAACAGTCAGACCCTGCACGAAGTGCTTGTGGCAGCCACCCCACAGTCCCAGAGACCAACCCCGCATCACACCCAGAGTCCTGACCCCGCAGGCAACTGGGGAACTCGGTCCCTCTCACCCCCCAGCCACAGAACCGTGACAAGGACAGGTAAGCTCCCCTAGCACCTGGACGTCAGCTGGGGAGAAGGAATGGTTCTGACTGAGGACAATTCACATTTTAGTCTTCCTAAGGACTTGTTTTAACCAGAAAGAACTGAGATGCTTTAAAATCAGTCCCTGAACAACCCCAACTCATCACCAGGAGAAGGTGGAGCCAGATAAATTATAGAGAATATAGAAAGTTATTTTCTTCCCTCCCTTCTCTTCTTTCCTTCTTCCCTCCCTCCCACCTTTTCTTTCTTCCTGAGTTTTTGGAGTTATGTGATTCCACATATGTCCCCCACTTTGTAGAGACAAATAAGAAGTTAACCTTAACTATTCCTTTCTCTCATTCACAGGAATACTAAATGTCGTAGAGGAAAACATTTATAAGAAACTGATTTGGGTGGTGTCCTACTTTTATTAAGTACGTGATAAAATTGTTCCCCTCTTTAACCACATTCTATTCCTTGTAGGCTTTTAAGAGGAGAATTCTAACTAGTCACTCTGCAGCTTACTACTTTTTCTTTCTTTCTTTTTTTTCTAAATTGAACACAAGGCATGACCCATCTGGGGAACATTGAGTTGTTTTTGAAGTTCATTTCTTGGTATCTGGAAAAGTTGTCTTGATGTAGCATCTTACTTCCTCTTTTCCAGTGTATCAATTCTAACTCCAGGTTCTACAAATTGAACTGTATTTTAAAGATTTTTTTCCTCCCTTCTTTTCAGAGAGCATGTTCGTAATTGCATCAGGTGGAATGCATTTTCCAAAACAACCGTGACAAATGAAGGCAGAAAAAAAGTCAGAAGTTACTATAACCCTAATTTCAGAAGCCCTGCCTGTTGCAGAAATGCCTTGACATTCTCACAAAGAGGCAACACTCTTGCCAAAATCTTCTTTTACAGGAGATCATTATTCCAGCTGGAACCTGGCCAGGTCAAGCTCTTTTTTGTTGTTGTTGTTGTTGATCAAATACTCCAAAATCAAGAGCCGGTTTGGGATGAGCTGAAAATCTGATTATGTTCATAACAAAAATTAACTCTCTCAACCCTTAACACACAGAAGATTTATAATGATTTATAGTGCCTCATTGAAATTCTAGGTGCACTGAAGTTTGACGTAGTTGAGAATGAAAATGAAGGGCAAAAGCTTTGCCCGCTATTGCAAAGACAGGCTCAGTGTGATGCTGCTACATCAGGTTTTCTGTTTATCCCTAAGGCTGGTGCAGCAATGACTTCAAAGTTTGATGGTGTCTGGGGTTTTTTTCCTTCGTTCTTTTTTTTTTGTTTTTTCTTTCTCTAAAGAAGTTGAGCAGCAGGCTAACGGATCCCCAGCAGGGTGCAAAGACAGCGGAAAGCGAGGGAATCAGATGTCAATGTGTTCCTCCGAGATACCCTGCTAGGACAGCTAACTAACCAGGGCTTTAGTCTTCTCTTGGGGAACGCGCTTTGATGGTTCCCTGCCCACTCCTGGCTTCCTATATGCTTCCTGATTAAAATGCTGTCACAGATAAATCATGACTTCTGGAACCATTTTCTATTTTTTTTTAAGGAAAAGTTTGGAAACATAAAATTAAAACGATGAGCAAGTTCTAGAGAATTTTATGTGCACATATAAACATGTATTTAAGCACATCACATCTCCCTACTGTAGAACCATCCATGGGTCTGGGACTATTCTCTGCATGTTCCTTCCCGACCCATTACTTTATGAGGTATGTTTATATATTTTCTTTCAGTCACTTTCAGTCAATCACTAGATTACTCTGGAAAGTTCCTGTTGAACAGATTTTGAGGGGTTGGGGGGTTTCATTGTTTTCCTTCAGCATAAGCACAACTTGGGAATTGAAGTTGTCTCAGAGGTAAGAGTTTCCACTTTAAATGCAATGGACATTCAAAATCTACCAGTGTACTTTTGTGGGTTCCCACCTAGGCACACAAATATATAGCCCTTCGGGTACCACAGAGTATTAATAATTTACTCTTTGTTTGGAGAAGAGACAAAACTCAGCAAACTGGAGTGGAAGTGGAAAGTGCTTCATCTATTTTGACCAAGCACAACCCTCTTAATCTGATTTTACCCAGTAGAAGTCAATGAAGTAAAAAAACAGCCCTAGAACCATATCTGTATCTATTGCCAGGCTGCATCTCCATCTTCACCTCCACAAGCCCCTTTCTGTCTTGGGCTGCACCCAGCAGCCTCAGCCAGACAGTGTGTTTGATTGGCTTCTCTCTTCACTGGCCCTCATCTTTCTACACTGCTCTGACTGCAAGAAGGTTTCTGATCATGATGTACGTATCTGTTTGCTTCAGGCTCTATGTGAGGTTTCTTGCCACTCAAACCTGCTCTACCTTGGGGTCAGGGCTCTGGCCATCAAAAGGTCTCAGAGCTACTCTTCCATATCATTTTGCCCTCGGCCCAGACTAACTCAGCAAAGCCACGCTGCGTTCTTATGTTCCATAATGAGGAAGATGATGTCATCTCTCACAGTGTGGGGTTCCTGCCAGCTTCATGCTTTCCCATTTGCCTTTATCCTCTCAGACTCTTTATTAGTGCTGCTGCTGCTAAGTCACGTCAGTTGTGTCCGACTCTGTGCGACCCCATAGACGGGACGGCAGTCCACCAGGCTCGCCTGTCCCTGGGGTTCTCCAGGCAAGAACACTGGAGTGGGTTGCCATTTCCTTCTCCAATGCATGAAAGTGAAAAGTGAAAGTGAAGTTGCTCAGTCGTGTCCAAGTCTTCGAGACCCCATGGACTGCAGCCTACCAGGCTCCTCCATCCATGGGATTTTCTTCCCCATTAAAAAACCCAGACTGACCTTCCAGCAACAACCTGAATTCCTGCAGCCATTTTGACATTTTACTAGCCTCACATTAGGGACCTTCCATGCTTGGTGAGTCATTTCCTCAAGATTTTGTGTCTTCATACTCAATGTGAGTCCTCCCCACTGACTGATTCCATTTCCATTGCAGAGCATCAACAGTTAATGTGAGATTATCCAGTTAAATAATGAAAAACATCCAGGTGCTCAAGATGGGACAAAATAGGGATTCTCAAGGAGGGTAATTAAAGTCACTCTACAAGGTTTCAGTTTGAGGGCTTTTTGAAATGTTGATTTCAAAATTAGATCAATTTATATATTCATATAAATATGTATTCATATGACTATATAAACATATATTAATTGTCTATAAATTAATATATTATATATGCAAATCCTATATATATAATTTATAAATATTATAAAGAATTTATATGAAATCCATGAGGTTTTTAAAAAATAAGATGAAAAAAGAGCATGACTTTCATGCTTTGTTCACTGAGAAGATACAGCAGCAGGTATGAACATGAACTTTTATAAACAGCTTGTTCCACATTCCTCTTTAGATGCTATGACTTTCCCCATTTGGTTTATTAAGAAAAGATCATGGGTGAACATCCAACAGAGGTGAAATGAGGCAGCAGAAAGGCCACTACGGCAAAACCAAGGCCACAGATGAGTGGGACGCAATCTGATTTGGTGGGAGTGTCGCTTGAACTTTCTATATGTCAGTTTCCTGTGAATAAAATTAGCAAGTGTATCTAATATCACAGCTAGGTAGTAAAGTAAAACATGTGAAAAATCAGGAATGATAGATAATCTGATGGGGTAATATTACCCCCTAAATTCTGGAAACTGCTATTTTCATTTTAAATTCAAAATAACTTACTTTTTAACCAGAAGATTTTAAAGTATTTAATGGGAAGTATAAATATAAGCCCAATTGATTGTGAACCAGCAATGAAACATTTAAATTAACATGGAAAAACACACAAGTCCTTTCCAGCATTTACGGTAACTAATCATGTAGGAAGGGTTGTGTAGAGTTAAAAGCTACTTTCATTCCAAAGTAGCTTTGCAGACTAACACCAAAAACTTATCAGCCATACAAAAACAACCTAAGCTTTACCCACAGTAAAAGGAATTTATTAATTGCAAAAAATTCATCTCATTTATTGCCTAAGAATGCACAGGAAAGTGAGTAAAATTAAAAAATAATTCAACATGGGTAGTCAAGGTCAATTTCGCAAAGCAAGATATACCTAACCCAACAGCTATAGGCCTTACACCTGGAAACCCAGCTTATTCAGAGATACCAGAGGAGTGAGGATGGCAGAAGTGGATGGGAGAAAAGAGAGGTGAAGATCTTATAATAATGTAGACATTATTCTTGATATTTCACCCAATCTTTCATTTTTAAATAAAAGAGCATTATGTCCCATGTATCACTAAAATAATTCATTTTAGATTCTTTTAAAGCTTTACTTCTCTGATTTTATGCTATCATGTACTTAATGGATAATATAAAACAAAAAAAAATTACTTTTGTTGTTTATAGTCATTAAAAATTACATTTCCATCTTCAAGACAGTATTCTATGTTATTTTATTTTTTAGGATAATGTGACAGGGCTCAGCAGTTCCTAAAAGTGCTGGAAATGAACTGGTAGATAAGCCTGAAACTTAATGGTTGTGAAGTCCTTAAAAAACAATACTGTGTTTTTAATGGAGTTAGAGTGAGAAATGAAGCCGTTTTGCTTTCCCTGCATGCGTTTCTCACTCCGAAGTCAAAAAAGCAGCTCAAGCTGATTGAGGTAGGTAGGGGGTAAAGAACTTACCAGGTTTTTCACATGAAAGCAAATGCATAGAAGTAGGATTAAAAGCCAGTGTGCACTAAAGTGTGAGTGTTAACTGATGTCAGCTCTACTTCTACTCAGAGAGTGGAGTGTGAACATCCGGAGCTGGTGACACCGTCTCCTTGCCAGAAGCAGGGTCTCGAGCCCACACAGCAGAGCTGGAAACCACCTCACGCAGGGTTCAGCGGCTGCCGTTTGTCACGCATCTCAGACAGAGGCAGATATTTAAGATGGAAGAGGCTTTACAAAACCCTGTGGCCCAGGCCAGAGGGTCAAAGCAGAAAACTATGTTTCATGGAACTCTCAAGTCTCACATGATATTAATAAAAGAAAAATGGTAAAAAAAACTGAAAGAGATGTCCATGGTCAAATGTTTAAGAAACTCAGAATTAATCAAGGTTAAACATGTTTCTTTCCTGAAGTCCTTTTCCAAGCCTTCAGTATTTTAATGTGCAGGAAAAGAAAGTGAAAGTGATAGTCAGTCAGTTGTGTCTGACTTTTTGTGACCCCATGGACTGTAGCCCGCCAGACTCCTCTGTCCATGGGATTCTCCAGGCAAGAATACTGGAGTGGGTTGCCAGTCCCTTCTCCAGGGGATCTTTCTGATCCAGGAATCGAACCCACGTCTCCTGTGTTGCAGGCAGATTCTTTACTGTCTGAGCCACAGGGAAGCCCCAGTTATTGAACCTGAGACCTCTTTCTAATAAGATATTCACTAGGCTATGGATGGACACTTCTATTCCTTAGGGGCACAATTTGAGAAATACTGAGAGATAATATTACAATACCTGGTTTATAGATGAGGGAGCTGAGGCCCAAGGAGAACTCAGGTCTTTGGGTTCCGAGTACCCACTCTTTTCAGTGGACTGATCAGAAACCCGAGAAAAGATAAGCTGCAACCACCATTCCTGGCAACACACATACCCTGGGAGAGTGTCCTAAAACCAATGCTTCTGAAAACACAGTACATACACTTTTCCTTCCTGGTCCGGTGAAGATACACAGACCCTCTCGGATCATGATTACCTGATACAGAGGCATACAGATGCTATCAATCCACTCCAGTTGCAACCGAGGCAGCTCATCCTTCCGGTTCCGATCAAAAATAGCCTGGAATGGGGGAGGAGAGCCTTGCTTTATTACACCAGAGACTTTACGGGTGCTTTGTCAAACCCTTGGCCACAATGATCCGATTTTTACCAACTGAACACTTCACAAATCACAATCAACCTTTACACGTACTTTCTTTTCCTTTATCTGTGATGAGAAATAAGGTATTTTCACCTCTTTTTATGAGATTTGTAAGCGGATTTATTTGGACTTTATAGCATGCAACTCCTTGGGGCCAAAATCTGTCTTCAGATATAGGTAACTGCTACTAAATCAAGTCATCAGGTCACTGAGAACTGGGTACAAGTCAAAGGAAGGGGGAATGTTTTATTGCCACAAAATAGTGTAGGCTTTTATTTTTATAGTGAGAGAGTATGGAATAGATTGGAAAAGATCTTTAAAAGCAATGTCATTTTGAATAGGAACTATTTGTGTTAACTTTTCAGAGTGGGGACAATTTTGTGTGTTTTTCAATACGGTCCTGTCATTAACAAATTCCTAAATTTTTATCTATCACTGGATGGATAATTGGAGAAGGAAATGGCAACCCACTCCAGTATCTTGCCTGGAAAATCCCATGATCGGAGGAAACTGGTAGGGATGGATAATGGGGTAAGTACCTATTCTCTCCTCATTCCCAACCTTTAAACTTTATGATATTATAATGGTAGAAAATTTTTGAGAAAAAGAAGTGACATATTTCTGTTGGGCAGACACAAAAGGAGAGACACTCAGTTGTCACTGGATGGCTAAACTGGATTCCTTGGACAAACTCTGCCCAGTGTACTCCAGTGGGAATGTCCCTCCCTTTGTTCTTTTGCAAGGCATCACGCATTACAAGCGCTCGACTATCACATCCAGGGAGATCCAGACTGCCGTGCGCTTGCTGCTACCTGGGGAGCTGGCCAAGCACGCCGTGTCCGAGGGCACTAAGGCTGTCACCAGGTATACCAGCTCCAGGTAAATATAATATGCCTAGCCGCTGTTAAGGGAGAAGACAATGGCACCCCACTCCAGTACTCTTGCCTGGAAAATCCCATGGACGGAAGGCCGGGTGGGCTGTAGTCCATGGGGTCGCTAAGAGTCAGACACGACTGAGCGACTTCACTTTCACTTATGTATATAAACTTTATTGCCAGAGGGTATATTTTCAGGTATAGATTCAACTTATCAATAAATTTTAAATACATACCCATGAGATGTTTTGCCCAGATACAAATGAGATTGTCTTTAACTTAGATGATACCCACACAATGGCTATTACTGTAAAGCATTAAGCAGGAGTCATAACATTATTAAGTATGCTGCAGATTCCAGGTGTATATCAAATGTGTCACGGACATGACCAGCTCAGGGATAGGTAAAGGCTAATTCCTTTATTCTTAAAGAGTAAGGCCAGGGTCTAAGAAGCAACCCCGCTCCGCCTTACTGTCTTACAGTAGGTTTTGTCTTTCTTCTAAATAAAATAAATAACACCACATCATTTTGGTGTTCACATAGGTCATGAGGGCAGACTCGTGACATGTCCTTGGTCCATATATGTTGAAAAATCCTGCATCCTTTAGACTTAGGAACAAAGGTGAGACTGGGTGGGGCCCAAATCATTTACTGCTGAGGCTCACAAGAAGATATAAGGGTGCTGCTGAGGGAAGTATTGCCAAATTAGGGAGACGGTCACTGCCTCCCACTGGCCTCTCATCCTTGACTGCCGTGTGGAATGTAAATATCAGGAAGGAGGACTAGGCACTCCAAGCACACTGTGAAATGTGCTGGAGGAAGGGCTGGTTTCTGTGAACTACATGGATCTTGGTTCAGTATGTCCACGATTTAAAAACATTTAAATGTTTTAAAACCATTTAAAAAACATTATTCTGTTTTACCCTGTC
Organism: Bubalus bubalis; assembly: GCF_019923935.1. NCBI lineage: Eukaryota > Metazoa > Chordata > Mammalia > Artiodactyla > Bovidae > Bubalus > Bubalus bubalis. Next base: position 71,361,245 of record NC_059158.1, on the reverse strand, counting down.
TATAGTTCTCAATGTTATCTGGAATTTTCTTTTTTGTTTAATGACTCTTTCTGGTGCATAGGATACACTTTTTTTTTTTAATTCACTTTAAAAATATTCACAATTAGCTGTGCGACCATTACAACAGTCAATTTTAGAACATTTTTATTGTTCCAAGGGGAAAAACAGAATCACATACCAATTAGCAATCTCTCTTCATTCTTCCCCAAATCCCCTAATACTTAGGCAGTTCACAAAATCACTTTCTTCCTTTATAGATTTCTCTGTTCTGCAGACAAATGTCTGTTCACATTTTATGTTCATGGAATCATATGATATGTGGTCTTTTGTGATGTGTTTCTTTAACTTAGCATAATGTTTTCAAGGTTTACTGTGTAAGCCCACATCACCACTTCATTTTTATTGCCAAATGATATTCCCTCATATAGATATGCCATATTTTATTTATCCATTTATCAGTAGATGGACATTTGGGTTGTTTCGACCTTTTATTATGTAGAATGCTACTACATTCAAGTTTTATTGTGTGGATGGATGCTTTTGTTTCTCTTGGGGTTATAATTAGAGGTAGAGCTGCTTGCCACATGGTAACCCTAGTGTTTAATGTTTTGAGGAACTGCCAAACTGTTTCCAAAGCAGCTGCATCCTTTAAATTCCCACCAGCAATATACAAAGTTCCAATTTCTCCACATTCTTGCCAACTCTTGTTACTGTCTGTCTTTTTGATTATAGTCATCTTAGTGGGTGTGAAGTGGTATCTCACTGTGGTTTCAATTTGTATTTCCCTGATGACTAATGATTTTTATTCATGTGCTTATTGGCCACTTATATATATTCTTTAGAGAAATGTTTATTCATATCCTTTACCCATTAAAAAAATGTGTTGTCTTTCTGTTGTTGAGTTGCAATAGTTTTTATATATTATATATTTTATAAAACATTTTATACATTTATATAATAGTTTACATATATTGCAATATTTTATATATATCCTAGACCTTAGGCAGGCTTCCCTGGTGGCTCAGATGGTAAAGTGTCTGCCTGCAATGTGGGAGACCTGGGTTCGATCCCTGGGCCGGGAAGATCCCCTGGAAAAGGAAATGGCAACCCACTCCAGTACTCTTGCCTGGAAAATTCCATGGATGGAGGAGCCTGGTAGGCTACAGTCCATGGGATCGCAAAGAGTCAGACATGACTGAGCAACTTCACTGGTTAGACATTAGGCCCGTATCAAATATATGCTTTATAAACATTCTTTCCCATTCTGTGAGTTGTCTTTTCACTCTTTTGATAGTGTCCTTTGATACACAAAGTTTTTTATTTTGATGAAGTCCAATTTCTCTATTTTATCTTTTGTTTCTTATGCTTTTGGTATCATATCTAAAATATCATTGCTGAATCCAATCCAGAAGATTTATATCTTGTTTTTTTCCTAAGAGTTTGTAGTTTTAGCTCTAACATTTAGGTCTATGATGCATTTTGAGTTTATTTTAGGGTCTGGTGAAAGAGAAGGTCCATTTTCACCTGCATGTGATATTCCATTGTCCCAGCACCATTTGATACATAGATTATTTTTTCTTGATTGCATTATCTTGGCACCCTTGCCCAAAATCAGTGGGCCATATCTGTAAGGGGTCATTTCTGGACTAATCACTTCTCAACAAATGTTTGATGAGTGGAAGTGTGAGATACCACTTTGTCCTATGTTTTTCTTTACAAAATTTTGCATCTTGTAATTGATTCCAAGTGAAAATGTATTTAATGTCCGTATTTCCTGCCAGTTGACAAGGTTCTTGAGGGCAGGGAAGATGGTGCTGCCTCATGTCTCGATGCACTGCGTTCAGCCTAATGCTTAATACTTGAAGGTGGTCAAGCACGTTCTCTTAACCGACTCACTGCTTCCAGTATTAATCTGGATGAAGTTACTCTGTTGACCTTTAGGACTATGACACCTGAAAGGGCTCTTGGACAATTTTATCCCTAAATATCAAAGAATAATGGATACGGAAGGTGTCAGATCTGGGTGTGCACATTTCTAGACATTTCTGGAAAAGCACTAATGTGGAATACTCCTGTGACAGCGGCCAGGCCCCTCCCGAGGAGATGGTCTTCAGTATTCAGTATTAAGCAGGCCCCTACGGGGAGACAGTAGCACGTACGGCTATGTTTCCACCACAAAATTAATTTCATTTATGTCTCCAGAAAAGCCCTTACCTGACTCTACAAAAGTTCCTTAGTGCTGCGCCACTACACCTGCCAGCCCGTCAATGCTGGCAATTAACTCATATTTTTTCCATTTAATTAAATGACCTGTGGTATTGCTGCAGTGTAAGGCCTTCAGAGGAGGCCTTGGAAACAGTTTTTTAAAAGAGGAGACAAGCTTTTACTTGAAAACGGATATACTAATAGCTGGCAGAAATTCGCGTTGTACTACGTTTTACACATTAATTATGTATCCCAATTTAGCATCTTTATTTTAGAACCAAATTTGATGACACCACCAAAAAAGAACAAAGGAATGTTTTGAAAACAGTATAAACAGATATTGCTTTGGAAATTAAAATAATTGATGGGTGTGTTAACCTATGTAGTCTCCTGATCTATTATGGGTCAACAACAAATAAAGAATAGTCAAAATTAGTAAGTCTGAGTTCTGACTTCAAACAGGTGAAACTCTTCAAGCTAGGCGCTCTTCTGCTGCTTTTCCTTGTTTTCGAATGTCAGTAAAGGAAAATGTTTTAAAACTTGTATACCTGTGGTGGGTTCATTTTGATATTTGGCAAAACTAATACAATTTTGTAAAGTTTAAAAATAAAAAAAAATAAAAATAAAAAAATAAATAAAAATAAAACAAGCAATGACAAAAAAAAAAAAACAAACAAACCAACTTGAAGATCTTACAAATATTCAAAACCTAGTTGATCTGAATCTTCATAAACAGACACTCTTGATAACTGACACATTCCTTGAGCTGCATTGAATCTTCTGTGCTCTGGCAGACTTTAGAATACTCTGGACCATTCTTGGATCATTGGGTGATATGTTTTGAGCTATTCTTTCATTAAGAATAAAGAGACTGTCCCCTCCTGTGGCTGGTGACTGGGGCATTTATATCTTTGTTTTCTGATGGGTAAAAACAGAATCATCCTTAGCCTAGGGTAAGCATTCTCAAATAGTAACTGAATGGTGGAATCCAATAAAAACAGCATTTCAATCAGCAGAACCTAGTTTCCCAGGTGCAACTTTTCATTTTGCAAAAAAAGAAACAGACTTGAAATGATTTGCTTTCAGAATTTGGAAAAGTTCAAAATTGGAAAGTAAAATCCAGAATATCCATTATTTACTGCACCTGCCTGTTTTAGCCCCTCAAGGCTGGACAGCTTGCCTTTAGGGTTTTGGTTTTTTTTTCCCTGTATTTCTGTTTCAACATAGCCACTGACTGCATATGAAGCACCAGCCCTGGGCTTTGAGTTATTCAAGTACTACTCTGCAATCCTCCCTTGTGCCTACTTCTCCCAGTGTGGGAACACGGGAAATGCTTGTTAAGTCATCAGCCCTCTTAACCAGGAACCTGGGAATAACTGTGTTTAGCATCTAAGTTTAATTAAAGTTTGAAACTTTCAAGAGTGCTTCCTTAAATTCATTCTCAGCCTTTCAAGGTGCAATCTGAAGTTATTTTGAAATGTCATTCGAAAGGGTAAATACATCATAAGAAAAGGACGATCTTACTGAAGGGGTGAGTTTCAGTTCTGCTCTCTCCCGATCACCTTGTTCAAAGAACTCACTGGTTACAAGTTCAGCCACCTGAAACACAAAAATATTTTAATTAATGGGCATATGTAATTCATCATGAGACGTAGAAGTTATTTCTGGCTTATGTCTATGGCAGTTGCCTTCAAGACAGACTATCATTTGAAAAGCTTATGAGGAAGTTCATTAACCTTTTGTGTTTGAAAGTATGACAGAATTTAATCAATGAACCTGGTTTCCTTTTAATCAGATCTTGTGCATTGTATTTTTATTTATTGAAATAGAGTTGAAGTACAGTTGCAATCCTTAGACACATGCCAACAGACAATCTCTGAGAGTAGAGCTTACATATTCAGATGAGGCATGGATATGTAACCTTCAAGGGAGGGAATGTTCTTATCCAGAAAAATGAAGCAAATAATAACCTAATAATAATTGACATGATAACAGTTTATCATACTGTATTTGTAATAATAATTCAGCCAACGTTTGATTGTTTCTGTGCAGATTTTTTCACTTTGTTGCACACATATTTTAGCCTGGCTACAGTCTGCCATCACAGAAACTTTTTAACCACATCCCCCTACCAGTATTTGTGTGCACTCTGGAAGGGTTAACCCCAGGCCCACCCTTTGCTTCCCACTGTAGCAATCAGTCAAGGGGCAGGACTAATGCCAGATTCATTGTTCATACCAGACTTTTCTGGTATTTTTTGGGAAAATAATTATTTATTTATTTTTGGCTGCACTGGGTCATGGTTGCTGCTTGTGGGCTGCTAGGTGTGGGGAGCAGGGGCTCCTCTTCATTGCAGTGTGTGGACTTCTAGCTGCAGGGGCTTCTCTTGTTGTGGAGCACAGGCTCTAGGTGAAAGGTCTTCAGTGGTTGCGCAGGCTTAGTTGCTCAGCAGCATGTGGAATCTTCCCGAACCAGGGATCCAACCCCTGTCCCCTGCACTGGCAGGTAGATTCTTATCCACTGTACCACCAGGAAAGCCCTATAGTATGTTATGATATGACTTGAAGAATGTGATTCGGTTTTAGGCTGTCTCCATCCACATAGTAAATAACTGTTTATTTATGGTGGGTTCTAGTTGTTAACAAGCACAATGGAATGGCTGTTCTACTGTAAACCACACAGATATTTCCAAAGTAAGAACATATATTTTTCTACTTTTCATCTATTCGCATGGATGATCAGAAGCTACTGATCACAGACAGGCTTACAGAGATTTCCCCCCCCCCCCCAAGTCCTGTGCTTCTATCAATAGTTTTTGGGAAGAAAACTGATACAACAGTTAAGGGCTGACCGGATATTTTCAACAACACCGTGGTGAACATCTGGGAAATCTCTGAGATGAACTAGCTGGATTTACAAAACGTTGAAAGAACAGAAAACAAATTCCAGACAGCTTGATGGTGAGAAGATCTGATTTCCACGCTAATTCCAGGCTCTTATAAAGATGAGGTTCTTAGGTCTGGCAAAGGTTAGAGTGGCTTAATTTTGGTCAAGAGCAGAGAATCAAGATCATTTACCTAAATATATCTCTCAAAAGATTTTATCAACCATAAATGGTAGCCATTGATAAAACAAAAAGAATATGTAACACACACACATCTGAGAGTGGCAAGTATAAAGTCATTTATTAACAAATAAAATGGCCAGCACAGATTTTAAACATTTAAAAAATTCAATAGCATAAAACTAGATGGAACTGACTGAATCTTCCTAGGATTCCGGTTCACTTCTCTCCAGTCTCTGCCACTGCCTTTCACATTAGCACTCCAAGCCTCTCCTGTTGCTCTCTGGCCTTCCTTTAGAGAAGAAATGGCCCTCTAAGGACCTTGCCTCGCTATTCAGTTTCCAGAACTCTCCCTCGGACTCCTCTGAGGTGGATCTTTTGCACTAAAGAATGTACGTGTGTATAACAGGTCACCCCGAGGTGGAGTCCTGAAGAGGTCAGTAGTCCCTGGAAAGCAAAGAAATTAAAACAAAATCCTTGTATTGAGCTTTCTAAAGTGGTCTTGGGTATCTCCCCTGAGCTGCTTTCACAGCTCAACTTCTACCACTGTTTCATTTGTACTTAAAAACCCAAGCAGGCCTATTAAGTGGCTCCTGATTGAATTTTTTATTAAAGAAGGAAATTGAGATGCTAATCAGGCCTTGGGGGATGACTGGGGAAACCCACATGCTTAGAGTCCTATGTGCAAGGAAGGCAAAGTGAAAGAGACTCCAGTGAAAAAATGTTTTCAACGGGAATTAAAAAAAAAAAATCAGCATCCAGGAAATTGGAAATATATTTCTATTTTTAAAAGAAGTTTCTATTGTTTATGTCCAACTGTTTCCTAACATCCTACTAGAAGTGAGTAAGTTTTTGAAAATATTTAACTCATTCAATTTGGAGACAAAAGTGAGATCTTTTGAGTTGTGACAAGATTTCTGATGGAAACATTTAGAAAAACTGGGTTTTATGTTTTATTTCCCTGACCTCATGAGTTTCTGCATCAGTGAGCAGACGTTCAAATCTTGAAAATAAAATAATATTTATATCAGTGACCAAGAAGACCACCTACAAGTGGCCACTGGGCCTCTTCATTCTACAATCTCAATGCAGTAACTTTTTTCCTTTCAAGTACTTTGTCACTTTCTGACTCCCAGCTGGGCTGCTGCTCCTTTATCTGTGACATGCATTTCACTGGGGTCCTGACGGCCCTGGCACATCATCCCTCATCCATCCCCTTTCTAATCTTCTCTATTATCCTCGGTCCTCATAACTTTTTCCTACTCTCCACCACCTTCCACCCCTATCATAGAGGCCACTCCCCATAGTACCTGGAAAAGTCACCTACATCTTCTCTGCGGTATATTCCCACACTTTATTTTAAGGGAGGCCATCCCACATGAGGGAGGGAAAGGTGGGCACAGATGAAGAAATAAGCTACGCGACCAGCAAATTCTCCGCAATAACCTGCTTTTTAACTTCAAGCATGTGCACGTGCTTAGTTGCTCAGTCGTTTCTGACTCTTTGCAACCCCATGGACTGTAGCCCACCAGGTTCCTCTGTTCATGGGATTCTCCAGGCAAGGATACTGGAGTGGGTAGCCATTCTCTTCTCCAGGGGCTCTTCCTGACAAGGGGATTGAATCCAGTCTCCAGCATTGTCAGTTCAGTTCAGTTCATTTGCTCAGTCATGTCTGACTCTTTGCGACCCCGTGGACTGCATTACGCCAGGCTTCCCTGTCCATCACCAACTCCTGGGGCTTTCTCAAACTCATGTCCATCGAGTCGGTGATGCCATCCAACCATCTCATCCTCTGTCGTCCCCTTCTCCTCCTGCCCTCAATCTTTCCCAGCATCAGGGTCTTTTCCAATGAATCAGCTCTTCGTATCAGGTGGCCAAAGTATTGGAGTTTCAGCTTCCGCATCAGTCCTTCCAATAAATATTCAGGACTGATTTCCTTTAGGATGGACTGGTTGGATCTCCTTGCAGTCCAAGGGACTGTCAAGAGTCTTCTCCAACACCACAGTTCAAAAGCATCAATTCTTTAGTGCTCAGCTTTCTTTATAGTTCAACTCTCACATCCAAACATGACTACTAGAAAAACCATAGCTTTGACGAGATGGACCTTTATTGGCATTGTTGGTGGATTCTTAATTGTCTGAACCACTTCAATCATGTCACACTAAAGTGAAAACCAAGACTCAGTTGGAAGAGAGTCTATTTATTGGAGGAGAGTCTGTAGGAAAACAGCACCACCTGCACCAAGCTGTGATGTGAGCAAGATAAAAACTTTCATTTGTGTTCAGCAACTGAATTTGAGAATATATTTGTTACTGCAGTCAAGCCTAGCTTAGCCTTGACTAACACAAAAATTGGTATGGAAGCGAGGTACTGCTATTCAACAGAAAGGAAGGAAGGAAAAGAAAGAAAGGAAAAAACCCTAAAATATGTGGCTTGAGAGTCAGGTATAAAAAAGTGAGGAAATGGTTGTTAGAAGCTATAGGGATGATGATCCATCTTACCTGGTGGCAAAATAGTTTGTATAGTTCTCATGGAAATAAAGCAAATACTGTATCTAGAACTTACAGCCTTAGGGGAAGAGATTGAAAAAGAAAGTTAATAGCACGTGATGGCTGCTATTGACTGTTTTGCTCGGTATTATAAGAAGTGAGCTCAGAAAAGGGTTGGCAGGTGTATAATCAGAAATGAAAGGGAACAGAGAAAGTCATAAATTCTGGGCCTTATAGGGATAGAATATGAAGCTGCTTCTTAACCCCAAACTGTGAAAGTAAAAATTGAGATACATTTTGAATGACAAAGATCTCAAGACTTACTTAGCCTCACAACAAGAATGAAATAGAAGGTGTGGCCAGTGACACGCAGTTAAAAACTCTGAATGAATTAGGGGACACACACAACATCCTTTCAATTAGACAAAATGGCCCAGAGAAATAATTTTTGACTACATGGTTTTCTCACTGGTGCCAAATACTGGGCACCAAATACTAGGGATTAACTGTCAAGAAAGAAACAAAGATGTACGTGTGCTTTATTTCCTTGTTCCTGGATGTAAGGAAGCAAAGAAATACAGGAGATCTAAGAAGTGTGTATAGTATCTAACTGTGGAAACGATTATTAGCAAATGGAAATGACTGGGATCAAAGACCTGAGAAGGTGACTAAATGTTTAAGAGGCTTTTAGTGCTAAATCCCCCTCACAAGCCTGTGACTATCTAAAACTTAAACCCTGGGCACTCGACCTTCTTTACAGGGGAAGTAGGCTGAGAGAGTTTGACCTCTGAATCTCACCAAGGAGGATGGTGAAAAAGGAATGATTTCCCAGGATGGATCTAAAAACCATAGAAAATATCAAATTGGGGAGCATCTCCCTGAGAATCAGGGCCCTCGCAGAGGACGCCCCATGGAGTTGGGAGTGTCATATGAGAGTTTTGTGGCATGGGTGTGTGCTATGTACTGCATTTTGGGTGTGTGTGAGCCTCTGCATCCAGACGTGCTGTAGGGGTGTGCACGTATCACCCAGAGATCCTGGACTTTGAACTTAATTCCTTGACCGATGGGCTGTTTGGGTCATCTCCCTTGGAGGGGAGGATGAGTATATTTTGCTCGTAGGAAGGAGAGTGAACCACATTTTTGGTGATTAGAAGGGCAAACTGTGGGAGTTATGTTTCCACCAACTCTTCCTGGCTTTCTACTTTCTGGGCACTGGGAAGGATGGCATTTCCTGTCTGGACGGGGTCTTGAGACAAGTTCTGGCCAATGAATTGCTGGGGGAATGACATTTTAAATTCCAGTGAAAAACCCACCCAGGGCCTCTGCTGGAATGATCCAGACAGTGGCTGCTCCTTCAGCCCCAGTCCAGCGTGAGGACAGAGGTGCCAGCCAACCCCGGGGGCACATGCCTCCAGGAGATTTGTTGGTTTTAGCCACTGAGATCTTGAGCTTAGTGGTAACACAGCCCATTCTGCCAACACACTTGCCTCATTTAAAAAGGCTAATGGGTGCCTTCTATGTAAGAAAGCATAAAACACTGTTAAGAAGGAAAGACTTTGGAACTTAATCTGCTAGGACTTGAATTTCTAGCTATGCAGCTTACACTTGTATGACCTCAGACTACGTATCCTTTCTAAGCCTCATTTCTCCCATTGGTGAAATAGGAATAATCACTGTATTAGTTTCCTAGGGCTGCCAGAAACTACCGCAGACATGGTGGTTTAAAGCAACAGAAATGACGTCTCTCATAGTTCTGGAGGGCAGGAGTTCAATATCAGTTCACTGGGCAGAAATTAAGGTGTTGGCAGGCCCAGGGTCCCCCAGAGTCTCGAGGAGAGGATCTGTCCTTTGCCTCTTCCAGTGTCTGTGGCTGCCAGCACCCTCCTTCCTGGGGCCACATCACTCCAGTCTCCGCCTTGTCTTTTTCTTGCCTTCTCCTCTTGTGAATGTGCCATCCCCGTGCCTCTCTCTTCTAAGGACACTTGTGACTGAATTGAGGGCCTTCTTGAACAATCCAGATAATGATAGTGATGGTCCTTAACGTAATCACATCTGCAAAGACCCTTTTTCCTTCTAAGGTAACACTTACAGGTTCCAGGGATTAGGACCCGATGGCTTTGGGCTGCTGTTATGCAGCCCCTACAGTAACAATACCCACCTCAGAGGATTTAATGATGTAACACTTACAAAGCAGACATTTAACAGTTATTCAGTCAATAAATATTAGTTTTTATTGTTATGTGAATGTATCTTATTTTCCCTCAAATGTCAAGTCTTAACAAGTTACTGCTTTAGACCCCACAGCCCACCCAGGGGGTGCCTCATAAAACAGAAAGAGCTATTAAATTAATCAAATCTTAAGCTGGGTAGTTATGAGATTAAAAACTATTCTTGCTCTAGAACTAACACTTTTGATCAGTGAAACCAGTAAATGCATTAAATTTTTGGTACAAATTAAATTAGATACCTCATATTTTGGCCAAAGAGCCCTCTGATTTCTAAATAGGCTTTAAAAAAAAAAAAAATCAAATTTCCTTTTTACCTCCTTGTTTTTTTTTTTTTTTTTACCAGATGTGAAAAATTGGACCTTGTACTAAAATATGGTTACTTATTCAAAAACACTACGTTTGAAACTCCTGCCTTAAGAAATGGCCAAAGTGTTATTTGGATTTAGTGTGTTAAAAGAAAAAAATCTTACAGAGTCAGAAATATTAGTTCTCAGTGGAAGCATGATAAAGAAAGGCTGGGAAATAAACTATGTCGCCCCTCAGCCTCCTGCTATTTTTTACACCACGTTAATACTGATGCAAATTGACTCGGGTTTCAGTGCCTGGCAGACAGGGCTCTGGGAATACTGTCCCCCCCAGTCCCCCCTCGGTTGAGCCCTGCCATTAATCACCACTCGCCTGTCTCGAGATCTCCCACGGTTTGGTCACGGCTCCAAGGTCACAGGCTGTCATTAACATTGATCTGAAAAACAGAACCAAACAAAACAGCCTGAATAATCTTTTGTTGCATTCCTAAACAAACCCGTCCTAGATACATAAATAAATAAAATGGGACCGAGGCCAGCTCACATCTTCTTTACCTCCACAAGGGAAGCACTGTTTATAGTCCCATGTTTAAATCTCCATCGTGCAACCACACTGCTTCGGAGGACAAAGCTCACACTCCCTCTCGGCGGCCCTTTTGTTTTGTCTGCGGTAGATCAAGGAAAGCCAAGCCCTGCTTTCTCCGTACCTGAACCAAGCAAGTTCTGCTGAAAATAATTTGTAATGGACGATGCTTTTTATTTTTAACACTCAGCAAGGGAATCAGTATATAATACTACCATAGCTGGTGAACCTGTTTACCAAAGTATCACTGATGGATGGGGACGGAAGAAAACCCACAGCAAAAGGCAAACAGCCTGCCCTGTTAGGGGCTCCGGCATTTTTATCGGCTCCACAGAGCTAATATTTACGAGGGAGAGACTCACGGTTTCACTCCAGTTTACTACCTGGCTACAACCCTGTTTTACAAGCGTTACGAAGAAGAAACATATTCAGCCACAGCTTTTATTAATTTAAGCACATAAGAAAATACAGGCAAGATCCAAATCAGATCTTTGAGGGGCAGATTTGTATTGGTTTATCTAGAATAGACACTGAACCCTGGATATAAAAAACACGGGGAACCCCAGTTTCAAAACTTAAAATGTACGTGAGAATATTAACATAAGCTATCATGCAAACCATGAAAAACAGTGTACAATTCAGCCCTAAACAGACTACCTTTAAGGAAGAATAAAGAATCGGCAGACAAGGGTCTCCAAGAAACCAAGACAAGGGTTAAAAGGAGAAAGAAAGAAACAGACACCATCACCTGGAGAATTCTAGAGAGAGAGGCTCTGACAACGTAAGCTGCAGCTCTGGAGCTCCTAACTGGGTGTGGTGGGAAGGGAGAAAACCAGGCACACTCTTTGTCCCAAATCTCTCTTTGTATTAAAGCTAGCTGCATGTGATGAGAAGTAGTGAAGGATCTGGGCTGGGGAACCACATCTTGGCTCACTCCTTTTGGAAGAAAGGGGTGTGTTGTTAAAGGTCAGAGGGCTGTCCTGACGTCAGGTGTTAACATTTCATACCCTGCTGGGTTTGAACGCCTTAGAAACACGTCTGCTTCCCAGATGGCAGAGCATGCCTGGACGGTAGTGAGAGGTTTGTGTCACTTCCCCAGGAAACTACTCCAGGGAGCAAGGCAGACCGGCAGATAACAATAGGTCTTTCAAAGAGCACTCAGGCAGCACCAGTTAGGAGCAGCGCTCTCGGAGTCAGACAGCATCTAACTCCAAACACTCCCAAGCTAAGACCTGTGCAGAGAGACACATCAGCCTATTCTTCATCTTTGGTCTTCTGTGACAAGCGCTTCCGCAGTCCTCGCCATGTGCCTGCCTCTCTACTAAGCACTGTACCAACTACCTACTAACTAACCACTAAGTAAATGACTCCTCATCACAGAGTGCTATTATTTCTAGTTTCCAGAGAGGTCAATGGAAGTGTGGAGGGATTAAGAAACTTTCCCAAAGGAAGGAAAGGATTCAGGATTCCGTGCTTATCACAAAGCTGCCGCACCCCTCTTGTTCTACTCCAGTGCTTTTCATTTTAGGACCATTTTAGGACCCTCTGCTGGGACCAGAAAGGGACAAAACTGTAGGTAATGTGTTGGACTTTGTATTCTCTCTCCCAGACAGGAAATAAAATCTCTGTGAGCTTGCCTACTTGTCCCATAGTTGATCATTACTTAAGTCTCATCTACTCAATAATTTGAAGCTTACTTCTCAAATTCATGTCAACATTAATCAGTCAATCAAATTTTTTGAGTATCAGCAAGGTGCTCCGATGATGAGAATCCTAATAGCTACCATTTACTGAATGGGGCTTCCCCACTGGTTCAGTGGTCAAGACTCCATCTGCAGTGCAGGAGCTGCAGGAGACCCAGGTTCAATCTCTGGGTCAGGAAGACCCCCTGGAGGAGGGCATGGCAACCACTCCAGTATTCTTGCCTGGAGGATCCCATGGACAAAGGAACCTGGTGGGCTTCAGTCCATAAGGTTGCAAAGAGTTGGACACAACTGAGCGACTTAGCACACACTCATTGAACAGGCATTAAAGAGTGATTTATATCATCTCTATATGAGGTAGAGATACCATTATTATCTCCATTTTACAAAGCAGAGAATGTTTTGCCTTCCTGGATGGGGAGGAGTGGGGGGAGGTGGTTAGGTACCTTGCCTGAGCTTACATCACTCAGTCACATCACTCAGATCACATCACTCAGTCACATCACTAGCGGGTATCAAAACTAGTGCTGGGATCCGAACAGTCTGACAGAACATCTCTACTTTCAGTGAATACAGTGGGGCCAGAAAGTCTGTATGGAGAAAGGAGACAGAATAAAGGCTTGGGAGGAGGATGGCAGATGTCGAAAACCTTTATCCAATTGCTGTAGGCAGTCAAGTAAGGTCCGGGGCTCAATTAAAGAGGCACCTGGCCAAAGCTTCAAGGAGAGGACTTTAATACCTCTTATTAATTAAGAGATATTAATAGATGTGGGAATAGTTTAAAGAAGGAGAGAGCAGAAGCAGGGAGACTGGTAGAAAGTGTAACTAAAAAGGGCATAAAACCAAGAAATGCGGGGATGGAAAGGCAAGGATAAGCGTGAGCACTTACAAGGGAAGAATGGAAGGAGGCGAATGGGCAGTTTTATCTTATTTTTTAGAGTTAGTCTCTGTACTTAAAAGGCCATCTCTGGAATAAGAGAGGAGGGAGGGAGCTTGCAGCAACTGTTGGTGTCTTGACGTCTGCATAACTCTAATCTGATTTACAGTTAGATGGTGCAATCTGCTTAGTGCAACTGCAGGAATGAAGGTCAGGAATGTCCGCCATGGGGTCAGAAGAGGCCATGTGACCCTAGAGTGTCTGAGACTCCCAGTGGCTCACTGCTACCATGACTCTCCTCTAGTTGCCAAAATTACCTCAATAATTATCTTGAGATAATCATAACTTTCTTGATTTGTTCTCTAGTTTTAAAAGCATTTGCAACTAAAAAGAGAAATATTTGGGGGGATAAATTGGGAGACTGGGATTGACATATACACAGTACTATATATAAAACAGATAACTAATATGGACCTACTGTATAGCATAGGTAATCGACTCAATACTCTGTCATGATGTATATGAGAAAAGAATCTAAAAAAGAGTGCATATATGTATATGTGTGTGTGTGTGTATATATATATATATAACACTGATTCACTTTGCTGTTATACCTGAAACTAACACAACATTGTAAATCGCAGCAACATTGTAAATACAGTAAATTTAAAAATTACTATACAGTAATTTTTTAAAAAAAGGAATACATTTTAATTTAAAAGATTTTTTCAATTCAGTAAAAGATCACATGTATGAACTGCATTTTATGCTTACCAAACAAAAAGATGACACCGTGCAGTCGACAGTCTGTCTCACTGCTTTAAATTTTACGCACAAATACAGATCCCAAAAGGCCAACATAAGATGACAGTACGGAGGTAACTTCAGTTCTGTTTAGCTTTACCACCACCGCGCTACCATTGTTTATTCTGAATATACTGCTTGAAAGCAGAAAGGTGACATCCCCAGAGGTTGGAGCATTGCATGTGGAGTGAGGCCAAAAGGTTCTGCACCCTAAGGAACTTACTCTTGAAAGTGCATCCCGAGCCCACCTGTGTTAGGGCTGACAGGAAAACTGGGTGTTTGGGGAATTAAATTACATGTGTACAATCCATACACAATGAAAGGATGAGTAATACTGTGTTAATTTGAAGCTTTCAGAGCAATTATTTTGATCCTCAACAGTAACCTCAGCAATTGTTTAGAATTTATACCAAAAAAAGAATTTTCTCTGGGATGCGTGTCTCATCGTTGACTTTGTTTAGATTGCAGGCACATGGTGATGATAAAAAGCAGGCTAACTTTTAGTTGGTTTTATTACTATTTTAAAATTCTCTGGGATGGTGTTTCCCAGACCACTCCCTCCTTCACATGCACATGGTCAGAGTCCAGCTGTGAAATGGGGTGGGAGGTGCAGAGCTGCAGGGAAAGGAGAGTTCCTGCAGACTTCATCTCTGCTTTATGTACTCTGCCTCCAAATAAGATTTTTCTTACCTATAGGGTTCCCTGCAGAAAAGTTTGAAAACCTCTGTGGGAAAACACTCATGTGGAAACACACAGTAAGCGCTGGCATTTTAGGAGCTGTGCTCTGGAGAGAGGCCAGACCCCAGCGGTTCTGGTAGGACAATTTGTGAGGATGCTGAGGAACAAAAGAATTCCTTGAGGGGAGATTATATTTAGGGGGTAGTAAGGAGGAGGAGGGCTTCCCTGTGGTTCAAACAGTAAAGTATCTGCCTGCAATGCAGGAGATCAGGAAGATCCCCTGGAGAAGGAAATGGCAACCCACTCCAGTACTCTTGCCTGGGAAATCCCAAGGACAGAGCAGCCTGGAGGGCTACAGTCCACAGGGTCACAAAGAGTCAGACATACTGAGTGACTAACACACACAGGGAGAAGGAAGGGTTAGAGAAAGACAAATAGGAGAAAAAAGAGTCAGAAGATAGCTGAATATTCAGAAGAGCATGGGCTTTGCAGAAGCCAAGGCAGGAGAGAGTTTTAAGAAAGGCAAGGCCAACACAATTCAGACTGTGAAGAGATCTAGGAAGCTGGAGAGAACAAAGCTCGTTGGATATGATCCCTGGGAGGTGCCTGGTGACTTTCAAAAAGTGCAGAAATCACATTTTAGCAACTAAATTCCTCAGTCGAGGAATTTACTGTAAATACTAGATACACTTTGGAATGCTATGCAGCAATCAAAGATGATGCTGGTATGGACATGGAAAGAATTTCAAGGCATACAGTTGAGGGAACAAGCTAGCTCAGATTGATATGTAAATATATAAAGTATGTTAAACAAACAGATGGACACTAAATAGCATGTTTCCCATGGGTACACAGGTATGGAAATGCTCTGACAATAGTCTGAAAATGAACAAGGAATTAAAAACAGAGCAAAGCTGTGCACAGCATGGGAACTGGGAGTAATAACCCAGGAACTGGGGCTTTATCCATCATGTTCTGATCTGTTACAGAAAAATGTATTCCTATCATTACTTGTAGAATTGAGTGATCTAAAAAGAAAGAAACTGCCTTGTACGAAGTTAGAGGAGTGTGGCTGAGCTGTGGGATTGAAGGAGAGGAGAAACCTATGATTGGACCTTAAGAAGAAGGCAGACTTTAGGGATGACGTTTTTTTTTTTAACTGAGGAGATGGAAGCGTGGTTTTTAGCCTAGAAAGGTCATGCTGGGGAAAAAACTAAAAGCCAGATTTTGAAAATGCCAAAAGGAGTAAGATTGTCACAGAAAGGTCAGAGGTCAGGGGTGGGGAGTGGGGGAGGAGGGCCGGAATAGGAACCTAGAACAGGAAGCTGAGATGGAGGTGTTGACAAGAGGAGGCCCCCGATACCACCTCGGGAAGGACAACAAGAATGTCATCTGGAATGATAACAGAGCGAAGTATGAATGCAGAGGAGGGCAGGTAGAGGGCCCTTTGGTGAGACAGTGAGCAGAGGGTCAGCTGTGGAGGCAAGGGGCAGGCAGGCTCTGCGTTCTGAGACGGGGACAGAAGCTGGGGGCTGGGCTAGGATCCCCGGGGTGTTTTCAGTGGTTGCCCAGCTGTGGGGCAGATGCACTGAACCCAGAATCCTGGCCTCACAAGCTTTCCCAGGAATACTAAACAGCTGTGGAACAGGACTAAGGCACTAAGTCTGCGGATGGGTGAGCTGAGGACAGTGGAAGGACAGGGCAGAGGGAAAAAGGAACAGTGCCTACCCAGCTGGAGTGGCTGCAGTGGGGAAAAGTGGTTAAAACGTGCCGAGGAAAAATGAGAGTTTGCTGCTGTCTTTCCTAAACTACTGAAAAGAAGTCCCATGAAAAGTCTAGAACAGATTCCTTATTCCAAACACAAAAATCTTTTGATTGGTTTTCCATCTAACATGCCTGCTGTCTCTAAAAACAAAACAACCCAAACTTAACTCTCCACTTTCCTTTGTTTTGTGAAACTGTTTTCCAAGGTCCAAAAATCCCATCTCCAATGCACTTTGCATGCCTGCTGAAACACGACCAGTTCAAACATCTTCTAATTTTGAAGGCAAATGTATGGAGAGGAGGCAATATAAAATAATTCAGAAGATGAAAAGACATATTCTCTATCTTTTCTCTAATTATTCAACTAGTTTCTGAATGTTTTGAATGTAAGCTAAGATTTGGTCCTTTAAACATCACTTGTGCACTCTTAGCATTGTCAAAAAGGCATCGGTAAATCTTCAAATACTGAATAAACACACAAACAAGAGCTTTTTCTTACCGAAATATATCACGATGGTTTTTGATGTTCCAATCATATTCTCCTTTACTGACAAGTTCGAAGAATTCCGTTCTCCTTCTGCATGAAATCAAATGAAAATTCTCAGTCTGTGTGTGATATAAACACATTTATGGGAAAATATGACCACCTCAACCAAGTAATTTAATATTTGAAATCATGAGGCTAAAATGCTATCAAAATAAACCTCTTTTTAAAAAATGTTGAGGCTTTGACAAAAAGCCACAATCATTTCCAAATGTATTTACAACAGAAGAGATTATCAAGCCG
Organism: Bubalus bubalis; assembly: GCF_019923935.1. Taxonomy (NCBI): domain Eukaryota; kingdom Metazoa; phylum Chordata; class Mammalia; order Artiodactyla; family Bovidae; genus Bubalus; species Bubalus bubalis. The sequence goes on along the minus strand of NC_059158.1, from coordinate 71,343,758 downwards.
TAAAACAGAAATCAGTGTGGTCCCGCGTTTGGGATTACCTGCTGTGAAGCCCTGTGACTCTTACTGAAAAAGTCAGAGAAGGGAGGCAAGGACACATAAAAAGCGGGAACAGTTCCAGAATGTTCTTTTATCATTCAACATAGAACTGAGCTGTATGATCATCCAAGATAATATAAACTCCCTGGTAGTAAATTCAGGACAAATACTTTTGTAGAGGTTAAAAAGTAACCATTTCATCATTTCAGGGCCTTAACACATCAGCTATGGAGTCAGAAATAACTGTGTTTAAACCATAGCTCAGTCACTTCCTTTCTGTGCAACTTTGGAAAGTCACTTAAACCCTCTGAACCTCAATTTCCTAATCTCTAACTTGAAGGTCCTATTTGGTGACTCAGAGTTATTGTGAGGATTAAGTGAGATGACATGCAATCTGTGTTTATTAGAATCAGCACATTTTCAGTGTGGATAAACAAGCATGTGGAAATGCATGTAGATATGTGTGGATATGGAAAAGAAAAGAAGGGAACCTTCTCAAGTTGTGAAAATAGGATGCCATTCTTATTTTCAAAACTTTTGTTTAATCTAGTTTTATGATTTTTCATTTTTATAATGAGAAAGGAAAAAAAGACATCACCATTTTGGTTCTTTAAGAATCATTTCCCAAGGTCTCACATTTTTGGCACTTCCTAATGAGAGGCTCTTTAAAGGATCCTGACATACTGCTTCCCAGTGTGCACCCCACAAAATGCTAGTCTTAGGAGGTGCTGCATGTAAAGGGGGTGCTCTGGCCAAGTGGGTTTGAGAAATGCTTCCTGTGATCCTTGAAGATCCACCACCCACATTAGCCTTTTGAAGGCTCACAAAGCACTGAGATAGAAAAGCCTGAAGAAGGCAATGGCACCCCACTCCAGTACTCTTGCCTGGAAAATCCCATGGATGGAGGAGCCTGGTGGGCTGCAGTCCATGAGGTCGCTAAGAGTCGGACACGACTGAGTGACTTCACTTTCACTTTTCACTTTCATGCACTGGAGAAGGAAATGGCAACCCACTCCAGTGTTCTGGCCTGGAGAATCCCAGGGATGGGGGAGCCTAGTGGGCTGCCGTCTATGGGGTCGCACAGAGTCGGACACGAGTGAAGTGACTTAGTAGTAGTAGGAGTAATAGAAAAGCCTACTCGACTTGACCATAGACTCCCATAGCACTGATGTTTTAAAGAACACACTTTGGAAAATACCACCATGGCATTTATGGTGGAAGTCAGAGTAGGATCTTGGACACTTAGTGCTGACTCATTGTAGTTTGGGGGACAAAGAACAAGATGCTGAGTGCTACTGGCTCCCCTGTTTCTTGTCTGGAGTCCCCATCACCACCTGGGTCCTTACTGTTCCAGGCAGACTTCATTTATTAAGCACATGACTGACTTTGGGTAGGTTAGGGTTGGTGGGAGGATTTATGTAAAACACTTAGCAGAGTGCCTGGCACACAGTAGCTCTTCAGTAAGGATTAGCTACTGTTATTAAGCTCAGAAGCATTGGGTGTACTAGCCCCAGCTGGTGAGTGGCAGAGCTCGGATACAACACAAGCTTTTGGAATAACAGTTGCCCCAAGCAGCAAAGGGCTTTCCCTGGTGGCTCAGATAGTAAAGAATCTGCCTGCAGTGCAGGGGACCTGGGTTTGATCCCTCGGTTGGGAAGATCCCCTGGAGAAAGAAATGGCAACCCAGTCTAATATTCTTGCCTGGAGAATTCCATGGACAGATGAGCCTGGCAGGCTACCCCATGCGGTTGCAGACAGTCAGACATGACTGAATGACTAACACTTTCACTTCACTTCATACACTAATGTATAGCAAAATTGCTGGGTCATAGAATGATTCCTATGTTTAATTTGAGTTTTGTTTATAACTATAGATTGTTAGGGGCATATGTAACCTTTGAAAAAGGCTGCTGTAACTCTCTGATTTATAGGTCAGAAAACTCAAGGTGAAGGAAGGTGAAGTCATTTCCCCAGGATCCCAGGGCAGTTATGAATAAATCTAGGTAGATTCCTGGCCCCCAGCTTCCCAGCTGTGGCCTGTGTGATAATCTTTATAAACTGTGTGTAGCATGAGCCTTGGGGGCAGAACAGCCTTGCCCGCTGTGAGCGTCTGGACAGATATGTGACAGCATCGCAGGCTGCTGTACTGAGCCACGGTGAGCACCAGGCAGAGGTGTCCATCAACAAGGAGATGCTCCTGAGCCACAGCGAGCACCAGGCATAGGTGTCCATCAACAAGGAGATGCTCCTGAGCCACAGCGAGCACCAGGCATAGGTGTCCATCAACAAGGAGATGCTCCTGAGCCACAGCGAGCACCAGGCATAGGTGTCCATCAACAAGGAGATGCTCCTGAGCCACGGCGAGCACCAGGCAGAGGTGTCCATCAACAAGGAGATGCTCCTGAGCCATGGTGAGCACCAGGCAGAGGTGTCCATCAACAAGGAGATGCTCCTGAGCCACGGTGAGCACCAGGCACAGGTGTCCATCAACAAGGAGATGCTCCCAAGAGCTGCGCATGGCCCAGACCAGAGTCGTGGTCCTCAGCTTTGGTGGTATTTCTGACCTCCTCCTTAGTGATAATCATTACAAAGCAACAATGTGAAATTCACTGTACTTTTGAGAAAGGAACTGGCCCACACAGCTGCTCCTTTTAGCATCTATATGTGTAGATAGAGTATACGGAGTCAAAATCAACATGGATGAAACTGTTAGGAGCACTTTTAAAACCATGGGACTGCTAAAATGAACATTTGAAAATCCACAAAGTTATAACACTCCCTGGATCCAGACGCCTCTGTCATGAGGAACTATATCATTAACTTTTCAAGAAGATCATCGGCAACCTTGGTTTTCAAGGACAATGGCAAATACCTCGGCTAGTGAAAAGCAACTTACTGGAAAATCTCATTTATAATCAGATATGTTTTTATTAGGCTTTTATCCTGCTCTCCTGACATATGTTCCACTCAGAAAAATAGCAGTCTTTAAAAAAGCATCATTTGAACAGAACTGCTAAAATTACCCTCAGAAATAATTCTAAAGATTGGTTACCAGTCACCCATCACTACATTGAAAGTCTTTCTTGTTTCTCATTTATCTGCAAGGCACCTTTGGTTTGTAAAGTGAGAAATCACCAACCCTGTGTATGTTTTAATTGGGAATATTTTTTGTAATGTTATATAACTCTCTATATAAGTATGTACATATATTCTTTATCTGTTTATCTAACTGTTCTGAGTCTACTAAAAGTCTTTGAATGTTAGGAAGATTTTTACTGTCAAGGTGGCAATTTCAACTCCAGAATTATCAGACGGGGTGGCAGGGGACAGGGTGAGATGGGTACAGGGGAGTAGGATTCTCTTCTCTCCGTGTTCTTACAGCTCATTCAACAGGCAAACCGTACATCTGCAATTGATTCCTAAAGGCAGATTCTGGAGAGATTTCTGGACTTTGGGCATGATTTTCCAGGCAAGAGTACTGGAGTGGGGTGCCATTGCCTTCTCCAAAAGCACCACAGAGGAATAATAAATTAGTAGGCAGATGTTAATTCCAGTAATTATGACTAAAGGAAAAAAAAGTTATATGTTTCACTTTGAAAGTGAATTGTGTCCCTGTGTTAGACTAGCACCGATAACACAAGGACCAGCTAAGCATTAATACCTGAATAAAATTATCTGTTAAAGGCTGTGCTGTTGTTGACAGCACAAATAAAACTGGCAAATGCAAGAAATGGAAAGAGCAGAACAACTCTCAGTATTGATAATGGCAGAAAATTAAGACAATACAGGACCCTACACGTGAGTTCAGTTGATCTATAATCTCCAGGCCAAGAAGAGTTTCAAGGGGTTGCTGGATGGGGCGTGCCCTCATTGCCCCTGCATTTACGTGGCCTCTACCACTCTTCATGGGCTTCCCAGGTGGTGCAGTGGTAAAGAAACCGCCTCTCAGTGCAGGAAACACAAGAGATGTGGGTTTGATCCCTGGGTTGGGAAGATCCCCTGGAGTAGGAAATGGCAACCCACTCCAGTATTCTTGCCTGAGAAACCCCATGGACAGAGGAGCCTGGTGGACTATAGTCCCCAGGGTCACAAAGAGTTGGGCATGGCCAGGCAACTGAGCATGCACACATGTAGCTATCCCCAAGGTGGGGTATTACTGTTTTTCTCACTCTCACACTGGGCTGAGTCCTTGAAGGTAAGAATGATATCTTCTCTCTGTGTGCATCCCCAGCAACTAGGACAGTGTCTGGCACAAAGAAGGCGTCAGTAAGTGCTACTGGATAAATCTCTCATGTTTTATTCAGTTGCAATATCATATGGATGGAGATATGAGGGTGAATCCTGGAGAAGGGAATGGCTACCCACTCCAGTATTCTGGCCTGGAGAATTCCATGGACTGTATAGTCCATGAGGTTGCAAAGAGTCAGATAAGACTGAGCAATTTTCACTCACTCATGAGGATGAATAGATATAAAATGCTTTGATGTTCATCAGAAAGTACCAAAATATTTCTTCCATTAACTTGTCACTGTGTCTGTAGTTCTACCATTAGAGTAATTTCTGTGGGTTAATTAATCAGCTCTGTTAAAATATAAGAATGTTTGGGAAGGAACAACGGGTCAAGCTCTGTACTCATTACACCTCACTATGCATTCATTTATCCTCTTCCTTTCCAATAAGGGACTAGTTGAGTGCAGGCAACTGTGGAGGTTGAAAACATTGAACATAGCGGACCTTTAACATTCACTGAATGATGAATGAATGAATACTCCCATCTGCATAGCAGTAGAAATATTTGTTGGGTTCTTATTGTGTTTTATAAAATAAATTGTTCTAGATATTAGTCTAATTTTTTAGAAAGATGGTCAAACTATAACTCCCAACAATCTCAGCTAATTTTGGTACATTCTGTTGTCATCATCAGATGCTTTGAGAAATGGTCCTTTCTGCATCCTTTTGGAAAGACAGAGACAAAGAAACCATTAGACTGGGCGTTTTCTGTAATTGTTGATGAATGTTTGCAGAGCACAAAGGGAAGTGAAAATTTTTCAACTTGAAGATTAGTCTGATTAATTTAGAAAGCCAACCGGAAAAGCATTAAACACCCAAATGGGTATATAAAATCTGAATTCTTGGATAATTCTCTATTTAAATAGTGATCTGAGGCAATGTGGCGTGGAGATATGAGCACAGAAACCTTGATGACTTTGGGCAAGTCACGTACCCTCTCTAAGCCCAGGTATCCTTATCTAGAAGATGGGGAAACAATATCTACCTTGCAGGTTTATATGACAATTCAATATCAGAGAGTTAAAATTTTGAAAATTTATTATGTCAGGCAGGGGGTCAGGTGTGGGGGCTCCAAGAGTGAGCTACAGAGGAAGATGTCTGCATTCACAGAGCTCCCATTCTAAAGGTGATGCAAGAAGATACTGCAGTCCTAGAACAGTGCAGGGCAGGAGCAGCAGGCACCTGAGATGAGGGACACAGTATTCTGTGGTCACACCCTCCTGAGATGAATGCTACCCTGCTCCTGCTACTCTAGAGGAACACCTTCCATGACGGTATTCAAGCTAAAGAAGGACCAATCTCTATTATGTCCCAGTTTAGCTCAGCGATAGACAAGGAGCCTCTGCTTGCAGGCTCAGCCCCATGGGTGAGTCTCCTGAGCAACTCTCACCTGGGGTCTCAGCCCATCCCAACCGGCTGGTGGCATCTACAGCCGGCTGAGTCGCACCTGCGTGATAGCTACTGTGTTTGGAACTGGGGCCACTGCTGCCTTTGGTGCCCAAGTGTTCTCAGGAGTGGCCTCGGTTTCCCCTCTGGCTCTCTTAAACTAACAGTTACAGAACTGCCGAGAGAACGGCAGAGTAGCTAAAGACATTTTGGAGTCCAAATTCTTGGTTCCAATCTCAGCTTTACCACTCAACATGGTGAGCAAAACACTGACTTTCTCCCAACCTCAGTTTCCTCATGTGTATGATGCAGTCAGTAATAGTACCTGCTCTGACAGAATCCCTTTAAGTGCTAAACAGAATAATGTGTATATCAAACTCCCAAGTGAGCACTCGGGGAATTTTAGGTATTGTTTCCACTAACTGTGGAAGATGCGAGGTCCTCTTTGTTAACTTACAAGCAGACAGTCAGTCCAGGACCACTGTGACATCTTGAAGTGTTAATGCTTGTAATTTTGGATCTCTCTCTGTCTGCCCCAACAAGGACTATCTCTTATGGTCCAAATTTCATTAACCTTTCTGGTTGAATGATTGTTTTCTTTATAAGGTACTTAAAATTGTCAATGTTACCAAATTTAAATTATTTAGATTACTTAAAGTTTCATCATCTTTCATACAGACAATCTCCTTTGGCCACCACCTGGACTCTAGGAGATCGGTATGGGTGAAGTACCTGTCCCTCTGTTGCTGACAAGGAAACTAAGGGAAAGAGAGATTAAGTGAGTGACTCTCTCAAAGCTATATGGCTGGTTACCAAAAGGGGATACCTAATTCCTGCTTGAGATGCTGAAATTACTATTTAATTATGAAAGCTGTATTCACTGCAGGGACTCAGAAATAGGCACAGAAATCAATTTCAGAAAACCACTCAGCAGTAACTGGAAAATGTTTTCAGTGAGTTGGAAAATCAGACTGAAGAATTAACCCCCAGACTTAAGGGTGTGAAGCCTAGAAATTCACACTGAGTTTTTTTTGATTTTTGTTTGTTTGTTTTAAACTTGTGAATTCTGCTTTCACCCATCATTTGTAGTATAGAGTCTTGAGCATATCCAAAGCCATTAGAAATTGACTTTACAAGGTTTTGTGGTTGTTTTTAAAGGAATTCTGTATTTCCAGGAATTTTACATTGTTCCCTATTGGCACATGGCAGGATATCCTGCCACTAGGAATGAGTCATAACCCTAAGCCCCTGCACCCAAAGGCCTGGATCTTCTCCCTGCCCACCTAGACCCCTTCTACAGTGACTTGCCCCTTCTTAGGGAAGGAAAGCAGTGAACTTCCTTTCTGGTTGTCCTCAACTGTTTCAAAGCTTTTGAGTTAAGTAGCCAGGACAGACCATGGGGTCGCACAGAGTCGGACACAACTGAGCGACTTCACTTTCCCTTTTCACTTTCATGCATTGGAGAAGGAAATGGCACCCCACTCCAGTGTTCTTGCCTGGAGAATCCCAGGGATGGGGGAGCCTGGTGGGCTGCCGTCTATGGGGTCGCACAGAGTCAGACACGACTGAAGCGACTTAGCAGCAGCCAGGACAGAAGAACCAAGCATAATCCAAACTTCTAGAAAGTGTACAAGGCCATCCCACGGCCCACCTTTCTTCCACCATTTCTGCTCCAGCCAGCACCGTGGCTCCTGTCTCGCTGCCCTGCACCTCCCTTTCTGCCCTGGCGCGGCTTTGACTCCACGTGTGGGATGGGCAATGGCTGTAGGAATCCCCAGCCCTGGGGGATGCGCGTCCTGGAAACACATGGAAGTTTTAACATCCATGGAATAGGATGGAGGCTGGAGGCTGATGGCAATTCTGAGGTGCAGCTTATATAAGATTTTTCAGATAGTCTCTGCAGGATCAAGCTCAACTGACCACAGGGGTGGCCAACAAGTGGACGTGTCTTTACAAGAGCTTCCCTCCTTCCCCATTTCACTGTCTTGGTCCCTGACTCTCATTTCTGATGTTACCTCCAAAACTAGACTATGTGCATGCAAGCTCTTGTCTCTGGCTCTGCTTTGGGAGAGAGGAGGGAACTCATGCTGGTTTTCATATTAGACTGGTTCACGTACACCTGGGAAGGTCAATATTTCCACGTATAATGCATCCCCAACTTAAATGACAAGTACTTGATTCTTCCTTTAGAGAAAGAATACAGTTTGTGGAAAAGCCCCGAAACCAGAGGTAGAGGTTCCAACTTATCCACAAGTTACTTATGTGAGCCAAGCTACACTATTTAACCTACAAACTTAGTACCTGATCTACGAAATAGAGGAGATAAGTTGGATGACATCATTGCTAACAGTCCTTTCAATTCCACAACTGTATCTCTGTGAAATAAAAGTAACTGGGAGACAGTTTGTAGTAACTACTTTCCCCTTCATTAACCCGAGGAGTTGTCTTGCCTAAAAATATGGCAATACTTTAATGCAACTTTAGACAGGCAAGTGAATCAGCCTCCTGAAGGTCTAGATTAGAGAATGAGCAGGTATTCAGAGCCTCAAAACACAATAACACTCACAGAAAGAGAACAAGCCAGCTTCTTTGGAGTCAGCAAACATTAGCAGGGGCTGTAGCATTAAGATAAGAGCAGAGTAATGAGCAAACAAGTGCCACCAACTTCCCTGACTGCATCCCTCAGTGATTCGTCACATCCCTAACAGGCCTTGATGAATGGACTCCTCCTGTTGACATTTTTTCTCCCTTAGAAGTTACTTGGAAACTTGGCTTGGCAAAATGCTTCTCCTTTGAGAAAAATAATGTAAAATCCTGCAAGTGTCAGACATGGGAAATAAAAATATTAAAGATATACAGGTTTCCATAAGCAATCAATACAGGAGTATTAATTCAGAAAAAAAAAAAAAAGGAACATTATGATACTTAAGTCAAAATGAAGACCCCAAAACATGCAAAATAAATAGTCTCTAAAGCAAATGAGGTTGTAGATGCCACCATTTATGAGACATACAAGACATTTACAAGACAGATAAAGCAGGTACTATCATCTCCATTTTACACATGAAGAAAACAGGATCAGGGAGGTAAGTAATTTGATGACACACAGCTATCTAGTGGCAGAGCTGGGATTTGACTTTTAAAATTATTTTTTAAATTAATTAAAATGTATATTTATAACAGTAATACATACACATAATTAACAAATGAAACAACACTAGAAAGCACATAATGAAACAAAGCAGTGTTTTTCATTTTTCTGCTTTACTGTCCTTTGACTGTGTTTCTCAATGCTTTCGTGTGATTCTTAATTTGGCCTTCATGCTTTTAATTTCCAAAAGCTCTTTCTTCTTCTACAGTTGCTCCTATTATTTTTTAAAGCATCCTGTTCTTATTTCACGGAGACAATGTTTTAGCTCTCTAAGGATATTAACAATAGTTTGGAGTTTTTGTTTTCTTCTCCTCCCTGTTTTCTCTGAATTCTGTTTATTTTCTGTTTTGGCCTCTGCTTTTCATATGGGTGTACATGTGTGCTCAGTTGCTAAGTCATGTCCAATTCTTTGTGACACCATGAACTGTAGCCTGCCAGGCTCCTCTGTCCATGGAATTTTCCAGGCAAGAATACTGGAATGGGTTGCCATTTTCTCCTTCAGGGGCTCTTCCCAACCCAGGGATCGAACCCACGCCTCCTACATTGGCAGGCCAATTCTTTACCACTGTGCCACCTCGGAACTGTGCCCTATTTCGTATGGGAGGTTTTCCTAAAATGCTCTGTGGTCCTTGGTGTCTCTGTGTAATAGAATGACATTAAAAGGCTAAGCTGGAGCTGTATGTGCATGTCCCCCACACACAGTGCATGTGCATTATTCAGCGTTTATCTGAAATTCAAATTTAACTTCTTATACTTCCATTTGCTGAATCTGAGGAACCTGGGTATGTGGCTTATGGATTCTGGCCTCTGGCTGACTGGGCTGTGGGCTTGAGTTTTCAATCCATTTTACTTCATCCCCTCTTCTGATTTCTGCGTAAGTCCCATTCCCACCCTGAGCTTTTCTCAGTCCAGAGCACTTTCTTTCATCTCTCCAGAGGATAAACTTCTGGCCTTCTCCAGGGACAGAAGAGAGGGAGTTCTGGCTACATTGGTGGAGAACTTCGTGGGCTCTGAGTGTCCTGAAAACTGACTTTCTAGTAATTTCCTCATCTTAAGCTGTGAGCATCACATTCATTTTTCATGGTGCTTTTTGTCTCTGAGCCCCAGGCGAGGCTCTGCGAGGCCTACAGCTCACTTCTCAGTCGTCCAGCTTTCCGCTCCACTCTGCCAGAACACCTGACCCTCATCAGTGGGCCTTCATTTGCCACAGACATACTGACACCTCTTCTCAACTGTTGGTGTCCTCTCCCCTTCTCCTTGTAGATTCGCGTTTGCTTTTAAATTTATCTGGTGCCATTTAAGTGGTGTTTCAGAAGGGAGAAAACATAGACGCTTGGGCTCAGTACACCAGGTTTAACTAGAATGAGACTTCAGTCCCGACCAGTATCATCCCAAAGCCTCTACTCTTCCCACTCAGCCATGTCATAACCCATTCACCAGGGACCAACGACAAATACCCGTGGCCCAGATTGTCAGGTGTCTACTCCAATCTCTCTCTTGCCTTTCTTTCTTAGTAATAGAACCCCTAGACTTTAGCATGGCACGCAATTACCCAACACAAAGCCTAACCTAGGAATGGCCAATGAAATGTAGGTGGAATCGTTACGTGAAGTTTCCAGAAAATGGTCTTAAGAAATAAATTGCATTACCTTTGGCTTCTTTCTTTTTCGTTCCTTTCTTCTTTCTGAGAGCTGGAAGGTGGACATTGTGCCTAGAACATGGGCAGCTACCTTGGGCTAGGGTGGAAACCAGGTATTGAATGTGGCCGCACAGAGAGATAAAGAAGTCTGGGTCCCCGATGACAATGGAGCTGCTCTACCAACTGCCGGTTGCTTATCTCCAGACTTCTTTGACATGACAAAGAAGTAAGCTAATGTGATTTGGGGTTTCCTGTCCCTTATAATTGAAGCTAACTCTCACTGACGCCATGACAAGCACAGTAAGATCCGAACGGAGTGACATAGGCTTCCTAGAAAAGGTGGCAGGAAATGGTTCAGCCAGATGGGGAAGTGGAGGAAGAGTGATACACTGGAAAGCAAGGGGCACTGCATAAGCTGTTTTCAAAGGGTAACAGGCAGTTGACTAATAAAAAAAGACTAATTTTTTTCTGAAAAACAAAACACAAAGGGTAACATTAGACCAGTCTAGCTGAAGTACAAATCACATAGGAGAGAAGTGAGAGGTAAGAATGCAAAATGGTTGGGGGCAGATTATGGAGGGAGAACCTTGAAACACGAACCAAGGTTAGAGGCTGCTTTGAAGGTGATGAGGCCACTACAGCCTTTTGAGATGGGAGTTGGAGACTTGTCTAGAATGTGAGGGAGGGTTAGAATGAAGAGTTTTGGGGTCTTCTCTATGCCTCTATAGAATTAATGTAGAGTTGAGTCCAGGAGAGTGAGCAGAGAAAGAAGAACTGGAACTCATACATAGAAGCAAGGAGAAGAGAAAACTATAAGAGATCCAGAAAAGGAGAGAGGAAGGCAGGTTCATGCTGGGGAAAAAAAGAGAGTAGACACTGACAATAAGAAGTCAGTAAACCTGCGGATGTCTCAAAGAAGCTAGAAAATACCAGGAATGAGTAAAAGACGTTGAATCTGGGGACAAGAAAGTCTCTGCTGACCTTTGAAAGTACAATGCTAGCAGAATGTGAAGGTGGATGCTGGTCTGCCAAGTGCACCTAGGTGCTAGGAAAATAAAAGCAGTCATGTGCTCCATTTATTTTAAAAGGTAGGAAGTAAAAGAAAGGTAAGGTGAAAGGCAATGCAAGACCATGGGGTCAGGTCAAAGAATTTCTTAAGGAAAAGAAGTTGTTTGGTCTTTAAGGTCAGAGAAAACTGTGCATATCAGTGAAGGAAGAGATGACCAGGCCACCAAAAGCAGTGGTTCCTGATGGAACAGGTTTCACAGGAAATGAGCAGGATGGACTCACCAGCTCAGGTGGAAGCCTGAGCTTTGGGGGAAAGAAGGATGGCTTTTCTGAGAAAGAGAGCTAGAGGAGAGGTGAAGAATGAAGGCTTGGATTTCTTGTCATCCTTTCAGCAACCCAAGTTTTTCATCATTATTAGCATCATCAATGCCATTAGAGATCTAACCACTAATGATAGTCTATAATAGCAATCCTAGGGACTTCCCTGGTGGTCCAGTGGTTAAGACTCGACACTTCCGCTGCAAGGGGCACAGGTTCCATCCCTGATTGGGGAACTGGATTCCACCTAGTTCGTGGAGTGGCCAAAAATAAAATAGCAACCTTGGTCAGTCTTTAAACTAAAAATGCCCATCACTTAGTTTTAGTCAGTAGTCCCAAACAAGGCTCATAAAACAGAAGGAAAAATATGTATCTTGTGATTGTAGTCCTGACTGTCTTGTTTCACAGACACCACACTGATGAGGCTCTTTTAGATGAGGAAAAACAACAGCAACAACAACAACTTTAGCTCGTTTACACATTGATACCAGTGTTAGAATAACAGGCAACCTCCAGTTTGGACCTGAAAGTTAATTACAGGATGAAACTTTTATATCCATTTGTCAAATAGATTCGATGCCAATACGTACTCAAAGTACAGCGTGAGGTCTGTTGCCAGGATTGACTGCTTCAAAAGCTGCATAAGGTCACTGTATTCCTTGGAGGACAAATTAGCAAAGATGTTGTGACCCTGGAACGAGAAAGTAAAAAGCCACAGAAGACAGCATTACATCCAAGCTGGGCAACTACATGTTTTTTCCACTTTTTTTCCAAAAACAGTCTAGAAACAGGATGAAATAATTCTTTAAAAAGCTTAATGACACTCTGTGCAAATACAAACAGATTCCCTGGCAAACAGACCAGAGCCAGAGCCTCAATCATAATCATTGGCGAGGAGGACCTAGTTTTGAAGAGAAAACTGGAAAGTGTTTGAACTCCTCTTACTAAGGCTATGATTGTGCCAACAACTCCATTTCCTGTGGGATCACTGAGCAGAGAAATCAACAACACTTCTGGGAAACTTTCTGACCCCTGAATACATACTAGTCTGGCTAGTAAAGACTTAAGCTGGCATTTTGGAAGTTCTTGCTCTTGCAACAAATGACTCAAGGAAGAGAAGAAGCATTAGACCAGTGGTACACAGGTGGCTCAAGTGGTAAAGAATCCGCCTGCCAATGCGGGAGCCGCAGGAGGCATGGGTTCAACCCCTGGGTTGGGAAGATGCCGGGGAGGAGGAAATGGCAACCCACTCCAGTATTCTTGCCTGGGAAATCCCATGGGCAGAGGAGCCTGGAGGGCTACAGTCCATAGGGCTGCAAAGAGTCGGCCACGACTGAGCATGCAAGCACACAATTGGGGGTGATTTGGACAATGGGCACTTCTGGCAGTGCCTAGAGACACTTTGATTGTCATGCTGATGGACGGGCAGAGGCCAAGGATGCTGCGATGCACCCAACAGCCCCCACAACAAAGACTTACTTGGCCCCAGTGACAATATTGATGAAGTTGAGAAATGGTGTGTTAGGCAAGATGAAGATACATCTGGATGAAGTGTGTGAAATAATTATAGTACAGTAATTGCTGAGTAGCTAGAAAGTGTAAGATATTGCTCTTGGCACAGGAGGACTCTAAAAGAGTGACTTTTGCATAGAACATCCTACAAATACACGTGTATCTCCATTCCTTTGAAAAGCACACTTTTTTCCCATCCAACTTTGTTTTAGCTACACTAGATAGTGTACCTACACTACCATAGTGTTTTTAGTCAAGTGAAAAAGTCTTTCTGTAAAGTGACAGACACTTAACTTAATTTGCTTTGAAAGTCAGGACTTTTCATTTATCAGGTTTTCTTAGTATGAGATACCAACTCACCAACAGGTGGTCTGGAAACTGGACCAGTTTTAAACCGAGTATCAAGAACCAGAAGATGGTGCAAAAGAAAGGCAGTGAAGATTTCCTGGGAACATTTTCCAACGAGAGGTAAATTAATTCTTCTGGGGAACCAGAATATCAATTAGTAAATTTCTACGTACCAGGCACCAGATGATCGCCTGCCCCCTTGAGTTTAATTTATCTCATTAGGTGAACCCATCGCTCCTTAAAGACTAGAGTATAAAGACTAGAGTATATTGGTTCCACCTGGGGCCAGGTCCAATATTAATAATAATTTTCAAACAAACTCTTCTGGACCCTTAATTCAGCCATTAGGAAGAAGAGAAATAACTGAAGGAATGCCACATCATAATTCTACCCAGGTGTCTTTGCCTGGGCCTTGCCCCTGTATCAGTCACAGGCTGGTGGTGTACTGGGGCCTGGGAAAAAATGATTGGGAGCTCTGGAAAAATAGTCACCTAGGTCCAGTCACACATCTAAAATTTCTCAGGGAAAGAAACAGAGCTATTAGGAGCAAGTTACAGTAAACTCTACTGTGAAGACCAGGAGGAGGCTGGTCTGAATCTGACAACGTTGATTATTTTGTGAGAGTGCGTTTTGCTACCTTTAAAGGACATACAGTAACTAACACAGTTTATAGCTGACAATGACAAAGCTAGCCAGATCAGCTTTAATAATTATAAGTTAATTTGTAATCAGTATATGTTTATATGCAAACTGGCCTTCTATGGCACCCTGAAATACTACTTCTATTTCTTGTTTAGGGAGGAGTGGTATTGATGGGGGGCGAAATGTGTAGGAACAAAGATCTAGATCAACTGTCTTCAAGCCATCTAACTTCCCTATGCCTCTGCATCATTTGGAAAGTGGGGTGGTAATGACATCTGCATTTCTGCCTTTCTGATGGGCAGTACGGGGATGGCGAGGGGTGGGGCATCAATGCAAAGTCTGAACACACCAGTGCTTGTTTCCATTACTGCTATTCTGCATTCCTCATAAAGAACCCTGGCACAAAGGGCAGCTCATGAATTTTGCTTGTATGAAGACAAATTCTGAGTTAGCTGGGCTCTGTGACACAAGCAAATGACCTTCTCAGAAAACTTGACCTCCTGTTTATAATCAGTTATTACAAAGGTGTGAATGTCTGGCCTCAGGGGTGTAAGCCCATCATATTACCAGCATAGAAAAGATAGTCTGATCCCAAGTTCCTCCCGTTCCTATTCCCCTCTGCACACATCTAAAACATGGCTTTCACAGAAGAATTCCAGAGCCACGGATGCTGGGACACTGGTTTCTGTCAGAGTTACTGAGAGCCTAACCCTGATGTTTCATTCTCAACTGAAAATCCATCTCCCCCAACGGGTCTGCCTTCTGCAGCTGCAGGCAGGTTCCGGAGTGCTGACTCTCCTTTATGGGGTCGAAGAAGGCTTTCGTGATATTGCAAAAGACACGCTTTCTCAAGATAGGCTGGAGGAAAAAAACCTCCATATTTAATGATGCTATTCCAGGGAAGCAGGGCCTTAATGATGATAATAATAATAATTAATGGCACAGCTAGAGAACTGACAAATAATGGGGAACAGATGATCCCTTCCTGGCCTCAAAAAGAAAAAAAAAGGTCTGTACGCCTGCAGAAAATTAAACAGATCCTTTCTTGGCAATTTCAAATTCAGATGCCTCAGCTAGAGTCAGTTAGCGGTTTTACTTTTTCTCTGTGGAGAGCTAAAAGTACAAAAGACCTACCACTTCTAGCGCTGGCAATGCCATACGAAGCAAAAGAAGGCATATGGCCCCCAGCTTGGGTCTCAAGTTTAGTTGCAGTTCTCACGTTCAAATTGTCCCACCAGCAATTTTAAGTTCTTTTATCTTTTTTTATAGGTTTCTCAATTATGTAAATAAAGTGTAACTTTCTCACCCCATTTCTGATTCCATCATCTTTTCAAATGGGTTTCGCAAAATGGAAATGTTGGGTCACTGACTTCTGGGGTCTGTTACTGGGCTCCTGTACCCTGGAGAAATGTAAAGCCATGTTCTGGTGACAAGCAGTGGGCAGTCTGCTCTAAATGAATCTGAAAAGCCCCCTAACCAACAATAAAAACCCAAATGAATTAGCTCGGGAAGAAACTGAACAAGGTCCTTGGTCAGGCATCTGAAAGAATTTCTTAAAAGCCACAAAGAAGTCCAATAGATCTGATTCTCTGTATTTCTTCTTGCAAAGAAAGAGAAGTAGGAAGCATAGTTTCACTGGTTTTCTTTCAAGGAGAGAAGCAGAATGGTGGGTTTTTACCTCGCTCTGAAGGATCATCACTGCATGGTTGAAATGGTGATGCTCTAAGGTGGCAGAGGTTCCATAGAGTTGGGCCAGGGCAGAGCCACTCCTGAAAGAGGACAGACACGTGAGTGACCACGGCCCTTCCACATCAACGACCTCCCCCACACTGGCTCTTTGGATCACACTGCTTCTCCTGTTTTTACAAAGGACCATGAGCAGATACATTCTCAGGTAACCACTTGTGGGGTTCACAAATCTATAAAGTAAACCTTTTGGGAACCTGCTGTGTGTTAGGCTAGACACAGTGGGTGATACCACCATGAAAAAGACATAGTCCACGCTGCCAAGAAATGTACAAACCAGTAGGGAGATAAGATGTGGTCCTAAGGGAAAAGAATGGACAGACCACACAATATAAATGCCGTAGGAAGTGTTTCAGTTCAGTCAAAGAGCTCTCAGTGTTCTGAGGACAAGAGACATGATTCCTGGCTCTGGGGGTCAGGGTAGGCTTCATGAGCTAAACCTGATAAAGTTTCTGAGTATCCAGGATGAATGTCATATACTTAATGTATTTGCTATTCCACGGGAAAGACCTTGTGAATACTATGTAGAACCCATTTAATCTACTTTACATGTAAGGTTGACAAACTTCAACCACGGTTTTCCAACCTATGGTCACACTGTGATAACTCAGTGTCCAACTCCAGAAAGTTCCCTGGACTTGGAGTCAGAATTCAGCTCTCAGCAACAGCTTTGGGTCATTACTTGGTTGTTTGAGAATCAGTTTCTTTGTCTCTAAAATTATGATAATACTCTCTACCTTACCTGCTATTCATGAGACTACAATAAAATATTTCTAAGTGCTCATCATAGTACCAAGCATGTAAGTAGGTTGTAGTCTATACTACTTAAAACACATAGATATTTCCATTTAAAACAAATAAAATGTTAATTAATACTTGAAAGGATTCTTTTGAATTATCTGTAAGTTTTAATCAGGCGGTATTATTTCTTTCAATCTTGCCCTAACCTATATCATTTAATAAGTGACAATTTGTGAGGCTAATCTTAGCAGTACGTGATTAATATTTAATGTTAGTTACTATTTTTCTAACATATGGTTCATTTTTATGAAAACGCATTTTTCAAAATGCACACTGTATTGTGCCTTAGTTGTATTTGTCATGGCTTTTGAAAATCTAGGATGAAATCTAGGATGAAAATCCAAATGCCTGGATGGATTTAAAATGCCTGGATGGAGTAGGTGTTTAAAAAATATTAGCCACTTGGCTAATAAAGTTGTAGTGATATGTCTAGAGATTATAGTTCAAACTGAAGGTTGATAGTAATGTGTGTTAACATATTTTAAAATAATATTATTAATAATAATAGCTCTATGAGTAAGTACCTATCATGCACTAGGCAATATGTTAACACCTCAACATATTAATTCATCTGTTA
Source organism: Bubalus bubalis (assembly GCF_019923935.1). Taxonomy (NCBI): domain Eukaryota; kingdom Metazoa; phylum Chordata; class Mammalia; order Artiodactyla; family Bovidae; genus Bubalus; species Bubalus bubalis. Next base: position 71,326,304 of record NC_059158.1, on the reverse strand, counting down.
CTGACAACAACCATGAAACAGTTATTATTTTCTCATTTTACAGATAAGAAAACCAAGGCTCAGAGAAGGTATGTTACTTTTCCAAGGTCACAGAGCGAGTAAGTACCAGTTCTAGATTGGCACCCAAATTCTGAAGTTTTCCTGATTACATAATGAGAAAGAGAATTTTAACTTCCATATTTCTTGTATTCTAGTCTCCATTTTTGTCAAGCTGGTTGTCATCAAACCTTCTTTGAGAGAAGGTTTCAAAATTTGATTCAGAAGTCTCCTGTTATAGCTGCTAACTACAGACTCAGATTCCTGCGATTGGTTTCTATCAACCAGCCACATGCCCCAGTTATTGGTGTGAATCCTAAGAGAATCATTGGTGTAAAAGTGGGGTCGAGATGTAAAATAGCATCTCCTCCTTTATCACGTTGGTTTAGCAGACCTCACAAAGTTAAATCAGCTAGACGATCACAAATCGCTAACTATTTCCTTTTTTCAGGATGAGTAGGAAGTTTGTGTCCTTTACCCAGAATAACTGGTGGCTCCTCTGCTGCCCTCTGCTCTCCCCACATCCATGTGGCCTCTGAACTGTTATGTTTCATCAGGAGGACTCAGAGTGCTTGTGCAAATGCATCTGAAGGTCCACGGGTTAAGAGTCTTCATCCTTACAAAGGAACATCCTCTTTGTTCCTTTTAGTAATTCCATCTTACATGTTCCACACACTCACACAATACTGAGCTAATTACAGGTATGCAGATTTTGCAACAGAAGCAGACTAATGATGCATTCATTCCTTCACCTAACAAGGACTGAAGACTGTTATGATGCAAGGCTGTGAGTGTGTGGGGTATGGAGATAAAGAATGGCTCTTACCCTCAGGAAGCTCTCAGTCCCTATAACTGCACAGGAGACTTTCTCTGTCCACACTTTCATTAACAATGCTCACCTTTCTGCAAGCAAGGTGCCATCTTAGTATTCACAGAATGGACCATGATACTAACTCTACTTTGAGTTTTCTTTAGAATAAAATCATTTAAACAAGAATGCTTCCATTTCCATATGGTTGCTTCAATTACACTGTTAGGTTTGGTCTCTGTCAGATTTTCTGAGACTACAGGACACCCTGGTGCTCGCTCTCTCAGGCCGAGGCTCACTGAGAATGCTGCCTGCACCTGCCATTACCCACACACATGTTATGAATCTCCTAGCACTGCAAGAGTGAAGTCCATGGTCAGAAAACTTGATAAAAGTGGCAAATCATTGAACTGTTAGGATAAACTTTATCAGAAAGTATTAGACAGAATACGAGTTGTTTGGGATGTAAAATGGCACTATGGGCAGAAGGAAAAAGGGTCTCAGAGTTAAATACATTTGGGAAATGCTGGGTTTAAGAAGTTAAACTGTTTAGATACTGTAGGATTTATCTGTGGCATCAGTGTGTGAACATATGTACTGTGATTCTGCAGGAAAGGAACATAACTATGCAGTATTAACCAAACTTACTTGATCATTAAACCATTTTTTACAAGACGACATGCGTTTCATGTAATGTACTCTGTGTAAAGGGCATACTGACACTTTTTCATGTAAAATGTGGAAAAAACCCTCCAATCAATCACATATGGAAAAAAAAAATGACTTTAATACCGCACCTCGTTTTAATTGTCTGTGGTAAGTATATCCATCATATCAGTGGCTCTGGGGCACACAGACTATAATTGTAAAAATATTACACATACATGGAGGGTGTGTGGAGACATGCGGAGAGGAGAGGAGAGGAGAGCAGAGGAGACTCCGGATCCTTTACACACAGGGAGATTTATACCTGTGATTATTTATGATGCTCATTATTGATTAGGTCATCCTAACATACTAAAGTTTTTCATTTGGAGGCAGGCAGCACACTGAGGAGAAGCTTATATAAAAGGAAAGTCAATGTGAAAAGGGCTCTCCCCACCCAGGCATTCAGCACTTTGCACAGGCACCAAAAGTAAGCGTGCAAAAGGAAATTTCATAACTATGAGCTATGGACCCTCATAACTTCCCTGGACATGCATATTCTTTGAAAGAGAGACTTAATGGAAGTGTGCTGCCATGGCTTACAGGAAACTTTCAGAAGGAAAACTACCAAAAGTAATTAGGAAATTGAGAATTGTTGGGAGGTGGGGAGGAATGGGATTAGGCTGTCACGGCAGATTAATGTGCCCCTGTATTTCACTTCTGGGACCTGGCCGAAAGCGACAAGATGGGTTTTCATTCCCAAGAAATGAGTATAAGAGATTATGCTAGAAATGAATAGGGGAAGTCTCCTAGGAGAATATACTACAAAGCTGCTTGGTACTGATATTTAATCATCAGGGGCAGCTGTAATAGGGAGGGCAATGAGTGGGAAACACTGTCCCTGGAGAAAATAGGAGCGAGGTGTTAACAGCAGTCTCAAAGCGCCATGGGATCGCTGCCCTCTCCACCTATTGATCATGCACTGCACGCACTCCAATACTTTAAAATTAAGAATAAAATATGAAAATGCGAAGGTTCACTTATCAGAAAGGCTAAGAGAATAAATCACACTGTGCTGTGACTAAAATCACAACTTTTTATTGTAGAGGCATTTTGCATTTTATATAGTAATCTGTCCCTTGCTAAATGTCTCCTGTTTCTTTATAGCCTTATATATGAAAAAAAGAAAAGGTAGCATATGCTTTGTCACATAATAATTGGTGCATTTAAATCCCATTTCCAAATCACTTAAAAGGCTGGCATTAGAAGGTGAATACTTTAAGGAAAGGGACTATTTGTTACACTTCTTTATTTCTCCCACAACGCCTCGCGCAGTGTCTCGAATCTAGAAAGCACTCCATTGATGGGGAATAAGTAAGGAAATAAGGATATAGGTTTCTTCTGAGGGATTTTCCTAAACAATGGCAAACTTGCTGAGTAAATCTTATCCTAATCAGTAAAATGGTAGTTCCTTCACCATGATGTCAAAGGGTCTCTTTTCAGCATTTATTGAGGAAAACTTTAACTGAGGTGGAGAAGTGGTGGCATCTGTATTCTAAGCTCACGTGAGACTCTGTGAGGGAGGGGCAGGGCTGATGGACATCCCATGGGCTGGAAAACTGCATAAAAGGCCAACCATTGTGAGGAAACAGCTCAGACCATCTTGGAATGCATAGTTTTGATCATGCGGTGTAAGGATGCAAAAAATTTTTTTGAATTCTAATACCAGAGATATCATAGCTATCCCATATGTATGAAAACTGTTCAGTATTACCCAAATCACTTGAGATTTGGGGACCTCAGTTTCCAATTTTTAAAAATTAAGGCATATGAAAAAAATTTTGAAAATTAAGGAATATGACTACCGAGATCTAGTTGAGTTCTACAATTTTTACAGCTCCACGTCTTGATTTTCTGGATGTCAAAATGCATCCTAGTTTTCCAGAGCTCACATATATCACAAGCCAGCCAATAAACTGGAAGTACAAAAGCCTAAAATAAATACCACAAAGTCATGAAAGAGGGTGGGATAAAGTGGTTAAAAAACAGCCTTGGAGTCAGATAGCCCAGGTCCAAACACTACTTTGCCACCTTCTGGATGGGTGAATTTGGGCAAGTCACTTACTTTCCTGAGGCCCAGTTCCCTCTGTAAGATGGAGACAAAAATATCTAGCTACAGGGATATTAGTTGAGCACTTGAGATAGTAAACAACAAATAACTGCAATTCTTCTCATTGTCTCAGGGACCACTCACAGCAAAGAATGGAAATGAATTAGAACCACTTTCACTAAAAAAAAAAAAAATGTTGATTAAATGCAGCTAGGACCTCTGAGCAAGCCCCATTGTCACACACGGCTGGATTTCCTGGAAGTAGGAGCAGACACGGAAAACCAGGGATCTCTGTCTTCCTCTAGAATTGTACAGTATCTTCTCTGCTCCTCTCTGAATACTGACTTTCTTCTCTCGGCAGATTTGCTCTCTTGCTTCTCTTATCCACTCGGGATTTGTTCATCAGCGGTCTCCCCAAATGCAGCCTCAGTGTCCAGGTCTACATGGTCCTGCAGCTTGGACCTCAACACCTAACTGAGTCGATATCATGGTAATCCAGGACCAGACTCCTGGGAGATAAGATATGATTAGCTGGGTTTGGATTCGGTGTGTAGTCTTGGTCCAATGAGGTCAACTAACAAGAAAGCCTGGCTCTCTTGGTGTGATATGCAGGCTTTCGCCAGGATGGGGGCTTTTGTTATTTAAGTACATACATTGCACACTTGACTCTTTTTAAAAGAACCTACAAGGTGCTCACTATTGCTTTATAGACACAATTCTTTATGTGTGAGTGGCAGAATGGTAGGGTGCTCCAGGAAGACACAGTGACGATGATGCCATTGGCCTGAGAGAGGGGTATCCTAAAATACTCATAATAACAAAACGCAGGCCAGGAACTCAAACATAAGGAACCGTCAGACCCTATAATCAAAGTGTGTATACAGTTTACACCTCAGCAGGCCCCAGGGACGCTATTGTCATTAGTACAACGTCAAACCAATGTATGTAAAAACCGTGTTTTATAATAATCCGTAAAAGATTGCACTTGTGTAAGAAGTCAGGAAACTTTGCTGAAAAGCAATATTAAAATAGTTAAAACTTCATGCATTCATGCATTTATCATTCATTCACTCAGCAAACATTCCTTGTGGGTTTACCATGCTCTTGGTGCTTGTACACATCATAGGTACTGAAGAAGAAGGGGAGACACACCCATTAATCAGCAACTAAAGTGGTGGGAGATGTGCAATTCTAAAGCATAGCCAGGGCATGATATAGACACAGAAGACTGATGCAGTGAAGGTCATCAGGCATAGAATCTGGGGGGTGGGGGTGGAGCTTTCAGAGGAGGCTGGGGGAAAGAAGAGGAAGGGCATTCTGGGCTGCAGAAACAGCAGACCAGGAGCAAAGGAAAGGGAACTAGCTGGACCCCATCGAGCACTTTAAGTAGCCCCTTGTGTCTGAACCTGGATGCATAGGTCGGGGCAGGGTGGCAGGTGTGAGCGCTGCGCTGGAGAAATGGGCAAGAGCCTGACTGAAAGGGGCATTTGGGGCTAAACTAAGGAATTTGAACATTATCCTGAGAGTCACAAGAGGCCAGTGAGCGTCTTTTAAGTAGGGGAGCAATCCGATGAGATTTGTGAATTAAAAAGAGTATTTTGGAGCGCCAAGGTGGGGAAGACTGGAGGAGGAGAGTTGGGCTGTTGGTTGTAGGAATCCTGGAAGGATGCAGATAAGCAGTGGTTACTATAAGAATGCAGAGATGTCAACTCTGAGGGAATCTGAGTGGCTTGTGGACTTCTGGTGGTGCCATTCATGGGGATGGAGAATAAGAGGAAAAGGATTGGTGTAGAGAGAAAGACTGGGGTTGTGGTGACGATGGGACTTCAGATGGAAGGAGCTCCTCAAGCAGCTGGAAGAAGTGTTTAGAGATTAGCCGAAAATTATGGTCCATAGGTATGGGTTTGGGGCCGATCAGCAGATGGTCCACCATGAAAGGTAAAGCAGAGCAGAAGAAGAACAGAGAACGTGTGCAGTGAAGGCTGGGGCAGAAGGAGCAAGCTGAGAAGAAAGGCTATAAAGGTGGATGAAGGTGTCTCTCTCCCAGACAAAGGAAGAAAGAGAGCTCTTTGGAGGAGAGCATCACAAACAGTGTCATGGCAAGAAGGATCAAGAAAGAAGGACTGGAAGAGTGTCCTATGGCTTGGGAAAAGGGGTCATTGGTGGCATTACTGAGGGCTGCTCCCCTGGTGGGCAGACCTGGAAGCTGTGTGGGAGGGAAGTGAAGACAAGGAACAGACAAGTTTCCGAGAAGACTGGCTGGAAAGGAAAGAAGAGAAATGGAGCAGAAGCTCGAGGGAGAAGCAGGGATGGAAGTGAGTTTTTCAAGATGGGGAGAATTGTTCATATTAATAGGATGGGAGATACAGGGCGGAGAGAGGAAGATGGATGGAGCAAGGTCCTGGAGGAGGGAGGGAGGAAGGGACCCAATGCTGAGGTGGAAGGATTAGCCTCAGACACGAGGAGGGACAGCCTTTTCACAGAGATAGGAGGGAAGGAGGAAAGGATGGGGCCAGACAGATAAGTTCTTTCGTGGCAGGGGAGGAAATTGAGGGAGTTCTCGATTGATGGCCTCAATTTTCTCAGTGAAGGGGAGGCAAGGTGATCTGCTGAGTGGCATGGGGGGAGGTGGTAGAACAGACGGTGGTTTAGGAGGAGGAACATTTGGTTTCTATAACTGCTGATCAGAATGGGGGACGGAGCTGGCTAGGGGCCCAAAGAGGCTGGTGGGGAGTGCTGAGCCCCTAGCCGAGTTGGGAGAATACCTATGCCTCAGGCTCACAGCTATGACACTTTCTCCCAAAGCCTTTAAAAGCCTGGACAGAAGAGCAAGAAGCTGAATTGTTAGATTGAGCCAGAGCTGAGTTTTTGCAGAGTGACTGTCACAGAAAGGTAAGAGGGTCTGGAAATTACAGGACACGGAAAAGAGCAGGTTGAAGTGATGGGCTTCTGCATTCAGGATGGATAGAGGTCACAAAGTCGATACTCACCTGCTAGATCAGGAGCAAATCAAAGGGCCCAGGGCTCCAAGGCCTTAGTATGTAGGTGTTACAGGGGAAAAAACAAGTGGTGAGCTGAAAGGTCCCTGTTGACACATCGTGGGCCACTGGGGTAGAGGAAGACCGGCTGCAGGGGCTTGGAAATTGGTCACCTGAAAGCTAATCTTACCTCTTCATTGAAGATTCCTTAGTCTCTCCATCCCCAAACGTTTTTCCCTCGAGCCTCTGAAGTCCCATATCATGTTGTTTGCAGACAGGCAGTAAAAAGCACGTTAAACTGGAACCTGAATACGAGAGCCAGGACACCTGGGTTTGGGTCTTATTTCCAGCACCCGTAAGTTCTGCGGCCTTGGCGCCAGGGTGAGCCGCCAAGCTCCTGGACCTGTCCTGCTTGCTCGGGGACAGACAGGTGTCCACGCACAGTGTGCACCTCCACAGCCCCTGTGCTGGTGGAGCTGCTTGGCTCGTTCCCACCTTTCTGTGGGATGAGGCTTGGCAGGAACAGAGACCCTCTTCCTCCTCCAATGTCACTCCATCTCACTGAAGTTTATACAATACCCGACATCAAAAGAACCTGGAAGAAATTCTACTGGGGAAGGAGGAGATTTTTTGTTTCATAAAATTTCCACTTTTATTTTAATAGTCTCAAAACCAGACTTCCAGGGTAGCAAATCCAAGAAACCTATGATCCCATGAAGGCAAACATTCTGGGAGGAAGAAAAAAAAAATAGGCCCTTTAAAAATCTGAGCTTTGTTATCCGACTGAGGTCAACAGAGACAGACCAAATCAACAAGCATGACATGAAGGGCAAATTTGCAATTAAAAGAGGAATAAGGAATTATAAAGATGGATGAGCCCCGTGACACCCGCGCCCAGGCCTGCGTGGCCTTGGCCTCAGACGCCAGAAATTAATGCTTTACTCTTTAGCGCGCGCGTCACCTTTGGCTCTGAACAGAAAGGCAAATGCATTAAAATAACAACAATTAGAACACTTACTTAGCTTGGAAGGCATTGTTGGTTCCCCTGTGGTCGAGGTCATGACACAGGCATCCCACAATCACCGCTAAAATTTCCACCTCGGTCAGAATCTCTTGAAACCCGGCGGTCTGGGAAGATGGGAAAATGGCCACAGTCACTGCTCGGGGCAGGGAGGAAGGCCGAGCTCGTCTGCTGAGCCGCCATCAGCTCTGTTGTCATACCCATATCATTTAAGGGAATGATTAACTGCCACCCCTTCGACTAGTGAGTTGGGTGGTCGGTTGCACAGCCCAGGGTCCCCGCGGTGATGAATTAGCCGGCACGGTGGCCCGCCCTGGCTGGCACACCAGGACAAGAGTTCAGACTATTTTGTTCCCTTTTTAGAGAAGCTGTGCTGTCTAGATACAGTGACAGTCTGGCAAAGGCCTGGAGCAAAATGTGTTTTGTGATTAGACATTTCAAAATGATGAGCATCTAGGGGTAGGGAGAGAGAGGGGGCTGTGAGTTTAGAACTGAGTGATGTAGCCACCAGATGCCATTTAAATGCAAGTAGGCAAGAGAAAATGCCTTAAAAAATATGTGTGTGTGTATCTATTAGAAAAAGCAACTTAGAACTACTCAAATTGTTACATGATAATATTCTAGAAGTCATAAATACCTTAATTCACATTAGCTTGGAGGACAGGTGAAATTTCAGATAAGCAGTGACTGTCTTGAAAACTAGAATTGGGCAGGGGATTAGGTGATCCAGACGTCGGATCAGGTGGAGGATCCATTACATGCAGCTCCTTAGATCCTCGGACAGCTTGCTTGGGAAATGCATAGGTGTGGTGTGCTATCTCTGGTGAGCAGGGTGATGTAATTACACAACCAAGAGCAGCAGTGCTTCTCTGATTCCTGCTGGACTTCCGTTAGTTTAGAAGAGAGAGTGAACTTGCAGAAATGCAGGGCTCTGCATTTGCTTGATCTAAGGCCTTTCTGCCTCCTCCCCCTTAACTTGTAAGCCTCCCTGCTCAGTATTTATTAAAATCTTTATCAGAGGGCAGGAGAAGGGGAAGGGTAGAGTTCAAACTGCTTCCCTTTTCATGCGCGTTTTTTCTCCACATCTAGAATCACTAGCTAATATCTGTAAGACAGTTCTCTTACAGCAATGAACACTTTGTTCTTTAGTTAATTATGTTTTTGTTGTAGAAATAACTGAATAATAAAGTTTCTGTGTTGACAACTTTATTTTAAAAGATTTATACATTAGAAATACATATAATTTCAGCTGCATAGCAAATAGGAATGTTTATAAACTATCTGGGCAGGATAAAGTAGTCCATATCTAAGCTGTGTGTGTCCTTCATTTCAAAATTTAGAGCTGGCTGTTGGTTTTACATTAATTTTATTTTATTGAAAGCATTACTTGCAGTAGTTTTTAAAAATTCAGTTGTAGTTAGAAACTTAGAACCAAAACCAATAGTCCCTCATCCTTGCCCTATCCTGATTCCCAAAGGCAAGCACTTTCCATTTTCTTTTTTTGTCTAATTTGGTAGGCATTTTCCCCCATATTACTGTATAGTAGGTGCACTTCATTAGCCCTTGGTTATTCAGGGGTTTCCCATGTGACTATAGTCCTTCCTGTGTGCCAGACACTGTCCTAAGAGAACCACAACCATTTAACATACTTCTACCTCTTTGGCTACAAAGAATGTGATTAATATCATTTCAGTATTGACCATTTGGTGATGTCTGTGTGTAAAGTCATCTCTTGTGTTATTGCTGTGACTAGTGCATTCTTTTGGCAGAATTCAGTTAATCTTTGCCCTGCTTCATTTGTTCTCCAAGGCCAAATTTGCCTGTTACTCCAGGTATATCTTGACTTCCTACTTTTGCATAAACAAAGAAAAGCAGAGACATTACTCTGCCAACAAAGGTCCATATAGTCAAGGCTATAGTCCTTCCAGTGGTCACATACGGTTGTGAGAGCTGGACCGTAAAGAAGGCAGAATGCCAAAGAATTGATGCCTTCGAACTGTGGTGCTGAAGACTCCTGAAAGTACCTTGGACAGCAAGATTAAACTAGTCAATCTTAAGGGAGATCAAAACCCTGAATATTCACCGGAAGGACTGACGCTGAAGCTCCAGTATTTTGGTCATCTGATGTGAACAGACGACTCATTGAAAAACTCCCTGATGCTGGGAAAGATTGAGGGCAGGAGAAGAGGGTGTCAGAGGATGAGATGGCTGGATGGCATCACCTATGCAATGAACATGAACTTGTGCAAACTCCGGGAGACAGTGAGGGACAGGGAGGCCTGGCGTGCTGCAGTCCATGGGGTCTCAAAGAGTCGGATATGACTGGGTGACTGAACAACAACTTACTTCTCATAACAGGTAAGAACTATTATTATCTGCCAGTTAAGGTGAGGAAACTGAAGCACAAAGAAACTTAAGTGCCCTGGGTCTCAGAAAGTGCCTACCTGATGATCAATCTGTAAATATTATTCACTCAGTATCCAATGATTATATCCTTTGTTATGTGGATGTTTAGCTTCCTGGAGTTAAGATTGCTTTTAACATCTAAGTCAACTTACATCCTACACAACTCTCTGAACAGTCACACCTTTGACAGGTCCCCTCCTGTCCTGGGGTTCCCTGCTTTGCCCAGTGCTGACATTTGGCCTGGATTCTCCTGTCTGCTGCCAACATCCCCCTCCTAGGGTTGGTTTCCTGTCTCCTGCATCCCACATCTCTCTCTTTCCTCGTTTTCTCTCTCAGTTTGCGGGAACACATCTGCCAGTAGCTTCATAAGAAAGGATGTTAATACTTCTTTAACATTGAGAAAGTTGATTTTTTTTTTTTGAGGCTTTGCACAACTGAAATGTCTTTAATCTATTGTCCTACTTAATTATTGGCTTGCCTAACAATTCTAGGTTGCAACATTTTCATTCAGAATTTTGAAGGACTGCTCTATTCTTTCCTAACTTCCAAAGTTGCCTTAGCAAAGCATAAATCATTCTTGTTCCTAATCCTTTGAATGATACTTATTTTCTCTCTTTTAGAATCTTCTCTATATGCCTGGGGTTTGCCAATTTCACAAAAATCTTCTTTGGTTTGGGACTTTTCCTCATCATTGCTTGGTAAACCTTTTCAATGTTAAGGCTCATTTTCTTCAGTACAATATTCTTGTCATTTTTTTTCCCCTTAATAATTTTGACTTCATTATTTCTTCTGTCCTATTTGAATGGTACTCCAATTGGTTTGACATTGGACTTCTTATATTCATTTCCTTATTTTCCATTTCTTCTTTCCCATTGCTCATGTTGACTTTTCTCCTCTTACTTTCCAGGAGTAATAATCTTTTAAATTTACTAGCATTTTCCTGTCTGCTGCTCCTTTTCTGACAGCACACTATTCTTCTTACATGGATGCATTATGGTCTCTTCTCTTTTGAAGATATTGATTATAATTGCTTTGAAATTTGTTCCCTAAATTGCCTATTTCTTCTGAACTCCTTATCTCTTTGTTTGGTGGTTTCCTCAAATGCCTGATATCCTTGGTCGTCCACTTACGCATGGGAGTCCATATTCACCACACACCTATGCAAGGAGATGGTGTCTACACATGGCTGATCTCCTCACTGCTGAGCACACGGCCAGGTGGTCCTGCCGTGGACCCCCACACACCAGTGTAGACACTCTGAACACTTCCTCTGGATTTTCCAATCTCTTGCTTGGAAGGAGCATAAATACAGGTGTTGGAATTCTGAGAAAAGGGTATGTAGCTTCTCACCCTTGTGATGGAGACTTTCACTTCATTCTCTTACTTTCAAGGTGCGTCTCACCTAACTTTTCCTTTACTGGTGTCTGCAAGTCTGGGGCTCAGTTTCTCTGGCAAATACTCTGGCTTCCTGCATAGACAAAGGGAAGAGGAGTTCTTGGACTACAGGGAGAGGGGATGGAAATTTGGGGGCTCAGTGTTTTCCTTGTCCCTCATTTCCATCCACCCCATTTCTGTGGTATCTGATCCTTCCAGTTCCTGAGCTTTGACAGCTTCTAGGAGAGTACCTGGTTCTCACGTGTACCCCTTCCTCTACTCTCTTATCCTGAAGTCATTTGTGTTGGACCTTCCTTTTCTTTGTTAATCTACAAGCCATCCTCCCTCCATGAAAACAGTGGAATTTGTGTCCATTTCTTACTCTCCTTGTTATTTTGGGGGTGTTTTTTGAAAGGAGAAAGGGATGCAAGTGTCTTCCTCTGTCATCTTGAAACTGTAAGACAGTTTCATTGGGTTTGGATCTTGCTAATATGAAGCAAATCCTGAAAGTCTATCAAGCATGCAATAATTATACACTGTATTCTGGAAATCAGTGCTGTAAACACAATGAAGATGCACTGAAATTTAGAGAGATTGTTGCCTGTGAAAATGCTGCTGTTTAGAATGAGCTGATGAATTGGAACAGTAAGAATAGAGATGGGATAATGTCAACATAAGATAATTCAACTAGAAATTTAATTAGAAGATAAAATCGAATGCTATGTAATAGACTCAAGTTCAAAATCCGGAATCATTTTTAAGCCATCAGTTATCACCCATTGTATACTATGTTGGAATATACTTTGAGGTCTTACACAGCCGACTACCCCGCCCCTTTTTTGGAAATCCAGATTCTAGCTCTTAGACTGTATCACGGATATTTTTGAGAATTTAATAAAAGCCATGGACCTTCTTCCCAGAAATTATTCTATACCTTCATGGTGTTCCAAGGCCAAGGAGCCCACCTCTAGATCCTCCCAATAAAGAATCCCTGACGTACAGCACAGTCACACGAAGCGCATTTACCTCTCTTGGCTGTGACACCTGAGTTACTGAAGCAGCACCTATCTCTTGACTGTGATTGAAAGCTGCCCGGTAAATGGTTTCTGAGGGTCGTCAGGCCTGAGATGTGTCCACCTGCCACTGAGCATCCATCTGCCCCCCCCCATCCATCTTCTTTCTAGTCCTATCCATTCTGACCTACACTTGACACACACTGGGGAGAAAACATCAGCTGCCTGCTGCAGACAATATACTTTCAAAAGAGAACACAGTGGCAGCAGGAAGTACATTCTGATGTGTTTCTCCTATGCTTAATTCTATTTTTATTTTCAAATAAAATGATACGTTTGCTGCTACTGATCCAGTAACTAACTACCCATTATCCAATAATGGGTTTTGTTGACCATTATTTTACTCTACCCTCTCACCTGTATTCCCTCATGGCCCATATCAGAAATGTAAAGCAGGGAATATCATAGATCTAAGTAAAAAGATAACCAAGGCATACAGAGCTAGCTTCCACGTCACCCTCTCCAGAAAAGCCCGTCACGACCCTCTGAGCAGGTCTCCTGTAACAGTCCTCTGTTGGGTTGGACGTATGCTGGGATAACCCTGCCCCCAACCACTAGAGCATATAATCACTGGAACTCCAAAGGACCCAAACAGTAAGACTGAGTTGAAGTGTTTCTTAAACTAGCCAGTGATTTCCTACCATTCAGTCAACATAAAATTCAAACCAGTGAGGACATGCCACCATAGCAAAGCTGATCCTGTGTGGTCGTCAGAGGAACATGATGGCCAGAGAAAAATTGACGGTTGCTTTTTGACTCTGTGGGGCTTTGCGGGTGGCTCAGTGGTAAAGAATCTGCCTGCAATGCAGGAGACCCGGGTTCGATCCTTGGGTCAGGAAGACCCCCCTGGAGAAGGGAGTGACAACCCACTCCAGTATTCTTGCCTGGAGAATTTCATGGACAGAAGAGGTGGGCTGCAGTTCGTGGGGTCACAAAGAGTCAGACAGGACTGAGCGACTAACACCTGTGGCTGTGGCCCTGTAGAATCCAGGAGCATAAACAACAACAGCCATAATAACATTAGATGGTGCTACAGAGGCTTCGTCACTCATTTAACAAAAATGTTCAGTTCTTAGTGGGCTTCCCTAGAGGCTCAGATGGTAAAGAATCCACCTGCAATGCAGGAGACCTGGGTTCGATTCCTAGATCAGGAAGATCCCCTAGAGAAGGGAATGGCTACCTACTCCAGTATTCTTGTCTGGAGAATTCTCCATGGAAACAGGAGCCTGGTGGGCCACAGTCCATGGGGTAGCAGAGTCAGACACAACTGAGCAACCAGCTCTAGTGTGTGTTAAGTAATTGATCTATCTGAGAAAAGAGGCTTGGGATAATACTGACAACAGATATCACTTGTATAGCATTTAGTATGTGCCAGGCACTGTTCTAAACCCTCAAATACCTTAACCCATCTAATCCTTACAAGTCTAATCTTTACAAGAATTCTCTGAAGGAGAAACTGTTCTGATGTCTCCATTTTACAGACGAAGATACCAAAGCAACAGAATACACTATTGGAATGAAACGGAGACAGGATTAGACTCCAGGCAACCTGACTCCCAAGTCTGTGTCCTCACACCCTGTGCAACCCAGCCACTAAGGTGAGAGTGTATGTGCAGCTGCACAGCTTTTAAAGACCTTTGTAATAATAGAATGACGGCAGGATATTCAGGAATCACTTGGAGTGTGCTTTAGTCCACCACAAAGGTTATTCTTTATCGTCTGTTTCTGGCCACACCATGCAACTTGGGGGATCTCAGGTCCCTACTCAGGGACTGAACGTGAGCCAAAGGCAGTGAAAGCCAGAATCCTAATGCCTAGGTCACCAGGGAACTTTCAACAATGGATGTTTGTTCTTGAATTGGAAGAGGTTAACACTGCAGAGCCAATGCACATCTTGAGCCAAACACAGCTCTGGTGCATCAAGATGTGGCTAATAATATATAGTGATTTAAAATGAGGTTTAGAAAGAAAAGAAAGATACAATGGTTTGTGTACAACATGTAAATCCTGGGGGCAGGTTGATGGATACCAACTTATTCAATTTGCTCCAAAGCATTGGTTTTAAGCAGAAGACTTTCTCAAGCTTTCAGATGAAAGTAGATTTCACTTGCTTACCAAGAGTGCTTATAAATGAATTTATACTTGATGCCATATCCTATCTTCTTTTTAAAAAAGATCCTCTCTGCCAACAAGAGACAGTGGGTGATGAAAGCTCAGAGGGAGAATAACAGGTATTCACAACGCAATCTTCCATTGTGGGGAGAAAACCTTACTTGAGAGCTTCCCTGGTGGCTCAGTGGTCAAGAATTCACCTGCCAATCCAGGAGACTTGGGTTCAATCCCTGGAATATCCCACATGCTACGAAACAACTAAGCCCATGCACCACAATTATTGAGCCTGTACTCTGGAGCCTAGGAGCTGCAACTACTGAAGCCCGTGTGCCCTAGAACCCATGTTCTGCTATCCAAGAAAAGCCACTGCAATGAGAAGCCCGTGTACCACAGCTAGAGAGTAGGCCCCGATCACCGCAACTAGAGAAAAGCCCACACAGCGATGAAGACCCAGCACAGCCAACAAGTAAATAAGAAAATCATTGAAAAAGCAACCTTGCTAGATAAACTATTGCATCTAGATTTAGATCTAGATTGCATCTAAATCTAGATTGGTGTTTACAGTAATGTTTGTCTGCCAATAATTGGATCTGCCAGGCTGAAGAAATGGCACTTCAGTCCTATTTCGAGGTCCAGAAACCAGAACCTTTCCAGTTGTTGCTGCTGCTGCTGCTGAGTCGCTTCAGTCGTGTCCGACTCTGTGCGACCCCAGAGACAGCAGCCCACCAGGCTCCCCCGTCCCTGGGATTCTCCAGGCAAGAGCACTGGAGTGGATTGCCATTTCCTTCTCCAATGCATGGAAGTGAAAAGAGAAAGTGAAGTCACTCAGTCGTGTCCGACTCTTAGCGACCCCATGGACTGCAGCCCACCAGGCTCCTCCGTCCATGGGATTTTCCAAGCAAGGGTACTGGAGTGGGGTGCCATTTAGGGGACCACCAACCAACACCATGTTTACATGGCTCCTTTACCAAAGCATGTGACACAATACAAACCAGTTGTAGTTTGTCTAGTTTCCTCGGGAGTATAGCTTGGGTTTACCTGGGAGGATAGCTTGGGGGGTTTGTTTGTTTTTTATTGGTGTATAGTTTATTTACAGTGTTGTGTTAGTTTCAGGTGTACAAGGCGTGGGACAGTTTTGATCAAATTTTCTTCGCTTCGTTTTCAAGATGAATGTGGTCAATAATTGATTTGGCCTTAATTAAACACTGATTTAAGTCTGCAATGAGCCTTTACTTGTCAAGTTCAGAGTTGGGAAGACCTTACAGTCTACACTTAAATACTTTTACAACCAGAAGCTTCTTGAAGGCACTTATTATCAAATTGCAAAATCTAAGTCATGTTTTGTACACAACTTCTCTCTGAATCTCAAATAATATAGCAAATGCTTACTCATGTAAGACTCAAAATGGCCAGGCACCCCACGGATTATACAGCCCATGGAATTCTCCAGGCCAGAATACTGGAGTGGGTAGCCTTTCTCTTCTCCAGGGGATCTTCCCAACCCATGGATCAAATCCAGGTCTCCTGCATTGCAGGTGAATTCTTTACCAGCTGAGCCACAAGGGAAGCCCAAGAATACTGGAATGGGTGGCCTATCCCTTCTCCAGGGATCTTCCCAAACCAAGAATCAAACCGGGGTCTCCTGCATTGCAGGCAGATTCTTTACCAACTGAGCTATCAGGGAAGCCTCTCAAAACTGGTACAAGCATACATGTTTGAGTAAATGTTTGTTGAATGAATTTAAAAAATGAATTGACTTTAATAATTTTAGTTTTAACTACCTCCTTGACTTAATTTTAACCTACTTGTTATCCTAATTTTAAAAAATTATCTATTTTGTAAAGTTAAAAACATATGAAAAATAGAATACTGTATTGAATACCCAAGTACTCATTACCTAACTTTAGCAGGAAGCCACGTTCTGCTGCCTTGATTCATTTATCCCTTCACATGTTCTGTTTTGTTTGTCTGTTAGACTATCTCAAAGCAAACCTCTGGCATCTGTCAATACTCTTCATTTCATCCTCAGGAAGTCATAATGTGGTCAAATAAAAATCGGTCAATGTATCTCTGCTCTCATATTTCGATAAAATGTGCAAAAACAAATACAAATGGTAAAAAGAAAAATGGTAAAAAAGAGTAAATATTTAATAAGCCTTTAAAAGTTGAATTTTTACTTCAATTCAGGTAATATGAAAGCAAAGCTACATGTATGTATATAGCAATCATACTGCAATTCAAAAAAAGACAAAAGGAAAAACATATTAGATGTTTAACGTTTTTTGCTTTCAATATTAAGAATATGCTTTATTATTTTTTGAGGATAAAGACAGCCTGCTTTTTCATGTTTAGAAATATAGTTTATATTTTATGATAAACTGCTAGTGAATTGAATAGAACATGGGGTGTGTGAGCCCAGAGAATGAAGATCACCTGGTGAAAATCAATTGTGCCGAGAGACAGTCCTCTTCACATGCCACAAAGAAGCCAGACTGATGAATTTCGAGAATATGAAACCTCTTAAAAACTTACCCCAAATTTTCACTAGTCATCACTGAGCTAAACTTGAACATGAGACTAGTGAAAAAAATTAAAACTTTATAAAGTCCCCAGCTTGACACCCTTAGGTGCCAGGTTTCATTCAGCCTCAAGAAACTGCCACTACTGAGTCATAAGCTGTGGAAAATAGAGGCTGTGATAAATGACCATGGCTCTGCTGCCGGGTCTCCCTGACCTGCAGGATTTGGCTGGAGTCATAAAATACAGACCGACAGATTAAGCAGTTTACCAACACCATAAAAATCTCAGGAATAAATTCACTTTAATAAAAAATCCTATATTGTAACCAGGCAACCGCAGCCCTGAAATCACACACATTTCCTTACAAGCCTGTGTCCACAGGCAAGAGCTTGCACTCCCCCCCAAATGCCAGCATGATTATGTTCATACACTTTTACAATTTACATGTCCTAAGAAAAATACTCAGCTCTGGCTGATGGTGCGGGAGAATTTATTTTCACTAGAAAGGGAATGACCCATAACTCATGAATGGCAGCGCTTAAAGTGAGTTATGGAGGTTACTCTCCTGTGTGAGGAAGTGGATTGGATTATCCTTCTGCCCAATTGTATGTTTGATTATTAGCACACCAGTTTCTTAATTATGTGCTGCTTTGCCTTTTTCCTTTTGTAAAATAAATGTGGATAAAGGGAGTGTCAGCTAGAAGCATGGAGTGCCTCACTGGAGATCTGAGAGGTGGCCAGAGAGAATAAAAATAGAAACCTTCTTAAATGATTAAAAGCCAGGAGTCTTAAATGTAATTTAGACACAGTATTCAAATTGATTAGCTCCCTGGTTAATTTACAGCCCCCAGTGCTGATACTCTGCAAAAACATAAAAGAATCACTCCTTTCCTCAATTAAAAATGTGCTTTCTTTGAAGTTATACCAGAAATCAAGGTACACCCACATGACAAAGAATTGGTTTTTCTCATATGCAGATTTTATTGTATTATTAGGATAATGTTGCCATTTATTTTCTAATAAATATAACGAGTTATTACTTATATTGATAAGGAAATGCAATGTAAAAATGATGTTTGATGATTACAAATGTAATTATTGTTTGTTACTTTGTTGTTGGTTACAGAATAAAACCATAGATCTCTTTGTACCTTACAACATTACAATCTACAAAGAAATTAGATTTCCATTGAGATTAGTAGTCTTGTTATAGAGCAAAAACATTTTATTTGCAAATTCAACTAGTTCTGTCCTTCTTTCGGTTAAGGGGAAAGGGAATTCTAATTGCGTTTCTAAGATCTCCTTGCAGAAGAAACTGTCTACCTCAAAAATCAAGGACTTCCCTGAAAACGGCAGACAGAAGACAGCACATTATCCTCAAGCTAGTGAACAGGATGGATTTTTCTTCCTAAACGTCCCTTCTGCTCTCTAGTTTGAATTATCAATAAAACGACTTGGCTTATTTCTGAAAATAACCTTGTTGACAATCCAACTACGGACTTAAACGCGCTACCTCCACATTTAAGATTTAAGAAGCCCCCGTAAATGTCAGGAGGTGTCAGTGTGTTTGCTGTGATACTTGGTTATTATTAGTGTTTAACTGCCTTTCCCCACCAGCACCAAGCCACCAGCACCGCCATCAATTTTAATGTGATCATGTGCTCGTCTCTTTTCATATCCAGTGAATTCTGCAAGATCATAATATTCTATATGAACCCTAGCTGAACCTTAGTGTGATATGAAGAAAGAACAAGATTTCTAGCAATGATAATTGTTCATCATTTTATAGTTTTTTGAAAAAACTGGACACTGAGCAGCACAGTTCCCTGAATAATATTACCCTAAACTAAATCCATTCATTCAATGAATCTTTATTGAGCCCTGCAGGATACAGGGCATGCCCCAAAGTGCTAATGAGTACATTTATGGGATAGTAAAGAATACTGACTCTTAAGGAAACCTTTTTTCCCCCCTGGAAAATCTGTCAGAGCTCATACATCATTTATAAAACCTTAAAATGTCTCTGCAACCTTGGCATCACCACATGCCTTTTTATTTTCCAGAATACAAACAAAAGCATGGTCGGTTCCTTTATGTGGTCTACACTGTACATATAAGAAATGTGCTTATTATCTTTCACTATGTATGTGCTTGATGGAATATTTATTCTACAAGCTTCTATATATAAAGAGAATTTGTGTAATTATTCCTGATCTATCTGCAGGTTTTTATTCCCTGTTTTAACTGCAAATAGTAACTGGCACTCCATACTGCATTTATCTGAGGATTAAAAATATTTGGTAATTTTTAACTACCTAAATTTCTCTTTGGAAGCAAAGACTAAGACGGACACTTTCATTTTAATATTTGGAATTCTACACCAGAGGCTTGTAATAAATTAATAAGTCATTAACAGGGTTCCCAGTGAACTAAATTTCCACCATTATACATCAAATTGCCTATTTGACAATGCAGTTTGTTCTTTTTCTTTTTAATTTCTAAAGAAACAAGGCCTTTTTGTTTCCTAGACCTGAGCTTGAATACTTCTGCAAAACACAATTCTGAATCAAGCTATTTTCTGGGCTTGAAATGATTATAGAGTGAAAGGTTAGGAAGCTGATTCTTACATGTAATTTGCTTGCTTTGTTGTACTTCGTGTCATGGTTTGCTCATCACTGACACACAAATATGCATCTTCCCATTCCTAGAGACAATGGGCTTGGAAAAATATACACCCACAGAAAGACACAAGGAGACTGCCGTAATATTTGCCTTAAGAGCGCTGCAGGCAAGGAGACCGTCCTAATACAGGTCTGTCCTGATAGGAGGGTTCTTTTCAGACACACTGGCCTTGCTGATGTTTCTTTTAAGAAAAGAGTGTGGGGGTGCGTACCTCAGTATTTCTTGTCTTAGAAGAAAAGAAGCGTCTTCAGGGAATGTTAGTAAGATCAACCCCATCCGCCCCCTTTCTTTCCAGGCAACTGGCTGGGAAACTTTGCCTTGGAGCGCCATCTAGAGGAAAATTCAGCGCACATGCGCCGTGCTCGCCCACCTTTGTAACTAGCTGAATGAATCCAGGGGTTAATTATAACTTTCATTTCATATTAATAGAGAATTTTAGTTCTAATTCAACACGTGGAAGTGGAATATAAGATAACTAGAATGGAAATAAAATCACTGATGAGAGCAAAACAGTGAAAGACCCTAACAGTATTCAGGAGTACCTGAAGCCTGAAGCCTTAGTGGCCACTCAAGGAAATAAGTAGGTTATCATTTTGCCTACTTTGGCTACCGAGGTCTTATTCCAGAAGTTAGAATTGATGAGTGAATTACGCTCACTTTTTTTTTTTTTTTTTTGCCCCTGATCAAGTAATCTCTGTTATCTCAATATTTTCTTTCTTAGTGAAAAAGTTCTGATTAACCAGTCTGACTATGGTCAAGTTGGAGAGGAGAACACTTGTGTTACGGACAAAGTTGACATTTTCAACCTACTGTAACCCTTAGTTCAGAAACATTTAATGAACAGAAAATAATATCTTTTCCAAATGTGGCTATTCTATTTAGTGTAAAAGAGGAAAAAATAACATTCACCAAGGTATTCTTTCCAAAGTCATGCATTTATTTTTCAACCTCTAGCTCCTTCTTCCCCTGGCCAAGAGAATTTTAAGAGTAAATTCTTCTCTTTTTGAGCTAGCATTAATACAAAAACAAAACCCAGACTTTCTCAAACAGTGATATTCTTCAAGGTTGATGAGCAGACTTGCAAAAACAACTCTACCTTTGAAATATTTAGGCAGAAGGAGTATCTCCATGGTGGTAACATTCTGAGAGCTCTGCCTTCTTCAGTTTCTTGAAAAGGATCAAGATTGGCCATACTGTGGAAAAATTTACTAAAGAAAACTGGGTATGAATTCCCTTTTCTCCTAAATGTCCACTCGACCACGAAGTTCTTACCAGTTTCCTCTATCCCAGCTCTTTTAGTTCAGTTCAGTTCAGTCGCTCAGTCGTGTCCGACTCTTTGCGACGCCATGGACTGCAGCATGCCAGGCTTCCCTGTCCATCACCAACTCCCAGAGTTTACTCAAACTCATGCCCATAGAGTTGGGGATGCCATCCAATCTTTTCATCCTCTGTCATCCCCTTCTCCTCCTGCCTTCAATTTTTCCCAGCATCAGGGTCTTTTCCAATAAGTCAGTTCTTTCCATCAGGTGGCCAAAGTATTGGAGTTTCAGCTTCAGCATCATTCATCAATATCAATGAATATTCAGGACTGATTTCCTTTAGGATGGACTATTTTAAGGCTTATTGTAAAATCTGTTTCTGTTTATGACATCTTTAATCCCTCACTGAACAAGTTTCCTGCTTGCAGAAGGGAATGGCTACCCACTTCATGGACAGAGGAGCCTGCTGGACTACAATCCATGGGATTGCAAAGAGTTGGACAAGACAAGTAACTAACACTTCACATAATTCAGTCCTTCATTGAACAGGTTCCTGCTTACTTATTTTGGTGATTCACCATAAATCCATAGGTTTTCCAAAATAATAGGTTAATAGTTTCTTTATTGGATGTCCTCTGTGAGTCATATACATGAACTCTGGACACAAAAAATTATAACTTGTCTATGAGATCTGATTTGGAAAAGTAAAATGAGAGGTTTTTTTTTTTTTTTTTTTCCATGAAACATTGGTTCTTAAACATTTAAGGGTCTTGCTCAAAGCTTCTTCCTTCCTCATTTGACTGGCTGCCTGCTTTCATGGTATATGTTACAGTGAGATGTCGTTTTTCCAGATTATTTTCCTTGCTACTTAAGCAGTTGTGGACACCCTTCTCCCCCGCCACGCGCCCGCGGAAAAAAAACAAGTCCTTGAGTGTAAAAGTGAAGATATTTGGTCCCATCTTCTTATGCTATATGTGTATTTCAGTTCAAATCAATCCAACACAAATTTGTTGAAAGCTTACCAAGTACAGGATTGAGTAGAGGGTGCTGGTGACATGCTTAACAGATAGATGTTGAGCAAATAAATGAAGGTTATTGCAAGAACAAGAAATGAGTTCTTTAGCCTTAAGCTGCTTACTTTACAGGGGAATGAGAGATCTTTAACTTCAGATACACAGCAGAAAGATGTGTTGTACAAGACACGGTTACTGATGATTATTGAAATTATTGATGATGATGGAAAAGGAAAGTCTTCATGGAAAAACCAGCATTAGATCAATGCATTTTAAAGAATGAGCAAAAGTTTAGTAGGCCAAGAAGAGTGCAGAGCACTTCATGAGGAAGGAGCAGAAATCTTCCTTCACATGGACCAAAGGAAAATGTTTGTCATTGAGCATTCCCTCTTTCGGGTTTAAATTTTAATCTGGGTGCAAAGATGTAAGGCATTTAGATTTACGTTATGAGAATCTTAAACTCATCTTCTCTTTTTCTGTGTGGCAGGTATGCCTACGTACACGCATATGGATACACATGTATGTACATATCACCTTGAGGCTAAAGAAACCAATATATTTTAGCCAGAAACCATTTAATTGATAATTGCTTGACAGTGTGAGTAGAAATAAGACCAAATGAGCCTTATTTCTTGCCAGAAAATGGAGATGAAGAGAGGTTCTGTTTTAGTCTTTGCCACAAACATTTGCTTTTAGATTAAATTCCAAGGCTTACCTCTGGCCAGCTGCCCCAGCTGCTTCTATAAAACAGACTGGCCACCTTCACTTTGTTACGGCGCCTGGAGCAGAGCTTTGAAGCCTGGTGTGCCCGAAACCCTGAGAACATACACTCCTACTCCTTCCTTCCCACGGCCTCCCTGGACCTTCTCCAGATAAGCATCTCTCAGGGTTCCCATGTCCCTGTGGGTAATGTTCACACATCCCTTCTTTGGCTTTCCCCAATGGGGTCTTATCCAGCAGATCTCTTTGTTTAGTCAGTCATCCCCATATTCTCTGCAAAAAAAGGTGGCTTTGAAAACCCAAGCATTTCTTCTGTTTATAAAAAACCAGTTTCCCAAGATAAAACATTAAAAAGAGACTCAAGCAATCATTCAAAGACTATACCTGCTCCAAGGGATCAGTGATTTTACAGCCTTAAAGCTCAGAGGTCGTTGTGAAATATACACTCCCATCACCAGGGTGGGTAAGTTCCAACGTAAAGTTAATCACAGGGCAGTTTGTCAGAGAAATGGGCGTGTGAAGGGGAAGCCAGTAGGTCCTCACAAGTGACAGATGACCTTCCACTGTCACCGAACACACTTACAGTCAACATCGCGAACATCAGCTGGCACACGTTGAAGGCGTGTCTCCAGTTGTGGTACAGGACCATTCGGTAATTCTTCCTTACTGTCAGAAGCCACCTACACAGCGTCTGAAATGGGAAGGGAAAGTTTACATCAGGCAATTGCATGTGTCTGCAGTGGGCCATGATCAAAATGATACCTTATGTCTGAGGAATCCTCAACATTGAGGTCCTTCCACAAACATCTCACACGATTCCCACGGTAATCCCACCAGGTATGCAGGGAAAGCATGATCATCCCCGATGAACATTTGGGAAACCCAAGGCTCAAAGTGGCTACCACGTTGTTCTTGGGTGCACTCCTGGGAGCCCCATGACCGAACATCTTACCTCATAGTCAATCTTAAATTTCTGTACCATCCCCAGCTCCATGAACATCCGAAGAGCAGCCGTGATCATGGCGTCAACGTCGAGAGAAAAGTCATCAAAGTGTATGTCGTCGATGGCGAGTTCTGACACCAGGGGGATGTTGGCTGCCTACAAAAGCACAAGATAAAAGTCAAGCCAAGTTCACCAGCTTTTCCAAGCCCTTCATCCTGCTCTCCTCTCCTGCTTATCAGACATGCCACATAAATCAGACCTGACCTGCACTTACACTCTGATACAGCTAAACTCTGAGCTAGAAATGTCGTTTGTTTCTGAACTGCTAATGCCCCAAGCAAACGAAGAGGAGGGGAGGGGAGAAGGGAGAGGGAAGCTAATCTGGAGGAAAAAAATATACACCCTGGATCTAGTCTGCTGAATTTAGAATACAAAGCTGTCTAGTTTGCTGAAACTGCAGTCAGACAGTATATTCAGATGCATATTACAGAGCACTGAATGCAAGAAACATCTGGGCGGCCAGCAGCTGTGCATTTTAATTGCTGCTCTTCGGGGGAACGACAGGGGCATACAGCACTCTGCCGTGTTTCTTGCAGCCTTAAATGCTGTCGCTGTGCGCTTGCTCTTTGTTACACACGCGTTCTGTATATTCAGAAAGGTGGAAGGGATTAGCCAACACATCTCTAGTGCAAAATGTGTTTCTTCATAGGATAGAGATGTTTGGAGGGTTAGTGAGGGCATATGTTTCATTGAAGGAGTAAATTTGCAATATAGTGTCATTCTATAAAAACATCACAACGTCGTCGTTATAATACTGGTCGTACAGATTCAGTGTTTTCAAAACACTCATGTTAGGCAGCTGTCGATCTGTTGCCCTCCTCAAATTTCAAGGCAAGAAAAATTCTTTGGGAATATTTTTCTTTATTTTCTGGTTCCACTGGGTTTACCATATTCTTTGGGCCACCCTTGGTAAGGGAATCATTTCTGTTTTTAGATTATCAGGGACCATTCTGTATTCATAGTCCTAGCCTAGTCACTGGGTGTAAATTATCCAAGGAGTAATTTATGCTCTGGGACCACTTAGACTGAGCAATAAAATCCAGTTCTCCTCCCTGTAAGCATCCCAGAAACCATTGCATCAACCCTTCCTTCCCAGCCCCATTCTCCTCCATAGAAACACACATCTCTAGGCTAAAATTCAAGCACTGATTATTCACCACAACGTGGAAGAACAATGAACAACCGCAGACAGACTCTCTGCCTGCTATTCTGATGGTTAATTTTATTAAAAATTAATCAGCATGGGGGCTTCCCTGGTGGCTCAGTGGTGGAGAGTCTGACTGCCAGTGCGGGTTCGCTCCCTGGTCCCGGAGGATCCCACATGCTGTGGGACAACTGAAGCCGTGCACCACAGCCACTGAGCCTGCGCTCAAGGCTCAGGAGGTGCTACTGAGGCCCCTGTGCCCTGCAGCCTGTGCCCTGCAGGGGGAGAGGCCAGCGTGATGAGAGGCACTAGGGCACTGTGGCAGAGAGTGGCCCCGTCTCACTTCCGCTCGAGAAGGACCCACTCAGTGGCGAGGCCCTGGCACAGCCATAAATACATTTTAAAAAACTAATCAACTTGGGGCTTCCCTGGTGACTCAGTGGTGGAGAGTCTGCCTGCCAATGCAGGAGACACAGGTTGGATCCCGGATCCCGGATCCCGGAGGATCCCACATGCCGTAGAGCAACTAAGTCCCTGAGCCGCAGCTGTTGAACCTGTGCTCTAGAGGCTGGGAAACACAGCTGCTGAAGCACGTACACCCTCGAGCCCGTGCTCTGCAACAAGATAATCCACTGCAACGAGAAGCCCGCACAGGACTAGGGAAAGCCTGCGCACAGCAAGGAAGACCCAGTATAGCCAAAAACGGATACATAAATACAGTTTAAAAGTAGTAGCTCAAAAAAGTTAGTCAGCTTATCTTTCAGAGAATCACTTTACTATAGTAACATATTTGTAGAATCTAACTCCTTAGAATGAAAAAGGTAAGGTTTGTGAAATTCCAACACGGTGGTGATGGAAACGGTCTTTGTGTGGAGGTGTCCTTATTTGGAGTTCCTGGACTCATGCTAAACACTTTATTATCTTGTTATTTTTTTTTCTTTTTTTGCTTTAGAAATAATTTAAAATCAAAGTTATACATGCATATAGTTTTAAGAGTAAGTTAGATCTGCAAGGTTAGTGACATACACACATTAGCAGAACTCTTTGAGTGTCAAAACTTTCCCTTACTTAGAAACAACCACTTTCAAATCATCTAGATACATTTTTATTTTTTTATATTTGGCTAAGTAAGGTGCTTGTGATTTTATTTTTAAATGATTTTCTGTTTTAAGCATTATCTATTAGCTTCCTCCTTGTTGAAGATGAAGATGAAGCTGTTTTATTCTGTATCTATCAACTTTTGCTACCTCATATACCATCCATTCTCACTCCTCAGTATAATAATATAGTAACTTTGTTTAGAGAAATATTCAGGATTTATAGTGTAATGACTCTGTAAAAGAAATTCACATCTAAGTCATGCAATTTACTATGGGTACTTTCCCTTGATAGGATTTTGTATTCTCACAGTTAAGAAACTGTCTTCTTTAAAGTGAGCTTAGTTTTCTCCACCCGGATCACTAATTCAACCTCTAAACTCTCCACTAATTATCTAAATCTCATCTGAAAATGTTCAGATGCTTTGAGTATTCCAACAGTTTTATGAAGAAATCTCTGTTGGAACTTTCTGAACTATAATTGGGACTTGCAGTCTTCTCTGCCTTGCATATAGCTTTCATCCTAGACGTTTCTTCACCGTAATTTTGGGGGTGCCTTCATCTCTCTTTTATTTCTATACCCCACATCTTTCTCTCTCCTAGCTCTCTTCTTATTTTAGTGAGACACATCTCACAACAGCTTCCCAAGAAGAGATGTATGTGCTAGGTAAATTTATGAGAGCTTGCATGTCTGGTATGTTTTCGTATTATTGTCACATTTGATTGAAGGTTTGTCTATATGTCAGTTTCTAGGTTGGAAGTCATGCTAGTAGAATGTTGAGGGCATTCTCTTTTAGTTTTAGATCCACTTTGGAGAAGTCAGAAGCTATTATGAACCCATTACCTTTGGAAGTGATTCCTTCTCCCTCTCTGTTTTTGTGGGATCTTCTTTTTGCTTCCAGAGTTCTGAAATGTCATGAAAATGTGCCGAGGTGTGAGTTTATTTTCATTTATAACCCTAGGTACTTTGTGTGTCCTTTAATCTGGAAAATCATGAACTGCAATTCTAGAAAAAATGGAAAAATGCACTCTTTAATGATTTCTTCCCATCTGTTATTTTTCTGGAATTCCCTTTATCTGAACTTTAGACTGTTTTTTCTTATTTCCTTTTCCTCCTGTCCTGTATTTCATTTTATTTCTTTTTGATCTTTCTAGGAAATACAACCTCTCCTTAATATTTTAATACTACAGCTTTCATTTCTAAGCGTTTTCTTTTTGTTTGTATTTTTTTATTATTATTTTTTAATAGCACCTTAATTTTGTTTCATGGATGCAATATCTTCTCTTACCACTCTGAGGATGTCAGTAATTCTACTTGACATTTTCTTCTCTCTTCAGAGTTTATGTCACTCTCTTCATTTTGTTTTAGCCTCTCTCATTTTTATTGTGGTTAAAAAAAACATACATTGTTGTTTAATCCCCAAGTCCTGTCTGATTCTTTGTGACTCTATGGACTGTAACCTGCCAGGCTCCTCTGTCCATGGAATTTCCCAGGCAGGAATACTGGAGTGGATTGGCATTCCTTTCTCCAAGGGATCTTCCTGACCCAGGGATAGAACCTGTGTCTCTTATGTCTCTTGCACTGGCAGGAAGATTCTTTACCACCAAGCCACTGGGGCTTCCCTTAAAACAATATGGCATAAATTTATCCTCTCAAATTTTTAAAAGTGCACAGTATTATTTACTATATTTACATTATTGTACAACAGATGTCTAGAGCTTTTTCATCTTGCAAGACTGAAACTGTACTCAATGAACAACTTTCCATCTGCCACCACCCCCCACCCCACCAGAAACAATCATTCTTTTTTCTGTCTCTACGAGTTTGACTTCTTTAGATACCTCACATGTGGTATCATGCAGTACTTGTCCTTTTGCGATTGGCTTACTTCACTTAGCAAAATGTCTTCAGGGGTCGTCCACAATGTACCATAGAAAATTATTTCCTTCTTTTTTAAAGCTGAATAATATTCCATTCTAGGTATTCAGCACAATGGTAAATACATTCTTAATCCACTCATGGTTGATAGTTTATCAGCTTATCCTTCCTTAAATCATTTTAACATAGTCAAGGCTTTAGAGGTAATAGAGATTTTGCCCAGCTGTGTGGTGATCTTTAGTTTTCTGCCCCTGTTTAAAAGCAAAGCCCGGAAAGCTCCTTTTATCAGAGCTTCTGGGGGCTTCTCTGGACACAGATCTGACTGATCCCTTTCCTTGGAAAGCCATCAAACATCTGTATCTTTGGGTCTGCTCTTTAGCTACTCAGGTTCCCCAGAGAAGAATCTTCTTGTATACAGGAACAGAGATTGGAGAAGAAACTCAGCCCTGGTCTATAACTTCATTCAGTCCTCTTGTTTTCAGCCTGCATTCCTGCCCTCAAGCTCTGCACTTGTTTAACCCCATCCCAGAGACCTGCTGTTATACCCTCTTCAGAGGATGAGCCTCTAGTCTTTACAGAGTGGAGGGTGGGATAAAGAATCTGGAGGTCAAACTGCTTCTTAGACTCTCTGTTTCTTGTTTATAGCCTTCCCTTCATCTCTGTTTCCAAAGGTACTTACTTAGCCAATTCCTGAGCTGTTTGATGGGGAGGGGTCTGTGGTATAAACCTGTTTACCTTTCAGCTTTTCCCACTGATAGCTTATTTTGTCTTTCTTGGGTTTGCTGAATTACTTAATATTTATCCATCTGTTTTCTAGCTTTAAAAAGTTTATCATTGTTAAGTCCTTGCCCAATTTCTATATCTTTGAGAAAACATGCCCTTTTGTTGTTATTTTAGTTGGGCTTCAACAAAAGAAAATGAGTGTATTTACTGTACCATCTTTATCTAGTAATCATCAAAATGATCTTTATTAAATAGTGCCTTAAATGGTCAGCTTGGAGAGCTCACAGGTAAGCCAGCCTTTGGACTAAGCCCTTTGTATCTATGCGCACGAGCCTGGCTGCAATCATGTGGACCTGCTCTCTTGTTCTGTGCCCTGGTACATTCCCTTGTGTCATCCTGACCTCACTCGCTAGGCTGTAATGATCTCAGAGGCAGATGGCACGTTTCTTTCCCTTAGAGAAGCTCCAGAATGACTGTCTACTTCCATCACACATTTCAGGGCTTTGCATACAGAGAATGCCATGTACTTAGAATGTTCTGTGTTTGTTATAATTTGTTCAAACTCAAATACAGCTGGAAAACCACTTCCCAAGAGGGTAGAAGCCCTGTCCCAGAACAAGCAGGTCTTTCTGGTCTAAGGAGAGGAGCTTGGTTCTGCACTGGCCAAGGGAGATAACCCTCTTACAGCCTGTTGCCAAGAAGCAGAAATGACGATGGAGACTGCGCTGCTGCTTTCCAGGTGGCCCTTGTCTCGCGGGTTATTTACAGTACATTCCCTGATGCCATTATAAATCCTCTATCCTTCAAAAGCACTAAATTCCCTTAATTATCTTAAAAATTAAAGAATATAGGCATTTTTTCATTGTGAAATGTTAATGGAAAGGAAATAAGAACATTAGGTTGAAAAATGTAGGATGGCCTCTGGTTCACCAAGACCCAGCCTTATTGACCTTGTCTTTTTCCCCTTAATAGGTTGATTGATCCATGGTTAAATCATACCAGTGTAAAGATCATCCTGGGCCCTGTCGTAAACCCTTGCTGACACTCATAGGTGCAGAGAAAGTCCCAAGCCTATGACCATTTTCAGCTACATTCTTGAGTTCAAGAGCAGTTTCTGGAGAAATATATGAAGAAGAGAGCCGTGTGTGTCCCCTGGAGGCATACACGGAGATCCAGTCCACAAAAGATTTGAGAAGAGCATCCCCAAATTTCCTTGTTATAGAGCCACAAGCACCCTATCTCTTATAAGTAGAGAATGGGGCCTCATCTTTCAAACCTGTAATGAGTCTAGCCATAGGATATTAACAAAACAAATCAAAGTCAATTTCTCCAAGTGTCAGTCTTCAACTTTTACATATTTATAAGGTACCATTTCCCTAAATCAAAGAGGAGTGCTACAATCCAAAATAGCTACTGAATTAATAGCCAGGAAATAACATTTGGATAAAAGAACCATTTACTTTATTGCAGCAATAAATGAAAACACAGAATTATGAGTCCTGGAGCTAATTTGAATAATGTTCAAGAAGTGGGGCTCTAGCTGTCTGGGAGTTCCTGATATCCTCTGACCATTCCTCTTCTTTGTTTGGGTCTTCATAGTTAAGTGGTTATCAAAGGGAGTCATAAAACTGCCTCCTCTAAAACTGAAAAGGTAGCTTTACAAAGAGGCTGTAAAATGTTAAAATACTAGCCTGGATCCCTTGACACATGAATATTACATTTTATGATGCTCAGAAAATGGGAAGAAACAACAAAGTGGATGGTGGTCCTGCCCTAGCAATTGGAAGGGGAACTGTGTTGCCAGTCCGAGCCACTCGCCCACTTATCCCTCTTGACAAGAAGACCCTGGGATGAATGAAATAATGAAGACAGGACCCTGGACTGTGGTGATCCAGAAGGGACTGCAAAGTTCTTTGTTTTGCCAGCACTGTTATAGCACTTACTGCATACATGACAGGCACTCTTCTAGCACTGTATGTATATTAATTCATTTGACTTTCACAAGGACCCTAGAGGTAGGGACTATTCCTAATCGCATGTTACAGATGAGGCAACTGAAACGGATGATAGACAGTTTGTTCACATTTGCACAGTTGTGGTTGGTAGAGATGGATTTGAACCTGAGGCATCTTTTCTAGAGCCTGGCTCCTAACTACTATACTGCCTCTAAAAATGGACCACTGCCAAGCCAAAGGGTTTCCTAAGCCTGCATTATGCAGCTAACTTAGGGGCACCGTGAACAGTGCTTGGGATTCCTGCATGACTGGCCTCTTGATCCATTTTTTATAATGGTCAACCTGAATCCATTTGAAGGGACGATGCTTTGATCTGTACTTGGATGAATCCACTCGGGGAGGTCTCTAAACTCACAACTGCGCTTGAAATAAGCTCCAGGTGTTAGCTTTGTTTTGATTCATGTGAACACAGAATCAGCTCAATACTCTCAAGACCATCCTGAAAAACCTAACTTGTCCTCTGCAGGAGCAGAGGCAGACTTCAGGCAAAGGACCTTAGCTCGCACTGACCAGCAGAGCACTGATGGGACTTGGATACCACGCTTGGCTGGCCAAGGTAGCAGAGTACAATAAGGGAAGCAGCAAGCAGGTGGGATGGTGGGTGGAGAGCTGGGAGATGCGGGATCCCTTCTGTCCAGATGGGGTTCTGGGAAGCTTTCTCTTGGACGTCTGGGACATAGCCGAGATATGCTCAAAACTCGTGCAGTCAGGCTTTAGAGGGACTGGTGGTACTAGAAGTAACTAGTAATTTGTAAGGATAGCCAGAAGTAACTAGTAATTTGGATGGTACCTAGTCCCCTCTCCTGTGGTGAAGGAAGAAATTGTAACTAATTTTATTCTTCCTAAAGAAAAGAGGACACAGTTCCTTATGAATCTCAGTATGAGGGCTTCCCAGCTAGTGCCAGTGGTAAAGAATCCTCCTGCCATTGCAGGAGACTCAAGAGATGCGGTTCGATCCTCCAATCCTTGGGTCGGGAAGACCCCTTGGAGAAGGGAATGGCAACCCACTCCAGTATTCTTGCCTGGGAAATCCCATGGACAGAGGAGCCTGGTAGACTACAGTCCATGGGGTTGCAATGAGTCGGACAGGACTAAGCACAGCACAGTATATGAGGCTGCTTACTTAACTTACACCAACTTCTGAAGAGGGAAAGCTGGGGTATTTCTGCTGCATGTGAAGCTTGGGAAAGACACAGAATTCTAAAAAGAGGGAGCAACGAAGCTTAGGTAGTGCACCATCAGTTAACTAAGAAGGTGTGGGCCCAGCACATTCGCAGGCTACGCAGGCTCACTCATCTACACACAACACAGAAGCTACGGAAGGCTGGGAAGCCATGCGGTGGTGCGGGTGGCAGGGATGCGAAGACCTCAGTCCTCCTCGTGTTCTCGGGGCCGGGCACACAATGGCAGAGTCAAACTCTGCAGTTCATGGGCTACATTTATATATAGAAGCAGTAAAATTTAGAACCTAAGAGTGAATATAAATGTCCAAGAATTGCCAAGAAATAGTTTTTAAAAAAGAATTACAAGGCCCTGTTCTACCTCATGCTAAAGCCAATAATAAACATAGTATATGTTTATATGTAAAAACTTAGACTATCCTTTTAATTCAGCCCATCCTGTTTTTACTATGTCACTCCCTCTTTAAATGTCTTTAAGAACTGAGTGTGGCCTGCTGAATGAAGCGAATTCCTTAGCTGGCATCCAAGTATCTTCATAAACTGGCTCCACATTGCCCATCCAGGGTTTTCATCTTCTAGTTTTCCATGGAAGCATCAGGCTGGGGAATTTATCCTTTTTCTCATCTCTACCTCCATGGATTCAGATTATTCTACCCTTCCACCTACAGGGCTAGACTTCCTCCTTAACCTGCCAGTTGAAATTCAAGTCTCACCTTCTATAGAGGTTCATTCCTTCTTATCCCACAGTGACCATGCCCTTCTCTGGAGTTGCATAGATCACTGTAATATTTATAGCCACTTTATACTCTGAGGTTTTCAAACATACCCCTTAGAGCAGGAATTAGGTTCCTGAACCATGTAGGCAGATTGGCTTGAATGTGTTTATGTGTGATTTGGGGAAGGAGGTCCAAAGCTTTCTCCTGATTCCTCTGTAGTTTAACATGGGTTCTTAACTGGACACAATCCCCAGGTGACCCGCATATGCACTCGTGTTTGAGAAGAACTTCCCTAGAGGCTGTTTGCTGCTAAGGTCTGGGTACCTGTGAATACCTAAGCTTTCCATGGAATGGCAGAGCTTCCCATTACAGGGCTAAGTAAGTCAAATGGCATTTTATATATTTGTCTTTTTTAAGTGTATAAAAGCAAGGAAGATTAGTAGTCAATATCACTATATTGAAAAAGAGAGCAAAGTTTAAAGAAATACAAACTCTGGGGGCAACACTTCCCTTCTCTTGCTAAAATTTAATTATTCTCAATTATTGTATAATTCACTTTGGTTTTCTAGGCTTGAACAGACCTATTACTTTGATCCTTTTAATAGGAGGATTAAACGTCTATCATCTCTTCATATGTGATTTTCAGAAATTTCACCGTAAGTTAAAAATCATAGGGCCTTTCCTTTATTTCTGCTTGAGCTATTTTGGTGAAACAATCTTATCTATAACTGTTTCCTGTTAATCTCAGAAACTGCCTTTGTTATCTTTCATGCAGCAACACAACCTTCATGAGAAAGCATGATTCCCACATATTTTCCTTGTCATGGTGAGAAGCAAAAGAAACATCATGGTGACTATCTCCTTTTGAAATAGAAAAACTTTCCCTTATGTGAACTGTCTTTTCCACCATGGCTCCTGGAGAGTTGTACTAATAATATGCCCTCATTATTTATGTTTGTCCAAGAAACAGTTCTCATTAGCAGCACTGAAAATTTAAATAATGCATTTCAACAGAAACAAGTCATTTCAAAAGAGATTTTCTTTTTTCCTAGTATATGACATTTAAAATAAAGTAGAAAACCATTCAGTCCTGGGCTTCCCTGGTGGGCAAGTGGTAAAGAATCCGCCGGCCAGTGCAGGAGACATGGGTTCGATCCCTGGTTTGGGAAGATCCCACATGCCTCAGAGCAACTGAACCCCTGCACTGCAACCGCTGAGCCTGTGCTCTAGAGCCTGGGAGCCACAACTGCTGAACCCACGCGGTGCAACTCCTGAAGCCCGGGTGCCTAGGCCCGTGCTCCACAATGAAAGAAACCACGGCAGTAAGAAGCCAGGGCACCACAACGAGAGAGGAGCCCCTGCTCACCACAACTAGAGAAAACGCTCGCGTAGCAAAGAGACCCAGCACAGCCACAGATAAACACGTAAATAAAAATTACTTACAAACCATTTAGTACAAGTTTTTAAAAGAAAGATATCAAGTGTTTCCTCTTTAACACATGCAGTTGATATAGTCTATGACTATATATTTCCATGTTTTCCGTAATTGCTTTATGAAAGAAGATGGTTTAAAAGTAAGATTACAAGATTAATCCACCTTGGATTTTGTATGTTACAGTGATCTTAAAAGCACTGTATTTGGTAAATAGAACCAGCCCTAAGAGAAGATGATGTGTTGAAACTTTAATTTCAAATTAAATTAACCTGAAACTTTAATTTCAAATGTCTGTTCATCTAGCCTATGGTCCCTAAGTGAGGCTTGCACTCTGAAGTAATTTCTCTTTGAAAAAAAATGTTTCTGTTACTAAAGTTTACTGCTTTCTTACTAAAGTTTACTCAATATAGTATATCAAAGTGTTGTTTTGTTGTTGCTGGTGGTAGTGAAAGAGACATAACCTGTTTTGTCTTTAAAAATGTTTAACGTGGATTTCAAAGATCCAGGCAATAACAGAGAAAAAAGAAATTAAAAATAGGCCAGAAAGAGAAATCAAAGGGAAACTAAGGATAGGAATGTAAAACATAATCAGAAGTGAAGTTACTAGACAAAATGCATGCCACGGCATCATCAGTGCATTGAATGGATAGCCAGAAATTTGTCTGCAGGCTTCCTAATAACTACTACAAAGATAATCTGATATATTAGATGATTTACAGTGTTCAAAAGATTTTTTTTAAATTTTATTTTCTTTTTAAACCTCAAACACTGTATTAGTTTTGCCAAACATCAAAACGAATCCGCCACAGGTATACATGTGTTCAAAAGATTTTAAAAAAAGCAGAGGCAAAGGAAACCCACAGAGACATATGACATTTTGTGTGTTTTTCATGGAAAACTTTCCCAAGCCAGTGATTCTCAGAGTTGGACCCCATACCAACTACATCAACATCACCTGGCAACCTGTTAGGAAGTTGTGAGATAGGAACACTCTAAAGCAAGTGCTGCCTGTCCAGCATGGCCTTTCCAGCCCAGTGAACTGTCTCCTTCAGTCTCGGCTCTGACAGAACCACGATCCCATGCGTACACTGCCTCTCTGACTCATACCCTCGGTTGGACCTTAATGGCCTCCTGCCCACCTCAACCTCAACGTGCTGAGCTGTGGGTTTTGCTTGAGTCCTTGCTGCCCGTCTCAGCTGCAGCCTCACATGAGATGTGCTCCTTCCATGCTCCACAGTGCCTGATAGCGTACAGGGCACTTGGCAGGGACTCTACAATTGTGTGATAGGGTGGGGGGTATACTCTGCACTCACTGGTAGTTTATCTAAGTCTCTAAGTCCACCTGAAGAGTATTAAAAGAGGAGTAGGAAATTGAACAATATTACTAAAGAGATTTATAGATGATAACCTCGGCCATCGTTTAGGAAGTAATGCAGAGTCTACAATGAATAATACAGACTTACTCAACATTGCTTCCATTTACAAAAAGACACTTCAAATGTTAGCTTCCTATAGGTTAAATACTAACTACTCTAACCAACAGCCCTTCTATATTAGCTTCAGAACAATCTAGGCATCTTAGAAAACAAAAACTTCACCCAACACCTTTAACTTTTCTGCTATTAGCCTCAGCATGCTGCAGTTTTTCTAAAGGTTTGAATTTAGTGAGCAGACTCAGATGTTAATTTCACAAACAGAAACTTATAAAAGATGGTCAGAAATTCCCAACTGTTGATGGGAATGGTGCAAAGGAAAAAAAAATGCAATTTTATGCACAAATATGATTTCAACATGGTTTGAAAAGATAACCATTTGCATTCCAGGCTGGGAGGAAAGATCTAAAATTCCAGGTGAGGGCTCTCTTCTGCCTGCCTGAAACATCATCATTAGAGTTTCATTAACATAAATCAGAGAATTATTCCCTATTAAAATGAAAATACTTTAGAGGCAATGGGGTGGAAGGAAAGGCTCATAAAGCAGGACAGAAAATGAGAATAATTCCCTAAGAAATGTGACAACAACTTGACAACCAGAGAGAAAAGAATGAAGGAGAAAGAAGGTGAAAGAACTTTTGTAAGAAAGAGTTGAGGCTGTCTAGGACATCAGCTCTTGAGTATGGATCTGGGTTTGGGAATTGGTAATCCCAGACCAGGGCATAGCAACCCACTCCCGTATTCTTGACTGGAGAATCTCCATGGACAGAGGGGCCTGGTGGGCTGCAGTCCATGGGGTCACAAAGGGTCGGACACGACTGAGCGACTAAGCATAACAAGGACCAGGTGAGTGGATGAACACACAGCTAACGACTAAGGCACATCACCTTGTTTTGTTTCTGCAGTTTGAAATTACAGGTTTATCAAACGATTTCCACTAGTAAGAATCACAGGAATAAATGAACTCTAATAGTGAACCATGATGCTATGCCTAAAGCAGGGGGGACAGCAAGGAGATGGAGCCTGGAGACCTGTGAAGTGGTAGAGAAGGACAACGCAGGGGATCAAAGGGAACTGGAATCTCAACCTCCCCTTTTCATGGTTCTGGTAAAAGTCCCACCTGATCTTACCCTCGTGTGCTGGGATGATGGGTCCCAACGCCCTGTTACAAAGTTCCACACCTCTCCATGGGAGCAGAACCAGGGAGGGGCAAAACCTGACGGTTGGGATTAGAACTCATAGCTGATGAAAAGAGTGGGGCCCCACTGGGAGGGAGCGTGTGGGGCTGCCGACCAGGACATGGCTTTGCTTGGGTTTTCCATTCATGCCACTGGCCTGATCCCACTTTCTCTCCCCTTGTTCTACATCTGAAGCCATCATTGTGGCCTGTTAGTTGGGGTTGGGAGTGCAACCTGTCATTGCGAACATATGTGGTTGGCCAGGCGATATCCTTTTCCAAGAATTGGTCAGAGAAATATTTCAATATTCATGCACATGCAGAAACAATGAAAATCCTGTGAACCAAAAACATAACAGAGTCCCTCTGTCATCTCTGAAATTAAGCATCTCTGCTTTGCCGGAGCATATAGTTGAATGTCTTCCTGGAGAAAAATAGACTCAACTTTCCACATATTTTTCATGGTTTCTCTATGCAGCAAGATAAATAAGACTTTATACTCTTTTACTTATAGATCCAGTAATATTTATATTGGTTTTTGCTATAAAAGCACAGGAAACATTATAAAAAAAGTTTCTACTTTGAGGCGGAAGAAAGCCATCACCTGCAATGAAGAAACAATCTATCAAGTAAGGCATGCAGGGTGGGGGACGGATTCCCCAGGCACAATCTACTGTCTAGAATCGTGCCTGCATTTATTCTCAGATGGGCGCAGGTCTGCCCCAAAACACATTCACATGTCCAACTCAGTGTCACACACACACACGCACACACAATTTTTCATTTGCTCTGACTTCTATCAGTATTTTATGAGTCCTTTCTGTCTTGTCTTTCTTCAGACTGTCCTTCCACACTGATGAACATTTTAATTTTGCCTTGACTGTGTTGGTGATGGTATATGTTGGTATTTATTTAAGTTAAATGTCCTGAGAAGGCAAACATATTTTGGAAACAAAATTATATTTGGAAACATATAAGTGTCAGTGAAAATACACATAAACTTAACAACATGTAGAATTTTCATTTAAATAGGAACTCAAACACATTTTGATGGGTTGGCTCTTTTGTTAGTATCTAGTAAGATGTGCATTAGAAGAATGTTTTTTCCTGCCATGGTGCATTTATTGAGATGTACTATGTACCAAGCATCATGAAAAGTGCTTTATATTATCTTATTTAATCCTCCAACAACCCAGGGGGTAATATTCCACCATTAGTCCCAACTTAGCCCTCCTAGCACAGATGAGGAAACTGATGAGATTAAGGATATGAGTAAGAATAAAAGCCCAAGTTCCCATAACTAGAAAGCTGCTGAATCTTCCCCCAGCCCTTAGGTCTGCAGCCACTCCCTTATGCTGTCTTCACAATCATTTGAATGCTCTCTCAGCGTAGATTCACTGTGGCGTTGCCATGGCATTATTGATTCCAGATGGTCTGGTCCAGGCAGTACTTATGTATTTATTTATCTTCGTAAGTCTGTCTCTCATCATTTATAAGTTCCATAAGGAAAGGATTAAGTTCTCAAATGTGGGTTGGTGGTACGCTAAGTGCATCATGTCTGGAGCCAGACAGATGTGCCTTAGACTCTGAGTTTACACCACTTGCTAGAGCTGTAGCCTTGGGCATCTATTTTCTCTCCTGAAAAAGGAATATAACAATAACTATATTACATAGTCATTAAAAAAACTGAGATAAAATACTTCTGCCAGGTTCATAGGAGGCCCTCAAAATATATCAGTGTATTCACATGCTAGGGCTGCCACAACCGAAAAGGAGTATGTCAAGGCTGTATGTTGTCACCCTGCTTATTTAACTTGTATGCAGAGTACATCATGAGAAACGCTGG
The DNA here is from genome assembly GCF_019923935.1 of Bubalus bubalis. Lineage (NCBI taxonomy): Eukaryota > Metazoa > Chordata > Mammalia > Artiodactyla > Bovidae > Bubalus > Bubalus bubalis. The sequence goes on along the minus strand of NC_059158.1, from coordinate 71,287,898 downwards.
GCTGGAAGAAGCACAAGCTGGAATCAAGATTGCCAGGAGAATATCAATAACCTCAGATATGCAGATGACACCACCCTTATGGCAGAAAGTGAAGAACTAAAGAGCCTCTTGATGAAAGTGAAAGAGGAGAGTGAAAAAGTTGGCTTAAAGCTCAACATTCAGAAAACAAAGATCATAGCATCCGGTCCCATCACTTCATGGGAAATAGATGGGTAAACAGTGGAAACAGTGTCAGACTGTATTTTTTGGGGCTCCAAAATCACTGCAGATGGTGACTGTAGCCATGAAATTAAAAGACGCTTACTCCTTGGAAGGAAAGTTATGACCAGCCTAGATAGCATATTGAAAAGCAGAGACATTACTTTGTCAACAAAGATCTATCTAGTCAAGGCTACGGTTTTTCCAGTGGTCATGTATGGATGTGAGAGTTGGACTATAAAGAAAGCTGAGCACCAAAGAATTGATGCTTTTGAACTGTGGTGTTGGGGAAGACTCTTGAGGGTCCCTTGGACTGCAAGGAGATCCAACCAGTCCATCCTAGAGGAGATCAGTCCTGGGTGTTCATTGGAAGGACTGATGTTGAAGCTGAAACTCCAATACTTTGGCCACCTGATGCAAAGAGCTGACTCATTGGAAAAGACCCTGATGCTGGGAAAGATTGAGGGCAGGAGGAGAAGGGGACGACAGAGGATGAGATGGTTGGATGGCATCACTGACTCAATGGACATGAGCTTGGGTAAACTCTGGGAGTCGGTGATGGACAGGGAGGCCTGGTGTGCTGTGGTTCATGGGGTCGCAAAGAGTCGGACATGACTGAGTGACTCAACTGTGGGTGGTTAAACAATGCAGATTCCTTTTTTCTCAGTTCTGGAGGCTGGAAGTCCAAGATCAAGGTGTTGGCAAGTGTGGTTTCTCCTGTACCTTTTTCTTTGGCTGGCAGATGGCTCCTGACTTGCTTTGTCCTCACATGGCCTTTCTTCTGTGTGCGTGTGTGTGTGTGCGTGCACATGCGTGCGTGCATGTGCGCGTGTGTGTGCATCCCTGGTGCCTCTTCCTCTTCTTGTAAGGACACCAGTCATTTTGGATTAGCACCCCCATCCATGATCTCCTTTAGACTTAATTTTTTCTTTAAGGACCCTATCTTTAAATATAGTCACAGTCTAAGGTACTAGGGGTTGGGTTTCAACATATGAATTTAGGAGGGGAAGGAAATTCAGTTTCATCCATAACAGATAATTACCATTATCACAGATGAACTGAATACTAAATCTCCAGGATTCAAGATAAATATTCATGCCAGATCCATGGTGGCCCTCTTCCAAGGTATCCTAATGACATTTCTAGTCTTGTCTTTCCCTGGTTCCTTAGAGAAGGCAATCGGGAAAGGCTTCCATTCCATAGAAAACTGTGCTGTATCCACTCTTTAAAAAATGTATTCTGGGCTGGGATATCCAAAATACATTGGAGAAAAACATGATTCATTAAGTTCAAGTTCATCATCTCAAAAGATAAAGATCAAGGGGACTGTAACCTTGTCGAATCTGAAGTCAGGCTGCCCATCCTCCCAGGGCTGTGATCCTCTTGTGGAGAGCTGTTATGCTTCCGCCTAATATCTTGTTGACCGAGCCCTTACCATCGCTGTGCTCCTACTGTGGTACTTCCCTTATTTAGAAAATGACTGCATGGTCATGCTGCTGAGAAAAGGCCCAGGAAGGATTCCTTCTCCCAGGAGAGCCCTGGTGTGCCAACCTCAATTTGTCTCACCCTGCCAGGCTCAACAGCCTCCATCTGCAAGGCTCTGGTCTTATCTGTCTCCCTTCATAAAGCCCACCCCGAAGCCTCTAACCACCAGAACATCTCTCAAGTCAAGTCCCCTGGTATATTTTGTTCTTTATTCTTCTATAGCATTTGCTATCATCTCTTAAAATTATTGTGCAGTCATTCTTTCGCTCATTCATTCAACAAATACTTAGTGAGGGCTTCCTGTATGCCAGGTACTTGCAGAGCGATGTGTGTTCATTCATCCTACTAGACAGGGACCCCCTGGAGGGCAGGACAGAACAGATCTGTGTCAGGTTCATTTCCGTACCATCCAGATGGCTTTCCCTAAGAGTTAGCCTAATTTGATTGGCAGATGTAAAAGGATAATTTCTCTGAGAACAATTTCCTCTGAAGGAAGAGGTGGTTAGGAAAGTACAGAAGGCGGTATCTTGGGTTTTGAGGAAAAGCTCCATTTCCAATGGGCAAGAGCGGTAACAGAGGTTTCAACTCTATTTCTACTCGAAAAGGGGAGAAGGCAATGACACCCCACTCCAGTATTCTTGCCTGGAAAATCCCATGGACGGAGGAGCCTGGTGGGCTGCAGTCCATGGGGTTACTAAGAGTCGGACACGCCTGAGTGACTTCACTTTCCCTTTTCACTTTCATGCATTGGAGGAGGAAATGGCAACCCACTCCAGTGTTCTTGCCTGGAGAATCCCAGGGATGGGGGGAGCCTGGTGGGCTCTCTATGGAGTCTCATAGAGTCGGACACGACTGAAGCGACTTAGCAGCAGCAGCTACTCGAAAGAGGGGACCCTGGCTCAGAGGGGATGTGGCTGAGCCAGGATGAGGCGCATGCTAGGGACCAGCCTCATCATCAACCTCGTCCACAACACCAGGCAGCTCTGTAGCAGCTGCTCCTCCCTCTGCTGCTACTCCAACCTGTGTATAATGTATTTCTGAGTTTGTGCTGCTACTACATAAACAGCAAAGTGATTTAATGATGTGAAAAGTTGCTTGATAAAACCATTTATACTGGTTTTTCTTTGGTTCTCTTTGGGACAAGGAGAGGGACTGAAGAGTCAAAGCCTGATAGAGACGCTCACTACAGACACGGGAAGTAGAACTGAAGATTTAAACAATGGTACTTTACTGCCTTTCTGATTTTCTGTTAAACTCTCTTAATCTCTGACCATTAGCATCACAGACTGTTAGCCCCACCCATGAGTCAAATGTGCAAGTGCTGCTCTCTGGGTTTCCTCTGTGAAGGAGCAGAGATAAGAACAGGACGTGTGCAGAGAGAGGGCTTAGAGCTGATGAGGTGAAGGGAAGGGTGGTGAGTGAGGAGGAAAGGACACTGGCTCATCAAGCGCTCAGTGGGCACCTACTGTATTCTTGGAACTGTGCAAGCATCCGGTAAGAGAGTACTGTATAGAAATGCCTCTAAAATCAACCTCATCTGATTCAGGATGGCCAAGAAGCACTGGTATACTCAGAGCCTTTGAAGAGAAATAGAAAGGGAATTAGCATTTTCTGAGTGGCTACCTGGGTCAGGAAGATCCCCTGGAGGAGGGAATAGCAACCTGCTCTAGTATTCTTGCCTGGAAAATTCCATGGCAGAGGAGCCAGCTGGCTACAGTACATGGGGCCACAAAGAGTTGGACATGACTGAGTGCGTGTACACACACACACACACACACCCGACCTGCAATGAATTTCTCATTGAATATCACACCCCTATGAGGCTCACAGAGGCTAACCAACTTGTTGATAAGAAGCTTGAATAAGTTACAAAGATGTGAAAAATCCAAAGGGAAAGGGGAGAGGGGTGGCAGAATAAGAATTTGGACAGTTATATAACTCTCACAGCCAAAAATCAGGAAGAGATCATGGAACAGGCCCATGCATGAAATTCAAGTTGGAAATGAGAGGGCATGTGAGCAGGAGAGCCTCCGATCTACATCAGCCTTGGCTGGGTGAGATAGCTCATGTTTTTAGGCATCTGGATCGCTTCCCTGGCATCCAGACCACCTTGGGGCTTTCCTCCCTTCCCCTCCTCCTCTGCCCCTGCCAAGCAGTGAAGGGAAGAGCTGGGCTGGAGACTTCAACATTCCTAAGACCAAAGGGAGACACCAGCTTAGAAAACAGAGGAGGAGGGGATCTTGAAGGGCTAGAAAGAGCAAAACCTGAGATACTGGGGGAGGGGGAGAAAAGAGTGTGTGGGAGAGCTCCGAGTGGGAGGCAAGAGAAGAGCTATGACCTGGTGTCTTAGTGGGATGTCCCTAAGGTCTGACAGTGATGCTGTGTGCTGTGGGACAGTGGTGACGGGCTGGGCTGCTCTGAATGCTGCATGCTCTTTGTATCTGTGTAATAACACTAGAATGTTCAGCATGAACCCAAAGTATGTTCAAACCTTCTTTGAATTCCTTTTTCTATATTCATGCTGTGGAAGGCAAGAAGAGAAAGAACATCTCCCCTCTTCCTGAACCACAGAGGACCTGAGATCCACCAGTTAGGAGGAACAATAGGCCGCTCATCCTCATATTTAGTCACTGGCTATCAGGTAATTTTCCTTATTGGGCCTCTTAATTGGGATAACTTCTGAAAGGGATGTTTTCCTGCCCAGTAAGTACGGTAAATGACACTGTTGTCCCTGATTATTTGCTCCCTCCATGTCCATGTGAAAAGATTCAATGTGCCCTTGTACCACCAATGACCTAGCTCCACCCATGGAATGGAGCTACTTTCCTGCCCATTGACTTCAGGCTTGGCCATGACCAGCTTTGGTCCAAGGAAGGTGAGTGGTGGTGACCGTACCATCCCACCCTACACACACAAATGTAGCAAATCTGTAAGGCCGTGGTGTGGTTTTGACAGCTCTTCTGCTTGAATCCTAGAATGAAGAAGATGTGTGGGAGGAGCCACAGAGCTACAGCTGACCCACAGCTGATGCTTAATGAGAGCTAGACCAAACCTTTGTTGTGGTTCTTTCCTCCATATAACTTAAGGAAAGTTGCTATAATGACCCCTTCCTCTGTACCCTCTCCTCATTTAATATTGCCCTGGCTTTACAGATTTGGTGTCCATAGTAAAGAATGATTATTTCTATTCAGGAGTATTTTTCATTCTTATCCCAACTATAGCAGATTTTGAATGTCATAGAAAAATCATGGTCTAAGGAGAGAAAGGAAAACTGGCTATTGAGAAAGAAAATGATTCTAAGTGTATGTCAGGTCTTCGGGTGAGTTAGCACCCTTGAGTGTAAAAGCACAAGGGTCAGAACTCCCACCAGTGCACCTTCAGCTCCTAGCACATCTAGAACGGGTTCTTAGCTCCCTTAGGCAATAGCATCAGCTTAAATCAGTGGTTTCAATACTCAGTTCTGCTCTTGATTCACCTGAGTAGATTACAAATACAGATTCCAGGGTGTGCCTTGAGATTCTGATTCTGTAAGTCTAGGATGGGGGGCCTAGAATCCTTATTTTCTAGCTGATGAGACATTGGGTTGGGAAGTTACCACCAGGCCCCCTCCACTGGCAGGCATGTAGGCCCTTGAGGTTGCTAAGAAAACCCAGACTCTGCCTGGATTCTGATAAGATTGGCTTGAAGGCTGGCTTCTCTGGGCCAGATGAAAGTCTGGGCCCAGTGCTGGAGAGCTCCTCAAGTTTGAGGAGTCCTCTCCTTTGTGGAGAGGGCGAATGTAGCAATGACATGAGTTTATCTTTCCTCCCAGGCTCCTCCTCACCCTCTCCCCAGGCTTATCAGGTGGGCTCAGTCCTCCTCCACTGCTGAGAAGCAGGAATGGCATCAGCCTTAGCAGTCAGTCAAGGGACTCAGGAAGCCAAGAGATCTTCTGCTGAAGTCCCCAAAGAGGTTAACAACTTGCCTATCAGCTCACTGCTTACCCAGGGGGTCTCTGCATCTTCCCATGCTCTTTGGACTGACGCTACTGAAGTCTCTCAGGAGTTGGACCTAAGCCCCAGTGAACAAAAGAAAGAGCAACTCTAGGAAGGGGCCCAGGAGCCAGAGAGAAACAGAGCCGCTGGAGGAGACAGAAGACACTTTGCACATCACCATCATCGTTTGGGGGTTTCTCAGGTGGTGCTCAGTGGTAAAGAATCCTCCTGCCAATGCAGGAGCCATAGGAGACATGGGTCCATCCCTGTGTCGGGAAGATCCCCTGGAAGAGGGCATGGCAACCCACTCCAGTATCTTTGCCTGGAGAATTCCATGGGCAGAGGAGCCCAGTGGGCTACAGTCCTTATGGTCACACAGAGTCAGATACGGCTGAAGCCACTTAGCATGCACGCATGCACACACATCATCACCAACATTTAAGGATTATCATCATGATCACCATCACACTGAAGGATTAACAGCAGAGAAATGGGACCAAAAATGAAGTTTTAGAAACAAAATTCAGTAGATAAAGAAGATGGTTCCTGTTACAAGTAGTGAGTTGGAAGATCAAGTAGAAGAAATATATTGACACACAAAGAAAAACACAAACATTTGAAAATCTAGCGGGAAAAACAAAATGCTTGGAGGACAGATGCAGGAGGAAAATGAGCAAACATCAGGAATTCAAGAAGGGGAATATGGAACCTTCTGAGGACAGGAAATGATTAAATAACCAAAATAGGCCGCCTTCCTAAACTGAAGAAAGACCAGAGTCTACAGAACTGATGAAATCTGGATGCCTACATCCAGGCATGTTCTGATAAAATTCCTGAAATCTAAGGTTGAAGGAAAAACAAATCTACAAGCTGCCAAACAGAAACCACGAGTAACTTAAAAAGGAAAATAATCCGACTGGTATTGATTTCTCAATACAACATTGAACACAAAAAGATAACATCTGTGCACAAGTGAGACCAAAAAAATGCAAGTCTAGATTCCTACACCCAGCAAAGATGAGCTTCACCTGCCAGCAAGAGAGAAAGCTACTCATGCTAGGTAAGGATTCAGAGCCCCTAATCAAACAAGTGGGTATAGACAGAGACTTCGAGAGAGTGAGAGATGAAGAGGAGAGGGAAAAGGTGGTGAATGATGAAACTTGCAATGTAAAGAGCTCCGTCTAATTGAGAGACAATGGAAGATTGGGATTATCTAAGTGTCAAATATTACTGAAATAAGATAGATACTGATGGCCTGGGGAAACCTAATAACTATCCACAAGAAAGTATTAAACTGTGACAGCAAAACTGAGGGTTGGGGATGATGGAGATGAAGTAGGTGGGCACAGGAAAGAAGACCAGGGCAGAAAACATCCCGCAAATCTCAGCTGGTTGGAGGAGGGGAGCAGATATGTCTGAAAGGTTTACTTAGCTGGTGCTGGAAGATGCAGTGGGAAACGTTGACTTGTAGCTTCCATGTGATACCAAGTATTCTGGAGGTGGCATTCTCAGTAGTGGAGAAGAAGTAGCTTGAGAAGCACCAAAAAATTTTTCAGGGACCTACTTCACTGCTGCTGAAATACTACCTCATGGTCCCTCAACTGGGGCCCATTTTGACAGGTGGGCTGAGTCCACCCTGCTCTGCCCTATTCTGTGCTCCACTTTGAACTCGTTTGCTATGGGCCCTGCCCTCCAAGCAGCTGGCTTCTGCCCTCCCTGCGCCTGAGTCACCAGGCTTCACTGCTAGATGGGTGGAGGGCAGCACAGGGAGTCTGCTAGGGAGAGTCTGGGTCAAGCCCCAGGGGGCTCCGGTCTCTAAACTCAGGACAGAGTTGTTCTAGGAGAGCGTTCCAAACAGCTCTCATGGACCAGTTAAAATCCTTAGGGAAGCCGACATGAGTCCCTCCAACCTTCCTGTGGTTCTTCTAATTCTGAGCTCCATTTTGAATCTTTGGGTTCTGGGGTGAATTGCAGCCTACCTTTCACTGGATTACCTGTAGCATTCTGGGACTTCAGGAAAGCCTTTGAGACCTTGTCTCAATCTTATTTCAGCATATTAGGAACAAAGGAAGATAGGTATGGGCCTCTGAATATCACTCGAAAGTCTGTAAGTAATAGAAGACTGGTTCCTTCTAGTCTGATGCCAGCGAAGTTGAATGACTTGCCCAAGGTGAGAATAACTGTTGTTGTCAAATTTAGGATCAGGCTCTCCTGATTCCCTGTCCAGAGCTTCCAGTTTGAGGCAGGATTTACAAACATTTAGGGCGCTCTGCTCCATCTCTGTCTTAGATCCAACCTACTCAGTAGCCTTCCGTAGCTTTGCCTTGACTGTGAGGCATTTTAGACGATGCATTTAGCATCATGGTCATAGCTATACTTCTTTACTGGGAAAATTTCAGCACATGTAAACATTTTTGATTTATCTAATAAAGACTAAATAATACAGTTTATCCAAAAGAGAATATTCTTAAAAATTGTAATTACCTCTGAGAATAGGTTTCCTTTATAATAATAATTTGATTACATGGAAACTTTAGATTGAACCCATTTTATGGATCCATATAGGAGATCTGTACACCAGCCCATCTAAGAGAGTCAACGGATTATACATTTATATCCTAAAAGCTAATCAGGTCATATTTGTCATCATGCCAGTTACTCTTATAAACACACACCAGGTGAGTAAAGCCCTTTTTCTGTCTTATCTCTTCATGTCTTACTAAATGCTGAGACCATTCAGTGTGCTCAGCCCCTAGCCACAGTATATGAGCAATTCTTGGAAGAGTCATGAACTGCAAGGTGAAGGAAAAAAGCTTCTTGTTCTTATCTAGAGTGACTGGATATAAACTATAGGCATGAGACAGCAGTTATTTTTTTATTCTTTCAGAGGTCACAAAGGATAAATGATTACAATAACATTTCACCCACTGACTTTAGATTTTTACTAGTAAATCCTGTTATTGACTTTAAAAGCTGCAAATCTTCAAATCAAATATTTCTGATCAGACCATAAATCCTTAATATTCAAATCTTTTTTCTGAATGAAAGATCTATGAAAACAGATGATGGATTTCATGGGCTGTCAAAGGAAAAATGTTGCATTTCACAGTTTGTCATTGAATATGATATAAAACACCCGAAGGTAGATTATTTATATTGATAAAACTGTTCTTTGGCATCAGAAGCTGCTTTCTGGGGAATAAAAATAAAATATCGAAATAACTAGAACTTTTTTGCTTTAGAATTAGGTAGTGAAAAATAATGTGGATAAATGCCAAAGATATTTTCTTTGAGTCAAATACAGAGTACATTATTGCAAGCACAGGTGAGAATAGACTAGTTTTTCATGAGACACAATATATGTTAGCAACCGTCTACCATTATTTTTGCTGAACATATATGAGTTCATCTTTTAACTGCTTTTTTTTCTGGTTGTTGTTACTGTTCTTTCTGACACTTCCTTTCAGAGGTCATCAAACATTAGATTCATATTTCAGTCAGATGAAGGATGTCAAAATTATTCTCCTCTTTCCAGGAAGTGACAGCGAGATTAAGAAGCTAGTTAGCTTTGTTATTTTCTACGGCTACAGACAGGGTCCTCACTTCAGCCAGCTTTCTCATCAATAAATGTATCATGAAAGGGCTCATTAAAGGCATGTGGCCAGATATCACAGCTCCCCAAACAACCAGGAGTTAACGTGTCACAGAGATGAGCCTGAAAAGTCATCTTCCCCTGATGAAGACATCAAAGGATGCTCACTAGACAAAACCAAAGTTGGCACCTGTCTGTATAAATATATACGTATCCACTAATCTGCTACTTTTAGCCCCTAAACCATTTTGCAAGTAAGGGCCACAATCATATGATGCCAAATATTCTTTTAGAAATTAAAAAGTGCTGTAAAAGTATATTTAGAGGTTAAAGTCTCAATATACTGAAAGAGTTCACATATGAAGTTATAAATACATATCACTATCTCCTTTGTATTAATTGCTATATCCCTTAACCAATGGAACAAGGTATACGATACATTTAAGAGCACACCTTACTGTGAAGAACATTTACAGACAGTAGTTCCAATCCCAGTTTTGATACTGACTTGAGCAAGTCATTTTATCTCTCTAAAATATAGTGCCCCATCAGGTCAGTTCAGTTCAGTTCAGTTCACTTGCTCAGTCGTGTCCGACTGACTCTACGACCCCATGAACCACAGCCCGCCAGGCCTCCCTGTCCATCACCAACTCCCAGAGTTCACCCAAACTCAAGTCCATTGAGTCGGTGATGTCATCCAACCATCTCATCCTTATCCTCTGTCTCCTCCTGCCCTCAATCTTTCCTAGCAGCAGGGTCTTTTCAAATGAGTCAGCGGGTCAAGAAGGGCCAAATCACTAATTTCAGAGAATTATTTTGATGATTAAGTTACTATACGACATGCAAGGTGCCTGGGACACGGTAGGTGCTCAATAAATGATAGCTGTAATAATAATAATAATTGCTAAAGCTATTATTTTAAACACACACAACTTGAATAATTTCTGAGGTCCTTGGATGCTTGTGACAGAGTATAGTCACTATTTTACTGTAGCTTAGAAATTGCTGACTGTTATATATTACTGACATCGTGAATGGAAAAATGATGAGGTCACTGGAAACGGGAATAGGTCAGATATTCAGAGAATGTCCTGGGCAGAAGGGAAGATGCAGATGCAGGCTCATATGGCTCCCTTCTCAGACCCTGAAAACTGGAGTCGAGGTTTCATTTACAACAGTACATAATCTCAGCAGCACATAAGAAACCTTGCCACCTCTGCCCAGTAAAACACAAATCACCGACTACCAATTTTTATTTTAGGCAGTTAGATAGTTAGTACATCGTTAATTCCTGCACATACTTGGGCCCGATATCACTGTCAATTCCGTTTTATTTCCACATCCTTTCCAAGATCCCCAGTTGGAGGTAAAGCCCTGCTCTCTGGGCGTCTGTGGATATTCTAAGGCAAGATGAATCTTAAGAAGCTCCCATCCTTTGAGGCAATTTACAACTCAAAACAGCAACACATTTTCTTTTCAGGGTAGAAATACTGACAATAAAAATGGGAACAGCTTTGAAATATACATTGCTGTAATTAAAGTGACTTGCTCTTTGGAAATTCCTGAGATAAGTCTTTATTGCAACTACTATTTAATGATAAGCACAATAGTTAAAGGCTTTTCCTCTGAACGGTATCAATGCTAGGATCTGGATGTTCCGTGGCTTTTCAGGTTACAAAGTGTGGCCCCTGGCGGATGCCCTGACTCATTCTTCTTAGGACTGTCTGTGCCTTTGCTTCCTTTGATGATGTGTGGACCCAGGCCAGAGGGTGCCCGGGCTGGTGTTCCCTGGCACCCTGTTACAGACGCCGTTAGCAGATGGCCTTGGACAGAGATATGGTAAAAAATGGCTGGGCAAAAGTTGGTATGTCCCCTACCAGAAGACGTACAATGCCCAGAAGAGTGTGAAGTCTCAGAAAAGTCAACTATTTAACTTTATTTCGTTGAGTATTCACCAGAACACTTTTTGTAGATATGCGGCACATATTACTACCCCATGGAATGGTGTTCTGTGAGATACTAACTTGGGAACCAACCTAGATCATTTCATTCCTAGCTCCATCATAGAATGAACTGAGAGTTTAAAAACATACCAATACTAGCCCTCTGCCCCATTTTTTCTCCAAACCGTCTGGGAGTGATGCTCACACATTGGTATTGTTTTTAAGAGCTCTGGTGCCTAGGTGAGTTTAATGTCCACCCAGGACACTCACTCTGACCTAGGCCTGCCACTTAGGCCACCCCTGCTGCTCAATTACCTCCTTTCCAGTACACAGAGCTCCAGTAAGTGAGAGAGAAAAAGAGCCTTCCAAAGCTCTGGTGTGTCGGAGAAGGCCTTCTTTGGGATCACATTTGAATTATAATTGCTCCTGAAGCTTTAGCCCACGTGTTGATGATGTGCTGGCTTTTCAGGACCGCTCCTAAAGGAAATCAACCCTGTATATTCATTGGAAGGACTGATGCTGAAGCTGAAGCTCCAATACTCTGGCCACCTGATGCAAAGACCCTGATTCTGGGAAAGACTGAGGGTAGGAGGAAACGGGGGTTACAGAGGATGAGATGGTTGGATGGCATCACCGACTCAATGGACATGAGTTTGAGCAAATTCTAGGAGATGGTGAAGCACAGGGAAGCCTGGCATGCTGAAATCCATGGGATCAGAGTCAGACTGAGCAACTGAACAAGACACATGCACTCAAATAATTAAAAGAAGATTGAAATGCTTCACAACTTTCCAAGGCTTATCATTTGTGAAACCCACACAGATTCATAGATTTTGTGTCATTTGTTAATTCATCAGTTCAGTCATCAATTTACTGTTTCAGTCACTCAAGAAATATTTATTGAGCACCTACTATGTGCCAGGCACCGTGTGAGGCACTGAAGATACAGCAACTTTCAAGTAGCTTGCTGCTGCTGCTGCTGCTGCTGCTAAGTCGCTTCAGTCATGTCCAACTCTGTGCGACCCCATAGATGGCAGCCCACCAGGCTCCCCTGTTACTGGGATTTTCCAGGCAAGAACACTGGAGTGGGTTGCCATTTCCAATGCATGAAAGTGAAAAGTGGAAGGGAAGTCACTCAGTCGTGTCCGACTCTTAGGGACCCCATGGACTGCAGCCCACCAGGCTCCTCCGTCCATGGGACTTTCCAGGCAAGAGCCCTGGAATGGGGTGCCATTGCCTTCTCTGTCAAGTAGCTTAGAGTCCAGCTAAGGCAAATCTGTATTATCTTTATACCCATAAAAAATACACAGAAATGACACTCATGTACTAATTTATTAATGTGAGTCTACAGAATTAATAGGCATGTAATAGTATTGGATCTACTATTAATACGTTGCTTGTGTTAGTCGTTAAGTTGTGTCTGACTCTTTGTGACCCCATGAACTGTAGCCAGACAGGCTCCTCTGTCCATAGGATTCTCCAGGCAAGAATACTGGAATGGGTTGCCATTTCCTTCTCCAGGGGATCTTCCTGACTCAGGAATTGAACCCAGTTCTCCTACATTGCAGGCAGATTCTTTAACATCTGAGCCACCAGGGAAGCCCAGTTAATACTGGGCTTGTTAATTATAATCACTATCGACTGTGTTAATTTCCAACCTGAATGACTCTCAGAAAGAGCAGACAGCACCTTCCCTCCATCTGGCTGTTCTAAGCCAGCCAAGAGTGGCTGCTTAGGGCAGCGGGCAGGGAAGAGTTACGCTGAGCGTTTCCACTTCCCACTGCCCACTCTGCATTCTGCCAGTTCTTAACCCTTGACAAGATATGCACGCATTCGTGGCATCGAAGCCTTTAGAGTTTAGCTGTGTTTAATCACTAAGAGTGTAGGCCTGTCCATCATACAGCCTGAAGTGAAGGGAGGCTGGGACCTCAGCAAGAACTGGGTGTTGTCAGTTGACTCATTAATTTTTTTTCCTTGTCTGGTTTACAGCGAGTTCTTTTCGGAGCTTTGATTTGCTCTTCAGTTCTCTAATTGCTTTGATTTCACCTATGCATGCAGTCAATATTAATTTGCTGCCCCTTAGTCACAACAAAAGAGCAGAAACAAAGAGAAAAATCCTGTCTTCCTGTGTGGTTTGCACAGGACCATGTGAAGGAGAAACTGGAGGAGCTTGGGGTGGCCAGATAGCTTGCTGTTCAGAGCCCAGGTCACCTTGATTTGTTCCTTGGCTCTCTCCTTGATTCTTCTCTGGGTGGGGAGTTGGGTGGGTGAGGGGAGAGGTAGCCTGAAGAAGAGGTAGAACTTTCTAAGAGCAAAATAATTCACAAGCTCAGATATTGGTAAAGTAACCTAAGGGATCTATATCGCATTTAGAATACCCACTAGAGATGGCATCTCACCTCTAGCAGAGAGAGGCTAATTGTTTCCATAGCAAAAAGCCCGCATTTATTTCTCACGGAGGCTCCATGTTGAGCAGACTTCCTTTGATCAGGCAGATAACACTGGAGGCCAAGGTTGATCTTTTACATCCTTATGACCCTGCAGATGAAAACTGTGTGCCTCATGACAGTGTTATTCTTTAACATTGGATTTTTATTTGCTGGGGGTGGGGAGGACAAAAGCATCATGCTTTGTATTGATAAACGATCACATTTGTCACCGAGAGGCTCGGGTATTCAGACTTCCAGCCTCCCCACCTTCCCACTGCCTCATCTTGTTCTTCACAGCTGAAGTCCATCTGGATTGTCCTCTTTCCTAGCTGACAGGGAGAGAGCCAATGAAATGCCTTTTCCTGTTGCTGGGTGACTGTGAATATTTTGAAAACATGTCCTGTAAATACAGCAGCTTAACAGCCTGCCATTGGTTGGTTGAGCATTCTGTGCATGGTGACGCATGAGGCTGACATGAGTGACAGGTGGGAACAGCTATGCAAATATATCACTGGCCTGATGTTCCACTGGAGAGGAAAACTATTTCAAGGCTGAGTGACAACTATAACATACCCCGTGGAAGAAAAATAAATCTCCCCGAGTCTACATTTAGGCATCTGAAGAACAGTTACGGGAAAAAAGAAAGAAAAAAACCCTCAAGGTTGTCTTACCTTCAATATCCTGCTTTTCATGGTCTGATTAGCAGATCTACCTAGAAATATACGTGCATTTCTCCATATCTTTTGTAGTTGTGTGTTGATACATTTTAAAATCCAGACTTGTTTATTCAGGGAAATAATTTAAACACTGACAGGAGGCCTTTAAAATTCTTCTTTGTCTCCTTGTCTCCAGCGCCCCTTCCTTCACCTTCCTTCCCTGACCTTCAAGTCCAAATATCCCTCGGTAACAGGATGTGGTCAGTGTGGGGATAAGCATTGGACCGCATTTTATCCCTCTCTGTCCACTTAAAATATTTGCATCCTGGTGGGAGGACAAGCAAAATCTTGTCTAAACAGCTTTGGGATTCTCTTTGCTGCCAGAGAGCTGTTTGGATACAAATAACTGCTTTTGCTAACACCGGGTTAACTATTCATACACAAATCTGCCAAAGAGCCTCTAGGAAAGAATGTCCTTCTACTAATTGAATTCTAATGAGGCCAGGAAGTAGATTAGAAATTGAACTATTTTACTGTGAGTTTTAAACATCAGACATAGGGATGTTAGACTTTGATCTGATTAATCCTTCTGTAGGTCTTAATTAGTTCACGAAAAAACTATTCCGGAAGGTATCTGTGGATTATTGGTGGATCCCGTTGAAGGGGACTTTTTTGGTTATAGTATACATCAGAGCCTCCAGTGTCCATGTGCGATAGAAAGACGCTGTTATGCTATGACCAGATTCTGAAGCAGTTGTTAAAGAGGAATTCCTGGGCCAATTCAATTGGCACATATCTAGAAGTTATATTTATTTGCCTTATCAGATTTGGGTGAGTTTGAGAGCTAAATCAGGGTGACCATCAGTGGGATTAGCTGTGGATACAGAAATGCTTTGAGGACATAATTTATTATTTTTTAATAATGCGATTTAGACAAAGTCTCTTGAGAAACCACTTCAGCAGATAGGTCACTGGCAGGGGTCACCCAGTGTCTACAAACTGAATTGTGAGCACCTCCCCTTTGTATCAGGGAATCTGAGAGTGCCATCCAGATACACTCCCCTGTGAAGGAGAGCTTCGACACTCTCCACCCAGTACTGTTCTCTCAGGGGCACTGGTCCTTCTTCCACTCACACCATGTTTGCACCTGGAAGCTGACATGTTCTTTAGTGACTATGCCCTAGCACAGTTGATTGGTCCTGGGATGGGCACTTGGCCCAAACCGAACCAAGTGGAAAAGTTCCCTAACTTTCTCCAAACTGGAACTTGGTAACCGTTCTTTCTCGAGGCAGCTGCTAAAAGATGAGAAACTTAGGCCCTGATAGAAGCCATGGTGACTCCTTTATAAAGCAAAGCCAGGCTGCAGTCAGCGCAACCAGGGGCTCAATGCTGCAGTGATGTGGTCTGCCCATTTGGCTCGAGGACACATCCAGGTGCTTGCTGCCGCCCATTCCAGGAGTGGTCAGTTGGCTTCTCGAGTCTAATCTCACGGGCAGATCTTCCTATACTCTTGTTTGGGGCTTCCCGGGTGGCTCAGTGATAAAGAATGTGCCTGAGAAGGCAGGAAGACGCAAGAGATGCAGGTTCCATCCCTGGGTCGGGAAGATTCCCTGGAGGAGGGCATGGTAGTATTCTTGCCTGGAGAATCCCATACACAGAGGAGCCTGGCGGCTATGGCCCACAGGACTGCAAAGAATTGGTTGCAGCTGAGCACACATGCACACACATACTCCCGTTTGTAATGTTTCCCGGGAGGAACTCTGAGCTTACATATAGAGGAGTATTTACCTGGGACCTCACACCCTAGACAATTCTGCCTCCTCCTGAGAGAACTACCATGCAAGCTCTCCCTGCACAAATCTCCAGGGAAGGAGATGCTGAGTGCTGCCCAGCAAGCCCAGAGATATCCCGAAAAATATAACACATGGACCTTTGGTGTTTAGCGGGGGTTATCAAAATAACCAGCCTCTTCTCTCACACATAACTTCTCAGAGAACCAGAGGAAAGCTATTTTTAAGGAGGTCATGGATGATTTTAAAGATGTTTCAGGCAGGAGCATAAATTTCTCCATGGTTTTAAAGGGAGACAGATTCCCATGATTTTTCATTTTGGAGCAACAAACTCACAGAAAGCCTCCCCTCTTGTCTTTCTTTTTGCAGTTCTAGGGCTTTCCTCTGGACAGTGAGGGGAAGTATACAAAGTGTCCTCCCTTAGGATCCAGCTTCAGGGCTTCACAGAGTTGTTTGACAAACGTAAGCCCAGGGGTGAGGGTGGCCACCTGTTGCTGCAGAAACCATCACCGAGCTTGGTTTTCATAGAACTCCCTTCCACCTCTGGAAAGGCCTAAGATGAATTACAGTGTATGTGAGGAAAATAAACCCAGGAGAGAGAGGAATGGGATCATTCAGCACAAGATATGTTTGGGATTTACCCTTTGGGGGGAAAATTGCTTTTAGATCTCACAGACCTCTCCTTGAAGTTGCTTTTTCAGAATGCTGAAGGCAGAGAAAGAGCACTTGCTGAAACAGTAGGGCCGGGTAACCTCACAGACTATGTAAGCTTAAAAACCAACCAACCAATCCAAACAGCCGCATCAGAGACTATTGAAATTTGAACTTGTCTATTAAGGAACTAAGCCATGGTTACAGAAAGGTTCATAATCTGACCATAAGGACAGGGTCAAGCCAGGATCAGAAAAACCGAAAACAAACAGGGCTCCACATCATTTTGAAAGGGAATATAACAGATTCAGCGTGAAAATTTATACCTTGTTTTTTTTTTTATCTGTACACTATAATTTATTGGGTATTTCTCTGTACCCCAGTTTCATCATCTAGAAAATATGAAAAATAATAGTTGGGGTTTTCTGAGGATTAAATGAGCTACTATAGGTAAGGCACTGGAAACAGACCTGGCACATGGTAGAACATTCATGAAACCTTTGTTGTTTTCCAGGTGACCGTCACACGGAGGGGACTGCACAGGTGCTGAGCAGGGGAGTCGAGGGAAAGGAACTCAGCAGTGAGAAGCCAGGCCCCGCAAACTGGCACTGAGCTGTCTCTCCCTCAGCTGCCCAATCCATAAATAGGATATGGCCACTAGGGCCTCTTTAAAGGCTCTGTTAACATTCAATGAAATAAGAGCTATGAAAGCACTTGGAATCAGCAAGAATGCTACAGCTATAATAGCCCTGCTTTGAGCGAACAGCAATATTTAGAAGTATAAAATGATTGGCATCAGGTTATCCTACAGTAAGCCTAGAAAATGTATTCTAAAGTCCATCCACCTGGAGATGCTTAACAGCAGAATAGTATATAAGCCTTTTATCCCAGGATAGGTTGAAGAGAGCCTACCCTTTGGTAAGTTCTCACCAGCCCTTCTCACCCTTTACCCTTTCATGGTGGTATGGATTTGATTACAGTGAATCTAAAGAAGTACCCGTAGGCATCACCGTGCCACCTTGGAGGGCCAACTAGGAGGCCAGCTGCACGGTTCCCCACCTGGGGGAATGAGGCAAAATCTGTCTTGACTTTGGACCCCATCCACAATATGATCTCACAGAAAGGATTCTAGAGTTTTCTCTGTTAGAGTGTGACTGACCAATTTTCAATTTTTATTAAAATTCTTCCTTGTTCACACCCTAAGTCCTTTTAATCCCAACCAAATGTTTGAGGCCCTGGATGAAAACATCAGCCTGTATTACATGACAGTCGGAGAACAGTCTCTGTGGCTATTCTTGTTCATAATGCCAAGTTTAATTTCTTGGTGTTCTGTATAAAAGTGTCTAATACAAAGATAGCAAAATCCTGCACTGCTGCTGCTGCTGCTGCTAAGTTGCTTCAGTCGTGTCCGACTCTGTGCGACCCCAGAGACGGCAGCTCACCAGGCTCCCTCGTCCCTGGGATTCTCCAGGCAAGAACACTGCAGTGGGTTGCCATTTCCTTCTCCAGTGCATGGAAGTGAAAAGTGAAAGTGAAGTTGCTCAGTCGTGTCTGACTCTCAGTGACCCCATAGACTGCAGCCTACCAGGCTCCTCCATCCATGGGATTTTCCAGGCAAGAGTACTGGAGTGGGGTGCCATTGCCTTCTCCGAAAATCCTGCACAGATACTGCGTTATTGACTACGGGGGTTCTGAGGTGGTATCTGTATGAACTCCATGAATTGCTTCTAGGAAGACAAAAAGGACCAGAAATAGTTTCACTATTTCACCACCGAGCAGCATTCCTAGGAAGGAGAGTGAGGAAAAGGCCCACCGGGTCTGGTCATGAAAGGGCTGCATCTGAGGGGACAGAGCACAGTCCCACAGATGACGAGGTTCAAGCCCTGTCACGGGCAGTGCTACATGCAACAGAAAGATAATTAGTGGAGCATCTGAGACCTGACTCCCTGAGACCCACTGCACCCCCTCGCCATCCACACCACCTCACTGTCAGCTCCCAGCCCCTCCCCTGCCACCCCCTGGCCGGGACAGAGCCGGCGGCCAGCTTGGACCAGGCTTTGTCACTAAGGCTGAACTGAGATTCTTCCCAGTTCTTTGGCCTCGCGCCTGGGCAAATGAATAAGCTGCCTGTGTGACTAACATATTCCAGGTCATGCACACACACAAACATTATTATATCTTGGAATTACTTTTAAATTACTGTCTTTTGGGTTTTAACCATTTTCCTAGAAAGGCAGCTCAGCAAATCCTTGCGTGGAGCAAGGATGGCACCCAGTGGCCAAAATGTTTCATCTCAGATCTTGTTTTCTTGAAGATTTTTCTGTGGGCTTTTCTCTTTGGGAACAATGAAAGCCACAGGATCTTTTTTCTAGAGCCAGAGTTGAAGCTCCAAATCACCTGACTATCTGTTTTAAGCTGAAGTACACTCAAACACACACACACACATACACAAACACACATACACACACGCACAAGTTGGGGCAGTATACAGAGATTAATTCAGAATAACTTCTAAAAAGCCTCAAAGATTTACCATCAATGTCTTGGGTTAAAGTCACCATAGCGCACATATGCAGATCACTGCCTGTGATGTTCCTAATGTCGTACATCACCCTAGGAAATACCATACAAATATCAACCCAGCCTCACATTCTTTACTTCATATCTTCCCCAAATAGTCTCTAGCCCATGAGTTCTCATGCCTTAAACATAAGACTTTATCTCCTGACAAGTGCTTTATCATTAAACTGATGTTTGCAATCTCATATCCCTGTTATCTTTCTTATAAGGTACTTGGCAGGCCTGGAGAGCACAGGATAATAAAGTGGGTCTGCTCTTTTTTCCTTTGAGCTTTCCAGATGTCGAGAGATTTCTATACAGCTAGATAACCAATCAGACTGTAAGGAAGACAAGCAAGATGTCAGAATAATGGATCATACACCCTCTTGCTGAGAATGATGCAATATCTTCATAACGTTTGCTATTTCCAATTTCCTTAGGTTTCTAAGCAGTGTGAAACCCTAGGGCAAGAAGTCACATGGATGGCACAGCCACAATACAGAGAGAGGCTTCTAATAAAATAGTTAATAACAAAATATATTGATTGCCCAAAGAATACCATGAAAAGGCTCTCTTTAAATGCCTAAATTCAGCCAAAAAAATTCTTTTTTTCTCAGACATCATCCACCATTCATGCTTGCTTGGTCCCCAGGCTGTTGAAATGCCCCAAAAGTTCCAAGATTAAAGTTAAATCAAGAGAAGTGACTTCAACATAAAATTCCATGATATTGTTTACATTTTCCTATTCAGCTACTTAAAAAGAAGAACTGTCTTTAAAACCAAAACAAAACACTGGAGGGGAAAAAAATCAAAGCCAAGTACGTGCATTGTTCTCTCTGGTGCTTTGGTGCTTGTTGTCTCACATGTAAAATGCAGCTGTAATAAAGCAGCCCTCACCAAGAGCTAATGAGACTCATATGAGAGAAAAGGCTTTTACACACTGCTAAGTCATTACTTAAGATATTACTATTTAAACATTTAGAGGTGGCACCAGTGTAAGGTTTTATACTGATGAGACTGAGATTCTTGTCTTACCTAAAATAATCACTTATCTTCTGCACAAGTATTATTGTATACTATGCGTGTGTGCTAAGTCACTTTAGTCGTGTGCAACTCTTTGCGACCCTATGGACTGTAGCCTACCAGGTTCCTCTGTCCATGGAATTCTCCAGGCAAGAATATTGGATTGAGTTGCCATTTCCTCCTCCAGAGCACCTTCCCAGCCCAGGGACTGAACCCGCGTCTCCTGAGTCTCCTGCATTGGCAGACGTATCCTTTACCGCCAGTGCCGCCTGTGGTGTGATGTGCTGTGTTTAGTCGCTCAGTCATTCCGCCTCTTTGCGACCCCATGGACTGTAGTGCGCCAGGGTCCTCTGTCCATGGGATTCTCTAGGCAAGAGTACTGGAGTGGGTTGCCATGCCCTCCCTCCAGGGGATCTTCCTGACCCAGGGATCAAACCCATGTCTTCTGCGGCTCCTGCATTGCAGGCAGATTCTTTACTGCTAAGCCACTGAGGAAGCCCCAACTGTATACTATATTACCATTCAAATGTTAACAGAGCCATGGTGGGCTTAGGAAATCACTTATAATATATAACTACATCAAGTTGAGCCAAGTCTTCTACCAAATACTCACAGTTTTAAATAGAGTTCATATTTAAAACTTTGGGTATTTAGAAATTCTAAGGACCCCAAAATGTTTTGTCAACTTTATGTTGCTTTGCGTTTTATTTTCCCTTTCCCTCCTAGATATAAGTTTTACAAGCTCGTAAAGTGGTAGCATGTTGTGGCTGGAGATCACTTTGTTTTTCAGATTGGAAATCTGAGGCCTGGAAATTTGAAATGAGCCAAGAGGTCTAGAGGCTGCTTTGTCTGCTTCCATGTTTGCTCCTTCTTATTTAACTGTGTCTGCAGCCTTATAAAGACGGTCTTAAAAGGGGAGCTCCAGCTACTAAGACTGTAGAAAACCCTTAGACCAGAGAGTGTGTCCTGACTTCATGTTTCAGATGGTGCCTTGGAACCAACACAATCATGATTTGTACATGCTTGTAAGATTTTGAATTGACCCATTTTTAAATGAGAGAAAACATACAGAATTATCAAAGTGGTACATAATTTCAAAAATAGATAGAAGGGACAGAAGATAGAACCATACAAATTAAAGAGAATTAGAAATCTCAAGATTCAAGAAAATAATAGTTTTAAAGAATTTAGTCAGCAGAGTAGTGGTAATGGGACATATGAATGAAGAATCTCACTTCAGCAATTTCTATAATATTAAATTGCTGAATTAACCAAGAATTAATGGCAAGGGACGTTTGCCCTGCTGTAGACGAAGGAAGGACAGATATTGTCATTACTGAATACTCAAAGAGAACATCTTAAACAAAGACAAAGAATCCCTTTATTTTCATATACTTAACACTTCATGGGAAACCCAGGGAATTAAAAATCAAGAACTTAAAACAAGGGGCTGAGAGGATTTGCAGCATTCTCATTGTCATAGAGCCCTGCTTCAGAATTCTACTCACATGTTGTAACTTCCTCTGCCATCAGAACTGCAAATAAATCAATGAATTGGTCACTTGGTAGCAATTTCTTCAGCACCAGGAGCAAGGCTTGGCTTTAGGTGATTTAAGGGTTACAAAAATGAATTAGACAAGGGTATTCTCCCCTAAAAATTCTCCTAGTTTAGCCAGATGACAGGTGCACAAAGATTTATATCACACGGTAGACATGATAAGTATGATGAAAGAATGAGCAGATCACTTTTGCCTGAAGGACAGTAAGAACAACTTCATGGGGGAGGGCAATTGAGCAGGATCAGATGGATTGTAGAGGCTTTAAGTATGCAGACAGAGGAATGGGGATGGGAACAAAGATAGGAAAGGGCAGAGTATGGACTGGAAACATCAACTAGAACTCCTGTGAAGGGTAGGTAAGTGGGAGCATGAGAAACAGGCTGGAAAAGTGAACTGGAGGTTAGAGCTCAGAGCACTTTTAATGCCCATTTAAAGAAATTTGAAGTGATGGACTCTAAAGACTTAAAGAGGATGCTAAGCTTTGTGAGAAGGAAACTGGCACCAGCAGAAGAGTGCTGCTGATCTGGCAGCCGTGTACAGGACACATCTGGGGGTGCAGCAGGGTGCCCGGACAGGAGAGCGCTGCGTAGTCAACGTCTGCGTGGGAGAGAAGGAGATTGTGAACTACAGTGACTGCAAGGATGATCAGAGATGTTCCAAGTCAGAATGGAGGGAACAGCACATGCAAGCGGGGGGCATGAGGACTCAGAGATAACTGTACAATCACACCCACAGCGGGCTTCTGAAGAGGAGGATGAGGGGGGCACACGGAAGTGGGGGGCACGAGGACTCAAAGATAACTGTACAATCACATCCACAGCGGGCTTCTGAAGAGGAGGATGAGGGGGGCATAACAGTCAGGAGTCCACAGTTTCTGGGTAAAGTGAAGAAGCCCTTGTGATGGCTAAGCCCCGCCCATATCATTGAAGTGTGCCCGTGCTTAGCCGCTCAGTCATATCTGACTCTTTGCGACCCTTTGGACTGTATCCCGCCAGGCTCCTCTATCCATGGAATTCTCCAGGCAAGAATGGTGGAGCAGGTAGCCATTCCCTTCTCTGGGGATCTTCCTGACCCGGGGATTGAACCCGGGTCTCCTGCATTGCAGGCAGATTCTTTACTGCCTGAGCCACCAGGGAAGCCCCTTCTCCTGCATTAGCAGGCAGATTCTTTATCCTCTGAGCCATTGAGGAAGCCCATCACTGAAGTGAGGGGCTATCAGTTTAGTTCTGATTCCATCTCTGCAGTTGCTGATGGCTCTAACTAGAGAAAACCAGAAAGAAGGGAGAGTGATCCAGGCCCAGAGGCCCCAGTGTTCTGGAAGCTTCTGACCCCTTTGGCCTTTACAGTTCCCTTCACTGTTTGGGGCTCTAACTGGGCCTGCCTGTTGCCCTCCAAGCTGTCTTCCCTGGACCGGCAGGGCTGTCACTGCTCTGAAAAGAAAACTGAACTGCCTTTGATTACATTCCCTCAGGCTCAGACTCCCTGGGTCTTCAAGTAAGACACGCAGTTGAGCCCACTGTGTGAACGATAGGTGGAGGAGAGAAGATGGGAGAATCTTCTCCCAGGAAAAGCAAATGCTCATAGTGTCCTCTGGAAGACAGTTTTCAAATGGAAAGAAGTGACAGACAGAGGCTATTTAAGGTGATCTGAGAGGAGGTCAGGGTCACCACAGGATGTTCTTGACTGGGTGGGTCCTTGAAGAGCCCTCCATGCAGAGCCGCTTAGTTCAGCAGGACAAAAGGTCAGCCTGGACCTGCATCCCTGCCTTCCCTTCCATCACCTCCCTCCCCCAATATTTTCAGTACTCAAGAGTGACAAAGTATAGCCATCTTTTCTCTGATGTGGCATTGGATTAAGACACAATTCATAAAGAGAACTCCGAATGAACACGCAGACGTCTGAACACAAGGCACCCAAATATTTATGGTCCTGTCCTAAGCAGCGAGGCCGTCAGCTCAGGCTGCTGCCTTAGGAGCGGGATGTGCCCTTTAAGACGCTGACTCAGCCATGTCCCCCACAGTCAATTTCCTGCTGAAGGCTCAATAACTTTCACTGACGATGAAAAAAGAAAATCTCAGATATTAAACTTGGCATAAATACTATTTAAAGTCAAAACAACCCGCCTTGATTCAAGAGGCTGGGGGCTCAGAGAAGAGACAGAATAGGTTAGGTGTAGGATAATACCCAAATTCCGTTCATAATGCTGTGTGGTCATCTATAAACAAGCTTAGAAATTAGCTGGAGTGAACTGGAAGGTCACTGCTGTTGAGATTCCCAAAGATAGCATTCCAGGAAAGGCTGTGAGGGCTGAGAGTACAGAAACAAGAAAGAGCTCTTCTTCCCTCCCTGGCACCCTGAGTTCCAGGGGTTACCCCTGAGTCATGGAGGTGCCTCCGAGGGAGTAGCCAGCCTGTGGAAGAGGAGCTGGAAGGTGCTCCCTACTGATTGGGGTGGGGGACATGTGTCCCAGACCCTCCCCCTACTTTCCCCTCCTCAGGAATCGCCGCATCACCTGGCATTGGGTAAATGTCAAGGGTCTAGGCCCTCTCTGCATGGTGCATTTGTCCTCTGCAACAAGTGGCTGCAAGACTTGGGCTTTTCCACCCAAGTGAGATTGGAAAGGTAATGGCCAGCACATGTCCTGCCTTCCTGCAACTAGAAAAAGGTGCGCCCTCTGGAGGCTCAATTCCTAAACAGCATGCCATGCACCTGGCCAGGCAGGTGGGGGTGAGTCCCAATTACTGCCTCCTTTGTGCAGGCAGGGCTCCAAAGGTGGCTCAGTGGTAAAGAATCTGCCAGCCAACCAGGAGATGAGAGTTCAGCCCCTGAGTTGGGATGATCCCCTGGAGAAGGAAATGGCAACCCACTCCAGTTTTCTTGCCTGGGAAATCCCATGGACAGGGTACAGTCTGCCTGGTGGGCTACAGTCCATGGGGTTGCAAAGAGTCAGACACAACTGGGCAACTGAGCATGTGCATTGCACAAGCAGGGACTCTTGCTCAAGGCCCAGGACACACACATCTACCTGCATGGCAGCATGGACAGTTCTGAGGGCGGAAATGTCTTATAACATCAGACTATTTCATGCATCGAATATATCTCCTGAAACTTGACTACTTAAAAAACAAAAGAAGAGGCTAGCACAGCCCTTCTCATCGCCCAGCCAGGCCCATGCCATTCTTTTCACAGAGGAAACCATATTTTTGATGTAGCCATTCCTATTTTTGTAGGTAAAGTCCACAGGGTGTACCCATTCTTGGTACTTTATTTTACCAGGATATTGTCTGGCCTAGACAATAATATTGAAAACTTACAATATGCAAGAGGTAGTCCAAACCCAAATACCCAATGTGAGTTATTGGTGTTTAATGACTGAGGCAGTTAAACAGTGCTGTAAACGAGTTCAGGTTTGATTGCAGCCATAACCCTTGTAGTTTGGAATTGAAAGAAGGGATGATAGAAGGTGGCAATATAACATGAGGATGACCATGAGTTGATTTTAATTGGTAAACTGGCATATATAGTGATAACTATTTGGTCTGTCCGCTGCATTGGAATCCTAGGAAAGTGCTTGGAATTATGGGAGCATATAATTGGTGTACTAAACTCATTTTCTTATGTTATCACAGCTGGCATCTTCAGGTTATTAAAAGCCTTTAAACCAGTCCTCTTCAAAGAGACCTAATTGTCAGTATGGTCTTTATACAGTATTCCTCTTTACACAGAGCAGAACAGAAGTACACAGGCACTAGAATCTGCACAGATATTTCTGGACGCATCTTTCTTATTTCAAGTTCAAGAAAGATCAGTAACGTTCATGATAATAAAAACCATTCTTTAGATCTTGGTTTCCTCATTCAGTGCATAGGGTGACCAACCCATAAGTGATAAATTAGTATTATAACCTGAATCAGACTCTTAAAAACTCATTAGTTCAAGGAAGTTCTGTAAACGTTTTGTGCACAGGTGGCCCTACAGAAAGGACTGTTTCCCAAGGTATAAATGATATATCAGAAAGACAAAAAAACGGGCTTAGGTTCTGACATTGTTGGATGAGCAATTATATGTTGTTTCACCTACTTATTTTGGTTAGACAATCCAGGGGCACTTCTAGAAAGGTTTTCACTCTTTAACCCACCCCCCGCCCACCACCACACACCCCTCAAGGAGACATTTCCCTACAGGAGAAATAGGATTAAGAGAACAAAACAGAAATGAAAACACTGCCCCCCACTTTATGGCATTCTAGAATAGGAAGAGAAATCCCCAACATGGAAGAGTATAAAATTGGAAGATAAGATACAAGGAAAAGTAATGTGGTACCAGCCTAGCATGAATGATTATTGAAGATTCACTACAGATTTATCATATAGAAAATCTGTGTTGCTTTAGGCCATATCACCTAGGAATACAGATAATAATGAATTGAAAGTGATTGATGGTATGTATCCAGCGGATGTTGGCAATTTGATCTTTGGTTCCTCTGCATTTTCTAAAACCAGCTTGAACATCTGGAAGTTCACGGTTCACATATTGCTGAAGCCTGGCTTGGAGAATTTTGAGTATTACTTTACTAGCACGTGAGATAAGTGCAATTGTGTGGTAGTTTGAACACTCTTTGGCATTGCCTTTCTTTGGGATTGGAATGAAAACTGACCTTTTCCAGTCCTGTGGCCACTGCTGAGTTTTCCAAATTTGCTGGCATATTGAGTGCAGCACTTTCACAGCATCATCTTTCAGGATTTGAAAGAGCTCAACTGGAATTCCATCACCTCCACTAGCTTTGTTCATAGTGATGCTTTCTAAGGCCCACTTGACTTCACATTCCAGGATGTCTGGCTCTAGGTGAGTGATCACACCATTGTGATTATCTGGGTCATGGAGATCTTTTTTGTACAGTTCTTCTGTGTATTCTTGCCATCTCTTCTTAATATCTTCTGCTTCTGTTAGGTCCATACCATTTCTGTCCTTTATTGAGCCCATCTTTGCATGAAATGTTCCCTTGGTATCTCTAATTTTCTTGAAGAGATCTCTAGTCTTTCCCATTCTGTTGTTTTCCTCTATTTCTTTGCATTGATTGCTGAGGAAGGCTTTCTTATCTCTTCTTGCTATTCTTTGGAACTCTGCATTCAGATGCTTATATCTTTCCTTTTCTCCTTTGCTTTTCGCTTCTCTTCTTTTCAAAGCTATTTGTAAGGCCTCCCCAGACAGCTCTTTTGCTTTTTTGCATTTCTTTTCCATGGGGATGGTCTTGATCCCTGTCTCCTGTACAATGTCATGAACCTCCATCCATAGTTTATCAGGCACTCTATGTATCAGATCTAGGCCCTTAAATCTATTTCTCACTTCCACTGTATAATTATAAGGGATTTGATTTAGGTCATACCTGCATGGTCTAGTGGTTTTCCCTACTTTCTTTCATTTAAATCTTAATTTGGCAATAACAAGTTCATGATCTGAGCCACAGTCAGCTCCTGGTCTTGTTTTTGCTGACTGTATAGAGCTTCTCCATCTTTGGCTGCAAAGAATAGAATCAATCTGATTTTGGTGTTGACCATCTGGTGATGTCCATGTGTAGAGTTTTCTCTTGTGTTGTTGGAAGAGGGTGTTTGCTATGACAAGTACGTTCTCTTGGCAAAACTCTATTAGCCTTTGCCCTGCTTCATTCCATACTCCAAGGCCAAATTTGCCTGTTACTCCAGGTGTTGCTTGACTTCCTACTTTTGCATTCCAGTCCCCTATAATGAAAAGGGCATCTTTTTTGCATATTAGTTCTAAAAGGTCTTGTAGGTCTTCATAGAACTGTTCAATTTCAGCTTCTTCACCATTACTGGTTGGGGCATAGGCTTGGATTACTATGATATTGAATGGTTTGCCTTGGAAACAGAGATTATTCTGTCGTTTTTGAGACTGCATCCAAGTACTGCATTTTGAACTCTTTTGTTGACCACGATGGCCACTCCATTTCTTCTAAGGGATTCCTGCCCACAGTAGTAGATACAATGGTCATCTGAGTTAAATTCACCCATTCCAGTTCATTTTAGTTTGCTGATTCCTAGAATGTCGACATTCACTCTTGCCATATCCTGTTTGACCACTTCTGATTTGCCTTGATTCATGGACCTAACATTCCAGGTTCCTATGCAATATTGCTCTTTACAGCATCGGACCTTGCTTCTATCACCAATCACGTCCACAACTGGGTATTGTTTTTGCTTTGGCTCCATCCTTTCATTCTTTCTGAGGTTTATTTCCCACTGATCTCCACTAGCATATTGGGCACCTACCGACCTACTGATCAAATTGCCAACATCCGCTGGATCATCAAAAAAGCAAGACAGTTCCAGAAAAACATCTGTTTCTGCTTTATTGACTATGCCAAAGCCTTTGACTGTGTGGATCACAACAAACTGTGGAAAATTCTGAAAGATATGGGAATACCAGACCACCTGACCTGCCTCTTGAGAAACCTATATGCAGGTCAGGAAGCAACAGGTAGAACTGGACATGGAACAACAGACTGGTTCCAAATAGGAAAAGGAGTACGTCAAGGCTGTATATTGTCACCCTGCTTATTTAACTTATATGCAGAGTACATCATGAGAAACGCTGGGCTGGAAGAAGCACAAGTGGAATCAAGAATGCCGGGAGAAATATCAATAACCTCAGATATGCAGATGACACCACCCTTATGGCAGAAAGTGAAGAGGAACTAAAGAGCCTCTTGATGAAAGTGAAAGAGGAGAGTGAAAAGTTGGCTTAAAGCTCAGATCATGGCATCTGGTCCCACCACTTCATATGAAATAGATGGGGAAACAGTGGAAACAGTGTCAGACTTTATTTTTTGGGGCTCCAAAATCACTGCAGATGGTGATTGCAGCCATGAAATGAAAAGACGCTTACTCCTTGGAAGGAAAGTTATGACCAATCTAGATAGCATATTCAAAAGCAGAGACATTACTTTGCCAACAAAGGTCCATCTATTCAAGGCTATGGTTTTTCCAGTGGTCATGTATGGATGTGAGAATTGGACTGTGAAGAAGGCTGAGCACTGAAGAATTGATGCTTTTGAACTGTGGTGTTGGAGAAGACTCTTGAGAGTCCCTTGGACTGCAAGGAGGTCCAACCAGTCCATTCTAAAGGAGATCAGTCCTGGGATTTCTTTGGAAGGAATGATGCTAAAGCTGAAACTCCAGTACTTTGGCCACCTCATGGGAAGAGTTGACTCATTGGAAAAGACTCTGATGCTGGGAGGGATTGGGGGCAGGAGGAGAAGGGGACGACAGAGGATGAGATGGCTGGATGGCATCACCGACTCGATGGACGTGAGTTTGAGTGAACTCCAGGAGTTGATGATGGACAGGGAGGCCTGGCGTGCTGCAATTCATGGGGTTGCAAAGAGTCAGACACGACTGAGCGACTAAACTGAACTGAACTGACTGAATGGTATGTATCACACCCTCCAGGATTTTGGGCTCTCCATCTCTCAAGGTTCTTGTCCTTAAGATGTGACCACTCAGTCTGCTGTGAGTCCCTCAGCCTCTGCTGGTCATATTGGTAGGTAGGTGCCTTGCCTCTGGTCATAGTAATGCTTCCTTCTATTGGGCTGCTGTATCCTGTTGTGTGTTACTGACACTCTGGAATCCCTGTGCTCTTGGGGGCATTTAATTCACTGAAACTATATAAAGTCCATGCCTTTTGTGTCCACTCACGTCCTTAGCTGAGAACATGAATTCATGGTAAGCTGGAGTAAGAGACAAATCCAAGAGGCAGACTCCATGCTGAACTTGGAATTCTCCAGACACTGAAGCCCATGGCCTCAACTCCCAATAGGAAGAAGTTTTTACTCAGAGGACTCTCATGTAAACAGACCACATCTCACTGGTCTTTAAGACATGTCTGAATCCCAGATGTGGTGAATCATAGGCTGCAACTGGAGTCTGATCTGAGTATTTGACCTCCAGATCTTTTTAGCAGTCAATGATGAAACCATTTTCTCCCCAAATTCTGACCTAATCTCTGAATCACTGATCACTAGCTTGGTCCCAACTGGGTATAGCACAACACTTTGAAACTCAGCCATTCTTCCACTTATGAAATCTCATGGATAACTCTGATTCTACATTTCAAATTTCTCCTTTCTCTCCCTCCCTTTCTCTATAAATATACATATATATATATATATATATATATAGACAGAGGAGCCTGGTGAGATATAGTTCACAGGGTTGCAAAGAGTTGGACATGACTGAAGTGATTTAGCACGCAGCTCTGTTGAAAAAAGTATGGTAGTAGCCAAGGTTATAATATTTTTAATATATGCATAATTTATTTGTAAGACAAAGCACTATTCACTGTTACTTAGCTACAATGTTAGGAAACTGCCATTGCACATACTCTAGTGTGAAATTTCAGTAAATACTTTTCTATGTGCAGGATTATTTTAAGCCCACTACATTTACATGTTATTGCTGCAATTATAAGATATCAGCTACCAATTATGATAATGTTTTATTTACTTTATATTTCAAGAAAAAAAGCCACTAAGTTAAAATTATCTAGTATATCTCAATTACATTCTAATAAAATATTCACTAATATCTTACAGGAAAAAAATCTGGAATAAATTAGTTTAGTTAATAATCTTGATCATTTTAAGATGAAATAACGCTTTTTTCCCTCAAATTTAAATACTTCATATTTTTAGTATGTTTGTGAGCTAAAAATAAAGAAGCACAGCAAATTCCAAGATGATGTGTTTTCCTTATTCTAAGGAAAGAGTTAAGCCTGAACATAGAGCAGGATTTTTAGAAAGTAGACAGCTATTGATTTTGGCTGCTTCAGTACTGGACATGTCACATCACATAGCTCTTATATTTAGTCCATTATGAGCTTTGCTATTTTTCTCCCTGCCTGCCCCTTCCATCTTTTAGCAATGATGATAATTATAAAATAGTAAAAATATAAAACATAAAACAGTAAAATATTTATACGGAATGTCTACATAACTCAATGTGGTTAAAGTAAAAAAGCCTTAATATTTTTGATGGGCATGGTTATAAAATATATATAAATATATATAAAAATATATAAAATATAACATAGCTGACTCCCTTTTTTATACAGCAGAAACTAACACAACACTGTAAAGCAATTACACTTCAATAATAAAGAAAAAACAACAAAATCTATAAAAGTAAATATAAAAATAAAGTATAATTATATATCACCATATTTTTTAACATTTTCTTAATGAATAACTGTTTTGAGTTATAGAACATGAAAGATTTTGGGGTTGATTTAGTCATTCAATCCATTTGACAAGTATTTATTGAGCGCTACTATGTTCCAAGAACAGTGAACAGAGGTAGAGATAGAACAGAGAACAAAGTATATAAAAAGCCCTGCCCTGCTGCTGCTCACATATGTGGGATGTTGATCTCCACAGCAAACAGACCCTGACTGCTGTGGTTTTGATTGTCCTGTCTTTTCCTCTGTTCTCTGCTGTCCCCTCACTGGCACCGTGGCTCTCTTGATCTGGGTCATCATGGTAGGTCTTTTCCTAAGCATCTCTCCAAGCCAATGAGAAACCATATCCCTGGATGGAGTCCAAGCAGCTCACCTTTGTTTGCTGCCCATGTGCTGCTCCCTGACTTTCCTAGCAGTTCCCTCATCCCTGCTCTGAGTTTAGGGTCTTCCCTTGTTTTCTTAAGTAGGTGTGACTGAACCCTAATGATCTGATTCAATCATGAGGCCCAAAGGTCTCCAGGCCATTTTTTCCTGGGAAGACAAAATGCATCACATTCAAATGACATGCTCAAGAGTAGCCACCATGCTACTACACATATATATTACATTTTCTTTTTTATGATTGTAGTAACTTAGCTGATAATTCTGTGAAGCAAAGTGAAGTGAAAGTTGCTCAGTCGTGTCCGACTCTTGGCAACCCCATGGACTATACAGTCCACGGAATTCTCCAGGCTAGAATACTGGAGTGGGTAGCCTTTCCCTTCTCCAGGGCATCTTTCCGACCCAGGGATCGAACCCAGGTCTCCCGCATTGCAGGTGGATTCTTTACCAGCTGAGTCACAAGGGAAGCCTGATAATTCTCTGGACCTCCGCAAAATCTGAAAAAGACAGACACCTAAACTTCCCAAGGGAGGGGAAAATCCCATACTCCCCTGTTTTGACCACTCAGAAGTGCAGGGAGAGGAGCAGGAATCCTGACCTGCCTTGAAGGGAAGGAGGGTGATTAAGGGGAAAGGAATGTCTGAGACTCATGTCAGAGCTGGAAGGGGGTCTTGCTGGGTAGCAGTGTAGCACAGTGATTAGGGGACTCCAGTTCTATGGCCAGATTGCTTGACTGTACGTACCCCTTACAATCGTTTGACATTGGCCTGTCTGCTCAATAACTTTGTGCTTCAGTTCACTCATCTGTAAAATAATACATACTTCATAGGAGTATGAGACTCAGATTAATACAGATAGAATGCTTTGTTTTGTACCTGGTTCATAGTAAGCAGCTGGTAAATGGTAGCTACTATTTTAATCTCTTTACTTCTTTTTACAGATGAAGATATACACCCTAAGATTTTAAGTGAACAGAAAGTTAGAGGTAAGACAAATGCCGAAATCAGGCATCCCGATTCTCATCATATTACACAGATTTCTTTTTCTGATATCCTGCATACTTAAAAAAGGAAAGAAAGAAATACTGAATCATTTAAATGATTAGGAAGGGGCCATTCAGTTATACATAAATTCCTTTTCCCCTCTAAAACTGAAATATGCAAATGGGCCTTACCCAGTTCTATTTCCCCAGCATCCAGTGGGCAGGACTAGTTTAGAGGCAAGAGACAAAGGGTCCAAAAGCCCCGGGAAGTTTAACTTTATGCACTATTTGCTTCCTTACCTTAAACTTGTCAACTTCAGCTTTTGAACATGTTGCATGATAAGATAGCACCTGGTTCAGAAAAAAAGGAAAAAATAAATTTCAATAACTAGACATGACTTAATTTTCTGAAATTCTCCTGGCACAAAACTAAACTTTGTTCAAGAACACCACCTTGACATAATAATGGGTGCTAATGTATGATGAGAAATTCCCAGTAACCATCTGTGATACAGATTATCTTCTGTGCAACTACAGAGAAATCTATTATAATGAGGAATGGAATGACAGTCCAAGTTAAAGGCTACGTATTTTATACCAGGATATTTTTATAAGTAGTTATTTTACCCAAGGGACATGATGTAACTCAAGACCACAGTTCCCAAGGTGTGAATATTTCTCCCATGAAATGCTTTGAAATGCAAATAAATTAAAAGGTATATGTATGTGTGTGTGCACATGTATATATGTGCATATTTGTGTGTGTGTGTCTATGTGTGTGTCGTGTGGCAGACACTGTAACTTGCTGACTCAACTTCCACGTCTGGTCTATTCTCATTTGCCTGCTTTTGTTCTCTAGGAAAGATACATTGGTATTCCCAACCATCTGCAATTTTCTTTTTAATTGGCCACACTCTGTTGCGTGTGGGATCTTAGTTTCCTGACCAGGAATTGAACCCATGTTCCCTGCATTGGAAGGCAGATTCCTAACCACTGGACTATAAGGGAAGTCCCCTGCAATGTTTTTTGTAAAAGGATGATATTTCCCTGTTTCATGGACATCAGCCTTAGTATATGATTTATTTTAGTCAATGGATGGTGGAGGAAAGTGATGATGCTACGTTTGAGAACAGCCTTTAAGAGCCATCATGTGGTTCTGCCATGCTCTCTTTCCTCCACCACAGGACGGGCATGGTCCTGAGAGGTGCTGCCCCTCTCAGCCTGGGTCTCCAGGTGAAGAAAATGCATGGAGCTGAGCCATAGCCAACACACTGCTGATGCTGTGTCACATGAGCAAGAAATCAGCTTTTGTGCTTTATCATCGCATCATAACTTACTGATAGAGTTTGAAAATCAAAAACCCAATTGGCAGGCTCCCTGCCACTAGGCGTTATCATGTCGGGTGGCCGTGTGACATTCCTCTGATCGATAAAATATATGTGGGAGTGTTGTGTCTGCCTGTATCCTTTCTTTGTTTTCCCTGGAAAACAGCTGTAAGGCCTAGACATTCAGCAAAATCTGTCATCTATGAGGTTATGGCCATAAGCGTGAATAGATGCATTGTTACAGATCTAGAGCAGAAAGGGAAAGAGAAATGAAGCCAACCCTGGTCTGCCCTGTTCCAGACTTATTGTTCTGTAGAACAAATAAACTCACATTTCCTTGAGTCAGTATTGGATGTTATGAGGCAAATGCACACACTCATGCACACACAAACACAATGTATGTGTGTGCACACACAAGCACATTATACATGTGCTACCAGTTCCATCCTTAATCTGTACAAATATCAAATAAATCTGAGAAAGGTTAAATCCCTCTTCAACTACAGCTTTCTTAGTGCATATTTTGCTCTGAAAAGTAAAGTAATACATTTCTTCTGAAACGGACAGTCTCTTGTTGGTGAGCAGGGATGTATCATCAGCTAATAAGAGTACCTTGTTCATGCAGGAGCAGGCCCTTTGGTAAACTGCAGTCTAGGAGGAGGCGACATTGTCCCCTCAAAGAATCCCTAGAAGGGCAACAAGCCAGCAAAGCAGATTCCACAGGACAAGAGATCCTTGCGCCCTGCTATAGAATGCTCTGATTTTATCCTTCCAAGAAGTTTCTGCTGTTTGGTCCTAAAGGGTTTCCTGGAATGCATCAGGAAGGTGATCATGTGTCATTGCTCAGTCACCCTCAGGACTTGCTTTACACACAGAGCACAGCAATGAGAACCTAGTAACACCTGTACCCCCTTCATGTATACCATCGTTGCAGCTACCATACAACCCTGACCAGACAGAAATACACAACAGTGGCCTTGCTTAGCTCCTTGTTTCTTACTGTAGTAAAGCCTCTGATCAAATGTGACCACCTCACTCTTCCTAATGAGCATCTACAAAGGCTGTGAGGACACTCAGGACTTTCTCTCATCACCTGTGGTCAGGGATCACATCCATTTACTCCTCAAACTGCATCAGCTTTGGTTGTTCCCTCATAATTTCACTGAAACAGCTTGTATCATGGTTTTCCATTTCTTGCTATCAAATCCAGATCTCTCTGGACAGATCTGCAAATATATTTTGCAGCAACATTGAATGCAGGTGATTGCTCTGGCTGTTTTTGAAGAGGGTCTTCTTGACACCACACTATTTTGGTTGTCATTCCACATTCCTGTCTGTTCTTTTTCTGTGTTCTCTTTTAGCCTGCCTCCTCTATTTGAACTCTAAATGGAGACATTTACTCAGTCTCTTCTTCAGTGATGTCACACATGCTCATGACCTTATATACCATTTATAAGTTGACAACTTTCAAATTTAGCCCTAATCTCTCCTTGAGCTTCAAATCCACATATCCTGCTGTTTACATCACTAACTTCCAACTTGGTTGACTCATCATTTTCCCATCTTTAGTAGACAGAATGATGCTCCTCATCCCCTCATGATGTCCACATCCCAGTCCCTGAAACATGCACATATTTATGTTACATGGCAAGGGGGAATTTAGGTGCCAGTGGATTTAAGGATGCTCATCAGCTAACCTGTAGATAGGAAGATGATCCTGGATTATCTAGGTGAACATAATATAGTCACAGGAGTCTTTATAAGTCAAAGAAGAAAGCAGGTGAGTCAGAATCAGTGATGTGACATGAGAAATATCGACACTCCATTGCTAACTCTAAAGACGGAAGGGAGACATGAGCCCAGAAATGCAGGAAGCCTCTAGAAACTAGAAAAGGCATGGAAACAGACTGTCCCCCAGAGCCTCCCCTAGAAGAAACACAGCCTACTCACACTTTGATTTTAGCTCAAGGAGAGCCATTTCAGACTTCTGACCTCTAGAATTTCAAGATAATAAAGTTCTGTCTGTTGTTTTAATCCACAAAGTTTGTGCTAACTTGTTACAGGAGCCATGGGAAATGGATGTCACTCATCTATTTTTCTCCCAGTCTTCCCAGCAACATGATGAAACTTCATCCAATCAATTATTTAAAGTAGAAAAACCTGAGGGTGATCCTTGATTTTTTTTTCCCCCCTCCCTCTTTCCCTCAGATTGAATCCAGCAGAACAATATGTCATTTCCACTCCTGTATCCTGACTCTTTCCAGTTTTACCACCACCTACCCAGGTCCAGTCCACCATCCTCTCCTAGCTGGGCCCTGACAATCATCTTTCTACCCTGACCCCTTCTGATCTCTTTGGCATACATCAGCCAGAGTGGTACCTAAGAAATATAAATCAGATCTTGCCATCCTCCAGCTGAAAACTCATCAGTCATCAGTGACTCTGGTTACACTTAGAATAACATCGCGATGTGGCCCCTGGCGCCCTCTCAAATCACACTGCATGCCCTGCACTCTCTTCTATATATTCTCTGGACATGCTCACCTCCTTTAGGGTTTTCTATACACCAAGCTCTTTTCCATCTTAGAGCCTTATTTGCCCTTATCTCCTGGTTTATATTTTCATCCTTCTGAAATTAGGTTAAATGTTACCTTTTCAATGAGGTCTTCAGTCTGTGCCTTGAGAAACCAGCTCACTCACCATTACTCTCTGTGTTCACAGGCTGTTTCCTTCACACCACTTATCACAGTTGGAGTTATGTGTTGGCTTGTTCGTCCCCTGCCTCCCCCTCTAGACTGCAAGCACCATGAAGGCAAGGATCAAATCTCGTTTTGGTTGCCAATGGATATCCTGTCCCTAGAAGAATGCCTGATACTTAGTTGGCACTCAGCGAATATTGAATGAATCATGCAATAGAAAATAATCTTCAAAGAAAAGAATCTATTTCTCATACGCTTCTCTGCTTGTATTATTAGTGGCCTTAATTTATGTCTTTTCCTCAACAAAATCATAATATGTCTTAGAGCATAAACTGAACAGTGTAGGTGGGGTGGCCAGTTTTAACAAATAAAAATACAGGACACCCCATATAATTTGAATTTCAGATAAATCACTAATATCTGCACTATTTGAGACATAGTTATACTGAGAATATTATTTGTTGTTGATCTAAAGTTCAAATTTAACTGGGTGTCTTTCTGTTTGAACCCAGTAACCTTACTTCTCCTCTCTCCAAATTAAAAAGGCTGGAAACAAATATGGAAAACTTTAAGCCACATTGCAAAATTTTTCATGTTCCTCACTCTAAGCCTTCCCAGTGACTTTTTCTTCCCAGTATTTTGTCTGGCAAACCTACCAAATATCTCAAGTCTAGAGTATTTTCAGCAAAGTCAAATAACCTCACTAATCTAAGATCTGAGACTAACCTATGGATGCCATTGAAGGAAATATAATCAGATCAAAGTAATTCCTGATTACTTATAGCATAACCAATATTCCAAAGAGAATCATTGTGTGTTTGTATGTGCACATGTGGGTGTGACCACATGGCACAGCTGATGACTAAAAATCATGCAAGTTTCTGTGGTGGAGAATAAAAAAAACAAGTTAAAGAATTTATTTTTTAAGCTACTATTGTTGTTAAACCCTTTTGGATAAGTTAAGGTTTCCTCCATGTTTCTAGAGCACATTAACTTTAAAAGAATCCCTTAAGCTATATATTTCATACCAAGGAGTTAGAGATACTATTTATTTCTGAGTAATAATATATTTGATAGAATAAAAAAGTTTAAATGAATGTACTGTAATGGTTTTGAAGAAAGAAGCATTTGCAAATCTTACATATACACTTCCTCTATGAAGAACATCGTTAGTTTATGAGAGTTTGGCCATTACATACACACTCACAAGATTTTTTTTGACAGCTAAATAGAATTTGTATAAAGTTTACTTACAAAAGTAAACAGCTGACCCACAGAGCACTTAACAAACATTAAACTTTCACAAGAAAAATGTCTATTCCAGATAGTTTTATCTTTTGTAGCTGTATTCATTTTGAAAATATTTTAAAGTAAAATGTAGTGACTCAGTTTCATTGGTGAGCTCTGACTGAAGAAATCTCTATAGTTCCAAAAATAAATCACTATTTGCAAAACCCTACCAACTTTAATTATCTTTTGGATTGAATTTGCTCCTAGCAAAACAAAGAAACAGAGGCAAGGAAATGTAAAAGAAAGCCACTGTTAGACCCATGCACAACAGACTAAAGAAGTCATGTTTTTGTGCTGTGTCTCCACAGCAGGAAAAGACAATTAACTATATTTCAAAAGGAAAACATTGAGCAGAACTATGAAATAGGACCACGGTAGCAAGCCTTGCCCTCTGCTGTATGCGGTTCGAGACCAGAGCCAAATGCTTGCCTCGCAGTCCCAGGAACTGCCCCTAAGTAGCGGAGGGCAAATCTCTGACAAGAGAGTACTGAATGTTAATTTATTGCGGATCTAGGAAGCCATTTGCTCCTGGAATGAGAAATGAACCATTGCAAATGCTGGCTGCCAGAAGTACAAACATAAAGAACCACTTAACAGGGAGAAGGAACGCAGGCCTTGCTGAGGACCCAGACGGGCTGTCTCGGGAGTCCTGAATATTTACTGATGTGTTTACAGCTCAGGTGGCAAAGTGGCACTTGGTGGCACTTGGAAAAAACTGGTATCAGAGTTAAGGTGGTCTGCAGTTAATTCGGAGAAGGCAATGGCACTCCACTCCAGTACTCTTGCCTGGAAAATCCCATGGATGGAGGAGCCTGGTGGGGTGCAGTACATGGGGTCGCACAGAGTCAGACACGACTGAAGCGACTTAGCAGCAGCAGCAGCAGCAGCAGTAAAATTCCAAATACTTTATTCTGATGAGCTCGTAAGAAGTAAAGAAACTCTGAGATCAGCAGCAGGCCTCTGCCAAAGGTGGCAAACCACAAGGAATGAAAAGCCAATTGACTTGGGATGACTTGATAGAAGGGCTATCTGAGTTAAGAGCCATTCTCTAGAAGTTCTTAACAAGAGGATGATAGGCTTCAAAGACACTGCAACTGGACGAACACAGGGAAA
The DNA here is from genome assembly GCF_019923935.1 of Bubalus bubalis. NCBI lineage: Eukaryota > Metazoa > Chordata > Mammalia > Artiodactyla > Bovidae > Bubalus > Bubalus bubalis. The sequence continues at coordinate 71,249,000 of NC_059158.1, read as the reverse complement.
CCGAGAAATCACCAGTTTCTACTGTTAAATATTTAAGAAAGTGTCTGCTGTTTAATGGAATAAAATGTTCAGAAAGATGACTTCAAATAACTGTGTCTGCTGAGTGACCTGTTATCACAGCCTTTGGGCTATATCTGTCATAAAACATATTTTTAATATTCTAAAAAAGACAAAATCTGTTGGAATTTAAAGGAGAATAAAAGATTCCTGCAGAATCTAGGGTAATAAATAAAATAGTCAATTGTCAGAATGACGTCAGTTCAGCCACCTTTTAACTACTACCTGCAGGAAAGAAGGGCCACACTCGTAGTTCGCATCAGTATATATGTATTGTGTACCTGCTATGTGTAAATCATTGTGATAGATATTTTGGTCTTCTTTTTCCTATCCTGGCAAATAAATTTTATTGGTGGTGGTTTTGTCACCAAGTTGTGTCTGACTCTTGTGACCCCATGGACTGTAGCCTGCCAGGCTCCTCAATCCATAGGATTCTCCAGGCAAGAATACTGGAGTGGGTTGCCATTTCCTTCTCCAGGGGATCTTCCTGACCCAGGAATCAAACCCGGGCCTCCAGCATTGCAGGCAGATTCTTTCCCAATTGAGCTACGAGGAAATTGGAGGCCTCAGTTTTATTTGATTGCTGGGTTGTAGGAAGCACTGTGCTTCATACAGTGCTTTGCTGAGGCTTAAGGTGACTCAGATGATAAGGAATCTGCCTGCAATGCAGGAGACCCGGGTTCAATCCCTGGGTCGGGAAGATCCCTTGGAGAAGGGAATGGCTACCCACTCCAGTATTCTTGCCTGGAGAATCCCATGGACAGAGGAGCCTGGTAGGCTACAGTCCATGGAGTTGCAAAGAGTTGGACATGACTGAGCAACTAACACTTTCATCCCATTTTCAAGGAAGAGCTCAGCAGGAGTTCTATGCAGAGTACATCATGTGAAGTACCCAGCTGGATGAATCACAAGCTGGAATCAAGATTGCTGGGAGAAATATCAACAACCTCAGATATGCAGATGATACCACTCTAATGGCAGAAAGTGAAGAGGAACTAAAGAGCCTCTTGATGAGGGTGAAAGAGGAAAGTGAAAAAACTGGCTTAAAACTCAACATTCCAAAACTAAGATCATGGCATGTGGTCCCATCACTTCATGGCAAATAGATGGGTAAAAAGCAGAAACAGTTACAGATTTTATTTTCTTGAGCTCCAAAATCACTGTGGACAGTGATTGCAGCCACAAAATTAAAAGACACTTGCTTCTTGGCAGAAAAGCTATGACAAAGTTATACAGCACATTACAAAAGTAGAGATGTCACTGCCAACAGAGGTCCATATAGTTGTGTATGGATATAAGAGTTGGATCATAAAGAAGGCTGAGCACTGAAGAATTGATGCTTTTGAACTGTGGTGCTAGAGAAGACTATTGAGAGTCCCTAGAACAGCAAGGAGATCAAATTAGTCAATCCTAAAGGAAATCAACCCTGAATATTCATTGGAAGGACTGATGCTGAAGCTGAAGCTCCAATATTTTGGCTACCTAATGCGAAGAGCTGACTCATTTGGAAAGACCCTGATGCTAGAAAAGATTGAGGGCAGGCAGAGAAGGAGGTGGCAGAAGATGAGATGGTTAGATTGCATCACTGACTCAATGGACATGAGTTTGAGCAAACTCAGGGAGATAGTGAAGGACAGGGAAGCGTGGCATGCTGCAGTCCATGGGATTACAAAGAGTCTGACATGACTTAGTGACTGAACAACAACAGCAGGAGCTCTCTTCAATATAACCTTCCTTTTCACCTTTTCTCCCCTATTTCTCCATTTCAAATGTAAAGTAACAAAATTCTATTCCTTTCTCATAGAGAATGGTTTTCCATACCCTCTGGTTGTTGGAGGCAGTCAAAATTTATTCCCTCATATATTTACTATCCTGGGAGGGCTTGTCAAGAATCTTCCCATGGAATCCCAATGCCAAAGTTAGATAATTTTTCGCTACATTCTTACACTTCAGAAATTCTCATATACCTCTTAAGTCATTCATTAGCTCAGTGGGTCACAAACGTTAACATGCATCAGAACAGAGATGCCTGCCTCCAGAATTCCTGGTTAAGAGGAGCTAGGGTGGGACCTTAACAGCTGCATTTCTAACAAGTTCCCAGCATCAGAGGTTGATGCTGCTTGTCTGGGAACCACACCGTGAGAACCACTGTTCTGATTCCCATCGATGGATTCTAGGTTTAAAATGTCTAGATTAGAGGGGAGGAGTGAGCAGAAATGAAAGAAACAAAGTGGTTTGGGTCTTCTCCCAAATCCCAGTACGATTTGAATAGCTTTATTTTTTAAGATGCTTAGAAATATTTCCTTAGTTTTATTCTGCTAGTTAGCTTTCATGACTATATTTCTTTACACTTCTGAATTTCATTGACAATGGAGATAAAGATGCTGTGAAATTAGTTTCATTGGATTTATTTAGAACACTTTGGCTTATGCAAGTAATTTGGTAAAGATCCTGTGTAAAATTATGTCATCATGTAAGTCAACTCTTTGACATTTCTGGGCCCAGAAATCAGAATTTATCCCTGTGTTGCACTGGTTTACAGAATGACTTCATTTTCTCCCTGTCTATAGGGGTCAGTAGTAGTACTTGATTTTGCTTATGTAGATTAATTGCTTTATGGATTATCTACAGCATTCTTACAGCAGGTCCTTTTCTTCCATTCAGTAGTTTTGTCTTCTTACTTTGTGGTCACTTAGTACACCAGCATTGGGAAGCAGCATAGCTTGTTGGTTGAACACAGGGATGCTGGAGTTAGATGGCCTGGGCTCATAATCCTGGTCCACGAGCCCTTAATTATCTAAACTCACTGAGTCTCAGTTTACCTATCAGTAAAAGGCAGGGAATATTTGTATTTTCCACTCACATTTCACTAGCTGGAGAAAGTCCCATGGCTCTATTTAACTTCGAGGGAGTGGAAGGTATAACCCTACAGCAGGCTCAGCAGGTGATGGGCTCTAAAGATTACCACAATGGTTCGGTCAGTCAAATAGCAGGTAGAATTAGAATTGTTTTTGAAATCAGGGCAAATGAATCCAATATATGAACCACAGCATGTGAATTTTATGGTGCTTTTCCATTTTTGCTTCTTTCCTGATTCTCTTCTGTATTTCAAAGAGTTGTGCGTGGTATACAGGATCTTCAAATAAGTGGGATTATAGTATAACCTTATTACCTTCTTTATATTTAACATATGTAGTGCATGTAGCATATGGTCATTAAACATTGCTGATTTGACTAAACATATTGTGATACCCATAGAAGAAAATTATTATAACTGAAAGGTTATTATTGGGTTAATTCAGTTCCATAGCTTTTAGGAACTGCTTAGCTACCAATTTCAATCACTTTAATGTCCTTAGGGTGAAAGAAATAGTCTATTTCTTTCCAAAAAGTTGCATGTGGCAATAATTCTAATTTTTAAAAAGTTTTTAATTGTCTCTCATAAAAGATCTCAGCCATTAACATTTAAATTCAAAAGTCTTTTTTGGATTAATTCTTACTGTAATTTAATATAGCTCTCTATATATGCACATTACACTATAATTTATAACTGTTTCAAAATAAATGTTCCTTTCTCACAATTGCATAACTCCCCACGTTATGTGTGAAAGTGAGGCTGTTTTTTTAATCATGTAGGTTATTAAGAGTATTAATATTTCACAAGTGTTTTTCTAATGAACTCATTGCTTGCTTGTTTTCTTATTTGTTAATAGCAAAAGAAGAGAACATAGCCTTCTTTTGGACTAATTGAACAACCTGGATTGGTTATTTCTGTTTCTAAAACAACTATAATATGTGTCAAGGCTTTTTCAAATCTATAATTTAAATATTTGGAACTGACATTTCTTAATGCCAGATCTGATTTCACTTAATGCCATATTTCAAAGTAGCTTGTTATTGAATATATATTTATTTTCTGTACCTCTCCCCTCATGGTTTTTGCATAATCAACAAGACTATCATGGTTGATGATCTGGGAAGAAATACCTTGATTATTTGCATTGATTGTGCAGGAACACCATAGAGAACTTTATGTTTGAAGCAGTGTGGTTTTGCTGGAAGCTACCCCTGGAGTAAAAGGAGTAAGAGGGGACAAGGCCTAGTTTGGGTCACTGTCAAACTGACTGGGGCCACAAGGGCAAACAGTTGCCATGGAGGAAAGAGAAGTCCAAAAGTAAGAGTGAAAAAGGGCAGCTTTACTCTGTCTGGGCAAGGTTGGTGGCTACAGAGATAAGATTAGATCTGAGGGAGTAAGTCAGGGAAGAGTATACAAGCAGTTGAGTATCTGGATCATGAGCCATTCATTCAAGAAGTATCTATTAAGGACTTGCAAAACATTCTCTGGCATAAATGCTACCAACATTTTCTTAGATCAGTCTCCCAAAGCAATAGAAATAAAAACAAAAATAAACAAATGTTTGACCTAATCAAAGTTATAAGCTTTTGCACAGCAAAGAAAACCATAAACAAAATGAAAAGACTGGGAGAAAATATTTGCAAATGACGTGACTGACAGGGCTTAATTTTCAAAATATACTAACAGCTCATATATACTAACAGCTCATACAACTCAATAACAAAACCCCCAAACAACCCAATCAAAAAAATGGGCAGAAGACCTAAGTAGACATTTTTCTAAGGAAGACATAGGATGGCCAAAATGCACTTGAAAAGATGCTCGTCATCACTAATCAGTTCAGTTCAGCTGCTCAGTTGTGTCTGACTCTTGGTGACCCCATGAACTGCAGCATGCCAGGCCTCTCTGTCTATCACCAACTCCCAGAGTTTACTCAAACTCATGTCCATTGAGTCGGTGATCCCTCCAACCATCTCATCCTCTGTCACCCTCTTCCCCTCCTGCCCTCAATCTTTCCCAGCATCAGGGTCTTTTCCAATGAGTCATTTTTTTGCATCAGGTGGCCAAAGGATTGGCTTCAACATCAGTCCTTCCAATGAACACCCAGGACTGATCTCCTCTAAGATGGACTGGTTGGATCTCCTTGCAGTCCAAGGGACTCTCAAGGGTCTTCTCCAATACCACAGTTCAAAAGCATCAATTCTTTGGCACTCAGCTTTCTTTATAGTCCAACTCTCATATCCATACATGACTACTGGAAAAACCATAGCCTTGATGAGACGGACCTTTGTCGGCAAAGGAATGTCTCTGCTTTTTAATATGCTGTCCAGTAAGAGTCTTTTAATTTCATGGCTGTAGTCACCATATGCAGTGATTTTGAAGCCCCCCCATACTGGAGAGGGTGTGGAGAAAAGGGAACCATCCTACACTATTGATGAGAATGTAAATTGTTGCAGCCACTGTGGAAAACAGTATGGAGTTTCCTTCAAAAACCCACAAAACAAGAGTTGCTATATGATCCAGCAATCTCACTCCTGGGCATGTATCCAGAAAAAAGCTAACAATTCAAAAAGATACATGCATCTTGACACTCTTCATAGCACTATTCACAATAGCCAAGACATGGAAACACACTAAATGTCCATAAGCAGGTAAATGGATAAAGAAGATGTGGTGTATATATATATACAATGGAATACTCGGGTATAAAAATGAACGAAATAATGTTATTATCACACTAATACTAAGTGAAGTAAGTCAGAAAGAGAAAGACAAATGCCATATAATATCGCTTAATATGTGGAATCTAAAATATGAACCAGATGGAATGTATCTACAAAAACAGAAGCAGATACAGAGACACAGAGAACAGATGGTGGTTCCAAGGGGGAAGGAGGGTGCGGGAAGGACAGACTCGGTGTTTGGGATTAGCAGATGTAAACTGTTATATATGGGATGGATAAACAAAAAGGTCTTACTGCGTAACACAAGGAACCATATTCAACTTCCTGTAATAAACCATAATGGAAAAGAATATAAAAAAGAATATGTGTGTGTATAACTGAATCACTGCTGTGCAGCAGAGATTAACACAACATTGTAAATCAACTATATTTCAATAAGATAAAATTTTAAAAAATCTATTGAGGAGTTGATTTGCACCAAGCACTGTGTACCTGGTCCCTGTCTTAATGGAACTTCTGCTTCAGCAGTAGAGATACACACTAAACAGGCAAACACGTGCATTGAAATAATGTCTATAAAGTCAACTAGCAAAATGCTGAAGGAGACAACTGGGGGTGGGCAGAGTGTGGGAAGGTGGCAGGAAAGTGGGTTAGGGATTCCTTCTCTGAGATGGTACTTTAAGCCAAACCCAGAAAATAGAAAGGAGCTAGCCAGGGCAAGAGGCAGAGGCAAGGTATTTGGGGTGGAAGGTGAAGTTTCCTAGAGGGCAATGTGGGTGAGGCAGGGGAGACCTGAGGTGAGGAGGGAGGGCTGGGTAGAGGCCAGGCCATCCAGAGCTTTCTAAGTTAATAAAGGATTTTTATTGTCCTCAGTGGGAAGACACGGGGGAGTGTGGGGCAAGAGATTGACTGTGACCCGGGCAGCCCCTTATGCACTCTTCTTCAATTATACTCCCCTCCAGATGTGACCGCCACCCCTACTTTCAAGGCATTTTCCCCCGAGGTATATTATGTAGTTTTGCCTATTCCTAAACTAAGAAAAGCAGATTCCCATTACATGTAGAACAGGATCCCAGTTGCTATACAGGATGGATTGGAGGTAGACAAGAGTGGATGGGAGAGAGAGAACAGATGGGAGAGAGAGAGAGAGCAGCTGGGCCAGGACAGTAGAAGTGGGGATCAAGGTCTGTGGAATCTGGAAAAAAGAGCCCTACCTGAGGAGAAGGGACCAGAACCATGGGAGTGCCCAGGCTTTGTCTTTCTCTTTGTGACACTTAGACAATGGTATTGCTCGAGACCTTGGCCATCCAAGTCTGAACTATGCAGAGAAGGGCTCAGCTCTGGCGCTCCTGGGCTGTGGTCCACCCTCCTGGGGAGAAAAGTCCCTGGGGTCCAGGGGACAGGTCCACCCAGACTACATAGCAGGTACTTGGCATCACCCAGACTAAACTCCAGGCACCCCAAAATTTCCCCCAGGCACCCCACAGGCCCCAGCCCACTGCCAGGACCTGCACGGGCTTCTTCCCCAGATTGGCATCCTCTGAGTGCACCTCGGGGTGGGGGCTATTTGCCAGGCTGTGGACAGAGGCTGGACCATGCGGGCTGGCAGGTTCACATGTATGTACACACTGAGCACAGTGCAGGGAGTTGGTGGGTTGTGGAGAGGAGGGGGGCTTTGTGGGCTTGGAGCCAGTGGGTGGCTCCTGGGTGTGATTTACTGCCTTTTGAAAGCGGCAGCCCCTTTCTGCTCCCTGTACTATAGCACTATCAAGACACTCGGCACCCAGATCCTGAAGATCCTGAGTGAAGGTCAGTTTCTTACTCAGCTTGGTCTCACAGGCCAGCATGTCACTAGACAAGCAGGCCCTAGGGCGGGGCTGCTCCTCTGCAGAACGCAGTTCTCCCACTGAGGAGTACCTGTGCCAACTGACCCGGCCCAGCATTTGCTTCTGTCAAGACGGAATTAAAGACGGTGTTGCTGGTACTCAGCATAGACCCAGGCTATCACTCCTAGAATCTGCGCTGTAGGACAGAAAGGAACAGTTTCCCTACTGATAAATAAAGGTCCTAACTTTCAGTGAGGCAAAAGAGGAGGAGGACAATTCATTCCCAAGGTGCTTTATTCAACTTGAGCTTGTGGATCAACTGGCTCTTCTTCATTATGTGTCCCTTAACCCGTGAAGAGGCCCTTTACTCGGACTCTCTTCCCACCCCCATCGAGGCAGGTCAAAAGCTCCAGTGGTAAATGCAGTCCTGCGTTGACAGGACAGTCCCTGAAGGACACCTGAGGCACAATCTGCGCAGTGTGGCCCCTTGAAACAGACTTGAGCTTGAACCCTGGCTCCGCTTCCAGTTGTGCAAAGCAAGCCATAAAATCTCTCTCAGCAAGATTCTAAATCTTCCTGAACCCCAGTTTGCTCATTTGCCAAATAGTAATGATATTGTCTGAGCTTTCCTGGTGACACAGGGGTAAAGAATCTACCTGCCAATGCAGGAGATTCAGGTTCGATCCCTAAGTGGGAAAGACTCCTTGGAGGAGGAAATGGCAATTTCCACTCCAGTATTCTTGCCTGGAAAATTCCACGGACAGAGGAGTCTGTCTTGCTATAGTCCATGGGGTCACAAAAAGTCGGACATGACTGTGCACGCACACAATGATATTGTCTCCTTCATACTGCTTTGGTGAAGGTTAAATGAGATGAGTATTTGGTGAAGGCTAAATGAAACACACATATAATGTAATAGAGTGCCTGACATTTGGTATTTAGTGCATGTAGCATTATAAAAAGTACCAAAGAATAACAATGAAAGGAGGAGAAAGAGTAATAATGTAAATTAATGAAAGAAAAAATGTTTAAGCAAATAAGCCAGAACAAGTTACCATGCATGGGGACTACACAAACATCCTGCTGTGTCTGCGAGCTCTTGTCCAGGATTCCAAAGCACGTTTCTGAGACAACAGAGATGGCAAATCATTTGAGCATGGATTTGATTTTGGCAAACCACCAAATATCACTGGATAGAAAAGAAAATGAAAACATGGTCAACTTTCCATTAAAAAACAAGGTATGATGACTAGGAAGTACTGAGATGAATTTCCTCTTGCAGATGCCAGAACGATCCCTTGAAAATGTCAAGCTGATCATGTTTCTCTCTTGCTGAAACTCCTCCAACGATTCTCCACAGCCTTCACAATTGAGTTCCAGTTCCTTCCAGCAACAGAGGCATCTTGGTGATCCGGTCCCTGCTACTTCTGCAGCCTCAGGCCCTGCCTCTGTCCAGGTGTGCTGAGACAGCCTGCACAGCATCACCTCAGCCCTCCCTCCATCTGCCTGGAGTGCTCCTGCTCAAAACTGTAGAGCTCCTTGACACCTGTCACTCAGAAGTTACCTTGTCTGCAAAGCAGCAACAACTGAACTCTCTGCCTTAGATATGCCCCCTCCATGCTTTTCAACCTCTGCTGGAGCTCATCACCCTGTATGACAACCGCTCTGTCACCTGTTTCTATCCTCTACTATACTGAAATTACTTGAAGTATTGTACCACGGCTTATGAAATTTACATGTTGTCTAGGCCGTGTGGTTTTGGTGAGACATTAAAAAGTATGTACTGTATGAGGTATGGATGTATATACCTCAGGGTTAAGTGAGTCCTTGGCACATAACAGGTAATCCACTCATTATAACAATGATTACTTCTTGCAGACCTCACCATTCCCATTAAATTGTTTCAGTTCAGTTCAGTCACTCAGTCGCGACTCCATGAACTCTCAGCGACCCCGTGAACCACCGCACACCAGGCTTCCCTGTCCATCACCAACTCCCGGAATTCACCCAAACCCATGCCCTTTGAGTCAGTGATGCCATCTAACCATCTCATCTTCTGTCGTCCCCTTCTCCTCCTGCCCTCAATCTTTCCCAGCATCAGGGTCTTTTCAAATGAGTCAGCTCTTTGCATCAGGTGGCCAAAGGATTGGAGTTTCAGCTTCAACATCAGTCCTTCCAATGAATACCCAGGACTGATCTCCTTTAGGATGGACTGGTTGGATCTCCTTGCAGTCCAAGGGACTCTCAAGAGTCTTCTCCAACACCACAGTTCAAAAGCACCAATTCTTCGGCACTCAGCTTTCTTTATAGTCCAACTCTCACATCCATACATGACCACAGGAAAAACCATAACCTCGACTAGACGGACCTTTGTTGACAAAGTAATGTCTCTGCTTTTGAATATGCTGTCTAGGTTGGTCATAACTTTCCTTCCAAGGAGTAAGCGTCTTTTAATTTCATGGCTGCAATCACCATCTGCAGTGATTTTGGAGCCTCCTAAAATAAAAGTCAGCCACTGTTTCCCCATCTGTCTGACATGAAGTGATGGGACCGGATGTCATGATCTTAGTTTTCTGAATGTTGACATTTAAGCCAATGTTTTCACTCTCCTCTTTCACTTGCATCAAGAGACTCTTTAGTTCTTTACTTTCTGTCTTAAGGGTGGTGTCATCTGCATATCTGAGGTTATTGATATTCTCCTGGCAATCTTGATTCCAGCTTGTGCTTCTTCCAGCCCAGCATTTCTCATGATGTACTCTGCAGAGAAGTTAAATAAGCAGGGTGACAATATACAGCCTTGACGTACTCCTTTTCCTATTTGGAACCAATCTATTGTTCCATGTCCAGTTTTAACTGTTGCTTCCTGACCTGCATACAGGTTCCTCAAGAGGCAGGTCATGGTCTGATATTCCCATCTCTTTCAGAATTTTCCATGGTTTACTGTGATCCACACAGTCAAATGCTTTGGCATAGTCAATAGAGCAGAAATAGATGTTTCTCTGAAACTTTCTTGCTTTTTCGATGATCCAGCAGATGTTGGCAATTTGATCTCTGCTTCCTCTGCCTTTTCTGAAGTGTTTCAGAAATAGTTAAATGATGATAGGATTACTGGGAGAAGCCCACAGACTTCCCAGTTGACTATTTTTGCATAAAAGTATCACTTTTTTATATCCATGAGTTCTTTGTTGTCATTAAGAAGTTCCATGACTGGATTCTGGTATAAAATGATATCCAATAAATAAATTAGTAGTTTATTTATTATTATATTATAACTCAAACTATAAAATAAATATCCTTAAGTCCATACTGAGATGAATAAATAATTGAATAAATAAGTGGGTAGATGAGACAAACATCCTGTATGGAACAATTCAAAATAATGTAGGTAGACTTCTTCCTCAAGGAGGTCAAGCATATAACTCCCCACTCCTTAGGTGTGACTGTGCATAGTGACTTCCTTCCCAGATCTCAGTATGGAGAGGTGGTGGGCAGAGAGAAAGTCCACAGTGGAGAGACCTGACAAGCACTACCCCAGCCAAGCGATCAAGGTCCACATGAACATTTTGAAAGTATGTAAACTTGACATGATGTGATGAAAAGCACTTTAACTCTTACAATAACAATATAGGGACATTTTCACAAAATACCTGATCGGTATTTATCAAAAAAGTCATCGAAAAAAGAAAAAGTGTTACCCAAGAGGAGCCTGAGACATGGTAACTAAATGTAATAGGCTTTTCTGAATGGGATCCTAGAAAAGAAAAATGATATTAGGTAAAGGCTAAGTAAATATGAAGACAATATGGACTGCAGTTAATAGTCATGTAGCAATACTAGTTCGTTAACTGTAACAAATACAACACATTGATATGAGATGCTGATAACTGAGGAAACTCAGTGAAGCACATGTAGAAATTCCCTGTACTATCTTTCCAGTTTTTCAGTCAATCTAAAACTGTCCTAAAAACAGAGTTTATTTTTTAAAAATGTTACCTGGCTGATTTTCCATGTAGGGTCTCCCACTTTGCCCAAAATGCCTAAATGAATATCCAGAAACCATGACTAAAACTGACAACCCGCTGCTAGATTCCGGGAAGGATTTCCCCCATTTACAAGGCAGAGGCGGCTGCACTGAGGAGAATACCTGGCAGCGTAACCATGTTCACTCCTGAAATAAAGCATTCCCTGCCTGAAAGAAGCTGGATGGCCCCACCCTGCAGGCAGGGCTCTCACTCAGAGACCCAGGGTCTGCACTAACCAGAAAATTAATCAGGTGACCTACTGAATGGCAGCTGTTTTTGAAGTATTAGCCTTCATCTTGGGGGACGGAATCACTGCAAATAAAACACTATGAGGAGAGGATGTTATAACATAAGTAACAATTATTATTGATCTTTTATGAGCACTGTGCTAAAGATTTCACTTGCATTATAGCCTTTCTTCTTCATTACGATCCAACAAGGTTGGGAAGTGAGAAAAACAAAGCACAGAGAAGTTAGGCAACTTGCCGAGAGATACACAGAAACTGTTTAGAATGAAAATCCTAACAGTCTAACTTTAAAGCCCACACTTTTAACCATTCTATTGTACTTCATAAAAATCCTCCTAGCAGCATATACTGAGGATTGATTGAGATTCTTACTGTACTTTAATTGTGATCTTTACTTGTACTTTATTGATTCACTCAACAGATATTTTTTGGCTGTCTACCATGGGCCAGGTCTTGGGCTGTCACTGGACACACAAAAGTGAACCAGACACACAGACAAAGAAAGATGCCTTTCAGGGTTTCCTTGGTGGTCCAGTGGTTAAGAATCTGCCTTGCAGTGCAGTTTGATCCCTGGTTTGGGGTGATCCCATGTGCTGCAGAACAACCAAGCCTGTGCAGCACAACTGCCGAGCTTACACGCTGCAGCTACTGAAGCCCGCGCGCCTAGAGCCCATGCTCTGCAATGAGAGGCTGCTACACTGAGATCCCCGAGCACGCAATGCAGAGTACCACTGCTACCCCCTTTGCCGCAACTAGACTAAGCCTGCGTATCCACAAAGACCCACCAGAGCCAGAAAAAGATAAAATAAGGAAATCTTTTTTTTTTAAGACAGTTTTTCAGAAAATGAATAGGCAAGGTACATATTTGGAGAACATATTCACAATGCATATATCTGATCAAACACTGATATCTAGGACATATAAAGAACTCCTACTGCTCAATAATAGAAAGACAAATAGTCCAATTAAATGTGGCAAAAAATTTGGAGTGTTCACAAGAGAGGATAAACAAATTATAAATAAGTACATGAAGAAGTATATAACATTAGTCATCACAGAAATGAAAATTAAAACCACAATAATAAAAACACCAATACAGTATACTAACGCATATATGGAATTTAGAAAGATGGTAACAATAACCCTGTGTACGAGACAGCAAAAGAGACACTGATGTATAGAACAGTCTTATGGACTCTGTGGGAGAGGGAGAGGGTGGGAAGATTTGGGAGAATGGCATTGAAACATGTAAAATATCATGTATGAAACGAGTTGCCAGTCCAGGTTCGATGCACGATACTGGATGCTTGGGGCTGGTGCACTGGGACGACCCAGAGGGATGGTATGGGGAGGGAGGAGGGAGGAGGGTTCAGGATGGGGAGCACATGTATACCTGTGGCGGATTCATTTTGATATTTGGCAAAACTAATACAATTATGTAAAGTTTAAAAATAAAATAAAATAAAAAAAAATACTATTACAGACCTACTAGAAAGGCTAAAATTAAAAACAATGATGGCACGAAATATTGGTGAGACTGTGAAACAACGGAAACTTTAATAGTTACTTAGTAGGAAACTACAATGGTACAATTACTCTGAAAAAGAACCTTGTAATTTCTTGTAAAACTAAATGTACACTGGGAGTTCCCTAGCAGTCCAGTGGTTAGGACTCCTTACTTCCACTTCTGGGAGCCTGGGTTCAGTCCCTGTCAGGGAATTAAGATCCCACAGCCAAATAAATAAATTAATTAAATAATTTTTTTTAAAAAAGATACTCTTTAGGGAGGTGTTGAGAATAAAGAAAACAAACCAAAAAACTAAATATGCACTGACCTTTTGACCAGTAATTCTAATACTATGTATTAGCTCAAGAGAAATAAAAGGATATGTCACAAAAAATATGTATACAAAAATGTTCACAGCAATAATTCATATAGCCCCAGTCTGGAAGCCCTGATGTATCGATCAACAGGAGAATGGATAAAAAAATCCTGTGGTATAATCCCACAATGGAATACTATTTAGCAATTAAAAGTAAAAACTTATATACCCAATATGAGTAAATCTCAAATGCATTATGCTGGTTGAGAGAAGCCTTATACAAAAGAGTACATATTGTATAGTTTCATTTATATGAAATTCTAAACAGATAAAACTAATCCCTGGTGGAAAAATTAGAACAGTAATTGTCTCTGGTGGGGGGTGTGTCTCTTGGAAGATGCACAGAGGAACTTTTTGGGGTGATGACATATAAAGATGTATTTTCAACTGAGAAATAACCAAATTGTCATTTTAAGCTAACAAGTTTGGGGTGGTTTGATAGAAAAGATTAGATTACCAAACAAAATTTATGTTCAAATTAATATTAGAAATACAGTTACATTAATATGAATAAATATAAGTAGTGTTGCATTTTGTAAATACACCATTTGCTATTTATAATATAATTAAAATCCTTTAATACATGAATAAAAACAAGCAAACTGCAGGTAAGCACATACTCAATTCATTTTCCTACATAGTGGGGAGTTAGAAGATACTGTTTTAGTTTTGTCTTTATTAATTAGAGATATATTGATTAAAGAATGCTTTTGTCAAAGGAGCATGATAACTTTCACTTCACTGAAGTAAACAAATAAAGCAAAATATAATACATATAGTAAAATTCAGAAAAAGAAAAACATAGTAAAAATTCAGAAAGATAAGATGATAGACATAAAAACAAACCCCTTGTTTTTTAAAAAAAGATTCTCAGAATGGAGTAAAAAATTAAATTCAGATGTATGCAGTTTACAAGAAATATGCCTGAAACAAAATTACCTAGAAGTAATAAAAGAATAAGTAAAGAAGTGTCAATGTAAACATATATCCTTTATAGAAGACTTCTCTAAAACCCCAGTTTATGTCCCATGCTAGAGTTTCTTATGACATCTTGTATTTTTTCCACATAGAATTTAGCACAACTGATTAGATTCTGACTTGTATGACTTTTTTTGTTGTTTATTTCACATTCTAAGCTCTGTAAGGAAAGGCCTCAGGTCTGCTTTGCTCGTTGCTTTATCTCCCGTGACCAGAAAAGTACTTGGAACATAGGAAATATTCATTGAATAGATGTATTCTTAAAAATACAATAAACAAAAAAATAGGAGCACAGATGACAACATTAATTCAAACTAAGTTGCTTTCAAAGTGAAAAGCGATAGAATAAAAAGAGTAATTTCAAATCTGCAAAAGAAACAATTCTCAGTTGTGAATCTATTTTTGCAAGAAATATGAAATCAAAATTATAGAACGCAAGAAATATTAACAATTCAAGCAGAAGATTGATGATACACACTATAAAACTATTCAACTCCCTTCCTGACAAAACATGATGAAATTACCAAAAAAAAGAGTTAATATCTAACAGATTAGTATCAATCATGGAAAGTAAAAAGAATTGGCCAGACGTTTTCACTTCCTAATAGGATAAAGAATATCTTAAAATATTGCTACCCCCTTTATAGCAATAAGAACAAAAGGTAAAATAAAATTCACACTTCATTTTAAAGCTGTCAAAGAGTGAGTGGTGGACATAGAGAAATCCAAATGAACTATGTTCCAGTCAAGAGATGTCCTTTATAAATGAATGGAAAGGAGTGGCTGCTTCCATAGCTGGGACTAAAGCTTCCAGCAGGAGGATGAGCCTATGCTCAGTAGAGTGACTGCTGAAAGGAAGAGAGCTAGCCAAGTTTTTAATAACAGTGTGGGCTGGCATAACATACAAGTATCTGGAAGAGCCACAGATGTAAATTCTCAGCTTGAAATTTCTCCTTCATGGGAAATTTCTTGTGAAAGTGATGGTGAGTGCAGACCTGGAAAACAGAAGTCTTATATTCCTATTAGGTTTCAGGCCAGTTGAACCCAGAAGTGAACTGAAATGAACTTACACTGCAACTCAAACTCCTTCAACTCAGATCCTAAATGTGGCCACCCACTCAGTGTAGCCTGAGCAGTTGGGGTTGGGTTGAAGGGCAAAAGGCGATCTCCACAGTTTCTTTGGAAATCAGAAATAAACTGAAACTAATAAAAACTTCCCCTATTTTCAGCTGAGCACTACAGATGGCTGAATTTGAATGATCAGCTCCTCATGCTAGGTGTCAGATCTCTAAGCAATCTTTATGTCAGATCTCTCTGACATAAGGAGATCACATACCTTCTCATATCTTATCTGGAAAAACAGAACACAATAAAAAATATTATTTAGCTCAAACAGTATCTACCAAAAACTTCATCTACTTTTGTTCTTCTATACAAGATGTTTGGTATGCAATAAATATTTACAAAGACAGGCAAAGAAACAGAAAAATATGATTCTTAACTGAGAAAAGAAGCAATCAATAAAGGCAGACTCATGGATGCCCTGCTGTTAGAAAAAAAGATGAGAAATATAAAATAACTTGTGAAGAACTGTACGTTAAAAGTTTAAGGGAAAAGTTAGACATAATAATGGTTAGGCTATTTCAAGCAGAGAAATTAAAGTGTATAAAAGAACCAAGTCAAAATGTCTAGAATTGAAACATACAATATTAATACAACATAGTACCACAAAATATCAGAAATGGATGGACTTTAGAAGACTAGAAAGAAAAAAGAATCAGCAAACTCTGAGAAAATTGAATGGAAAACTCCGAAACTGAAGCACAGAGGGGAAAAAAAAAAATGAAAAAATTACGTGTCAGAGATCTGTAGGCCAATATTACATGATTCACCATGCATGTAACTGGGCCCAGAAGGAGAGAGAATAAAGAAATAAAGAAAAGTAATATAAAAGTAAATAACGAAAAATAAAGAAAGAAAAATAAATATTTGAAGAGATATTGGCCAAATATTTCTAAAATTTATGAAAGCTATTAACCTTTTGAGCCAAGAAACTCAGTGAACCCCAAGCAAAAGAAATACAAAGAAAAACACACCTAGATACACCACAATCAAATGACTGTAACGCAAAAATTAAAAAGAAAATGTTAACAGAAATGAGAAATAAAGACACATCACATTTACAAAAATAAGGGCAGAGTTTTCATTAGTAACAGTAAAATCTGTAAGAGAGTGACATCTTTAAAAGGCTGAAAGAAAAAAAAAAAGAAAAAGAAAAAATTGTCAACCCAAATGAAAAGGTAGTAAACTCTAGCCATGGGTTACCACTGATTTGATTTCTTCTAAAGCCTTTTTATATCTCTATAATGATAAATTATTTAAACTTAACTTAAAAACATTTTAAAAGATAAGAAATAATTATATCCTATATGGGTCATACTTAGTATAGAAGAATCATAAGAAACAATTTGACTAATCTTTATCTTTATTATCAAATATCTAAGTGGTAAGCACCATGTTTTTATTAGTCTTTGCAATATATTTCTATTTGAAGATCAACCAACATAGCAGAGATTTCATGTGACAATAGCCTTTTAAATAAAGCCTAATAAAGAGATTAAAAGAAAGGAACAATCACATCTATTGGGGACACAACAGGAAACATTAAAAGAAAAGGTGAAATTTGAGGTCTGTTATAATGTTTCTTTAAGCAGATGCAGAAAAGACCCAGAGTGGGAATTTCAAGATATTTTTGAGAAACACATAATAATAGAGATTTTTTTCCTAGATGGAGGAAATGAAAACTAAGGTTAAAAAAATATTGTCATCAATAGTGGAGGATCTTGAAAGCCCTAATTTGTATGCAATGGGAAGTCACTAATTTTTTTTTTTTTTTTTAGAGCAGATGCAACGGTATTATGATTTAGGAAGACAAATCCAAATATTTTGAGTATTATGCACAGGGAAAATAAGAAACTAGAGCCAGGATTATCAGTTTGAGTAAGCAGCATCAATACAGGAAAGATGAAATAAAGACCTGCACTACAGAGATAGCAGTGAAAAAGGAGATGGTGCAGGAACCAAAAGACAGCCTGGCAAATGGCTAGATGTGGAAAGCCAGGGAGAAGTTAATGATAAACCACTGTGAATGAAACCATCATATCACTATTCTATTTTTTCCAATGGATGGATTGTATTTATTTATTTTATACTTTTATTTATTTATTTACTTTTGGCTGTGCTGGGTCTTCATTGCTGCTCAGGCTTTTCTCTAGTTGTGGCAAGCAGGCGCTACTCTCTGGCCGCCCTGTGTGGGTTTCTCCCTGCGGTGGCTTGTTGCAGGTGCACGGGCTCTAAGGCGCACACGCTTCAGTAGTTGTGGATCCTGGGCTCTAGAGCACAGCTCAACAGCTCCGTGGCATGTGGCATCTTCCCTGATCAGGGACCAGACCTGTGTCTCTTGCATTGGCAGGTGGATTCTTTACCACTGAGCCACCAGGGAAGCACTACTTATTCATTTTTAATGTATATTTATGTGACTGCACTCCACAGCATGCAGATCTTAGTTCCCTGACCAGGGATCACCCTCACCCCCTGAACTGAAAGCAAGGAATCTTAAATACTGGACTGCCAGGGAAGTGCCTCAATATTCTGTTAATTACATATATATATATATATATATGTATATAAAGAATATATTAAAATATATGTATATTCTTTTTTAATGCCTCAATATTCTATTAATTTTATATATATATAAAGAATATATTAAAAATATATGTATATTCATTTTTTAATGGGGATTGTAACTGTTAAATATGTTAAGTTGGAAATTTTGGAGATACAAACAAGAGCTAAGAGTTAGCAGGATATAAAAGTCTGAAGCTTCAAGGAGAGAGAAAGAGTGAACTAGGACTACATATTGGGAGTCATCTCAGTTAAAGCCAAGTAAGTAGCTGAAATTGCTCAGGGAAAAAGTATATATAGAGAAAATAGGAGCAAATAGGTCACATGATTCAACCTCGAAGAATATTCAGAAGAGGGCTGAAGAGATCTAAGAATGAAAGAATCACTTAAGTAGAGTCATAGAAGCAAGGGAGGATATAGTAGAAAACATAGAAAGCAGAAAAATTACTAGTTATGATTGACCTGCCTCCAAACAAGAAGATTTAAAAAAATACTTTGTGACCCTAATTATCTATAGCAGATATTATTGAGACAAAAGAAACAAAACATATATAATTCCTCATCGCTAGCTCAAGGAATGGCCCACAGATCCAGCTTCACAGAATTTGTGGACTTTATTTGCAAAATTATAAACTGGCAATCACACTTTTCATAGACATTTCACTAGACTGTGTCCTAAATTTGCAAAAACAGGTGCTTACAGAAGCTGTTAGCAAGTCACAAAATGCTTCAGATACCATTAGGTATAAGATTAGGTATGAAATTATGTTCATTCATAAACAAAGAAATAAATGATAACATTAAGCAAATATTTATATCTACTATATGTCAAGTATTAATACTATTCTAGGCATTGGAATAGAAACTGTTTATCCTTTTACTAAAGAAAATTTTAAAACTATAAAATGCTAATAAATTACACAATGAGCCTTGTAATACTAAAATCGTTGCCCTGTTTCTTGTTTTTAAGGTTCATCTATCTTTGCTCTGGATCCTATGACCATGAAATAAATTAGTCATTTACAGGTCAGTTACCACAGTAGACTGGTTATTTTCTTTTCTGTGATTGGAAGAAAAGAGTCAGCAGCATGAACAGGTAAGAGAAGTTAAGAACTGAGAATGGGAACTGAACACAGGTGTTCACGGATAGCCTTCCAGATGATACCTCCAAAGAGAGGTGAGGACGGAAACCATTAGAAGGAGTCAAAGAATAAATGGGTATTCAGAGCAGGGAGGAGACAGCACCCTTTAACCTCACTTCAATTCACCTACTGTCTTCAATATAATTCTTCAACAAATATTTATAAAGGAAGTACTAATATCCTATGGTTGCCTTTTGTGAAAGAAAGTATTGGAGAAATTATCACACAAATATCAATAGATCACTCTATACCAATGCTTCTCGCTTTGTACCATACATGAGAATCACATGGAGAACTTTTTGTAGATTCATATGCTTAGTCTCCATAATAATATGCCTAGCCACTGTTAACGGAGAAGGCAATGGCACCCCACTCCAGTACTCTTGCCTGGAAAATCCCACGGATGGAGGGCCTGATGGGCTGTAGTCCATGGGGTCGCTAAGAGATGGACATGACTGAGCGACTTCACTTTCACTATGCTTAGTCTCCACTTTCAGAGATTTCTGATTCAGTCAGTTTAGAAAAGGGTCCAAGCACCAATGTTTTTAAAAAGCACCCCTGTTTATTATAGTATGTGGGCTATGGGAGAATATCCCAAAAGTTCAAACAGTGTGTCATTGTGAGACCTTTCTTTGGGCAACAGAAAGCAGCAAATGAAAATTTGAAGCTCACACTATCTGTTTAGCTCATCTTTACTGTGCTATCAAGGACGTTCAAGAAATTGAGCATGATTATTTTCTTAAGGATTTTTTAAAAGTCATAATTTGGGTTCCCAGGTGGCACTGGTGGTAAGGAATTCATCTGCCAGAAGGAAAGAAATCATAAAGATCAGAGGGGAAATAAATGAAAAAGAAATGAAGGAAGTACTAGCAAAGATTAATGAAACTAAAAGGTGCTTCTTTGAGAAGATAAACAAAATTGACAAACCACTAGCCAGACTCATCATGAAAAAAAGGGAGAAAAATTAAATCAACAAAATTAGAAATGAAAAAGGAGAGGTTACAACAGACAACACAGAAATACAAAGGATCATAAGAGAATATTATGAGCAACTACATGCTAATAAAATGGACAACCTAGAGGAAATGGACAGATTCTTAGAAAAGTTCAACCTCACAAGACTGAAACAGGAAAAAATAGAAATTATGAACAAGCCAACTATAAAAATTGAAATCGAACTGTAATAATAATAAAAAAAAATCTCCCCAAAAACAAAAGCCCAGGGTCAAAGGGCTTCACATAGGAATTCTATCAAATGTTTAGAGAAGAGCTAATGCCTATTTTTCTGAAACTCTTCCAAAAAATTGCAGAGGAAGGAACACTTCCAAACTCATCCTATGAGGCCACAGTTACCCTGATACCAAAAGCAGGCAAAGACAACACACAAAAAGAAAATTACAGGCTGATATCACTGATGAACATAGATGCAAAAATCCTCAACAAAATTCTAGCAAACAGAATTCAGCAATACATTAAAAAGCTCATACACCATGATCAAGTCCAGTTTACTCCAGGGATGCAAGGATTCTTCAAGATGTGTAAATCAATCAATGCGATATACCATATTAACAAATTGAAAGGTTAAAAACCACATGTTTATCTGAATAGATGCAGAAAAAGCCTTCAACAAAATTCAGCACCCACTTATGGTAAAAACACTTCAAAAAATGAGCATAGAAGGAACCTACCTCAACATAGTGAAGGCCATATATGATAAGCCCACAACAAACATTATTCTCAATGGTGAAAAACTAAAAGCATTCCCTCTAAGATCAGGAACAAGACAAAGGGTGTCCACTCTCACCACTATTATTTGACATAGTTTTGGAAGTCCTAGCTACAGCAGTTAGAGAAGAAAAAGTAATAAAAGGAATCTAGATCAGAAAAGAAGAAGTAAAACTCTCACTGTTCACAGATGACATGATAGATCCATAGAAAACCCAAAAAAAGCTATTAGAAAATTACTAGAGCTAATCACTGAATTCAGCAAAGTCACAGGATACAAGGTTGATACACAGAAATCACTTGCATTCCTATACACTAACAATGAAAAATCAGAAAGAGAAATTAAGGAATCAATCCCATTCATCACTGCAACAACAACAACAAAAATATCTAGGAATAAACCTACCTAAGGAGACAAAAGAACTGTATACAGAAAATTGTAAGACACTGAGGAAAGAAATCAAAGATGACATAAACAGATGGAGAGATAGTCCATGTTCCTGGGTAGGAAATGACTATACTACCAAATGCAATCTACAGATTCAATGCAATCCTTATCAAATTACCAATGGCATTTTCCACAAAACTAGAACAAAAAATCACAGTTCATATGGAAACACAAAAGACCTGAAGCCAAGGCAGTCTTGAGAAAGAAGAATGGAGCGGGAGAAATCGACCTTTCTGACTCAGACTATACTACAAAGCTATAGTCACCAAGACTGTATGGTACTGGCACAAAAACAGAAATATAGACCTATTGAACAAGATAGACAGCCCAGAGATAAACCCACGCATCTATGGGTACCTTATTTTTGACAAAGGAGGCAGGACTATACAATGGGGCAAAGACAGCCTCTTCAATAAGTGGTGCTGGGAAAACTGGACAGCTACATGCAAAAGAATGAAATTAGAACACTTTCTAATGCCATACACAAAGATAAACTCAAAATGGATTAAAGACCAAAATCTAAGACCAGAAACTATAAAACTCTTAGAGGAAAACATAGGCAGAACACTCAACGACATAAATCAAAGCAAGATCTTCTATGACCCACCACCTAGAATAATGGAACTAAAAACAAAAATAAACAAGTGGGACCTAACTAAACTTAAAAGCTTTTGCATAGCAAAAGAAAAGGAAACCACATAGCAAAGGAAACCACAAGAAGATGAAAAGACAAGCAGAATGGGAGACAATAATAGCAAAGGAAACAACTGACAAATAATTAATTTTCAAAATATACAAGCAGCTCATACAACTCAATACCAAAAAAAAAAAAAAAAAAAAAACCCCAAAAAACAAATAACCCAATCAAAAAGTGGAAAAAAGACCTAAACAAACATTTCTCCAAAAAAAAGACATACAGACAGCTAACAAACACATGAAAAGATGCTCAACATCGCTCACTATTAGAGAAATACAAATCAAAACCACAGTGCGATACCACCTCACACCAGTCAGAATGGCCATCATCAAAAAGTCTACAATGAATGCTGGGAGAGGGTGCGGAGAAAAGGAAACTCTCTTGCATTGCTGGTGGAAATGTAAATGGATACAGCTACTGTGGAAGATGATAAGGAGATTCCCTAAAAAACTAGGAATAAAACCACCATATGACCCAGCAAAAAACTCCTAGGTGTATACCCTGAGGAAACCAAAATTGAAAAAGACACATGCACCCCAGTGTTCACTGAAGCACTAATTACAATAGCCAGGACTTGGAAGCAACCTAGACGTCCATTGACAGATGAATGGATAAAGAAGCTGCAGTACATAGTTACAATGGAATATTACTCAGCCATAAAAAGGAACCCATCTGAGTCAGTTCTAACGAGGTAGATGAACCTAGAACCTACTATACAGAGTGAAGTAAGTCAGAAAGAGAAATATAAATATCATATACTGACCCATATATATGGAATCTAGAAAGATGGTACTGATGAATTTATTTGCAGGGCACCAGTGGAGAAACAGACATAGAGAACAGACCTATGGACATGGGGGGAGGGGAGGAGGGAGAGGGAGAGATGCATGGAGAGAGTGACATGGAAACTTATGATACCATATGTAGAATAGATAGCCAACGGGAACTTGCTGTATGACTCAGGGAACTCAAACAGGGGCTCTGTGACAATCTCTGGGATGGGGAGGGAGATGGGAGGCAGGGTGAGGAGGGGGGTTTGGGAGAGAGAGGACATGGGAATGCCTATGGCTGATTCTAGCTGATGTTTGACAGAAAACCACAAAATTTTGTAAAGCAATTATCCTTCAATTAATAAAGTGGCAAAAAAAAAAAAAAAAAAAAAGAATTTTCCTGTCATTGCAGGAGACACAGGAGACAAAATTTCAATCCTTGGGTCTGGAAGATCCCCTGGAGAAGGGCATAGCAAGCCACTCCAGTATTCTTGCCTGGAGAATTCCATGGACACAGGAGAGTGGCAGGCTACAGTCTATGGGGTCACAAAGAGTCGCACTAGGCTGAGCACACATGCACGATCATAAATTTATATTAATGAACCAACTCAATAAGACCCTGGAATTTTCAGAGAGAACAGCTTCCAAATCTTTTTTTTTTTTTTTAAGGTAACTTATAATGTGAAAGTGCTGCACTCAATATGCCAGCAAATTTGGAAAACTCAGCAGTGGCCACAGGACTGGAAAAGGTCAGTTTTCATTCCAATCCCAAAGAAAGGCAATGCCAGAGAATGTTCAAGCTACTACACAACTGCACTCATCTTACAGGCTAGCAAAGTAATGCTCAAAATTCTACAAGCGAGGCTTCAACAGTACATGAACCATGAACTTTCAGGTGTTCAAGCTGGATTTAGGAAAGGCAGAGGAACCAGAGATCAAATTGCCAACATCAGTTGGATCATCAAAAAAGCAAGAGAGTTCCAGAAAAACATCTATTTCTGCTTTACTGACCATGCTGAAGCCTTTGACTGTGTGTGTCACAACAAACTGTGGAAAATTCTGAAAGAGATGGGAATACCAGACCACCTTACCTGCCTCCTGTGAAACCTGTATGCAGGTCAGGAAGCAACAGTTAGAACCAGACATGGAACAGTGGACTGGTTCAAAATTGGGAAAGGAGTACATCAAGGCAGTATACTGTCACTCTGCTTATTTAACTTATGTGCAGCATACATCATGAGAAATGCCAGGCTGAATGAAGCACAAGCTGGAATCAAGATTGTCGGGAGAAATATCAACAACCTCAGATATGCAGACGACACCACCCTTATGGCAGAAAGCAAAGAGGAACTAAAGAGCCTCTTGATGAAGGTGAAAGAGGAGAGTGAAAAAGCTGGCTTAAAACTAAACATTCAAGAATTAAGATCATGGCATCTGGTCCCATCACTTCATGGCAAATAGATGGGGAAACGGTGAGAGACTTGATTTTGGGGGGCTCAAAAACCACTGCAGATGGTGACTCCAGCCATGAAATTAAAAGACACTTGCTTCTTGGAGGAAAAGCTATGACAAACCTAGACAGCATATTAAAAAGCAGAGACATTACTTAGCTGACAAAGATCCAAATAGTCAAATCTATGGTTTTTCCAGTAGTCATGTATGGATGTGAGAGTTGGACCATAAAGAAGGCTGAGCACTGAAGAATTGATGCTTTTGAACTGTGGTGTTGGAGAAGACTCTTGAGAGTCCCTTGGACTGCAAGGAGATTAAACCAGTCAATCCTAAAGTAACTCAACACCGAATATTCATTGGAAGGACTGATGCTGAAACTAAAGCTCCAATACTTTGGCCACCTGATGCAAAGGCCAACTCATTTGAAAAGACCCTGAAGCCGGGAAAGATTGAAAGCAGGAGGAGAAGGGGATGACAGAGGATGAGATGGTTGGATGGCATCACCAATTCAATGGCTATGAGTTTGACAAGCTCTGGGAGATGGTGAAGGACAGGGAAGCCTGGTGTGCTGCAGTCCATGGGGTCGCAAAAAGTCAGACATGACTGAGCCACTGAACAATAAATGGTGTGGTAGTGGCCACAACAGGGAATTAATTAGTACATAACCATTTGAAGAGAGTAATTTGTGTTTCCTTTTTTCTTTTCTCCAAAAGAAGTGTTTACATAATCCAACATATTGTCAATAAAAAAGAATTTCCAAGTGGGAATAATTCTATTTCTGCTGGTGCATTGCATTTGGCTTTGTAATTGCAAACTTGTATCCACTGTACCTAGAAATAAACAAGGGTCTTTCCAGGGTTGATACTTACCATTTGGGCAGTCATTGGATTGTGGTCTGACAGTAACTTGGTCTAGAAAAAACTATTTTGGTAGACAAACTAGGATGTTTAAATGAGACTCTTTCTGCCTGAGTTTATAGTTGAGACCAATAGGTACTACGTTCTAAAGGGAGTGCCAGGCCATCTAGGCCTTTTATGTAGGACTTGGAAAGAAGGTGCCCCAAACTAGCTCTCCTGCCTCCAAGTTGAGGTGCTTGTTTCCCGCTCTGCATTGTGTAAAAAGGATAACAGTTTATGAGAGCCCCATATTGAAGAGATGGGCTTCCCTGATGGCTCAGTGGTAAAGAATCCATCTGCCAATGAGATTCAATCCCTGAGTCAGGAAGAGCCCCTGGAGGAGGGCATGGCAACCCACTCCAGTATTCTTGCCTGAAGAATCCCATGGACAGAGGAGCCTGGTGACCTACGGTCCAAAGGGTCTCAAAGAGTCAGACACCACTGAGCAACTGAGTGTGCATATTGAGGATATCTTAGGGTTTCTTGAGAGTTCCTTCCAGAGAATCATTTGGGGAACCTCCTGTGTCTTTCACCTTAGTGTAGTGTGGGAACAGAGACTGGTACCTGATTCACACCTGAAAACTAAAGAAGTTAGTGAGCATAAAGAGAGAGGTGTTTTGAGGAGGACTTGCACGTCAATCTAATGGTTGAAAACATGTGATTTTCCCCACAGATCAAATGGATCTACGAAAGATATCCAGGTTTAAAAGGACTTTGACCTGAAAGCAACCCAAGTGTTTATCAACAGATGAATGATTGAACACATGTAATAGACACATATAATGGAATATTAATCAGCCTTAAAAAGGAAGAACATTTGGACACGTTTCAACATAGTTGACTCTTGAAAATATTATGCTAAGTGAAATAAGCCAGTTGCACATGGACAATTAAGATTTTGCTATATGAGGCACCCTGAGCAGAGAAATACATAGATGAAAAGGAGAATGGTGGTTGTCATGGCTCCATGCAAGGAAAAATGAGGAGTTAATGTTTAATGGGCACAGACTTTCACTTGGGGAAGATGAAAAAGTTCCGGCGATGGATGATGGTGATTTGCATAACAATGTGAATGTACTTAATGCCACTGAACTGTATAATTAAAAATAGTAAATTTTATGCTGTGTCTACTTTACCACAGTTAGAAACAAAAAAAACAAAAATAGGCCTTGACCAAGAGGAATTCCTGAAAGAGTGAGATGATCCCCATAAAGAAGGGTGTGGATGGGCCCCTGGAAGCCAGGGGCTGAGGGGGGATTATAACCAGTCATCAGGAGAGGCACACCCATATCAGGGGCTGCCATCAGGAGGTTGCTAGTCCTAAGAGTCCTCTGAAGAATTCATAAAAGCAACTCATGATAAAAAGAGAATGTTGGTGTTTGATACAGAGGGCCCTGAAACCAAATTAGGGCAGCATCTGTCAAGTACGGCTTTGCCCTCTCATCCGACCTCCCTGCATCTGTCTTGGGGGAGGACGTGAACTGAGGAAGAGTAACGAGGCTCACTATGACCCTCTCCGTGTCCGACTCAATGGACTCAATGGACATGAGTTTGAGCAAACTCCGGGAGATGGTGAGGGATAGGGAAACCTGTCGTGCTACAGTCCGTGGGGTCGCAGAGTCAGACACAACTTAGTGACTGAACAACAAATGACCCTCTCCTGGCCACAGGCTTCTTATCCTAAACACGGGGAAAAGCTCAGCGGCTGTATAACTCCTGAGTATGTCGGAAGAGCCGTAGAATCTACCAGAGTTCACCCTGGAGTAGGGAAGACTGATTTAGCAGAGTAAGTTTAAAGGAAGAGGGGTGAGAAAGAATCGGCATTCTGCTGGCATCTTAGGAGTCTAACATTTTCAATCACCCAGTTAGAAAGAAATCTCCTCTTGGAGTTTAGGAGATTTCTCATGGAGAAATTCACGGCTGCACACCTTCATTTATTCAATATACTTGTATTGAGTACCATTATATTTATATAAAACATCAAACGGAATAAAAGGTAGCTAAGACATGATCATATGCTTTGATGGACACATGTTCTAACAGAGGAAAACAAAGACTCGCCATTAACTGCAATATAGGGCAAAGAGAGGAACATATAACCATGAGATCAGAAGCTTTATACAGAGAAGATTACATGTAAATCAAGCTTTGAATGATGGGACAGTTTTGAGGGGAGATGGCATAACCGGAACAGAATCAAGTGGAGAGGATGTTAGAACAAAAATCAGAGGGCAGAGAAGCAGGTGGTTGATTTGTAGACTATGATGTAGCTGAGTTTTGTAATTAGCAGAGAATACTCTGAGAAGAGAAATGAGGGCCAGAGGCAGGAAGACTGTTTGGTATGTGATTTCCAGGGACCTCAAAGGTCAGAAGTTTGTACTTTGATAGGTAATGGGGGAATAATTTAAGGTTTGTGAGTGGGTGAATGATGCAATCTAAAATATGGTTTAGGAAGAACAAATAGAAGGCTATTACATTTGCTCAGTCAGGAGGCAATGAAGCCTTTAAGTAGGAAGACCGCTGTAGCAATTGGAAAGGAGGAAATGGATGAAGGAGGCTTTTGTGAGGGCTCCTGATTGCATATGCCCTTTTCACACTTCCTGTTTGACCTTCATTCCTGTCCTCTTTGGATCATAAAGGTGTATGCTGCTGCTGGCGCTTAGTCGCTGCAGTCGTGTCTGACTCTGTGTGACCCTATGGACTGCAGCCACCCCCCACCCCCGCTGCCCCAGGCTCCTCTATCTGTGGGATTCTCTAGGCAGCAGTACTGGAGTGGGTTGCCTTGCCCTCTTTCAGGGGATCTTCCCAACCCAGGGCTCAAACCCTGGATCTCCTGCATTGCAGGCAGATTCTTTATCACTGAGCCACCAGGGAAGCCCTATGTATATAAGGTGTCCCTAATACGGGGGAGCCTGGTGGGCTGCCATCTATGGGGTCGCACAGAGTCGGACACGACTGAAGCAACTTGGCAGCAGCAGTAGCAATAATATCCTGATTTTATATCTCTTGGAAAATTTCTCATCAGTGTCAGATAACTCTTCATTTGCAGTCTCTATGAAAGACACTCCAAAGGACAATTCTTGATGTTCAAAATGAAAAAGTAATATCCTGTATCTACAGTTGTGTTGTATTTTCTCTGTATTACCTATATTAGAGGTAAAGTTTTCCCACTCTTATCATAGGATCCTTACTGTCAGAAAATGTAAACACACATCAGTACATTTCTTGTGAAATTTCTGCTGCTCATGCAAAATGGAAATCAAGATCATAGAAGTAAAGTTATTAAACATGATGGGAAATTCCCCTTTTTGTTCTGTTATTCAGCTTTAAGAGCATCTCTGTTCTCTAAAAGCCTCAGAGTATTAATTTCATATATTTAGGAACAAAAGAACTTAACAATAGAAGTACATAACTAAATTATGAACAATTAAGGAAAGCAATCAGAAAAGTAATTAATTTATAATTTACCTGTTTATAAACAAAGTTTATAATTCACCTGTTAAGCAAAATCCAGATAAAGTGTTAGTCACTTCATTTTTAAAGGCCAGAAAAATAGAAAATATTTTGTATGTTTATAGTTCTGTTTTTCACCATTTGTGAAGTAAGCTAAAATGAGCTGAAATTGTCAGCATGGCACATCTTTTGGGAGAGGCTTTGCCCTTGGACATGTGCAACTTTTGATGACTTACATGCTGCTTTAGTCATGGGGAATTCTGTCAAGGAATCAGGAAATGACTGACCTGTTTTCAGCTCACACTTCAAGCTGGAAATGATCTTTGTAATAAAAGAGGCAAAAATTACAGCTCTTGCCCAGCCCCTCAGTCAGCAGTTCTACAGCAAATCTTGGGCTGAGCAGACTCAGAACTTGGCACTGATTAGGGAGAGTGAGTACTCTGGGTAATAGAATAGCTAACTGTAACTAAAGGTTCTCTCTGAACACCTCCCTGTGTTATTTAACTGAGAGTAAGTGAGAAGGCGTGCAAGCCAGGGGCACGGAACCAATGCAGTGCTATCCTTGTATCATCTCCCCTAGGACTTGGCTCACCCACTCCCCTTATCCTATCATGGCCAAGCAAATGTTCCCCACTCAAATCGGGACCGTTCTTCTGGTGTTTCTCACATTTGCTTATTTTCTCCAGCTTTTATCCTACTCAATTTAACTGTCAAAGCAACTTTCTTAGCATATCCATTTAACATATGAAAAAAACTAAGACTGAGAGAGTTAGTAGCTTGTCCAAGATCAACAGCTACTAAACCAGGATTCAATCCTAACCAGACTAATGCCAAAGGCTTTAAATCTTCTCCCTGCACTGCCTTTCACTGGGATAAAGCCCGAAGCTGCCTTCTACAGGGGAAAATGGATGGCAGTGGGGGCCCTGTCTTAAAAGTGTACCTCTAGGAGAAGGCACGGAGAAGGCAATGGCACCCCACTCCAGTAATTTGGCCTAGAAAATCCCATGGACGGAGGAGCCTGGTAGGCTGCAGTCCATGGGGTCGCTAGAGTCGGACACGACTGAGCAACTTCACTTTCACTTTTCACTTTCATGCAATGGAGAAGGAAATGGCACCCCCACTCCAGTACTCTTGCCTGGAAAATCCCATGGATGGAGGAGCCTGGAAGGCTGCAGTTCATGGGGTCGCTGAGGGTCAGACACGACTGAGTGACTTCACTTTCACGCATTGGAGAAGGAAATGGCAACCCACTCCAGTGTTCTTGCCTGGAGAATCCCAGGGACGGGGGAGCCTGGTGGGCTGCCGTCCATGGGGTCGCACAGAGTCAGACACGACTGAAGTGACTTAGCAGCAGCAGCAGCAGCAGTGAGCTCTGAACATTTCTGGGAGCACCGTGAGGATTAGCCTTTCCAGAGAACTTATTTGGAGAAGGTTTACTTCCTGAGGATGTACCGAAACGGTATTTTTATTTAAAGTGCCCGGGAAAGACTTTTTGAAAGGAAGAAGAGAACGTTGTGCCTTCTCTCCAGTCTTAAGGGCAGCGGGAAGGCGCGTGTTCACAGTCCTCTCCAGGCCAGGAGCTCTGGCGCCTCCCGCTGGGGGAGGGACAGGTTAGGGGGTGGGAGGTGCGGTAGGGGTGGGGATACTGTCACTGGGGGCTGCGGCCTAGATTACTTCCTTCCACTCTCATTACCAACTGAAAAAAAAAAGACACTGTAGTAAGATTAGGGGAAGGAGACTGCCACACTTAGACATAGATCTTGGGACAAGAATAAAAACTGGAGAGAATAAGCAAATATGAGACAGCACAAGAGGAACCTGTCTGATCCAAGTGGGGAACCTTTGCTTGGCCACGATGGGGTAAGGGGAGTGGAGGAGCCCAGGTCCTGTCCTGGGGGAGACGATACAAGGAGAGCACTGCTGTTCTGTCCCCAGCAGGGTTCTGTCCTCCTGGCTTACACGGCCTCTCGCTTGCTCTCATGTTCTCCCTCTCTCTTTCACTCTTCCCTGTTAATGTTATTATTGTTTTTGTTGCTATTTTACCCTTTAAAAGGCTTGCTAAGTTTTCTTGCAAAGTACCTTACATCCCTCATTGAACTACGCTGACTTAAGTACATAGATATAGATACATAATTCTATTAAATATTTATGTAAATATTACACTATTCATCTTCATGTATAATATTTATAAATACATAATTTTAAACTACAGATCCATTCAGAAGCTAATGTATATTATAGCATATGTAGATCTCATTCCACAGTTTGCGTTTAGTTGCTCTCAAACTATCATACTGTCTTCATAAAGTTCTGTGATAAGAAATCCTTCCAGATATTCTTGCATATGGATTCCTGGGCTAGGGAGGGCGGTGGATACCCTTGATTATTACAGAGTTTAGTGACTGGTGGGGTAGGGGTTGAGTGGAGGTAAAGGCACAAAACCAAGATGGCAACAGCAGAATTCTGACTGGGAATGTTATTTCTGACATTGGCACAAATAAAGCACAAGGAACACACAAGTCCATACAAATAAATCAGCCTCTAAAAGGTGAGATTGTTACAAGGCTCGGAGTTGGGCTGAAAATTTGGGAGTGTCAGGAGTAATTTTTGTGTCTAAGGACAAGAGGTATCTGAGTCACGCCAACAAGAGGGGGCTGACTATGAACTCAAATGATCAATTATTGGGTAAGGAGACTACGATATTAGCACTTTCTAGGTAATGGGAATCGTGGGGTTCCCTAGGTCGGGTAGGTAGATAATTAAGTGGTACCAGTGAAAACGAAGTAAGTCAGATAGATCTTTTTCCTCCAGGACCTTTGTCACCCCAAAATGTGCGGTTTCCTGTCAGTCTGGATGTTCCTGTTTTTCTTTGTCTGCCCACAGATCCCCGTTGTTCACAAGATGTATGGCTTCCTGCCATTTGGCCCACGCCCCCCTTTCTCTGTTCATATCTAGCAACTTGCCTATTCTAACAATATTACATCACTTTTATGTGGAATCGTTTAAAAATGATACAAATGAACTTATTTACAAAACAGAAATAGACTCACAGATATAGAAATCAAACTTAGGATTACCAAAGGGGAAAGGCTGGGGGAGGAATAGAGACACACCACCATATATATCACATAGATAAAGAACAAGGCCCTACTGCATGGCACAAGGAATTATATTCAATAAGTTACGATAGCCTATAATGGAAAAGAATCTGAAAAAGATGATCTAAATAACTGAATCATTTTGCTGTATACCAGAAACTAACACAGCATTATAAATCAACTACATTTCAATTTTTTAAAAAGCAGTGGAACCAGTGAGAATGCTGACTTTCATTGGTAAATGGCCATTCATGCTTCAACCCAGTTATCTGAGCCCTCTTCAGTACCCACTAGGAGATAGGCAAGGAGTGAGAGAATGAGAGGCTCTGTGTGTGTGAGAGAGAGAGAGAGAATTCCATCATAGCAATATGAAGTAGGGTTTAAGTGGGGCTAGTTTATAGTGAGTTCTTTTTATCGTTTCAGAAATTCTGAAACAATGGATGAAGTAACTCTCTAGAGATCTGAATTCAATGAGAGTGAAGGAGGCATGACTCAACATTTGCTGTTCCAAATTCCTGTCTTTTGCTCTTTCTTCCAATTCATGATAATTTCTCAGTAATAAAAACACAATTATAAGTAATAAAGTGACTGTTGATATTGCCATTATTTATTGACCACATCCTAAAATCTTCACATGTATCATCTCATTTAATTCTCACCACTGAGGCAGGTGACAGAGCCAGCATTTAAAAACAGGTCTGCACACAGACCTTAATGTTCTACTAGTGATTCTTATTCACTGGCTGCATGTTTAAAGCTCACCTGTATATTAACTCAACCTGTAGATATTTGTGTTTATTGCTTACTGGAGAGATGTTACATATAAACAAAGCAGGACTATCTCAGAGGGAGAGCAAAAAATCCCTTCCTTCCGTTCTTTCCTCCCTCCTTCTTTTTCCCATTCATCTATTCATCCAAAACCATTCAATAAATACCAAAGTACCCTGCTAGACTCTGGGAATATGGTTGCAAAAAAAAAAAAAAAAAAAAAACACAGATCCTTGTTGCTACCAGACGTCATGGTCTGGTTAGGAAGGGAAAGTATATAGATGGTTATGCTAAGCTTAGTGTTTGACTCTTTGCAACCCCATGGACCATAGCCTGCCAGGCTCCTCTGTCCATGGGGATTCTCTAGGCAAGAATACTGGAGTGGGTAGCCCATCGCTTCTCCAGGGGATCTTCCTGACCCAGGTATTGACCTGGGGGTCTCCTGCTTTACCAGCTGAGATACCGGGGAAGCCCCACATAGATGGTTGGCTGTTAATTTTAAGTCTTCTAAACCTTAATTCTGCAGGTATCACTGACTCGCCTATTTACCCTCTTCCTTGGTTTTCTCTTCCTAACAATGTCTCACTTGATACACAGAATATTTTGAAGATTGTACATGTCTTATATCATACTGTACCATATAATGTTACTAGACATTGACATTTTATCTGCTCTGCTTATTTCATGTGGGTGAGACTCTTGTGACCCCAGGACTGTAGCCCACCAGTCTCCTCTGTCCATGGAATTCTCCAGGAAAGAATTTTGGAGTAGGTGGCCACTTCCTTCTCCAGGGGATCTGCCCAACCTAGAGATCGAATCTGGGTCTCATACATTGCAAGCATATTCTTTACTGTAGGAGCCACCAGGGAAGCCAAACTTATTTTATAGATATAAATAAAATCTTTGCTAATAGAAGTTGGAAAAAAAATAGGTATTGGGTCTAAACAAGCTGGGATTCAGGGGAGACTAGAGCTATACTTTAGAACTTAGTGGGTCTGAGGGGAGATGGAATACAGGCTCGGGAAACAGGGCCGAGTTCTCAGCGGGATGCCCGTGTCTGTGGTGGGGAAAGGTGGGGGCTTGCATGGTGACAAGATCACTTTCCCCCATCTGCATCACACATTATCACAGTGGAGTTTTTTTCTTATAGTAATAAAAGTTGTGAATTTCCAGATTATTTATACATATTCAAAATACATTCATAATATATTTTAAATCCTGACAAATTGTACAGGTGGTGCAATGGTAAAGAGTAGGTAAAAAGTAGGAAATGGCAATGAACTCCAGCGTTCTTACCTGGAAAATTCCAAGGACAGAGGAGCCTGGCAAGCTATTGTCTACGGGGTCGCCAAGAGTCAGACACAACTGAGCACTCATGCATTATACAACATATATGGCTGGGCTGCAGGGGATCTGTAATTATCCCCGAATTATAATCCTTGAAATTATCTGTAAAACTATGTGCACATGTATATTTTTCTAGAGAGAGTCTGTAGCTTTCATCAAATTCAAATCCTTGACACTAAAATTTGACCCCATAAATAAATAATTAAAACTTGAAAAGCTAAACTCTATAACAAGGACTTTTTCCCCCTCAAAGATTAGAGCTTTTAGCATAAGTTCTGACATAAATATATTGCACTTACATCAAGAGCCACGGACTGCTTGGCCCATGACTTCTTCACTTGATCGTACATAATTGTATTGTTGATGCCAAGGCCACAAAAGATGACAAAAGCCTAGGAAAGAGAGAGTTCACTAATTAAAAATTGCAATAACTCATTGGCATAATCTATTATAAAAGCAGACAGGCGTCAGGAATGGGCCTGAAAATATAATTTTATTGTACACAGAGGTAGGCCTTAGGGAAATAGGTACATTAAAATTCTTAATTATTATTGTCATGTAACAGCTTTATCGCTCACACTGCACAAGAGAAAAATTATTAATTTAATGTTATTGTGAAGAAATAACTTTATACATTTAGAAACATATAGTCCATTTAAATGTGCTCTTACTTTATTTAGGTTGTGAACTGATTTTAGCCATTTTATTCCATTTAACCAAAAGCAATCTCTTTCAAAAGCTAGGCTATAAAAGAGTTTGGTAAAGAAACCAAGTGATTGTATCCATAAGGTAAATGTTAAGGGGACGGAGGATTCAGATTTTGAGCCAGTTAGTAAAGAAGCTCTGACGTACTCTCAGCTAGAGAA
Source organism: Bubalus bubalis (assembly GCF_019923935.1). Taxonomy (NCBI): domain Eukaryota; kingdom Metazoa; phylum Chordata; class Mammalia; order Artiodactyla; family Bovidae; genus Bubalus; species Bubalus bubalis. The sequence goes on along the minus strand of NC_059158.1, from coordinate 71,214,096 downwards.
AAATAATCATGGGGTTTTCATGTTGGCTACTGGTGCAAAGTTTACCAGGAAGCCTGTTCAAGGCTAACCTCTCCAGCTGAGGGCAGACAGGAGTAAATACATGGAAGCTTACAGACAGAAGAGAGGGGATGGCAGTGCCCCTGGCAGAGCTGGCTAGAGGCCTCAAGGCTGAACGCACACGAACAAGAAAAAGATAAGACGATTTACACTTCAAAGAGAAGAAGGCAATTCAGTCCCATAAAAAACAATCAATTAGGATTAAAAAAAAAACCTGATTCATGAAAAACAGAATCAAATCTTACCTAAACACTGATACCTTCTTTAAATCTTCCTTTAAATTTCATCATGCTGTCAAAGTATAATGATTAAAAGTTGTCAATTAATAATTATTTATCCTTCCTAATGTGAGCAAGCTGTAACCAGGAGACTACTACTGACTCAGCTATAACCCCTGGTTCAGACATTTATTTTCTTACCTCGAAAAGTCGTTGATCGGCATCATCAAAAGGTTTCCCATCGAGTCTATTTAACACTTGAGCCACTCCTGTGAGAAGAGGTTGGGAGATGTGGTCATTTTTGACACTGGACATCCTGTTCCTACAGCACAAGTAAGATGACTCCAGCCTCCTTTAAGTGCAGACACTCAGCTTAATCCCAGGTTGCTCTAACACCTGCTGCCTGTGTGAGAGATGTGAGGCGTACAGGGATGCAGCCCATTTTCCAGCTCTGATATCCAGACCAAGGCTCAGGTATTAACCAGATTCCCCCAAAATGGTTTTCAAGATGACTGTGTACAATAATTGATATATCATGGTGCACACATATATACAGTTACATATATATATATATACACACACACACACGTATGTGTGTGTGTGTGCTCAGTTGTGTCTGACTCTTTGTGACTCCATGGACTGTAGCCTGCCAGACTCCTTTGTCTGTGGAATTTTCCAAGCAAGAATACTGGAGTGAGTTGCCATTTCCTTCTCCAGGGGACCTTCCTGACCCAGGGATCCAACCGACATCTCTTGCATCTCCTGCATTGGCAGGCAGATTCTTCACCACTGTACCTCCTGGGAAGCCATATATAATTATATAAATTAAATTGAACAAATTAAAAATATTTATATATAATTAAAATGTTTTCAATTCTCTGAAGCTTAGTGCTTAAATGAGGCAGCATGGCATAGTGATTAAGAACATAGGCTCTGGAGTTAAACATCCTTGGTTTGAATTTCAACTCCATTGTTAGTAGTGTTACTGTGAGCACATTACTTAACACTGAATTTGTTCATTTGTAAATGAGGATAAAATGTTAACTATCTCAGTGGGTTATAAAGATTAAACAAGATAACATTTGAATAATGTTTGTAAAGCATATTGGTCCACATGGAGAGAACATTCAAGAAATGTTAAGAATTATGATACAGTTAACCTTCAAAGGAAGGCTAGTTTTGTTGCCTGCTACCAATGGGGCTAAACTAGTTTTACAAAATTTAACTTATGTGGGTCTTCTTTCCAAAGTTCATGTCCAGCATTATACTACATGTTTTGGGCATGACCCAGGGATCATGGCACTATCAAAGCACACAAGTTTAACTAGAAAAATTCAACAATCTTGAAAACTTTCCCTTGTGTCCCTATATACACTAAATATACAACACAAGAGAACACTCTACACACGGACATCACCAGATGGTCGACACTGAAATCAGATTGATTATATGCTTTGCAGATGGAGAAGCTCTATACAGTCAGCAAAAATAAGACCGGGAGCTAACTGTGGCTCAGATCATGAACTCCTTATTGCCAAATTCAGACTGAAATTGAAGAAAGTGGAGAAAACAACTAGACCATTCAGGTATGACCTAAATCAAACAGTGGAAGTGAGAAATAGATTTATGGGATTAGATCTGACAGACAGACTGCCTGATGAACTATGGACGGAGGTTCATGACACTGTACAGGAGACAGGGATCAAGACCATCCCCAAGAAAAAGAAATCAAAAAAAGCAAAATGGCTGTCTGAGGAGGCCTTGTGAATAGTGAGTGAGTAGTTGTGAAATAGTGAGTGAATAGTTGTGAAAAGAAGGGAAGCGAAAATCAAAGGAGAAAAGAAAAGACATACCAATCTGAATGCAGAATTCCAAAGAATAGCAAGAAGAGACAAGAAAGCCTTCCTCGGTGATCAATGCAAAGAAATAGAGGAAAACAACAGAATGGGAAACACTAGAGATCTCTTCAAGAAAATTAGAGATACCAAGGGAATATTTCATGCAAAGATGGGCTCAATAAGGGACAGAAATGGTAGGGATGTAACAGAAGCAGAAGATATTAAGAAGAGGTGGCCAGAATACACAGAAGAACTGTACAAAAAAGATCTTCATGACCCAGATAATCATGATGGTGTGATCACTCACCTAGAGTCAGACATCCTGGAATGTGAAGTCAAGTGGGCCTTAGAAAGCATCACTACAAACAAAGCTAGTGGAGGTGTTGGAATTTTAGTTGAGCTATTTCAAATCCTGAAAGATGATGCTGTGAAAGTGCTCCACTCAATATGCCAGCACATTTGGAAAACTCAGCAGTGGCCACAGGACTGGAAAAGGTCAGTTTTCATTCCAATCCCAAAGAAGGGCAATGCCAAACAATGCTCAAACTACCACACAATTGCACTCATCTCACACGCTAGTAAAGTAATGCTCAAAATTCTCCAAGCCAGGCTTCAGCAATACGTGAACCGTGAACTTCCAGATGTTCAAGCTGGTTTTAGAAAAGGCAGAGGAACCAGAGATCAAATTGCCAACATCCTCTGGATCATCGAAAAAGCAAGAAAGTTCCAGAAAAACATCTATTTCTGCTTTATTGACTATGCCAAAGCCTTTGACTGTGTGGATCACAATAAACTGTGGAAAATTCTTCAAGAGATGGAAATACCAGACCACCTGACCTGCCTCTTGAGAAATCTGTATGCAGGTCAGGAAGCAACAGTTAGAACTGGACATGGAACAAAGACTGGTTCCAAATAGGAAAAGGAGTACGTCGAGGCTGTATATCATCACCCTGCTTATTTAACTTATATGCAGAGTGAGAAATGCTAGGCTGGAGGAAGCACAAGCTGGAATCAGGATTGCCAGGAAATATATCAATAACCTCAGATATGCAGATGATATCACCCTTATGGCAGAAAGTGAAGAAGAACTAAAGAGCCTCTTGATGAAGTTGAAAGAGGAGAGTGAAAAAGTTGGCTTAAAGCTCAACATTCAGAAAACTAAGATCATGGCATGTGGTCCCATCACTTCATGGCAAATATATGGGGAAACAGTGTCTGATTTTATTTTTCTGGGCTCCAAAATCACTGCATATGGTGATTGCAGCCATGAAATTAAGACACTTACTCCTTGGAAGGAAAGTTAGTACCAAACTAGACAACATATTAAAAAGTAGAGACATTATTTTGTCAACAAAGGTCCGTCTTATTAAGGCTATGGTTTTTCCAGTGGTCATGTATGGATGTGAGAGTTGGACTATAAAGAAAGCTGAGCACTGAAGAATTGGTGCTTTTGAACTGTGGTGTTGGAGAGGACTCTTGAGAGTCCCTTGGACTGCAAGAAGATCCAACCAGTCCATTATAAAGGAGATCAGTCCTGGGTGTTCATTGGTAGGACTGATGTTGAAGCTGAAACTCCAATACTTTCGCCTCCTGATGTGAAGAGCTGACTCATTTGAAAAGGCCCTGATGCTGGGAAGGATTGAGGGCAGGAGCAGGAGGGGATGACAGAGGATGAGATTGTTGGATGGCATCACCGACTCAATGGACATGGGTTTGGGTGGACTCTGGGAGTTTGTGATGGACAGGGAGGCCTGGCGTGCTGCAGTTCATGGGGTCAAAAGAGTTGGACACGACTGAGCGACTGAACTGAACTGAACTGATATTCTAAAGGCTTTTATTTTTTAAAAACACCTAACTTCCCATCAGGGAGCTGTGTCATCATATGGTAGAAGACATGTATAATAAAATACAAAGCTTTTAGTGTGTTACAGGCAAACTACAGTCTTAGTTGTGAAAGAAAATAGATGTTTACACTTAGGAATGAAATGTAAGACTGCTGTGAGATTGCCATTGGACATGTACAGATAATGCAGGCTGTTTCTCACAGACTTTCTTTTCTCATTAAACTTAAATATATTTTGGGACTTCCCAAGGTGGTCCAGTGGTTAGGATTCCATGCTTCCACTGCAGAGGGAAGGGGTTCCCTCGTACGGGAACTAAGATCCAGCATGCTCCAGCACAGCCAAACCAAACAAGCAAACCTTAACCATATTTAAAACTTGACACATGTAATTTAAGGCTTTGTACTAGAGATTCAATTTCTCAAATCTTAGAATCTTCTTTATGTTCAAAAATGCTAATATTTTCTGCAAATTAAGAAAACTGACGAAAAAATTCTCTTGGAATTCAAGTGTTAATATTTATAGAAAATTAAATCCTTTGGTAAGTCCACTATCTTAGAATTTAAGAGGCAGCCTTAGGGTGAAGCAAAGAGACAAATTTATATTAGTTCCCAAATGTATTAGTTACCTTATGTCTGTTAGAAGAAAGATACATTTTCATTATGTTTAAACTACTGTCTCCCCCCTTCTTGACTTTAACTACTGACCCCTTCTTGCTTAACTTTAGGTTTGAGATTTTCCTGAATGAATTTTTGAGGGAAAGAAAAGGAGCAGGGAGGGAGAGAAAAATTGGAAACTGCTCTGGCCCACAATTTCCATATTCAGGGGATAGTGTAACCTGTTTCGGAACCATTGAGGCAGAAAGACACATTTCAGTCTTTGCATTTATCCCATGTGCAAAAGCATAGATGTAAACATATATATGTAATAGGATTAAGAAGCCTGAGTTCTATTCGGGACTCTGCTAAGAACTCACTTTATGACCTTATTCAAATCTTTTCTCTCTCTTTGGGCCTCAATTTCTACAGAGTAAGATAAAAGAGTTCAGTTAGCTGCTTTCTGAAATCCCCACCAACTTCAAAATGATTGGTTCTTATTTAAAGGAATAAATATTTGTGCATTGTCCTGCTTAATGTTGATTCATCAGGAGTCTTCACTTGTGAGATTACACAAGAGTACGAAACATAAGTTGATGAGTCCTAGACATGAAAAGGGGTACATTAAAACACAGATAGATATACTTTAAAGTAAATTGCATTTTTGTTTTAATATAAGAAGTCTGATAATTTAGGTAATGTCTTACCAATTATTTGGTGGTTGCTATTCCAAATAGGTACGCAGAGAACCGATCTTATGTGAAAACCAGATATCTGGTCAGCCTAGGACATAAGAAAGCAATTAATTAAAATTAAATATCATCTACCCATTTCTGACATATGGCTTACCACTCTTCATAACAGGTGTTTAAAAGTAACTTTTATTTATTTATTTATTTTTTTAATTTTATTTTATTTTTAAACTTTACATAACTGTATTAGTTTTGCCAAATATCAAAATGAATCCGCCACAGGTATACATGTGTTCCCCATCCTGAACCCTCCTCCCTCCTCCCTCCCCATTCCATCCCTCGGGGTTGTCCCAGTGCACCAGCCCCAAGCATCCAGTATCGTGCATCGAACCTGGACTGGCACCCTGTGTACGAGACAGCAAAAGAGACACTGATGTATAGAAAAGTAACTTTTAAAAAGACATAATTTTAATGCATATACTTGCCTGTCTCTTTTCAGTTAAAATATCACAATGTACATCCCAAAGAAACCAAGCCATAGCATTATTTATACTAATGGTGTACCAGAAATAACCTGAACATTACCTTGGAGGAAGTTGGTTAAGTAAATCACAGCACAGTGGAATATTGTCCATCTAATCAAAATCATGCTGTAGAAGAATATTTATAAACAGGGAAATTTTTAATATATTAAGTGCTACTAGTTGGGGCTTCCCTGATAGCTCAGTTGGTAAAGAATCTGCCTGCAATGCAGGAAACCCAGGTTCAATTCCTGTGTTGGGAAGATCTCCTGGAGAAGGGACAGGCTACCCACTCCAGTGTTCTTGGGCTTCCCTGGTGGCTCAGAGGGTAAAGCGTCTGCCTGCAATGCAGGAGACCTGGGTTTGATCCCTGGGTCAGGAAGATCCCCTGGAGAAGGAAATGGCAACCTACTCCAGTACTCTCGCCTGGAAAATCGACAGAGAAGCCTGGTAGACTACAGTCCATGGGATCGCAAAGAGTCGGACACGACTGAGCGACTTCACTTTCTTGGGCTTCCCTGGTGGCTCAGAGATTAAAGCGTCTGCCGCGGGAGACCTGGATTCGATTCCTGGGTCAGGAAGATCCCCTGGAGAAGGAAATGGCAACCCACTCCAGTAGTCTTGCCTGGAGAATCCCATGGGCGGAGGAGCCTGGTGGGCTACAGTCCACCGGGTCGCATAGAGTCGGACACGACTGAGCGACTTCATTTTCACTTTCACTAGTCTTACTGCCTGTGGGTGTACAAATACATATTATGCACATTGGAAAATCCTGGAAAAATTATAAGCATAATAGCTCCCCTTGAATTGTTTGTCCATGGAAGTGTTTGTTTCTTTGTTTTTAAAATAGACTTTATTTTTTTTTTAAATAGGTTCATAATTAATGAGACCAAATACAGAGTTCCCAAATACCTTCCACCACCACACATACACAAAGTGACACACCCCTCACTATCAACATCCCTCACCAGAGTGGTACATTTGTTGCAACTGGTGAACCCACACTGATTCATCATTATTATTCAAATTCCATGGTTTACATTAGGGTTCACGATCGATGCTGTACATTCTATGGGTTTTAACAACTTTATAATGTCACATATCTACCATTATAGTATCATACAGTGTAGCTTCACTGCCCTAAAAAGTCCTCTGTATGCCACCTACTCATCTACCCATCCCTCTGGCAATCACTGATCCTTTTTTCTTCCAGCTCTATTGAGGTGTAATTGACAAAACTGTAACTTATTTAAAGCGTACAACATGATGATTTGATATATGTATATGCCATGAAAGAATTCTGCCTATGGGAGTTTTTTTTAACTATTGTTTCTATATTCTAAATATTAGATAATGAATTACCTGTAATCAAGAGAAAAGGTTATTTTCTAAACAGAGCTAAAGGGGAACAATGGTGTCCAATGGTGCGTAACAGTCAAATAGGATAAGTGCTGAAAATGGGCTACTGGCTTTAGTAACACAGGATCAGTTCAGTTCAGTTCAGTCACTCAGTCGTGTCCGACTCTTTGCGACCCCATGAATTGCAGCACGCCAGGCCTCCCTGTCCATCACCAACTCCCGGAGTTCACTCAGACTCACGTCCATCAAGTTGGTGATGCCATCCAGCCATCTCATCCTCTGTTGTCCCCTTTTCCGCCTGCCCCCAATCCCTCCCAGCATTAGGGTCTTTTCCAGTGAGTCAACTCTTCACATGAGGTGGCCAAAGTACTGGAGTTTCAGCTTTAGCATCAGTCCTTCCAATGAACACCCAGGACTGGTCTCCTTTAGGATGGACTGGTTGGAGATAGCTGAATGCAAAGACAGTCAAGGGAAGAAGGAATGGGATCAGGAACAGAAGTTAAGCGGTTAGTTCTGGAGGAGAGGAAGGCCACAATGAGTGAGCAGAGCTAGAGCCCCGTGTGGGCTGAGCCCAGGAGTGGGGAGAGGTGATGAGAACATTGAGAATGTTTCTAAGTTGTTCCCACTGTGGCTGAAGGAGAGAAGTGGGGCAGCATTGACTGGCTATGAGAATAGGGAAGAGGGGGAGGTGACGATTTGCTTGCTGATGAGCCCAACAAGACGGGAGAGAGGAAGAGAAAAGGATGACAGAGTGTGGTGAGAGTGAATTTTCTGATTTTAAGATCATTAAAGCAATTCTCTGGTTGTCTGTTTGTGGCTATGGCCATTGTTTCTGGAAAGTTAAGCTAATTTAGGTTTATATGACTACAGCTCCGGGAGTTGGTGATGGACAGGGAACCCTGGCATGCTGCATGCAGTCCATGGGGTCACAAAGAGTTGGACAAGACTGAGCGGCTGAACTGAACTGAACTGTTATAACTACATGAGATAGCAAGGCCTGGGAGTGCCTGGTGATCCCTCTGTAGGGATTGAAAGAGAAGGAGATGGGAGATGAAGCTCATCGTAGAAGCACAAGACCTTGAAAAATGAATGCCAAACAGGGTAAGGAGGAAGAAGAAAGTATGAAGGAATCATCTCTGTGCACCGGGTAACCCAAGTTTGCAGATCCCATCAGTCAATGAGCTCAAAAATATCTGTTGGCCTCTCAATCCCAACCAAACCCCCAAACTCTTCATGCCTCAACTTTGTCATCAATGTTTATCTCTTGCACACCAAACTATTAATGCTGGTTATCTCCAGATGTTGGCATTCGAGCACCTTCTCATCATTTCTTCTTTCTGGTTTTTCTTATTTTCCAGGTCTTTTTATGAGAATATGTGTGTGAAAGGGCTTCAGACTGTGTAAGATGTTTTGTCATCAAAACAATATTACTAGTCAATATTACTAGTATTGTAAGAAAACACCTTTCCAGAAATATTTGCTCCATTGTTCCACAGGTTCCCTGCTCCATCATTCTTAGATTAAAATTTACACCATTAGAATCTCAAATGTTAGGCCATGTGAGACTAAGTAGCCTTTCCAGGAGGCTAGCATTAAAATAAATATATTATCTAGGGGTGCCTAGTTCTTTCCAATTAAAGATGTATATACTAAAAATTTTGCTTAGTCTCTGTCCTCACTGGGTCTTTCCAGTTAATGGATATAATTTAAGACTGTTTACCTCATGGAGCCATCAAAATATACTGTCATATTTTCCAGACTCTCAAAGGCACTCAAAGGCAATGTTAAAAGAATTGGTGATAACCTAATATTATTCATTACTGTGCAATGTGTTTTCCTTCCCTAGAATGATATGTGCAACTTCAATAGTAATCTAAGGTAATGTTTTGCCCCTCAAACGCCAATATACCAGTGGGAAATCCTAGCTCTAGGATAAGTGAGGGAGATGTTCTGGGTCAGTCCCCTGACTTCCCTGAAACAAAGGGACATTTCTTTATGCCAACCTCATCTGTACATAGGCTTCTAGAACATTGCCAACAAACGATTCCTTAAATTCCTGACAAACGAACTCCTCAAAAATAACCAACCTTTGGCCTTAAAGCAGAGGCATCATATCCACCACTGATGCAGCCAAGTCTGTTTGACTTAGAACTATGGGACCCCATACTTACAGCTTCCTCATCGGATACCTTATTCAAGTCTCAGTAACCCTGCTGACTCTGCTTGCCCTCCTGGTCATCTGGAAATCCAGTATCCATTGTCCAGTCTTCCCTACCAAACCCTACTCTCTGGAAAGGCTCTCGAACTGGTTTACACTGAGTATCAGCGACTGAGAGATTACCTGGAGCAAATACACCTTGGCAGATTCACAGAGTCCTGTCTCTTAATGGTTCCATTTTTGCACATTTCCTTTTGTAACAGAAGCATAACTGATAGACCAGAAAGCGTTATAAAGGATGAAAAAGGAGCTGTCCTGCCGGGCTAGCACTCAGCATCCCAGACTGCAGCAGTGCTTTGCTGTGAAGATCTGGCAGATGAAAGGAGCTTTAATGCTCTAAGTCAAAGGATCTCAGAGCCTGAAGCCCCATTATCCTTAAGTGCTACATGGCAAGGGGAAGAACTATTGACTTCTCTATAACAGGCTTTAATAAAAAAAAAAGAAAGAAAGAACTTTACAGGGAAGAACTGCATGAGACTGAAGGGTGACAGACTCAATATCCTGACACCTCAGATTTAACTGTGTAACTCTGGGGATCAGTGCCCCACAGCAGAGGAGAGTTGGGTGCTGACGGATTTTCCACCACTCCTGAATCTGTAACACACACACCACCAAACCATCTGTGCCCTACTTGCCCTACTTCTTAGCTACTTTCTGACATCCCCCTTGCTGAACGCTTTTCTTGTTTAAATGTTAGGTCCGATTGTTCATTTTTATTGCAGGCAGAAAACAAATTCTTCATGAAATGGCTCGGAAAACTCTTTACCCATAACTATACAAATGGAGGGAAATATTAAATTAAGCAACAGAGTAGTATACCTTATATTGACTAAATAATAGCTGGCTGTGCTTTAGTGTGCTTGTTTTAAGGTGTTCTTTTGATCTAGTATGAAAAAAAAGGGCAGAAAGCTGCACAAATGATGCGCTACAGTGCAACTAATTATTGGGAGTTGAGTTCACAAGCACAATGCCTTCTAAAGGCAAGGCCAGAATAAATGTTTCATGGTGAAGGCATTTATAAATAGAGAATGTGCGTCAAGAAGCCACCTGATACAAGGGCAGGTCATCTGCAAATGGTTTATATACATGCTGCTGGGAGAGCCTCAGACAAGGATCTTAGAATAAAATCCAACCAAAACTCTGTGCTGGCAAGGGCAATAGAAAATAATCCATCTGAATGCCTCAAAGATACAGCAAGGCAAGTTAGTGTACTTAGATCTTGCATTATCTAAATTCTAGCTTTGAGTGGCAGTTTATAGTTTTTAGAAAGTTCATAATAGCCTGATAAAATATAATTTCACAAAAGATATAAAAGGCCTAACACTTTTAAACATCTTTATAATTTGGCATGATTATAAATATAATATATACATTTGTGAAATTGTTAAGTTAAAATCAAAAGCTATAATCTTGCCATCTCTAGAAATGGCAACTATTAACCATTTGGGATAAGTTCTTCTGGATCTTTTCCTGAAAATATCTAATATGTTACATATCTATTTATAACATATTCAATAATACATAATTATTAATAAATAACAGATAATATGTTCAACAATACTGAACAATATTCAACAATAATGCCTATTAGTTTTTAGGGATACATCAGTGAGTAAAACCAGCAAAATTCTTACCTTCACTGAGCTCACATTCTAGTGAGAGAAGACAGATAATAAAGAATACAAAAAACATATAAATAAATTATATGTGAGAAGGTATTAAAATTATGGGGAAAAAGTAGAGCAGGATAAAAGGGATTAGAAATACAAGGGTGCCAGACCTTACTAACAGATAGTATTTGAATAATGGCCATAAAAACTACGGATGTGATCCATGCAGATATTGAAGGAAGAGTATTTCAGCAGAGGAGTAGTCAGTCCAAAAGCCCTGAGGTAACTGTGTGAGTGGCAGGTTCTAGGAATAACAAGGAGACCAGTGTGGCTGGAGAAGTGTGAATGAGGTCTGGGGATAGATAATGAAGCAACTTGTTGTGTAAGGCATTGTAAGGCTCTGACAGAATTGTGAATTTGGATTTTACTCTAGTGAAATGAGACCGTGAAGAGTTTGTGAGCAGAGTTGTGATACAACATACTTAAAAACTTTAAACCTCTGGCTAATGTATTAAGAACAGGGTGTGGAGGGAAAGAGTGGAAGCCAAGCAGTAGATTATTAAGTTATACCCATGAAATAGTCCAGAGATGATAGTGGCCTGGATCTGGGTGGTAGCAGCTGAGTGTTGAGAAGTGGTCAGACTTTGGATAAATTTTACAGGTACAGCCAGTTGCACTTCCTAGTGAGTTAGATGTACAACATAGGAGAATCATGACTATAACATTTTTGGCATAAGCACCAGGAAGGCCTGAGTTGCCTTGATAAAGATAGGGAAACAGAAAAGCAAGCTTAGCAGAAAAAAGAGTGTGAGTTCTGTTTTGGACATGTTAGGTTTGAGGTGTCTTTTAGAAAAATATGCCCACATATATTATTCTATATATACTTTTAAACATTATTCTAAACTTACTTCTCTTTGTTTGCTTTTATTCTTGTGGACATTTTTCCATATCAGGACATACAGATTATTTCATGGGATACTTTGTATAGACTCAAGTTTAGTCTTTATTATGCTGTGGTAGGCAGGATTCTAAAGACGGCTGCTAAGATTCACACGTGCCCACTCTCCATTTTGTACAGATCTGGTATAATCCCCATTCCTCAAGGATGGGTGGGCAGGACCTGAGAAGATGACAGGACTGTCACTTCCCAGATTAGGTCATGTTATAAGGCAAAGTGATGGCACAGACATCTCTGTGAGGACACAGTCACTCCTGACATTATGCGAGCCTCTGTGAGAGCCAAATGGAGTTCCTCCTCTTGGCTTTGAAGAAGTAAGCTGACACGTTGTGAGAGGGCCACGTGGCTTGTACCTGAGGGCAAGCTCAGGGAGCTATGAGAGACTTTAGGTCAGCAGTCAGTAAGAAAATGGGAACCTCAGTCTGCAACTGTAAGGAACCCAATTCTGCCAACAACCTGAACAGGCTTTGAAAAGAATGCCAAGACCAAGTGAGAATGCCACCTGGCCAGCTCCTGCTTTCCACCCCGTGAGACCCTAGCAGAGAAACCAACGATGCCATGCCAGAAACTGTGAGATAATAAACAGATGTTTGCCTTAAGCTTCTACATTTGTAGTGATTTGCTACACAGCAAAAGAAAATGAACATACATGATATTCCTGTCAATGTCTTTAGAAGCCAAGCATGAATAGCCCCACCGTGGAGCAAATGACTGATTAGTCTACAAAATCCACTAGCATAATAACCCATGAAAATGAGTGTTTCTTGAGTCACTATAAGTAAATATAATCAGTTATACTTAATAGATTTTTTCTGTTTTTGAGAATCACAGAACCTTGTAATAGAACAAACATACAGTAATCTTCATAAGACTATGGAGTTTAAACGCCAGAAATTTGATTCTGGCTTGGTAACTATCTTATATAATCATTCTGTCATAATTTTCCACACATAAATCAAAGAGTTTGACCTTAAAACCAAGCACGCTATCAAGCCCAGCAGGCACCACTCTTAGGAGTCAACTCAGGCAGGCAGAAGGCAAGTAATCACTGTGCCTCGCTGGCTAAGCCGCTCTGTTCACCACAAGGAGGGAACTCCATTAAATATTTAAAACAATCACAAAGAGAACACGCAGCAGGTGGACAACAATGATTACTTGCCCCACAGTCCTCACAGCAAGTGCCTGACAGCACCTGGGAGGAGGTTTACACCACATTAATGACATCCCTTTGTAGATTCTATCAAAAAGAGGCCTGATACTTTCACAACTGAGATTTCAAAATAGTGAAGACAAAAAGGGCTTCCCAACTGGCACTAGTGGTAAAGAATCCACTTGCCAAGCAGGAGACCTGGATTCGATCCCTGGGTTGGGAAGATGCCCTGGAGGAGGGCATAGCAACCCACTGCAGTATTCTTGCCTGGAGAATGCCATGGACAGAGGAGCCTGGCAGGCTACAGTCCATGGGGTTGCAAAGAGTCAGACGCGACTAAAGCAACTTAGCACACACACGGAGAAGGCAAAGAAGTTAGAAATACAGTTTCTACTTCAACAGTACAGCTAAGGCAAACCTTGATGGAATAAATTCAGATTAGCCACTGGATTTTTGTTGTATGTTTTAAAGATTGGTGGGTTGCCTGGACCTGGACAGTAGCCAGCTCCCAAAATCTGATCATCTCTTATATGCATAGGTGGGCTTCCCTGGTTGCTCAGTGGTAAAGAATCTGCCTGCAATGCAGGAGATGCAGGTTTGTTCCCTGGGTCGGGAGGATCTCCTGGAGAAGGAAATGGGAACCCACTCCAATATTCTTGCCTGGGGATTCCCATGGGCAGAGGAGCCTGGAAGGCTACAGATCATGGGGTCACAAAAGAGTCGGACATGACTTAGCAACTAAACAACAACAATGTGCATAGGTAGCCTGGCCCCTGGATAACCGGCCGGCCACTCTTGCGAAGAGCCAGGGTCACATATGGCTGGTCCCTATGTGGGAGGATATGGTGGCCATCCCCCCAGGGGCCACAGAACATGTGTCCAGCCTTGTACATCTTTGTAGCGAACACATGCTATTGTTCTTCTCTGGCCAGGCAGGTAAAGACCTGGCTTTCTTGAAGACCTACAAGTCATCAAATTATTGCCACCATCTCTTCTTTACTGCCAACGAACAATTATGCTTTATTCCTCTCTTTAGCCAGAGACTTTCCTCTTCTTCCCCACTGTGTCTCTGGAGGAAGAGGACATTCACGTTGGTTTATCCACGATTAAGATCTGCTCGTCTCTGGTTGTGTGGAAAGATGTTCTCATTTCAAGAAAGGACCTGCCACCAGCACTCCCTCAGAACCAAAAACCTAATCCTCAACCAGATTAAAATCTTCACCTGACATTTAAATATTTATATAATTATAGGAGTATAACTACAAGCATGATTTACAAAACATTTATATAGAATTTTATATGCCACAATATGTATAAAAGTAGTATGCTTGAGACTACCCAGCCGGTGACTGGGGCAGATGGGACGAAAAGGTTGGTCTGCTGGCCACAAGTTCACGTCTCTGTGGAGAGAGAAATGACAGAGTGGCGACCCTGTTTTCCAGGCAGCCCCTGAGTAGCTGGTCCCCCTGAGAGGCTACTAGGGAGAGAGGAGTGAACTAGGTTCCAGAAGGTCCACAGGCTGTTCTGTGCCCTGTCTCAAGGAAGCTGTGTGGCCTTAGGCAAGTCACTTCAGCTCTCTGAGCCTCTGCTTCCTCACTCGTAAATCAAAGAAATCTCTAATATTTATAGTAACTGCAAGTTGATGTATCTATGGTATGAAACCCCAGAAATAAGGCCAATCCACTAGGGGAGCTCTATTCCAGTTCACTACTAATGACTAGGGTCCTTATTCATGTTCAGTGAAGAGAATTCAAATGGCCAGGATTACCCAGTGAGCCACGGAGAAATGTAGGATAGGTACCAGTGCTCAGAATAGACTTATGTTGAGAAAATCTGTAAGAAGAAAATAGGAAATGCTTTGAAAGGAAACTTCTCTGCAAATTATCATTTTTGTTAACCAGCTTCAAATTATTTGGGGAAGTCAGTAATGTAGAGAATATAAAAGCACACGCTTTCTCCAATGGAGATACCTACTGGAGATAATCCATTAATCCTATATTTAAAAAATGATTTCCTTATATTCTACCATTGATAAACAATGACTTATTGTAATTATTGGGAAAAACTATGGACCCACGTACCAGACTTAAGAAGAGAGGACTCAAACCTTTGCAAGAAGATAGCATAGTTCTAAAAGGTACCCTCTACCTCTAAGATAATCCTAGAATTACCTTTAGTGAAAGGGTGAAACAATTCCATTTTGCCTTAGTATTTTTTTACCTTGAGGAAAATACTATGTTAATGGAAGAAATTATCTGAATTGATGGTCTTTATGTTATGATCTATACCATCTTACATCAGGCTTTGAAAGGAGAAGGCTCATGCCTCTTAGCCTCTTGGGGGAGAGCACTGTGGCTCAGTCTGAAGTCTGTTTCATCCATCATTAACACAAGCAGTTGACACCCATCAGGGAAGCAAAATATTCTTGAAAAGGGAGGAAGCCTAAGCAGATAAATAATTTTCTTTTCCTGGTATGATACATAATACATACGCCATAACACACATACATTTGTAGGACAAATCTATTTAGGCAGAATTCATACTGTCTTTCACCCTATCTGCATTGATTAATTCTTTTCCAATTTTCCTCCTCCACATGAGAAAGGAAGCATAAGGAAATTTTAAATTTCAGCACCACTCAAAGAGAACACGTAGAAATCATGATATATTGCCAGATTTGTATTTAAAATTGGTATTAGTTGTGCAGCAGATCGAAAGCATTTTAGGGGGAAGGCCAAGAAATAATGGTGGTCTAGGTACTTGCTTTAGTCTATCATAGGGAAGAAAGTGATTTCACAAAATGGTCACTGCTTAACCTACCACAGTTTACTGTCTTCAGACATCATTGCCTCTAACTACTGGATCAGAGCATGAAATTTTTATGTTCAATCCCATAGAACTAACTGTTGCATTTCTGCTCAAGAGCCCAAATTGTTCTTTTTTGTAAATGAGCGAGCAGTCTGTCTTATATTGGAATGGACTGTAAGTGTGGAGGAAAATGTAAATTGACTGTAAATCACTAATCAGGAAGAGATGTGATAAGAGTCTGCCTGTAGACATAAGGATATGGGATAGTCAGGCTCACTGCATTGTATTAGCAAGAAGTATTCCTGAGATACTACTTGTTTTTTGCTACATATGCTGTTTTTCATAAGGAAAAAGGGCAATGATTGGGCAAGAACTTTTAATTCTCCTATTAAAGGTGAAGATGCTTGTAGCCTGTGACTGAGCAGGTCACTCTCCTAGGTACAGATGCTAGAAGAGCTTTTGCACATGTGTACTTGGAGGTATGGACAGGAATGACCAAGAATGTAGTTATGCATGTAACATCATGCAAATATCCATCAACACTATAGTGGATGAAGTGGCACATTCATACGGTGGAATACTTACCAGCACTGAAAAGAAATGAACAAATTACAAGGGCTCTGGATTCAGGAATTTATACTGAATTTGAAAAAGCAAGCCATAGAAGAAGACATACAGCATAACTCAATTCATACAAATTTCAGAGATGTGCAAAACATGTAATAACATGTAAAAACTGTAATATATTTGGCAGGGATTCAAACCTACATGATGAAACTATTGTTGTTTAGTTGCTAAGTCATGTCCAACTCTTTTGCAACCCCACGGACTGTAGCCTGCCAAGCTCCTCTGTCCATGGGATTTCCCAGGCACGAATACTGGAGTGGGTTGCCATTTCCTTCTCCAGGGGATATTCCCGATCCAGAGATCGAACTCATGCCTCCTGCATTTGCAGGCAGATTTTTATCACTAAGCCGCTGGGAAGCCCCAATGAAACTATATATAAAAGCAAAAAATTGTTAAATTCAAATTAGGATAATGGTTTATCTCTGTGTGGGAAATAAAGGAGACTGAATTAAGGAAGATCAATACAAGGATTCAGAAGTAATGACTGAGTTCTTTCTCTTAAATTGGGTAGTGGGCATTTACTCTATCATGCTTTATTGGGAAGCCTTGATCATGTTTTATTATACTTTTGCATATGCCTTATGAACCAACTTTTTAAATGGTGTGAATATGTTGACTCTTTTTGCTTCCCCACAATTTGACTTTTGGTCCAAAGCTAAGAGCAGAATAATAGCAATCCATACCAAATTCGGCACTCTAATTTGGGGGAAGAATTGACCATCATCTCTTAACTATCTAATATAATATGTTGACTTTGTAACAATGAATGGGCAATTAATGATTTTTTTTTCTGTAGTGAGCCTTTCAGTCTGTTCAGTACTACTGATGTTAATAATAGAATACTGAGATCATTTCTTCATAAAACTGTGTGTTTACAAATCTGTTGTTCAGCATTCTGAAATCAAGAAGGAAAGAAGCATCAGAAAGAAGCATAGCAAAAGGCAAAACTTTATAACATCAGTCCTAACCCAATCATAATGTTAATACATATATTGACACCTATAAATCATTTCTGCTCTGCTAGTCACAGAACCAAGGTTGGTGGTGTTTTTCTTTATAGGAGGAGAACTAAAGAAGTTCTGGACTGTCTACTTTCCCAAGGAAGGTATCTCAAAGCTCAGAAATAATGTATCAGAAACTGAAGCTAGCCAGAGGGTGGTTAGCATTGGGGTAGCTAAGGGAGCACACTGGAGACACCCAACCCAGACAGGAGCTCACGAAAGGATGTCCAAGATACAGGCATCTCAGCTAGATGCTGGAGAATAAATAGAAAATACGTAGTAGATGTGACCTGGGGGAAGAGAATTCTAGGCAGCTACAGAAACATACATTTCAGGAATTTAAACTTCCCATGCCATGTTCAGTCGCTCAGTTGTGTCCGACTTTGTGACCCCATGGACTGTAGCCTGTCAGGCTTCTCTGTCCATGGGATTTCCCAGGCAAAAAGACTGGAGTACAGGGATCGAACCCACATCTGCTGCTCCTGCATTGCTAGGCGGATTCATTACCACTGTGCCACCTGGGAAGCCCATGAAGAGATTTGCAAAGATCTGAATGAAGTTATCAATTTGACCTGGATTCCAACCTCCCACCATTGTTGCATCCCACCCCAGACACTGGAGACAGCACAGGGCAGGATTCAGAGGCTGGGCTTTGGAGTCTCAGAAACCAAGACTAAATCTCACTTCCAATTACATGTTCAGTTATCATTACTGATCTAGTCTCTGTTCTGCAGCCAGTGGGATCTTTCTAAAGTATAACTCCTTCTTCTCCCTCATTGATAATTTAACTACTGATTCCCCCTTACCCATAATAAATACTCATACTTCTTAACATGTCTTTCAAAGCCTCTGGATGATCTGGCCCCTGCTTTCTCCTCCCGCCTCATCTACCCGGCCCTCCAGCTACGTTAACTCATCTCTGTTCCAGACTCCTCATGCTCTCAGCCTTGCCTGGAACACATATCTCATCACCATCGTCACCATAACGCTCCTGCTACTATTCAGACTTTAGCTTGGTAACCTAGTAATTTAATCTCCTAATTTTTTGAATACACACCACACACACACATGTGAAGGCATTTTATGAATTCATGTAAATTTATCTATATGATACCCTATACTACCTTAGAATTAAACTTCTTCCAAGTCAGAATCTACATTGTCTTAATATATTCTGCACATCAGCACAATGCATGCCTATATAATTAACATAAAACAGTAACAGAAGCCAACGTAGTATTTCTTGGGAGCAATCTTTTAAAATACGGTAGCTGTTCTAATATCTATTGGGAAATAATTATGTTATATACACGTTTTTATTACTAACCATTTCATTGTTTGACATAAACTATGTTTAATACAAAATGTGCCTGAATATATTTAATTGCATGGGTTATATTACATGTTTAATATAAAATGTTCCCCATAATAAAAGAGCATCAGGCTAGAGAGTTAAGAGTGTCTTTGCAGTTATGTGTGTAACAGTGAAACACTGAATCCAAATGTCCATCAACACCATAATGGATTTAAAAAATGATGCTGATTCATACAATGGAATACTTTGCAGCAGTGAAAATAAATGAATAAATCACACACACATGTGACTCAAGAACATACACTGAATGAAAAAGCAAGACACAGAAGAATACATACAGTATAATTCAATTATATAAAGTTCAGAGGTGTGTAAAATGGAACAATGTAAGTGGCAGGGTCAAATATATGAAGTGAAACTATATAGCCATTTTGCCACAAATCAGGGTAGAAAGAGGAGGATTTCCTATCAAACAGAGCATTTATACTCAGTTGTGTCCGACTCTTTGCAACCCCATTTCTTTACAGCCCATGGAATTCTCCAGACCAGAATACTAGAGTGGGTAGCCTTTCCCTTCTCCAGGAGACCTTCCCAACCCAGGATCGAACCCAGGTCTCCCACATTGCAGGTGGATTCTTTACCAGCTGAGCCACAAGGGAAGTCCAAGAATACTGGAGTGGATATCCTATCCATTCTCCAGCAGATCTTCCCCACCCAGGAATCGAACCAGGGTCTCCTGCATTGCTGGGGGATTCTTTACCAACTGAGCCATGGGGGAAGCCTGTCAGTCAGCAGTAGGTGATGCGGAAAGTCAGATCACAGGGGAAAGATTCAGAAGAACTGCCAGTCAACTCAGGAGTTGCTGTGGATTTGTATGATGTTCCTTTGGGGCTCTGGCCAGCAACGCATCCACAGGGTGACAACGGAACCTTAAAACTGCAACCAGAGGCCTCCCCTTACCTCGGCATCAAAGCGGGGATCCTGGTAGGCATCACTGATGTTCACTGGAAGGCCCGTGGAAGCCACCAGCTCGGCAACACTGTTATTTATCAGCCAATCGGAGTACGATGATTTCTCCATGCTTTCTTTGAAACTATCAGGACACCAAGGCAGGCAGAAAGAAAAGAGAAAAACATCAGTTTACCTGAAAGCTAACCTGTAAAAGTACTTCCGTAGCAGGACTATCCATCCTCATTAAGAAGGGGTATGTGACCTTAGTCACAGAACAATAGCAAGGTAATTAGCAGCAGCTACGTCAAAATGACTTACCGGCTATCTTGTAAAATAATCAGCTCCATGGGTAGAAATGATAGACTCTTTAAGATCCAGAGAACAGCTCTAGGTTTTATTTAGTCCCCAAAGCAGGCAGAGGTAGAACAGACAATCCGGAAATGACCAAAATTGACAATAAGATGCCAATGCCATGGCATAATAAATTACACTCACCCTCCTAAGCCCACACCTCTTAACAGAGCAGACTAGATGCTTCATACTAGGGAAAATGAAACCCAAAAGTGAGGAAGAATTCAGAAATAAATTGAAAATTTACAAAAGTTTAAGTGTAGCAAAAGAGCATGTCTAGACTCCATCTTAGTGTTCTGTGACCTTTTTTTGTAGTTTCAGAGTATATTTCTTAACAAAAATACATTTCCTACTTACAAAATCTTACTGAGAAACATGTTTTAACTCTACCCTGGACATTAATAATTTAAAATATATTCATGTATGATTTTAACAAGGAATTTTATGTTAAATGATTTTGTTAACTTTCCCCTGTGCCCCTTTCACTACAAAAGGTCAAATTACATAAATGCCATAAGAATTAGTAAGGTTCCCCACTTCATCCCTCCCTTCCATCATTTCTTCCTCCTGTACCTACTAAGCACTGCCAGGAGCTGCAGAAATGCAAACTGGAGTACTGTTCAAATTAGCAACACCAAGGAAGATTTCCTGGAGGATGTTAGGTTTATGGCTTGGCCAGTAATAACTGAAATTACGTAAATGAATTTAAGTGTACAGGGCAATGCTTTTCAAACTACATTCTGTGGAACCCTGGGTTCCTGAAGATGTTAATGAATGTACCATAGTAAGAATAATAACTCTATTGACTTTTTAATCTAAGCTTCAGTGTACATAAGAAAAACACTAAATTCTGTACATAGAAAGTGAAAGTGAAGTCTGTCAGTCGTGTCTGACTCTTTGCGACCACACGGACTGTAGCCTACCAGGCTCCTCCGTCCATGGGATTTTCCAGGCAAGAGTACTGGAGTGGGTTGCCATTTCCTTCTCTAGGAGATCTTCCCGACCCAGGGATTGAACTCGGGTCTCCCGCATTGTAGGCAGACGCTTTACCATCTGAGCCAGTCATTGTTATTATGCAATAATGTGTCTGTGTGGAATTCGTGCTGTACTGGGAATGCCAGGAACTGGCATGGAGAGGCCACTGGATACGTGAATGAGAGGGAAGCACAGATATTATTTACCACCATTAATACATCTCAGAAGGAGATCAGCCCTGGGTTTTCTTTGGAAGGAATGATGCTAAAGCTGAAACTCCTGTACTTTGGCCACCTCATGCGAAGAGTTGACTCATTGAAAAGACTCTGATGCTGGGAGGGATTGGGGGCAGGAGGAGAAGGGGACGACAGAGGATGAGATGGCTGGATGGCATCACCGACTCAATGGACATAAGTCTGAGTGAACTCCGGGTGTTGGTGATGGACAGGGAGGCCTGGCGTGCTGCAGTTCATGGGGTCGCAAAGAGTCAGACACGACTGAGCGACTGAACTGAACTGAACTGAATACATCTCATCTGTAATGACCATTGGTCTGCATCTGAGAAGTTCAACATGGATTTGTGATGCTTGTTATTAAGTCCTTATTGCATATTAAACGTTGCTCATACATAAACTTATTCCTTACGGATCTCTAGCTGAAAATGAAAGCATTAATAAAAAGCAGAGGTGAATTTCTCTGGTGGCGGCTAAATCAAAGAGGTAAAAAGACTGAGGACTTCAAAGAGAAGACAAGCTCCTTATTTTCTCAAACAAACAAAAGAACAACAAAAAAAGTCCACATTTTATTTTCTGTTTATTATGCCCATGAGAAGTGAAACTTCACATTGTGCTGCAATGAAAGCAGAATACAGGAAGAAACATGAAAATGCATCTGATATAAGGACCCAGTTTAATGAAGTCATTTGTCAGTTTATAAAAGGGTGTGACTGAATGCTGATCATTTCTTGCAGAGATTCATCGATCAGTTGATTCATTCTGTGCTGCTTGTGCACCATAATTTTCTTTTACATCTTCTGTGATGAAACAGTGTAGAAAGTGCTGACCTACAGTGTGGTGAGAAGAACTGTGGTGGGACCCTGGGGATGAGCTAGGGAAGGAAATGAGAAAGATATGCTGGGGTTGGGGGAGGCTAAGCAGGGATCTGAGAACTGAGGAAGGTCAGCTGGGGCCATAATCAATCTAAGGGCTTCCCTGATGGTTCAGATGGTAAAGAATCTGCCTGCAGTGCAAGAGTGAAAGTGAAAGTGTTGGTCACTCAGTCGTGTCTGACTCTTTGCAACCTCATGGACTGTAGCCCACCAGGCTCCTCTGTCCATGAAATCCTCCAGGCAGGAATATTGGAGTGGGTTGCCATTTCCTTCTCCAGGGGATCTTCCCAACCCAGGGATCGAACTTGCGTCTCCTGCATTGCAGGATGATTCTTTCCCATCTGAGCCACCAGGGAGTCCAACAAAGGGACTGGGGTTTGATCCTTGGGTTGGGAAGATACCCTTGAGTAGGACATGGCAACCCACTCCAATATTCTTGTCTAGAGAATTCCATGGACAGAGGAGCCTGGTGGGTCACAAACAGATGGACATGACTAAGTCACTTACACTTTGACAATCAATCTAAGGAGATTCACTGCAGTTTGGAAACACATCAAAAATTTGATTCCTCCCTAGGCTGTGAGTGCAGATGAGATTGTGGTAGCTCAGTGGATCTCAGTTGCTATGTGCATAACTACAAAATAACCAGTTAGGTTATTTTAACTCTTTAAAGAGTTAAGATCAAGATTAGTTTAAAGTAACAAGAAAATAGTAAAGAAATCCTTTAGCTTGTATTTTACTAGGACAAGGCACATAGAAAGCTTGGGGTTTTAAGTGAGTTTCCTGTAAAGAGCTACAGTTTGATTGCTCTTCCTCAGTGGTATCTTGATTCCAAGTGTGAGACTCACACTGACTCAAAGAGAACTTCATTAGCTTAAACATACTGACTGTGGAGGGATAAAAGAGAATTGTCCTATTGCACAAAACACATAATTCCTGAAATGTGGCTGTCCCTGAAATGAGGCCCAGTGAGTAAATATAAACATCAAGGTCGACAAAGCGCCAAGCAGCGTAGGAGAGAAATCGATACAAGTAAAACAAATCAGACAAAATACCCCAGGACTAGGAACTTCACCAAGTTTAATTGTCTGAAAAACCTCTCTCAGCTAAAGGTTCAAACATAGAAAACTGTATGAAAATAAATAAAGACTATTTTTTAGAATTAATTCTCAAAATGAGTCTCTAAATTAGAAGACAAAATATCTGAATAAAATAATCTTAATCATTAGACAGTGTCTGTATTGATGGTTTTGTTCTCAAAATCAGAGAGACTGATTTCCTTTAGGATTGACTGGTTTGATCTCCCTGCAGTCCAAGAGACTCTCAAGAGTCTTCTGCAGCACAATTCAAAGGCATCAATTCTTCTGCACTCAGCTTTCTTTACAATCCAACTCTCACATCCGTACATGACTACTAGAAAAACCATAGCTTTGACTATATGGACCTTTATCAGCAAAGTAATGTCTCTGCTTTTTAATATCTGCTGTCTAGGTTTTTCATAGCTTTTCTTCCAAGGAGCAAGCGTCTTTTAATTTCATGGCTGCAGTCACTGTCCAAAGTGATTTTGGAGCCAAAGAAATAAAAATCTGACACTGTTTCCAATTTTCTCCCTTCTATTAGCCATGAAGTGATGGGACTTGTCTTTCCTAGAGACTCCCAATACTTCACTCTTTCAAGGATGACCATTAGTTGGGCTGCTGCAAAATGCTGGAAAGTCATAAGTTAATCTTGAATGAAATGATCTATAAGGGTCTTTTCTTTTTTTCTGACAAAAGGGAATTGACACATGGGAACCCACCTATATACATATGGTCTCCTCAGCCCCTTCCCCTACCTGTACAGAATGAGATATAGACAGAAACTAAAGAGGTCCCTGGAGAAGGAAACGGCAACCCACTCCAGTGTTCTTGCCTGGAGAATCCCAGGAACGGGGGAGCCTGGTGGGCTGCCGTCTATGGGGTTGCACAGAGTCGGACACAACTGAAGCGACTTAGCAAAGAGGCCCCACCTTCAGGAAGCTCACAAGCAATGACAATGGATTGTGACGCCCTAAATGAAGATGTAAAGACATTATGGGAACAGAGAAAAGAAGGATCAGTTCTGTCTAGGCTGGGAATGATATTTGGGAACTACTTCACAAAGGAAGTTAGTATAAGCTGATCTTATAAGGAGGATAAGTAAGAGTCATCTGGCAGAGAAAGAAGGTAAAAGCAATTCAGACAAAACCACAACAGGACTAAAGCTTTAGAAGTGTGAGGTTTTCTGTACTGGTGTAATGAATAGTAGAGCTAAAACTTAGACTAAATGGTAGAAGTGATGAATACGGCTCTAATAGAAGAGGCCAGCCTCTATATTGTGTGGTTCCATGCACAAACACAACCACATTTATACTCATGGTTCCCATACCCATGTCAGCAGCACATGTTCCCTCCATATGCATCTAAGCACTTTCTGGACATTTCCTTCTGGTTATCCACAGACACCTCAAATTTAACATTTGCAAGATTGAACCAACACACTCTCCTTGACGTGTTAACAATCATTAAAAAAAAAAAAAACCTGTGACCATAGATCATTGGGCAAGGAACAGAAGTTTCAACATAGACACAATCTGTTTTCTTATTTTTGGGTCATGATTGATTATCAATTGCCCTCTGATAGGCTGAGTATTATCCAGTGAGGGTAGGATTCAGAGAGACGAAGAATCAGCAACACCAAGAACTCTTCGAGACAGAAATTTCTTTTTTATGCTTTGTAAACAAAAACTTATTTTTAATTTACATCTTGTACCTGGTACTAGTTTCCATCTTGCTCCATTGACCCGAGGTCAGTCTGAACTTTTGATTCACAAAGAGAAATGCCCTTCCTTACTTTTTCTTCTCAAGTAAGCCTGTCTATCCCTGGGTCCTTCCTGAAGCTTTGAGCTGTGCAACATTATTTGAAGTTGTCTTTTAATTAGGAGATTAAGGAACTAAGTCAATATCAGTTGAACTCAAAGCTAGGACCCCAGCAGGAGAATCTCAAATGCCTAGATCTAGGACATTAACAATTTACTACTGCCCTCAGTATATCTTTGAAGGTTACCAAATAAGTCTTAGACATAAAAGGTAATGGGAGAGAACTTAATTAGCAAGCAGAACCAGCCTGTCAGTTGTTATACTGTGGTGGGAGAGGAAGATGCTCTAAGTTGCAGACCTTCCTGAATTTTATCATGACCTGAACTTGTTAATGGACTTGCCGTTATGGTCTATCTTGAGGACACTTCATTACACTTGTATTTCTCATTTTAGGCATTGTGTTATCAGAAATTAAGACATGGAAACCAAATAACACATTTTCTGTCCTTCATTCCTCAAGTTGTACAATGGGAATGATGAGATTTATCATTCCAAGGAGTTGGTATCATTTTGGGAAGCATCTTGCACCTCTCATTTGGGTGTCAGACAGCATTACTGTGAGTAGTTGGCGTTTACAATTTAGTAACAGGTAGTGACAACTGCTTGGTTTCATAGCTGAGCAAATCTGGGTTTGGGGGGGATTATTTCTGTTTTTTGTTTTTCTTTGTATCTTGGCCCAACATTTCCTTGCTGTGAGATTACAGATCAAATTTTAATAACTCTGACTGTTAGTTTCCATAATAGAAATTAGGGGAAATACAGCCCATTTTACAGGGTTGTCTTGAGGATAATATAATATACAACAATAATATAATGTTGAATAATGCATAGCACATAGGAAGCTTTCACTATTAGTTCCTTGTAGCCCAAAGATTCTTCTTTTATTAAAAACACCAGGTGAGGTGTGGTCAGTTTAATTGCTTATCTACTGGTGCAGGAAAGATGTTACTGTTTATTGGCTGTGGCATTGTTGTCAGATTTGGAGAGGTGCTGAAGTAAAAATATGCTAGCTGGTAAAACTGTTGACAATAAAGGATAAGGTTAAAATTCTACCCATCTAGATGTGTCAAGTAGCCCTATCACATCTCTCTTTGGGGCTCCTGTGGGCACCTCCATCCATCTGCTCTGGATTGAGAGTATGCCTTCCCACAAGTCCTGTGCATATGTCTACACAGCAAGAAAGAAGTAGACTCAATGCGTTAAAATACTAACTAAGGCATGTTAAATGAGAGACCTGAAAAAATGAGAGAGTAAAGCATAAAAAAACCAATCATTAAGACTTCCAAGTTGCCATGATTCTGTTCACTGTGTGGCATCAATATAGGGCACAGCTGACAGGCTACTATTTTATGTTTGACCTCAGTACTTCTTCATGTGCCTTATTTTCATGAAATGTTTTTATAGCTTTCATCCTTCTCTGTGACAGTCTTACTAAATTGACAAGACCCCTGGCACAAAATAAATAGGTAATGAGAAGGTCTGTCTTTCATTTAGTCTTCATATTCAAAGTCAGGAAAAAAAAAAAACAACTAAAACATATTTGAGAGGTGAAAGCTAGATGTCTGGGAAATGTTTCCTTGAGTTTCCTAAGTTTTTTGGAAGACACAAAACCTTATTAGAAATATTTCCTCTCCTTCACTGATGTTTGATTATTATAATTAGCATTATGCAAATGGGTGTAGACACATACATTACTACTGCCATGGAGGTTATTTATAAAATAGGGCTATATTTGGGGAGGAGGATTTGGGGCCATATGGCAGAAAGTAAAGAGGAACTAAAAAGCCTCTTGATGAAAGTGAAAGAGGAGAGTGAAAAAGTTGGCTTAAAGCTCAACATTCAGAAAACGAAGATCATGGCATCTGGTCCCATCACTTCATGGGAAATAGATGGGGAAACAGTGGAAACAGTGTCAGACTGTATTTTTCGGGGCTCCAAAATCACTGCAAATGGTGACTGCAGCCTTGAAATTAAAAGGTGCTTACTCCTTGGAAGAAAAGTCATGACCAACCTAGACAACATATTAAAAAGCAGAGACATTACTTTGCCAACAAAGGTCCATCTAGTCAAGGCTATGGTTTTTCCAGTAGTCATGTATGGATGTGAGAGTGGACTGTGAAGAAGGCTGAATGCTGGGGAATTGATGCATTTGAACTGTGGTGTTGGAGAAGACTCTTGAGAGTCCCTTGGACTGCGAAGAGATCCAATCAGTCCATTCTGAAGGAGATCAGCCCTGGGTGTTCCTTGGAAAGAATGATGCTAAAGCTGAAACTCCAGTACTTTGGCCACCTCCTGCGAAGAGTTGACTCATTGGGAAAGACTCTGATGCTGGGAGGGATTGGGGGCAGGAGGAGAAGGGGACGACAGAGGATGAGATGGCTGGATGGCATCACTGACTCCATGCACATGAGTCTGAGTGAACTCCGGGAGTTGGTGATGGACAGGGAGGCCTGGCGTGCTGCGATTCATGGGGTCGCAAAGAGTCGGACATGACTGAGTGACTGAACTGAACTGAACCGAAGCCCAGAAATATAAAAGTGATATTATCACTGCACAGTTCGGTTCAGTTGCTCAGTCGTGTCCAATTCTTTGTGACCCCATGAACCGCAGCACACCAGGCCTCCCTGTCCATCGCCAACTCCTGGAGTTTACTCAAACACATGTCCTTTGAGTCGGTAATGCCATCCAACCATCTCATCCTCTGCCATCCCATTCTCCTCCTGCCTTCACACTTTCCCAGCATCAGGGTCTTTTCAAATGAGTCAGCTCTTCGCATGAGGTGGCCAAAGCATTGGAGTTTCAGCCTCAATATCAGTCTTTCCAATGAACAGCCAGGACTGATCTCCTTTAGGATGGACTGGTTGGATTTCCTTGCAGTCCAAGGGACTCTCAAGAATCTTCTCCAACACCACAGTTCAAAAGCATCAGATCAGGCATAATTTGTTCCAGTGTCAACATTCCATCCATATAACATTCTCTATATTTTGTGGGAAAAGGAGGTTGGATACAACTAGATGACTCTAACAATGGAGCTTCCTGATAAAAAAGCGGCCTTGGCACCAAGTGGGAGCCTCAGAGCTCAGTTGCTGGTACCTGGAAGACAGATCTACTGATCCACTTCTTTGCTAAACAATCAAAAGGGAGTTGGGCCATCTGGATCTTTTATTTTTCAACTAGCAACATTAAATATTGGCATAATAAGGTTCAGCAGCCCTGAATTTGCCAGACAATAGACAATCAAACAGAGAAGGCAATGGCACCCCACTCCAGTACTCTTGCCTGGAAAATCCCATGGATGGAGGAGCCTGGTAGGCTGCAGTCCATGGGGTCGCGAAGAGTCGGACACGACTGAACAATTTAACCTTCACTTTTCACTTTCATGCATTGGAGAAGCAAATGGCAACCCACTCCAGTGTTCTTGCCTGGAGAATTCCAGGGATGGGGGAGCCTGGTGGGCTCCCATCTATGGGGTTGCACAGAGTTGAACACGATTGAAGCGACTTAGCAGCAGCAGCAGACAATCAAAAAGAATGTCCTAAGGTTCTCATTTAAAGGAAGTTACACAACAACACAAATCTTACATTTCAAGATGACTGGTCATGGTGGTGATGGTGCTATTTTAATGTTTAATATTTTAAAGATTTTCTTCGTCCCTTGAAATTAGAATAAGTATCACATTTTTATTCCTACAAAACACCAATCACATGCTTCCTAGCAGAGGTACAGTCAAAGAAAGGAGATCCATGAACAAGAAAGTAAAAGAGAATATATTCGTGATATACTATAGCAGTATTCTGTCTTACATCAATGTGTAAGTTTGTCTAACCTACTACTCTAGGTAATTGAGAAATTTCAAAGAAGGTAAGTAGAACAGAGAGACTTTCCAAATGGGTAAAGCCCACTAAAAATTTGTCCCTCCACAAAAGAATGAGAATACTAGCAAAAAATGGTCAAAATCAACTTTTTGAAAACTGTGGAAATTAAAGACAGGCTTACAAAAATCCAAAGAGTGTTCGTTCAAGAAAAACAGTTGAATCTCTATAAGGACAGCAAGTTGTGTGTTATTTAAACTTACCTTATTCTCATCTCCCTATCTCAAGCTCTGGGGTAGTGGTGAAAACCAACACTCATAATCATGCTAGCTGTGAAAACCAGTAGCCAAGGAGCCACTGGCAGAGGAAGAATGGGTTTGGAACTCCCCAAAAGTCACATCCCTAGAGAATTGTTATTATTTGACCTATTTGGCAGCTCCATGGAAACCTCCACTCATAAAGCTTTTCTTTATTGAGCTGACTTTGAGCTTGCTTACTAAGAACACCCTTTATCCCAAAGCATTTGTGAGGGGAAAAATGGCAGCAATTGTTTAATATCACAACTGCTTTGGGCAGAGAAACATTTACAGCTAACAAGAAGCTGACCAGAAAACCTAAAAGAAGAAGTATGGGAATAAGATATTACTAGGGAGATTTGAAAAGTTCTGACATGTTCCTGGAAATATAGAAATGAATGTATGCTCAGAAAAGACCACAGAAGGTCCTAAACTCCCACCTCTGGTTGACCTTGAAATTCTGTGAAAGCAGAAAGTGAAAGCTAAGTAAACTTCCTGTCAGAGAATTGAAGGTACTCACACATGCACACAGATCCCCTCAGCAAGGCTGGAAGACTTATTGGTTCTTTTTTTTGTTTGTTTTGTTTTAAGGAAACCTCAACCCAGTCATTAGTTCACAACTGAGCTAACTAAGCAGAGAATTCAGTTGCCACACACAACAAAGATAGTTCATGAAAGTCAGTAAACAACAAATAGCAGAAACAACAATAACAGAAACAAATATAAACAACAGCAAAGCCTGGATGGAATGAGTGAGGAGCTGATATTATTTCCAGTTTTCATTTAAATTATTCAGTTTTAAACAGAGAGAGAGAGAAAAATAAAAAAATAAACAGGAAAAAAGCAATCAACAGAAACTGCCTTGAGTAAGCCCAGATGTTGGGTTTATCAGACAAAGACTTTAAATTGGCTGATATAAATGTGTTCAAAATACCAAAGGAAACCATACTCTGACCTGCCCAAAAAAAAAAAAAGAGCCTATAGAAAAACATGAGAATAATGTCTCACCAAATATCAATAAAGAGATGGAAATCATAAAAAGGAACCAAATAAAAAATTCTGGAATTTAAAATTATAATGATTGAAATGAAAATTCACTAAGAGGGATCAACAGGAGGTGTGAGAAGCCAAAAGAATCATTTAACTTGAAGGTAAGTTAATTGAAGATAGAGTATCTGGTCTGAGGAACAGAAAGAAAAAAGAATGAAAGAAAAGTCTTAGCAACTTTTAAACATATAAACATATGCATAATGGAAGTCTCAGACAGAGAGGAGACAAGAAAAGGAGAATAAAAGATATTTGAAGAAACATGGGAGAAAATATCACATATTTGACTAAAAT
Source organism: Bubalus bubalis (assembly GCF_019923935.1). NCBI lineage: Eukaryota > Metazoa > Chordata > Mammalia > Artiodactyla > Bovidae > Bubalus > Bubalus bubalis. The sequence continues at coordinate 71,183,556 of NC_059158.1, read as the reverse complement.
AAACATTCAGTCAGTTCAGTTCAGTTGCTCAGTTGTGTCCGACTCTTTGCAACCCCATGGACTGCAGCACTCCAGGCCTCCCTGTCCATTGCCAACTCCTGGAGTTTACTCAAGCTCATGTCCTTTGAGTCGGTAATGCCATCCAACCATCTCGTCCTCTGTTGTCCCCTTCTCTTCGGGTCTTTAAACTTTCCCAGCATCAGGGTCTTTTCAAATGAGTCAGTTCTTCACATCAGGTGGCTAAAGGATTGGAGTTTCAGCTTCAGCATCAGTCCTGAATATTCAGGACTGATCTCCTTTAGGATGGACTGGTTGGATCTCCTTGCAGTCCAAGGGACTTTCAAGAGTCTTCTCCAACACCACAGTTCAAAAGCATCAATTCTTTGGTGCTCAGCTCTGTTTATAGTCCAGCTTTCAATCTATACATGACTACTGGAAAAACCATAGCCTTGACTAGATGGACCTTTGTTGGCAAAGTAATGTCTCTGCTTTTTAATATGCTGTCTAGGTTGGTCATAACTTTTCTTCCAAGGAGCATGCGTCTTTTAATTTCATGGCTGCAGTCACCATCTACAGTGATTTTGGAGCCCAGAAAAATAAAGTCTGTCACTATTTCCACTGTTTCCCCATCTATTTGCCATGAAGTGATGGGACCAGATGCCATGATCTTCGTTTTCTGAATGTTGAGCTTTAAGCCAACTTTTTCACTCTCCTCTTTCACTTTCATCAAGAGGCTCTTTAGTTCTTCTTTGCTTTCTGCCATAAGGGTGGTATCATCTGCATATTTGAGGTTATTGATATTTCTCCCAACAATCTTGATTCCAGCTTGTGCTTCTTCCAGCCCAGTGTTTCTCATGATGTATTCTGCATATAAGTTAAATAAGCAGGATGACAATATACAGCCTTGAGGTACTCCTTTCCCTATTTGGAACCAGTCCATTGTTCCATGTCCAGTTCTAACTGTTGCTTCCTAACCTGCATACAGGTTTCTCAAGAGGCAGGTCAGGTGGTCTGGTATTCCCATCTCTTTCAGAATTTTCCACAGTTTGTTGTGGTCCACACAGTCAAAGGCTTTGGCATAGTTAATAAAGCAGAAGTAGATGTTTTTCTGTAACTTTCTTGCTTTTTTGATGATCCAGTGGATGTTGGCAATTTGATCTCTGGTTCCTCTGCCTTTTCTAAAACCAGCTTGAACATCTTGAAGTTCACAGTTCACGTACTGTTGAAGCTTGGCTTGGAGAATTTTGAGCATTACTTTGCTAACATGTGAGATGAGTGTGATTGTGCAGTAGTTTGAGCATTTTTTGGCATTCTTTCTTTGGGTTGGAATGAAAACTGATCTTTTCCAATCCTGTGGCCACCGCTGAGTTTTCCAAATTTGCTGGCATATTGAGTGCAGCACTTTCACAGCATCATCTTTTAGGATTTCAAATAAGTCAACTAAAATTCCATCACCTCTACTAGCCTTGTTCGTAGTGATGCTTCCTAAGGCCCACTTGACTTCACATTCCAGGATGTCTGGCTCTAGGTGAGTGATACAACATCATGATTATCTGGGACATGAAGATCTTTTTTTGTATAGTTCTTCTGTGTATTCTTACCACCTCTTTTTAATATCTTCTGCTTCTGTTAAGTCCATAACATTTCTGTCTTATATTGTACCCATCTTTGCATGAAATATTCCCTTGGTATCTCTAATTTTCTTAAAGAGATCTCTAGTCTTTCCCATTCTATTACTTTCCTCTATTTCTTTGTACTGATCGCTGAGGAAGGCTTTCTTATCTCTCCTTGCTATTCTTTGGAACTCTGCATTCAAATGTGTATATCTTTCCTTTTCTCCTTTGCCTTTCACTTCTCTTCTATTCACAGCTATTTGTAATTCCTCCTCAGACAACCATTTTTTCTTTTTGCATTTCTTTTCCTTGGGGATGGTCTTGATTCTTACCTCCTGTACAATGTCATGAACCTCCGTCCATAGTTCTTCAGGCACTCTATCAGATCTAATCTCTTGAATGTATTTCTCACTCCACTGTACAATTGCAAGGGATTTTATTTAGGTCATACCTGAATAGTCTAGTGGTTTTCCCTACTTTCTTCAATTTAAGTCTGAATTTGGCAATAAGGAGTTCATGATCTGAGCCACAGTCAGCTCCCGGTCTTGTTTTTGCTGACTGTATAGAACGTCTCCTTCTTTGGCTGTGAAGAATATATTCAATCTGATTTCAGTATTGACCAAAAGAAACATTAATCTATACATTTAAGGATCTCAACAAAATCCAAGTTAGATAAACTCACAAGGATCCACACTTAGACATATCATTAACAGACTATTGAAAACTAATGGAAGCCAGAAGGCAGCTGAATGACATAGTCAACGTGCTCAAAGAAAAAGACATTAAAGAAGAACTGTATGTCTAGCAAAATTATACTTTAAAAATAAAGGCGAGGTTGAGACATTTTCAAATAAACAAGAACTGAGAAGATTCATTACCAGCAGACATGCCCTAGAAGAAATGCTAAAGGTTGTCATTCAGGCTGAAATTAAAGAACACTAGAGAGTAATCTGAACCCACATGAAGAAGTAAAGAGCACTGAAAAAGGTAACTCTATAGTAAACACAAAAGATAGCATAAGTGTATTTTTTGTTTGTAACCTTTTTTCCCCCCTTCTATCTCATTTAAAAGACAGCTGCATAATGAAACAATAGTAAAATTTTATTTATGGGGTTATAATGTAAAAAATACAATTTGTAAGACAACAATAACACAAGGGTGGGAACTATATGAGTAACTTTTCTTGTACTACAAAAATTAAGTTAGTATTAATCCAAATTGGACTGTTACAAGTTAAGATGTTAATTGTAATCCCCAGGGCAATCACTAAGGAAATCATTGAAAAAATAATAAAAGAAATGACAAGATAATTTAAATGGCACATTAAAAACTGTTTACTACAAACGAAGGCAAAAATGAAGAAACAGAGGGACAAAGAGACATAAGACATAGAAAACAAACAACAAAAAAGGTAGGTGTAAATTCTACTTTATAAGTAATTATTTTAAATATAAATGAATTAAACACTCCAAACAAAAGGCAAAGATTGGCAGAACAGATACAATAACATGAGCCCATATAACAACTACATGCTGTTTATTAGAGACATACTTTAGGTTCAAAGACACAAACAGGTTAAAAGTAAAAAGATGAAAATGTGTCTACCTCAAACAAATCCTCCCCAAGGTGCCTAATTTGAAGTGCAATATGTATTTGAGTGAAAAAGCTGACTTAACCCTACACATTAAAAAAACTAAGATCAGGGCATCTGGTCTCATCACTTCATGGCAAATAGAAGGGGAAAAAGATAGAAGCAGTGACAGATTTTATTTTCTTGGGCTCCAAAATCACTGCAAACAGTGACTGCAGCCATGAAATTAAAAGACGCTTACTCCTTGGAAGAAACGCTATGACAAATCTAGACAGCATATTGAAAAGCAAAGACTTCACTTTGTCGACAAAGGTCCATACAGTCAAAGCTTTTTTTCTGGTAGTTTTTGGTTTTCTAGTAGTCATATACAGATGGTTTTTCTAGTAGTCATGTACAGATGTGAAAATTGGACCATAAAGAAGGCTGAGCACCGAAGAATTGATGCTTTTGAATTGTGCTGGAAAGTATTCGTGAGTCCCTTGGACAGCAAGGAGATCAAACCAGTCAATCCTAAAGGAAATCAGTCCTGAATATTCATTGGAAGGACGGATGCTGAAGCTGAAGCTCCAATACTTTGTCCACCAGATGCAAAGAGCTGACTCACTGGAAAGACCCTGACGTAGGGAAAGATTGAAGGCAAGAGCAGAAGAGGGCAGCAGAGGATGAGATGGTTAGAGAGCATCACCAACTCAATGGACATGAATTTCAGCAAACTCTGGGAGACAGTGAAGGACAGGGAAGCCTGGTGTTCTGCAGTCCATGGGGTTGCAAAGAGTCGGGCATGACTTAGTGACTGAACAACAACAACACAATGTATTTGAGTGAAGAAGTTCTGAAATGTTTGGGAAAAATCAGTTTCACACAACTCGTATATTTTAAAATAACCAGCATAGGCACTGATTGAGGCCACACACACTGCAAGTGTTAATCAAAAATGTCTTAAATGTCTAAAATTTTGTTGTGGGTCACAACAATATAGGAATAATGAAATTAATTCTGTGGGTTCAGACAGCAGGTGGGTTGTTTTTTTTTTTTTAAAGAATAGACTAAATCAGAAGACACATACATAGTAAAGGTAAGTATAGTTTCAAGAAACATGTTTTAGATATATGTGTGTGTGCATTTGTGTATCTATTTGTATACATTAACTAGGTTTGGATGTAAAATGTTTACTTTCGCTGTAGGTTGCAATAAAAAAGGTTGAAATTCACAAGCTAGGGGATACACAGTGAAATTGGCACAGTTAGGATTCACTGTAAAGCAACATTAGTATTAGCAACATTGTTCATGGTAGGAGCAGAATTTCTAATTCCCCAAAGCATCATCAGGATGGCATGCTTTTCAGTGGTACTGTCCAAGCAGGGATGAGTCACATCACACTTCCTGGAAGCACAAGCCCAGAATCATATTCATAATCCAGATAACTGCTAGAGATCACCTCACCTGGGCCAGGTTCATGTCAGTTATAAAATGTACAATATGACTGTAAGGTACAATCACAGTAAATTGTGATAAACAAAATCCTCATCATACGTAGTCTCTCCAGGCTAACACAGTCTATTCCAAGTTTATTCCTGAAAATGTCACTGCTGCTGGACAAAAACAAAGAACATCTCTAGGAGTCTTGTTTACAGATTCTTGACCCAAGGCTAGAGCTCATCCTATAGTTTCGTCTCATTATAGTCACATCTCATGGAAGTCAGTTCCTTCTCACCTCTCAAAAGATCAGATTTGGGCCATGGGGGCTGGAAGCCTAAAAGAATGAGTTACAGAGAAGTAAGGAGTGCTAGAAGGAAAAAGTTTGTTTACAGAACTAGATTCCACATAAAATTGAAAAGGAAAAGAAAAAAAAAATCAATAAGGCATTGAAACTTGAGTTTCAGTATTTTGACCCCAAAAATGCAATGCATAAAACTAATGTTGAGAAGAATCATAGGGCTATCCAATCTGAGAAATGAAATAAACCCTAAAAGTCTCCAAGATACTTCTTAAAATTGAGTTGTACCCTCAGGGGGTAGATGTAGATAAAGGATAGAAAAGCCACAAGAAAAACATGTGAAAGGGCCATACTATTTCACTGAATCTGCAATAAATCAATTGTAAAATGCACTGTTATTTTTGAACCACTGAAAGAAGACAAAAAAAATGCTGCAATGAGTCAATGTATTCTTTTCACTTAAAATATTAATATTTTCATCTTATTTTAGAGATCTTTTAGATTAGACATACATTTTATCATATGCCACTCTTGAAGGAAAATTTTAACTATGTAAGTTGATTATATATAGAAGGAAAACTTACGAGCAAAAGAAATTGACTAAGACATTTCTAAGCTTTCTTCAAATTCAGTGTCACTCTTCTGAATCACTTTTCAATACAGAGTCTTCGATGTTCACAGATATGAGCTTTGAGTCACCAGGATGCAGGCTTTTTTAGAAGAGTGCTCCACTATCACCTTTAGGACTCTCTTCTGAGCTGCCAATCCCTCCTGCAAGTTTCAATGCTGCCATTCTACTGAACTTAGTAAGAGGAATCATTGGCAGGTTTTTAGATAACTCCTTCTTCAAGTATCCTTTACTTGGCGTGTTGACAGAAATTGTTAGGGTTTGCTGTTGTCCAGCCATGCCACCAGCAATTCTTTTATTAGACTGTGCAGACACATGTTTGAAAGCTGTGTCAAGACCTAACATAACTTGGAAGTTCATGTAGGGCTGCTGGTCATGTGTTCCACAGGGCAGAAAAGACGTGCACACACACACAGCAACATCGAGTTCAATCTTATTCTTTTATGATATGGGGTTCAAACTCATAAACTAATACTGCATTCATTTCTTATTTCTGCATAACAGACTATTACAAAATTAGCAGCTTAAAACAACACTCTTTTATTATCACATAATTCTTGGAGATCTGAAATTTATTATGGTGTTTGTCAGCTGGATTAACTGCTTAGGATCTCACAAGACCAAAATTACGGTGCTGACAGAACTTCATTCCCTTCGGGAGGTTCTGGGGAAGAATCAAGCTCATTCAGGTTGCTGGAAGAGTTCAATTTGCTGTAGCTGTAGCATGGAGGTCTTGATCTCCTTGACATGTGGTCCTGTGTATATTTAAGCCAGCAATATGTGTTGAATTCTGCTCATACTTCAAATTTCTCTGATTTCCGGGTCGCTAAGAGTCGGACATAACTGAGCGACTTCACTTTCATTTTTCACTTTCATGCATTGCAGAAGGATATGGCAACACACTCCAGTGTTCTTGCCTGGAGAATCCCAGGGATGGGGGAGCCTGGTGGGCTGCCATCTATGGGGTCGCACAGAGTCCGGCACGACTGAAGCAACTTAGCTGCAGCAGCAACTTCCTTTTTAATCCTCAACTGGGAGAAAGCTCTGTATTTAAGTGTTTGTGATTACATTGTATCCACCTAGCTAATCCCGGAATAATCTCCCTATTTTAACATCAACTGATTAACCACCTTAGTTACATCTGCAAAGTCTCTTTGGCTATGTAATGTAACATATTCATGAATATGACAAGAGTGGGTGAAGGTCATGGGGACCCAAATTCTGTCTACCACCTTTAGTTTGACTTTGTTATTTAAAGTTAAACATGGTGGCAAGTGTTATCCATCTGATGTTATCATGGCCTCATGCTGAAATGCTGCACTTTGATTACACTGGACCCATCCAGATAATTCAGGAAATCCCCCCATCTCAAGATTCTTAATCATATCTGCAAAGTCCCTTTTGCCAAGTAATATTCACAGATTCCACATATTCAGATCTGGATATCTTTGAGGGGGGCATTACTCTGCCTACCATACATACACCTTTGTCTTTTCAAAGAATGCTTTAGCTCTCCACCCTCCAGGCTGACCTGCATGCTGACAAGCTCATTAAACAGAAAGCCTTGCTTTTTAACTGCTCTGAGATTTCTAGTTTTACTTTCCTCTTCCCCTTCCAGTTGTATTAAATGAAAAATATAGTAAGAAGATTAAATTTTCTTTAAAAAAGATTGCTTCCCATTGAAGTAAATTATTTTCCCTTCAACTGCTTTACTCTCCAAATGCTGAAGTGGTTACAGAACCTGGGCTTTAAATAATAATTATTTCCACTATATTCTATTAAATGATTAAGTGAAAATATCCTTTTAGTCGGTTGTTACCTTCTAGAAATTACAGACATTTAATTAAAAAAAAAAATTCTTCAAGTAGCAGTGCTGAGGAAGTGCAATTTCCAAAGTGTCCATATTTATACTTAGGTGATAAATCAGTAAAATCTGGCCAAATATATTTTATACTAAATAAAAATTTCTAATTCTTAAGATGTTCATGAATGTTCATTCCTACTTTCAGGTACATATGATAATTCAGACTACCTATTTCCATTGAGGGCAGAAAGAGGTTCATTAAAGCTTGAATAAGAGATTCAAGAAAGTTTATTCAGGCCAATTCACTAAATATTATTAAGTCAGGCTTCACAGGAGAGGTCCTAAAGTGAGATCTGAGGTGGGGGAGGGTCAAATAGATCAGAAAAGATCTTAATTTTTTTGGTAAAGTCAGTATTGAAAGTTAGTATTCATAAACACAGAAGGTTGGAATAATAAATGCATCAACAATATTATATTCTGTAAAAGAGAGGCACATGTCCTTTCTAATTTGTTATGATTCTGAAAAAACCAGAAAACCGTGCTCCATTCTTAAGAAATACTAGAATAAGAAGGACTCAAGCAAGCTGGGGCATATCCATAGGAAAATCAAAAAAGTGGTGAAGAGTCTGGGACCATGAAATATGAAAATAGTCTAAAAATAGCAGTTGCTGACCTGGAAAAGGTAAGTACAGTGGATCTGTGCAGTCTTTCAGGACTGAACCACTGCCAAGTGGGTAAGGCACTAGATTTAATCCTTGGTGGCTTTAGCTTGCCATTCTCTGGTCCTTCCATACTACTGCCCAGATGATTTTTCAAGACAAATCTTAATATGTCACTCACTACCTGCTTACTCTCTCTCCCATGAGTAAGCAGGCATGTAGTCAGGCTCCAGGACAATTAAGAGGGTCTGAGCAGCTGAGAAGGACCGGTAGTTCCCAAATCCCCATCAGATGGCATTCTGGGGAGCTGGATACCCTCAGGAGGAGCAAAGGGCCATCACCATCAATTACAATGATGCTCCTGACGACAGATCACAGCATTAAAGATCCTGAAACGCCATATTTTCTCTACCACCTAATTAAAGATCCTGAAACACTGCCATGTTTTCTCTCCCACTTCTCTGCTTCTGTCTACAATGTTTCCTTTCCCTGGGAGGTTGCGGTGTCACTAACTTCCCATCATCTTATAGGACCTAAGTGAAGTTCCACCGTGTCTGAAAGCTCTCCTTAAGGATCACCTTCCAGTTTTCCCCAGGTGAGTTGGGTGTCCCTTCCTCTACATTAAAGTGTCACCTAGTACAAACCTTTTCTTTAACAGGGAAACTCATTTTGTTACTTGTTAAATTAATTTTTATTAGAGTATAGTTGCTTTAGAATGTAGTGTTAGTTTCTGCTGTACAACAAAGTGAATCAGTTATACATATAAAAAAAGTCAAAGTGTTAGTCATTCAGTTGTGCCTGACTCTTTGTGATCCCATGGATCCCATGGAGTCTGCCAGGCTCATCTGTCACTCACTCAGATAACACTCATCTACACTCATCAGTCACCCATGAGCTCATAGGATTTCTCAGGCAGGAATACTGGAGTGGGTAGCCATTCCCTTCTCCAAGAGATCTTCCCAACCCAGGGACTGAAGCCAGGTCTCCAGCATTGCAGGAAGATTCTTTACTGTCTGAGCTACCAGGCAAGCCCCAGTTATACATATACATAATTTTTGCAGAAAATATTGAATTGCTTTGCCATCATGATTTACTTGATAGCAGGACATATGAGCTTACTCTGGGACATATCTCTACATGAGGGGGCATTTATCTGTACAAATTGACGTGCATGGAAGGAAAAGGCCTTCCTGGGACGAGGAGGTCTTAAGCCTCTGAGCCTGGTGGCAGAGACGGAAGAAAGGTAGAGAAATCAAAAGAACAACTTAGTGGCTGGCCCTCAGTCTGGGGACTCGGTCCTAAGCCTGATCCCATGGATTTGGTCCAAGTCCTATAGAGAAAGAAGGGCTGCAGATAAAAGCTTTAAGAACTAAAAGATTGGTTAAAAAAAAAAAAAATATATATATATATATATATAGTACACACAGGACTGATTGAGGGCCAGACAGAAAACTATAACACATGGTAGGGAAAGTGACCCTTCTTCCCACTCGTGCCCTGATTACCCAGCCTTGTCTGGATCTGGAAAGGCCACCAGTGCATGTGAGACAATGCTGGGGAGCTGTGGTATGGCACTGGTGAGGGGTCCATGGGAATCTGGAGTGGGCCAGGAAGTCCATGCCAACAGGTTCCACTCTGCCATGTTTAGAAGAAAAGGACTTAGGGACACTTGAAGAAATGAAGAGTGAGCAACGAAAATTTTAAAAAACCTTGGGGATTCCCAGAGCTACTTCAAGAGTGGCTTTTGCAAAGGGCTTGGGTTCTTATGTTACAAGGGAGAAATGACCAAACAGTCAAGTATAAATTATCACTGTTACTGTGACTTTACTTATAGCCATGGTCTGGAGGGCTGGTGAAATCTGGTTATGGTTATATTACATTCTTAACCTACTCCTACCCCCTTCATTGGCTTTGAGATCCATTGAGGGCAGAGACTGCTGATTTTAAAATAAATTCTCTGTAGTCCCATTACCTATTGGAGAATAGGTACTCACCATATAGCTGTTGAATGAAATGATGAAATTAACAAAGGGATAACTATCTCCAAAGGACAAATAGGTTGAAGTCACAGAAATCTGATTCAACATAAAAGGGCTTTCTAACAATTAGAACTCCCTATCAGTGGAAAAAGCCCATCATGACACAGTGAGAATCTTTTCACTAGAAGAGTCATCAAGAATGTCCCCAAAGAGAAACACATGGAGAGAGATGGATCAATCATTTCCAGCTCTCAAACTGCTTGGTATTAATTACATGGAGACCAAGAGGAGACTGGTCAAAACAAAAGAGTTACCCACATAAGACAGTAGGCAGAAATGGTGAGTCAGCAACAGAACTGGTTTTTTAAAAAGTCTTCAAGGACTGTCTATAAAAATCAGCAAGCTTTAAATCGGAGAATTAAATTAATTTAAATTAATTTATCAGAATTAAAATAGTGTCCTGAAACATTGTTGGATGAAGCCCTAGACATTACCTTCAAGAGCTATCCTATCCTAATTCTGAACGATGTCCAGAGGACTAAGGTATCTAATGAATGTCATGTATAGTGAAGATGTTAAGTGATGAAAGGTTAAAGAAAAGATTTACAACACGTTGAGAGCAAGCTGTGATTTGTGGACTCACAGCCTGTTTCAATGGCTCTTCCATGGCCACTGGCAAAGTAAATGCTAGAGCCACTTGTCTTTATTCCTTTAACTTTCAATAAATGACCAAAGGATCCTACATCCACCAGAGGACAATTACTGGACAATGCAGGAAAGGTCTTCTGAGATAAATGGATATTCTACATAAAGGCCACAAATAGAATGATGGAGAATACTATCTCATAATGCCAAAGTTCAAAGGCACTTTTCAAATGTCTCTTTAAAAGAAAATCTGACCTTTCTTTCTTTCTTTTTTTATTATCAGAATTTTGCCGAGGGCAGTCTAGGCCTTGGGTCATTTCATTTTGACACAGAAGTACTCTCGGCCATAAAAATAATGAAATACTTAACTCTGTAGTGACCATGAGGGCATATTTAGTATTTTTTTAAAAGAACAATATTAAAGTATTCGAATTTCAAAGGATATCTTTCCCCTTCACATATGAGAGAGAGAGCCTGTATGAATTGGTACTTAGCCAAAGGAGTAAGTATGAGTAGAACATTTACATTTCTGTAAAATGTTACAGAAAACCCCAAACATTTTGGCCAACCCAATGTTTCATGCTACTTTGCATGAAATTTTTAGGGAAATGAATACACCACAAGTAACCTTATGTCTAAATCTTTTTTAGGTATAGATAAGCTGACCTTAAACATGGATGTGAACATACATTCTCCTGAAAACAAAAACCTCTTCCAGAAGGTCTTTTGCTTCCCATTTTAAGGTATAATTTATAAACAGTAAAATTTATGCTTTTTAAGTGCATAGTACTGAGAGTTTTCACAAATGCAACTATACAACTGCCACCACAAGTAAGACATAGAATGGTTCCTTCACAACCCCAAATTTCCCTGTACCCCCTCGTAGTAAACCCTTCTCTCCACCTCCATACCCTGGCAAGTCCTGATCTTCTTTCTGCTCCTATAATTCTGCTTTTTCAAGAATGCTCTATAGGCATTTCTCTGGCAGTCCAGTAGTTAAGACACCATGCTTCCACCAACGGGGCATGGGTTTGAACCCTTGTGGGTCAGGAAACTAAGATCCTGCATGCCTTGAGATGTGGCCAAAAATAGGAAAAAAGAATATAAATGGAATTATAAATGGACTCTTTTATTAAATTTTATACATTTGATAAAAGTGAAGCAGCTGAAGTGCCCATTTTAATGTACTGATTTCTATTTTCTGAATTAAAGGCAATAATAGATATATAAAATCAAATTACCCATAATAATTACATCTTGAAACAGGTATTACCTAGGGAACCTTTTGAATATGTAGATGGATCTTTAGGGATTCACTTTCAGCATATGGAATCAAAATTGTTCATGTGGGTCCTGAAATTTTAGTCTTTATTCAGTTCTCCAGGTTTGATTCTGATTGATCCAGCCAGATTTGGGCAACATTAATCCAGCAGACATTCACTCTATATAGACCATGTGTGGCAGTGGGATCAAAATTCAGAGGTTGAGAGGGTCTTAGATGATCTTGCTCTGAGGTATAACTACCATTCACTGGCTGCAGGACCTTGAACAAGTCATATAAATGCACCGAACCTTGGTTTTCTCTGTCATGCATGAGGAATGATGCCTGCTTCATCGAGTTGTTTGGCAGGATTCAACGTTTATAAAGTATTTAGAATAGTACGTGGCACACTCGGCCCTGAATGAATGGAAATAGCTTATCTAGCTGATATTATCATCACTGGTGTTGTCATCATTATCATGCTTTATTTGTCTTTCTGCATATTTTTGCATTTTGGTCAATTTCACTTTTTTTTTTTTCTTTTTAGCACTTCTTCTAGAGCTGACCAAAATAAAAAGAATCAATATTTTTTGTAGCAGCTAAACTATTATTGAGGGTAATGCAAAGCTAACAGAAAGCTCACTGATTGTCCCCAACCCTTACTTTTACCCTGCTAGAGCCTCAAAGATACCAACGGAGACAAAACATGAACTACTGGAAGCTCTTACTCTTTTCCCGGGGGGTTAATGGTCAAACACAAGCAAAAAAAAAGGGAGAAAGATAAACAAAGGATCTAAATAAGGCAGGAAAAAAAGTTATCTATGTAGTTAGGGAATATCTAAAATCTACTTTATTCATTAGCAGTTTTACAAATGTATCAGTTCAGTTCAGTTCAGTTCAGTCGCTCAGTCGTGTCCGACTCTTTGCGACGCCATGAATCACAGCATGATAGGCCTCCCTGTCCATCACCAACTCCTGGAGTTCACTGAGACTCACGTTCATCGAGTCAGTGATGCCATCCAGCCATCTCATCCTCTGTCGTCCCCTTCTCCTCCTGCTCCCACTCCCTCCGAGCATCAGAGTCTTTTCCAATGAGTCAACTCTTTGCATGAGGTGGCCAAAGTACTGGAGTTTCAGCTTTAGCAACATTCCTTTCAAAGAAATTCCAGGGCTGATCTCCTTCAGAATGGACTGGATGGATCTCCTTGTAGTCTAAGGGACTCTCAAGAGTCTTCTCCAACACCACAGTTCAAAAACATCAATTCTTCGGCGCTCAGCTTTCTTCACAGTCCAACTCTCACATCCATACATGACCACAGGAAAAACCATAGCCTTGACTAGACGGACCTTTGTTGGCAAAGTAATGTCTATGCTTTTCAATATGCTATCTAGGTTGGTCATAACTTTCCTTCCAAGGAGTAAGTGTCTTTTAATTTCATGGCTGCAATCACCATCTGCAGTGATTTTGGAGCCCAGAAAAACAAAATCAGCTACTGTTTCCCCATCTATTTTTATGTGTGCTGCTGCTGCTGCTGCTAAGTTGCTTCAGTCGTGTCCGACTCTATGAGACCCCACAGACAGCAGCCCACCAGGCTCCACCATCCCTGGGATTCTCCAGGCAAGAACACTGGAGTGGGTTGCCATTTCCTTCTCCAATGCATGAAAGTGAAAAGTGAAAGTGAAGGCGCTCAGTCGTGTCCGACTCTTAGTGACCCCACGGACTGCAGCCTATCAGGCTCCTCTATCCATGGGATTTTCCAGGCAAGAGTACTGGAGTGGGTTGCCATCACCTTCTCCGATTTTTATGTGTAGTTTTTATTTAAACTCTGAAATACAGAAAAGTGGTGATATTTGGCTTCACCTGCTGATCTGAAGAAAGAACAACTCCTGTCCTCAGAAATTAGGCAATGCTGTCAACGCCAAGGATCGAAGGTGAGGATTAAAGACCAAACTGAAACTCACGAGCCTACCTGTTCTCAGTGTCAGCACTGCACTTTGGGGACATCAATTCAAAGGACTTGGTAAACTTCACCACCTGCCGCACAGAAAGACAATACATCTCAGTCAATTAAAGCTTTCTCACAGTTTAAAATAATCCAATAAACATTTTTCATCTCTATAATGACTATTACAATAATTGGAGATTAAAGACAGATTTTCAGTGGAGAAATCCTGAGGGACAAGAGAAAATTCTATCCTACATTTTGTAACTTATTTCTTACATGGCACATATTGCTAAAGTCTAAATATATTTCTAAATGTGCATATACTAATATAATTACAATAAGGTGTAAAAATCCTGTGGTGGTCAGGCAAAGGGACATTTTGTTTGAAATAATTTTTTCCCTGCCCTTTTAGCAACCCAGTTCACCATCCATGGAGAACCTGGACAAAATATGTTTCAAAAGGTTGCCCTCCATCAACTCCAGGCTCCTAAAGTTGCCTTCCCTGGTTGTTCTCAGGTGAGTTTTATTTTGCCACCTGCAAAAGGTAACTTTAAAAAAGACACTTCCTTCAAAGATCATGCCTAGTGTGGATACTTCCTCCCTCCTCTGTCTAGTGAAACCAGCATGATTGCTGCAAGAGCCTGATTAAGACCTATTACAATGACAAAATTTATGAGCACAGAAAATGCAGAGGCAGTGTTTCTTATCATTAGCTAATACTGAATCTTTCCTATTACTTTACTAGCGTGTGAGATGAGTGAAATTGTGTGGTAGTTTGAGCATTCTTTGGCATTGCCCTTCTTTGGGATTGGAATGAAAACTGACCTTTTCCTGTCCTGCGGCCACTGCTGAGTTTTCCAAATTTGCTGGCATATTGAGTGCAGCACTTTCACAGCATCATCTTTCAGGATTTGAAATAGCTCAACTAGAATTCCATCACCTCCACTAGCTTTGTTCATAGTGATGCTTTCTAAGGCCCACTTGACTTCACATTCCAGGATGTCTGGCTCTAAGTGAGTGATCACACCATCGTGATTATCTGTGTCGTGAAGATCTTTTTTGTACAGTCCTTCTGTGTATTCTTGCCATCTCTTCTTAATATCTTCTGCTTCTGTTAGGTCCATACCATTTCTGTCCTTTCTCGAGCCCATCTTTGCATGAAATGTTCCCTTGGTATCTCCAATTCTCCTGAAAAGATCTCTAGTCTTTCCCATTCTGTTGTTTTCGTCTATTTCTTTGCATTGATCACTGAGGAAGGCTTTCTTACCTCTCCTTCCTATTCTTTGGAACTCTGCATTCAGATGCTTATATCTTTCCTTTTCTCCTTTGCTTTTCACTTCTCTTCTTTTCACACCTATTTGTAAGGCCTCCCCAGACAGCCATTTTGCTTTTTTGCTTTTCCATGGGGATGGTCTTGATCCCTGTCTCCTGTACAATGTCACGAACCTCCGTCCATAGTTCATCAGGCACTCTGTCTATCAGATCTAGTCCCTTAAATCTATTTCTCACTTCCACTGTATAATCATAAGGAATTTGATTTAGGTCATACCTAAATGGTCTAGTGGTTTTCCCTACTTTCTTCAATTTAAGTCTGAATTTGGCAATGAGTTCATGATCTGAGCCACAGTCAGCTCCCTGTCTTGCTTTTGCTGACTGTATAGAGCTTCTCCATCTTTGGCTGCAAAGAAGATAATCAATCTGATTTCAGTGTTGACCATCTGGTGATGTCCATGTGTAGAGTCTTCTCTTGTGTTGTTGGAAGAGGGTGTTTGCTATGACCAGTGTGTTCTCTTGGCAAAACTCTATTAGCTTTTGTCCTACTTCATTCTGTACTCAAAGGCCAAATTTGCCTGTTACTCCAGGTGTTTCTTGACTTCCTACTTTTGCGTTCCAGTCCCCTATAATGAAAAGGACATCTTTTTTGGGTGTTAGTTCTAAAGGTTGGGCTTCCCTGGTGGCTCAGACGGTAAAGCGTCTGCCTGCAATGTGGGAGACCCGGGTTTGATTCCTGGGTTGGGAAGATCTCCTGGAGAAGGAAATGGCAATCCACTCCAGCACTCTTGCCTGGAAAATCCCATGGACAGAGGAGCCTGATAGGCTACAGTCCATGGGGTCTCAAAGAGTCGGACACAACTGAGTGACTTCACTTTCTTTCTTTCTTTCTAAAAGGTCTTTTAGGTCTTCATAGAACAATTCATCTTCAGCTTCTTCAACATTACTGGTTGGGGCATAGACTTGGATTACTGTGATATTGAATGGTTTACCTTGGAAACGAACAGAGATCATCCAGTCGTTTTTGAGATTGCATCCAAGTACTGCATTTCGGACTCTTTTGTTGACTATTATGGCTACCCACACGCTAGTAAAGTAATGCTGAAAATTCTCCAAGCCAGGCTCCAGCAATACATAAACTGTGAACTTCCAGATGTTCAAGCTGGTTTTAGAAAAGGCAGAGGAATCAGAGATCAAATTGCCAACATCCTCTGGATCATCGAAAAAGCAAGAGAGTTCCAGAAAAACATCTATTTCTGCTTTATTGACTATGACAAAGCCTTTGACTGTGTGGATCACCACAAACTGTGGAAAACTCTGAAAGAGATGGGAATATCAGACCACCTGACCTGCCTCTTGAGAAACCTATATGCAGGTCAGGAAGCAACAGTTAGAACTGGACATGGAACAACAGACTGGTTCCAAATAGGAAAAGGAGTACGTCAAGGCTGTATATTGTCACCCTGCTTATTTAACTTGTATGCAGAGTCCATCATGAGAAAGGCTGGGCTGGAAGAAGCACAAGCTGGAATCAAGATTGCCAGGAGAAATATCAATAACCTCAGATATGCAGATGACACCACCCTTATGGCAGAAAGTGAAGAGGAACTAAAAAGCCTCTTGATGAAGGTGAAAGAGGAGAGTGAAAAAGTTGGCTTAAAGCTCAACATTCAGAAAACGAAGATCATGGCATCTGGTCCCATCACTTCATGGCCGATAGATGGGGAAACAGTAGAAACAGTGTCAGACTTTATTTTTGGGGGCTCCAAAATCACTGCAGATGGTGATTGCAGCCATGAAATTAAAAGACGCTTACTCCTTGGAAGGAAAGTTATGACCAACCTAGATAGCATATTCAAAAGCAGAGACATTACTTTGCCAACAAAGGTCCATCTCGTAAAGGCTATGGTTTTTCCTTTGGTCATGTATGGATGTGAGAGTTGGACTGTGAAGAAGGCTGAGTGCTGAAGAATTGATGCTTTTGAACTGTGGTGTTGGAGAAGACTCTTGAGAGTCCCTTGGACTGCAAGGAGATCCAACCAGTCCATTCTAAAGGAGATCAGCCCTGGGTGTTCTTTGGAAGGACTGATGCCAAAGGTGAAACTCCAATACTTTGGCCACCTCATGTGAAGAGTTGACTCATTGGAAAAGACTCTGATGCTGGGAGGGATTGGGGGCAGGAGGAGAAGGGGACGACAGAGGATGAGATGGCTGGATGGCATCACCAACTCGATGGACATGAATTTGGGTGAACTCTGGGAGTTGGTGATGGGTAGGGAGGGCTGGCATGCTGCAGTTCATGGGGTCACAGGGAGTTGGACATGACTGAGCTACTGAACTGAACTGAACTGAATCTTTCCTATAAACCAGGCCCTACATCAGAAAGTTCTTTGATTACTTAATTTCCCTATTACAAACTCATCATTAGCCATTATTAAGTCCTTCCTATAAACTAGGCCCTACATCAGAAGATTCTTTGATTATTTAATTTCCCTGTTACAACTCTATAAAATAGGGATTTTTACCTTCAGTATATAGATGAGGAAACTAACCCATAATTTTTGAGAAACTTGCACTACTTCACACAACTAAATGAGGCAACTGGGATTAAAGCAGGTCTGTATGCCTCTAGAGTGCTGCTTTTTTTTTTCAACAACACTAAAAATATGGATTGGGAAAGGCACGATTTCTGGCTCTCTTTTGACAAGATAGACTACGTGACGGAAAAAGAGTCCCTGTACTGAAAGGAGTCATCTGAATGTCACTGGATGCTTCCAAGGTTGACATTTAGATTTGCCTTAGCCAGATGCAGTCATGCTTCAAAGGCCATTTAAATTAACCACTTATAAGGAATTGATGGGCACTTGAGAAAATGATTTTGGAACTGGGAATAGATTAAATATTAAAACAGCTTTATCAGTGAGGTAATGAACCCAAACTAAGAAAATGTAACATTAGGAAAAAGATGAAAGAAAAGCCCATCACAAAGAAAATTGCGTGTGCCTAGCTAAATGCAGGGCAGTGACAAGAGCTCAACGAAAAGGAAATACCCTTCACAACTATAGGACGCATTTCATTTCATATTCTAACGTGAAATAAGCCTCTGCAAAATCACTCATCGTGACAAATGTTATTTTCCAAAGATGGTCACAGCGATCTCTCCTGTTTCACATTCTTCTCTACAATGTGACCCTGCCACCCTCCTCCCAAGTGGTAGGGTCTATGTTACCTCCCCTTGAATCTAAGCAGGCTTCAGACCACTACAACAAATAGAATATATAGAAGAGATATTATATGTGACTTCTGAGGTTGTCATAAAAGGCACTGCAGCTTCTGTGTCATCTGAATGGAATACTTGTGCCTGGAGTCCTGAGACACCGTGTAAGAAGCCCAACTACCCTCAGGACCCTATGCTAAAAGGGAGGCCACCATCCAGAGGAGTCACATGTAGATGCTCTGGTCAGCAGCCCCAGTTTTTAAGCCCTTCCAGCCCAGGTGCCAGACATATAAGCAAACAAGCCTTCAGATGATTCTAGTTCCCAGCTATTAAGTTACCCATGATCTCCAAATTTTTCTAAGTGTGGTCCCACATATCCTAGAAAGAGGGAAACCATCCTGGCTATTTCCTCTACAAATGCACAGGATCTGTAACCATAAATAATTTGGGGCTTATTTATTACACAGCAAAAACTACCAGGGAAGAGTAAAAGGCAATCACTAATAGTTCTAGAAAGAAGGAAGCAGCGGGGCTAAAGTGGAAACAACACTCAATTGTGGATATATCTTGTGGTGAAAGTAAAGTCCAATGCTGTAAAGAACAATATTGCATAGGAACCTGGAATGTTAGGTCCATGAATCAAGGTAAATCATTCATGATCAAACAGGAGATGGCAAGAGTGAACATTGACATCTTAGGAAACAGTGAACTAAAATGGATGGGAATGGGCGAATTTAATTCAGATAACTATTAAATCTACTACTGTGGGCAAGAATCTCAGAAGAAACAGAGTAGCCCTCATAGTCAACAAGAGTACAAAATGCAGAACTTGGGTGTAATCTCAAAAATGACCAGTATGATCTTAGTTTGTTTCCAAGGCAAGCCATTCAACATCACAGTAATCCAAGTATGTGCCCCAACCACTAATGCCGAAGAAGTTGAAGCTGATCGGTTTTATGAAGACCTACAACACTTTCTAGAACTAACACCAAAATGAAAGATGTCCTTTTTATCATAGGGGATTGGGATGCAAAAGTAGGAAGCCAAGAGATATATGGAGAAACAGGCAAATTTGGCCTTGGAGTACAAAATGAAGCAGGGCAAAGCCTAACAGTGGTCATAGGAAACAGCTTTTTCCAACAATACATGAGATGATGCTACACATGGACATCACCAAATGATCAATACCTAAATCAGATTAATTGTATTCATTGCAGATGAAAATGGAGAAGCTCTATACTTCTCCAAGTCAGCAAAAACAAGAGCAGGAGCTGACTGTGGTTCAGATCATCAGCTCCTTATTACAAAATTCAGGCTTAAATTGAAAGTAGGGAAAACCACTAGCCCATTCAGATATAACCTAAATCAAATCCCTTATGATTATATAGTGGAGGTGATGAACAGATTCTAGGGATTAGATCTGGTAGGCAGAGTGTTTGAAGAACTATGAATGGAGGTTTGTGACACTGTACAGGAGGCAGTGACCAAAACAATCCCAAAGAAAAAGAAATATAAGAAGGCAAAGTGGTTGTCTGAGGAGACTTTACAAATAGCTGAGGAAAGAAAAGAAGTGAAAGGCAAGGGAGAAAGAGAAAGATATAGCCAACTGAATGCAGAATTGCAGAGAGAGCAAGGAGAGAGAAGAAAGCCTTCTTAAGTGAACAGTGCAAAGAAATAGAGGAAAATAACAGAATAGGAAAGACTAGAAATCTCTTTAAGAACGTTGGAAATACCAAGGATGATACAAGGATTGTGCAAGGATGGGCACAATAAAGGACAGAAAGAGTAATGATTTAACAGAAGCAGAAGAGATTAGGGAGAAGTGGCAAGAATCATTGTTCGCTTAAGAAGGCTTTCTTATCTCTCCTCGCTCTCTCTGCAATTCTGCATTCAGTTGGGTATATCTTTCTCTTTCTCCCTTACCTTTCACTTCTTTTCTTTCCTCAGCTATTTGTAAAGCCTCCTCAGACAATCACTATGCCTTCTCACATTTCTCTTTCTTTGGGATGGTTTTGCCTCCTCTACAGTGTCACGAATCTCCATCCATAGTTCTTCAGGCACTCTATCAGATCTAATCTCTTGAATCTATTTGTTACTTTCACTGTATAATCATAACAGATTTGATTTAGGTCATACCTGAACTTGGCTTAATTTTTACTACTGATTAGAATACTTTACAATTCTGAAAGGGTAGAGGTTAATTTCTGAAAAACTGATATCAACTGGATTGTAAATGTGGGGCAGGGCTAAGTCCCCTTTGTGGGGTGTTTGAGGCTCACTCTAAACATGGCTACAGAAACTATACTCATAAAGGCATGTGAAACTAAATTATTTATCATACAGGTCCTGGAGAGGAGGGCACAGCATGCCCCAAAAACCACAGAAAGCCACCCAAAGCTCAAAGTTTTGTCACTACAGGTCACAAAAGGAAGAGAGCAGACCAAGGACCCCTGGGTAAGGGCTTTTATTGAGGGTCATACGGAGGGTAACTTGTGGCACTCAGGAAGCTTGCCCCTTGTAATCTGAATGTGACTGGTCTACCTGGAAAGGAGATAAGGAGTAAACACAGGGAAGTCATCATGAGGCTTGTGGTTTGAACACATATGCTGAGGACGGGTACCCAGTAATAACTGGGCAATAACTGAAGTTCAAAACAAGGAGGGTGAATGCTGTCACTCAGGAAGTCACTGGGGCAAGAAAGAATAACTTGACATTATGAAAATGATTTGTGTCCTGTAGCTATGCAAATGAATTCTATTCAAGTAGAAATGGGAATGGCTTCTGTGCAGAAGAAAAGATAAGCCCATAATTTAAAATTTTATTGTCCTGGAAGACAGTGAAAGTGTTAGTTATGTCTGACTCTTTGCAAACCCGTGGACTATAGTCCGCCAGGCTCCTCTATCCATGGGATTCTTCAGGCAAGAATACTGGAGAGTGTATAACCATTCCCTTGTCCAGGGGATCTTCCTGATCTAGGAATTGAACCCTGGTCTCCTGTATTACAGGCAGATTCTTTACCATCTGAACCACCAGGGAAAGCCCTGGAAGATACAGGTGGTAAAGAACCTGCCTGCCAATGCAGGAGAAGTAATAGATGTGGGTTTGATCCCTGGATCAGGAAAATCCCCCAGAGGAGGGCGTGGCAACCCACCCCAGTATTCTTGCCTGGAGAATCCCATGGACAGAGGAGCTTGGCGGGTCACAAACAGTCAGACACGACTGAAGCAACTTAGAAAGCAACCACGCATCGCAATCTTATGCCTGCATTCTTGCAGTGCCTATTTTAGAACTGACCACTATCTTGTTGACTTCTCTCATTACTGAGTTAACTACATCTTTGATACATGCTTGTTTTAGGTTTTTGCAAGGATTAGGTTTTCAGCTTTTTGAAAACTGTTATTTGACACAACAGATATGTACTGAGTGCATTTGTCAAGTAGTGAAACAGGCACCAGGGCTACACATGTGAAAGTAAAAGAAAAAAAAAAGTCCTGCATGCGTGGAGCTTACTTTACAGAGGGAGCTAAATTTGCCCTTGATCATCAAAATTAGTGCTCCCTGGAATAAAAAGTGAACTTCTGCTTTCTATACCTCAAGAAACAAACCTGAAAAATGTCCAGAGATTAAAAAAGAATAAAGATCTTTAAAAAAAAAAACCCTCTGAGGGGTAGAAGCTTACAAGAAATGTAACAAGAAATCCTGAAATCTTAAAGCTATATAACTTATAGCTTTAGAATCATAAAGAGAATGGATAAGATAAACAAGGACCTCAGTGAAATGTAAGAACTCTTTAAATGTAAAAGAGGGCTTTTTAAAACTACCAAAAGGAAGACATAATTTTTTTCTAAGATGCTTGAACTTTTTATTCTAACATAAATCACATGCTCAAAAGAAAAACAGGGTCAATTATTTTATTTTATTTTGGGGTTTTCTTTTCTTTTTTTTTTTTTTAGATTTTTTTTTTTAATTTTTATTTTCTAAATTCATGTTTAAAGAGTAAAGGGAAAGTCAAGGAGTATGCTTATTTCAACTTCAGCACTCTATGTCATGGAAAGTACCCGTTGTGTTCCCCAATAAACCAGCCCATGGTGTCCTGGTCAATATCAGATATTGGATTCATTAACCATGGTGTTGACCTTGTGTGTAGGAAAGAAGTAAGCTTACCCAAAGAAAGGTCTGGTCTTTGCTCTTGTCTCCTGGGAGGTAACCTCTAAGTCCTTGGAATCTCCAAGTGTCTTTGTTTACCTGGGTGCCCTGGGCCAGCCAGACAATAACAAGCTAACTTAGCATAGTGGCTTTGAGCCACATCAACAATGTGATTTAGGGTGGAGGCTTTGGGTCACATGATGTCAGTTGACCTCCAGAGGGCATGGAGACAGAGGGCAGCCATTTGGGTGGCCAAATAGGTTTTAGTGACCAAGCCCCAGCTAAGACTCTGGATGCCAAGGCTCAAGTGACCTTCCCTGGCTGGCAATATTTCATGCATGTTGTCTCACATCACTGCTGGGAGAAGTTAATGTTCTCCATGACTCCATGGAGAGATGACAAGCACCACTTTTGGACTTTTCTGGGCTCTGCCTATGCATCTCTCCCTTGGTTGACTTCAATTTGTATTTTTTTCCTCATAATAAACCATGACCATATGTGTAACAGCTTCCAGTGAATTCTGTGAGCCCTTCTAGCAAATTATGGAGTTTGAGCATGGTCTTGAGAATTCCTGAGCTTGTAATTGGTATCAGAAGTGAGGGCAGTATTATAGATTATGTTCCCTAACTTCACATCTTTTATAATTTTAGGTTACCATGTCTTTAGAAGAAAAATGAGGATAATACTAATTTTGATGCATCTTTGGCTAAATATTGATCGTCCAATGTGTATCATAGCAAAGAGAGAGAGATACAAAATAAGGTCTTTAAACTTAAAAGAACTAATTTCTTAAAAACATCTGGCTGTGCCATATGGCTTATGGGATCTTCGTTTCCCAATCAGGGATGGAACCATGACCCTCAGCAACGACAGCGTGCAGCTCTGACCACTGGACAGCCAGGGAATTCCTGAGAATTAATATTTTAAAGGGGAAAAAAAAATTAAACTTAAGAGTGAAAATTAGACTGTAAGATAGAGAAAGCAAATGTTTTCAGAACTCACACTGGTGAATCGGGATCAGACACTCTGAAACCTAATTCTGAAAAACAGCAGAGGAAAATTTCTTGATGTGTTCCTTTTACTAAGCCAAAGGAATTATAAAATCTACTCATTTTTACTGTTTACTTTGGCTTTTGAGAAGCTCAGAAAAAAATCCCTAGGTTCAAAGTTATGTAATTTCTTGCAGCATAATTTGGTTTTCAGTTTGTTGATTTGGTTTCATTTTACTTACATCTACTTTCTCTTTCTTCCTTTTGATTTGAAAGTTTGCCTTTCATTCTGGTATGTGTTTGGCATACAGTAAGCACTCAGAAAATATTTGTTCACTATGAATTTTTGTATTTTTGCTGAAGGTTGCCTTAAATGCTTTTGGCAGTTAATTGAGTAAAATTATAAGCAAAAATGGAGAAGGCAATGGCACCCCACTCCAGCACTCTTGCCTGGAAAATCCTATGGATGGAGGAGCCTGGTAGGCTGCAGTCCATGGGGTCGCCAAGAGTCGGACACGACTGAGCGCCTTCACTTTCACTTTTCACTTTCATGCATTGGAGAAGGAAATGGCAACCCACTCCAGTGTTCTTGCCTGGAGAATCCCAGGGACGGGGGAGCCTGGTGGGCTGCCATCTATGGGGTCGCACAGAGTCAGACATGACTGAAGCGACTTAGCAGCAGCAGCAGCATAAGCAAAAAGGAGATGAAGTACTTACATACTTAGAAAATGTATGAAGTATATAAAAACACTTTTACACATGATATAACATAAATTCACTTATGTAAAATTAATTACAGTTGAACAAAGCTATTATGGGCCATTGTGTGTGTGTGCATGCTCAGTCCACTGACTCTGCCACCCCACGGACTGTAGCCCACCAGGCTCCTCTGTCTATGGAATTTTACAGGCAAGAGTATTGGAGCTGGTTGCCAAGTCCTACTCCAGGGAATCTTCTGACCCCAGGGATCGAACCTGAGTCTCTTGTGCATTGGCAGGCAGATTCTTTACCACTGAGCCAACTGGGAACCCCCAATAATTTGCGTTAAAGAGTATATTTTTCAGAGGCATAGATGGGAATCTGAAATAGTGGGTAAGAAAAATGCAACAATTAGCTGATAGCAAACAATGCAAGAATAAAAGAGAAGGCTTGAGTTTCATCAAGAGAGTAATAAAATATAAGCAGAGCAATGAAACTTTGAAGACAAACCCACTGTTGACTGTCAGCCACATATGATCAAGGATGTGGCAAAACACCATCCTTGGCTCTATAAGGTGCATAAAGTTAGTCAGGTTCCAAACCATCAAACCACGAAGGGCTTCAAAAACATTCTGGAGTAAATCTTAAGATTGTCACATAAATCTTAGTCTAGATCACATATTCAAGAACACAAGATTGCCAGTGGAATTCCCTCACAGATTTTCTGAATTTAGGGCAATCTGAGATTAAGCTTATAATCTTAAAGTTACCAGAATATTGAGCCCTTAAGGCTACATACACATGGGCTTTGGCCTTGAGGACAGCAAGATAAAGGGCAAAGAAGTTTTATAGTTCTGTATATATACAGTTTTATGTAGCTATAAACTCACCTGCTTGCTTCCCATTCCTCCAGAGCTGCAGTAGGCAAAAAAACACTGTAAGCCAAGTCTGGCCCCTATCTGTTTTTAAAAATAGAGTTTTATTTTAACAGATCCCACCCATTAATTTAAATACTACCTATGGCTGCTTTTTGCTATGACAGTAGGGTTGAGCAGAGACCCCACGGGCCACAAAGTCGACAATATTTACCAGCTGGCTCTTTACAGAAAAAAAAATTGCTAATTTCTGGTCCAGAGTGATCTCTGAAACAAGTCAGCTAGTCATTTTCTGCCAAGCTGTTAATGGCTAATGATAGATTAATGTATCTGTGGTCCCATGTAATTTATCTATAGTTCAGAAGGCGGATTCCTGGAGTCAACATCTTTTCATTTGAAACAACACTGTAATGATAGAAATTTTAGGCACCAGGATGAGTGTTGGGGTGTATAACTGAGGACACGCATATGTCCCAGTTGTCATGGAACCATCCCACTCTAATTGAACTTGTTGTCATGGGACAATTATTAAAAGCAGCCCCTTTCATTTTCAAAAATATCTTTGTTTGAAAAGCAAAACTCTAGGCAGCCATGGCTCAAACAACTTATATTTTTAAGAGGAATTTGTTAAAAATATAATGTGCCCAAGTTGAAAATTATTTACAGTCAGACACCTGGGTTAAAAAACTGAAACAGCAAAAACAGCTAAAATTTTCTGATGCAATCTAATGGGATATGTAGTGTCACCACGGAGGTTATGACCAATAAAAAATAGATGAAAGCACAAACAAATGAGAATAAAGTACATGTTTTATTCTTGACTTGGACAATTGAATGCTTCTTAGTTTCTAAATTTTAAAAATCTATTCTCTAATTCCAACTTTGATTTTCATTATAGATGCACTAAATGAATGCAGATTAAATAAATATATAAATGCACACATACACTAAGTAAAAAGGGAATCTTACAAGAGAAACATCAGAAGCGGCTTATAGGTCAATGAAACTGAACAAACAGTTCCAAGTTCCTCTGGCTGTTGATCAGCCCTAGGCATTACACCCCCCTGGGGAAGGCAGTACACTTGCCATAGGGAAGTAAACAAAATATCCCCAAGCATCTCTGACTGTTCTTTGGAAAAGCTCCATGGATGGAAGTCTTTTTGATTTGCATATTTATCAAGCACTAGTTGGCCTGGTTTCTCTGTTTTCTTTGTTTTTTAATTTAAAAACAACTTTAAAAAAATGCTATGCTCAAATAGATATTTCTGCTACCAAAAAGAAAATACAAGTGATCTAATAAGTAATCACCATTTTGGGGGTTATACATTTCTTAAATCAAACCCCATACCCTCCAGAGATGCTCAGAGGGCTCCAACATACTTTGTGCACACCAGGACCTAGAGACCCCATGGCGACTGAGACAGAACTGTGTTTGGGTGTCTCCTGAGGAGGGACAGGTCAGCCATGCACTGCTGCGGGGGAAGGGGCTCTGGGTGCAGTAGACCTGGATATGCCATAAGCCCTCTTGGACTAGGTCACCATTAACCCACCATAGAGCTGCTAGAGCTTACACAGGACTGGGGAAACAGACTCTTGGAGGGCACAAACAGAACCTTGTGTGCAGGACCCAGGAGAAAGGAGAAGTGACCCCACAAGAGACTGACCCAGACTTGCCCGTGAGTGTCCAGGAGTCTGGTGGAGGTGTGGGTCGGTGGTGGCCTGCTGCAGGGTTGGGGGTACTGAGTGTAGCAGGGTGTGCATGGGACCTTTTAAAGGAGGTCCCCATTATCTTCATTACCTGCACCATAGGTTGGCCTCAGCTCAAATAACAGGGAGGGAGCACAGCACTGCCCTTCAACAGAAAATTGGATTAAAGATTTACTGAGCATGGCCCCGCCCATCAGAACAAGACCCAGTTTCCCCTTCAGTCATTCTCTCCCTTCAGGAAGCTTGCATAAGCCTCTTATCTATTTCCATAAGAGGGCAGACAGACTGAAAACCACATTCACAGAAAACTAACCAATCTGATCATGGCACCCCACTCCAGTACTCTTGCCTGGAAAATCCCATGGATGGAGGAGCCTGGTAGGCGGCAGTCAATGGGGTCCCACAGAGTTGGACACGACTGAGCGACTTCACTTTCACTTTTCACTCTCACGCATTGGAGAAGGAAATGGCAACCCACTCCAGTGTTCTTGCCTGGAGAATCCCAGGGACAGGGAAGCCTGGTTGGCTGCCGTCTATGGGGTTACACAGAGTCGGACACGACTGAAGTGACTTAGCAGCAGCAACCAATCTGATCACATGGACCACAGCTTTGTCTAACTCAAAGAAACTGTGAGCCATGCACTGTAGGGCCTCCCAAGATGGATGGGTGATGGTGGAGAATTCTGACAAAACATGGTCCACTGGAGAAGAGAATAGCAAACCACTTCAGTATCCTTGCCTTGAGAAACCCACGAACAATTCAGTTCACTTCAGTCACTCAGTCATGTCCGACTGTTTGCACCCCATGGACTGTAGCACGCCAGGCCTCCCTGTCCATCACCAACTGCCAGAGTTTACTCAAACTCATGTCCATTAAGTCAGTGATGCCATCCAACCATCTCATCCTCTGTTGTCCCCTTTTCCTCCTGCCTTCAATCTTTCCAGCATTAGGGTCTTTTCAAAAGAGTCAGTTCTTCGCATCAGGTGGCCAAAGTATTGGAGTTTCAGTTTCAACATCAGTCCTTCCAATGAATATTCAAGAAATTAGTCCAAGGAATTTTGCAGCCCAAGGGACTCTCAAGAGTCTTCTCCAACACCACAATTCAAAAGCATCAATTCTTCAGCACTCAGCTTTCTTTATAGTCCAACTCACACATTCATACAAACTACTGGAAAACCATAGCCTTGACTAGATGGACATTTGTTGGCAAAGTAATGTTTCTGCTTTTTAATATGCTGTCTAGGTTGGTCATAACTTTTTTTCCAAGGAGCAAGCATCTTTTAATTACATGGCTGCAGTCACCATCTACAGTGATTTTGGAGCCCCGAAAAATAAATTCAGCCACTGTTTTCCCATCTATTTGCCATGAAGCGATGGAATCGGATGCCATGATCTTTGTTTTCTGAATGTTGAGCTTTAAGCCAACGTTTTCACTCTCCTCTTTCACTTTCATCAAAAGGCTCTTTAGTTCTTCTTCACTTTCTGCCATAAAGGTGGTGTCATCTGCATATCTGAGGTTATTGATATTTCTCCCAGCAATCTTGATTCCAGCTACTGCTTCTTCCAGACCAGCATTTCTCATGATGTACTATGCATACAAGTTAAATAAGCAGGGTGACAATATATAGCCTTGATGTACTTCCTTTTCCTATTTGGAACCAGTCTGTTGTTCCATGTCCAGTTCTAACTGTTGCTTCCTGACCTGCATACAGATTACTTAAGAGGCAGGTCAGGTGGTCTGGTATTCCCATCTCTTTCAGAATTTTCCACAGTTTGTGGTGATCCACACAGTCAAAGGCTTTGGCGTAGTCAATAAAGCAGAAATAGATGTTTTTCTGCAACTCTCTTGCTTTTTCCATGATCTAGTGGATGTTGGCAATTTGATCTCTGGTTCCTCTGTCTTTCCTAAATCTAGCTTGAAAATCTGGAAGTTCACGGTTCACATATTGTTGAAGCCTGGCTTGGAGAATTTTGAGCACTACTTTACTAGCATGTGAGATGAGTGCAATTGTGCAGTAGTTTGAGCATTCTTTGGCATTGCCTTTCTTAGGGATTCAGAGAAGGCAATGGCACCCCACTCCAGTACTCTTGCCTGGAGAATTCCACGGATGGAGGAGCCTGGTAGGCTGCAGTCCATGGGGTTGCTAAGAGTCGGACACGACTGAGCGACTTCACTTTCACTTTTCACTTTCATGCACTGGAGAGGGAAATGGCAACCCACTCCGGTGTTCTTGCCTGGGGAAAACTGACCTTTTCCAGTCCTGTGGCCATAGCTGAGTTTTCCAAATTTGCTGGCAGTTTCACAGCATCATCTTTTAGGATTTGAAATACCTCAACTGGAATTCCATCACCTCCACTAGCTTTGTTTGTAGTGATGCTTCCTAAGGTCCACTTGACTTCACATTCCAGGATGTCTGGCTCTAGGTCAGTGATCACACCATTATGATTATCTGGGTCGTGAATGTCTTTTTTGTAAAGTTCTTCTGTGTATTCTGTGTATGACAAAATGTGGTCCACTGGACAAGAGAATGGCAAACCACTTCTGTATTCTTGCCTTGAGAACCCCATAAACAGTATGAAAAGGCAAAAAGATAGGACACTGAAAGATGAACTCCCCAGGTAGGTAGGTGCCCAATATGCTACTGGATATCAGTGGAGAAATAACTTAAGAAATAATGAAGAGACAGAGCCAAAGAAAAAACAATACCCAGTTGTGGATGTGACTGGTGATGGAAGCAAGGTCCGATGCTGTATAGAGCAATACTGCATAGGAACCTGGAATGTTAGATTCATGAATCAAGAAAAATTGGAAGTGGTCAAATAGGAGATGGCAAGAGTGAACATCAACATTTTAGGAATCAGCAAACTAAAATGGACTGGAATGGGTGAAATTAAATCAGATGACCATTATATCTACTACTGTGGGCAAGAATTCCTTAGAAGAAATGGAGTAGCCATCATGGTCAACAAAAGAGTCTGAAATGCAGTACTTGGATGCAATCTCAAAAACGACAGAATGATCTCTGTTCGTTTCCAAGGCAAACCATTCAATATCATGGTAATCCAAGTCTATGCCCTGACCAGTAATGCTGAAGTTGAACGGTTCTATGAAGACCTACAAGACCTTTTAGAACTAACACCCAAAAAAGATGTCCTTTCCATTATAGGGGACTGGAATGCAAAAGTAGGAAGTCAAGAAACACCTGGAGTAACAGGCAAATTTGGCCTTTGAGTACAGAATGAAGCAGGACAAAAGCTAATAGAGTTTTGCCAAGAGAATGCACTGGTAATAGCAAATACCCTATTCCAACAACACAAGAGAAGACTCTACACATGGACATCACTAGATGGCCAACACTGAAATCAGATTGATTATATTCTTTGGAGCCAGAGATGGAGAAGCTCTATACAGTCAGCAAAAACAAGACTGGGAGCTAACTGTGGCTCAGATCATGAACTCCTTATTGCCAAATTCAGGCTTAAATTGAAAGGTAAAACCACTAGACCATTCAGGTATGACCTAAATCAAATCCCTTACTACTATACAGTGGAAGTGAGAAATAGATTCAAGGGATTAGATCTGATTAGATTAGACAGAATGCCTGAAGAACTATGGATGGAGGTTCATGACATTGTACAGAAGGCAGTGATCAAGACTATGCCCAAGAGAAAGAAATGCAAAAAGGCAAAATGGTTGTCTGAGGAGGCCTTACAAACAGCTGTGAAAAGAAGAGAAGCAAAAGGCAATGGAGAAAAGGAAAGATATATCCATTTGATGCAGAGTTCCAAAGAATAGCAAGGAGAGATAAGAAAGCCTTCCTCAGTGATCAGTGCAAAGAAATAGAGGAAAACAATAGAATGGGAAAGACTAGAGATCTCTTCAAGAAAATTAGAGATACCAAGGGAACATTTCATGTAAAAATGGGCTCAACAACAGACAGAAAAGGTATGGACCTAAGAGAAGCAGAAAGTATTAAGAAGAGGTGGCAAACATACACAGAAGAACTATCCAAAAAAGATCTTCATAACTCAGATAACCATGATGGTGTGATCACTCACCTAGAGCCAGACATCCTGGAATGCCAAGTCAAGTGGGCCTTAGGAAGCGTAACTATGAACAAGGCTAGTGGAGGTGATGGAATTCCAGTTGATCTATTTCAAATTCTAAAAGATGATGCTGTGAAAGTGCTCCACTCAATATGCCAGCAAATTTGGAAAACCCAGCAGTGGCCACAGGACTGGAAAAGGTCAATTTTCATTCCGATCCCAAAGAAAGGCAATGCCAAAGAATGCTCAAACTACCGCACATTTGCACTCATCTCACACGCTAGCAATGTAATGCTCAAAATTCTCCAAGCCAGGCTTCAACAATACATGAACCGTGAACTTCCAGATGTTCAAGCTAGATTTAGAAAAGGCAGAGGAACCAGAGATCAAACTGCCAACATCTGTTGGATCATCAAAAAGCAAGAGAATTTCAGAAAAATATCTACTTCTGTTTCATTGACTATGCCAAAGCCTTTGACTGTGTGGATCACAATCAACTGTGGAAAATTCTGAAAGAGGTGGGAATACCAGACCACCTGACCTGTCTCCTGAGAAATCTGTATGCAGGTCAGGAAGCAACAGGTAGAACTGTACATGGAACAACAGACTGGTTCCAAATAGGAAAAGGAGTACATCAAGGCTGTATATTGTCAGCCTGCTTATTTAACTTATATGCAGGGTACATCATGAGAAATGCTAGGCTGGAGGAAGCACAAGCTGGAATCAAGATTGCCGGGAGAAATATCAATATCCTCAGATATGCAGATGATACCACCCTTATGGCAGAAAGTGAAGAAGAACTAAAGAGCCTCTTGATGAAAGTGAGAGGAGAGTGAAAAAGTTGGCTTAAAACTCAACATTCAGAAAACTAAGATCATGGCATCTGGTCCCATCACTTCATGGCAAATAGATGTTATTTTGGGGGGCTCCAAAATCACTGCAGATGGTGAGTGCAGCCATGAAATTAAAAGACGCTTACTCCTTGGAAGGAAAGTTATGACCAACCTAGATAGCATATTGAAAAGCAGAGACATTACTTTGCCAACAAAGGTCCATCTAGTTAAGGCTATGGCTTTTCCAGTGGTCACGTATGGATGTGAGAGTTGGACTCTAAAGAAAGCTGAGCACTGAAGAATTGATGCTCCAACTGTGGTATTGGAGAAGACTCCTGAGAGTCCCTTGGACAGCATGGAGATCCATCCTAAAGGAACTCAGTCCTGAATATTCATTGGAAGGACTGATGCTAAAACTGAAACTCCAATACTTTGGCCACCTGATGCAAAGAACTGACTCATTTGAATAGACCTTGATGCTGGGAAAGATTGAAGGCAGGAGGAGAAGGGGATGACAGGGGCTGAGATGGTTGGATGGCATCACTGACTCAATGAACATGAGTTTGAGTAAACTTTGGGAGTTGATGATGGACAGGGTCATCTGACGTGCTGCAGTCCATGGGGCCACAAAGAGTCAGACGTGACTGAACGACTGAACTGAACTGAACTGAGTTTTCTTAATTCCTTTTTTTTTCCACGAGAGGACTAATATATAGGGCAAAAGAATGAATTAAATGATTGTTCACTGCCATCTTTCTTGATAAATCCCTCATTATGATGACAAAGTAATTTAGTCATTTATTCAGCCAATCAACACTTACCAAATACTTCTGGTACCAGGCAATGTAATAGGGTCTGAAAATACCAACAGGCAGAAATCATGTCCTCCCCTTGTACTCACAACATAGTACAGAGGGGGAGACTGTTCACAAAGATATAGTCGCACCACAATACATGGTCAAAATTCTACAAGTGCACAGCAGAGGGTGCTGGAGACATTGCCACGTGAAATATGTCCTAAAGAGGGAGCAGATGTACTCTAGGCTGAAAAGTGGAGCAACTTTTCCAGGTTGAGGGACTCATCATTCAAGGTTTTGCCAGAAAGCAGAGAGGACACTCAAAATGTTTTAACTGAAACTAATTCAATACAGGGAATAGGTAAAGAAACCAATAAGGAATGGTGAGTTTCTCTGGGACTAGACAGTTAGAGAGTCATTAACACCCCTAGCTCTGAGGAGACACAGGAGGGAGTGAAGGAGGGAGGGGATAAGGTTATTGGTGACCTGAAGGAGCTGGGGCCATGGTGTGCGGGGCCTTGGAAGAACCTAACCACCTCTACAACCGGCAGAGAAAGGACAAGGAGAAGAACTACCTCAAGTCGCTCTCTCCTTCAGCTCTTAAATCTTCTGTTGATTCCTCCTGTTTATCAAACTCAACTGAAAGTCAGAGGACGAAAAAGCCCAAGTGGTTCAGTACATATGGATCAACCTTCAGAGGCACTGAGCTAAAGGAAGAAAAACCAGCAAGAGATGGGGGAAGTGGGATTTGCAAAGAACAGTCAGTACAGAAATGACAATGTTGAACTTTACCTGAGCCCTGCTCCCCCAAAATGGCATAATGATAAAGAAATACATCCGCTGCTTTGTCTTCAAGATTTGGCTAACCTTGAAGAACCACCCTACCCTAGAACATTTCAAAATAAGACCTGTCTCTATCCTTCCTCATGACGCCTCTACACTGCACAAATGATGCATTTAACTCCTTTGTCTATATGCATCTGAAAGACCCCAGGCTCCCTTTCTTTTGAGATAAATGAATTTTATCTCATTCCTCATAAATGAATGTTCTTCCTATTACAACAGCCCAGATGAAATAATCTCAATTGTCTGGTACATTTTATCTGTCACAGGAATGACATATGCAAAAATACAGAGGCAATACAAGCATAAGCTGACCACTGGGAGGAGGGACGAGGATAGGGTGAAGCTGAGGACCAGAAAGGAAAGCCAAAAGTTAAGTTGGGAGCAGAGGTTTTAGACCTTGAATCTTGAGCAGTTTGAACTTTATTGTGTAGGCAACAGACAATTATCAAATGTTTTGAGGCATGAGAGAGGCAGATGTATGTTTTAGAAATATAACTAGAAGTCATATTAAGAACGGATAAAAACAAAGAGTGTTCTGTCTGCAAGTGAAGAAGCAAATGAACAGGAAAATTTCCAGGAGAGGCTATCAAAGTCAGAGTAAAGACAGTGGTAGAATGTCTGGGAAGGAGAGGTTAGAAATGATGTTTCAATGTACAAGCAACAGAACTTTGAGACAATTGAATGTAAACGGTAAGAGACACTCAGAGATTACTCTGTGGTTTCTAGTTTCAGTTACTACATAATGATTCTATTAACTGAAATAGTAAATCTCAGAAGTGGCAAATATTTGGGGCAGCTTGTGGCAGAGATGGGCAGTGGGGACTAAACTTCAGGAGTTGGCTTATATACACACATATATATATACACATATATCTATTCACATACACACATATATACATATATACATATGTATGCTTAACATATATAAATGATTAATAATGTGAGTTGAGTTAATATATTAACATATAATTGCTAATAAAATGAGTCAATATACACAAAGACATAATATAATATAATAATGATTAATGAAGTGAGTATATACATATGTATATACGTACATATATACAAAACAATGATTGTTGGGGTAATAACCACAATTCTTTTAGATGCCTTTCATTTTGCACTCTAAAAAAAAAGAACTTGGAAGAAAAATCAAATAGGCTTTCAGCTGGTTTCCTTATAGGGAGAAGGAAAGTTACAGAAAGCAAGATGGGGAAATGGAAAAGAAAGTGAAACAGAAAGGAAAGCCTGAAGCAATTTTTACCATCCACTTTGAGGCTGTTTCAGAACTATCAAATGCCCATTACTACTTTCATCTCTTCCCCTCAAGTGCTGGATTCAGGAAGACCACCTAGTTCAATGGCTTAATTGTATGTGTATTCACATAAGAACCAAGAAGTTAAGGAACACATTAGAAAACAAGTGGAGCTTGTGCTTCATGGTTTAGAAAATAAGCCAGCCTCATACTGATAAGCTCGGCTATAAAGTACTTCATGGTGTTCTGAACACGAAATAGCTGCCAGCCATCAGGATAATCCATGAAATGAGAACACACGTAAACACCAGTGCTGAGACAGCGCCTCAGGACAGAAGATTAAAATGTCTACATTCTTGCTTTCCTCGACTAAGCACACCAAGAAACAGAGATAATAGTAAGTATATGGGCTTGAAAAGAAAAGAACCAAGGGAAGTGATAGGAATTGCTTAGACAGGTTCATGGAATGGAATAACATCAAGCAGGGAATATTCAGTTCATAGGACTAAGTAGTTCCTAATGTTGACAGCAGCTAGCTATGGAACAATCTTTTTTTTTTTCAGCCTAGTGGAAAATGCCATTGACAAAGTCACTTAAGATTGATTGACTAAAACACTAAAGAAAAGCAAAGGAGGGTAAAATATTCACTTTGGCAGGAGAGATGGGCTAATAAGGCATTCCTTGTTCCTATTTTTGCCATCCACTGAGTAAACCGGTCAGTTTACACCTGACTGCCCAGTTTAAAAAGGACAAATGCAGTCTTAACACTGAGTTAAGAGCTTGACAAATCAGTTTCTACACATTAGATTTAAATGTTTTTTCTCCCTCTTCCCCTCAATAACCAGCCTTTAAGAGTATTGAAATCACACACTCAAAAAAAAAAAAAAAACAGAAGGTTTTGTTTCCAGGAATGATGCTAATAAAATAGAGAAGAGCAAAAGTTATATTCAGAGAATAGAAACTGAGGAGATTCTTTTTTCCCTAAAATGATACTATTTTTTTCTGATTGTAAAATTAGTGTATAGAATGCCAGTAGGGATGGTGCTGTAAGTTCATGCTTTGATTATTCTGCTCTCTTCCAAAAGCAAAGATTAATAAAATACAGAAAGTCAGAAAGACATATAGAAATTTAAAGGCAGAGAAAAGATAAGGGGAGAATAGGAGACAGAAAAAATATCTCTAAGGTCACAAACATGAAGATTCAGACCTACTGTGCTCCAAGTCCAGAAACTACTGGGCTTTGGGAACTAAAAGTACCTCCTTGAGACAGGTGGCCTAGTTTCACCCCCAGAGACTGAACCATGCTGCTTCTGGCATAATTTAATATTACCACACAGCAGGAGATCCAAGCCACCAATATAAATAAGGACCTGGTTCTTGATTAGGGGCTAAGGACCTGTGCAAACTATTAGACAGGGGCGGAAGAGTACAAGAGAGAATGAAAGAAAACAACTGTATAAACAAAACACCCTCCCATTAAATTGAACTCTAATCCCAAATGAGAAAACAAACAATTAGTATTAATATAGCTAACTGAATCAACAACTCAAAGAACTGGATAAGACGATAGTGATAAATCAGTTACACTGAAGATTTGAACATACTTCTATCAGAGAATGATAGATGGATAACAAAAACTACTAAGAATATAAATGATTTGAAGATCTTGTTCTTGATTATGGGCCTGGAGGAAAAGTCAGCTAGAAAAAATTCTTTTGGAAAAGACTTTCCTCCTTGAGGAAAAGAAGGATATGTAAAAAGAAGTTTCCCTTCTTCTCCTGGAATACATTTATAGGATGACACGCTATCTGGATCTGTTCCAGGTTCCTGGACCCTGAAGGTGGAAGCCAGCCAGGGAAGGCTAACCACTAAGACAGGAAAATGGACAGAGTCTGGGTCATTGATTACATCATCTGCTGCTGCTCCATTCCCAGAACCTTCTTATCATGTAAGATACAAATGTTCTTATTGTTCAAACCATTTTCCCTTGTGGATTCTGTTATTTGCAGAAATCTCTTAAACTGATCTATAGATTAAAGCCATTTAAATAAAAATCTACAGTTGTTCATGAAACTGGGTAAGCTGCTCTTAAAATTTACATGAAAGAGCAACAGGTCAAGAATAGGCAAGCCAATTGTAATGAAGAACAACACTGAGGACTTGTTCTATCAAATATCAAAGAGGGTGATAAAATTATAGAAACTGAGAATGTGTGTTACTGGTGCAGAAATAGACAAACAGAGCAGTGGGATGAAATAGTGAGCTCAGAAACACACACAGTTATATGTGGAAACCTGATATGATACAGAAGCGGGGGTGGTTCTGAGACAACTGGTTATATTTATACAGCTTTACACTATACACAAAAATAAATTCTAGAGGGACATAAAAGCCCATAAATATCAGGTAGATTAAAGAGAACATCATTATAGCATGAAGGTAGATAAAAAAATTTAAGAAACAAAACCTGTAAGTCACAAGTGAAAAAGGAAGATTGATAACTCTGACACATTAAAATTAAAAGAGTCCATGCTATTTAGATAGATACCTGTTGGAAGAGGAATAGCACTGCCTGCCGTCTTGGCTGTGTACGCCAAGACCATAGGGTCCTGCTTTCTGTCCGGTTCATTTCTCAGGATTGTGTTTACCAGGAACATCTGAGCAATGAGGTATCATCTCTCCACAGACAAACAGCAGGCTAGATACCACTCAATATAAAAGGCGTCTATTCTCCAAGTACGATGTTCCTCTAAAAGTGTAATATACACGCACAGCTTTTTGGTCTTAGCTCTATGTATTCGGTACTCAATACTATGCTTATGTCTTCTCCATTGCTTGCTTGGCTTGATTTCAACCTGTCATATTTTTCAGGAAGGGCTTCTGGGAACTAAGAAGTTCCCACACTCTCCTTTGCATATTTAAAATGTCTATCTGTGGCTTATGTAATTGACTATGAATTTGGCTGGGTTTTAAATTAAAGAGTCATATTTTCTTTCCCTGAGGACTTGATATCTGTTCCTGTACAGTGTTCTTGCCCTGGAGAGTGCTACCAGGGAGACTAATACCAGAATGAACTTTCCTTCAACAGGTAACTCGACATTGTCTAGATGCCTACAGAATTTTCTCATTATCTTTGAAGTCCATAAGCACTGGATGTGTTTCAGTACTAAGCAGTGAGCATCAGCTTTTCCTGAAATGATGTGTTCTTTCAGTCTGTAAATTCAAGTCTGCTTTCATTTCAATAAAATGTCCTATTTTTACTATTGTTGGTCAGTCACTCAGTCATGTCTGACTCTTTGTGACCCCATGGACTGCAGCATGCCAGGCTTCCCCGTCCTTCACTGTCTCCTGGAGTTTGTTGAACTCATGTCCATTGAGGCAGTGATGCCATCCAACCATCCCATTCTCTGTCGTCCTCTTCTCCTCCTGCCCTTGATCTTAACCAGCATCAGGGTCTTTTCCAATGAGTCGGCTCTTCATATAAGGTGGCCAAAGTATTGGAGCTTCAGCTTCAGCATCAGTCCTTTCAGGGAGTATTCAGGGTTGATTTCCTTTAGGATTGACTGGTTTGATCTCCTTGCCGTCCAAGGAATTCTCGAGTCTTCTCCAGTACCACAGTTCAAAAGCATCACTTCTTCGATGTTCAGTCTCCTTTATGGTCTAACTCTCACATCTGTACATGACTACCAGAAAGACCATCGCTTTGATTATACAGATCTGTGTCAGCAAAGTAATGTCTCTGCTTTTTAATATGCTGCCTAGATTTGTCATAGCTTTTCTTCCAAGGAGTGTCTTTTAATTTCATGGCTGCAGTCACCATTAGCAGTAATTTTAGAACCCCCTCAAAATAAAGTCTGTCACTGTTTCCATTTTTTCCCCATCTATTTCCCACGAAGTGATGGAACTGATTGCCATTATCTTATTTTTTTGAATGTTGAGTTTTAGGCCAGCTTTTTCACTCTCCTCTTTCACCTTCATCAAGAGGCTCTTTAGTTCCTCTTTGCTTTCTGCCATTAGGGTGGTGTTATGGGCATATCTGAAGTTATTAATTATCTCTCCTGGCAATCTAGATTCCAGTTTGTGATTCATCCAGCCCAGCATTTCTCATGCTGTACTCTGCATATAAGTTAAATAAGCAGGATGACAATATACAGCCTCGACGTACTCCTTTTTCAATTTTGAACCAGTTTGTTGTTCCATGTCCAGTTCTAACCGCATACAGGTTTCTTCTTTTTTTTTTTCTCCTGTCTCATTTCTCATGTTCTCTTCAGAGATACCAAGTATCCTTATTTTGGACTTTCTTTTTACTCCACATTTATCATTCTATCTTATCTTTTAATACTGTTTTATTTTCCATTTCACTTCTAATTTGATCCTCCATGCCTCTGAAAATATGTTAGAAATTCTTTTCTTCTGTTTTTAATGTAATATTCATTTCTGTATGGTTACATATTTTCTTCTATTTCTTTCTAAGCTCTGCCAACTCAGTTTTCTTATCTATTTACTGTTTATCTTTTATTCCTTGAGTCCTTGTATCTCTTCTTTGAACACTTTTTTCCCCTGAGAAATCACATTATCTTGAATTTCATTTCATGGAGAATTGTTAGCAATTTTTATGATGTGTGTTTCTCAACTAGTGTTTGTTTTTACATTCTTTTCCTCCTTTTTTACTTTTGATATTTTTGCATAAGCTCCAGGCTGGTGGCTTTTTGTTTTGGCTGATACAGTGATAAAGAATCCACCTGCCAATGTGGGAGATGCAGGTTCTATCCCTGGGCAGGGACGATCCCATGGAGACGGAAATGGCAATCTACTCCAGTATCCTTGCCTGGAAAACTCCATGGACAGAGACTGGTGGGTTACAGTCCATGGGGTTACAAAGAGTTGGACATTGAGCACCCACACACACCACATCTTTAAGTAAATAATGGAGAAGGCGTGATATCAGGACAGTGGGTGAGGATGACGGCAGTTGAATTTTGGTCTTTGAGTGCTTTTGCAACAACACACTCTTCCAGGCCTCTAACCGAGGCCGCCCTTGCTTACTATGAAGTCCTATGTGACATAGATATTTTTGTGTGATGAAAGCCTTAAATGCTCTCCAGGAGACCAAGATTAGCAGCTGCAGCGTGACGCACCACTCACATTGTCAACTCTCCTGACAGACAGCCTTGTTTCCAAGACAGCTTATCTGAAATTGTCTTGTCCTACCCCACTTCTCCCGCCACTCTATGGCAGCAAGGAGGAGTCCAGGAACATTCCTGAGCCTGCCCAGGCACCCATCCGTACTGCTCCAAGCAGGTGAGCCATGCATGCCTTGTTGTGATGAACACTGTACTCTGTCCCAGATGCTGGATGCAGGCCACCTCAGTCAGCTTTCTACTGTACCCTGCCCAATCTTCACTATGCTATGTGAGCCGTGTGTGGGGTGATGATTGGCGTAGAGTTATGAACGCTTTTTCTTCTGTGAATTATAGTTTTATTTCTTGTCCTTGGTGTTTTTAGGTTGGTCCTTAACTGGCAGAAGGTAATAAAAATCCATTTAGCAGATCCTCTCTGGTAACTCCTTGACTTTCAAGTTCACTCTCTTACTGCAAGGTCCAGTACCTGCCCCCCTTTTCCATGAGATGATAAATTCTAACTCTGCTTGGGAGGATAAGATGCAAGATAACATAACTCAAAGGGAGAAAATTAAGATTCCATCAATTTAATAATTGTGAAAATATGATCTCATTTATGTACCCATATTCTGATAAAAATCACTTCCTTTTACATTTGTTTTTTTCTCCTTTATTACTTAAAAATATATCAAGGATACTGTTCCTATACATATAGATAAACATCATTATTTTAAAGGATATATATATAGCATCTCATTATATAAAACTTCTGTTGCTATTTGATTTATATTCTTACAACTATAAATAAACTTCTTATATCCTGATTTTGCTCTCTTACTCTTCTCCATCTCCTTCACTATGTTAAATTTTAAGAGGAGAAATTGCTGAATGCAAAGGCTATGCTCTTTTAAAACTGAAACATATTTTGCCAAGCTTATATCCATAAAGGCTACCCCAGTTTAAAATGTCATCATCAGTAATAAGAATGTCCATTTTCTTATACCCACACTCATACTTGCTATTATAATTCTCTTAAATCTTTACCAGTCCGGTGGCTAAAAAATCATAGAAGTGTTTTAATGTGCTTATATTCTCTAAAGAATTGTGTGAATGTTTTAGAAAACCTTTCCCCACCGAATGACTATAAAACAATACTCACCAGTATTTTTAAGTTCTTTTTGTACACAAATCTTTGCTCTATCTGAAATTTATATTGACTTCACAGAAACAAGACAAAAAAGTGGGCAGCTCATTTTTCAGTGTCATAAGAAAGTAAAGGCCACCCAGGGATTATCTAGGATGGAGATCTGAAAACTATTGCCTGCAACCAAATCTGGCCCACCACCTAGTTTTATAAACAATGCTTTATTGGAACACAGCTGTACTGAGACTGCTTTCATGCTACCATAAGTAGCTGCAAGAGGGATCATGTGACTTGCAAAGCCTAAAAAATTTACTATCAATCCATCCATTCTGAGGTGAGGAAGTCTCAGCCAGAGAACTTCATCTCGGCAGGATTTTCTGTTTGTTGAAACCTCAGTGCCAGCGTTAGCTTTTGCCACCTGGTATCCTGTTCAGCTGGCTTCTCCTCTTATACATGGTGTGACTGTATATGGTTTCCTTCCCATCCTTTCTACCTGACAATCAGGGTAGTGCACAGAACAGCGATCAGTCCCTGTAAGTCTGGAGTTTCAAGAAACTTTTGGTGAGAAACATGTTAAAGGAAAGCAGGGCATTATGACTTTTCTGCGTGGTGATGCCACATATATAAGCCAGCCCCCACTGTCGCCCTGCCCCTGCACTCAGCTCTCCCACCACTTGCCTAGCAACCTTGATAAAAATTCTTTACAGCTTCTCAAATGGTACCAAACAGATAGGTCTCCTCTTTGTGCACACAGTTCACTTTTACCCCTGACCTTGTCCCTCTGGATTGAAGGAGTTCATTCTCACTCTGAGAGGGAGGGGATGGGCAAAGAGAAGAAATGATAGACTGGGCCCAGGTTTTCTGCCCTGACTCCACTATTCCGAAAAATCTTAGAATGTTCAGCTGTGATAGGGAAAAGGTCTTAATCTTCATGACTACACCAACACCTTTACCGCATGTTACCATCTAGTCTGGCTTCCCCAGTGGCTTAGCAGATAAAGAATTCACCTGCAATGCAGGAGACACAGGAGACGAAGGTTCGATCCCTGGGTTGGGAAGATCCCCTGGAGAAGGATATGTCAATCCACTCCAGTATTCTTGCCCGAAAAGTCCCTTAGACAGAGAAACCTGGTGGACTATAGTCCAAAGGGTCTCAAAGAGCCGGACATGACTGAGCGACTGAACACACACACATGCCATCTAGTCTAGGGAGCGGTTTCTGACCCCCTCCCTACTTTATATCCTGAGTTCTTACTGTCACTCTTATCCTCTCCAGCTCTGCCCCCACCTTCCATATTGTCTTCTGTCATCTGTACTTTTTCATTTCACTTGCCAAAGAGCAAGACTGCAGGGTAAAAGTTAGTCCATGTTAGAAGATTTGCAAAAAATGACCACCCTAAGCCGGTTTAAATTACTTCCATGCCTGTTCTAACTGACCAAGCAAACAGTGAATCTGTCCCTGTTCATATTCCACCTGGCCCCCCAGCCAGCTGTGCTCATGGGGACCTGGGAGTGGCTCGCAAACCCTGGAAACAAGCCCCAACAGTTTCCCCTTCCTGACTTTGCTCAAGGAGAGCACCCACTAGCATCCCACCTCCTGCCACTCCTTTCAGAGGCTTCTCTGTCAGGTGGTGGGGAATATTCTTGCAGGTCAGTCGACTCTTGGAGCCTGAATTCCTCATCAATGAATGAGCAGGATAATACTACTGACCTCATAAGGATGCAGTAAGTATTAAATGAGCCAAAATGCTTCATGAAGCATTCAGAAGCACTTCACATATATGGGTTATGTGTGTGTGTGTGTGTGTGTGTGTGTGTGTGTGTGTGTTCTCCCAGGGATCTATTGTGCTGTGTGTCCTAAGTCGCTTCAGTTGTGTCTGACTCTTTGAGACCCTATGGACTGTAGCCCGCCAGGCTCCTCTGTCCATGGCATTCTCCAGTCAAGAATACTGAAGTGTGTTGCCATGCCCTCCTCCAGGGCATCTTCCTGACTCAGGGTTCGAACCTGTGTCTCTTATGTCTCCTGCATTGGCAGACAGGTTCTTTACCACTAGTGCCATCTGGAAAACCCAGAATCTACTGAGTTTTACACAACCACAGGATAACTGCAAGGCTATTGTTTGTTTAAACCACACTTGTTGAGTAGAAATAACACCAAACTCTAGAGTTGGACTACAAAGAAAGCTGAACGCAGAAGAATGGATGCTTTTGAACTGTAGTGTTGGAGAAGACTCTTGAGAGTCCCTTGGACTGCAAGGAGATCCAACCAGTCGATCCTAAAGGAGATTAGTCCTGAGCGTTCATTGGAAGGACTGACGTTGAAGCTGAAACTCCAATCCTTTGGCCACCTGACGTGAAGAGCTTACTCATTTGAAAAGATCCTGATGCTGGGAAAGATTGAGGGCAGGAGGAGAAGAGGACAACAGAGGATGAGATGGTTGGATGGCATCACCAACTCAATGGGCATCAGTTTGGGTAAACTCCAGGAGTTGGTGATCGACAGGGAAGCCTGACGTGCTGCAGTCCATGGGGTTGCAAAGAATCGGACATGACTGAGCAACTGAACTGAACTGAACTGCTAAGATTTGGGGAAATACTCCTAAACATTTTAAACGTACATAGATTTTTGAAAGCTTAATGCTAAATAGATAACCAACAAGGTCCTACAGTATAGCATGGGGAACTATACTCAGTATCTTGTAATAACTTATAATGGAAAAGAATTCCAAAAAGGATATATATAACTGAATCACTTTGCTGAACACCTGAAACTAACACAACATTGTAAATCAACTATATATCAACGAAATGTTTTTAAAAACTTAAAAATTTTTTTAAATTAAATTTATTTATTTTAATTAGAGGCCAATTACTTTACAATATTGTATTGGTTTTGCCATACATCAATATGAATCCACCACGGGTGTACATGTGTTCCCAATAAAAACTTAAAATGTTTTAAGTTCTACAATATTTATTATTAAATCTCTAAAATTTACCCAAGGTTCTTGTTTTTTGAGGAACTCAAACCTAAAGGCAAAGACAATAACCTTTCTAAGTAACTACAGTAAAACATCATTCTCTGGGGTATTAAAACGACACTTCATTGCTAGACAGTTCCTGGTCTTTGAAAAGAGTTCACAGCAAAGATATTAAACTGCTGCTGAGGGTGTAGACATTTAGCTTTCAAGAAGTTAGATGGATGATGGTCATTATTTTCAATATTGCTGTGTATGTACCCAGCAGACTTCCCACAAAGAGCCAGAGGACCTAAAAGACCCTGAAAGCCAAGATAAGGCAGGCCCGAGACCGAGGCCAAGGGCTGCTTGCCCCTGAGGTGACAGTAAGTAGCCCCTGCGTGAGGAGGGAAGGAGCCTCCGCCTCCTGACTGGCGCGCACCGAGCTAGTGTCCACAGGCCCGAGGCAGCAGTAGAAGAAGGTGGAAACGTGGGAAGCAGCAGAACAAACCTCTGCAGGAGAGTGCCGCCCCACTGAGGCTGGGGTGACTCCACTGAGCGCAAGCGCAAAGAGCACTGCTTCCCACTCCCCCACCCCCACCCCCAGAAGAGGGCTGTGGAGTATTGTGTGGACGGCAGTCCATCTCACACGTGCTGAGGGCCTTCCCTTGCTGTGTGGGTTCAATGGGAGGCTGGCAGCCTAGCTTCTCTTCTCTTCAGCTGCGAGAGTTTGGGCAACCCCTTCCATCCCTTGGGCTTCCCTGGTGGCTCAGCTGGTAAAGAATCCGCCTGCAATGCAGGTGACCCGGGTTCCACCCCTGGGTTGGGAAGATGCCCTGGAGAAGGGAAAGGCTACCCACTCCAGTATTCTGGCCTGGAGAATTCCATGGACTGTAGAATCCATGCGGTTGCAAAGAGTCTGACAGTACTGAGCGACTTTCACTTTCCCTTTCCCATCCCTTAGCTGCCTCATCTGTGTACACAGAGCTCCGCTAGACCTCAAGGTCGTCAGAGTTTCTCAGAGGACAGCAGATCAAGACTGAAGAAACAATACAGGAAATAAAAACTTTCCTTTTATAAAAAGTCACCTCATGTTAGAAGAGTCACAAAAGAGTG
Organism: Bubalus bubalis; assembly: GCF_019923935.1. NCBI lineage: Eukaryota > Metazoa > Chordata > Mammalia > Artiodactyla > Bovidae > Bubalus > Bubalus bubalis. Next base: position 71,138,692 of record NC_059158.1, on the reverse strand, counting down.
GTTTAAGTCGCGATTTCACGAACTTAGTTACAACTAAACTAAACTTTACTTCCTTAACACAGATGACAGATAAAGATGACTTACTGGTGATTCGATGTCCTCCAGGAGTAAAACAGAACAGTGTTCACATTTCAATAGTGTTTGGGCCCGATGCATTATTTTCTTGACAATTTTCTCCAGGTCGGTCTGTTCTTCAAAGAGGTCATTAACCACCTCTAGCAAAGCCTAGGAAAGAGAAAATGGATGTATTTAGGTGGCTAAGGGACTGAATTAAAATTTGTCTCTCAAAAATTCCATTTCGTCTTTGCTATAAAAATATAAATATTTTTGTGTGGCTAAATTTTAGAGTGTTTATGGTTGTTTTGACATATTTCCGTCATTTCATTTCATAACACAGTCTTGAATTATAAAATATAACTTGAGAATAGTGCCAGTCCATGTGTGTGTGTGCACGTGTGTGTGTGTGTGTGTGTGTGTGTGTGTGTGCTTAGGTTGCTCAGTCGCTCAGTCATGTCCAACTCTTTATGATCGCATGGACAGTAGCCCACCAGTCCATATAATCCCACATAAATTCCTCATATATCTATATAACTATGTTCCATACAGTTAATGACTACATGATCTCATATAATCATTACTGACAGGCTTTTCTGCTCCTACAGTAGTTTTTCTGCAGTGTTTTAAAAAACATGACTGGGTTTAAAAATCAACATTTTATGAATACCAAATACTTGATTCTCTCCAAGGCACATTTATTTCAGAAAATTACAAAGCATCTCTTCCTCACCATCTGGAAGAAATAGCTTCATGGTCAAACTAAAGACTTATTTTCAGTAATATATATCTCTCACAGAACTATTAAAGAATTATAGTAGTGGATGCTAGTTAAGTTTCAAAACCTTCACATATATATAAATATATATATTTATATATTTATATTTATTATATATATAACATATATATTTATATAAATATTATATAAATATATATTATATTATATTTTAATTATATATATAATATATTTATTATTATATATATTTATTATATTTATAATTATATATATATATATATAAAACCCCTATTAATCCCTCTACACAAGAAATTTGTCCAGGAGAATATTTAAATGCCATTATACATCTCAAAAAGAAAACATCATTAAAAATTTATTAAATAATAAAATAAAAAGCATAAAAATTAAAGAAAAAGCTTAAATTCTAACTTGAAAACTGTATACTCATTTAAAAATGAAACTGTGATAACATGTCATTTTATCCAGCTAAGATAGCTTGCAATTTATACACTGAAATAATATTTATTTAGAATTTTTAATTACATGGACACATTTAGAGATTGAAGAACAGTGAGCCATTTACAGGTAGTAGATATTTTGCCTCTATCAGAGCACAATCAGAAAATTACACACAGCCAGTGAACTGGCCAGAGGATGCTTTATTCAATAGAATTCAATATGATGCTTCCAGTCTGACCTGTCACAAAAGGATTTCATGGGTTTTCAAATTCACATCTATTCTGATAGGTGGTGTTGACTAATTTTCAACTTTGGTAATGTATTTGATTTGTCCTGAAACCATTTGAAACATGAGAATTTCTTCTCTGAGTCTATTCAGGTAGAAAAGTATTTGAATGAGCTAAGGGATCCATGAAATGAGTCTACTTCCCTGAGCATCTCAAAGCAGACCCAAAATCTTGGACAGCGTTTTCTCTAAAGAGAGCTTGTGACTACGGCTAAGGGCTATGCATTGCTCTATGATTCCAAAACAAAGAGAAACACTACAAGTTTTAAGTGTATTCTGTCCATTTGGCATTTGGGCAGCAAATCGCTGTAAGAGGTCAATGTGTGGTAATTTCATGTGCAAATATAATATTAAAAATGAGGCAACTGTCTGCATAATTACCAACAAAATCCCCTGTTATTAAGGGAGGGGACATTATTTCCTTAATCATCCAGACTAGTTCTTCAGATGGATCATATTAACTGAACAATTATTTAACTTTTCAATTTGTTGTGACTGCATGGATGGGGCCTCTGGGACCCATATACAGGAACATTTATCTCAGAGGAAAAACTAATTCTGCCTTGAGTTTTGTACTGACAAATCGCATTATAGTAATTTTATTGTTTCTAATTAAAAATTGCTGCTTTACTAACAAGTGATAAAAGTTTCACAAATAACAATGCAGACTGGCTCCAAATAAAAAAGAGAAGAAAATCTAGGATGACACACAATGCTACACACATGGAAGCTTTGCACACAGTTGAACACTCCCTGTTTCTCAATGTCATTTGCATGTCCCCAGCTCCTTCTTCTTCAGACCTTCTTTTGCTCCTGGACTCATCCTTGGACCTTTTCCCTTCTCTTATCCAGATATTTTTCCCACCTGTACCCTAGTTTTAAATACCATCTATATGCTGCTGCTGCTGCTAAGTCACGTCAGTCGTGTCCGACTCTGTGCGACCCCATAGACAGCAGCCCACCAGGCTCCCCCATCCCTGGGATTCTCCAGGCAAGAACACGGGAGTGGGTTGCCATTTCCTTCTCCAATGCATGAAAGTGAAAAGTGAAAGTGAAGTTGCTCAGTCGTGTCCGACTCTTAGTGACCCCGTGGACTGCAGCCTACCAGGCTCCTCCATCCATGGGATTTTCCAGGCAAGAATACTGGAGTGGGGTGCCATCGCCTTCTCTGATCTATATGCTGATGGTTCCCAAATAATAATCTCGAGTCTTCACATCTCTCCAAAACTCTAGACTCCCATATCCAACTGTTTACTTGCCACCTGTACAAGCCTAAAGTTGTTTTCATTCATTACCCATATCAGTAGGCCTTGTATGTTTCACTGGTAAATTTTTTGGAGAATCTCTCACTTCTCACTATCCAGCTACATTATTTCTCCCCACTCTCAGCTTTATTGAGATATAATTGACATAAAACTTTGTGTGAGTTTAAGGTGTACAATTTGATGATTTAATACACCTATATATTGCAAAATGATTACTACACTAAGGTTACTTAACACATCCATCACCTTACATATTTACATTTTTTTGTGTTAAGAGCATTAAGATTTATTTTCTCAGCAATGTTCAAGTACATAATGCAGTATCATTAACTATAGTCATCACACTGAATACTAGATCTCCAGAACTTACTCATCTTATAACTAGAAGTCTGTATACTTTGAAAAACAACTCTCCTTTTTCTAGACACTCCAAGCTACTGGAAACCACCATACTACACTCTGCTTCTTTGAGTACCACTTTCATAGATCCAATATATATGTGAAATAATACAGGCTGGGTCATCGAAAAAGCAAGAGAGTGCCAGAAAAACATCTATTTCTGATTTATTGACTATGTCAAAGACTTTGACTGTGTGGATCACAATAAACTGTAGAAAATTCTGAAAGAGATGGGAATACCAGATCACCTGACCTGCCTCTTGAGAAACCTGTATGCAGGTCAGGAAGCAACAGTTAGAACTGGACATGGAACAGATAGGTTCCAAATAGGAAAAGGAGTACGTCAAGGCCATATATTGTCACCTTGTTTATTTAACTTATATTCAGAGTACATCATGAGAAATGCTGGGCTGGAAGAAGCACAGGCTGGAAACAAGATTGCCGGGAGAAATATCAATAACCTCAGATATGCAGATAACACCATCCTTATCGCAGAAAGTGAAGACGAACTAAAGAGCCTCTTGATGAAAGTGAAAGAAGAGAGTGAAAAAGTTGGCTTAAAGCTCAACATTCAGAAAACTAAGATCACGGCATCTAGTGCCATCACTTCATGGCAAATAGATGGGGAAACAATGGAAACAGTGGCTGAGTTTTTTGGTGGGGGGGGCTCCAGAATCACTGCAGATGGTGATTGCAGCCATGAAATTAAAAGACGCTTACTTTATGACCAACCTAGATAGCATATTCAAAAGCAGAGACATTACTTTGCCAACAAAGGTCCATCTAGTCAAGGCTATGGTTTTTCCAGTAGTCATGTATGGATGTGAGAGTTGGACTGTGAAGAAAGGTGAGCGCCGAAGAATTGATGCTTTTGAACTGTGGTGTTGGAGAAGACTCTTGAGAGTCCCTTGGACTGCAAGGAGATCCAACCAGTCCATTCTGAAGGAGATCAGCCCTTAGATTTCTTTGGAAAGAATGATGCTAAAGCTGAAACTCCAGTACTTTGGCCACCTCATGTGAAGAGTTGACTCATTGGAAAAGACCCTGATGCTGGGAGGGATTGGGGGCAGGAGGAGAAGGGGACGACAGAGGATGAGATGGCTGGATGGCATCACTGACTCGATGGACGTGAGTCTGAGTGAACTCCGGGAGCTGGTGATGGACAGGGAGGCCTGGCATGCTGCGATTCATGGGGTCGCAAAGAGTTGGACACAAGTGAGTGACTGAACTGAACTGAACTCTGCATACAAGTTAAATAAGCAGGGTGACAATATACAGCCTTGATGTACTCCTTTTCCTATTTGGAACCAGTCTGTTGTTCCATGTCCAGTTCTAACTGTTGCTTCCTGACCTGCATACAAATTTCTCAAGAGGCAGGTCAGGTGGTCTGGTATTCCCATCTCTTTCAGAATTTTCCACAGTTGATTGTGATCCACACAGTCAAAGGCTTTGGCATAGTCAATAAACCAGAAATAGATGTTTTTCTGGAACTCTCTTGCTTTTTTGATGATCCAGTGGATGTTGGCAACTTGGTCTCTGGTTCCTCTGCCTTTTCTAAAACCAGCTTGAACATCTAGAAGTTTACGGTTCACGTATTGCTGAAGCCTGGCTTGGAGAATTTTGAGCATTACTTTACTAGCATGTGGGATGAGTGCAATTGTGCAGTAATTTGAGCATTCTTTGGCATTGCCTTTCTTTGGGATTGGAATGAAAACTGACCTTTGCCAGTCCTGTGGCCACTGCTGAGTTTTCTAAATTTGCTGGCATATTGAGTGCAGCACTTTCACAGCATCATCTTTCAGGATTTGAAATAGCTCAACTGGAATGCCATCACGTCCACTAGCTTTGTTTGTAGTGATGCTTTCTAAGGCCCACTTGACTTCAAATTCTAGGATATCTGGCTCTAGGTGAGTGATCACACCATTGTGATTATCTGGGTCATGAAGATCTTTTTTGTACAGTTCTTCTGTGTATTCTTGCCACCTCTTCTTAATATCTTCTGCTTCTGTTAGGTCCATTCCATTTCTGTCTTTTATCGAGCCCATCTTTGCATGAAATGTTCCCTTGGTATCTCTAATTTTCTTGAAGAGATCTCTAGTCTTTCCCATTCTGTTATTTTCCTCTATTTCTTTGCATTGATCACTGAGGAAGGCTTTATTATCTCTTCTTGCTATTCTTTGGAACTCTGCATTCAGATGCTTATATCTTTCCTTTTCTCCTTGGCTTTTCGTTTCTCTTCTTTTCACAGCTATTTGTAAGGCCTCACCAGACAGCCATTTTACTTTTTTGCATTTCTTTTCTATGGGGATGGTCTTGATCCCTGTCTCCTGTACAATGTCACGAACCTCAGAGCTTATTAAAAGGCAGAGGCATTACTTTGTCAACAAAAGTCCATCTAGTCAAGGCTATGGTTTTTCCAGTAGTTGTGTATGGATGTGAGAGTTGGACTATAAAGAAAGCTGAGCACCGAAGAATTGATGTTTTTAAACTGTAGTGTTGGAGAAGATTCTTGAGAGTCCCTTTGACAGCAAGGAGATCCAACCAGTCCATCCTAAAGGAGATCAGTCCTGGGTGTTCATTGGAAGGACTGATGTTGAAGCTGAAACTCCAATCCTTCGGCCACCTCATGTGAAGAGCTGACTCATCTGAAAAGACCCTGATGCTGGGAAAGATTGAAGGCAGGAGGAGAAGGGGACGACAAAGGATGAGATGGTTGGATGGCATCACCGGCTCAATGGACATGAGTTTGGGTCAACTCCAGGAGTTGGTGATGGACAGAGAGGCCTGGCATAATGCAGTTCATGGGGTCACAAAGAGTCGAACACGACTGAGAGACTGAACTGAACTGATCTTATTTCACTTAACACAGTGCCCTCAAGTTTCATCTATGTTGTCAGAAATGGCAGGATTTTCTTCTGTTATGGCTAAATAGTGCTCCATTGTCTGTGTGCATGTGTGTATCACAATTTCCTTATCCATTCGTCTATTAATGGACACAGGTTGCTTCCATATCTTGGCTATTGTAAATAATATTGCAATGAACATGGGAGTGCAGATATCTTTTTGAGCCTGCAATTTAATTTCCTTTGGATATATACTCAGAAGTGAAGCTGCTGGATCATACAGTAGTTCTATTTTTAATTTTTTGAGGAACCTCCATATTGTTTTCCATAGTAACTGCACCAATTTATATTCCCATCAACAGTGTACAAAGGGTTCCCTTTTCTCCACATCCTTACCAATACTTGTTATCTCTTATTTTTTTGATAACAGCCATTCTAAGAAATACGAGGTGATATCTCATTATAGTTTTAATTTGCATTTCCCTGATGATGTTGAGCATCTTTTCATGTGTCTATTGGCCATTTGTATGTCTTCTTTGGAAAAGATGTCTTTTCAAATCTTCTATTTTTTAATTGGATGATTTTGGGGGGGTTTTTTGGTTGTGTTTTGTTTTTGCTATTGAGTTGTATGAGTTCCTTATATATTTTGGAGATTAACCCCTTATCAATACAGATGATTTGCAAATATTTTCTCCCATTCCATAGTTTAATTCTGAATTTTTTGATTGTTTCTTTTGCTGTGAAGAAGTTTTTTTGTTTGAGGTAGTCTCACTTGTTTATTTTTGCTTTTGTTGCTTGAGCTTTTATATCAGACCCCCAAAAAAATCACTGGAGCTTTCACCCATATTTTCTTCTAGGAGTTTTACAGTTTCAGGTCTCAAGTTTAAGCTTTCAATCTATTTCAAGTTAATTTTTGTGAGTGATGTAAGATAGAGGTCTAATCTAATCTCATTCTTTTGCATGTGAATATCCAGTTTTCCCAAACCATTTATTGAAAAAAACTACTTTTTTCCCATTGAGTATTCTTGGCTCCCTAGTCAAATAGATGTTGACTCTATATGTATGGGTGTATTTCTGGGCTCTTAATTCTATTCCAGGAATTAACCTGGTGGCAGTAAAGCATCTGTTTGCAATGTGGGAGACCTCGGTTCGATCCCTGGCTTTGGAAGATCCCCTGGAGAAGGAAATGGCAACCCACTCCAGTACTCTTGCCTGTAAAATTCCATGGACAGAGGAGCCTTGTAGGCTACAATCCATGGGGTCGCAAAGAGTCGGACATGACTGAGTGGCTTCACTTCACTTCAATTCTATTCCACTGGTCTGTATGTCTGTTTTTAATACCAGTACAATACTATTTTGATTACTATAGCTTTGAAGAATAGTTTTAAATCAAGAAGTGTGATGCCCCAGCTTTGTTCTTCTTCCTTAGGATTGTTTTGGCTATCTGAAGTCTTTCCTATCTGCTCTTTAGACACATGGACTGAAGCTTCTCCTACAGCTGGGCCTTTGCACTTGGTATTTCCACTGCTTGGAATCTTCTTCCTACATCTTTGTGTGGCTTTGCTCCTTCATTTCATTTAGGTCTCTGCTCAGATATTACCTTTTCACAGAGACCTTCTTGATCACCTTCTGAAATAAACATCATCCTAAACTACCCTTCAGTAACCAGTCTGTATTCCATTATCTCACTTTGTTCTTTTTTTAGAGCACTTACCACCACCTGATACTATATTATTTTTTATTTGTTTGTCTATTATCTATTGTTTCATCTAAATGATAAGTTCTATGAAGGCAGGGACTTTGATGGACAGTGTCTGAAGAGGACCACAAAATAAATATTTGTTGAGTGAGTAAATGAATACATGAGGATGCAAAGATTCATAATGCATGAAGTGTTCCTTAAGGAATTCAAAATGTAGTTGGAGTGGAGGGCCATTGATCAATATTATACAGTGTGATAAGGGTCCACAATAAAACAATGGCAGTAAATATAAGACAAAATAATAAGCAAAGAAGGAAAGATTAAGCGGAACACTGAGCTGGGTCTTCAGGGAAATGCAAGGTGAAAGCAGTAGGAGAAAAAGGTTGACATGAGGCATTGAAAGCAGAGGCAGAAATATTACTAAGAGAATGAGAAAGTGAAACAGACTGTTTTCTGGAAATTGGGGTTTATACTGCTGGAGTGCAATTGTCAGGAAGCATGTAACAGGAGGCTTCCTGTGTGCTGTTTTGGATCTGTCAGGAATTCTCTGTTCCTTATTAATTCCTGAATATTCAGGAATTAAGAGGAGAGGCAAGCCTCTCCCGGGGGCCGAGGGATCCAGGCATTTCCTTTGTTAGTTTTTCTATACAGCGATAAGTATCCTCTTCCTTTTTATGAACCATATGGTAAAAATGATTATTTACAACCCTCTCACTTTCATATGGATGACCTGATGTTTCCTTGATAACTTGTAAGTTTTGATTTTATCTCTGCTGAAAATAGCTATCATGTAAGACAGTATAAATACGTACACAATGTGGAATAAAACACCTTTGCTCCATCAGAGCTTTGGTCCCTGTGTCTTTCTCTCTCTCTCTCTCTCTCCCCCTCTCTCTCTTTTTCAGGCTGATCCCCTGGAGTGCAGAGGCTCTCTGAGTTCACTTTCCTGCCCGGGCTTCTAAGACCCTCTTGAGAGGGTGCTCTGCGCCTTCACCCCATCGAGAGGGCGCCTGAGGCCTCCATGAACAGAGCAAGCCCTGTGCAGGGGCTTTATTGGCTTTCTGCATGAACCAAGGAATATCAGCCTCTTTCTCTCTCCTTTACTTTCTTATTGGTAATGGACCAGACCATCAGGTTCCGGTCCATTAAAGGACCTCAACACCCAATGAAAGGAGGAGAAGGGTAAGACATGGGGCTAAAGATGAAAACAGGATCCAAATCAGAGAAAAGGTGTCATATGCTGTGCTAAAGAAAATGGCTGTAGTTGTCAATTCTTGCCTGTGAAATATTTGTAAATCATAATGCTTAATAAATGAAACTTTTAATCAATTTGATTACCAATCAACTGAGGGTTTCCAACCTTTATGAACAAATTCTTGTTAAATGTATTTCTAAATTGTGACAGTAATGTCCCTATATTTAAAAACAGAGTGAGTCTAATATGTTTAACCTCTACATGATTGTACCTGCCTCTTGAGAAATCTGTATGCAGGTCAGGAATCAACAGTTAGAACTGGACATGGAACAACAGACTGGTTCCAAATAGGAAAAGGAGTATGTCAAGGCTGTATATTGTCACCCTGCTTATTTAACTTATATGCAGAGTACATCATGAGAAATGTTGGGCTGGAAGAAGCACAAGCTGGAATCAAGATTGCCAGGAGAAATATCAATAACCTCAGATATGCAGATGATACCACCCTTATGGCAGAAAGTGAAGAGGAACTAAAAAGCCTCTTGATGAAAGTGAAAGAGGAGAGTGAAAAAGTTGGCTTAAAGCTCAACATTCAGAAAACGAAGATCATGGCATCTGGTCCCATCACTTCATGGCAAATAGATGGGGAAACAGTGGAAACAGTGTCAGACTTTATTTTGGGGGGCTCCAAAATCACTGCAGATGGTGATTGCAGCCATGAAATTAAAAGACGCTTACTCCTTGGAAGGAAAGTTATGACCAACCTAGATAGCATATTGAAAAGCAGAGACATTACTTTGCCAACAAAGGTCTGTCTAGTCAAGGCTATGGTTTTTCCTGTGGTCATGTATGGATGTGAGAGTTGGACTGTGAAGAAGGCTGAGCGCCGAAGAATTGATGCTTTTGAACTGTGGTGTTAGAGAAGACTCTTGAGAGTTCCTTGGACTGCAAGGAGATCCAATCAGTCCATTCTGAAGGAGATCAGCCCTGGGATTTCTTTGGAAGGAATGATGCTAAAGCTGAAACTCCAATACTTTGGCCACCTCATGCGAAGGGTTGACTCATTTGAAAAGACTTTGATGCTGGGAGGGATTGGGGGCAGGAGGAGAAGGGGACGACAGAGGATGAGATGGCTGGATGGCATCACAGACTCGATGGACGTGAGTTTGAGTGAACTCCGGGAATTGGTGATGGACAGGGAGGCCTGGTGTGCTGCGATTCATGGGGTCACAAAGAGTCAGACACGACTGAGCAACTGAACTGATTGTTTAGCAATTTTTTGAGTACCAGTCTTTGTTTTTGTTTTGTTTTTTACTATTTAGCCCTACAACTGGTGAAGGTATATGACAGTAATCCCTATAACTATGTTTCTTTATAATCCTATAAGCTGGTATTTGCAGCATTATCATCCTCTTCCAGGAAAATTTTCAATTCACAAACATAATTTGAGAGTTGGGGTGAAATCATCTATAATATACCTTGCTTCTTAAAGGAACTAAATTGTAAAAAGATCACTAATTTGTGTTATTATTTCAAAACTGTAAGTAAGCTGGAATATATCTATTGTCTTGTAGTATCGATGTAAAATTAATTTCCTTTTTAAAAGAAGCTATTTCCCCCACACAACAACAGGGGATTTATATCCACTTCCATTTGGGTTTATTGCTTAAAGTGATCATCAACCACAAACTTGAAGGATTATACAGATTAAAAAAAAATGTTTCTGTACTATTCAAAGATCATCTACTGTTTTTAAAATACATAATGACTCAGAGACACTTGAAAGACAAAGAGCTCTGAGGGCTGTCAGCAATTCTTCTTTCTACTCACCCTGCTTCTTTCATACTCTTTCCTTGAGGCAGCAAAGAGCTGAGCGTTAGATATGGCGATTCCACAAAATGGAAGATACATCTGCATGACCTGGGGGCAAAGAGAGTGTTGAGAACATTAAACCATAAAAATACGGAGCCAGATTCCACATTTCCTTCACATGCCTGATTTTAACACCTTTTTTTTCCAACCACAGAGGCTGAATATAGTGTTGTTGATGCTAATATCTTAACTTCAGAAAGAATATTCTTCAGCATTAACTATACTGTAGTCTTGGGTTTTAACTAGGGACAGTCACATCTGTGAAGACATAAAATGAGAGACAGGCTGTGATAACTATGACCCAGGAACTGTGTATAAAAGGCATCTTGTATACTTTCCTTGATCAATGAAAAATTAGTAAACGGGGGCAGTCTGATATATTTAAAATTTAAGGCAAGGCACAAACTCACACTTGGAAGTAGGCAGGATATAAGCCAACTTCTTTGTACATATGTATCAGTAGCAGGGATCTCAGCTTGACCCTAGAACCCTGCCAGCTTCAGGCTTGAGTATGACTGTTAGGATGGTCCCAGTAGGAACCAAGGCACCAGGGGGCCTAGGAGCCTCACTCAGAAGAGTTAAAATTGAACCCACTCTTCTGTTGACATAACTAGCTGCTGCTGCTGCTGCTGCTAAGTCGCTTCAGTCGTGTCCGACTCTGTGCGACCCCATAGACGGCAGCCCACCAGGCTCCCCCGTCCCTGGGATTCTCCAGGCGAGAACACTGGAGTGGGTTGCCATTTCCTTCTCCAATGCATGAAAGTCAAAAGTGAAAGTGAAGTCGCTCAGTCGTGTCCGACTCTGAGCGACCCCACAGACTGCAACCTACCAGGCTCCTCCGCCCATGGGATTTTCCAGGCAAGAGTACTGGAGTGGGGTGCCATTGACATAACTAGACATGAATGCAAATCAGCGGGCTGGTGCCACAGAAGCTGGTTTGAGGAGAGGCTGGGGATCCTTTAGGTGAGCACTCTTCCTATGGGAACGAACAGCCATGTGTGACAGGCCTGATCCTAACATAAATTTTCTTATTATAGGGGGTCTAGGTCTTGTGATTTCCAGTACTTCCTGGCACTCGCACTCAAATTGGTCTCCAGAATCTCTGCTTCTATGAGAGAGGAAATGTCTCAAGTAAAAGCCAAAATAATTATTTCCCTAAACTCTTTACAATGTAGGGCATTGTACAAGAGACAATGCTTTGGGATTTCTCTGAAGTAGAGGCAAAAGGGCATGTGGGCATGTTTTATATGACCGTCAGTCTCTCTCTCTCTCTCTCTCTCTCTCTCACACACACACACACACACACACACACACACACACGATGCCATATCAAGAGGTACAGAGCAGTGGCAAAACCGAGCAGCTGCTTCCATGCCCAGAAGAGGGCAGTGCAGAGCTCCCTGGGGTGAGGGATGAAAACAGCAAGGGAGGATCCACACAGCAGCAGGTGTGAGACACTCATGGTGTTAGTAGAAATTGGTTAAGGTTGCCTCCAATATCGGAGAAGGCAATGGCACCCCACTCCAGTACTCTTGCTTGGAAAATCCCATGGACGGAGGAGCCTGGAAGGCTGCAGTCCATGGGATCGCGAAGGGTCGGACACGACTGAGCGCCTTCACTTTCACTTTTCACTTTCATGCATTGGAGAAGGAAATGGCAACCCACTCCAGTGTTCTTGCCTGGAGAATCCCAGGGACGGGGATGCCTGGTGGGCTGCCGTCTATGGGGTCGCACAGAGTCGGACACGACTGAAGCGACTCAACAGCAGCAGCCTGCAATATGCTAGGCCTTATTCTTTTAAGCCCACTCATCCATTTTCTCCGAAATGTTTCTCTTGCTTACTTAATTACATTTTGAAAACAATTACTTTCTAATCAGAGCTCTACAATGCACCTGGTGTTTGCTTCTCTGAGGAAGAACTCCCTAACACTCCCTTCTTTTGTGAGTATTCTTTATTCCAGATAAAAAGTCAAGATGCGATACCCTCAAGGACTGCCGGAACCCTCCCAAGACCTCCTGACCCCGACTTTGACCACGTAAAGGCTTTCCAACAGGAAGGAAGAGTGCAAGCTTGCATCTGCCCTACTTCTTATCTGCAGCACTCCCTTCCCCTCCTGAACTCTAAGACCCCTTCCTATTTTTCCCAAGGGAGGGCACAGTCTTGAGGGCACTAGCCTCCTGTGGCCTCTTTTGCCTGGCAAAGCAATAAAAGCTACTCTTTTCCACTTCACCCAAAACGCTGTCTCTGTGTTTCAGTTTGGAACCAGAGAACAGAGCCCAGGATTTCGGCAACACTGGGACACCCAGAATGAGGCTACTTAGAGTGGGAGGTGCTTTTGTAGAGGGCTGGAGGTGGTCTAAAGATAAAGGGAACTTCATAATTCCTATCATTTCTTTCCTATTAAAATCTTGCTTTGGCTACCTGGGCATCCTTAACTCTGACAGTGTCCCTAAAAGTATTAATGATTCAGAAGGCCGTAGAAGCTAATGCTGAGACCCCAGTTGCTTTTACTGAGATATAGTTGATGTAGAGTATTATATGTTTCAGGTATACAACATAGAGATTCACAATTTATTAGAGAAAACAAAGAATTCAATAAACACACTCATATATTATTCAAAAAATAATCATTTATAATAGTAGCTTATATTGACAAAGTCCTTGGATATGATGTTAAGCATTTTATATGCACTATATCCTTTGATCCTCACAACTACATACTTATACTATTCATTCTACTTTTCAGATGAGAAAACGGAGGCTTCACAAATTTATCAAAGTCGTTGGGAAATATTCTCCATGTATTTCTCACATTTCTGCACATCTTGCAAACAAAGGCAACGGCTCATCTTTCCAGAGTGTTTATATAGTTGACAGTCTTGTAAAACAGAACAAAGAGCAGAAATGCTTACTACGCAATATAATGAAGACAATGCCTCTCTCTGAGGCAGAGGCCAGGCAGGTTTACTGTCTATTAAAAAAGATTTTGGTTCCCTACATTTCAGGTTCTTCTCCTGTAACGCATGCCCTATGTAATCTGTATGATGCTCTTATTAAACATCTTATCCCAAGCCAGAACCACCTGTTCACACATCACTATTTTTTTTTCATTTTCCCTGTAGGGGTGTGTGTGTGTGTGTGTGTGTGTGAAGTTCACACATAGCTACTTAGTATATGTCATGTTAAGGCAAGAGATTCACAAACAATTACTAAAGTCAATATCAAATTTCCTTACTCTCTTTTTTACTGAGTCAGTTGCTACTGATTTTATTTCCTCATTCCACTGATTGTCCCCTTTACTACATTACGCTTCCTTTAAGAGAAATTTTATGTACATACTTGATAAAATCTAAATTTAACATCTTTAGTCTCCTCACAAATAAGGTAAGGACTTTGGAATGCTTCAACTCTCAGTACTACTTCCTGATATACTCTTTTTTTCCTGTTACCTTTTTTCTAGTTCTATCTTGTTTTGCTACTACAAATTGGACATTGTTTTGTTGTTATTAGGCACGCTTATTTTGATTTGTCCACATGTTTACCAATTTTTCCCTGTTCATTTCTTCCAGTATCTCATTTTTCCTTCTAGGATAATTTTCTTTCTTTGTGAAGACAATCCTTTAGAAAATTCTTCAGCATTGGTGGTAAATGCTTTGTTTTGTATTAAAATGTTTTTATTTTATGAACTTAAAAGTTAATTTATTTGAGTATACAATTCTAAGTTGACAGCTGTTTTCTCTCAGTACTTAGAAGACATTCCCTCATCATGTGCAGTAAATGCTGTTGAAAAGTCAACTGTCAATATAATTCTTGGTAAATTATTCATCTCTGTCTTTTTTTTTAAAGAATCTTTTTATGTCTTTTTGTACTTTTCCACCTGCAATAAAATGCTTTTAATTGAATTATATAGAACTCATACATATGTATATATATAGATGGTTAGATAGCATCACCAACTCAATGGACATGAATTTGAGCAAACGCTGGGAGACAGTGAAGGGCAGGGAAGCCTGCTGCCCTGCAGTCCATGGGGTTGCAAAAAGTCAGACATGATTTAGCAACTTAACAATGACATATATATATAAAATCCTGTATGTTATATATCTAAAGATTACTATGGATGGAGGCAATACCATACCTTCATGAAACACTATAAACTAAAAGAAGATCTTTACTTACAAAGGGAATGCTCTATACTGCGCCATTCACTGGCACAATTCAACACTTTCTGGGGTCAGACTCAGCTCCATCGCTGTTGTTGTTGCTCAGTCACGTCCAACTCTTTGCGACCCCATAGACAGCAGAATGCCAGGCCTCCCTGCCCCCCACCACCTCCACCCACCCCCCACCACCATCCCTATACAACAATGTATAGAATTTCTTAATACATATGCAGGAGAAACAGTCAAATACAATTTGAAAGAAGGGAGTAAGAAAAAGCTGACACATTATGGAAATAGGAGATAATGAAAAAAATTTTTTATATCCTTTCTCAGTTCCAGTGCAAAACATGTCTTTTTTAGAAAAAGAAATACTGTTCTATTCTGCTCTTTCTGAAGTCCCCCTCCTCCAAGAAAAAAATACTAATTTGGTCTTCACCATCTAGTTTCTGAAGGCCAAAGGGTCTAAAAAGCCTTAATGACTAAGAAGCTAATGAGTCTGTACACCCTTGTGCAGCACTTTTCAGCTTGAAAGCACTTTATGAACACTGGCTAATTAATCTTTACAACATCCCACTCAGAAAGGGAGTTAAACTGAAAATCATTAAACAGTGTGAAAAAGTCACTTTAGCCCTGGAAACTCATGAAAAGTATCACTAATAAACATAAAATCTGAGCACTGGGGCTGTCCATCAATGTCCTAAAGAAAGACAGTAGGTACCGAGCCCTTTGACTGCAGAGAAAGGCCATTCAAGCCCCATGGTCTGGTCTGGTCCAATTACACATCATTAAAGAACACTGGGGGTCTACAATGGATGCTTGCAGCGAGAGGCCTGGGGCCATCCCCTTTATGAACCCCACTCCCGGAGGCAACACAGCTGGAGGTGTCCCATCACTGTCAGCCAAATTAATGTGGTTGGGGGGAGGTTTTCCGACCTACACCTTGCTTTTCTGTGCAGATCCTGAGATCTGCCTTGAGGCATTAACTATAAGGCACTTTGCTGATTTAAGCCCTGCTGATTTGGAACTGGGGGTGTTCTAACAGTTGTAATTCAAAAGCTAAATAAACTCTTCAAATAGAGTAATTTGGAAAATAAAGCATCAAATTAGGAACCAGTCACAGGATTTTCACATAATGAAACACTTTCCACATCTTTTAGAAATAGAATACTTGAAATAGTGAAAAATTAGTTTGAAGCTTTCTGGAAACTCCAGGAGAAATTCCTGCTTCCAGAGGTATAGTTTAGTTCACTGTAATCTTTCTATGCAAATTCAGTAACTACAATAGGTCAGGTTTTTATTTCAAGAATCAGAATAATAAATGTATCTTATCAGATCACACCAAAGTATATACTTTTGGCTGAAGTGTGCCTTTTCCTCTCAGAGCTGTGCCCTCTGTGAAGAAAAGTCTCTAAAAAATACAGAGGCGTAAAGTACAAATTTGTTTAAATAAAACACTGGCATCTGTAATAGATGATCCAATCACATACTTTTTGAAACTGCCTACTTTAAGAATGAAGACCCTAAGAGAATGGGTGGAAGGAGAATTTTACTCACAAAAGATGAGAGAGAACAAGACGGCAAATAAGGAAGGAAAAGGTCACTATTCCTCCACTTCCCCTTCTTAGCAGAGGGGGGATGTTAGAGATTCTGCCTCTGCCCTGGGGATTAAAGCTGGGCCCCCAGAAGACTTGGAGTGAGGACCCTTCCACTATTCTCAGCTCTCTCCTTTAAGCTAGTATTGGCTAAAATATTCCAAAGAGTATGGATATTCCAAGCTTTTCCATGATAGACAGGCTGAGTTCAATTCCTGGCAAGTTGCAGTTCAGTATCAAATACTTAATCTCTTGGACTTTTTAGAGGCTCTGGTCTGCTGAGCACTTGAATTATGCAGGTACCAGTCACATTAACCAATAGCCTTATCTCTCTGCTGAGTTGTGCATAACTTAGTTGTTTAGTCATGTCCAACTTTTTGCAACCCCTTGGACTATAGCCCACCAGGCTCCTCTGTCCATGGGGATTCTCCTGGCAAGAATACTGGAGTGGGTTGCCATGCCCTCCTCCAGGGGATCTTCCCAACCCAGGGACAGAATCCAGGTCTTCTGCATTGCAGGCGGATTCTTTACCATCTGAGCCACCAGGGAAGCCCTTATCTCTATGTGACCCCACTCCTCACCCTCCAGACTTTGGAAAAATAATCCTCTTGTGGCAGTTCTACATTTCCACCCTCCCACACACATCGAAGGGAAAACCCTGAAAGATCCCATTTTGGGAGCCATGTCCTTTCTAAGATAATTTGGATTGTCACAATATTTCAACAGAAAATAAAAGTACTCATATTTCCATCACTCAGAGATAACCACTATTAACATTTTGGAAACCATCATTCAAGTTTTCTTCTCTCTCTCTCTTCACATAAACTAAAATAGGCCTATTATATAATAATAAAAATACTACATGTAATATCTGCATTTCTTTACTTTTTATAACCAGCTATAACTTATTATAACCAATTTTTATTAATGCAAAATATTCCATTGCTTAGTCTGGAAAAAGAAAATGTATAGAGAAAAATGTAGATTAGTGGTTGCCTTGCAATTAAATCTTTGCACATCCCATGATTATTTTCTTAAAATAGAGCCCTAATATTTGAATGTATTTAATTTAACACACATTTAATGGCATTAATACTTCCTCTGTACCAGGCAATATTCTAAATGATTTAGAATATTAATACTAGTATTAGTATTCATTCATTGACACGTGTACACTTGTAAATAACTCCTAACAAGAAACAGATTTTTAGCTTTTGTTCAAGAAAATCCAAAAGTATAGCAGTGCATACAGTAAAATAACCAAGATCCCCTTTCATTTCCTGTCTTGCCACCCTCTCCTCTCCCAAGGAGAAACCCCTGTTAGCATTTACAGTGTATTCTTCTGGATCCCTTTTTATGAACCACATGCATATATCATTTAGTTTTAGGAGTGGTGGTAAACACAAGAGGGATCAGACTGCAAGTTATGTTCTACACCTTCGTATTACTTGGCAATAAATCTTGGAAATCATTAATGTCAGTTTCAAAGATACCCACTTAATTCTTTTTAATCTCTGCCAAATATTCTAGGGGATGGATGTGCCTATTAGTAGACGTTCACATTGTTTCCAATTTTTCCCTATTACAAATAACACTGCCATGAACTTTCTTACAAATATATCTTTGTGCACCTGGACAATACTTCTGTTGGACAGATTCCTGGAATTAAAATTTTAAGGTTGCAGAATATGTGCATTTAAAAGAAAGTTAGTAGTTACCGCCAAATCAGTCTCCAAAAGAGTGCTATCAATTTATATACCACTAACAGTAATGCCCCACTCATGGAACACTAGGTATTATCATTCTTTTAAAATTATGTCTATATGATTGATTAAATCAATACTCATTTTTGCATTAACTTATATTTATTAGATTATTAATGATATTGAACAATTTTCATAATTTGTTGGCTATCTCTATCTTTTTATTGTGGCCTATTTATCTTCCTTTTTTTACTGGACATTTATCTATTTTTATTGCTTCATAAGACCTCTTCATATTCTAAGAATATTAACCATCTTTCATTTTTGAAAATCATGACTCTTCTTGATAATTAGCAACTGTCATCTATGCGATATAGTCCAATGGGTCTACAAGATATGATTGCTTTGTCTGAGATGAATAGATAATATGGCTCAGTAAGTTTGGCCAACTCCCTCTCACTGTGTGAAGAAATTTTACAATAATATCCACCTATGTAACTCCATCAAGGCTATTTTTGTAAGTAGGTTGACCTACATATCTCAGCCTTCCCAGTTTCTCTGTTCATTTTTGTAACTCAAAAGCTCCTGTAAGAAATCAGTTTGAGCTACAGTTTGATCCAGGGATTCTTGAGTCTTAGCTATTAACATCGTTATGATCTTTTCACTTACCAAGGAAAGGTATAAATGCAGGAAGCTATACTACACAGTAATTTAGTTATGGTTTCAACATCCTGATGCTCGGAAAATTCTACTGTATTGCAATCAATGTATGAACAGAAAAATTCCTTTTAGGTTATTTTCTGATGAGAAATACATATTTTTTTATATTTGAAACATAATCACATGATTTCTTCACATTAGTAGCACCATCCTTTGTCAACCACAAATTGGCACTTGCCAGTCAATTGTGAATTGGCACTTTCCAAGAGCATTTGCCAGCGACTGAACAACAACAACAAGGGCATTTGCCATCTGCCTCTGCGGAAACTGAACCCTGAGCTGCTGCAACTGTTGACCTTCAACATCCCCTGAGGGGAATTCAGGGTGGAGGGTGAGGCACTCTGTTCCAAACTCGTGGAAAGGATCTTTAGAAATATATTTTCGGGAACTGATTTCACGGTCCCAATCTTCGCATCTCTTCATATCTGGAAAAGCACTAAAATCCCTTCATGGTGACTAACAGAAAGGAGCTAAAAGAGTTAGCTCCTCAAGTAAATGCTCAATTGCAATGAACTCCCCCTTCACCAAAATCTCATATACTGACCTTTCCCCACTTCCTCTTTGGAGCAGTCTCTCAGAGCTGTCTAAGGTGCTGTCTCCTGGGCTGCAGTCCTCATTCTACCCCCAGTAAAACTTAACTCACAGCTCTCATGTTGTGCGTCTTTTTAGTTGACACCTTCCTTGTACCATCTCATTTATCTAGCACCCCCCTTTTTTTAAAATAACTCATGGTTCTTAAAGCAGTGGACATTTCATATAAATGGAATCATGAGTACTTGGCCTTTTGTGTCTGGCTGACTGATTTCATGTAGTATACTGTTAAAAAGCTTCATCCATGTTGTAACATGCATCAGTACTTAATCCCTTTAAAAACTGTTTTAATTAACAGACTTTATTTTTAGAGCAGTTCTCAGTTCAGTTCAGTTCAGTTGCTCAGACGTGTCCAACTCTTTGTGACCCCATGAACCACAGCACGCCAGGCCTCCCTGTCCATCACCAACTGCCGGAGTCTACCCAAACCCATGTCCATTGAGTAGGTGATGCCATCCAACCATCTCATCCTCTGTCGTCCCCTTCTCCTGCCTTCAATCTTTCCCAGCGTCAGGATCTTTTCCAAGGGGTTAGTTCTTCCCATCAGGTGGCCAAAGGATTGGAGTTTCAGCTTCAACATCAGTCCTAACAATGAACACTCAGGGCTGATCTCCTTTAGGATGCACTGGTTGGATCTCCTTGCAGTCCAAGGGACTCTCAAGAGTCTTCTCCAACACTACAGTTCAAAAGCATCAACTCTTCTGCACTCAGTTTCCTTTATAGTCCAACTCTCACATCCATACATGACCACTGGAAAAACCATAGCCTTGACTAGACGGAACTTTGTTGGCAAAGTAATGTCTCTGCTTTTGAATATGCTGTCTAGGTTGGTCATAACTTTCCTTCCAAGGAGTGAGTGTCTTTTAATTTCATGGCTGCAATCACCATCTGCAGTGATTTTGGAGCCCAGAAAAATAAAGTCTGACACTGTTTTCACTGTTTCCCCATCTATTTGTCATGAAGTGATGGGACCGGATGCTATGATCTTAGTATTCTGAATGTTGAGCTTTAAGCCAACTTTTTCACTCTCCTCTTTCACTTTCATCAAGAGGCTCTTTAGTTCCTCTTCACTTTCTGCCATAAGGGTGGTGTCATCTGCATATCAGAGGTTATTGATATTTCTCCTGGCAATCTTGATTCCAGCTTGTACTTCTTCCAGCCCACCATTTCCCATGATGTACTCTGCATATAAGTTAAAAAAAGCAGGGTGACAATATACAGCCTTGACGTACTCCTTTTCCTATTTGGAACCAGTCTGTTGTTCCATGTCCGGTTCTAACTATTATTCACAGTTATATCACAGGTTATTTTTGTATAAAGCTTGATCAGATTTTTTTGTTTGTATCCTGATTCCAGATAAATTTAGGCTTAATACAAAGTTTTAACATATTTTCTCATCTACTCTCAATCTTATCTCAATATCTCAAGTCCACCCAAGACCATCTCCTTTTTCTAGGCCCAAGGAAAAACGCATGGCTTGTCTACGGAGACAAGGCATTTGCCGGAGTTTTTCATTCTGTCCTTTGTGAAGAATCTTCGTCTCTATCGTCATTTCTGTCTCCTGTGTCCAGCTGCTCTCCTCTCCCTTCAAAGAGGAACGTACCCCCTCACCTGGCACTGCTGTTTCCAGCTTCACTATGTGACCTACAGCTGCTCCTCTTCAAGTCCTCACATTCTACACCCAGCCTACAATCTTCAGTCTATAGGAAGCTTCTCTATAACTTTCCAGTCACCAGATCACAAGATCCATCAGTTATTCTAAGTCCTCTTTGAAGCCTTTAACACTCAATCACCAGCAAGATATTAAAATCTTGGTTTCCCTGCCCTATAAACTCCTATTTCTATTTCTGTGTTTCTGATTCCCCATTTAAGTTGTAATTCTGGATGCGATCTTTGCCCTTCTAATTCTCTCTTTTTACAGTCTCCCTCTAAGGATTGACTTACTCTTACAATGTAAGAATCCTACAAAATAAGATGGGTTGGCCACGCAAGGATTAACCTTTGACCAAGAGTCAGTGAGAAAAGACGATGAACTTGATGCAGCCAGATATTGAAGGTAGCTGAGAAACTTCCTTCTGCTCACTTGCTTTTCCTGCCTCACTCCTGTTCTTTGGTCTGTTGTTAATTTATTTTGCCTCTGACTTCACTCTCCGATTTTCCCACCCCTTTTCTTCTCAGCCGTCCTCTGCTGTTTTTCAGATTTAGGCTTTAGAGTTTCTGATCCCAATTTACCAATGTGAGTTCTGAAAACCTCTGCTTCCTCTATCTTACAGTCTAATTTTAGCATTGCTGGTCCTAGGCTGAACTCAAGTCTGAATTCAACCATATTAACTAAACAGGTGCCAAAGTCTTTCTCTTATGTGAGTCTCAATGGTAACTTCTGGGACGATAATCAAAGCTGGCACTCTGGTGCTGACCTTTCTCTGTGCTCTAGCTCTGCATCACCAGTTGCCTATAAGACATTTCAACCTGGAAGTCTGTTTACTGCCTTAAACTCAGCATTTCAAAACCAAGCTTGTCATTTCAATCCCCCTGTCCTCCTGAAGAAAAAGTTGCCTCCTCTAAAAGGCCCTACGTGCCAAAAGAATCATTAATGACTTAATCGCCCAGGTCCAAACCCTTGACGTCCTCTTCAATCGTTGTCCATAAATAGGCATAAGCACATCACAGCAAGTCAGCCGTTTTTGAAGCCTCTATCACCATACCATTGAGCTTCTCTGGCCCAGCACTGCCATCCATCACCATCTCTGGATTATTTAACAGCAGCCAAGACCCCCTCACCCTTATAATGTGTCAAGAACTTATTAACCTCAGGTTTCCCATCTAGAAAAGTCATCAGTTTAAACACACTGACTGTTCATCCCCATGTGCACGGTTGTCATTAGTAAAAACTATAAGAAACCATATAAATGTGTACACATGGTAAAAACTATGTTTTTTAAAACTACTTTTGTGTAAGCATTTTTTTTTTTTTAACCTTTAGGGACAGGCATTTTTATTTTTTTTTTATATTTTATTTTATTTTTAATTTTATTTTATTTTTAAACTTTACATAATTGTATTAGTTTTGTGTGAGCATTTTTATACCACATACAGTATTTTTTTTTTTAATCTCATTAGAAGCTCTTCAGAAAGTATCTCCAATTTTTAAGACTATGGCTAGGTATTTTATAGATGCTTATGGAAGATATGCAATAATCTCTGGAAAAACAGTGAGGAAATATAAAATTGCTATTCAGAGAAATGCATGAGACCCAGAGGGGATTCTTCTACTTATCTATCTTTTTTTTTTCATTTTCCAAAAATAATTTATCATCAAAATGTAACACCAATGACATGAATAATAAACCACACTATTTTTTAATTTCCAGCAATATTCTCCAGTAGAGAAGAAACAGAGAAGGCTATGAAAAATATGCTCAGAGCATTAATATTTAATTAATGTAATAGGGACCTAAAATGAATATTATAAATGTAAGAGCCTTGATCAGATCTGTGAGTTGTGCCTATGCAACTAAAACACAGAGTTGGTACCTAGTAAATTCAGGACATTCTTAACAGATAACACAACACAGAGAGAGCTTAAAGTTTGACCTAACAACAAAGAGAACTTTGTGAAGGGCTAATTGTTTATTACCAGAGTGGTATATCAACCCAAAGAAGCAAGGGGGAAGCTTTCTGTGTGGCTCACCAGTAGTTCAGCTAAGGTCTCTCATTCTGTACCTTACAACAGTCTAGCTGACAAGCGAGGATGCCACCTTGAAAACCAAAAGGTCTCACTTCCCCCATCCCATCCACACTTCCTACTTCCACCCAAGTTCATTCTGTCAGCAACAGGGTTTCACTCCTTCCTGTAGGTGCTGTTTCTCTTTATAAGTCAACGATTTATTTTCAGGGCTAAATTTCATATGAGGAAGCCAAAGAAACAAAAATACAAATGCAAAGAAACAGAAAGAAGGAATTAATAAAAATAAAAACTGAAAATTAGTCGGAAAACAATCAGCAAAACTGATAAAATTATCCCAGAAAAGATTCTTGTAAGGAAAATCAATAAAACATATAAATCACTAGCTAGTTTAAACAGGTGGAAAACCCACAAATATACTAAAACAAAAATGATATAGAAAATATAGTAACAGCAGGAGAGAAATAAAAGAATTATAATAGACTCTGCATATAATCCTAAGCTTATATATTTGAAAACCTAATGGAAAGTTGTGAACTTTAAGGAAAATATAAATTAATAAAATTGAATCAAGAAGAATGAGAAAAATGGAGTAAAACAATTACCAAGGAAATAAAGAATGGAGAGAGTTGTAATGTAGTCACCCTTAGAAAATGTGCCAGGGTAGTTTTATAGGCAAATTCTTTCAAACCTTCCAAGAACAAAGCAATTCCTATGTTATTTGAACTATTCTAGAATCCAGAGGAATATAGAAAATCCTCAAATATTTTTTGAAGATACAGTAGTTCTGACAGAATATTCCAATAAAAATAGCACAAAACATTAAACTTAGAAATTAAGTCCCTTATGAAAACAGATAGGAAATATCCTAAATGAAATATTAGCAGATTAAATATACATTCATATAGTAAATACATATATTCACTGTACTACACCATTTTGCTTAAGGAACTACAACCTCCATGGACTTACCATTCATGGGGCCCTTGGAACCAGTCCCCCACAGATACTGAAAGATGACTGTATACATATTTGTATAACAAGAAACTGAATTTACCCAAATATTAAAAAATAATGGACATGACCAAGAATCTCTAGTCACTGAACTTATGGTTCAATACTGAAAAATCAATTAATATAAACTATATTAACTTGTAAAGAAAAAAATAGAATAACTTTAATATTCTAAGAAGTCACTTGATAAGAACCATTTGCTATGAAATTTTTAATAAGCTAGAAAGGATATTAAAGAAGATATTTAAATGGAGAAACATGCCATATTTCTAAATGAAAAAGCTCGATATTAAAAACAAATAAATTTTCCCTCCAAATTAATCTATAAATTTTATTCTACTGAAAATTGCAATGATATGTTTGGAATTTGAAAAGTTAAGTAATTTTAAAATTTAAATGGAATAAAACATGTACAATAACCAACATTAAAAGTAAGATAAATAAGAAGTAAGTACGCATATGATGATCAAAATAGAGTAGTATTAGGGACATAATGGGGCTTCTCTGGTAGCTCAGCTGGTAAAGAATCTATCTGCAATGCAGGAGACCCAGGTTCGATTCCTGGATCAGGAAAATCCCCTGGAGAAGGGATAGGCTACCCACTCCAGTATTCTTGCCTGGAGAATCCCCATGGACAGAGAAGCCTGGCAGGCTACAGTCAGTCCATGGGGTCGCAAAGAGTCAGACATGACTGATCAACTAAGCACAGCACAGCACAGGGACATGATGATCACATAACATAATGGAACAGAAGTCTGGAACAGTACATAGAGCACACTGGTATGTGACAAAGTTGGCATTTCAGACTGAAGAGAAAAGGATGGATTTAGTCAACAAACCATGTTGAGATAAACAGTTCACTATTTGGGGGATAAAAAACCCTAAATATTAGAAAAACTTTAAAAAAAATTCCAGAGAGATTAAAGATAGGATAAAAAATAAAAATACAGGATTGTTTATATAGTTTATAGGATAAACTATAAAAATCATAGAAGAAATGTTGTAACTATTTACATAGTCTTTAATTGTGAAAGTCCTTTCCAGCCATAACACAAAATGTGGAAATTCTATGAGACTTTGGATACATTTGCAAATGAAAACATTTATACCTCAAGATATAAAATAATACTAAAAGGCAAAATGAGAAAAATGATTTGCAATGTTTATGATAATTGTGAATACCCTAAATAGGAAGAGAATTCTCTCAAATCAATCTGAAAAAAAAAAAACTTATAAAAATAATCAAAAGATTAAACAAGAAATTCACACAAAAAAGAAGCAACTGAAAAATATACAAAAAAACCTTCAGTACATTAATTAGAACTGAACTAATTATCAAAGAAATATAAATTAAGTTAGCAACATATCACATTTCTCCTATTTATTGACAAATATTATAATTAAAACTAATATCTAGAACTAATAATAATGTGGAAACAAATATCTCTTGAGGGAGATGAATTGGTGTAGCATTTCTGAAGAACAATTTTGCAAAATGTGCCAAATGCCTTTAAAAAGAACAGGCCTAACTAATAAAGGTGATCTTTCTCCCCATTCTCTTTTTCAAAAAAAAAAAAGAACAGGCCTTTTTGTCCTTAAAATTCTACTCTTAGAAATTTATCTCAAGAAAATAACCTTACAGGATCATTCAAAAGTGCTCATGTCTTTACCAGGGGTAAGTTCACATTTTGTAAGTCCTGAAGCTTAGACATTTGGGAAGGGAGCTCCTTAAAAAAAATAAGACAAAATTAATTATAAAATGAATATTTACTTAGAATAAGGTAAGAAACCACAATATATTACACATTTTTATAAGCTGACAAATACCACAGCCATTACAACATCTGAAAAAAAGCATGATGCTTATGTTAATTTCCCCACATTTTTTATTGTGTTTTTTGACTGCCTTTCTATGTGATAATTTTTTAATACTGTTTTGTATAGACACACATAAAAATAATTTAGTCTAGCATGATCACTCAAAACTTGTTTTATATATTGAGGGTTTGGATGAATAACATGTACAACTTCACCCAGGGACATATACAGATGCAGGAATCCTGATAAATTATATTTCCAATAATCCCCACCTAACAGTAATAAACATGAGGAAACATGGTGTGTTTATCACTGTATGTGCTGCATTATTGAGTATGCCTCTGACAGGAGAGAACTTCTGCTTTGACTAGGCATCTATGAAAAACAAGTTTTACAAAACTAACAAATGGAAGAATTTTCCACAGACCAGCTTCTGGCTTCATACATTGCAAATCTCGTTTCTCCTCCACTGTGTATACTTCCAGGGCCACATACTACAGAAGATACTCATATCACCGTGTGACCTCTGACCTTGACTATCCACATCAAGGTGTTGAGTGAACTTGGGAGAGTAGGTGGAAAGTGTGTTCAAGGAAGCCATTCCTACAACGTAAACTGAGCAACAATCTTACACAAAAGGGATTGAAAACCATATACATATATGTTACTAAACTCAACCTAAATATTCCCAACTTGACTTCCTCCCTAACTGGTCCCCAAAATGTCTGTGGGCCCTCCAACAACAGGGAAGCATGAGGGATGGGAAGTCGGAATGGAAAAAGAAAGTTGTCTCTGGTGAGTCTGTTAAAATATATTTATTTGTCCACAAAATAAAAAGTACAAGTGTAGGTGCTGGATCAGAGCTCAAATGAGTTCATAAAATGGTGCCCCAACTCACCTCTTATCTCAGCTTCCCTCCTGTGGGTTTTATTTTCAAACACACACTGTCATTCTAGATACCATTCAATGTAAAATTGCAACAATGTAGGAAGAACTTCTTTGCCCTGACTATTTGCACAAGACTGCTGGGCCTTGGACCTTGCCTTCACTGGCCCAAGTTGGGTTACATTATCATTGCTGACCCAGTCCTTGAAGCCAAAGAAAAGCAATCCTCTGATAGGCCAGAACTGAACCATATGCCCACCACTGCGCTTGGGATGGGAACAATGACTGAAAACGGAGGATAGGGTAGCTCTCCAGAGGAAAGTCAAGGCCCAGCTACCAAGATGCTGAGCGCCCAAAATAATAGTAAGTGTGCACAGGTATGTTACAAAATCATTGGGGAAAATTATCACTAACTTTCCTGTCAGACAGTATTTTCACTGCTACTTCACCAATTTGATACTTCATAAACTGTGAAGAAGGCTGAGTGCCGAAGAATTGATGCTTTTGAACTGTAGTGTTGGAGAAGACTCTTGAGAGTCCTTGGACAGCAAGGAGATCCAACCAGTCCATTCTGAAGGAGATCAGCCCTGGGATGTCTTTGGAAGGAATGATGCTAAAGCTGAAACTCCAGTCCTTTGGCCACCACATGCGAAGAGTTGACTCATTGGAAAAGACTCTGATAGTGGGAGGGATTGGGGGCAGGAGGAGAAGAGGATGACAGAGGATGAGATGGCTGGATGGCATCACTGACTCGATGGACGTGAGTCTGAGTGAACTCCGGGAGTTGGTGATGGACGGGGAGGCCTGGCGTGCTGCGATTCATGGGGTTGCAAAGAGTCGGACACGACTGAGCGACTGAACTGAACTGAACTGAAATGTGAAATCTATTCCTGAAAATATTCTTGAGTTCTTAAGAGCATTAGGTTCACATTTCTGAACCTCTAGTCTAATACCTAGTACATAGTGGTTGCTCAAGGAATATATTTTAAACAGAGAAGAGAATGATTTAATAATGGGGCTTCCCAATGTATAGAATAATGGGGCTTCCCAGGTGGCACAGTGGTAAAGAATCTGCCTGCCATTGCAGAAGATGCAAGAGATGTGGGTTCAATCCCTGGGTTGGAAAGATCCTATGGAGTCGGAAATGGCAACCCACTCCAGTATTCTCTGCCTTAATGTATAACCTGCCACTTCTGGTACTAGAGTCAAATTATCAAGTATTTATGAAATAACCAGTATTCAGCATTGATTTGTTCTGTGGAGATATTAAGAGGATGAAAATGTGCCTCTTAACTGCTGAGATCATAGACGGGAACAACCCCTCACCCTCCAGGCCACCAGTCTGTGGGCTCTCATGCTGTCAAAGGCAAAACTGCTCTATAGGTGGCTGGTAATAACAGCGCCGAGGCACATGATTAGACAGAGGAGTTCTGTTATAGAAAAACACATTTCCCATATTCTCATAAGTGCTTTGCTGAAAATATATCAGATCATTGGTAAAATAGAACAGTAAAATAACTATTTCAGTATCTCAATCTTTGCATTAGTTTCTCTACCTCTGAAAGAGAAATACCAATAGTAACTGCTTTCCAAAAGTAAAGGAATATCTCAAGGAGCTAGAGTTATGCTATGGTTTAAAATGCTACAGTTGTTCACAATACATTATTACAGTAGATTTTATTTAAGTGAGAATTAGTACTCTCACCATAGGATCCAGCAACCACACTGCTTACCCAAATGAACCCAAACTTGTGTCCACACAAAACCCGCACCCAGATGTTTAAAGCAACTTTATTCACAATAGCCAAAACTTAGAAGCAACCAAGATGTCCTTCAGTCTGTGAATGGATGAATAAACTGTGGTACATCCAGATAATGGGATGTTATTCTGACAAAAAGAAACAAGCTATCAAGTCATGAGATGCCATGGAGGAACCTTGTACATATATTACTAAGTGAAAGAAGTCAAGCTGAAACGGCTAAATTTTATATGATTCTAACTATATTGTAGCCTGGAAAAGGCAAAACTGTAGAGACAATAAAAAGATCAGGGGTTTGGAGGGAAGGAGGGATGCATAGGCAGAACACAGAGAATTTTTAGGGCTGTAAAACTGTCTGTATTATGCTGCGATGGTGGATCCGTGCCATTATAACCTTTGTCAAAATCCATAGATTATTCCACACTCAACTATGGACTCTGGGTGATAATGACCTGTCAGTGTAGGTTCACAGATTGTAGCAAATGTGCCTCTCTGGTGCAGGATGTTGAGAACGGGGGATAACGCACATGTGGGGACAGGGGGTATGTGGGAACCCCTTGTAATTTCCACTGAATTTTGCTGTGAATCTCAAACTGCTCTAAAATTTGAAGTTGATCAATTTTTAAAGGAACATAAGATAGAGAAAATGCCATTTAATAAATCTCATCTAATAAATACTTACAAAGCTACATGACAATCTCTTGACAGATGTGAAGATTTTATTTCTGTGAGTTTAAGAAATAAATCATAGAAAATTATAATACAGATTTAGCATCTCCAGTTACCGTGTAAGAACTAATTCCGATTGAAACTGAAGAATTCACTTTATTCAAAACAATAGAATAGTCTATAAATCTTGAAGTTATGTTTTCTATTTTTATGTTTCTCATAATAAAGGCATTTGAGAACTTTGAAAACCTAAGCCGTGTTCCTTTAGGTCAATGTGGAGGGATGAGTAAGTGGGGAAAAGCTTATAGAAAAATGGAATCTTTTTCCTTTATGAGACTTGCCAGAGTTTTCAGAGAAATCTGAGTGTTGGAGGGGAGGAAAGTGAAGGCTAAGGTGATCCAACCACTTTCTGTAGGCGTCACCAGCCTGGGCCTGGACTCTCTACCCCTCCCCTCCACTGCCCAGAGCAGTGAGTGCCTGCCCACGGGGTCTCAGCTCCAAACCCTGTGTTCTTCCTTGCCCTCCAAGAGGAGGAGACATTCTCTGGGGTTTGGAGAGCATATCTAGACAGTCATTCTTTTTTAGTTTTTAATTGGAGGAAGATTGCTTTGCAACGCTGTGTTGGTTTCTGCCATACAACTCCAATCAGCCGTAATTATACGTATATCCCTTCCCTCTTGAGCCTCCCTCTCCTGCCTGTGACCCACCCATCTAGGTCATTGCGGAGCTCTGGGCTGGGCTCCCGGTGTTACACAGCAACTGGTGTACACGTGCCAATGCTACTTTTTCCATTCGTCCCACCCTCTCCCTCCCTCACTGGGTCCACAAGTTCATTCTCTACATCTGCGAAAGAGCCCATTCTTTAGTTCCCTGAGAATCTTGGTCTGCTGTATAAAATGTTTAGAAACACTGATGAGATGTCAGTGAGATTAAAACTAAATGAATATTTAGCAATGCATTAACTTTGAGAAACGCAGACTATGAGACTTAAATAAATAACCTTATCTTAAAACAGTATTTTAAAGACTCCATCAGTTTGACATACTTTTTATGTGTGTTTTTCAAATATTCTGCAAATATATATTTTCATATTCATGCATATCTATGAAAATATAAAATTTCATTCTATATGTTTTAATATGTGCTTAAATTTATAGTAATATACAAAAATTGCATAAATGTTATAAATCTCAAAACACACACACACACACACACACATAAAGACTGTATTAGTATTGAAAAGCCTGGAGGGGGATGAAACTGAAACTTTATCCATACAAGGACAAGACTTGTTTCAGCTCATGACTCCTATGAGGCAGCTTCTGTGGTTTTCTTTCTCTTTCTTTTCACATTTGTACATTGATATTTGGGCGGGGGGGGGGGGTTCTTTTACATTTAATCTCAATTACATACTTCAGGAGGCTGTGTGTGGGTGAATGTGGGGGTGTGGGGAGGGAGAGTTAATTCTGCAGTTGGATAAATTCCGTTTAGAATTTTATAAATCTCCCTCTGTCCCCAGTCTCACATTAAACCCTCAGCACAGAAATCACGGCACACAGTGTTGCTTTTCTTCCAGCCTCCTTCTAAGCAGGGATCTAAAGACAGCAATAAAATTCCTAAATAAGTAACTGCTATTTGAACAATAACCCCACTTTTGTACAAGTTATTTACTCAATAAACCAAAGTTCCAGGATAAATATGATTATAATAAACAAAATGCACTCCCTGAGAAGAAATGGGGGTGAATCATCATTTACAAGTTTGATAGAATAAGAGTGGGCTGTTCACTTTGTCAGCATATGTATGTGATTCGGCAGTTAATACTTTAGATTTCTCATTGCTCAATTTGAAGCTCATTCTTTGAGGTTTAAATTGATCAATTGATTAGGTTCAATTCAACAGCTATTTTACAACATCATTTTATATTTCTGTTGCTTGTTATAAAATGACTAGTGTTTCTGAAGCTAATTTTTCTAATAAATTAAAGAAGATGTGTTAGAGGCAAACTGACTCCTTAGACAAGTTCCTCAGTGCACGCAGTAGACAGCGCATATATGCTTCTAGAGTGATGCACCAACAGTTGCACAATGCCAGTCTTGCAGGTAGGTAATCAAGAGCCATATCTACTGCCGGGGTAAGTTGTCGGTGAACTGAGACCAGATCAGGAAAGACAAAAAATACAACCTGGGCCTGAGCTGCGGTATTGATCCTGGGGAAGCCCAAGTCAAAGGGAGAAGTGGCAACTAGTGTTGAAAGTAGAATGCTGAATAACCACCAAGCCCTGGGGCCTGAACCTTACTCTACATGGAAATGCAGTGCAGAGCAGAGGAGAATGGGTAGGAACCTCATGCCACAAGTATCCAAAGTGAAGCTACTACTGATATATAAGCATTGGCTAATACAAGACCCAGAGTCACTTTGGGAACCCTAAACAAAACCCAAATGGTGGTTTCTCTCCTTACAGTATCCTGGATCCTAAAGAGGATCCATGAACCAACTGGGACCTTTAAGGATCCATAGAGGACTGGATGCTTAATTGGCCTCTGAGCCTTAACTGGAAAAGCTCTAGAACTTGCACATCAAGGAGAGTCCTACCCTTGGGCTTCGTAGCCAGCCCTACCTCTCCTTGGGACTCACTGCTACTGCTGCTAAGTCGCTTCAGTCGTGTCCGACTCTGTGCGACCCCATAGACGGCAGCCCACCAGACTTCCCCATCCCTGGGATTCTCCAGGCAAGAACACTGCAGTGAGTTGCCATTTCCTTCTCCAATGCATGAAAGTGAAAAGTGAAAGTGAAGTCGCTCAGTCGTGTCCGACTCTAGCGACCCCATGGACTGCAGCCTACCAGGCTCCTCCGCCCATGGGATTTTCTAGGCAAGAGTACTGGAGTGGGGTGCCATTGCCTTCTCCGCTGGGACTCACAGTCACAGGCTAATCCACTGATTCCTGTGCTTTTCACTATGGAGGACATCTTTTGCAACTTTTCCCCTTATGGGTCCCTCTTCTAAAACCACCTTTCTCTAAATTTAATATTAATCATTTAATTTTATCATCATCATCATTTAATTCATTATAGACATATATAAATGCCAATCAGGACTTCTGATAGTACTGATAAAATTCCTACCAAAAGACATTTTAAAATCTGGTTTTATTTAATCTGTGTAGACTTGTCCTGGTTAAGCATTTTATCTTTGTGAATCTTTTTTTCTTTTTTGGCTGCTCTGGGTCTTAGTTTGAGCATGCAAGTCCTTGTTCCCTGACTAGGGATCAAAGCCAGGGCTCTTGTGTTGGGAGCACAGAGACTTAACCACTGGACAACCAGGGAAGTCCCTCTGTTAATCTTTTTGAATTGCTTAAATTATTCATGGTTCCCACATCTTACCAAGCACTAATCAGTATGCCAGCTCTTCCCACCACTACTGCCTTCTTGGACTGCTAGGGGAGAGGAGTTCCTATGCTGGGAATCACTGAGCTAAAATAGCTACAAATTTGCAAGGTCTAGAAAACCAAAGTCGGAGAAGGCAATGGCAACCCACTCCAGTACTCTCGCCTGGAACATCCCATGGATGGAGGAGCCCGGTAGGCTGCAGTCCATGGTTGTCACTAAGAGTCGGACACGACTGAGCGACTTCACTTTCACTTTTCACTTTCATGACTGGAGAAGGAAATGGCAACCCACTCCAGTGTTCTTGCCTAGAGAATCCCGGGGACAGAGGAGCCTGTTGGGCTGCCGTCTATGGGGTCGCACAGAGTCGGACACGACTGACACCACTTAGCAGCAGCAGCAGCAGCAGAAAACCAAAGTAGTTCAACTATAGTGAATGTCACAGGGAGACGTGAATTTTCAGTGTTGATCTAGGTATAAAATTTTCAAGATGGTGCTTTTGTTTTGATGTGAATATTGATCAACTCAGAGGCCTGACACATAGCACACTGCAGGTAATACCCAAAAGACTTTACAAACCAAACCAATTCCTTTCATATTCAAGGTGGAGGGGAGGCAGGGGTGCTGCCTCATCCTTACCAGCCTGGGGCAGTATCTCAGGATCCTGGGGGAAGAGAAACCAGAGGTAGATCTGTCCAGAACTGCTGCTTAAAGGCACATCGATAGAGTAAGCTTGAGACTTGGGGCCAGAAGATCTGAGTTTGAGTCCTGGCCCTGACCATAACACCTACCAGAAGTGTGACACTGAGTAAGACAACTAACATCAGACAGGGCTTAGTAATAAGGCTCTCAGTGACAGCCTCTCTGTCTCAAGCACAGGACAGAAAAATCAGAATACCTCATCAGCTCTCAACCTGCACCGTTTGGTGGCTTGTAAAATCACCTGTCTACATACTTTGCCTCACTAGTATTTTTAATTATGCTTTATTTTCTCCTGGCACTCTTTCGGGCAATTCAGTAGATATCCACGGATTTATCTTGATGTACTGTCATAGGGAACCATAGAAAAAGATGAGCATTATGTCATTTGAGGAGTATGAGGCACTGACAGAGAGAAAAAAGGCAAGTGCCTGTTTTACTAGACAGACTGTAAGTCTGAAAAATGTTAATGAGTCTTGAACCATAATAAAGAATGCCCTTTTACTATTTTCTTCCCTTGCTCTCCCAGAGCACAATGCTAATGTTTTCTGTGCCTGATCTGTTCTGAGTTTGGTTGTATTTCAGCATTTGTGTGACAATGTCAGAGTTACAATCACAGCCTGTCATTTCACATTCTGCTAGTGACACCTGGATCTATTTTCTCATTCAGTTTCTAGGAAAAACTGTCGCTCTGCTTCCGTGGTTTGAGGCCACAGACAGAAAGCCATCCCTGTGCCCTTAGCGCAGTTTAAACAAAACATCTTGTAAACTCCTAATTGCGTCTCCACTGCTCACTGATCTTCCCTGGTATGAAAACCTGCTGAGAAGGCCTGGATCCTGAAGATGCCCCACCACAGATGTTCTGTGGACAAATGAATGTTTGAAAAGTGCCTTGGATCAGAAACTTACTTATTCCCAGGGTTTTAAAAATCGAGGAATCAGTTCAGTTCAGTTCAGTCGCTCAGTCGTGTCCGACTCTTTGCGACCCCATGAATCGCAGCACGCCAGGCCTCCCTGTCCATCACCATCTCCCGGAGTTCACTCAAACTCATGTCCATCGAGTCAGTGATGCCATCCAGCCATCTCATCCTCTGTCGTACCCTTCTTCTCCTGCCCCCAATCCCTCCCAGCATCACAGTCTTTTCCAATGAGTCAACTCTTCCCATGAGGTGGCCAAAGTACTGGAGTTTCAGCTTCAGCATCATTCCCTCCAAAGAAATCCCAGGGCTCATCTCCTTCAGAATGGACCGGTTGGATCTCCTTGCAGTCCAAGGGACTCTCAAGAGCCTTCTCCAACACCACAGTTCAAAAGCATCAATTCTTCAGCACTCAGCTTTTTCACAGTCCAACTCTCACATCCATACATGACCACTGGAAAAACCATAGCCTTGACTAGATTGAGGAATACTTTTATGCAATTCTTTTGTATTATTATTTTGAAGATCTCACTGATATTCCTAGGGCTTCCCTGGTGGCTCAGTTGGTGAAGAATCTGCCTGTAATGCAGGACACCCAGCTTCGATCCCTGGGTTGGGCAGATCCTCTGAGAAGGAAATGGCAACCCACTGATACTCCTGATATCACTGATACTATCACTGATATCACTGATACTCCTGATGTCACTGATATTATCACTGATATCACTGATATTCCTGGGAGCTACAGTTATTTGAGAATTTGGACTTGCAGAGGAACCATTAGGACTAATTGCACATTCAACTCTTTGTGACCTATGGACTGTATCCCACCAGGCTCCTCTGTCCATGGGATTCTCCAGGCAAGAATACTAGAGTGGGTTGCCATGCCCTCCTCCAGGGGATCTTCCCAACGCAGAGATGGAACCCGAGTCTCATGTGGATCCTGCATAACAGGCAGGTTCTTTACCACTGAGCTCTAGGACTAATTACTATGTCCCTAAAATATTTGCTTGGCAGCCCTTTATACACCTTGACACAGGAAACTTACGAATGCCTTTCCACATTTTAACTGGAGTGACCACATATCACAATAGGCTGGGAGATCTGGCTTATGCTTGTCGACCCATTTCCTTTCATTTTCAGAAGTGCCCTCTGATGTGAATGATAAATTATGGTCACCCTACCTCTAGTACACTTAGTTACACAAGTCAACCCTCAAAGAGACATGAATGACAATTTACTAAACACAGAAATTTAATAACAAGAGTGAAAGCTTTATTGTCAAGACGATATAGCTCTTTTCTTGTGAAATCTATTTAGGAAGATGATCTGAAGTTGCTTTCTAGCTTTTTTTGCAAAAAGCTGCCATGGGATGAGCAAGAAGAACACTTTAACTTTGCCTTCAGCTCCAAGGTGAAGAGAAAATCCTGTTTACCAGACAAGAAGCAGATTCACCTCTTACCCAGTACAAAGGATGCTTCCAAGAATAGAGAGTATGACTACAGATTTTGTTTTCTGAGGGTGACGGATGCATGTATGCTCAGTTGTGTCTGACTCTTTGTGACCCCATGGACTGTAGCCTGCCAGGCTCCTCTGTCCATGGAATTTTCCAGGCAAGAATACTGCAGTGGGTTGCCATTTCCTACCCCAAGGGATCTTCCTGACCCAGGGATCGAACCCACATCTCCTGGGGCTCCTGCATTGGCAGACAGATTCTTTGCCACTGCTCTACCTGGGAAATCCTTTGTTTTCTGAAGAGCATCCCAACCACCCAAAGATACTGGCATAATCACGAGGTGCAATGAAAAAGAAAAAAGTATATATATGAAGACAGACAAAATTCCTAATTGTTAGTATTCACAACATTTTTCTTCAGCCTGGGGAAAATAGGAGATAAGGAGTTTCTAGGAGAAGTTGGAAAATAAGAGTGGACAGGGGGGAAAATCACTAATAGGATAAAAAAAAATGACTCTTGGAAGGGAAGGGGAGGTCTGAAGGAGAGGGAAGGAGGGAAGCATAGCACAGCTAGGTTTGTGGTTGTTGAGGTGTGGGAGAGTTTAGGGATATACTGCTTAGGATGTGTCTGAAAACAGCAACAGAAATCTAAGCTCCACAGTCCCTTCCAGGACTTTACCCTGGTGCTCTGCCATCCAGGTCAATTTGAGTGTTTTGTCAACCAGTCAGCTCAACCAGCTCCCCTTGTGTTTCAGCAGAAGCAGCTCCATTTCTTCCATGTGTCATCTTTTTACTAAGTGAGTAAAATAATTTTCAGAAGATTCCCAGGAGACTATCACATCTCATTGGCCAGAACTGCATATTATACCCATATTTAAACCATTTCTGGGCAAGGAGAATAGGACCACCATATGGCTTAGATCAACCATAATTCACCCTCCTGGGGCTCAGAATGAGGCTCTGAAACCTACGGTAATGAAGCATAGGGTGGTTTCTTATTAGAACAGAGGAGGAGGAATAAGGAGTGGTTTGTGTTATGGAATGAATTGTGTCCTCCCAAAATTTATATGGCCTCCCAGTACCTCAAAATATAACCACAGTTAGTCTTTAAAGAGGTAATTAACATAAGATGAGGTCATATGGGTGGGCTCTGATGCAATATGACTGATGTCCTTAGAGGACGAGGACACAGATCCATACAGAAGGAAGGCTATATGAAAATGCAGGAAGAAGACAGACACTAACACACCACAGAGAGCAACCAAGGAACAACATGTCAGTACCTGCATCTTGGAATTCTAGTCTCCAGAACTGAAAGAACTAATTTCTGTTGTTTAATCCATTTGGTCTATGGCATTTTGTTATGGCAGCCTGGGCTGACTAGTAACACACGCAACTGGGAACATTTGCAATGCGGGAAGAATTAAGAGCTGGGAAAGCATTTTTAAGATGTGCTAATCTAGACATTGTTTATCAACAACTGTTAACATCACAAAGAGAGAGAGCACCAGACATCGTGTACCTCCCAACGGAAGTGTAAACATTATCACCAATAAGGCAACCTTGCCTCCCAAAAAGAAGGAAAAATTGAACCTGAATTCAACCAAGACATTAGTCTACAAATTTACAGAAATAAATAGAGGAAGGTGTTTCCCACAGGGACACAATCAGTCAAATCCATATTGTGAGAAACTGTAGGACAAACTTCTTGGATTGAAGGATTTTCCAAGATATGGGACTTCCAACGCTAACACAGGGAAAGTCATGGGCAAACCAGGACAAGATGGTCATCCCAGGCATCTCTTCATCAAAGAAACTGCAAGAGAAGAAGAGATGGAGAGGGAATCTATACATTAAAATATTTAAAACCTTATCTCCCAATCATAATATGTGGACCTTATTCTGAACAAATTAATGAACTAGTAAAAAATGTTATGAGGCAAGTACATATTTTTAATTTTTCAGAGTGATAATAGTATTATTATGTTTTGTAAAAGAGTGAATCCTTTCTTTTAGAGATATATAAATGAAATATTTATAGAAAAAATTGAGTAATATTTGATATTTTAGAATAAGATGGGAGAAGGGGAAAGGGGGGGGATGAGGCAGAATGGGTCCAGAGTAGATGGTTGTGTAACTGGGTGATGGGCTTATTATATTGATACTATTCTGTTTAATCTGTACAAGTTTGAAATTTTCCATAATAAAGAGGTTTTTTTTTTTAAAGATTTTTCTATACATTAAGAATATTCTCTCCAATTTAGTGTCTTCTTCAGAGACAGAATATCTGAAGTAACTCAAGCCACCTATTTCTCGTTGGGCTGTTTCTTCAAAGGCATTTGGACCAAAAGGCAGCCCTGATTATATTGGAACTATATTTGAACAAGTACATGAAATGATAATTAGGAAAGAATGGGGTCTTGAGAATTTATGCTATTTTATTTATTCCAGAAAAGCTTAATAAAGGAGGTGAGATTTCAGCAGCTGCTTGAATGAAGGATGCAGGTCCTATTTATAATCATTTGCCTACCTATTAGCCTGCTGTGCTCCTAGCTAGTACCATTATCAATTTCATTTCAAAAACATTCTGATACATAAAAAAATTATTATTTAAATATTAGCAATTCTCTTTGCAAACAATAAGGAATCACAACAATCAAGAAATTACTCAAAAATTTGTCCTGTGTGATATTAATAAGAGTTCTGTCAAATAAGTTTAGGAATCACTGACTCAAACAGAATGCTGAGCAGTACTTATCATACCTTGCTCTGGTACGTGTGCCCCAGAGCTGTGCATACTTCCTAGAGCTTCACAGCTCTGCAGTGTAGCCTCTATTTCACAGATCCTAAAGGAAATGGTGTTTTATGATACATACTAACATTTCCAAGTTTATACACTTGTTAAACAGAGTTAAAACTAGCTTCAGTTCAGTTCAGTTCAGTTACTCAGTCGTGTCTGACTCTTTGCGACCCCATGAATCGCAGCACGCCAGGCCTCCCTGTCCATCACCAACTCCCGGAGTTCACTCAGACTCATGTCCATCGAGTCAGTGATGCCATCCAGCCATCTCATCCTCTGTCGTCCCCTTCTCCTCCTGCCCTCAATCCCTCCCAGCATCAGAGTCTTTTTCAATGAGTCAACTCTTCACATGAGGTGGCCAAAGTGCTGGAGTTTCAGCTTTAGCATCATTCCTTCCAAAGGACACCCAGGACTGATTTCCTTCAGAATGGACTGGTTGGATCTCCTTGCAGTCCAAGAGACTCTCAAGAGTCTTCTCCAACAGTTCAAAAGCATCAATTCTTCGGCGCTCAGCTCTCTTCATAGTCCAACTCTCACATCCATACATGACCACTGGAAAAACCATAGCCTTGACTAGACAGACCTTTGTTGTCAAAGTAATGTCTGTGCTTTTGAATATGCTATTTAGTTTGGTCATAACTTTCCTTCCAAGGAGTAAGCATCTTTTAATTTCAGTGACCCTATTTTGGACCAGATCAACCTGAAAGACATATTGGAAGGGGGGTAGGTAGTAAAAATTAGCACCAGCCAAGACGTTTAGGGCTCTTAATCTTCACAACCCCAAGACTGACCTCCAGGTAATGAGAGTTACTTTCTCACCTCTCCTGCTGGCACTTGTCCAGTGCCTGCTCCATGCTAGATCCTGTGCTAAACATTTTGAATAGATATCTCATTTAATCCTCACAAAGACCCTCTGAGTTGAGTATCATTAACTCTTTTTAACAGACCAGGAAGCCATGCCTTGAAGACACCAAGAAGTTTTCTCTAACCTTTCCACCTAGTTAGTGGTCAAGCTGAGATTTTACTAGATCCAGCCCCACACTTTCTTCTAATTCTCCTTCTAATTCTTCTAAATTCTCCCACCAGTTAAATCCCCAAATCCCTAAGATCCTGCTTGCCTGATGCAAATGTTTTATTTAGCAGCAGGACAACTTTTTCCTGGAACATTCCAGGTGTAGAGATTCAGATTTTTTCCAAAACACTGATTGCTCAGAAACATATTATGATTGTATATTATGACTACCATTGACCATGGTAATTTAAAAATCACCCTAAAGCATACACATCTAAACCATTTACCATCTAAACCATTTTTAGGTGTACGGTTCAGTACTGTTAAGTATGTTCACTTTGTTGTGAAACAGATCTCCAGAATTTTTTCATCCTGCAAAACTGAAGTTCTTTACCTATCAAACAACTCCTCTTTTCCTCCTTCCCCAGCCCTACAACCACCATTTTACTTTCTGTTTCTATGAATCTGACTATTCCAGGTATCTCACATAAGTAGAATCACATGGTGTTTGTGACTTGCTTATTTCATTAGCGTAATGTCTTCAAGGTTCATCACACTGTAGCATGTAATAGGATTCTCCTTCGTTTTTCAGGCTGGATAATATTCCACTATATGTATACAGCGTGTTTTATTTTCTGTTCATCTGTTGGTGACATTTAAATTGCTTCTACTTCTTGGCTATTGTGAATAATGCTACTATAAACATGGGTGTGCAAATATCCCTTCAAAACTCTGCTTCCAGTTCTTTTGGATACATAGCCAGCAGTGGAAATGCTAGGTCATATAGTAGTCCTATTTTTAATTTTTTTGAAGAACTACCATAATGCTTTTCATAATCACTGCACCATTTACAATCCTACCAACAGTACACATGGGTTCCAATTTCTGCATATCTTCAGTAATACTTGTTAGCACCTGTTTTCTTTGTAATAGCTAAAACTGTAGCCTCCACCAAGAAAAAAGATTTCTGATACTAAAGCCCATCAGAAAGAAGAGTAATATTACCACAAAGCCTCCTGTTGAGGTTCCTAAAATTAGGCAATCTTATGTAAAGATTAAAAGCATACATATAATTTACATACATTCTTCATTTCAAACATAAAATCACTTTGTTTATATACATTTACTAGGAGACAAGTGAGCAATCCCTTAGCTAGAAGGAGGTTAAGAAAAATTAATATCATACAAGTTACATGATATCCTTCTGAATGTTTACAGAGAACACTAAAGCATTAATACTAGGAAAGTAATCAGTTCCAATTTTTTTCATTAATGTTGAGTACAAGCTGCTACTTCAAAAATATCTTCATCATATTTGAATTATTCTATAATTCCATTCCCCATTCCCCACCTCGCTAAATGATGTTGAAGCTGATTTATCATTCTCAGGCATGCTCTCTCATGATCTTGAAGGAAACTGCGATTAAATGAACCCTTGGTGAATCTATCCCAGGGGTGAACATGAGTTGAGCATAAATCCCACTAATTCTCATGAAAATTCCCAAAAGAGTGAGAAGGCGAGTACTCAGACTGCCAGAAATCTCCTTTAGAAAAGGATAATACACAAATAAACTCTTAGGTAATTTTTCAGAGGACTGGCTACAAAATCTAATAATGCTAGAAATGCTTAGGGTACAAATAGAAAAATGTGAATATGTAAAATTCCACATGAATCTGTGAATGTGTCTTAGGGGCAATCTTTTAAATGGGAACTCTATCATAGAAATTCACTTCCTTTATTTAATGAGAGACATTACTAGTGACTGTAAACTGCCAGTCTATATGCTCTTTCCTGTTCTCTTTGAAATCTTGAATCCTACAGATTCTTACGTGTTCTTAGACATAAAATGCCAGCAATTGTTCATTTCATAAGTACAGTATTAGCCAAGTACTCCTACATGGAGGGAAAAAAGCTACTTACAATTAAATTATTTAGTTGTAGCACAATTACTCATTTCCAACATTCCTTATAGCATATCAAGTATTCTCCACAAAGAAGCTTAGGAGAGGACTCTTTCAAATTTACTGTATTTGAAAAGTCACTCATAAAATAAAAATCAGGGAGCTTTTCTGAGATGCGCTGGTAATTAGAGCAGCAGAAAAAAAAACTGGAAAATACAATAGTTCTTAGAATCAGTTCCAGGTTTGAACCACTTCTTTGTATACAGCCTCCAGGGACATGAAGGAAGACAGCACTACAGGGCATGTATTTAACAACATTCCAGTAGAAAAAGGAACTTCACTGTCCAGAGCAAACAGAATCAGTGTTTCTTAGATATGAAAGATGCACTATTCTCCAAGAAGGCCATTATGGAATTTATCTAACACATTGCTCTGTGCAAACAGTTCATAACCTGGTTACACTTTAAAATAACCCAAGGAGAATTAAAACAAAACCCAGTGAGCCTGGTCCTCACCCCAGAGATTCTAAGATTTTGATTCAGTTCATCTGGCATGGGATGAATCTAATATTCAGCCAAGGCTGAAGAGCACTGTCCTTTGAAATAATAAGAATCAAAAAGATAGAGGCCCAAAACTCATATTATGGGGAAGTTAATTTCCTTTAACTATTCTAATGTATGCAGGACCTATGGGAACTGAACAGGCAATTTTCTCCTAACCTAAATACATCAGGAACAGTGGAGTGAACTTCAACTTGGGGGAACTAGAAAGTTGTTTCCAAAAGCTCCTTGTTTCTATGATCAGTTTTGCTTTTTTAATTAAAACAGTAGAAAAGACTCATTGATGTTTTCTCCTAGATTTTTCCTAGGCAAGGGAAATAATTCTGTAATTACAAGCGTTATTCTAGTCCATCTTTTGAGGCATAACATGATATCTATCCTTTTTCAGCCTGGAATAGGTAACCTTTGTGGGGCTGCATGAGAATCTAATGAAGGATGAGTAAGCATATGGACACATAATTTTACATAGAATTTCAATGGGTTCACTAACTACTACCTACAATTCTTTAAGAGTCCATAGACCCTAGCTTATAATCCCTATTTTATGGACTTTTCCACCAGGGATTGGAGAGAAGGAAAAGGAGGAAGGGCAGTAAATGAAGCAATTAGGACCTGGAAATTCCCAAAATATACTAGGACTATGCCTCTGAATTCATATGCATAAGAATCGTCTAAAGCATCCAGTGAAAAACTGGAGAAGGCAATGGCACCCCACTCCAGTACTCTCGCCTGGAAAATCCCATGGACAGAGGAGCCTAGTAGGCTGCGGTCCATGGGGTTGCTAAGAGTCGGACACTACTGAGCGACTTCACTTTGACTTTTCACTTTCATGCATTGGAGAAGGCAATGGCAACCCACTCCAGTGTTCTTGCCTGGAGAATCCCA
The DNA here is from genome assembly GCF_019923935.1 of Bubalus bubalis. NCBI lineage: Eukaryota > Metazoa > Chordata > Mammalia > Artiodactyla > Bovidae > Bubalus > Bubalus bubalis. The sequence goes on along the minus strand of NC_059158.1, from coordinate 71,095,663 downwards.
GGGATGGGGGAGCCTGGTGGGCTGCTGTCTATGGGGTCGCACAGAGTTGGACACGACTGAAGCGATTTAGCAGTAGCAACAGTACAGAAAAACAAAATTAAACAAATGGAACCTAATCAAACTTAGAAGCATCTGTACAGCAAAGGAAATCATAAACAAAACAAAAAGACAACTTATAGACTGGGAGGAAATATCTGGAAATAATGCAGCTGACAAGGGCTTAATTTCCAAAATATGCAAACAATTCACAGAACTCAACAACAACAAAAACAAAAACAACCCAATTGAAAAATTTAGGCAGAAGACCTAAATAGACATTTCTCCAAAGAAGACATACAAATGGCCACAGGCACATGTAAAGATGCTCGACATCACTATTAGAGAAATACAAATCAAAACTATGGTGAGGATGGCCATTATTAAGAAGTCTACAAATAACAAATGCTGGTTAGGATGTGGAGAAAAGGGAACCATCCTACACTGCTGGAATGTAAATTGGTGTAGCCACTATGGAAATCAGTGTGCAAGTTCTTAAAAAAAAAACTAAAAATAGAGTTGCCATATGTTCCAGCAATCCCATTCCTAGCCATACATCCAGAAAACAATATAATTCAGAAAGATACATGCACGCCTATGTTCATATAGAAACAGTATTTACAATAGCCAAGACATGGAAACAATGTAAATGTCCATCTACAGATGAATGGATAAAGAAGATATGGTACCACATGATTATTATTTATATGTGGAATCCAAAATACGACACAAATAAACTTACCTACCAAACAAAAACAGACTCACAGACATAGGAAACTGACAAGATGAAGGGGTGGAGGAGGGATGGATTGGGAGTCTGGGATTAGCAGATGCTAACATTATGTATTGAATGGATAAACAACAAGGTCCTAGTCCTACAGTAGAGCACAGAGAACTATATTAATATCCTGTAATAAACCATAATGGAAAAGAATATGAAAAAGAATGTATATATATATATATGTATAATTGAATAACTTTGCTGTACAGTACGGAGAAGGCAATGGCACCCCACTCCAGTACTCTTGCCTGGCAAATCCCATGGATGGAGGAGCCTGGTAGGCTGCAGTCCATGGGGTCACTAAGAGTCGGACACGACTGAGCGACTTCACTTTCACTTTTCACTTTCATGCATTGGAGAAGGAAATGGCAACCCACTCCAGTGTTCTTGCCTGGAGAATCCCACGGACGGGGTAGCCTGGTGGGCTGCCGTCTATGGGGTCGCAGAGTTAGACACGACTGAAGCGACTTAGCAGCAGCAGCAGCTATACAGTAGAAATTAACACAACACTGTAAATAAGCTATACTTCTAAAGGGACTAACTTGGTGGTGAAAGTGAAAGAGGAGAGTGAAAAAGTTGCCTTAAAGCTCAACATTCAGAAAACGAAGAGCATGGCATCTGGTCCCATCACTTCATGGGAAATAGATGGGTAAACAGTGGAAACAGTGTCAGACTTCATTTTTGGGGGCTCCAAAATCACTGCAGATGATGATTGCAGCCATGAAATTAAAAGATGCTTACTCCTTGGAAGGAAAGTTATGACCAACCTAGATAGCATATTCAAAAGCAGAGACATTACTTTGCCAACAAAGGTCCATCTAGTCAAGGCTATGGTTTTTCCTGTGGTCATGTATGGATGTGAGAGTTGGACTGTGAAGAAAGCTGAGCGTCGAAGAATTGATGCTTTTGAACTGTGGTGTTGGAGAAGACTCTTGAGAGTCCCTTGGACTGCAAGGAGATCCAACCAGTCCATTCTAAAGGAGATCAGTCCTGGGATTTCTTTGGAAGGAATGATGCTAAAGCTGAAACTCCAGTACTTCGGCCACCTCATGCGAAGAGTTGACTCATTGGAAAAGACTCTGATGCTGGGAGGGATTGGGGGCAGGAGGAAAAGGAGACGACAGAGGATGAGATGGCTGGATGGCATCACTGACTCGATGGAGATGGTGATGGACAGGGAGGCCTGGCATGCTGCAATTCATGGGGTTGCAAAGAGTCGGACACGACTGAGCGACTGAACTGAATTGAACAGAACTGAACTGGTGGTCCAGTGGTTAAGACTCTGAGCTTTCAATGAATGTGACATGGGTTCAATCCCTGATAGAGGAACTAAGATCCTACATTGTTGCAGGACATGGCCAAAATAAAAAATACTGTATTTCAATAAACTAAACTTAAGAAAAAAAAAAAAGAATCACCTAAGACCCTCAGATTCTGGTTCAGTTCAGTAGGTATACAGAGGGCCCAAGAGTCTGCAGTTCTAATCAGCTGCTTCATACATCAGATTTAGAATGGCAAGGTACTGGAAGCATGTCTCAACATTACTGGCTCTCCTATGTGCCAAAGACCATAAATGTACAAATATTTCTACCTTTCTTGAAAATCTAATATCGTGTATAACACATGCTATTTCTTTCAACAAAAAGTGATAAAGAAGATGGCAAACTTAATTCTTTACTTTCGAAGGTCTAGGGACTCCAATTGTTAGAACTGTTAAATTCAATAGTGTTTCTTTTCATGGAACCAAACATTATCAATTCAGTGGAAGCAATTTTTTTTTTAACTCCTAAAAACAACAACAAAACCAAAAAACTCCCCTGGGTGATATTGTTCAGGAAGAAATGAAATAACAATGAGATTTTTAAACCAGTTTTTGTCTGGAAAAGAATTATACTTAAACTGATCGTGAACCTAAAACCAGCTTCTCTGAACCAGAAATAACACAAGAGCCCACTGAGCTACATGATCTTCCAGGTTATTAGACCAGTCTTGGAAGTTCACTGCCAATCACACAGAAAGGTTCTAGAGCTCACAGCTCACAGCCTACCTGGGGATTTTAGTGCCAATAATTTTCTTTTTTAGAGTATTCTTTTTTCTGATAATAAGAATAATAAAGTTATACATGCTATTATTTTTAAGTTTATAAAATGTTAAAAGATATTAAAAAATCCATCATTCTAAAACTATATATTGAGGACCTATATACTATGTCTTCCCTGCCTCTGTTTTTTCAATGCACTTTCAACATAATTAGAACCCAAAAGTACATAAAATATCGCATAATGCTTTCTTCCCTTCAGTACTTGCAAGGGCATAGCAGAGTTTGATTAAATGGCCTGCAGAGAGGACTAGAAGTGGGCAGTACAATCACATCCCAAGAACAAAACCCAGCCCTTCAAAGAAGAAACCACTATCATTCTACCCCTACTTTAAACTTTTGTGCAATTTTACCTACTTGTTGGATAATTATATTTTATTTTGAATGTGGAAAGAGAAAACTCAGACTAACAAATCTCTATCTAGAAAGTAAAATAAGATAAAGTTGAGAGGGTAAATTATTCCCTTGCAATTTTAAAGAGGTAATCATGGAATATTACTATTGCACACACCGGGAATAATTAATTTCCCTCTTTTGGTTTCTGCCTCATGAAGGAAGTAGAAAGAATGGCTATCAAAGGGGAAATGCCAAAATCTCTGCTGAAATTCAACAGATTCAAGTCATAAGGAAAAGACATAATTCGCTAAACTGAGCAACTTTCAGAGCTGGGTTAAGAAGAAGTAGGTGCTATATTTTTCCTGTCTCTTCATATAATTTCACTTGAGAGTTAGCAATTGTTATAATAGTAAGGGCACACAGAATTTGAGAGAAAGAACTAAAGGTTTCTCTCCTTAAATTCACTAAATAAAAGGAAGAAAAAATACTGAATCCATAAACTGGCTAATTGAACAAAATTTATTGAGCTCCTGTTATGTTCCAGGCACTGTGCTAATTAGTGGGAATAAGTGGTTCTAATGAAGATAAGGTTGCTATTCTCGAGTGGTTTATATTCTAGAATAGGGAGGGAAGAGAGACAGACAATAAACAAATAGGAAATGAAGGTGATAATTTTCCTGCTTTGTAAAGAGTGACTTCAGGACAAAGGGACTAATTTAGGAAAGGTCTCCCCATGGGGACTTTGAAAGAGCATTTAAGTGACAAGAAGAGCTGATCCGAGGACCAAGAGTTCCAAGAATAGGGATGAAGAGGTTAACAGACCCAAGACTAGAATGAGCTTGGCAAGTACCAGGAACAGAAAAATCCCTGTGGCTGGGGAGTACCAAGCATGGAAAGAAGCAGGAGAAGAGTCTCAAAGGAAGACTGGGCCCAGATTGTGTAGGACCTTGTATCCAAGGCTGAGAATTTGGGTAGAGTGAGAAGGAAGGGATAGGCCTTAACCAGAAAGGTGCCATGATCTGGTATACCTCTGTAAAAGACCTTTCTGGCTACCATATGGAGAAAACAGATTGTTATGGAGCATTAGTAATCAGAAGGACCCAGTAGAACACTACCTCAAGAGTCTAGGCAAGAAATGATGGTAGCTAGGATCATGACCAGGTTGGTAGCTGTAAAGATGGAGAGAAAGGAGAGATTAGGGTGTATTTTTAGCCAGCAGAACTTGCCTATGGGTTGTTTTGATTTGAGCAGTGAGAAAAAGCTTTGGGCATTGAGTAACTGTGTGGATGGTGGGGTGATTTTTTGAAATAACAAAGACTTGGGGGAAAACAGGTTATAAGGAGGATCCAAAATTTTGGTTTGGACCATATTACATTTGATATATCAATTAGATATGCAAAAGTCCAATCAAGTAGATATCTGGATAGGTAGGTAGGAATATATACACAAATTTATCAAGTAGTATTAGTGAGGAGGTTAGATATATATTTTTTATTTCTCTAAATTTTACTCTGGTCATAATGGCTTTAATTTTTTCGATATTAGGAATACTGGTTGATGTTTACAATTAGAATAAATCTTTACAGCATACTTTTAACAGAGTAACTGAGTAAAAACATTCTCTTCTTTTTCTAAGTAGTCCAGCCTTGATCATAGTCATGGCTTTGTTTATTAATATATCAGAAAAGGTTTAGTGATTATCCAATCACCTCCTGGCAGGGGTAATGGGCAACTGCTGTCATTATTGTTTTGACCTCTGGACCACTTGGGGAAGTACCTTATGAATTAGAGTTTTATCTTTTTTTTTATATCATCATTATTTTAGAGTTTCAAAGTGTCTTTAGAGGACAGATATAAAAAATAAATTAAAGCGGACTTGCTGTGGTTGAAGTAGAGATCAGGACCCAAAGTCTTCCTTCTCACCCACTATAGAGAACAGAACACAGCTTGAAATAGTACCACTTTGATATCATTAGGTTATCAAGAAGCTAAAGGTACCATTTTGGAACTCATTTGGAATGAAGAGGTTTCAACTGAAGAGCAAAATTAGTAATTTTTAAATTTTTAAACACCAGAGTCATCTCATGTTTATTTTTTTCAAGTAAAATTTTTATTAAGCATACTTGAGAATAAACTTAGGAGAACACCCAGGTTGCTGAAAATTAACTCCCAGGTTGTTCCAAAGTAACATCACATGAGAGAACCAGGGCGAATTTGTGTTTGTAAAGGAACTTGAGACTTGCCATAGCCACGTATAATTGTCTAAAACAGAAAAGCTACTGAGTCTAAAAGAAAATAGGAAATGCATTATAATGTCATGACAAATCCAATAACACAGTAGTGGAATTCTTGTCTGTGTACCATATTGCTGTATGGAGAAGACAGGTCAGCCCCAAGTAAAATTACTGAGTAAGTAATCTTGGGTTGCCTACCATCCCATATTTTAAAGCAATTCTAGCACTGCTCTACACAACCCCTGTTTAAACGGACCCATATTCTAATGCTGCCTTCTGACTTGCTAACCTTTCAAGTTACTAACTGCTACAGAACCATGTCCTGTTAAGTCGCTTCAGTCGTGTCCAACTCTTTGTGACCCCATGGACTGTAGCCTACCAGGTTCCTCTGTCCATTTGATTCTCCAGGCAAGAATACTGGAGTGGGTTGCTATGCCCTCCTCCAGGGGATCTTCTTGACCCAGGGATCGAACCCACGTCGTCTCTTATGTCTCCTGCAATGGCAGGCAGGTTCTTTACCACATTGTCTTTCAGTCATTCAGTCATATCCTACTCTTTTGAGACCCCATGGGCTGTAGCACAGAAGGCTTCCCTGTCTTTCACCAATTCCCGGAGCTTGCTCAAACTCATGTCCTTTGAGTCGGTGATGCTATCAAACCATCTCATCTTCTGTTGTCCCCTTCTCCTCCGGCCTTCAATCTTTTTCAGCATCAGAGTCTTTTCTAATGAGTCAGCTCTTCACATCAGGTGGCCTAAGTATTAGAGCTTCAGCTTCAGCATCAGTCCTTCCAATGAATATTCAGGACTGATTTCCTTTAAGATTGACAGGTTTGATCTCCTTGCAATCCAAGGGACTCTCAAGAGTCTCCTCCAACACCACAGTTTACTACAGTTTGGCACTCAGCCTTCTTTATGGTTCCACTCTCACATCCATACATGACTACTGGAAAAACCATAGCTTTGACTAGACAGACCTTTGTCAGCAATGTCTCTGTTTTTTTTAATATATGCTGTCTAGGTTTGTCCACAGAGTCAGTAGTAAAGGTGATATTAATCCCAGATAGCAAATCCTTCAGTATTGACAATGGTGAGAATCTCATGATGGGAAACGTACGTAATGCAAAAAGCTTTTCAGATTTTCCCAGTCATTCCTCCTGGAGGCCGTAAGTAGAATAAAACACTTCCTCTTATAAAGCACAGGAAGAGTCCAGGTTTCTCAGCATAATGTTCAGTGCCCTCAACCATCCTCTTTCAGCCTACATTTCCAGTCTGCCTTCCCATCCTCGTTCCCACAGACCTTCCACTCTAAACACTCTCCCTGCCCCTTGTTGTTGTTGTTTAGTTACAAGTCATGTCTGACTCTTTTGCAATCTCCAGACTGTAGCCTGCCAGCCCCTCTATTCCTGGGACTTACCAGGCAAGAATACTGGAGTGGGTTGCCACTTCCTTCTCCAGGGGATCTTCCTGACCCAGAGATGGAACCCACATCTCCTGAACTGGCAGGTGGATTCTTTGCCACTGAGCCACCAGGGAATCCCCCTCCCTGCCCCTTTGCTGTTGTTCAGCTGCCTGGTCGTGTCCAACACTTTGAGACCCCATGGATTGCAGCACGCCAGGCTTCCCTGTCCTTCACCATCTCCTGAAGTTTACCAAAGTTCACGTCCATTGCATCAGTGATGCCATCCAGCCATCTCATCCTCTGACACCCTCTTCACCTTCTGTCCTCAATCTTTCCCAGCATCAGGGACTTTTCCAATGAGTCAGCTGTTCACATCAGGTAACCAAAATACTGGAGCTTCAGATTCAGCATCAGTCCTTCCAATGAATATTCAGGGTTGATTTCCCTTAAGATTGATCTTAAGTTTGATCTCCTTGCTGTCCAAGGGACTCTCGGGAGTCTTCTCCAGCACCACAGTTTGAAGATATCAATTCTTTGGTGCTCTGCCTTCTTTACAGTCCAGCTCTCACCACCATATGTGACCACAGGGAAGACCACAGCCTTGACTATATGGACCTCTGTCAACAGAGTAATGTCTCTGCTTTTCAACACACTGTCTAGGTTTGTCACTGCTTTTCTGCTGAGAAGCAATCGTCTTCTGACTTCATGGCTGCAGTCACCATCCACGGTGATTTTGGAGCCCAAGAAGAGGAAATCTGTCACTACTTCTAACTTTCCCCCTTCTATTTGTGATGAAGTAATGGGGCCAGATGCAATGATCTTAGTTTTTGGGGGTTTTTTTTTAATATTTAGTTTTAAGCTGGCTCTATCACTCTCCTCCTTCACCCTCATCCAGAGGCTCTTTAACTCCTCTTTGCTTTCTGCCATTAGAGTGGTATCGTCCACATATCTGAGGTTGTTTATGTTTCTCCCACCTATCCTGAATCTAGCTTCTAACTCATCCAGCCTGGCATTTCTTATGGTGTGCTCATCATATAGGTTAAATAAACAGGGTGACAGCAGACAGCCCTGCCATACTCCTTGTTCAATCTGGAACCAATCAGTTGTTCCATATAGAGTTCTAACTGTTGCTTCTTGACCTGCATAGAGGCTTCTCAGGAGACAGGTGAGATGGTCTGGTGTTCCCAGCTCTCTAAGAGCTCTCCATAGTTTGTCATGATCCACACAGTCAAAGGCTTTAGTCAGTAAAGGGTAGTTGATGAAGCAGAAGTAGGTGTTTTTCTGGAATTCCCTTGTTTTTCTCTAAGATCCAGCAAATGTTGGCAATTTGATCTCTGGTTCCTCTGCCTTTTCTAAAAGCAGTTTGGACATCTGGAAGTTCTTGGTTCCATAATGCTGAAGCCTAGCATGCACGATTTTAAGCGTGACCTTACTAGCACGGGAGATGAGTTCAATTGTCTGATGGTTAGCACGTTATTTAGTACTACTTTTCCTGGGAACTGGGATGAGGACTGACCTTTTCCAGTCCTGTGGCCACTATTAGGCCTTCCAGATTTGCTGACAAATTGAGTGCAACATTTGATAGCATCATCCTTTAGAGTTCTGAATAGCTCTACTGGAATTCCATCACATCCACTAGCTTTATTAACAGCAGGGCTTCTCAAGGCCCACTTGCCCCTTAATTTAAAGAAAATTCTGGCCTCCAGGTTCTTCCATCACTGTGAGAACCACACCCTTGACTCCCTCCCTCCTCTCCATCCAGCCTTAAGTCCTTTCTTCTCCATGGACCATGCCCGCCCCTCCAGCCTGCCAGGACCTTTCCCTCCTCGAGCACGTACCATTGATGGCACGTAGTGCCTTGTTACCAGACCATGTGCTTCATCAGTCTCTCAAATCTCAGTATTCACATATCCTTCCACTACCTTTTTCATATTCACATATTACCTATTATGTTTTCATCTTTAACATTTTCTTAAAACCAATTCCCATATTTTAAATTAAGTACATTTAATTTGATAGGAAATTTTAGATCATAATCATAATGGAAAGCCAACAGTACTTCACACAGATATTGAGGGCAATTGTAAATATATATACAGCATTGTGTGTGTGTGTGTGTGTGTGTGTGTGTGTGTGTGTGTGACTCAGTCGTGTCTGATTCTTTGCAACCCCGTGGACTGTAGCCAGGTTCCTCTGTCCATGCAATTCTCCATGCAAGTATACTGGAGTGGGTTGCCATTCCCTTCTCCAATATACTACATTATATAAATGTACATATAACCATTAATTAAAAAAATGTTTCTTCATGTCTACTATCTAAAATTATCTCACATACCACAATTTGAGAGATGTTACTTTATGTTGTTGTCTCATATTGCAATTTTCCTTATATCATGTAACTTTTTATGTGCTTATATCTTGTTTCCCCTGATAAATTGCAAGTCTCTAGGGGAGATCATATACTATATATTTCCCAGTGATTTTAGCCTAGTGCTTGGCACATGGTGCATATTAAATAAATGTTTGGCTCAGTTAATAAATGACCACAAATACATCAATATTCCTAGTCATAATCTGCAGTTATTTAATCAGTAAAATGAAGATACTGAATCCTTCAGTTAAACTTAATGAGACCATTTAATTATATACTGAATTTATACATATAGTACTATCTTGGATATAAAATACATTGTAAATAAGAAAAACTCTATATTGCTGTGAGCACTAACAGTGCTAACCACAGGAGATTCTGGATTTTAAGATTTCAAAGTGATAGCTCTAGATTTTATGAGAGTAACAAACAGGAATAGATCCAAAGATTAACTGATGTGCTTCGATTTAGACAAACCTAATAGATTAAATTCAAGCATTCATCAAAGATAAATTAAGGTCAAATAACTTACACTGCAAATAAATTTACAATAGAAGCCTTTAGAGAGCAAATCCTCACTGCATTTTAAATCTGATCTGATTTCCTATTTTGAGAACATATTTATTAGCTAAATTAAGGTGTGTTTTATCCTAAAAATGAACACAGATGCAGGGGGAGAGGAAAAGCTTTTAAAAAAAATCCCAGGAATTTTTGGATTTGAACTGGAGATTTAGTAATAATAATATTATATCCAAATATTTTGTTTAAGTTTTGAATTGTTACTTCCCAAAGGTCAAAGTTTTCCTTTTCAATTTAAAAAGTTGCCTACAAGAAATTAAATAGGGAAACTCTTTGAGATGGTGGGACTTATTCCAGCTCCCTATGATTTGTACTGGAAAAATAAATAAAACTTAACAGTCAATGAACTTTCTCTAACTGTCCTTTAATTATCTCAGACACAGAATAAAAGAAATAAACACTGCTTCAAAATTATCAAATATCTTCTGCTCTATTTTTGAGGGTCCCTGCTCAATTGCACCAGTCATTCCCTGGCCACACCAGTATTCCTGTATCTTCAGGACGAGCTATCCAAGGATGCTGAGGGGAATCCCTGACAAGGATGGTGCACGAGCTTGAGCTGGTGTGAGCTTGTGTTCCACACACCCACAAAGATGTACGACTCTACAGGGACCCACCTTCAGCATGGTGAATCAGAAAATATCTGTGCAGAAAGCGATCTCAATAACCCTCGAGTACCACTCCTTCAAGTATCAAAAATGACCCCAAAGAAGAGCAGTTTTTTACCTGATTCTGGCAGATGAGGGCCAGTCAAGTGATGTTAACAGGCCCCCTTGGGCAGCAGTTAGCTACCTCAGTGTCCTTCTCCACTTGTCCACTGAAAAGGTAAGACAGCAGGTCCATGGAAACATCCAACTCATTCTTGCCCTGTTCCTCTCTCCAGATCTGTTTTCAGAGATACAATATCTACACCAGCTCTTACCTTAAAGCACAAGTTCAGGGTGACTGTCAAGGGAGGATCTCACCAGGCACAAATACAACTTGGTGGCTGGGCAGGGCTGCGGGATGGAAGCTGGAGCCTCTCTGTAACTGAAGCTTGTGCTGTTTCCACGGGTCTCCATCTTCCAGCCCTATCCCTTCAGACCGCGTCAGGTGCTGCGGAAGTCTCTGTGCTTTACGATGGAATCTTCTCCACTTACCTTTCACAGTTAGTGAGTGCATTCTAGTGTGAAAGCCCTGCACCTTATCTATCTTTTTATCTCCAGTGCCCAGCAGAACACCTACTGTAAAGAAGATCCTCAATAAAGGTTTTTTGACGGAATGAATGAGCTTATTCCCAGTATCTGCCTCATATGGTTGCTGTAAGTTTTAAAACACCTGGTACAGAGTTTGACAAATAGTAAGTACTCAAAAAACCTCAGCCTCTACAACCCTAACATACCCTGATCCCAACTGCCCTCTCCCCAGGCCACACATGCTCCCAAACCCTCTTCAGGAAGCCTGTCAAGCCAGACCACTCACTTTCCTAAGCTAAGTGAGTGTACTTGGTGCAGGACTTGTGCTAAGCAGTTTACCTACATTATATCAGCTAACTCCAAACAACCATGGATGGTAGGTACTGTTAATACTGACTTACTAGAGGTAAATTCTATGAGAGCCAAGATTTTTGCCTGTTGTCATATGAAAAGGGATCAAATTGCCAACATCCATTGGATCATCGAAAAAGCAAGAGATTTCCAGAAAAACATCTACTGCTGCTTCATTGACTATGCCAAAGCCTTTGACTACTGTGGCTCACAACAAACTGTGGAAAATTCTTAAAAAGATGGGAATAGCTGACCACCTGACCAACCTCCTGAAAAATCTGTATGCAAGTCAAGAAGCAACAGTTAGAACAACACACTGGTTCCAAATTGAGAAAGGAGTATGTCAAGGCTGTATAAGTCACCCTGCTTATTTAACTTATATGCAGAGTACATCATGAGAAACGCTGGGCTGGAAGAAGCACAAGCTGGAGTCAAGATTGCCGGGAGAAATATCAATAACCTCAGATATATACATGACACCACCTTAATGGCAGAAAGCAAAGAAGAACTAAAGAGCCTACTGATGAAAGTGAAAGAGGAGAGTGAAAAAGTTGGCTTAAAACTCAACATTCAGAAACTAAGATCATGGTATCTGGTCCCATCACTTCATGGCAAACAGAAGGGGAAACAATGGAAACAGTGAGAGGCTTTATTTTTTGGGGCTCCAAAATCATTGCAGATGGTGAATGCAGCCATGAAATTAAAAGATGCTTGCTCCTTGGAAGAAAAGATATGACCAACCTAGACAGCATATTAAAAAGCAGAGACATTATTTTGCCAACAAAAGTCCATCTAGTCAAAGCTATGATTTTTCCAGTAGTCATGAATGGATGTTAGATTTGGACTATAAAGAAAGCTGAGGACTGAAGAATTCATGCTTTTGAACTGTGGTGTTGGAGGAGAGTCTTGAGAGTCCCTTGAACTGTAAGGAGATCCAACCAGTCCATCTTAAAGGAAATCAGTCCTGAATATTCATTGGAAGCACTGATGCTGAAGCTGAAACTCCATCCTTTGGCCACCTCATGTGAAGAACTGACTCATTGGAAAAGACCCTGATGCCAGGAAAGATTGAAGGCAGGAGGAGAAGGGGATAACAGAAGATGAGATGGTTGGACGAACCATCACTAACTCTACTGACATGAGTTTGAGTAAGTTCCTGGAGTTGGTGATGTACAGGCAAGCCTGGTGTGCTGTAGTCCATGGGATTGCAGAGTCAGACACAACTGAGCAACTGAACTGAACTAAACTGATATGAAAAGATGGTCAACATCACTAATCATCAGAGAAATGCAAATCAAAATCACAATGAGATACAAACTCACACCTGTAAGAATGGCTATCATTAAGAAGAACACAAATAACAAATGTTGGTGAGGATGTAGAGGAGAGGTAAACTTCATACACTGTTGGTGGGAATGTAAATTGGTACAGCCACTGTGGAAAACAGTATGGCAGTTTCTCAAAAAAACTAAAAATAGAAATACCATATGACCCAAAAATTCCACTCCTGGATATATACCAAAAAAAAATCAAAAATATTAATTTGAAAATGTATATGTACCCCAATATTCATAGCAGCATTATTTACAATAGCCAAAATATGCAAGCAGCCTGTGTCCATTAACAGATGAATGGATAAAGATGTGTGTGTGTGTGTGTGTGTGTGTGTGTGTGTCTGTGTATATCAGTTCAGTTCAGTTCAGTCACTCACTCGTGTCCGACTCTTTGTGACCCCATGAATCACAGCATGCCAGGCCTCCCTGTCCATCACCAATTCCTGGAGTTCACCCAAACTCATGTCCATCGAGTCAGTGATGCCATCCAACCATCTCATCCTCTGTCATCCCCTTCTCCTCCTGCCCCCAATCCCTCCCAGCATCAGGGTCTTTTCCAGTGAGTCAACTCTTCGCATGAGGTGGCCAAAGTATTGGAGTTTCGGCCTCAGCATCAGTCCTTCCAAAGAACACCCAGGACTGATCTTCTTTAGGATGGACTGGCTGGATCTCTTTGTAGTCCAAAAGACTCGAAAGAGTCTTCTCCAGCACCACAGTTTAAAAGCATCAATTCTTCGGCTTTCTTCACAGTCCAACTCTCGCATCCATACACGACCACTGGAAAAACCATAGCCTTGACTAGATGCACCTTTGTTGGCAAAGTAATATCTCTGCTTTTGAATATGCTATCTAGGTTGGTCATAGCTTTCCTTCCAAGGAGTAAGCATTTTTTAATTTCATGGCTGCAATCACCATCTGCAGTGATTTTGGAGCCAAAAAAAGAGAGTCTGACACTGTTTCCCCATCTATTTGCCATGAAGTGATGGGACCACATGCCATGATCTTAGTTTTCTGAATGTTGAGCTTTAAGTCAACGTTTTCACTCTCCTCTTTCACTTTCATCAAGAGGCTTTTTAGTTCCTCTTCACTTTCTGCCATAAGGGTGGTATCATCTGCATATACGAGGTTATTGATATTTCTCCTGGCAATCTTAATTCCAGCTTGTGCTTCTTTCAGTCCAGCGTTTCTCATTGTGTACTCTGCATAGAAGTTAAATAAGCAGGGTCACAATATACAGCCTTGACGTACTCGTTTTCCTACTTGGAACTAGTGTGTTGTTCCATGTCCAGTTCTAACTGTTGCTTCCTGACCTGCATATAGGTTTCTCAAGAGGCAGGTCAGGTGGTCTGGTATTCCCATCTCTTTCAGAATTTTCCACAGTTTCTTGTGATCCACACAGTCAAAGGCACTGGCATAGTCAATAAAGCAGAAATAGATGTTTTTTCTGGAACTCTCTTGCTCTTTCAATGATCCAGCGGGTGTTGGCAATTTGATCTCTGGTTCCTCTGACTTTTCTAAAACCAGCTTGAACATCTGGAAGTTCACAGTTCACGTATTGCTGAAGCCTGGCTTGGAGAATTTGAGCATTACTTTACTAGCGTGTGAGATGAGTGCAATTGTGTGGTAGTTTGAGCATTCTTTGGCATTGCCTTTCTTTGGGATTGGAATGAAAACTGACCTTTTCCAGTCCTGTGGCCACTGCTGAGTTTTCCAAATTTGCTGGCATATTGAGTGCAGCACTTTCACAGCATCATCTTTCAGGATTTGAAATAGCTCAACTGGAATTCCATCACCTCCACTAGCTTTGTTCGTAATGATGCTTTCTAAGGCCCACTTGACTTCACATTCCAGGAAGGCTGGCTCTAGGTGAGTGAGCACACCATGATGGGTATCTGGGTCATGAAGATCTTTTTTGTACAGTTCTGTGTATTCTTGCCACCTCTTCTTAATATCTTCTGCTTCTGTTAGGTCCATACCATTTCTGTCCTTTATCAAGCCCATCTTTGCATGAAATGTTCCCTTGGTCTATCTCATTTTCTTGAAGAGATCTCTAGTCTTCACCATTCTGTTGTTTCCCTCTATTTCTTTGCACTGGTCGCTGAGGAAGGCTTTCTTATCTCTCCCTGCTATTCTTTGGAACTCTGCATTCAGATGCTTATATCTTTCCTTTTCTCCTTGGCTTTTTGCTTCTCTTCTTTTCACAGCTATTTGTAGGGCTTCCTCAGATAGCCATTTTGCTTTTTTTGCATTTCTTTTTCATGGGGATGGTCTTGATCTCTGCCCCCTGTACAATGTCACGAACCTCCGTCCATAGTTCATCAGGTACTCTGTCTATCAGATCTAGTCCCTGAAATCTATTTCTCACTTCCACTGTATAATCATAAGGGATTTGATTTAGGTCATACCTGAATGGTCTAGTGGTTTTCCCTACTTTGTTCAATGTAAGTCTGAATTTGGCAATAAGGAGCTCATGTTGGATGCAATCTCAAAAAGTACAGAATGATCTCTGTTCGTTTCCAAGGCAAACCATTCAATATCACGGTGATCCAAGCCTATGCCCCAACCAGTAATGGTGAAGAAGCTGAAGTTGAATGGTTCTATGAAGACCTATAAGACCTTTTAGAACTAACACACAAAAAAGATGTCCTTTCATTATAGGGGACTGGAATGCAAAAGTAGGAAGTCAAGAAACACCTGGGGTAACAGGCAAATTTGGCCTTCGAGTACAGAATGAAGCAGGGCAAAGGCTAATAGAGTTTTGCCAAGAGAACGCACTGGTCATAGCAAACACCCTCTTCCAACAACACAAGAGAAGACTCTACACATGGACATCACCAGATGGTCAACACCAAAATCAGATTGATTATGTTCTTTGCAGCCAAAGATGGAGAAGCTCTATACAGTCAGTAAAAACAAGACTGAGAGCTGACTGTGGCTCAGATCATGATCTCCTTATTGAGTGTATATACATGCAATCAAATACTACTCAGTCATAAAAAAGAAAGAAATTTTGCCATTTGCAGCAACATGAATGAATTCAGAGGGTATCATGCTAAGTGAAATAAGTCAAACAGAGAAGGACAAATACTGTATGATATCATTTATGTTCAGATTCTAAGAAATACAAACTAGTGAATATAACAGAAAAGAAACAGACACACAGACATAGAGAACAAACTACTGGCGACCAGTGGGGAGAAGGAAGTGGATAAGAGCAAGATAGGAGTAGGGGACTAAGAGTTACAAGCTACTATTATAAATAAATAAGCTACAAGGATATATTGTACAGTACAGGGAATGTAGCCAATATTTTATAATAGTTATAAATGGAGTATAGCCTTTAACAATTGTGAATTGCTATATTATACACCTGTAATTTATATTATAGCATACTTCAACTACAATTCAATTAAAAAAATGATTTTTCCCGTTGTGTTCACTGTTGCTACCCAGATTCCTTTAGCAGAACTTGGCACATCATAGTTGCTCCACAAATATTTATTGAATAGCTAAATGAACAAGTGAATGGATGAATACCTGTTTTACAGATGAGGAAATTAAAGCCGAGAGAGACCAAGTCATTTGCCCAATGTCATCCTGTTACTAATGGTGAAGGTAGAATTCCAGACATGGTCTACCTGATGCCAGTGCCAAGTCTGAAGCACTCTCTACCCTTCTCAAAGGGGAGAGTGGTAATTTAGTCAGACAAAGTGTTCATTTTGATTCATCCCACCTAGACTTGGTACCACAGACTGAAAAGACAGAGGGGCCATATTTATTCTAACCTTTAATTGTAAGAGATCATTTTGTCTCCTAAAAAAAACAACAACAAGGTTTATCAATGTACACATTTACTTTTATACCAACACCAATGAATCAAGGTTCTCAAAATAATAAAATAATTCACGCAGGGAGCCTGACAGGCTACAGTCCATGGGGTTGCAAGGAGTTGGACGTGACTGAGCACTTGTTGGCAACAGCAACAAACCTAGTTAAGAAGATAAATATTTCTCTGACTTGGTAGATCTTCTTTGATTGACTCTGATCTAATCTGTATCATAGAATTACCCTAAGGAAGAAATTGTTTTTTCTGTAGTAAACTAAAAATGATTTTGAGTTCTGGTGCTCTCCCAATCAATACTGTCTGGTTGAAAGGATAAAAAGAATTACTGTATACAAGCTAAATAAACTGAAGCTTAGGAATAAAACTGTTTCAAAAAATAAATTTCCAGAACAAAATATTTTATTCATACACAGCCAAGTGAATTCCTATTGGATGAACCAACTTTTCAGTTACTAAAACTCTCCAGTGTTTGCAACATAGCCATAATTTCATTGTTAATTATGATACATATTTAAACACCCAATGTTTCATACTGGAAAGCTTTGCTACCAGAAAGCAGGGAACAGATATTTCACCTGAAATACTCTATGATACTGAAACCCGAGGGTCCTATACATGTAAGATTTCATGTAGAGAAAAGTTGTAAGCAAGCTCTTTACTACAAATATTCATTACTATCCACATCAGATCTTAGGAACTAAAAGAGTGGTTTACAACTACTTATGTCAGTACCAATCTTGTACTCCCCCAGTGAATAACAATTCATGCTGGTGGGTAGTAAAGAATGTGTATTTTATATCTTTAACTGGTTATTTTACTACATTGTCCCTCTTAGGAAAAACATGGATATTAAAAATACATATAACCATGAAGATCAGTAATTCTTCAGCTTTTGTCTCCAAGTAAATATTTCTTGAGTATCTACTATCCATCTCTGTTAACTGCTAGAAATACAAAGATGAAAAAGATTTGATCTCTGCTTTGATATTTATGTTCAGGAGAGAGGCTAATCATTATATTTCAATCCAACAAAAATTTATTGAGTAGTATTACAGGAAATTTTTAATAAAATTGAATGATATTAACTGAACTCTGGGCAGAAGGAATTGAATACACAAAAATCAGGAGTTGGAAAGATGCATTTGTGTCCTTGTCAATGCTAAGAATCTCAACATGACTTTAGTGTGAACAAAGTATGGGCAATGCATCTAGAAACAAGAGTCAAAGAGTAGTTGAGACTCAATCCTGAAGTGATTCAAATGTCTGGGTTTTATGCTGGAAACAATAGAGAACTGTGAGATTTCCAGGGAGGGGCAAGGTCACATCAGGACTGTAAAAATAGAACTCTGGCAACAGGACTGTACAGGAGAAAGATCACGAATCAAGAGTGAAACATAAACCACCTCCTCTAAAAGCTATGGAACCAACAGTCTTGTAAGTAAAACTGATGGAATTTGACAACCAATTAGATATTGGACACGAGATTCAAAGAAGGAGTAGAATCAAGGATGATGGCTACATCTCCAGCCAGGTGGCTAAAAGAAGGATGATCCTATGGAGTAACGCAGAAAACTCCAGAGGAAGACTGCAGTCCGGGCACCAGTGCAGAAAGGCAGTGAGATAGATGGTTTGGGATTTGTAGCATGGGGGAGAGAGCAGAAGATTCATGGAAGAAAGACCTGTGGAACCCTTGGAGACTCAGAAGTGAAATAAGCCGACTGACCTACATTTAGCACGAGAATGGGAGCTGTACTTGCATGCACTTGGGAGACTCCTGAGGGATAGAGTGGAAAATAGGAGAGAAAGCAGAAGATAGCACCTTTGGAGTGGCCACCACTTCAAGACCAGGTGAAGCAAATGAGGCAGAGGAGGTATAACAGGGGACACAGAGGCAGGAGGTGAACCAGAGCAGTGCAGCAGGCAGTCGGGAGGCCTGAGGAAGAGCTCAGGGAGGAGGGACGGTAGACACTGGCAGCTGCTTCGGAGGTATCGAAAGGATGACCAACAGTGCTCCATGCTTAGGGGATTGGTACTTATTGAAGCAAATGTGTTTGCTCTTGTTCAATCAAATGGTCATCTAGGGAATATCGGGGCAGGCATGAGTAATAAAGCTGCCAGAGGAATAAAAATCATTGGATTTGATAAGATTGTAAAGCTGAACAGCAAGAAAATCTGCCTGCCTGGTAGGTGTCCCATGCTCCAACAAACACTGCTGTAGAGACAAGCCATCCTTTAGCAAGGCCTCAGGCAACTCAGAAAACAGCAGTCCTGCGTGCTGCGTATCGGGCCGGCTGTCTTAAACAACACAAAAGTAGTCAGCAACCTCTACAGGACATTTGCTTTTTGTTTTCAAAGTGTATTGCTTTTCTTTTCTCTAACACATGGTTTATAAAACAGAAAGGAGAAGTTAGCAGTTTTATGTATTTGGAGACTAGAACTCATGAAGATTAAATGACTTCTCAAGGCCCCACACTCAGTTGGTAACTGGCTGCTCGGTGACATAGAAAGCGTCCGGCAGAAGTTCCAACCTCTAATCTCCTAACTTAGTCTCTATCCCAGGGATGTCCTCCTTCTATCTGGAGCCAAGCCGATTGCATCCATACTGGACCCTGTGCCTACCCACTCTTCCCAAAGCTTGCTTTCTCAGCTCTCCCTTTTCCTTCTCCTTGGACTCATCCCCTTGGATCATTCTCCCTCTTTATAAAATATCCTTTCAATTCAACTTCCCTTCAGAGACAAATGTCTTAAAAGATGGTTTTACTCTGATGTGACCACTCCACTCATTTCCATTTATTCTCTGCCTGAGTTTTATTAGGCTTTCTCCCTGTCATTCACTGAAAGCTTTCACCAAGATTAAGTATTATTTGATTTGAGCATGTTGTGTGTGTGTGAGTCACTCACTTGTGTCCAACTCTTGGAAATGGCAACCCACTCCAGTATTCTTGCCTGGAAAATCCCATGGATGGAGGATCCTGGTTGGCTACAGTCCGTGGGGTCACAAAGAGTCGAACATGACTGAGTGATTTCACTTCACTTCACTTCGTGACCCCAAGGACTGGGGTCCACCAGGCTCCTCTGTCCATGGGATTCTCCAGGCATGAATACTGGAGTGGGTTGCTATTTCCTTCTCCAGGGGATCTTCCTGACCCAGGGATCAAACCTGGGTCTCCTGCATTGCAGGCAAATTTGAATATCAAATCCCGAGGCTTACTTTGAATTATCAGTCCTTCTTGAGCTGGAGGCCATAATAGATACAGCTTTGAATCTTTCTACCCTTCTTCTCTCACTATTGTCTTCTGGTCTCTAGATCATCTCTTCTCTGCCTCTCTTTTTTTTTTTTTTCCTATTCTTCAATATTAGGATTCTTTACTCTTGGTCTACACACATTTTTTTGAAAAATGATCTTTTCCTTTTCCATGGCATCGCCTACCACTTTTACCTTAAAATTCCTAAATCTCTCTTTGTAGCTCTGATAAGTTATTCTAGAAACCTAGTTTTGATGGCTTTAGCTTTTATATCTATAGCTAATACTGCTTTTATATCTATAGCTAATACTGCTTTTATCTAAGTTAGAAAGACATGCAAAAAAGTCTTACTTTTTTGTTACTTACTTTCCTGTGAGAATCTCACTGACATCTAGGTGGTTCTAGTTCCAACAGTCCAGAAGAAAAGTCACTACTCAACAGTAACATCCCCTCTTACTTATATAACTGCTTTTTTCCCCCTGATTTTCTTAAAGGTTCCTATCTTTTAGAATTTTCTCATTGAATTTTCTTAGTGTTACCCACTAGTTCTGAATTAAGTTGGATGACTATACTGTTGTCCTTTTTCTTCATTTTATTAATAGGTAGGAATAGAAATACCCTGGTAGACTTAAGCAATGAAACTTTATGAAATATCGATGCCTCTCTTACCACTTCCTCTCTTCTTCCTCTTCATGACCAATCAATAAAGGGGGTCCCTGTCTGACATTCTTCAAGTCAGGACAAATCTGTGCTTCAGTCATTAAGTTTAGTTTAGCGTAGTTTACTTAGTTTAGTCAGGCAAGGTAGAAGGATTGAGGTCCAGGGTTTTGTGAAAAGCCTCGGAAAACAGAAAGGATCAGCAGCGGGCAGGACCATTGCTGGTGGCTTCTGAGCCTCCCACTGGACACGGAACAACAGGCTGGTTCCAAATAGGAAAAGGAGTGCGTCAAGGCTGTATATTGTCACCCTGTTTATTTAACCTATATGCAGAGTACATCATGAGAAACGCTGGACTGGAAGAAACACAAGCTGGAATCAAGATTGCCGGGAGAAATATCAATAACCTCAGATATGCAGATGACACCACCCTTATGGCAGAAAGTGAAGAGGAACTAAAAAGCCTCTTGATGAAACTGAAAGTGGAGAGTGCAAAAGTTGGCTTAAAGCTCAACATTCAGAAAACGAAGATCATGGCATCCGGTCCCACCACTTCATGGGAAATAGATGGGGAAACAGTGGAAACAGTGTCAGACTTTATTTTTCTAGGCTCCAAAATCACTGCAGATGGTGACTGCAGCCATGAAATTAAAAGACGCTTACTCCTTGGAAGGAAAGTTACGACCAACCTAGATAGCATATTGAAAAGCAGAGACATTACTTTGCCAACAAAGGTTCGTCTAGTCAAGACTATGGTTTTTCCTGTGGTCATGTATGGATGTGAGAGTTGGACTGTGAAGAAGGCTGAGCACAGAAGAATTGATGCTTTTGAACTGTGGTGTTGGAGAAGACTCTTGAGAGTCACTTGGACTGCAAGGAGATCCAACCAGTCCATTTTAAAGGAGATCAACCCTGGGATTTCTTTAGAAGGAATGATGCTAAAGCTGAAACTCCAGTACTTTGGCCACCTCATGCAAAGAGTTGACTCATTCGAAAAGACTCTGATGCTGGGAGGGATTGGGGGCAAGAGGAGAAGAGGACGACAGAGGATGAGATGGCTGGATGGCATCACTGACTCGATGGACATGAGTCTGAGTGAACTCCGGGAGTTGGTGATGGACAGGGAGGCCTGGCGTGCTGCGATTCATGGGGTCGCAAAGAGTCGGACACGACTGAGCGACTGATCTGATCTGATCTGATCTGAGCTTCCCTGGCCTCACTGGAATAGCCAGTAACTAGCTACTGGGCCCTGAGATAGTCATTTAAGCTTCATGCATTCTAATCTCCAGATACATAAACTGCTAACTTCTTTCTACTTTATAAACAATGTGTTACAGAAAAGAAAAACAAAACAATTTGACAAGTAAAAGGAAATGTGCGGTAGATGGTTGCTGACTACTTTTGTGTTGTTATAAGATAGCCGGCCCAATATCCAGCACTCATGACTGCTGTTTTGTGAGTTCCCTGAGGCTTTGCTAATGGATGGCTTGTCTCTACAGCAGTGTTTGTTGGAGCATGGGACACCTACCAGGCAGGCAGATTTTCTTGCTGTTTGGCTTCACAATCTTATCAAATCCAGTGACTTTTACTCCTCTGGCAGCTTTATTACTCATGCCTGCCCCGATATTCCCTAGATGACTGTTTGATCGAACAAGAGCAAACACATTTTCTTCAATAAATACTGATCTCCCAATTATGGAGCACTGTTAGTCATCCTTTCAATCCCCCTGAAGCAGCTGACAGTGTTTACCATCCCTCCTCCCTGGACTCCTCCCCTGGCTTCCCTGACTATGGGTTATAGGCAAAAGAGTTGGAAAGCTACCACTTCAGTGTAGAGCACTAAGCAGAAGGTGACATCAAGATCAAGAATAGAGATAAGGAGAAGTTTCTAAATCAAGATCAAGAATACAGATAAGGAGAAGCTTCAGGGATTAACAATCAAATATACCTGAGATTCCTAATTCTCTGTTTCTCTAATGAGCAAATAGAAATCTAATTTGATGGCTTGAGGTGTTAAAGTCCAAGTACAATCAACTGTTTTGTCTAACTATTGGTTTAAGTAGAATTTCTTTTTTTAACTGCTTCAACCCATGGCCCTTTATAAACTAATTTCTTGATTGTTTTGGATCAGTTAGCAGAGTTAAACTGAAACGCAGAAATAATCTGTTATTTAGAAAAAAAAATTATGCTCTGAGAATGAAGTTTCAGTAATAAAACCCTGAGTTTTAAGTGCTAGCCCAGTTTTTAGTATCTCTGATATCTACACAGTTCAAAGCAGATTTTTAAAAGAAATTCTTTTGAAGCAGAAAATTGACTCAATGTAGTTTTTTCATTCTGTTACACATATTAAACTTTGATTTGGGTGACGGAAAGAGGTGGAAAGAAATGGAGAGGTGTGGGGGGAGAGGTCAATAAGGTTATAAATTTTGAATTACAAAGAGACCAGAGAATATTGTCCGAGAAATGAAGAGTCATTCATGCCCTTGAAGATGAAGAATGGAGTTGCCAGTTAATGCCAAGAGCAATTCTCCTCTGAAATGGAGGTGAGTGGTTCTAGATGAGACACGAGGGTGGTGTGACAGTGGCTGCAACGCACACACACACACACACACACACACGCACACACGCACACACGCACACACAAGCACACACACACGCGCGCGCGCACATACACACACACACACACGCACACACAAGCACAAACACACGCGCGCGCGCACACACACACACGTGCGCGCGCACACACATACGCACACACGCACACGCACACGCACACACACACACACAGCAGAGGCTAGGCTTAAACCAGCCTGGGTTCAAATCCCAGCTCACTCACTTACTAATTGTGATCTTGGGCAAATCATTTAACCTCAGTAAGTTAGTAACTTCATCTGATGGTATCTTGGGAAGTCTGCTCAAGGTTGTTATTAGGTGGGAATAAGACAATTCCTGTAATGTGCTCACAGGGCAATGTGGTCAGTACTATTTCAACATAATGATTCCATTTACTTCCTAAGACTGCCATAGCAAAGTAGCACAATTTGAGTGGTTTCAAACAATAGAAGTGCTTTATCTTAGCAAGGTATTTGAAAGACCTTGTGTGCTGTGTGTCGAGTCGCTCAGTCGCGTCCGACTCTGCGACCTGATGGACTGTGTAGCCCGCCAGGCTCCTCTGTCCATGGGGATTCTCCAGGCAAGAATACTGGAGTGAATTGTCATGCCCTCCCCCCCAGGGGACCCTCTCAACCCAGGGATCGAATCCAGGTCTCCCGCATTGCGGGCGGATTCTTTGCCTGCTGAGCCAGCAGGGAGGGCCCTAACCCCTCTGACCTGCTGGGGAAGGACTCTTCCTCCTCCAGCTTCCCGTAGCCCCGCCTTGCCTGGCTTGTGACAGCGAAACTCCTTCTCTCACATGGTGCTCTCCCTGTGTCTCTCCACACAGTCTTTCCTCTGAGCAGGTCTGTCTCTGTAACCAAACTTCCCCTTTTAATAAAGACACCAGTCATATGGGATCAGGGCCCACCCCAATGACCTCACTTGGGTAGTGGCGGCAGCCCACCTGTAGCAAGTGGGATCTTAGTTCCCTGATCAAGGATTGAATTCACCCACCCCCTGTAGTGGAAGCACGGAGTCTAAATT
Organism: Bubalus bubalis; assembly: GCF_019923935.1. Lineage (NCBI taxonomy): Eukaryota > Metazoa > Chordata > Mammalia > Artiodactyla > Bovidae > Bubalus > Bubalus bubalis. The sequence goes on along the minus strand of NC_059158.1, from coordinate 71,071,584 downwards.
ACTGGGCTGCTAGGGAAGACCCCCCCTTATCCCCACTCCCACCCAATGACCTCATTTTTAATTGAGTCCTGTGTAAAGATTCTATTTCCAAATAAGGTCACATTTGAAGTCCTGGGAGTTTCGGCTGCAGCCTATCTTTTTGAAGGGAACACAATTTGACTAATAACGACTCACTAAATTGTCTTGCTAGAGATATTTTGCAGGAGATAAGTTAGTAGAGGACATTAAAACTGTAGAATATCTGTCTCTAGTGAATCATCTTCTGTTTCTTTTTCTTTTTAAAGGAAGGAATTCTTGATCTTTTTCTCTAATGACTTCTGTGTAGAGTCAGAGTTAGCTGAGTCTGGGATGGCTGGGTGTGACTTCTTTGTCATCCTATGGTTTCCGGGTCTTGAGGAAAGGAAAATAGCCATAGGCTTGGGCAACCAGGCCTGCAGAAGAACAACATACTGCAAAAAAAGTGCATGTATTTCCATCTGAACTGTTTGTTAATCACCTAACAACCTCAACTATGCTCATCACAATTGGAAGAAAATGGCTCTTCAATGGAATTTAAATGAGTGTAAATTAAACACTTGTCAATCAAAATTAATTCTCAGCCAATTTCTTTTTTGTCTTCTTAAATGTTTTCAATGAGTAATACACACTTTTACATAGTTTTCCTGCCATGACCCTGATTCTAACCCCACTTTCATCATGAAAAATAACACCAAAACACTACACATTCATTTCCAGTTTATATGCTTTACAAAGCGACATGTATTTTTGCCCAGAATACTGGACCCTGCTGTGAAGGTTTGATCTCTTAACACTGCAACCATGGGGACACCTATCAAAGGCTTCACATTAACATACGAAATAAAAATAGGAATATCTGAGGACTAAATTCAGTAGTGAATCCAGCACCTTTTATTTTTTGTTCAGGGCTGCTTTGATCCACCTTCACTCAAATGCATTAATGATCTTCTCTAACAGATCCCTTCATTATAGTTTACATTTACCTCAGTTTTCTCAAGTAGTTAATAATCTGAAAATGAATACCCTCAGGATAATGTATGAAAATGTATGCACTTGGGATACATTTCTTTTAAAAACTGCTAATTTCAGGTCTGACTCCAGTTGAGGGTCGGCTTCATTGCTATCAGCAGTAGTAATAGATTACGGCCACCAGGTGGCACTATAAGCAATGGGCTACCGGTGCTTATTTTAATCAGCACCTATTCTAAAAGCTGACATGTAAAATATCATGTATGAAACCAGTTGCCAATCCAGGTTCGATGCACGATACTGGATGCTCGGGGCTAGTGCACTGGGACGACCCAGAGGGATGGTATGGGGAGGGAGGAGGGTGGAGGGTTCAGGATGGGGAACACATGTGTACCTGTGGCGGATTCATTTTGATATTTGGCAAAACTAATACAATCTTGTAAAGTTTAAAAATAAAAAAAATAAATAAAAAAAAAAGGCTGATCCAGTCCAAGTGGTTCTGAGAAAACTGGAAAACTCTTAAGACTACAGGGAAGAATGGAGACAAGAAAAGATTACATAAATAGAATAAACTGACTATAATTATCATATCAAAAACACAATCCAGTTCTACTACACTACACTACTATTCAAGACACTGCTCTTATTCACTATAATGAATTAGTTACTTAAAATATGAAACAGAAATTATGAGGGTTTTGTTACTTGATGGACTGAAGGAAACTTTTTCATATGGTATGGGTTTCTTAATTATTTTATTTTGAAAAACATGACACCAGTGAATCTATAGTTGACTTGGAAGACAGGCTGAAAACTAAGAATTAATAGTTCACTAGTTATAGCCATAATGTAAACAAGTTTGGTCATCAAGTCTGTATAATATGATTATTTCAGTCAAGTAAGCAAGGCAACTGGCATTGACAAGTTAGAAAAGTGACCTTCCAGATTAAGAATGTTGAAGCTGATGATGGACTGTTATTTAGGAGTATATGACAAACTCAACTCCCAAAGTTGCACCAATTAATAAAACAAATCAGCAACATATCTTTTCTTTAATGCAATGGTACTCATATTTACTTATATTATATAACTGTTGCAGGGCTTAGGAAAAGAAGTGATTTACATAAAAATTTGAAATTTGCCAATTACTGGCAAATTTTTTTTGCCATCTACTTAATACTATGTCTGAATATTATGTTGATTTTAGACTGGTGCTGAATGGAAGAGCTAAAAATGATGCATAGCAAAAATGCATGAAATTGTTTGCTCATCAAAAACAGACTGTAACAGCAGGGCAAATGAAAAGTTAGTCCACATAAAAAAATCTAGAATTTTTCTCACGAAATCAATAGCATATTGCTGAAGGTATGTCTGATTGGCATAAGTACACTTTTTAAAAATTTAGATACAGTTGACATATAACATTATATTAGCTGTAGGTGTACAACAGAATGATTCAATACTTATATATACAGTGCATGTACACTTTTTAGAAGTGTGAGATATATATGTACAATATGATATGAGTTACAGGTGAACAACACAGTGATTCACAAGTTTAAAGGTTATATTCCATTTACAGTTATTATAAAACACTGGCTGTGTTCTGTGTGGATAATATATCCTTGTAGCTTATTTTACACATGATAGCTTGTACTTCTCAACCCTCCACCCCTATCTTGCCCCTCCCCACCTTCCTCTCCCTACTGGGAACCACTAGTTCGTTCTTTATATCTGTGAGTCTGTTTCCTTTATATTATATTCACTGGTTTGTTTTATTTTTTAGATTTCACATATAAGTGATTCATTACAGTATTTGTCTTTCTCTGTCTGATTTATTTAAATTAACATAATACCCTCCAAGTCCATCTGTGTTACTGCAAATGGAAAAATTTGCATGGACACTTTTAACTGAGTCAAAGTAAACCCAGAAGGGAGGTAAATGTTGTTTATACCACTGCCTCCTTTGAACGTTTTCAAATTATGGGGTTTAATGTCTTATGCTTTTATTCTTGATTCTGCATTAATTTGCACCTACTTATATCTTCAGTCCCCAATTAAATCAAAAGTTCCTTGGACTCAGTAAAATACCTCTTAATTTTTAAGTCCCCCACAGTCATAATAACAATAATATAATAAAGGCTGTCTTTGGTTAAGGTCTTATTAGATGTTAGGTATTGTGATAAGTAGGTATCACCTCACATATACCTCGCCAAAAAATCCCAGGAGGTTAGTCCTAATGCCCTGCCTGTTAACAAAGGGGAGACAAAGGTATAAGTTAATTCTCCAAGTTTCCACAACTCCTGAGTAGCAGAGCCCAGTTTTGAATTAAAAAAAAAAAAAAAAGACTTTATGCCAAAGCCCTTGGCTCACCTTAGCGGGGAGGCAGAGGCACAGTGGTTAAGGGCACATCACCTGAAGTCTCTCTGGCTCCCAGGCTGGCTGGCTTTATGGTCTTGGAACATTACTCAGGCATTCTGTGTCCCGATTTAGTTATTATACCGGCCAGCAGTTCATAAGGTAGAAATTCAAAATCTCTTACTAAGAACCTTCTAGTTTCTCTCAGGTACTTCCAAACAAATAAATCCTTTTGTGAAATATTCTCCAGCTGCTTTAATAGACTAATAAATCAGTCAACTCACATCTGATAGAACTGAAATAAGGTGGGTAGCTGATTTCCCATAGTGGTCCCTGGGGGCTTCTGACAGGTGGCACTGTTCTGTGACGACTAGCATTTCAGGCTTTTGTAGTTAAAATAGCGTTTGCTTTCTCCAGCAAATCTACTACATGTCAAGCAGGGTTGGCAACTGAGATGAATAATGTAGATGAACAATAAGCCTTTGGAAAAACTATAATTTGGAGTACTACTGAGTCTGAACGTTACTAAATCGTATTGAGGGATTACCACAATTTTACCTTGTTTAATTTAATCTGTATGTGGCTTTCATTTTCCAAATACCCATACTCTTTTGGGAGTACTGGGAAACCTGTGATTTGAGCTAAAATTACATAAATCAGGGAATATAGAAGCTTAAGAGAGGTTCCTATAATTTTCTGGTGATTCATTTAAACCAAACAATCAGTAAGGAATAATACTCTCTTCTTACTTTCAAAGGCATTTGGGGCATTCAGCCACCATATACAGAGCCATTCATTAATCCATTCATCCGTGGCATAGGAGGCAACACGAGGTAGCGGAAAGAACTCTGAACTCAATGTTGAGAAATGTTGAGTTAATCCAAGCCCTGCTACTAACCAGTCATGTCTCATTAGACAAATCCCTTCTTCTGACTCAGTTTCCTGCTCTGTAAAAGTAAGACAGTCTCTGTTCTTTTTTTCAGTGAGACCAGTAAAGTATTTATTAGGATAAAAAAAGAGTACAGTATGTGTTGATTGACACTCGGGCAGACTCGGAGCGTCCCTAAGTTGCTGATATCTGTTCTTGAACTTTAAAGTTTTAAGAACTGCTGTAGAGTAAAAACAAAAATATTTATTTATGTGGGAACCCAGGAGTTAAACTCGTGGGTTCTCTTCATTCTTTACATGAAGAGCCAGAAGAATGTCCAGGGCTTATACTTGCTTCTTTAAAGTTGACACATTGAGACATTACTTTGGGAAAGATCCAATAAATCCTTCCTTCTTCCCCCCAAAAATTAAAAAGTTGAGACATTTTGTTGGAAAAAGGAGTAGTTACCTTAAAAAACATAAGCCAAATGATCTTAGATTAAAAACCTTTTGCTCTAGTATAAGTTTCTCAAACAAGAGACTGCCAAACTATTTCAATTAGCAAGAAAAATATAAAAAGGGAAAAAGAGACTCTAACTTTCAGAGTCTTCATTTTTTTTTGTCCAAGACGAGAGTAAGATTAACCCCACCCTGTTGCATGTAACTACAGACCTGGAAAGGAATAAAAGAATAATAGCCCTGGACTATCACGTCCCTGGGGGTGGGAGCACCCCGGTCATCCTCTTCCATGTTGAGACATTCAGTGAAGTGAGGTCCCAGCACCTACCATCAGACCAATACACTCTCTTTTTTTTTTTTCTTCCAACTGATTTATTTATTTATTTGGCTGTGTGGGGTCTTGGTTGCAGCATGTGGGATCTAGTTCCCTGACCAGGGATAGAACCTGGGCCCCCTGCATTGGAAGCTCAGGATTTCAGACTAAATACACCCTTGACTCCCTTCCCTTATTCCTCAGCTATGTCTTTTCCTCTTGCTGCAGTGTCAGCCTGGGGGAGCCATGTACTTGGACAGAGCAGAGGACAAGCAGGAGCATCCCTGGTAGTGGATCACAGCCTTTTCACAGCCCCCTCGGGCTTGCTCTGCCCATGACAGACCCTGTTTCATGAATGGGGTGGATGCTCTGCATTTGCTCTTAGAAAAACATGGGGAGAGTTATGGAGCTGGTTCCAGTCCCAACTCACTGCTTCCCAGTGGTGTGTCTTACTCTCTGGGCCGTGGTTTCCTCTTCTTGAAAATGGGGATTTTAATACCTCCCTAGATTATCCTACCGTGGTACCACAACTGCAGCAACTCACAGAAGGAAAAATGGAGAACTGATATCACAGGGACTCTCGGGAAATGTCTGAGCTGTGGGCCCACGTCTGCACTGTGTCTGGCAGCCTGGACTTGCTGGGAGTCCATTTGCATTAGACACGGAGAAGTCTCCTGGGAAATAAGCTTACCTGGGGGCTCAGTGGATAGAAAATCAACCCAGGTTTGATCCCTGAGTTGGGAAGATCCCCTGGAAAAGGGAATGGCAACCCACTCCAGTAGTCTTGCTTGGAGAATTTCACGGGCAGAGGAGCCTGGCGGGCTACAGTCCACGGGGTCGTAAAAGTCGGACATGACTTAGCGACTAAACCAAGGGAAGAGAAGGGCAGACCCACACTTAGCCCTGTAACAATGCCTCAGTTGTCGGTGGAAGCGAGTGACCAGTAGGATATCCTGTTTGACAGTCATAATTGTGGCTGACCTCGCCTCCATATACTTAGGTTCGATTTCCAACAAAGACAAGAATAGGACATGTAAAGAGCTCGTGACATTAGGGGATGAAAGTTCTTCACTCCCAGGGTAACGGTAGTTTCCAGCCACGATGAAGTGTCTGGTAGGAGGCAGCCCAGCTTTTGTCAACTAAGGGATGCTGCCTTCATGAGGCTTAGACCAACAGATGCCCACAGTGCTTAAGGAAAATAAAAAGACTTGTTTATGAACGCATATCAGACATCACTCTGGGGCTTCCCAGAAGTAGATAGAAAGACCTGAAGAACTGAAGAACCATAGTATCAAAGGTGGTTGAAAAGTAGAAAAATACAATGTGACCACAGCCGAAGCTCTATTAATGACTTCGGCTTCTACCTGCAGCTTAAATTGATGACCTCTGTAAAACACAGCGATATATCTATAGCGTGCTGAAAGGTTTAACTAGGAGACCGATACTCATGCATACACCTGGCCCTACTAGCTGAGACTATTTGTTTACCAAGTGTTAACTGTATCTGTTCCCAAGCCTGTTTATGTCCATTGTACTTATTATTGTAAGTTCAGGTACAAATACATAAACTGAACAACATAAAAAAAGAAAATTTGTTTTATTTCTAGGAAAATTAAGTTGAAATACAGAGAGTTTGATAAAATTATGTCATCAAAAGTAAAAGCTCTCAGATGTAGGTAAGAAAATCATAAAAAATTGGAGAAAAATCATAAAAGTCTAGAAGGATTCTAGATTTTTTCACAAGTGCCTTTTAACTCTAGCTCCATTTTTAAATCAAACTAAATTATCAACCATACATAAATCATTATGGGTGTGCTTTATATAAAGAAAACAAAGTGATTGTCTAGTTAATGGATCCTCAATCAAAAGAAACACTTGCCTGACAATAACAAATGGTCTGATGGATGTACATTAACATTTTTAATTAAAATGTTTAAGATGTATATGTACTGCTTTTAAATAATTCGTCATTTTAATGAATTTAGGGCTACCTGGGGGCGTGCTTAGTTGCTCAACGACGTGTCCAACTCTTTGCAACCCCATGGACTGTAGGCCACCATGCTCCTCTGTCTATGGAATTTTCCAGGCAAGAATACTGGAGTGGGTGGCAACTTCCTCCTTCAGGGGATCTTCCCAACACAGGGATTGAACCCAGGTCTCTTGCATCTCCTGCAATGGCAGGTGGGTTCTTTACCACTGCGCCATCCACCCAACCAAGACCTAATCATATCAGATAAGAAGCCTTCTCTTATTATTGTGATCCTATTTCAACCTAACTTAGTATGTCTTTCAGATTTTACAGAGTACACAGTAACTCTAAAACTAAATCTGTTTTACTGAAAGAACTGTATTTAGATAACTGAGCCAAGTCTTAGAAATTGAAATGCTAACTCCAAAGACTGACTACAATACTGAGTGTCCAGTGTTTTCCAGCAAACGTTCCTGACTACATCTCTCTGGGTATTTTTGGGAACAGAAGCAGATCCAGCCACTGATGTCTGGCTTACATAGCAAAACTTTACAGTAAAATTTCAGGGATTCCATGAAGACTCTGTGTCCCTCAAGTATACCCCCACCAGCCTGCAGATGTCTACAAGGATACAGATGATACTGTTTTTCTTATTGCTTTTTGACAGCAGCTTTTCCTACTGTCAGAACTGAGGGCCAGAAGAAACCGCTAACCCTCATGGGGAAGAAGAGGGAAAAAGGCAAAGAGCAAAGGGCCTAGAATATCAACTATATAGTCCAAGTCTCCTAACCTTCTCGAATGCTTGATAACATCAAGTATTTTCTCAAGCATTTGACTATCGTGGGACAGCTATTAATTCACATCTTATAGAAGCATATTGTTAGTGAAATGTTTGCTTTTTGAACCACATCTTCCTTATCTCTAAGTGGTAGTCACATAAACTAAGGTGTTACATACGAAGGTGTCTAATACAATCAGTGAAGTGAAGTGAAAGTCACTCAGTCGTGTCCAACTCTGTGACCCCATGGACTATACAGTTCATGGAATTCTCTAAGCCAGAATACTAGGGTAGCCATTCCCTTCTCCAGGGGATCTTCCCAACCCAGGGATTGAACCTGGGTCTCCCATATTGCAGGCAGATTGTTTAACAGCTGAGCGACAAGGGAAGCCCCTGATACAGTAAGCCACTCCACGAATGCTGGTTTCATGGCCCTGCGTGTGTTATTTTTTTTTCTCATCAGAAATAGATGTTTTATTAAACACCTTGATAAGTAAGATGTTGTCTCTAAGAATGATTTTGTTTAGAAACAACTATTTATATGTGACTACTGCATTAAAAATATGGCATCTACTCTTTTCTTATGGATTTAAATACAGAAGAAATATCTCCGTTATGTTTTGATTTTTGTCATTCAGTAAAATTTATGTTTTGCTTAATACTTCATGGTATAACAAAAAGAACCAAGCAATGGTCTCCTACTAGTTTCCCAACGGCTCTGAAATGTTCCTCAGAGTTAATGCTTTCTCCTCCATCACTACAGTCCATCCGGTAAAAGCTGACCAGCTGTGTAAACCGAGAATCAGTGAGCAGAGTGGCTATAAACACACGGAGAGCTAAGTGCGAGAAGGCACCGGATGCCGTCACTGCCACACACAGAAGCTTGTAGGCAATGCTTTCCTGTCTAAGTTTTGTGAGAACCTTCACTCTATGTAGAGAGTGAAAGCTACCCAGGTCTGGGTCCACAAACAAAACATTCGCCATGAGCCTTCTGTGATTATCCCAGGGATTCAAGAATGTCAACGATATCCACACTGAGCCTTCGGGGGTCACCACTCGACCCTCTGTGGCTCTACCTGAACCTGTGGCTGCCACAAATATAGAAACTCTCAGACCCACCCTGTGCAGCTTCTCCAAGAAGCCGCTTGCTTCTTTTGCACAGGAGTGGCTGTCAACTTCCGCCTGGGAACTACAGTGGTTTCCATAAATTTAATACTGTGTGACACCATAAACAAAATTTACCCATTCTGTTATTGCTTTCTAACTGCGCAGATTTAAGCAAATCCTTCTCGACCTTTATATTTCCAGACCAAAGAGCTGGGCCAGCTTCCTGGCATGTGACCTGTGCAGTCACATAGAGCCCTGTGCTTCAAAGGGTCCTGAGCCTGCTTTAATGCCCGACTGTCACAGGCTTAGAATTCTTAATAAGTTTTGGACAAGGAACCCAGCATTTTCATTTTGCACTGGACCCTACAAATTATGTAGCCAGTCCTTCCACAGAGTCTGAATTGTCTAGGTCTATTCTCATGTGAAGATCCATTTTTCTCTTCACTGCTGTGCCTCCGGGATTAAGCCAAGAACTAATTCTTTAAGTCAAAAGGACAAGTGAAACCAAGATCCACAGACAGAAGCTGTGGAAAGCCTGTTCCCACAACTAGTGTACTGGCAATAAGAGATACATACTGAAATTAGAGCCTCTGAAAATTTCTTGGTATTTTCTGTAGCCACCTTATTTTTTCCTTGCTCAAAACTAACAAGAATCTTCCAGGTACACCAATGTTATGTGTATTACACATAAAAATGTATCACTTCTGTTTACTTATGAGAGATGTCCTGGCTAAATCAGCAAAAGAAGTTTGTCTATTAACTGTGCTGAAAGCCCCCTGCACATGATAAACTTTTTGGTGAGCTCAGGGTCTGATTCCATTGTTTTGCACAGCGTTCTTTTAAGTGGTCCTCAAAATCTGTCATACAGTCTCAAACAACTGATAGCTTTAGTGTCTCTCTTATGTCAAGGCTTCCCTGGTGGCTCAGATGGTAAAGAATCTTACTGCAATGCAGGAGACCCAGGTTCGATCTTTATATCGGGAAGATCCCCTGGAGAAGGGAATGGCAACTCACTCCAGTATTCTTGCCTGGAGAATTCCATGGACAGAGGAGCCTGGTGGGCTGCAGTTCATGGGGTTGCAAAGAGTCAGACAGACTGAGCAACTAACACTTTCACTTATGTCAGAAAATACATAAGAATGACAACGCAAGCAATTCACTCTGCTTAAGAAAGATAAGCAATTCACTAGAGACGTGGACAGCTTTCATTCCAATCCCAGAGAGGGGCAATGCCAAAGAATGTTCAAACCACCACGTAATTGCACTCATTTCATATGCTAGCAAGGTTATGCTCAAAATCCTTCAAGCTAAGCTTCAACAGTACGTGAAAAGAGAACTTCCAGATGTACAAGCTGGATTTAGAAAAGGCAGAGGAACCAGAGATCAAATTGGCAACATTCATTGGAGCACAGAAAAAGCAAGCAAATTTCAGAAAAAACATCTACTTCTGCTTCATGGACTATGCTAAAGCCTTTGACTGTGTGGATCACAACAAACTGTGGAAAATTCTGAAAGAGATGGGAATACCAGACCACCTGACCTGCCTCTTGAGAAACCTATATGCAGGTCAGGAATCAACAGGTAGAACTGGACATGGAACAATGGATTGGTTCAAAACTGGGAAAGGAGTATATCAAAGCTGTATATTGTCACCCTGATAATTTAACTTCTATGCAGAGTACATAATGAGAAATACCAGGCTGGATGAATCACAATCTAGAATCAAGACTTCTGGGAGAAATATCAATAAACTCAGATATGCCGATGACACCACTATAATAGCAGAAAGAGAAGAAGAATTAAAGAGCCTCTTGATGAAGATGAAAGAGGAAAGTGAAAAAGTTGGTTTAAAACTCAACATTCAAAAAATTAACATTTTTTTGATCATGGCAGCCAGTCCCATCACACTATGGCAAATAGAAGGGTAAATAATGGAAACAATGACAGACTTTATTTTCTTGGGCTCCAACATCACTGTGGATGGTGACTATAGCCAGGAAATTAAAATACATTGCTCCTTGGAAGAAAAGCTATGACCAACCTAGACAGCGTATTAAAAAGCAGAGATATCACTTTGCCAACAAAGGTCAAAGCTATGGTTTTTCTAGTAGTCATGTATGGATGTGAGAGTTAGACCATAAAGAAGGCTGAGCACCAAAGAACTGACGCTTTCAAACTGTGGTGCTAGAGAAGATCTTGAGAGTCCAGGGGACAGCAAGGAGATCAAACCAGTCAATCCTAAAGGAAATCAACCCTGAATATTCACTGAAAGGACTGATGCTGAAGCTGAAGCTCCAATACTTTGGCCACCTGATGCAAAGAGCCGACTCATTGGAAAAGTCCCTGATGCTGGGAAAGACTGAAAGCAGGAGGAGAAGGGGACGACAGAAGATGAAATTGTTGGGTGGCATCTTTGACTCAATGGACATGAGTTTGAGCAAACTCTGGGAGATGGTGGAAGACAGGGAAAACTGGCGTGCTGCAGTCCATGGGGTTCTCAAAGAGCCGGACATGCCCAATTGTCTGAACAACCAAAGAGACATGGAATGCTCTTTTCTAAAGCAGTATCAATTTTTCATGTGGTTATAGGAGAAGCTATTAGTCACAGAACAGAATGAAAGAAGTTCAGAGGAATATTCTACCCAGGCTGAAATCTTCCTAACACACATTGAGGCAAGCCCCAAAGAAAAAAAGAGATGAAGACGCATTTCCTCTGTAAAACAGAGGATATTCTTTCTGTGAATTTCTTTACGCACAAGCTTGCGGGGGCGGGGGGCAGGTATGCCGTTTACATAGTGGGGAAATGAATCCACAAACTGATCCACTGGGGCCAGAATCTTAACAGTTATACTTGTACATTGGCAAGATTCTTCATTATAGCCGGTGCATTTCTCCACTTTGAGAGACAGCAGTGTTCCTAGTTGGCAGGTCACAAACTGTTCCAGCTCCCTGAACAGTGTTATTTGTTCTGTGAATTCTCAGTGAGTCACTGCCCCTGGTCCAAATTCCTCTCACCTGAGACTTGGGAGCACCTATCTAAATACCAGGAGTCCACTGGAATCCTCCAGCCTTCCCCCCATGCCAGAGAGACAGGTGGATCAATAACACATTCTGGTTAAGACCGAATGTACTCAGATCACCGTCACATCCTGGCAGCTAGAGATTCTTATATTTCCCAAAATCTACATTCAAAACAAAAACCTTTGAGAATTCCCAGCTTGTCGCCTCATTCTGGCCATGAGACTTTTATACATATCACAATATTTCCCATCAGTTATCTCAAATCCTTGAAGGAATGAAATGGAGAAAGAGGGAGGGTGGGAGGATGGAGAGAGAGAATTTTGATTCAACCTAAAACATACACTGGGCTTCACTGGTGGCTCAGTGGTAGAGAATCCGTCTGCCAATGCAGGAGTTGTGGACTTGATCCCTGGGATGGGAAGATTCCCTGGAGAAGGAAATGGCAACCCACTCCAGTATTCTCACCTGGGAAATCCCATGGACAGAGAAACCTGGCAGACCAAAGTCCCTGGGGTCACAAAGAGTTGGACACAACTTAATGATAATAATGACAACAAAACATCCACTGCTACAGTTTCAGCTTTAAAATATACATAGCATATATTTGTGTCAAATAATATATATAGTATACATATTTGATACATATATGTATTAAATAATGGACTTCCCCAGTGGCTCCCCAGAAGACTTCTTGACTTCCCCGGAAGTCAAGAATTCGCCTGCAATGCAGAAGACGCAGGAGACTCGGGTTCAATCCTGGGTCGGGAAGATCCCCTGGAGGAGAGAGGGCATGTCAACCCACTCTGATATTCTTCCCTGGAGACTCTCATGGGCAGAGGAGCCTGGCAGGCTTCAGTCCATAGGGTCGCAAAGAGTCAGACACAGTGGGAGCAACTAAGCGTACACACACATATTAAACCATAGGCAAAAACTGACATTCTTCCTCTGCTAAACCTCCCCCTAGCACCAAAGAAAATAGGTGGGATGGGAGTAGCCTTAACCCCGTGTTAGTGAAAGCTCAGCCTGTCTGCACACCAGTGCCGAATCAAGCCCCAGAGATGGAGTTTGGGGTGAAGCAGAAAAGGATAGCTTTGTTTGTTTTGCCAGGCAAAGAGAGACACATTGACTTGGCTTCTGCCTCAGAAAACTGTGTCTCTCAACTCCAGTGAACTTGATGAAGGTTTTTATAACAGTGGGTCAAAGTTGAGATCTTTGGCAAGATTGGGGTGTGAGCAGGGCTTGCACTCCCTTAGTCTCATCTCAGGTCCCCTAATCTTGATGAACTTCTCTGGTCCCTTTAATCTTGCCTCAAGTGACTTCTTGGCTGCTCCTCCATTGATAAGCAACTGTTCCAATCACCCCTTGGAACTCATGGAAGGTTATAATGGCTGGAGTTTTGCCTACAAGAAACGGAAGGCAGAAAGTCTTCCATGCCGACTGGGTTTCACTTGCACAAACTACATATGGTTAGAACTCATGCACACATCTCAGAAGGAAACATAAATTCTTCCAATAAAATAACTGCTCTGACAACAAGAATTCACTTGTATCTTGAATTTTCTGCATCTACATTACAATTCCACCTTCCGTGTCACAACTGTGACATTCAATTTACTTTTGCCTTTTATATAATGATGTTGATCAATAACAGAACTTGTTCTTTTTATTTTAAAAATTTGCAGCAGAAAGTTTCAGTTATAAGTTCCTGGGGGAATAGTTTGAAAAATATTTAAAATACAGGTTTATATTTGGAAATGGAAATATCGGTTACTGTTTCTGTAAAACAAAGTTTCTTATAAACGCTTATGAAGGCTTGAGTTTTTAAATGCTGCAAGACATCTCTCTAAAGCAAAAGTGTTATCTTCTCCTTGTAAGTATCCTGTGTTTCTTTTTTAATTTTGTATATACTGGGGACCATAGGGAAGGGAGAATACTTGGACCATAATGAAATCTCTTATTCTCAGCTTCAGATTGCCATGAGACCTTAATTAAATTTCTAACTCTTCTCTAAATAACACATTTACGCTTATAATAAAGCTCATTTATAGAAATGCTTTAGGGGGAGTATCTGATACCCTTTGGAGGCTTTCCAATTATAGTAGACTAAACAATATTTACTGCTTTTTTCCTAATTCCAAAATAATATGCCTAACATAATCTTAATAAAAATAGTAGAGAAAAAGTTAGAACTCAATCTCATTTATCAAGTGTCAACTGAATTCAGCAATATAACAAAACTCTAATACACTACCAAATGGGATTCAAACCAGAAACAAAAGCAATATAAACCTGAAGCTTAAAAGCTTCCAAACAACAAATTAATAAAGTGGAAAGTAAAAATTTCCCAGAATTGGGAAAGGGATTAAGGTAGAACTAGATGCCAGCGTGTCTGCTGGCTGTAATTCTGTCAAAATGCCTGCATCAAAAACACCTGAATTGAAATGCTCTGACTAGACAGTTGATAAAGAGAAATGCAACCCACTCAGGTATTCTTGCCTGGAGAATCCCATGGACGGAGGAGCCTGGTGGGCTACACAGTCCATGGGGTCGCAAAGAGTCAGACACGACTGAGCAACTTCACTTTCACTTTCACTTTCCTATCATTCATACTATTTGCCTCTTCAATAAAAATTTGCCTCCTACTTACTCTTAACCTATTTCTACCAAAATTTTTACTTCTCATGGTTAAGAGTACATTCGTATAGAGTTTTATTCCAATCATCTTGTCAGCATCTCTGCATGCTCAGTCATGTCTTATTTTCTGTAACCCTTTGGACTGTAGCTCACCAGGTTCCTCTGTCCATGGGACTTTTCAGGCAAGAATACTGGAGTGGGTTGCCATTTCCTCCTCTAGGAGATCTTCCCCACCCAGGGATCTAACCTGCATCTCTTACACTGCAGGATTCTTTACCTGCTGAGTCTTCAGGGAGGCCCACTTTATTCCAATGGCTCATTTTATTCTTAAATACATTGTGTTAATCATCAAAAATCAACAATCACCAGTAGACAATTAAATAGTTGTAGCTCTCTTTCAAACTTTTTGAGGCAAGCAGGCTATGATTCCCATAACAGTTTTTGAAGAATCCTCGGTTTGACATGATCCAACCTTAATCTATCCAAATATCAGCTTAAAAGCATCACAGGAACCTGGAATGTCAGGTCCATGAATCAAGGCAAATTGGAAATGGTCAAACAAGAGATGACAAGAGTGAACGTTGACATTCTAGGAATCAGCGAACTAAAATGGACTAGAATGGGTGAATTTAACTCAGATGACCATTATATCTACTACTTTGGGTAGGAATCCCTCAGAAGAAATGGAATAGCCATAATCGTCAACAAAAGAGTCCGAAATGCAGTACTTGGATGCAATCTGAAAAACGACGGAATGATCTCTGTTCGTTTCCAAGGCAAACCATTCAATATCATAGTAATCCAAGTCTATGCCCCAACCAGTAATGCTGAAGAAGCTGAAGTTGAACAGTTCTATGAAGACCTACAAGACCCTTTAGAACTAACACCCCAAAAAGATGTCCTTTTCATTGTAGGGGACTGGAATGCAAAAGTAGGAAGTCAAGAAACTCCTGGAGCAACAGGCAAATTCGGCCTTGGAACACGGAATGAAACAGGGCAAAGACTAATAGAGTTTTGCCAAGAAAATGCACTGGTCATAGCAAACACTCTCTTCCAACAAGACAAGAGAAGACTCTACACATGGATATCACCAGATGGTCAACACCGAAATCAGATTGATTATATTCTTTGGAGCCAAAGATGGAGAAGCTCTATACAGTCAACAAAAACAAGACCAGGAGCTGACTGTGGCTCAGATCATGAAGTCCTTATTGCCAAATTCAGACTGAAATTGAAGAAAGTACAGAAAACCACTAGACCATTCAGGTATGACCTAAATCAAATCCCTTATGATTATACAGTGGAAGTGAGAAATACATTTAAAGGACTAGATCTGACAGATAGAGTGCCTGATGAACTATGGACGGAGGTTCATGACATTGTACAGGAGACAGGGATCAAGACCATCCCCATGGTCTTGATGGAAAGACCATGGAAAAGAAATGCAAAAAAGCAAAATGGCTGTCTGGGGAGGCCTTACAAATAGCTGTGAAAAGAAGAGAAGCGAAAAGCAAAGGAGAAAAGGAAAGATATAAGCATCTGAATGCAGAGTTCCAAAGAATAGCAAGAAGAGATAAGAAAGCCTTTCTCAGTGATCAATGCAAAGAAATAGACGAAAACAACAGAATGGGAAAGACTAGAGATCTCTTCAAGAAAATTAGAGATAGCAAGGGAATATTTCATGCAAAGATAGGCTCGATAAAGGACAGAAATTGTATGGACCTAACAGAAGCAGAAGATATTATGAAGAGATGGCAAGAATACACAGAAGAACTGTACAAAAAAGATCTTCATGAACCAGATAATCACAATGGTGTGATCACTCACCTAGAGCCAGACCTCCTGGAATGTGAAGTCATGTGGGCCTTAGAAAGCATCACTACGAACAAAGCTAGTGGAGGTGATGGAATTCCAGTTGAGCTATTTCAAATCCTGAAAGATGAGGCTGTGAAAGTGCTGCACTCAATATGCCAGCAAATTTGGAAAACTCAGCACTGGCCACAGGACTGGAAAAGGTCAGTTTTCATTCCAATCCCAAAGAAAGGCAATGCCAAAGAATGCTCAAACTACCACACAATTGCACTCATCTCACACGCTAGTAAAGTAATGCTCAAAATTCTCCAAGCCAGGCTTCAGCAATATGTGAACCGTGAACTTCCTGATGTTCAAGCTGGTTTTAGAAAAGGCAGAGAAACCAGAGATCAGATTGCCAACATCCGCTGGATCATGGAAAAAGCAAGAGAGTTCCAGAAAAACATCTATTTCTGCTTTATTGACTATGCCAAAGCCTTTGACTGTGTGGATCACAATAAACTGTGGAAAATTCTGAAAGAGATGGGAATACCAGACTACCTGACCTGCCTCTTGAGAAACCTATATGCAGGTCAGGAAGTAACAGTTAGAACTGGACATAGAACAACAGACTGGTTCCAAATAGGAAAAGGAGTACGTCAAGGCTGTGTATTGTCAGCCTGCTTATTTAACATATATGCAGAGTACATCACGTGAAATGCAGAGCTGGAAGAAGCATGAGCTGGAATCAAGATTGCCGAGAGAAATATCAATAACCACAGATATGCAGATGACACCACCCTTATGGCAGAAAGTGAAGAGGAACTAAAAAGCCTCTTGATGAAAGTGAAGGAGGAGAGTGAAAAAGTTGGCTTAAAACTCAACATTCAGAATACTAAGATCATGGCATTTGGTCCCATCACTTCATGGGAAATAGATGGGGAAACAGTGGAAACAGTGTCAGACTTTTTTTCTGGGCTCCAAAATCACTGCAGATGGTGACTGCAGCCATGAAATTAAAAGACGCTTACTCCTTGGAAGAACAGTTATGACCAACCTAGATAGCATATTCAAAAGTAGAGACATTACTTTGCCAACAAAGGTACTTCTAGTCAAGGCTATGGTTTTTCCTGTGGTCATGTATAGATGTGAGAGTTGGCTGTGAAGAAAGCTGAGTGCCGAAGAATTGATGCTTTTGAACTATGGTGTTGGAGAAGACTCTTGAGAGTCCCTTGGACTGCAAGGAGATCCAACCAGTCCATCCTAAATGAGATCAGTCCTGGGATTTCTTTGGAAGGAATGATGCTAAAGCTGAAACTCCAGTACTTTGGCCACCTCATGTGAAGAGTTGACTCATTGGAAAAGACTCTGATGCTGGGAGGGACTGGGGGCAGGAGAAGGGGACGACAGAGGATGAGATGGCTGGATGGCATCACTGACTCGATGGACGTGAGTCTGGGTGAACTCCGGGAGTTGGTGATGGACAGGGAGGCCTGGCGTGCTGAGATTCATGGGGTCACAAAGAGTCAGACGTGACTGAGCGACTGAACTGAACTGACTGAGAATTTCTCCTGAGCATTTTGACATAATTTCAGCAAGCCTGAGATTGTCATAAAACATGACAATATGTAATTTACTTCAATATTGACTACAGAACAGAGATTTCTTTTCTTAATTTCTTTTTTTCATTCTCAACCTCTGTAGCTGAAATACAGATTCTTCACAAATTCTTTTTATTGTGGAAGCAGAAACACACTGTAGGCTCCAACATCGGTGAGAGACAGGCATGGAAGCACTTGGGAGACATACTGTGTGTGCATGCTTGCATGCCTGTGTGCTCGGCCACTCAGTCATGTCCAACTTTTTGAGACTCCATCGACTGTATCCGTCCAGGATCCTCTGTCCATGGAAATCTCCAAGAATACTGGAGTGGGTTGCCATGCCCTCCTTCAGGGGATCTTCCCGACCCTGGAATGGAACCCACATCTCCTGCATCTCCAGCATTGGCAGGCAAATTCTTACCACTGGGCCACCTCCACTGACTTGCTAATTGTTGCTCCAGACACTCCTCAACCAGGATTTTCCTGCCTATAAAAATGGGGCTATACCATGGGATGTTGCTGACCAAAGAACCACAGAGTTGAATGGGAACATCACTGTTGTCTGACCCTCTGCCCATAGGCAGCTGAACATCTGCATGGTACAGAGTAAGGCCCAGGAACACTAGAGTTTCAAGATAAAGTCAGCTCCCAGCTCTACTGTTTTCAATTGTGTGATCTAGGCAAATCATTTTAAATTTCTCACATTTTCTTTTTTAAGTTGTAAAATAAGAGTTCAGACAAAAACAATTTCTGAGGTATCTTTACTTTCTGTGATTTTCATACACTCAGAGCAGATGGTTCTTAACTATTTTCCAGTAAGAATGTACCAGGGAAGATTCTTATGTCACCTTTATCTTTTTAACAAGCTCATCACACATCTTAACGTGAAAACCTGATTTCATTGTTATGATTTTCCCTTTCCTGCTGATTGGTAAGTGGTATATTCTGGCATATGAAATGGCACCATTGCTACAATTAACCCATTTCTACTCTTTGCTTTGAGTTCTCCTCTTTCTTAGTGGTGGTGGTGGTGGTTTAGTCGCTCAGTCGTGTCCGACTCTTGCGACCCCATGGACTGTAGCCCGCCAGGCTCCTCTATCCATGGGATTCTCCAGGCAAGAATACTGGAGTGGGTTGCCATTTCCTCCTCCAGGGGATCTTCCCAACCCAGGAACTGAACCGAGGTTTCCTGCACTGCAGGCAGATTCTTTACCGACTGAGCTATGAGGGAAGCCCTTTCTTAGTAGTAGGAATAGTCAATTTGCTGTTTACAAAAAATGACAAGCCAGGCAAAAGGAGAGGAAAGAACACTGACCTCCCAATTCCACTATTAACTTCTTACTAGACAAGACAGGCTTCAGTTACCTCAACTATAATAAAAAGTTTCACAGTAATCTTACCTATCTCATAAGAATACTGACAGGATCATACGAGTTAATATATGGGTGAAGATTAAAGTGTCTATAAATATAAATTTTGATATTATTATAATGATTGATACTTTCTAAGATAGTAAATGTAACAAACTATATACCTAGCATGTATTCTACCATCTTCCAGTCAATGACTATCTTTCTAAATATAGCACCAGACACACAGGTCTAACTGTTGGATAAGCTCTCTGCCTTTAGAGCCCATAACAAGTGCAATACAAAGAGTTTATATCATTGAACCATGAAGGGCAGAGAGTATTTCTCCAAAGTATTTTTCTTGGAATATCTGTGAAGGATCATCTTCCAAGTGAATGGCTGTGACCTTGTACTTCCAGCACAAATGGAACTGTGTTTTATATACTGGTCCTAGAGAAGATGTAATTTCAAGAAGGAGAATGACTTATTGCTTTGTGTATGGCAGGGGGAACAATAATCCTTGTTTAACCCAATGATCTGTGCATAATTTTCCCCCTGGCAACAATCTGAAGACAAGAAAGAAATAAGCAGTTTAGTTTCCAGTTTTCTTTTACTTAAGAAATTCATGCGTAGATCAGAAGTTTGCCATGATTTGTACAGTCTTCTTGTTCATAACTGGATGGGTCCTTAATTTGTAAAACAATGGAAACATCCATGGTAACAAGTCATAAACATTGGGATCAAATCTTAAAACAGCTGGCATTTTGGATCTAGAGCAAAATGAATTTGCCTTCAGGCTTAAGAAGACAATAATTCCTGTCACCCTGTCCCACAGGTTAAGAGAATAGTAACTGCAAACCCTCCATCATGTTCCATGATTATCCAGTGTACTAGGGTATCATGTCAAACCACTAAGTTGAGACTTTAAAATACATTTAGTCTAACATTGAAAAGGAGCAATGGACACTTAAAGGTTCCTCAAGGGTTGTGATTCTCTGTCTTCATGATGGGGGAGAATAATTCAAGGCTTATTTTGAAGCCTCATCCTGTATTTGAAAGTAGAAATGTGTACAAAATACCTAAAAGAAACTTCAATTATACTAAACAAACAACAACAACAACAAAAAAAACCCACTGGGAAATTGTGACAAAATTGAGTCAGTATGAAAGGATTTGTAAAATTACTCAGAAACACTTTTTTTTAAGAGACAGAAAAAAACCCTCAGATATGGATATGTTTTTGGAAATGAAATTAACCAAATCACCAAGCACTGAAGATGGAGTTAAGACTTCTCAGATGCTATGGGGGTATACAATTACAGAATGCTATTAAACCCTGGGTGGCACCTTTAAAGAAAAGGTATTGATTTCCCAGTGACTCAGTATATGCTACAGACAAGTAAGTCTTCCAAAACACCAAACACATTTTTCAGACAGACAAAGCATGTTTTGGCCTTTTGATGGTGTCGATTAATTCTATTGAGGAATCATTTGAAATTCTCTCCAGTGAGAGAGTTTCATGATTGCATTTTAGTTCATTTAAACCCCTTTTCAAGAACTGTGTCTAATAGACCTTCAGAGCATCTCTGGGCAGCTCTAACTTATATAACCTCATTTTTCAAAATTGTTCATTACTTTCCCCCGCTATTCACATGCTCTCACTCCTACCTGGGGCCTCCCAGGGGGTACTTTGCTGCCTGCTTTTGTAATACAGCAGTGCTTACCTTTGAGATTTTTTCTCATTTCTAAACGGAGTATGCGGAATATGAAGGGGGGGGGCAATGCTCCTCAACATTGTTGATTGGCAATGGAATCAGAATCTGCCAGGGAAAATAGCCTGTAATCATATCTAGCCGGGATATTATCCAGGGTGCATGAGGGAGAAATAAAAGGAAATAATGGAAAATGACAAAAAGAAATAGCTTCATTTCCACCTCCAATACAGAAAAGAAGAAAAGGAAAAAAATAAACAGCCAGGTATATTTTAAAAATCAAAATACGCTGTTAAAAATCATGAAGTATGCTACAAAGTCATCTTCTATTTGAAATTTTCCAACAAGGAATACAACGTAGCTTCTTTAAACAGAATATTCCATAATTTTGCTAAACATAGAAAAAACCCTCTAAAGTAGGCTGCAGGGTAATTTACTCTGGAACACCTCACTTCTCTGCTCACTGAAACTGAACACTACTGTATTTGCAAATTCTGGCTTGAAGCACAACTTTTTTTAAAGCATGAGAACTGATTCTCAGCTCCTTTTCATCCTTGGGGTGGGGGAGAAATACATTAAAAACCATAACTTTAAAATGTTTTGTTATTTGTCAGTGAAAACATAAAAATGGAATAAAAGGAAAATATTAAATTATCTACTTCAGAGTTGAATGTATTCAAAGTAATCATTAAAATAATAATAATAATTCCTATAACTCAGCCTGTTCGTTTTCTATATTTCTTACAGACATAAAGCTCAAACTCTGTTTCAGGTATTCATGAAAAGCTAAAATGCCACAAGCCAATGTAATTTAGAAATAATGTTTCACTCAATAACACACTCTCCTCCAAATGTATTAAGTATGCAGACTCTCAAATTTATTAAACATCCCTACACATGCATCAGATATAGCACAATCTGTGTGTTTATGAGTCTCTGAAGTGAAGATGACACAGTAAGAAAATAACAACCATCCACCAAGAATCTCCACATGCCACATGGACATGCACACAAGTCAGGTGATCCTGGACACATTATTAAAATCTCTCACAGTCAGTTTTCCCATCCATAAAAAGTGAAAGTGAAAGTCACGTCCAACTCTTTGCAACCCTTGGGTAGCCTTTCCCTTCCTCAGGGGATCTTCCCAACCCAGGGATCAAACCCAGGTCTCCCACATTGCAGGTGGATTCTTTACCATCTGAGCCACAAGGGAAGCCCAAGAATACTGGAGTGGGTAGCCTATCCCTTCTCCAGCGGATCTTCCTGACTTAGGAATAGAACAGGGGTCTCCTGCATGGCAGGCAGATTCTTTGCCAACTGAGCTATCAGGGAAGCCATCCATAAAATGACAGTAATAATAATTACCCAAAGGTTTGCTGCGGATTAAATGAGATAGTGAATACAAACCATGTATCACAGAGTAATAGTTTCTGTTATTGTCTTGTTTAAGAAGAAAACCAAACACTGAGAGACAATGCATGCTCTTTTAAGGTCTATAATTTGCCTTAAGTTCTTTAGCAAAGATACTGTGAAAATATGTGTGCTTGTAGAGCAGACTAGGTTTAAAATGCTATGAGGGAACAGACAATTGCCCTTTCAAGGATTTACGCTTCAGGAATAATCAGAAAACCATACTCAAATGTGGTTACCAAAAGCGCTCCAGTGATCTCTGTTATTGTTGTTTAGTTGCTAAGTTATTTCTGACTCTTTTGTGACCCCATAGACTGTAGCCTGCCAAGCTCATCTGACCATGACATTTCCCAAGCAAGTATACTGGAGTGGGTAGCCATTTCCTTCTCCAGGGGATCTTCCTGATTGATTTAGGGATCAAACCCGTGTCTCCTGCATTGGCTGGTGGATTCCTCACCACTGTGCCATCAGGGAAGCCCCTCCAGAGATCTTTACCTACCATCAATAGTGCAGGTGGGATGAATTGATGGAATAGCATTGAAACATGTATATTACCATATGTGAAATAGATCGCCAGTCCAGGTTCAATGCATGAGACAGGGCGCTCAGGACTGGTGCACTGGGATGACCCTGAGGGATGGGATGGGGAGGCAGGTGGGAGGGGGTTTCAGGATGGGGGACACATGTACACTCATGGCTGATTCATGTGAATGTATGGCAAAAACCACTACAATATTGTAAAGTAATTAGTCTCCAATTAAAATAAATAAATTAATTTACAAAACAAACAAAAATAGTGCAGGGCTTTTACCAGTGTTAGAGATGGACTTTCACTGGTGAAGTTAGTAGCTTGTTAATCAGCACAATGGATATTAGATACGGACTCTAATTAGGAAACTACTAGTATTCAAGACATGTATATTGGTAATAATATTCTAGAGACCCCCTCAACACTTGTATTAATAATATATAAAAATCTAGCAAATTCCAAAGGTGATGTATCCTTAGGGACAGACTTTGAGGCTGTCCAATCCTGCCACTGGGTCAAAGGGTCTGGCTGCCTGATACCCACCACAAGAGTTACCAGATTCTGCTTCTGACACAGTGCCAGTGGTATTTAGAGTACCTAATAAACTGTGGAAAATTCTGAAAGAGATGGGAATACCAGACCACCTGATCTGCCTCTTGAGAAACCTATATGCAGGTCAGGAAGCAACAGTTAGAACTAGACATGGAACAACAGACTGGTTCCAAACAGGAAAAGGAGTACATCAAGGCTGTATATCGTCACCCTGCTTATTTAATTTATATGCAGAGTACATCATGAGAAACGCTGGGCTGGATGAAGCACAAGCTGGAATCAAGATTGCCGGGAGAAATATCAATAACCTCAGATATGCAGATAACACCACCCTTATGGCAGAAAGTGAAGAGGAACTAAAAAGCCTCTTGATGAAGGTGAAAGAGAAGAGTAAAAAAGTTGGCTTAAAGCTCAACATTCAGAAAACTAAGATCATGGCATCTGGTCCCATCACTTCATGGGAAATAGATGGAGAAACAGTGGAAACAGTGTCAGACTTTATTTTTGTGGCTCCAAAATCACTGCAGATGGTGATTGCAGCCATGAAATTAAAAGACGCTTACTCCTTGGAAGGAAAGTTATGACCAACCTAGATAGCATATTAAAAAGCAGAGACATTACCTTACCAACAAAGTTCCGTCTAGTCAAGGTTATGGTTTTTCCAGTAGTCATGTATGGATGTGAGAGTTGGATTGTGAAGAAAGCTGAGTGCCAAAGAATTGATGCTTTTGAACTGTGGTGTTGGAGAAGACTCTTGAGAGTCCCTTGGACTGCAAGGAGATCCAACCAGTCTATCCTAAAGGAGATCAGTCCTGGGTGTTCTTTGGAAGGAATGATGCTAAAGCTGAAACTCCAATACTTTGGCCATGTCATGTGAAGAGTTGACTCATTGGAAAAGATTCTGATGCTGGGAGGGATTGGGGGCAGGAGGAGAAGGGGACAACAGAGATGGCTGGATGGCATCACCAACTTGATGGACATGAGTTTGAGTGAACTCTGGGAGTTGGTGATGGACAGGGAGGCCTGGCTTGCTGCGATTCATGGGGTCGCAAAGAGTCGGACACAACTGAGTGACTGAACTGAACTGAAAACAAAGAGAGCTTGAATTTCATGAAACTTACTAAATAGGGTATAGGAACTATTTGACCCAACTTGCCAATATATTTTGTTAGATAAATGTCTTTTTATGTAGCAGATTTTTGTCTGAGACCTGTAAAAACAAGTAGCAAAGTTGTAGGAAAGCAGTCATCTCCTATCAACTGCAAGCTTCGGGCAGCTATTATGATGTATTTAAAATCTTTTACAAATAAACTAGTAGTTGTGTGTGATCAAATTGACTTAGTTCAGTTTGCATTATGATGGTCTCTCTTCTAGTTAAAAAAACATGTTCACTTAGACTAATGGCTAATTAATTCTTGTGAAATACATGCACACACAGAATAAATCAAAGAAGTGGAAATAAAGTGAAATCAGAAATCAAAGGAATGCAATTTTTTAAAATTATAATATTGAAGCTGGTGAAGTTTCAGTGACTTGATATACTGCTATTGACATTATATATTAATACAATTTTCTGGGGGGAAATGGGTGAAATTTATCAAGAATATTAAAAAGAAGTTCCACAAACGAGCACATGAAAAGATCCTCAACATCAGCCATCAGGACAAGGCAAATCAAAACCACAATGAAACACTAGTTCATACCCAGTAAAATGACTAAAATCAAAATGACAGGTGCTAGGAAACTGGTCAACCACATATAAAAGAATGAAACTAGAACACTTTCTAATATCTTACACAAAAATAAACTCAAAATGGATTAAAGTCCTAAACATAAGATCAGAAACTATAAAAC
Organism: Bubalus bubalis; assembly: GCF_019923935.1. Taxonomy (NCBI): domain Eukaryota; kingdom Metazoa; phylum Chordata; class Mammalia; order Artiodactyla; family Bovidae; genus Bubalus; species Bubalus bubalis. Next base: position 71,046,293 of record NC_059158.1, on the reverse strand, counting down.
TCTTAGAGGAAAACATAGGCAGAACACTCTGACATAAATCACAGCAAGATCCTCTGTGACCCACCTCCCAGAGGAATGGAAATAAAAACAAAAATAAACAAATGGGATCTAATTAAACTCAAAAGCTTTTGCAAAATGAAGCAAACTATAAGCAAGTTGAAAAGGCAACCTTCAGAATGGGAGAAAATAATAGCACACGAAAAAACTGACAAAGAGTTAATCTCCAAAATATACAAGCAGCTCATGCAGCTCAATACCATAAAAATGAACAACCCAATCAGAAATTGGGCACAAGAACCAAACAGACATTTCTCCAAAGAAGACATACAGATGGCTAATAAACACATGAAAAGATGCTCAACATCACTCATTATTAGAGACATGCAAATAAAAAAACAACGAGTTACCATCCCACACTGTTCAGAATGGCCACCATCAAAAAGTCTACAAACAATAAATGCTGGCGAGGGTGTGGAGAAAAGGGAACCCTCTTATACTGTTGGTGGAAATGCAAACTGGTACAGCCACTATGGAGAACACTGTGGAAATTCCTTTAAAAACTGGGAATAGAACTGCCGTGCAACCCAGCAATCCCACTCCTGGGCATACACACCAAGGAAACCAGAATTGAAAGAGACATAGGTACCCCAGTGTTCATTGCAGCACTGTTTACAATAGCTGGGACATGGAAGCAACCTAGATGTCCATTGGCAGATGAATGGATAAGGAAGTTGTGGTACATATACACAATGGAATATCACTCAGCTATTAAAAGGGACACTTTTGAGTCAGTTTTAATGAGGTGGACGAAACTGGAGCCTATTATACAATGATTGAAGTGAGTCAGAAAGAGAAACACAAATACTGTATATTAATGCATATATATGGAATTTAGAAAGATGGTAACAATGATCCTATATGCAAGGCAGCAAAAGAGACACAGACATAAAGAACAGACTTTTGGACTCTGTGGGAGAAGATGAGGGCGGGATGATTTGAGAGATTAGCATTGAAACATGCATATTACCATATATAAAACAAAATAGATGTCCAGTGCAAGTTCAACGCATGAAGCAGGGCACTCAAAGTCGTTGCTCTGGGACAACCCAGAGGGATGGGGTGGGGAGGGAGGTGGAAGCAGGGTTCAGGTTCACAGTGCACCTGTGCCTAATTCATGTCGATGTATGGCAAAAAACATCACAACATGTAAAGTAATTATCCTCCAATTAAAATAAATTAATTTTTAAAAAAGTACTGCCAAGGATCTGGAGAAATTGGAATAGTCATACATTGCTGGTGGAAATGTAAAATAGTGCTGCCAGTTTGGGAAAGTGTCTGGTAATTCCTCAGAAGGTTAAACATTAGAGTTACCATATGGCCCAGCAATTCTCTTCCTAGATTTGTCTCCAAGAAAAATGAAAACATATGTTCACACAAAAACTTGTATGTGAGTGTTCACAGCAGCATTATTCATAACAGTCAAGAAGTGGAAACAACTCAAACGTTCATCAACTGATCAATGGATAAATAAAATGTGGTATGTTCATGCAATGGAGCATTATTTAGGCACAAAAAGAAATACTAATAGTACAGATAAATGCTACAACATGGATGAATCTTGAAATCATTATGCTAAGTGAATGAAGCCAGCCAAAAAGGACCACACACTGTATGGCTCAATTTACATAAATTTCCCCCAATTGGCAAACCCATAGAAACAGAAGGTGGACTGTCAGTAGCCTAAGACTATAAGAGCTGGGAGCAAATGGAAAGGGACTATTAATGGACATGGGATTGCTTTTGGGGTGATTAAGGTATCCTAAATTTGAATGTGGTGATAGTCACAGATCTCTGCAAATATACTAAAAGCCATTGAATTGAGCACTTTAAATGGGTGAATTGTGTGGTATGTGAATTACATCCCAACAAGGTTTTTATTAAAAATTAATGTTCAAAAGAAACAAAGGCAAAAAACAAATGTGACCTATTTAAAATTTAAAAGCTTTTGCACAGCAAAGAAAACCATCAACAAAATGAAAAAGAAAAACTACTGAATGGAAGGAAATATTTGCGAATGATGTGACCGATAATGGGTTAATATCCAAATATACAAACAGCTCACACAACTCCATATCAAAAAAAAAAATAACCTGATTTGTTAATAAAAATGGGTAGAAGACCTGAAAAGAAAATTTCCCAAAGAAGACATACAAATGGCCTACAAGTGCATGAAAAAATGCTCAACATCATTAATCATCAGAGAAATGCAAAACCACAAGATACTACCTCACACCTGTCAGAATGGTCATCACTAGAAAGACCACAAATAACAAATGTTGGTGGGGATGTAGAGGAAAGGAAAGTCCAGTACACTCTTGGTGGGACTATAAATTGGGGCAGCCACTGTGGAAAACACTATGGAGTTTCCTCCTCAAAAAAACTATAGAACTACTGTATGACCCAGCAATTCTACTGCTTGATATGTGTGCAAAGAAAATGGAAACAATAATTCAAAAAGATACACACACCCAAATGTTCATAGGAGCATTATTTATAATAGCCAAGATATGAAAACAAGCCAAGTGTTCATCAACAGATAAATGGATAAAGAAGATGTGGTACGTTAGCCATAAAAAAGAATGAAATTCTGCCATTTGCAACAATATGGATGGACCTAGAGGGAATTATTCTTAGTGAAATAAGTAGACAGAGAAATACAAATACTCTATATATCACTTCTTTATGAAATCTAAAAAATAAAATAAATGAATGCATATAACAAAACAGAAACCCACTTACAGATACAGATAACTAGTGGCTGCCAGAAGGAAGAGGAAGGGGGAAGGGGCAAGACAGCAGTTTGAGACTGAGAGATACAAACTACCATTATAAAATAAATAAGCAACAAGGATATATTGTACAGCACAGGGAAATATAGCCATTATTTCTGTAATAACTTTAAATGGAGTATCATCTATTAAAAACACACTGAATCACTATGATGTACACCTGAAACTGACATATTATAGATCAAATATGCTTCAATTTTAAAAAAATCTCACATTCAAAAAAGAAAAACAAAAAACTACCTGAACCAGTAATCCTCAATTTAAACCGTAGAAAAGTGTAAATGTTTTTAATTTTATTATAACATGATTTTGGAAAAAACTTAAATGCTGAGGGATGATTAATAAATCATTGCATAATTACATGATAGAAGATAATGACACATAGGAATTGTGCCTTGAAAAATCAAAGCACAATAAAATGTCATGCATACTTTATAATGCTTTATTTGTAAGTAAAAATAAAGAAATATAAGGAAATACATCAAGAATATTAACAATATTCTCTCTGCAAATTAGGATGATAGGTGATTTTATTTTTTTCATTTTTGTACTTTAAAAATGTAGTAAGTTTATATTACTTTTATAATTAGAAAATAATATTATCATGAAAGGAAAGGAAAATAAACCAAGAAAGACAAATATGCTCAGATCAAAGATAGTCATTTGGAATTATATTCTACTTTTAATTAAAAAGAATTTGACTTAAGTTTTCAAATTCCAATTTAAGTATTTCATCATTCTAAGGTGAAAAAAGTAACCTTGTTCTTTTATTCAGACAACAAAACGCTACTTATTCAAAGATATTATCTGTCTTAATTTGAAGTCTCCAGTAAACAAGAATTCACAACACCCTGTTCTAGTTCTTTAATAATCATTCTTCTTTCCAACAAGTGCTTATTTATTTCTAATCTGTGATTGCATATCACTCTCCCTTATCTAAGCCCTGTATAAATCTGAGATAGAGTTTATGAGACAGTTTTTTTTTTTTTTTTGTCATTTTGCACTTTTAGAAGTGACTTCACTATAAGACTGTTTCATAACCTGTCAAATATTAAAGCTATGGATATACTGGTCTCTGAAAATCAGAATACCCTGAACTCCTCTCAGCCTTCCACCTTTTCCTCCCATATGCCCCAGAGTCCTGTCTGTCCCGCACTATATGTCAGCAGCCTGACCATGTCAGGTCAAGATCATCACATTTCTTAACTTCTCCAATTCAGGTGATGGTAAATTGATCCTGTACTTACAGCTCGATACCCATGAAAAGATGAGGTACCAAGATATCTGAGGTGAACATAATGGACAACACTTTTTTGTACTTCAAGTGCTTAAGGCAGCCTAGAGGGACACACATCTTGTGCAAACATCTGAAGTTTAGAGGGAAAAGAGATTCAGTTGAGGAGTCCATCACAGTTTACCATAGGTACTGAAGAGAAAGCTTTGGCTCAAATCTTGCTCCAGCCTAGTGAAAGATCCTATTGTACTGCAAACATTTTAATCTTACCTAAACTTAATTATGGAGAAGGCAATGGCAACCCACTTCAGTACTCTTGCCTGGAAAATCCCATGGGCGGAGGAGCCTGGTGGGCTGCAGTCCATGGGGTTGCGAAGAGTCGGACACGACTGAGCGACTTCACTTTCATGCATTGGAGAAGGAAATGGAAACCCACTCCAGTGTTCTTGCCTGGAGAATCCCAGGGACAGGGGAGCCTGGTGGGCTGCCGTCTATGGGGGTCGCACAGAGTCGGACACGACTGAAGCAATTTAGCAGCATACCATAAGAATGTAAATCTGAAAGGGCAGGAATTTTTGGCTCTTACTAAGCAGTTTAACCCCCATACTTGGAACAGTGCCTCAAACATAGTAGTATTTACTAAGTAGAGACTCAATAAGTAGTGAATGAATGCATAGCTCTTTCACAATGAAACATCATTTGGCCATTAAAAATGATGTTCAGATTAATGACCATTCAAAATCCCTCTGATTCTGCATTGTAACAGTTACAGCCCTGTAACTTACTTAGTTCATTTATTTATATCTTGCTCGTTCAGGTCTCTGCTAAGTGCAAACTACCGAACAAGGTTCTGCAAAGTATATGGAAAGAGACAGAAAGGGCAAGCACTTATCATCTCCTTGGTAACTCTTAGAAATACAAAAAGAGAAGCTCAAAAAGCAGGAAGTTACAAAAGCCAACATATGACACTGTAATTTTTGCAAAGGACATGTATATCTGCCAACATACCAAACATTATTTGTATCTGAAATACAAAATACACTATGTAGGTATTGTCTTTCATTTTGTCAACTGGTGTGTCATTGATTTTCTTAGCACCTAAATATTTAGACATTATATCTTTGCTCAATGAATGGTTAGTTAAAATCCAACTGCAATCACTGGGGTCATCTGAAAAAAAAATGTTAAACTATAAAACATTAGGAACTACTATTAAGGAAAAATAATAATCACTTTTGGAATAGTGCCTACTTAAGATGACAGGATTTGACTTAAACCTTGAAAGAGGATGAAGAAGAGAAGAATTTCGTGCAGTCAGATAAGAATACAAGTAAAGGTATGGGAGTAGGAAGCACATGACCAAAGTGGGACAGAGTAACCAGTTTTTTAGAGCAATAACCCTTAACCTGGGCCCCGGCAGGCAGACTCCCATTCTTACCCCACCATTAGATCCTGCCTAAGGATAAGGCAGAGAATAGTGCTGAAAGTCTGGGACAGTTCTCCAATAGGAAAAAACTCCCTTAAATTTAACCAGAGTTCTGACAGGTACTCTATTAGTAAGAGTTTTTTCTTGCAAATCTTGCTTATTTCTGAAATTCTCAGTCAGATTTAGTCCAGGGAATACACAGAACATAAAACAGGTCTCTGAAGCTCTGTAGCTTCACAGTGATCACATAGGACCTGGATAATAGATGTTAAAAGGCAAATAGTACAGTGACTAACAGCTTGAATGTAGATAAGGCAGTACAATTAACAAGTTGTATTATTCAATCCACATTTTTCCAGGATTGAAATCTTATTAATGAAATACAACTTGAAATCAAGAGCTGTATTCCAAAACTTTTTAAACCTTTTGTCAAACACTGATTTTTTAATTCTAATTTTATTGCAACAGTTTTGAAAATCTAACTTAATTGGACTATAGACAGGAAAGAGAGGGAAATGAGATGAGGACCAAAAGGCCACATGTTCAAATTAGTTCATTTGAACTACTGCTCGTTCAGTATTTGGGTATCTAAACAATAGCGCAGTATTACGAGAAAACACATAAACCTGCCTAGCAGAGTTATGGAGAAGGCAATGGCACCCCACTCCAGTACTCTTGCCTGGAAAATCCCATGGATGGAAGAGCCTGGTGGGCTGCAGTCCATGGGGTCGCTAAGAGCCAGACACGACTGAGCGACTTCACTTTCACTTTATGCATTGGAGAAGGAAATGGCAACCCACTCCAGTGTTCTTGCCTGCAGAATCCCAGGGACGGGGGAGCCTGGTGGGCTGCCGTCTATGGGGTCGCACAGAGTCGGACACAACTGAAGCGATTTAACAGCAGCAGCAGCAGCAGCAGAGTTATAATACCACTAGCCACACATGTAACAAGGTTTTTTAAACACAACAATTTGAAAAGCACTTTTGAAAAATACCTTCATAGAGAAACTAACTCTTTATAAGATGACAGAAGAAACCTGTCCATCTTCACTTCCTTAAGTTGATTTTATAAAACTGACTAGTAATTTGGGGATTGTCTATTATGGCAGAATTGGAGCTTACAGACACATCTAAAGGCTTTCTGAAAAAAAAAAAAATCAATTCTATACCACACCAACTCCATGCAAGACAAACATCTGCGAGCTGCCTCCACTCTTCTGGGACCACCAATTTGTTACCCCTATCAGCGTGATGTATCAACATCCTTCTGCCCCACTAATGTAAACTTTAGTACCTTTAGCACCCTTGATATCTCACCAGGCTCCTAAACATTAGCCTTCATAAAACCAGGAACAATTTAAAAATGTAAGACCAAGAGCTTATGAAATCCTCACTTTGTCTGACTGTGGCTATCTCAGGCCTGTTGCAAATAACAAAACTCCAGCTTCTGCAAGACTCATTAGCCTCATCCATGCACCATCCTCAACACCAGTTGGCAGGGCAGCATCACCCGTAACAAGTTCTTGGAATGTGGCCAGTCCCAGGGCAGCCTAACTCTGCTGGCTACATCCCAGCTCTGCAGGGTGTCTGAACATGCTGGCACGAAGAAGAGCAGCAGGGTAGCTGAACACTCCAAACGACGAGCTGGAGAGAAGTGATCACAGGCTAAAGAAACCCTGTGAGATAAGCCAGAGAAGGACTTCAAGCCACAACTTCTTATAAGATGGTCATAGGAAAGTTGTCAGGAAGCATTTAACAGGAGGCTTCCTGTATGCTGTTTTGGATCTGTCAGGAATTCTCTGCTCCTTATTAATTCCTGAATATTCAGGAATTAAGAGGAGAGGCAAGCCTCTCCCGGGGGCTGAGGAATCCAGGCATTTCCTTCATTAGCGTTTCTATATGGTGATAAGTACCCTCTTCCTTCTTGTGAACCATACGGTAAAAGTGATTGTTTACAAATCTCTCTCTTTAATATGGATTGCCTATGTTTTGTAAGTCTGGAATTTTAATCTTTATCTTTGCTGAGAATAACTACTTTGTAAGACAGTATATATGCCCTCGCCATGTTGATCAAAACACCTTTGCTCCATCAGAGCTCTGGTCCTCATGTCTTTCTTTCTTTCTCTCTCTCTCTCTCTCTCTCTCTCTCTCTTTCAGGCTGATCCCCTGGAGTGCAGAGGCTCTCTGAGTTCACTTTCCTGCCCAGGCTTCTAAGACCCTCTCGAGAAGGTACTCTGTGCCTTCACCCCATCGAGAGGGTGCCTGAGGCCTCCGTGAACAGAGCAAGCCCCATGCAGGGGCTTTATTGGCTTTCTGTGTAAACCAAGGAATATCAGCCTCTTTCTCTCCTTTACTTTCTTATCGTTGACTCTGGACCACCAGGTTCTGGTCCATTAAAGGACCTCAACAGAAAGTAACTGCAATGGACATATTCCTCACTCAACAATGCCATAATAAACAGCTCCTTTGGGGCTCAGGTAATGACAAGCTAGGAAGGGCGGATAAGAGCCGATGTTTATTTCCATATCCCAGGTTTCCTCTGCTGTGCCTATAGATCTTGAGACATCTCAAATATTTGCTCCCATCCAGGTCTCATTATTTTATTTTGCAAGATAACACCTACTTTTACTCACTCAGGAATAATGAAGTGATCAATTAATTGGATGCAAGGAGTCTAATCATACCACCTCAATCAGCTAGTGTATATGTATCAGAGAAAAACAGGAACATATGCTGGAAATCATGAAGTGAACCAGGAAATTCTGATCATCTCTTGGGTGTGATTCACCTGTAGGTGCACTAGCAACATGAATTGCCAAACTAATAATTTGTCATTATGTAACTTAAATTATTAAATTATGTGCATGTGGTAGATTATATCTCATACAAACCCTGACCATAACTGATAACATTATTGCTAATTATGCAAGAACTTTAAATAACATGATGATTTAAAATAATTGAAAGCAAAGTTTTTAGGCAGAGCCAGGATAACCATCTGTCAGGTAGATTTCTGCTTTGGATGAGGACAGGGGTTGTAGGAAAAGGACTTGATGACCTTTCTGGGGGCCACCATCAAATATTACATGATACGGCACAGTCACTGAAGCATACGTATGTATAGAGTATAAGAAACACAATAGGATCCCATGCACGATTATGTTAGAGATGTAAATAGGCTAGAAATGAATGTACCACATTTAATTTTTAATTTATCCCAGGCAAATAACTTACCAATTCTCATATGGCAAAATGTGTTGGAATTACACCAAACATAACACAGCTGATAGTCTCCAGAAGTTGACATTTTAAGATATCAGGATATACAAATCACATTATGCTAAATGTGCAATAAATTTACCACTATGCATATGAATGATGACATAGCAGTTATATGTATAAACTAAAATAACAAATAGAGTTCAAATTTTATTCATTTGGATTGGAGTAGATGGTGAGATTTCAGCTCATTATTGATAAGAGCTTTACATCTATCATCTACTTAACTCCTCACAACAACCCCAGGAGGTCCTGAGGCTAGGAGGAATTGACCTTAGCAGAAGGTCATTCTGCTAATCCATACCAGACAAAGACTTGAACAAGCCTTGAAGGCTGTGTGATCTGGTGCCCCTCACCAACACTGAACACTGCACTTTTGCTTCTCTCCCTTGTCTCCTTACTTGTAGGCAACAGTGAAAATTCTGCTGCTGGAGTTGATACTGGTAAATGTGGGAGGAGGTTCTCTGAAGCCTGCCTGGCAGACTAAGGAAAACTAATTTGAGTTTTAAATGTGAATTGAACAAAGTTGGCAGGTGTCTGTGAGGAGAGGTATGGGTATGCTGCTACCATTATAAATGGGATCAATATTTCTGAAAGCTATTTGATAATTTGAAATAAGAGCTATAAAACTTTTCTTGCTCTTTGACTCAGTAATTTCAGTCTCAGGAATACACCCCAAGGAAATAACACAAAAGAAAACAGTAATTTGTTCAAGATGTTCATTCAGGAGTTATTTGTATTAGCAAAAAACTAGAAACAACCCAAATTTCCAGTAATAAGACAAGGACTAAGCAAGCTAGATTATACAGACAAAGAAGAAAATTCATAATCCCTAAAAACGGCAAATGAAGGCTACATTTGTATGTGGACACATATGTAAGAAATAACTTTAAATTAGAAAGTAGAATACAAGTTGGTATAAGTATAATCTTGTACAATCAAGTAAAACAGTATGTGTATAAACAATCATACATGAGAACTGTAAATTTATAAAGAAGTATAGCCCTCATTTTGTTGTTGAAATTTGGACAGTGGAACTGGCACATAGATTGTGCTTAATGAAAACTTACAGACTTATATTATACAAAGGTAATCCTTTAACTGAGACCTGACTGTATCTCACATAGATTAACATTGCTTCAGTACAAGCTAATCTTTTGCGAAGACTTTCCAAGTGCTAGGTGCTCTTCCAAGTTCTTTCCTTGTATTTCCTCATTTAATTCCCCTATTGTCTCAGGAGATAAGTATTTTTTTATATTCTCTCCTAAAAGGAGGAAATTGGAGCACAGAGAAACTAAGTAACTTGCCCAAGGTTACACAGGCTATGGCAGAGTTCGAATTTCAACCCGAGGACACTCGTCCCCTGGAGGAGGAAATGGCAACCCACTCAGTATTCTTGCCTGGGAAATCCCATGAACAGAGGAGCCTGGTGGGCTACCGTCCATGGGGTCGCAAAGAGTTGGACGCGACTGAGCACCCAAATCACCGCCATGCTCCCTATCTGGCCTGTATGACCCATTGGGCCACAGTGTTTTCTCTTACATGAAAAAAAAAAAAGTATCTAGATCTTATTCTTTCCTGTTAATCATTTCTAGAATTTATTTTCTGCTTTTCTTCCTCCCCGCTCCTGTTTGGTTTACTCTAGAATTCTTGCGGTAAAGAACAATCACCGGATACAGCATTTGAGATAAAAATACTCTCCATCTAGTTGTCACCTGTAATAATATAACCTATGTGCCCTAGGGTGCTTGATAGAGGTTTTTTCCAAGAAGTGAGACTTGGGTAAGGGTTTTTAATCAGGTGAGGAAACTGTGGAGCCTGGAAAATAAAATGCTGCTGCTACTGCTGCTGCTGCTGCTGCTGCTAAGTCGCTTCAGTCGTGTCTGACTCTGTGCGACCCCATAGATGGCAGCCCACCAGGCTCCCCCGTCCCTGGGATTCTCCAGGCAAGAACACTGGAGTGGGTTGCCATTTCCTTCTCCAATGCATGAAAGTGAAGAGTGAAAGTGAAGTCGCTCAGTCGTGTCTGACTCTTAGTGACCCCATGGACGGCAGCCTACCAGGCTCCTCCGTCCATGGGATTTTCCAGGCAAGAGTACTGGAGTGGGGTGCCATTGCCTTCTCCGAAATAAAATGCTACTTACATTTAAATTTCTTTAAATTTAGTAAATTTCTTACATTTAAATGCAAGAAATAAGCTGTCTGGGAATAAGTGACAAATATAGAGGAACACTTTGAAACTCTTTGGGAAAATGTTAGCTTTTTAAAAAAAATTATGTTTACATTTGCCTAGTTTCTCATACTTTGAAAAGTATTTGCTAGTGATGACCTTATTAAGCTCTCATGCTGTAGAATGGTAGACAGTCTAGTTGACCAAACAGGAAACTGAAAGTCAGAGTTTAAGTGGCTCACCCAAAGCAGGCTACTTGTCCTCAGCCAGGCTGAAGCTTGGGCCTGGCCCTCATTCTCCGCAGAGCTAAGCACTGACACTGTTCTAGACAGGAACAAGGCCCGCTGCAGACCTTCCCTTTCAATCATCCCGAGTTTATGAAGTCCTAGATTCTAAGTGCAAACCCACTGAGAAAAGTCCAGAAAATAAATCTAACATAAATGGAATCAGAGATGAGAATTAAATATATAACAGAATCCTCTTAAATGAAGGACACAGAGTCAAAGCAAGACTAATATCTGTGTATAAATTCAACTATTTGGGAGATGCTATTACGTTTGGAAAAACCAAACTCAAATCCTCCTATAAGTCCTTTTTATGTCCCTGTGAAAGTTGCTCAGTTGTGTCTGATTCTTTGTGACCCCACAGACTGTGGCCCGCCAAGCTCCTCTATCCATGGAATTCTCCAGGCGAGGACTCTGGAGTGGGTAGCCATTCCCTTCTCCACTGTATATTCCCATCCCAGGGATTGAACCTGTGTCTCCTGCTTTGCAGGCAGATTCTTTACCATCCAAGCCACCAGCGAAGCCCATAAGTCCTTATAGGAGGTATATAATTATAAGACTGTCATCTTTGGTACAAAAGGAGCAAAATAAAATGTTTGTTCTACCTGCATATTCCATGGAAATATTTGCATAGTGAATGAGGTAGACTACATTTTATGTGTTCCTAAACAGCGTCACCTTCTCACCTAGCTTTGTCTTAAAAAAGCTTTCTTCAGAGGTCCGATCAGAGGCCATCTCCTCCAGGAAGCCTCTTCAGAGTCTTCGAGGGAGCCTCGCTCTCCCTTTCCTAGGCACTCACAGCAGTCCTAGAATATCTAATTGCTGACCTCCCCTTCTTCCTTGTGCAGACCACGCAGCACAGCACGTCTGGAATTTACCTTTGTTTCTCATGGCCCAACACAAGTACTCTGCACCCTGTAGCTGATTATTGAACAGGTAAGACCTTGCCTGAGGTCCTATCGCATAGTAAGAGTTTATCAGCCTTTCCTGGGATTTGGGCTGTGTAAATCTGACTAGATAAATGACCTCTCAATAAAAGACTCTCTTAAAAATCTTTTTCCTTATAATCATATTTTATGTTGACCTTCTATACCAGAACATTTGTATTAATTTAATGCATTAGTAATCAGCACTGGCAAATAGCAATCTCACAGCCAGAAGGTTAAATTATAAAGTGCTTTTTAGAATCAAACAGGAGTATGGCAATCATAAACCTAAACAAATTAACTTGAGGTTTGCTTTTACCACAGATTTTATAAATATTCCACCAGGTTCTATTCAACATGAATGGAAAGAGATTCGAAGCCAGAACCTCAGCTCTTTGAAGTGCTCTCTTTTAAAATGAGCTGGTGGAGAAAATACTGGTGAGAAAATTCAACATTTCAGAGCAAAAAGTACATCCTTTCTACCAAGGTCAGCTGCTCTTCAGAGACAAAAATAATGTCCTTTTTATTAGCAATTTGGAATAACAATTAAATAACATTCATTTTATTGAGATTTTTATAGAAGAACTGAGAAAATAATTCTTCACAGTGGTTATAAAAATATAAGAAAAGGGCTGAGTTTGTGAAACACAGTAATCTTTTTATCTCCCCTATCTTCCCTTGGGCTGTGTGTGCTGGTATTATGATCCTCAATTAAAAAGCTTATTTATAAGGAATGTAAAGATTAGGGAATAACAAGAAAACTACTGGGGATTGCAATGAAAAGCAAGTTAAGGTGAATACGAAGTAATTATTTTCAATTATACTACATTCTATGATATGGCAAAAAAAAAGCTCCCATTATATTTCATACAATAGGAGAAAAAGTTATTTGATCCATGAATGGTCTAATCCAACAGCTATTCACATAATTCCTTTCCTTTTCAGGGAGAATAGCAATCAGTGATCAAGAAGAAAAGTACAAATCACAAAATGCACGCAGTCTTACTTTTTCATCATCTTCAGTAAATGGGGCACCCTCAGGAATCTTATTGATCGCTTGGGCCACGCCAATGATCTCACCGTCACTGCTTCGGATAGGCATGCACAGTAATGACTTTGTCTTGTACCCAGTTAGCTTGTCAATTTCATCATTGAATCTTCGATCCTAAAAATAAGACAAGAGAGGGCATTAATTGCATGTGCCTTATTGTCAAGGAGGAGAGAGAAGTGTATTTTTGTCTATTTCTGTGTATAAGAACTTACTGTTGGGAATGTCACCTCACTGATTTTTAATAACAAGAACAGATTTGATTGCATGTTGAATTCACCAAAGGAGTATAAATGAAAACAAATCACCCCCATAGTTGTTACCCATGATAAACGAAAAGAGAAACTTTAAACCCCACCACAACAACATATCAAAACTGGGGGAGCAGGAAGTGTTTTTTATAGAACTTCACACTATGCTATTTACTAAAATATGTTATTTCGCATAGACAACTGGCTACAAAGTATTATATAAGAAAAATACATAATAAATATATTAAGTATTATGAAAAAATGCAAAAAAGCACTACTTTTCTTCCAGTCAAATGATCCTGTGGGGAAAAAATAGAATGTGTGAGCCCATACTGATACTTTTTAAATACTTTAAAAAATGTTTTTAATGTAATGGGAAGGAAGGAGGTAACAGGTTTCTTTACAGAATGTTAGCTAAAAACATGGAAGAAATGATAAAATTATATAGTACCTATTTTGCAACTACCAGGGCAATAATGGATACAAGCAAGAATCATTAATCAATGATGCCAATCAAGATGCCAATACCATTAGGTGAAAAATTACTGTTAAACAAGTTATTCACTTAGTCTCAAAGTGCTATCCCACAGATTCCTCATTAAATTCAAAGAGGAAAAGATGTCTTTTTATTAAAGATCTGATGGACATAAGATTTAAAAAATGATCAAACTTACCACCACCATTAATGGGACAAAATAGCACCACGTGCCTCCCTGATGTGGTGCTATAAGAAGGACACAACATCATCAAGAATGTGGGATGCTTTTGTCCAACCTCTGAATCTGATCATTCAGGAAAAGAAAATTAGGAAAAATGCAGATCATCAGTCGTTCTATCAGAAGCCTGACCTAGACTCTTCAAAAATGTCAGTATCATGAGAGATGAAATAAAGCCGTGGGAGCTGTGCTGGTTTAAAGAAGACTGAAGAGATCTGAAACCTAAATGACATTGAAAAGTGTTGTGCAATTTAGGGGGAAGATGACTAGAGAAAGTTGAACAAGAACTTTATATATTAGGTAATATCATGTGTCAATACATAATTTCTTGGGTGTGATGGTGATATTGTAATGATGTAGGAGAATGTTCTTATCTTTAGGATATGCATGCTAGAGTATTTTGAGATGAAATGTCATAATACCTTGAATTTAATTTCAAATGGAAAGCAAGAAAAAGGAAGGAATGAAAGAAGAGAAGGAAGGGAGGGAGGGTGGGAGGAAAGAGAAGGAAGGAAGGAGAGAGTGAGAGAGAGAGAGAGCAAAGACTGGCTTCTGACAGGGTAATGGGCACTAAAAACATTCCAAGGAAGAAGAAGAACTGGATCCAGGCTCACTGTTTCAAGCTAGGGGCTGAACTGAGGCCTCTCCCAGTGCTCTTGACATTTCCTTGTTGAAAGAGGCTTAAAAATAGGATGCTTGGGGCTGGTGCACTGGGACGACCCAGAGGGATGGAATGGGGAGGGAGGAGGGAGGAGGGTTCAGGATGGGGAACACATGTATACCTGTGGCAGATTCATTTTGATATTTGGCAAAACTAATACAGTTATGTAAAGTTTAAAAATAAAATAAAATTAAAAAGAAAAAAAAACAATATTTTAGTTGGAAATCCTAAAAAAAGCAAAAAAAAAAAAAAAAAAAAGAAGCAAGGCACTGTCATCTACCACCATCTAGAACCGAATTTTATGACTGAGGACCTAGGGAGGCTGGCTGTGGACAAGGTGAGAGCCCCCAGGGCAAACACTGTTGGCCTTCTATGAGTGCTGTGCTAACCCCACAATCAAAAGGCCTGGAGTCCTCTTCTACTAAGGCCTGATTCTGGTCCAGGACTTCTGGAGGCCATTCTAAACCCTTAGTTAGGAAGAGTGGAGCCCTAAAGGAGACACAGAAATCAAAAGCCAAGCAAAACCAAATCGCCTGCTCAAAATGAGCCTGCAACCAAACTTTCAGAAAAACACTAATTTGCATTACTACTTTTGTGTTTTTCGTTCACTGAGGAGCCACCATGTATCAGGCTGTGAGCATCATCCCGGCCGTCATGGCACATGCAGTCTAGCAGGCGAGGCAGGTGACAGGTATACAAATCTATGCCATATAGTGTGGTAACTGATACTGAGTAAGAAGCAAGGTGCCATGAGACAGACTCAAAAGAAGGGATATATTCTTCTGGGGATCAAGGAAGGTCTCTCTGAAGACAGGACAAGTAAGCTCAGACTTGATTCACGAGGAATAATTTGTCAGTCAAAGAATGGTGGGGAAAACTTTCTGGGAAGCTGAAACATTGTATATGTGAAGGTCCAGAAGCAAGAAAAAGCTTAGTAGTTTCCCCAAACTCAAAGGTCAAAGGCAAGAAAACAGGAAGCCAAAGGGAGAATGGAAGAGGAAGGCAGGAGCCAGGGAGTGCCAAGTCTTAACAGGACTAGGCAGGAGTTACATTATTCCTAATGGAAAATCACCGAAGATCTTGAAGCAGAAGGATGCGATGATTCATTTCAGCACTCAGTATTCTCTGAAAGCATCATCTCAGTTTATTTGTTCTCCTGCCACTGGTATATAAGATCTAAGACAGAAAAGCTTTTGTCTCTCATTTACTACCTCATACTGGCATATTAGAGGTGCTCCACAACATTTTTCCTGAGTAATAGAAATTTTTTCTAAAAACTATATTGCAATTATGCAAAATATTAGAAAGTTAAAAAGGCCCTGAGACTCCATCATATTTCACTTCTTGGCATATATTTAGAGGTACTATTACACATGCACCATAGAGAGATGTACATGTTTACTGCAACATCAATTATGAAAAGAAAAAACCTGGAAGTCATTTGAATGGTCAACAGAAAGATACCTTATGATGTCTTGTTTTGATACACTCTACAACAATTTAAATGAATAAACCAAAGCTTCTTGTATTAACATGAACAAATATCAAAAACATGTTAAATGAAGCAAAGTGCTACAATCTGATACCATCTATATAATACCACCAATATTTAAAAATAATGCTAAATATTATGTAGCAAAGTACACTGCATGCATAAAAATAATAAACTCTAAACTGATATGCATGGTTGGTTAGCTCCAGGGAGGGAGAGAGGAGATGGCATGAGGGAGAGAGAGGGTGAGGCTTCAGCTCTTAACAACCGATTTTTCCTTGCTAAAAAACAAACAAACAAACAAACTTTGAAGCAAATATAGTACAATGTTAAGACTCTATAAACCTTGATGGCCCATTCTTATCTAAAAGTTTGAAATATTTTACAATAAAAGTTTAAGACTATTTTTTAAAAGTTAAGAACTTTGTGGAAGATGAGATAGGGTTGGAATAGGAAAAACCAGTTAGGAAATGTCAGTGGTCCAGGAAAGGCAAGACGGTGGTCTGGGTTAAAAGAAAGCAGTGGAGGCAAGGAGAAATAGATGGATACATTGAGTTCACAGTACTTCCTGACACACTGGTTGGGGATGGGGGACTAGAGAAAGACGAAGAATCTTAGGTTTTAATTCAAGAAGCTGTATAAATGGAAGCACCATTTACTGGGATGGGGAACAGTGAGATGAAGGTGAAAGTCTACATATAAAGAAAGCCAAGAAGGTTGATAAAAACATTTAAAAATTAAAAAAAAAAAAGGTTGATAAATCAGTGAGTGCATCCTGTGACCTAAACCAGTGGTTCTTTACTCTGGCTGCAGGTGAGAATTACCTGAGAAGGTTGAATCAATCAGTATGAAGCTTTGATTTTTAATTGGTTTTAAATGCTCATAAATGATTCTCATATAAGACCAATTGTCCAAAATGATGAAGAGCTTAGTCACTAGTAAGATCAATAAAGTTCATTAATGAGAAAAAAGCCTTAAAATGGGAAGGAAAAAAGATGATGTCATGGCATGTATTTTGGTGGTTATATATTAGTGATGTGGACCCTGTGAGACTGGACTGGAAAATCCACTCTGGAATAGGCGAACCTTTCTGCTCTTATCTTTGTGATGGTCTGTATCTCTGGAGAAGGGCCTCATCCACCAGAGTCCAACTCTGAGTTAATCAACCACCAAGACTATGGGGTATTCATTGCCAAAATAGTCAAAGCCACATGGAAACAACAGACATACGGGTGCCTGGTCATGACCAAGGGGAATAAAAATATAGTAAACCCTCTGCACCCTCTTTTCAACTCTCTACATTCACCTGATAAACTTCTAACTAGAGGAGAAAAAGATAATTATGTTGATATATGTGGTAAGTGTTAATCTTCCAATTTAAAAGCTGAGAAGAATGATTCATTTCATTAAGTCTTAATGGTTTTTTAAATATAATGCATGGTAAAACATACTTTGTCCATGTCTTCATCACACTATTTATGGGAATATTCTCCCAAATTAACTCAAAATTTGATATAATTCATCTAATGAGAGGTCAGAAGAGTTGATACAATTGCCTACCTCCCTAATTATATTAATCCTCTAGATTAATTTCCAATTTAAGAAAATTAAGAAAGCTGAGCCCAAAATTGAGGTATAAATTAATGGCAGGAGATGAGGAGAACTAAGGATAACTAAATAAAGGGACATATTACTCTGATATTGTAGAAAGAATGAAAGCTTAAAAATGGAAGATAGCAAAAAATAGATCTTGCTAGCCAAGCAGCGAAACTTAGGGCACTGTGGAACTCACACTGTGGGGACAGGTGGGGTCGGGGTGGATCTCTCAAGGAAAGCAAAATTTTTAAGTTGCCAGCCAAAGGATCAGTGTCCCAGGAAGAGGGAAGAGTATTTAAGACTCGGAGGCAATAGAAAGGTGATGAATCTGAGGAAATGAAAGAAGTTGAAGATGATCCTCTAGGGAAGAGCCAGAGATGGAACAAAACCCAGCAGCTGGAGGCTGACGAAAGGGTGCTTAGTAACCAGGTTTTTAAATTGTAAATTTACCATAGAGGACAGGGGGAGTCACTAGAGGGTTTTAAGAAGGTAGGAGGGAGTAATGTGACTGATTCCTCATTTCAGAAAGAGTCCGTATGGCTTAAAGGTAAAGAATGAGCAGGAAACTAGAGATCCAGGTGAGAGAGATACCATCTCTAGACTGAGACGGTGGCTACTGGTGGGAGGGGTGATGGAAAGGACTGAGTTGAAAGATATTTAGGAGGTAGAATCAATAGGACTTGCTGATTAATTTGATGTAAGGTTGCTAATGCTATTTAATAGAGAAGTAAAAAAAAAAAACTCCATGTATCCAGTGCAGAGATTCACTGAGTGATGAACACAGGAAGGGGACAAATGCTGAGCGGGAAATAAGAGTTCCCTTGTGGCTGTTCTGCAGTTTAATCATGGGCCATTCACGGGGTGATAGCGCTGCCATGTTTGAGACATAGATAGGTAGGTAGGAAAGTGTTCTAATCTCAGGAAATGGACTTGGAATGCAAAGAAGAGACTAATTTTCTTTCTTTCTTTTTTTGGCCACTCAGCATGTGGGATCAAACTCATGCCTCCTGCAGTGGAAGCTTGGAGTCATAACCACTGGACCACCAGGGAAGTGCCCAAGAAGGGAGTACTTAGATAAGAATGAAGGACTCTGCTCAATAACTTTACCAGAGGTCTTCAGGAGTTTACCACACACACCAGCAAAGTTTCACAGAAAGCGAGGTAAGGAGGAGACAGGGGAAGTAAGAAGAGAAAAACATTGGGCCTATTTATTGCTGGAAATGGAAACTTAAAAAGGAAATTAACAAATGCCTCCAGGTCGATAATGAAATACCACGTAGAGAATGGTGTCCAATTTGTATTCATCTCCCGGAGGATAAAAAAACAAGAAATGATCTACAACAGGAGAGATTTCTAATAAATTAAAGTAAGAGCTTCTTTAATAAGGTTGTTAAAATCTGGAATGAGTTTCTTATGATTGTGGCAGACTCTTCTTGCTTCAAGCATTTTTATGTCATAATATTTTTCCTACCACAGATATCTTAAGTATAACTGTTCTTGAGAAGTGCAGGGATCCCAGTGCCTTCTGTGCAGAACTACCTTTTGCATTTGACACCTAGCTATTATTTTTAATATTTAAAAAGATCAAGACATAAGGCCAAAAGCAATTTTGTCTTTTAGCAATGGAACTGACCTATGCCCACTACAGAGAGAACCATAGATATACTTCTGAGCCAGGATCTTGGGCTTGCAGACTCCTCTGCACATTCCTGGGTTGAACATGATGCCACAGAACACACCCAGAAAGCAGGTCCCACCCACGAGGTCCACTTAGGCTGTAGACAGAACTAACTTCTTCAGTCTGAGCCTCAGGTCCTTGAAAGAAAGAGCTATGTTCATTGCACTCGAGAAACCGGGGCTGCCCCAAGGAGACATATTTCAGAGCCACGTAAGAAGCCTCAAAGCAAAAGGGAATCTATCCTGTCTTCTTTTCACTTTCTCAAAGAAGCCACTCAAGGCTCCCCAAGGCAGGAGCCAGAGCTAAGAATCTCACTCAGTTCTCAGAATCATAGCAAGGATGCATCACACAAATCTCTTTTACTCTCTCTGTGTTTGAGAGCTCTCTCCCAAACACTTTAGAGTAAGATTATCCAGGGCTTGTGATTTAGCCAAGAACTAGTCTTGACCACCTATAAGGGTGATTATTTTAACCACAATCTCAACTCTACTCTGAGCCCTTCATAGCCAAGGTCATAGCCAAGGTTATCAAACTCTTCGTTTGAAAATGTCCACATGATGGGACATAGATGAGAAAGCATGTAAATACAAAAAAGCTTCTATTAACTCCATGAACCATTTAATGAATTTGTATCTGAGTTATTGTTTCCATAGATTACAAAGGAAAAGTAATACATGACACGTGTATGTATATGGTAATACTTCGGTCTACAGATGTTGTTAGGTGTTCATAAGAACAGAGCAGTTGCTAGCAACTCTTCCTGACACTGGGGTCACTTGCTGAGCTTTAGGTAACTGCTCATGCCCTAGCCCCATCCTGACCAATTAAATCATAACTGGTGGGAGGAGGGGTTGCGCAGGGGATCTGACTTCTAACTGTTGGTCAGGGTTAAGAACCACAGAATTAGAGGTCCTTTAATAAGCCCAAGGCTGCCAGGGGTCTGAGGGACCTTGTGAACTACTACTTTAGAGTTTTCAGAACATTTGTTTGTTAGCTTTTGGTTTGGTTAGCTTGGTTATGTTTTCCACCGACTTTCCTCAGAGGCTTAGTGCACTGGCCTGCATATCTTACCCAGAACCCTACTGCCCTTCTCCCAACAACAAAAGGTTTGAAGACCAAGTTCAGTCCCACATCTCATCTACATCCTCTTTCAAATGGTTTATGGAGCTGCAAATGAAGAGAAGTTAATGGAAATATAAAATATAAAATGAATAAGTCATTGAAATGCAAACCAATAGATTGACCAACTGTCTGAAGCTTAAAACTGCTTTTATTGGTACATCAGTAACACCCATTTAATTCCAATTCATAGAAGTATCTCCTCACATTTATGACTGATCATAAACACCACTTATTTTCCCAAAATTGCTTGGAAAGCTAAGCTTTCAAAAATTTTGATTAGTCTTTAACAATTTAATATGTACTATTCTGCTTTTCTCCATACAAAGAAGTATAATTAATTGTTCTGAATTGATGGAAGGCTTGAGAATACACTGCACAAAAACAAAGACACGGCATATGGTAACTAGATAGCTAATGCTTTGAGCATCCTAATTTGATACTTGCCGAGAAAAAGTACAAAATTATCACTGTTGTTCTTAATATGTATTCACAGAATGTCATTGCTCAACAGCAAACAAAAATCTTCCCTCTGAATTCTTTTACACACACACACACACACACAAATGTGTAGAGTTTTAAATACTACAAAATATTCCCCAAAAGTACGTATGTTTTTGAAGTGTTACTCTTTTAGGACCTGAAGCGGTGTGGTAGGTGATTCAGTTCAGTTCAGTCACTCAGTCGTGTCTGACTCTTTGCGACCCCATAAATCGCAGCACGCCAGGCCTCCCTGTCCATCACCAACTCCCAGAGTTCAGTCAAACTCAACGACCATCGAGTTAGTGATGCCATCCAGCCATCTCATCCTCTGTCGTCCCCTTCTTCTCCTACTCCCAATCCCTCCCAGCATCAGAGTCTTTTCCAATGAGTCAACTCTTTGCATGAAGTGGCCAAAATATTGGCGTTTCAGCCTCAGCATCAGTCCTTCCAATGAACACCCAGAACTGATCTCCTTTAGGATAGACTGGTTGGATCTCTTTGCAGTCCAAGGGACTCTCAAGAGTCTTCTCCAACACCACAGTTCAAAAGCATCAATTCTTTGGCGCTCAGCCTTCTTCACAGTTCAACTTTCACATCCATACATGACGACTGGAAAAACCATAGCCTTGACTAGATGGACCTTTGTTGGCAAAGTAATGTCTCTGCTTTTGAATATGCTGTCTAGGTTGGTCATAACTTTCTTTCAAAGGAGTAAGTGTCTTTTAATTTCATGGCTGCAGTCACCATCTGCAGTGATTTTGGAGCCCGGAAAAATAAAGTCTGACACTGTTTCCACTGTTTCCCCATCTATTTCCCATGAAGTGGTAGGTGGTAGAGCAGTTTATAAATATGTACAAGTCAGCCTTATTTGTTTAATGCTTGAAGGACACACTTAAATTCATTTAAGTCTTCCAAACTGAATTAGTAGTTAACAGACACTATAAAAGAACTTAATATGAGGTTTAGAAACTTTGAACTTTTTGTAACTTTTGCTTTTGAACTGTGGTGTTGGAGAAGACTCTTGAGAGTCCCTTGGACTGCAAGGAGATCCAACCAGTCCATCCCAAAGGAGATCAGTCCTGGGATTTCTTTGGAAGGAATGATGCTAAAGCTGAAACTCCAGTACTTTGGCCACCTCATGGGAAGAGTTGACTCATTGGAAAAGACTCTGATGCTGGGAGGGATTGGGGGCAGGAGGAGAAGGGGATGACAGAGGATGAGATGGCTGGATGGCATCACCAACTCGATGGACGTGAGTTTGAGTGAACTCCGGGAGTTGGTAATGGACGGGGAGGCCTGGCATGTTACAATTCATGGGGTCGCAAGGAGTCAGACATGACTGAGCGACTGAACTGAACTGAACTGATGAAGTTTAGAAACAGCCGTTGTTATTACCAAGTTACTTTTCTATTTGGTCATTGTTATTACCAAGTTGGGCTTCCCTGGTGGCTCGGCAGTGAAGAATTTGCCTGCCAGTGCAGCAGATCCTGGTTCAATTCCTGGGTCAGGAAGATGCCCTGGAGGAGGGCATGACAACCCATTCTGGTATTCTTGTCTAGGAAATCCCATGGACAGAGGCGCCTTGTGGGCTTCAGTCCACAGGGTAACAGAGTCAGACATGACTGAAATGACTTGGTATACACATATTACCAACTTACTCTCCTTCAGCTGTGCTGCTAAAGTAAACTTGGTTTGCTGATCTTATTTCTCTTTTCTTCATTTCTCTTAGTTGGCACTTTTGTTTGGTCCTATCTTATTGTTGTCATCATGGCTGTTATTATTTATCTTTCTTTTTTAAAATTTTTTTTTTTATTTTTTAACTTTACAATATTGTATTGGTTTTGTCATATATCAACATGAATCCGCCACAGGTATACACGTGTTCCCCATCCCGAACCCTCCTCCCTCCTCCCTCCCCATACTAAGAGATACAAATATATCTTAAGACAGAGGAAAATGGAAGAACCACAGCACAGCTGAAACCAAAGTTGGTGAGGTGGTAGGGTATGAAACAAAATGATGAAATCTTAAATTTCTTTAATAGATGGGACAGGTAGCTATTAAAGATACATTGTAAGTGTGCAGATAAATTGTATGTGGAGTTAAAATGCAACTCCATGCTCTATAAGATTTATTATGTATAATTAATATGTCTGAGCCGAACATCACCATATGAAGAGACAGCCATGGTAAGTCAGCAGGCTAGAAGCACCTTTCTTTCTGGCACAGTGAAGCCATCTAAGGACTTTGGTGAATCAGGGAGGTGAGCCTACAGGTAGAACCAAGAAAGCCAATAAGTCTGTGACTATGGACAAAGGACTGTCAACATGGGGTTGTGGTTCAGACACCAGTCAGGAAGCAAGGACTACAGGAAAAGCCAAAGTCAAAAACAGTGATGCATGGAAAGCCAGGTCTAAATCAGGAGTCAAGATTAACAGTGACACACTAGAGATTTGGCCTCAATCACTTGTTTGACAAGGACCATAGGAGAAGAGATTAGATTTGCGGCGACCAGATGTGGGAGGTGGGCGCAGAATTGGAGGAAGGTGGTCAAAAGGTACTAACTTCTAGTTATTAGACAAGTAAGTGCTAGGAATGTAATGTACAACATAACAATTAACACTGCTGTATGTTAAACAAGAAAGTTGTCAAAGAGAGTAAATCCTAAGAGTTCTCATCACAAAGGAAAAGGTTTTTTCTATTTCTTTACTTCTGTATCTATACAAGATCATTTGTTGTTCAGTCTCTCAGTCGTGTCCGACTTTCTGAGATCCCATGAATTGCAGCACGCCAGGCTTCCCTGTCCTTCACCACCTCCCAGAGCTTGCTCAAACTCATGTCCTTTGAGTCGGTGATGTTATCCAACCACCTCATCCTCTATCATCCCCTTTTCCTCTTGCCTTCAATAAAAGATCATAGATGTTCATTAAACTTATTGTGGTAATCATCTTATGATGTATTTCAGTCAAATCAATATGCTGTACACCTTGAACTTATACAGCGCTATATGTCGATTGTATCTGGATAAAACTGGAAAAAAAATTAAGTAAAAGCTCTGGGTTTAAAAAAAAACAAAACCCAACAAGGATCACCTCCAACAGAAAGCCTATTTGTTCTTTCCACTCTGGGCAACAGAGACAACTGGAAAGTGGCCTCCAAATGTAACTGATTTGTAAACAGCTGTATCAATCGGAATCTGACTTCCCCACATTTATGAAAAATATAGTAATTTCTAGTATGATGTGTAAATGTTATATTTTAATACATATTTTAATTAGGTTTTACTGTTAATAAGTGGAAGTGACTGTTTCTGTATGACAAAAGCTTAATGTTAAAAAGTAATTTTTAAGTTTGCTTTTAAACATTCTAAAAGTTCTAAAATACTTTAAAACTTATTTTAAAATGTTTTAAAAATATTTTAAATCATTATTTCTTGTGAGAACATGATTATAAATACATGATTACTTAATATTAAAATATATCTTAAAGCTACAATAATTAAAAGTATGATACTGGTTCATAAAATTGATGAAAGAGTAGAAAGTCAAATTTATATGTGTATATACACATATGTATAGATGTGTGTGAATAAATGTATTTAATTAGAGTATAATTTCAAATCAGTAAGAAAATAATAAGTTATTCAGTTCATCACATATTTGGGGAAAGTAAGATTCTTTTCTCACATTATACATCAAAATTAATTGCAAGCTGAATAAGGACATAAATATACTCATCTCTTGATGAACTGCAAATGTGGGATAGATTACTCAAACATTGCCAAAACACATTTCATATTTTAACATGAAATACTATGAGAAAAACAGTCTGAATATTAATTATAATAGTCAATAATATGAGAATGCATAGATCCCACGTATTATCAAATAAATCCTAAATTTTCACTCAAAAAGTCATCGGTCTTATGTTCAAGTGTTGGTCTTCTTTTCTACCAAACCTTTAACCAAAACAATCAGTAAAAGTAAGATCAATTCTATTTCTTTCAGTTGTTCATTTCAGCTAACATTGTTTTCTTTTTCTGGCTAATATTCTTACCAGAAATACAAATGGTGAAAAGTTTCAGGACAAGAATGAATACTGACATAATAAATAAAATCATAATTTACTTTACTTGAAAATTATATTAACACATTTTTATAATTAAAAAATTAAATGTCAAAAGTAAAATAATAAAAGAATTGAAGAAATATAACTGAAAATTTATCTCGTGTCTTAAGGGGAAGTATCTCAACCCATAATACCAAAAGAAGGAAGCATAAATACTGAGAGATTTGACTAATAGAAATTAAAAATTTTAAATCTCAAAAAAATATAAAGAATTAAGAATAAAACAAAGTTGAAAAAATATAAACACACCTGGCTGACAAAGCGTTAAATGCTAAACATACAGAATTATCACAAATTAATTAGGAAAAAGGAGCAATAGGTAGGAATTGGAAATTAACAAAAGAAAATACTGATAGGAAAAAAGTTTCATATTTCATATAAATATATGAAAACTGTCAAGTTACAACAGTTATAGTTTTTCTATAAAATTGGCAAAGATTTAAAATTTAAAGTGTCAAGATACCTAACTTAATCAAAAGTTTTTGTGGAAATACTTTTGTATACTACATTGCTGGTGAGAATACAAATTAGTGCAATATACATGGAGGACAATAAGTATGGGCTTCCCTCATGGCTCAGCAGATAAAGAATCCACCTGCAAGGCAGGAGACACAGGAAACATGGGTTCGATCCCTGGGTCAGGAAGATCCCCTGGAGGAGGAAATGGTAACCCACTCTAGTGTTCTTCCCTGAAAGATCCCATGGACAGAGGAGCCTGGTGGGCTACAGTCCATGGGGTCACAAAGAGTCAGACACGACTGAGGGACTAAGCATGTGTGAACACAGCAATAAGTAATAAAAACCTTTAAAATTTTCATACTTTTCAATACAGTAGTTTTATTCTAGAAATTCATAAGTAAAAAATGAAAAATATCTAAATATTCAATAGGAAATTGATTGTTATGGTATATATGCACTACTATAAGAAAGTATTATAGGTTATTATTATACATGCTATATATAATTTTATTCTGACATGGGAAAGGGACAAAGGAAAAAAAGTTTAAAAACAGTTCCTTCAAAGTATTGGGATTAGTATTTGGGACAGCACTATGGTTTCAAAAGTATCCCTGAAAAAAACAGAAGTTATTATACTATTGGGTTGCAAGTAAAATAGATAGGTGAGATATAACAAATGACAACTCTCAAGATGGGAGTGGGTCAATCTTCATAAATTATGTGAAAAGTGGCATAGCACCCTGTTATTTTTTAAAGTCATTATCATCCTGGCTATAAAGCTCTTTGCCATAAAAATTAAGCCAAATTAAATTGCTACACGGAATATCAAAGGAATTTGAAATTTTCTGAAAATCACAAAGAACTAAGAACAAAAAGACTGCCAAGATACTACAGTTGAGCAATGTTCTAATATGTGAAATGGATGGATCTTTCAACTCTCTCAGACTCTGACCCTCTCCACATTTAACTGGTAAACATCACAACATCTTAACGCAGCATAGCATATACAGTATAATGATGGAAAACATTGGATTTACTAAAAGGATGAATACTAGAAATCAAAAATCAGTAGCCTCATATTGGTTTATAAAACAAAATTCTCACCAAACTATTAAACCAGTAGATGTAAGTTTGGAAGA
Organism: Bubalus bubalis; assembly: GCF_019923935.1. Classification (NCBI taxonomy): domain Eukaryota; kingdom Metazoa; phylum Chordata; class Mammalia; order Artiodactyla; family Bovidae; genus Bubalus; species Bubalus bubalis. Next base: position 71,019,356 of record NC_059158.1, on the reverse strand, counting down.
AAATGATAGGAACAAATCTAGCCACAAGAGTATGTTCAACCACTGAAAACCCAGTTTAGAAAAAGCCACATCACTCACTGCACAAAGGACTTGGGAACAGCATGTCACTGCTCCCCTCTGATCTTCTAGGTTAGTCCCCGGGCCTGGCTGGTTCCATACACATCCCATCCCCACTGTCAGCCACTGTGCCCCTGAAGGCTTTCTTTCCTGTTCCCATACCAGGCTTTATTTCCCTGGTGCTCACCCTAGCTTGGCTGCAAACAAGCAGCTGTGCTGAGAATACTCAGATTCCCTGCAGAAGGTATATGGCCATGTGCTCCACAAAATACCAGGGGCATGCATCTCTAGCCCTCAAATTTGAGAGGAAGAGTAATGGGTCAAACTGAAGGTGTCAATACATGCTTTGTTTCCACCAGAGGACTGTTTTCATCAGCAGGACTCATTCATAAATAGTCGAGAGAGACACAGGAGTGGACTCAGCACCCATGGTGCCTTTTCCTGGATAAAGTGTCAGGATACTTTCTAAGACATGCTTGCAAGTAGGAGTCTTCTAGACAGACACACTGGCTGGAGAACTGAGTCAGCCTGATTTTTGGCAGCCTTGTCTAAGTTACTCCACGTTGGACAGAGTTGGTTAGTGCCTCCTAGAACTGGTCTCCTGCCTACAGCCTTGTTCCAAATATTTCCTAGGCCAGCTGGCAGAATGCTACACTGGTGTTTTTATGAACTAGATCAAGCCCTTAGCAGATCCAGTCAGCTATACCATTCATAATATTTTGCAGGTCTGGGTTCTGCTGGGTTAGAAAGATTGGGCATATCGGCTAGCACTCACTCTTACAGAAGAAATCAGAATCAGGGACCATTCTATGAATCATAATTTACTTCTGAAATGCTTCAATAAAATGAGCAATCAATTAACCCAAGTACAATTCTCCCTTGGTTTAGGAACTGCATAGGATGGAATAACAAAAGCAGAAACCATAACAAATCCTTGGTTTCTCAGATTTATAAGCCCTTGACATGCTCCTTTAGACAGAGCAATAATACACTTCCGATATCTATGGAAAGTTCAACTTTAAAACTTATTAGTGAGTACCTCTGTCTAAGTAAGTCCCTCTGTCTTACTTAAAAAGACAGATAATCAATGGGCATCATTGGGTATTATGAACCCCACCATAACCACCCACTCATATGCTCATATATAAGTACATCTGATACATCTGGAGACACACTAAACCCCACAACAGGACACATCATATAAGCAGGCAAGCTGACATTGAACATTGGTGAAAACTGACCAAGAGCTAGGTCATAAAGCTGGCCAATTTTAAATAGTTGTGTGAAATAATTGGTATCATGCAAAATATATCATTTCACACCAAAGCACTTTATTAAAAAAAAAAGTAACTAGAGGAAAAATATTTAAAAATTTAAAATACATTTCTAAACTATTAATCAAAAAATAAATAAAATGAAAATTATAACTAAATATTATGTACCAAAATGGTAGGACATAATTAAAGAGGTTCTTAAAAGTTTCATCTTAGATGCTTCCATTAAAAAGCAAAGCACAACTTATTGAAGTGATCAACCGACCATAAGGAATTAGAAAAAAGAACAGCAAAATAAACTCAAGAAAATGAGAGAAAATAATAAAAATAAGAGCAGAAGTTAATGTAAAAGAAAATAAACATATAATGAAGAGGATCAACAGAGGTCAGAAAAGTAACAAAACATAAAAATCTCTGGAGAAAATAATCAAAGGGGAAAAAGAGAGGAATAAAAAGGGCAAAGCTATAGTTGCTACAGAGATTAAACAGATAAGACATTATGAATATGTTTGTGTTTATAAACTTGAAAACTTATGAAATAAACAATATATACAGTTTAAAAAAAACTCATAAAAAATAGAGAACATTAAGAGTCCTACAAGCTTTAAAGAAATTGATTTAGCAGTTCAAAATAGTTCTATTACATACACACACACATACACACACAGGAACCAGACAGATTTCCAGGAAATTCCACAAGACATTTGAGCACTGGGAAATTCTAATCTTATGCAAGCTATTCCACAGTGGAAAAAAAAATCATTTGTGATATAGATTTGCTTTCAAAACCAAATGCGGATATTATAAGCAAAGAAAAATATAAACTAATCTCACTAATGAATGAATACAGATTCAAAGCCTCTAAAAATAAACATTTTTACAAAACAAATCAGACAGTGAATTAAAAGGTAATTTGTTACAACCAAGCTCGTATTTCCTAGGAATCCTAGATTGGTTTATCATGAGAAGATCAACTAAAGTCGCTCACCACATTAATATGTTAAGGTGAAAAATATTGTATCTTAATATAGGTAGGAAAATTGGGTAAAATTTTACATCTATCTAGTGGTTCTGCAATACGGAAGATCTGGGTTCAATCTCCAGGTTGGGAATTTCCCCTGGAGAAGGGAACAGCTACCCATTCCAGTGTTCTGGTCTGGAGAATTCCATGAACTGTATGGTCCACAGAGTTGCAAGTCAGACACGTCTGAGCAACTTTCACTTTCACTTTCTTCATGATGTGAAAAATAATGGCAACAACCTCCTCCTGATAAAGGGCATTTCAAAAAACCCACAGACATCTCATAACTAACAGTGAACTCTAACAGCATCTTTGGTAAGATCAGTTTCAATATAAGGATGCCTGTTTTCATCAATCATATTCTACACTGTTCTGGAGGTCCTTGCATAGTAAATCAAGAAAAAGGAAAGTTAAAGGACAAGGAAAAAAGAAACAAAAACTTTCATTATTTTGCAGATGATATGACCCCTTACATAGAAAATCTCAAAAAACAAAGCTTAACACATCGGGGTTATTTAATAAATGTTGAGAAAAATAAACAATAAAATAGTTGTGAGGATTAAGTGTAATAACCTATGTTGACTATTTGGTGCATAGTAGTAGTTTTGTTAATACTAATTTCCTTCCCCCTAAAATTTACTTTTAGGTATCAATGTCATTTGGGAAAAGAATTTTTAAAGAGTAAAAATTTCACCCCAATGTTCATAGCACCATTAATTACAATTGCCAAGATATGGAAGCAACCTAAATGTCCGTCAACAGATGAAAGGATAAAGAAGATGTGTGTGTGTGTGTGTGTGTGTAAGTTTGTGTATGTATGTGTGAGTACGCATGTGCACATGGAATACTGCTGCTGCTGCTGCTAAGTCACTTCAGTCATGTCCAACTCTGTGTGACCCCATAGATGGCAGCCCTCCAAGCTCCGCCATCCCTGGGATTCTCTAGGCAAGAACACTGGAGTGGGTTGCCATTTCCTTTTCCAATGCATGAAAGTGAAAAGTGAAAGTGAAGTCATTCAGTCGTGTCCGACTCTTCGAGACCCCATGGACTGCATGCGGCCTACCAGGCTCCTCTGTCCATGGGATTTTCCAGACAAGAGTACTGAAGTGGGTTGCCATTGCCTTCTCTGACATGGAATACTACTCAGCCATAAAAGGAAGAAAATTTGCAACAATGTGGATGAATTTAAAGGGTAATATGCTACAAGGTGCTGAAGCAAGTCCATCCGGACACCGGCATCTCGTCCAAGGCCATGGGAATCATGAACTCTTTCGTCAATGACATTTTCGAGCGCATCACTGGCGAGGCATCGCACCTGGTGCATTACAACAAGCGCTCGACTATCACATCCAGGGAGATCCAGACCGCCATGCGCTTGCTGCTACCTGGGGAGCTGGCCAAGCACGCCGTGTCCAAGGGCACTAAGGCTGTCACCAAGTATACCAGCTCCAAGTAAATATAATATGCCTAGCCGCTGTTAACAGAGAAGGCAATGGCACCCCACTCCAGTACTCTTGCCGGGAAAATCCCATGGAGGGAGGGCCTGGTGGGCTGCAGTCCATGGGGTCGCTAAGAGTCGGACACGACTGAGCGACTTCACTTTCACTTTCATGCTACACACAAATATACAGTTGATGGAATTCTCCAGGCCAGAATCCTGGAGTGGGTAGCCTTTCCCTTCTCCAGGGGATCTTCCCAACCCAGGGATCAAACGCAGGACTCCTGCATTGAAGGCAGATTCTTTACCAGCTGAGCCACAAGGGAAGCCCAAGAATATAGGAGTGGGTAGCCTATCCCTTCTCCAGAGGACCTTCCTGACCCAGGAATCAAACGGGAGTCTCCTTCATTGCAGGCAGATTCTTTACCAGCTGAGATACCAGAGAAGTCCCCCGTTTCAATCCCTGGGTTGGGAAGATCCCTTGGAGAAGGAAATAGCAACCCACTCCAGTATTCTGGCCTGGAGAATCCCATGGACAAAGAAGCCTAGCAGGCTATAGTCCGTGGGGTCGCCAAGTTGGACACAACTGAGCAACTAACACACTTTCATAACCAGGAAGGGTGGTGGTGTTTGAAAGATATATGCATATATACATATATGAAGAACTCCTACAAATCAATAAAAAAAAAAGGATTACTTAGTAGAAAAAATAAGCAACTGACATGGACAAGTATTCAAAGAAAAGGAAATACAAAAACACAAATACATGAAAAGATGATTCAAGGGGATAGTCACAGGGTTCACTGTGGAGCATGTGTATAGCTTGCTGCCTGCTGTAACTGGCCTCTTCTTTTCCTGGTTGGGAGGCCACTGAGGCCCTGAAAGAGGTGGCTATGATGAGAGTGGACTCAGTAGGAAGCGCCAGAGCTTGCAACCTCTGGTAGTGGTGGTGCTGGCCCAATGCACATCACCTTGAAGAGAAGGCACAGTGGGAGAGCAAGGTCTTGGAGATGAATGTTGGCTAGCTAAGAAATGACTAATCAAGAGTCCACTGTCGTTTAAAAAAAATGATGCTGAAACTACAGAAACATTCAGCTCACACCAAGAAGTCTACAAAGATAGAGGAAATTACCTGTGGTCTTGTCAAAGGAGAAGCTGTCATACTTCAGACACTAACAGTCTTTGATATGACACTAAGTAAATACAAGGAAAAAGATGCCCAGGATGTCATAATATCACTGACAACTGTAAACTGGTTACAGATAAATGTAAAAAAAAAAAAAAAAAGATACTCAACTGAAGGAAAGATATGCTCTTGAAGTTGATCAGTTCTTATCAGAGATGAGAAGCACCCTCCCATGGCTGGAGAGCATAAGTCACTAATTTGCTTGCTGAACAAGCTTCCTCCAAAGCTAAATTTTAAAAAATTATGGAAGAATCTGAAGACATGTTCAAGGAAGGATATGAGAATGTATTTGATAAACTCCAACAGCACGAGATCCCTGCACTTTTGCACTGCATAGGTGATGTACTTATTTGTCAAACTAGTGTTATCCAAATGTGGTGTCCAGGAAATGGATTTTTATGAAAATGTAGCTTTTTTAAAGCATGTAAAGGGGGAATAAATACACATATTTAACAAAAATAGAATATCTCAATCCACAATAAGACAACAGCAACATAATTCTGTTAAGACTCTCAAAGACAATAATAGCAGTGCTATAACCAGCATTGAACACATTCCGAAAACTAAATATCTAAATGATAGAATGGGTGAACTTTTAGAAAAGTACATGGGCTCTTATAATACTGGTTTAGTACAATCTAGTACTCATTGGAGGTAGTCAACACTGTCCTACAGAAGATTCTGTAGACAAATATCTTTTAGGAACACAGCTTTTCCATAGGAGAAATTGATGCAAGAACTGCTCCTCTGCTTATCTTGCTCTGAAGTTCTTCCTTTGTTACTTCTATTTTTCCAAATATGTCAGAGCCATCAAGTGGAAACTCTTTTGTCTCTACTCTCTCAACACTATTCTTTAAATAGGTTGGAAAATAAACTTAAAGCCAAAATTAGAAAATAACTCCCTACTTTGACAAAGTCAGTTCTTCAGTTTAATATTATCAAACTCTTTGTGAGGAGTCTTTTATACTGGGAAAGTTTATGTAATTTTGAAAAGAAGTTTCATGAAATAGAAATAATGTGCATGATTTTAAGTGTTGCTGTTTTTATAGTACAGATAAATCATGCTGATGGTATCACCATCTCCTGAAAAAAGGCAGGAGATGATTGATTGCCATCTTTAATCACCAGGAAAAGGAAAACCACATGTTAAAACCACAATGAGATACAATTCTCAACATACCAGATCAGCAAAAACTTTTTAAAAAAGTTTGACAATATCAAATGTTAGCAAGAATGTACAGCAACAGAAACTAATACATTGCTAGAGGGAGTGTGGTTGGCAACCCTATTTCAGAAAATGTGCTATGTGCTAGGTCACTTCACTTGTGTCCAACTCTTTGTGACCCCATGGACTGTAGCCCACCAGGCTCCTCTGTCCATGGGATTCTCCAGGCAAGAATACTGGAGTGGGTTGCCATTTCCTACTCCAGGGGATCTCCTGACCTGGGGATGGAACCCACATCTGTTACATCTCCTGCACTGGTAGGTGCATTCTTTACCACTAGAACCACCTGGAAAGCCCACAAAAATATAGTTGGTCATTAATAGTAATTTTAACATGTGCATAAATTATGACCCCCCCCAATTCTATTTCTAGGTATATGCTCCAAAGAAGCCTCACTCACGTGTATTAGTTGTCTATTGCTGCTGCAACAAATTAACACAAATTTAGTGGCTTAAAACAATTTAAATTTATTCTCTTACATTTCAGGAGGTCAGAAGTTCTAAAATTAAGGTCAGTAGGGCTGCATCCCTTCTAGAGGCTCTGAGGAGAATTCATTCCCTTACCTTTTCTAGCTTCTGTAGACTGCCTGCACTCCCTGGTTCATGGCCCAATTCTCCATTTTCAAATGAACTTCAAAGCAGTACAGCATCTTCCTGTACATGGCCCTCCTGCCTCTCTAATATAAGGACCGTTGTTACCACTCTGAGCCCACCCAGATAATCCACAATAATCTCCCCATATCAAGATCCTTAGCTGAGTCACCTCTTCAAAGTTCCTCTTGTCTTATAAGGTAAGATATTCACAGATTCTGAAGATTAAGATGTGGACATCTTTGAGAAGCTATTACTCAACATGCTACAAAAGTAAACTAGGGGACATGTACAAAGTGCTTACAAGAGCATTATTTATAAGAGAAAAAACAACAACAACAAACCCTAGAAATAACTCAAAAGTCTATCAATTATAGAATAGGTAAATTGTGATATATTTATTCAGAGGGGTATTATACTTCAGTGGATATCATGACTATGCATTTGGGCAGAAAAAGCAAGAAACAGAAAAATGTACATAGAATGATTCTATTTATACAAAGTTCAAAGACAGAGAAAATAAAATTGCATATTTTATTTTCAAACATACATAGGTGGTGAAGCCATAAAACAAAATCCAAGGCAATAATTACAGGATGGTGATAACGGGGAGGATTCAGGAGGGAGGGCAATAAAATTGTGAAGGGGCAGCACACGACTTCAGGGGTAATGGCAACATTTTATGTTTTAATCTTCATGGCAAATAGGTGGGGAAGCAGTGGAAACAATGGCTGACTTTATTTTTCTGGGCCCCCAAATCACTGCAGATGGTGATTGCAGCCATGAAATTAAAAGACGCTTACTCCTTGGAAGGAAAGTTATGACCAACCTAGACAGCATATTAAAAAGCAGAGACATTACTTTACCAACAAAGGTCCGTCTAGTCAAGGCTATGGTTTTTCCAGTGGTCATGTATGGATGTGAAACTTGGACTGCCAAAGAATTGATGCTTTTGAACTGTGGTGTTGGAGAAGACTCTTGAGAGTCCCTTGGACTTCAAGGAGATCCAACCAGTCCATCCTAAAGGAAATCAGTCCCGGGTGTTCATTGGAAGAACTGATCTTGAAGCTGAAACTCCAATACTTTGGCCACCTGATGCAGAGAGCTGACTCATTTGAAAAGACCCTGATGCTGGGAAAGATTGAGGGCAGGAGGAGAAGGGGACGACAGAGGATGAGATGGTTGGATGGCATCGCTGACTCGATGGACATGGGTTTGGGTGGACTCCGGGAGCTGGTGATGGACAGGGAGGCCTGGCGTGCTGTGGTTCATGGGGTGGCCAAGAGTTGGACACAACTGACCAACTGAACTGAACTGAACTCAAGTAGGAAGCATGTCCAGTTTATAATTATTTTTTACTCTGTACATACATATTTTCTCCCCTCTGGATATGTGATACATTTCACAATTTTTAGGAAAAGCAATGGACAATAATGAAAACTGAAGATCCACAGCTCTTGTCATTGCCAGTATGTTCAGCACACATTTTTTTTTAACTTTCATTTCCAGGGGTCCAAGGGGTATGCTTTAGCAATGTACATGAGCAGTTAACAACCCAACTCTCACTATGTTAATGGGAACACTGCAGCTAAACCACTAAACTAAAACTTTACTCCATGGAGTTATTGGCACTAAAACAGAATGTTTATTCAGAGAACTACACACCTCAATTTGTTCACATTTCTCGTTCTTTTAGTGTGCTGACATTACTATATGTTACAGATAACCTATTAAACTGTTCATGGGGTTCTCAAGGCAAGAATACTGAAGTGGTTTGCCATTCCCTTCTCCAGTGGACCACATTTTGAATATTCATTGGAAGGACTTATGTGGAAGCAGAAACTCCAATACTTTGGCCACCTGATGTGAAGAGCTGACTCAGTGGAAAAGACCCTGATACTGGGAAGGATTGAAGGCAGGAGGAGAAGGGGATGACAGAGGATAGTATGGTTGGATGGCATCACCGACTCGATGGACATGAGTTTGAGCAGGTTTCACGAGTTGGTGATGGACAGGGAAGCCTGGCATGCTGCAGTCCATAGGGTTGCAAAGAGTCGGACATAACTAAGAGACTGAACTGAACCTATTAAACAGAACTGCCTTCCTTCTCTATAGTTCTCTCCACATTGCTCTGTCCTGATAACTTTTATGACTTTGATACTACTGATATGTAATTTTAAGTTAATAATCTAATCAAAAATATAGATTGATAACAATGAGAAATCATAATTTTTTTAACTATGTTATTTCTCCAACCTCTAATTGGATAAAACCAACAATTAACTATTTTCACACACAAAGCAAACTTTTCTCAAAAATGGCAGAACCCAATATTTGAGTCCACATGGCAATAGTTCTCCAGTTTCTCCACAATACTTTGTATGACAGATCTCACTGTCAAAGTACCAAAGCACTTAATTCCCCTTTTAGATCTACTAACTGTCCAATTTCACACCTGCCCTATAGCCTCTTCTCTAAGAAAAGACAGTATTTCAAGCACTATTCCCCTAGATATTACAACAGAATTAGCTGAGCCAGCTTGGGAATTCAAAGACTCCCTTGAACATAAGTTTCTTATAAGACCCATATTTATCATCTGACAAAAACTTCAAATGAACACACAAAAATAATTTTCCCACATAAGAAGTTTTTGATTTTATTCAAAAAAATTTCAAAGAAATGGTATAAATATTGCTATCCTTTTCTTATGTTTCTATAGGGATTCAAATGATGAGAATGCTTTCTTGTGTGAACAAAGGGGACAATTGGTGGATGTGGTAGTTTTCTCATAGAGGCTCAGCTGGCTTCACATATAACATAAATATGCAATAATTCTAAAGATACGTATAATTAACATCCATATTACTAATATATTCTATTTTATGTTATAAAAGGTCTAACAGAAATTTCTACAAATACAATTTTGAAGGGTGGATGGCTAATCAAAATAAGCAAATTTGTATGTATATAGGCAGACACTGAAGTATGCTGCTGCTGCTGCTGCTAAGTCGCTTCAGTCGTGTTCGACTCTGTGCGAACCCATAGACGGCAGCCCAGCAGGCTACCCCATCCCTGGGATTCTCCAGGCAAGAACACTGGAGTGGGTTGCCATCTCCTTCTCCAATACATGAAAGCGAAAAGTCAAAGTGAAGTCGCTCAGTCGTGTCCGACTCTTCGCAACCCCATGGACTGTAGCCTACCAGGCCGCTCCATCCATGGGATTTGCCAGGCAAGAGTACTGGAGTGGGGTGCCACTGCCTTCTCCGCACTAAAGTATAGGTAATCCATTTTAGATGACGTATCTTTCACTCTCCATAATGGGGCTCGGTATGTGATTCTGCTAAGTAATATTCAGAATAGTAAAAATGATTTTAAAATCCTGAAATGATATAAGATATTCTGCTATGCAGTCTCTAAAATTATTATCATATCACATAGAATTTTTTTTTAAACAACAGTTAGAGCAAGAAAACTGTAACCAAGCCAGACACAGCTTTTTCCTGAAAAACTGCTCTGTATCAACCTCGTACTAAATCACCAAAGCAGGCAACGAGGGGTAAAAATATCCAAATAATTCACCAACATTGGACTCCAGAGCTTCCAAGCAGTCCTAACACCCGTCTCCATTTTGATGTTCATAATACAAAAAAAATACACCCAAAATACCAATGACAGAAGACCCTGATGCCTTTAATGGCTTTGCTCTTGTCAGCTGGGAAGAATACCATCAGCGCCGCATGGCAGTGGTTTTACATGTACAGAAACGGAAGCAATAAGCAGTTAAGCAGTGCAGCCAATGCACTGAGCCTGGATATTAATAGAGGACTGCACGATTTTCAGGATCCACTCTGTGTACTCAGATTTTATATGGCATGTGGTCCGAAGAGAAACTTGAACCAACTTTGGTACAGATCCCCAGCAGCTAACAAAGACTTACAGTTGGAATAAAAATTTTCTGTTGTTTTTTGTCTTACGCTCCCAAATTTAGTCTTGATGGAGGTCTTCAGGCCCTTAATAATTCATCCTGATTAATTCCAATAGTAGGGCATAGAGTGACATATGAGGGACAGAAACTGCCTAATCTCCTTGACCTGTCATCTCTAACTATCCACCCAAGGGCATCCCTAATATTTGACACTATCTTTTCAGACTAGCCTCCTGCATGAAATAGGATCAGGACAGCTTATAAATTTCCTAGCCACAAATTCCTTAAACTCAACTGAGATAAAAGCAGATGAGAAATAATTCTTACAGATCATATTCTTGCAAATAACTGATTTAAAGGTGTACTTCCTGCAGTAATAATCAGAGATAATTCAATCACCTTAAAGCCATCATCACATAGAATAATCACTATTAAAATAATCTTCCATGGGTTGATCATGCAAAAATCAATGCCTCTTGGCCAAGGTTCCTTCATAAATTCCCAAGGAAAGGTAAGTGCTTTTGATGGTTCATGACAGGAAGTCCAAACTCTATCCCGACCTCCTCCAACAGTCAATTGAGGGCTCAGGACACTGGATCTGGACCTGTGTGGCACACAGCAGAAGTTTTAGTCCTGGGTGTTCATTGGAAGGACTGATGCTGAAGCTGAAACTCCAATACTTTGGTCACCTCATGCGAAGGGTTGACTCATTGGAAAAGACCTTGATGCTGGGAGGGATTGGGGGCAGGAGGAGAAGGGGATGACAGAGGATGAGATGGTTGGATGGCATCACCGAATCCATGGACATGAGTTTGGGTGAACTCCAGGAGTTGGTGATGGACAGGGAGGCCTGGTGTGCTGCAATTCATGGGGTCACAAAGAGTCAGATACAACTGAGCGACTGAACTGAACTGAACTGAGGGATGGGTATCATGTGCTTTCTTGAGATCAAAAGGTAGAAGAGGGTGGTGAACAGGTATAACAGTGGGGAAAAAAAAAAGGCCAAGTAAGAGACCTGAGAGGAGCATGTAAAAGGCAGTCAATCAGACAATCAGAGGGACAAGGAAAAGAGGAACAGTCTAGATACACTCGCAAAGAAGCCTGGATTCACATTCACATTCACACATTCACAACATATGGTGGGAGGCACAGAATAGTGGAAAGCAACTCCTGAAACAGTTCCCTGTGGTGAGAAATTGAGACGCTGGCCCCTTTGGTGTGGGTGGTGAGGAACCCATTCATGATGCTGGAATGAAAGATTTTATAGTTTTTTTTTTTCCTTTTACAGTATAAGGATGAATTATAAACTTTAGACAGATTCTAGCTAATATTGTCATACAGACAATTTCTGGTTGTGGTTCACATAATGTGGCCTTATACTATTATAATCATACCTGGTGGACATTAGATATTCAGTGTGCATTTATGAAGTGGGATTTAAGGAATGACATGCCTTTGAGAGGAACTAATGCTATTTTCCTCACAAATAGTATCTTCGTGGGCAAATGATTCACATTGATGCCTTATCAATAGCATGAATTCCTTAGGAAATTTTTCCACAGGTCCCTCCCTTCATACTAAGTTCAAGATTTAGCCAAATCCAGTGTATAAACACACACACACACACACACACACACATACATATACATTACATATCTATCCATGTATATATATACCATGTATATATATATACACACACTTATCCATCCAGAAAAGACAAGTCAGGATTCCATTGACAAGACAGCAGCTCTGCAAAGCAATCTAGTTTTGCAGCAGCAGGCAGTTTGTTACTCTGACTTTCAACCTTGGTCTTCTAAGCCATCAGACAAGCACACAGTGTCACACCAATTACTCTAGCATCGCATGTGCTAGGTTAGCCTTTAACAGAGCTACTAAACAAGACTTGTGATCTATTTAAATTGTAAAGGAATTGAGGTAATTATGGAATTAACTGATTCTTCAGATAATAAAAATGATGAGCTTCTCATAGACCCAGTACCTGGACCAGGTGTTTCACATTCATATAATATTCACAACAGCAATGCCAAGTGAGTATGATTGGTCTCATTATCATGCAAGGAACCTGAGATGAAAACACAACTAACTTACACCGTGTATGTAATTTACCAATAACTGAGCTAGAGTGCTAATAACTCAGGGATGCTTGAGTCGAAAGCTTGGACTCTTTTTATCATACTATGTTACCTTGAAGAATTAGCCATCTGTGTTTGGGGCCACTGCCCATGGTGTTAAATGCAGCTCCAAAACCATAAAAAGATCTGTCAGTGGTAATAAACAATAGTTTATGTTCAACTTAATGTACTAGAACAGAGTCAGAAGCTAATATCGTCTTTCTTCTTGTTGGCCAGCTCAATGCCACAGCCACATTTTTTCTAGTCTATAATTAAATATATTAGCAAAGTTTGACTTCTGCAGAAGGAAAACACAGAATAAATTAAGTATGCCTCTGTAAAGTTTGAAGTTCTTGCTTCATGACAAGTAGGCACATCATAACTGCAAATATCTTTCCCCAGGTGCAGCCCATTTCATAGATATGATGAAATAACCGAAGAAAGTGGAGTCAGAATCCTTATTTTAATTTTCCAAAACCAGAAGATTGATATGTAAGTACAATTGCCTGATATATCCCCTGAGTTAAACCTCTGTCCATGTGATTTCCCAGGCAAGAATACTGGAGTGGGTAGTCATTCCTTTCTCCGGGGGATCTTCCCTATCCAGGGATTGAACTCTGGTCTCCTGCATTGCAGGCAGATTCTTCACCATCTGAGCCACCAGAGAAGCTCTTGAAAGCTCTCCTGATCGTGGTCATATAGGAAGTTCTCAGGAAGTGTGAAAAACGTTGTGTGATGCCAGAAGTCCTGAATTCCCTAGCCGAGCTCTGGCTACTGTTTAGATCTAAACTTCTGGGCCATTTAATTTTCCTAAGCCTCCATTTCTTCACTTTTTAAATGGGGAAAATGACTCCTACCTTTCACAGCAGTAAGGATGAACTGATATAGCATAGATTGAAGCATTTTATAAATCATAAATTCCACACAAATATACCCCCACATTCAGAATACAGAGCAGGAATCCAACTAGAAGCATTAGGAACTCTCCAATTCGTGAATTTTGTCCCCATAAGACTTGACTTACTTTCTGTCTCGAGTTCTGTGAGATTTCCCTAGATGTTATTTCTGGGATGTTATCCCTCACCCGACTTATTATTTCTGATTGCTTCAGTGGGTGTCTCTCCCCAGCAATCAAACCAACCCATGACTAAAGCAACAAATGCCACCAAAGGATTTCCCTTCTAGTCAAACAGGAAAGAGCTGTTGGATCAATAAATCACTGTTACGGTTATAACTCCAATGCCCTACTTACAGTTTACCTATAGTTTCCAAAAAGTTTCACAGCAATTTATTCTAGGATAATTTCTTTGCTTACATACTCCAAAGTTCCAGTTCTTTTCTCAGAAACAAGTGTACATGTCTTACTCTACAATGAATATATGCAATTTAAGATCTTCAGAGAATAATTATATCACTGCTTTAAAATTATCAATATCGCTCAAATATCATGGGAGATCTGTTAACAATTTCCTCCAGTTAAATCTTAATTATGTAAACAAATTTTCTCAGTAGGTTTTGGTACTGAGCAGTTGTGATGTTTTTTAAACCTTTCATTCTGAAGGAACTATTCACCTTGTACACTCACGACCCAGCTTCCAGAAATACCAACTGTGTGGTCCATGTGAAAGTTGTCACAATTGGTAAAGAATCCCCCGGCCAATGCAGGAGATGTGAGTTTGATCCCTTGGTTGCCAAGATCCCCTGGAGAAGGAAATGACAACCCACTCCAGTATTCCTGCCTGGGAAATTCCATGGACAGAGGAGCCTGGTGGGCTACAGTACCTGGGGTCCCAAAAGAGTCAGACATGACTGAGTCACTAAACAACAACAATTGTGAAAAGATGTTGAAGAGCTCATTCCTTGTTGTTTACACCACAACAGGCTACAGATCGTGGGCCTTAAGAACACAAATTGTGGCCCCATGAAATCTGGGTTCAGATCTTGCCTCTCTTATTCGCAGTGTGGTCTTGGACGGTGACTTCTCTGTACCTCAGTTACTTCCACTGTGCAATAGACTGATAATAGATTTGTCCTACAAAATTGTTGTCTTGGCTATATAAAGTGCTTAAGATAACGCCTGGCACACAATAGGCATCGTATAAATGTTACCTTTAATGGGTTCTATTGCAAGCAGTGAAATTTCCTGAGGCATCTTGTCACAAACTCTCCAAACATGATACGATTTACAGGGATCTTTGCCTGTAAATAATCAACACCTCATGTCAATGAATGTGAACTTCTGGAAGGCATTCTAACACATTTTTGAACTTCTTATTCTATCAAAGAGCCTTCTTTCACATGCAGGACTATTACAACCTTGAATATGTGAGCGAGGCATGAGTGTAATCCTTAATATCTCCCATAGTAGTAAAAGTATAGAGTCCTGACAAAATTAGATAACCTGGGTTTGCATCCTGGTTCTCCCATTTACTAGCTGTGAAAACCTTGGTAACTTACTAAACCTCCCAAAGTCCAGTTTCTTCAGACATAAAATGTGGGAAGCCATGGTATTTTTACTGACAAAGGTCCATATAGTCAAAGCTATGGGTTTTTTAGTAGGCACGTACAGACATGAAAGTTGGACCATATAGAAGGCTGAGCACCAAAAAACTGATGCTTCAAATTGTGGTGCTGGAGAAAACTCTTGAGAGTTTGGTCTCCTTGGACAGCAAGGAGACCAAATCAGTCAATCCTAAAGGAAATTAACTCTGAATACTCATTGGAAGGACTGAGGCTGAAGCTGAAGCCACCTGATGTGAAGAGCCAACATATTGGAAAAGACCCTGATGCTGGGAAAGATTGGGGGCAGGAGGAGAAGGGGGCAGCAGAGGAAAAGATGGTTAGATAGCATCACTGACTCAGTGGATGTGAATTTGAGGAAATTCTGGGAGATAGTGGAGGACAAAAGAGCTTGGTGTGCTGCAGTCCATGGGGACACAAAGAGTCAGACACAACTAAACGACTGAACAATAACAAAACAATATCTGTCTCACAGAGCTCTTGAGGAATAAGTGAGAAAACGAAATCTTAGCACAGTGCCTAGCGTATGTTATATACTATTGCTATTCATTTGGGAGGGGCGGTCTGGCTAGTTCAGTTGAAAATTAGTTATTTGCCTGTGTACTAATCAAAAAATTCTATTAGCAGCTGATACTTGAAGGATAAAATGCAAAGATGAAGTTTTACTAGCAGCAGTAACAGAAGTCTTTTCTTGTGCTGTTATAATAGCAGATTTAGTTCACACGAAGAGGCATTTTTGGAAACTTTTATTATAAACTTTATAATATAGAACAATCCTGGAGAATTCATCTAAGAAATATATAGAAATATGTTGAGAAGGTGGTTAATAGAATAGAATCATCCATGCTTCCTTTCTACTAATGCTTCTCGTTTGTCTTCATGATGTAAGAATTGGCTCAGAACTTCAGAATGATACAGTCATAGAGGGAGAAGTTCAGAGGATATCTAGCCAGGGAAGGCTGGTAACTGCCTCACTCGAGTCAGGCAGATGTGACTTAAACATGGTTTGTCTTCAGCAAAGCTGAGCTAGTCTGTCCAGTGTTGGTTCCTCGGTGACTTTCCTCGACTCTTCTCAGTCTTCAAACCTATCCTGGTCCCATTATTCTTCTTATCAAGTGGCCCATTTATTTTTGTTTGTGTTAACTATTAATTAACTTGTTCACAGCTGATGGGCTCTCAGATGTTTGGAGATTCTTACAGTTGGAAAAACCAGAAATTCTGAGGGAAATTAAGCAATAATAGTAGGATTATAGGTTGTGAAGTTGTCAGTTTGGAGGGAAGATCATTGTCTGATATTTTTTTGCCCACTGTTCCTTTGTCTAGGCCCATATTGTTCCTGTGGACTCACTAGTGTTCTTCAGTTCAGTCGCTCAGTCGTGTCCAACTCTTTGCAACCCCATGAACTGCAGCATGCCAGGCCTCCCTGTCCATCACCAATTCCCAGAGTCCACCCAAACCTATATCCATTGAGTCAGGGATGTCATCCAACCATCTCATCCTCTGTCATCCCTTCTCCTCCTGCCCTCTATCTTTTCCAGCACCAGGGTCTTTTCAAATGAGTCAGCTCTTCGCATCAGGTGGCCAAAGTATTGGAGTTTCAGCCTCAACATCAGTCATTCCAATGAACACCCAGGACTGATCTCCTTTAGGATGGACTGGTTGGATTCCTTGCAGTCCAAGGGACTCTCAAGAGTCTTCTCCAACACCACAGTTCAAAAGCATCAATTCTTTGGCACTCAGCTTTCTTTATAGTCCAACTCTCACAATCCATACATGACCACTGGAAAAACCATAGCCTTGACTAGACAGACCTTTGTTGGCAAAGTAATGTCTCTGCTTTTCAATATGCTGTCTAGGTTGGTCATAACTTTCCTTCCAAGGAGTAAGCATCTTTTACTAGTGTTCTTAGAATGGAATAATTATACAGAAAAACTTTCTTTGATTTTGGACTTGGAGACAAAGAGACTCATTTCCTATTACCTAATAGTTGGCTATATCCTCTATTGCAATTAATTGGAAGACCAGAAAGCAACCCTGGAACCAAATCATTTGTTTCCTAAAGATATCAAACAGTGACAATACTAAGGAATGGATTATCTCCAGCCTCACCAAAGATACATAAAGACAATGGGTAGCTGTGCAAACAGAACTTTATTACAGGCCCCCTAGACTATACTGCCAGCCAGATGGCAGCCCTGAGCCCCTCTCCTGTAACATTCTGGAGCAGCCAACTGGTAACACGATGAGTGCCTCAGACACGAGCATGTGTGTGTGCTCAGTCGTGTCTGACTCTTTGCGACCCCATGAACTGTAGCCCATCAGGCTCCTCTGTCCATGGGATTTCCCAGGCAAGAATGTTGGAGCGTGTTGCCACTTCCTTCTCCAGCCTCAGACATGAGGTCCATTCAAAACTAAGCACATCTTGTTACAAACTATTAATTTTACAACTCAGAAGCAGAACTGTTTCGTAAGGTTTCTGATCTTTGATCCATAATTAAGATGAAATGTTAGAGCTGGAAGAGTCTTGGAAACCATTTTCCTAGCTCCTTCAGCCCTCATGTTACATATGAAGGTTCTGAGGCTGGTATGAAGGGATGGCACCCCTCACAGAGAACAGGGCAAAACTGGCTGCTTATTTCCTCTTTTGTCTTATTTCTCATCTCTGTCAGAAAGGGAGATGTTGTTTACTGGATCTTCTCAAAGCCAGGAGTAGAAGAAACAGTGATACAGGAATGCTGCCGCTGCTGCTAAGTCACTTCAGTCGTGTCCGACTCTGTGCGACCCCACAGATGGCAGCCCGCCAGGCTCCCCTGTCCCTGGGATTCTCCAGGCAAGAACACTGGAGTAGGTTGCCATTTCCTTCTCCAATGCATGAAAGTGAAGAGTGAAAATGAAGTCATTCAGTTGTGTCCGACACTCAGTGACCCCATGGACTGCAGCCCACCAGGCTCCTCCGTCCATGGGATTTTCCAGGCAAGAGTACTGGAGTGGGGTGCCATTGCCTTCATGGAGAATCCTAAATCTAACCCTTATGTCCCTGTGGCCTAAAGGCCTCAGTGCTTGCTTCCTAACCTATAAAAGGGAGAGCATAACAGCCAGTCTCCCTTTACCATCAGATTACTATGAAGATCATATGAGAGAATTCTGTAAAAATGCCAGGCTCAATTTAATATTCAGATACAGGAAACGTTACTTTTAGTTCCAAAGGCATTGACTAAGGACCTTAAAGATGGGATTTCTGCAACACACAAAAATGGACAAATCAACATTTACATTGTAATAATAATTATATACATATTATTACATATGTCTCCTTAAGCAAATAGCAGTTTACCAAAAGTGAAGCCATGTAGTTAAAAAAAAAAAGAAAAAAAAGTAGTCTAATGCTTATTTATTCAAATTTCCTATTTCAAATATTGAAAACCTGTCCTATTCTCTAGCTTTGTACATTTATATAGCATTCAAGCATCACTACGAACAAAGCTAGTGGAGGTGATGGCATTCCAGTTGAGCTATTCCAAATCCTGAAAGATGAGGCTGTGAAAGTGCTGCACTCAATATGCCAGCAAATTTGGAAAACTCAGCACTGGCCACAGGGCTGGAAAAGGTCAGTTTTCATTCCAATCCCAAAGAAAGGCAATGCCAAAGAATGCTCAAACTACCACACAATTGCACTCATCTCACATGCTAGTAAAGTAATGCTCAAAATTCTCCAAGCCAGGCTTCAGCAATACGTGAACCGTGAACTTCCTGATGTTCAAGCTGGTTTTAGAAAAGGCAGAGGAACCAGAGATCAAATTGCCAACATCCGCTGGATCATGGAAAAAGCAAGAGAGTTCCAGAAAAACATCTATTTCTGCTTTATTGACTATGCCACAGCCTTTGACTGTGTGGATCACAATAAACTGTGGAAAATTCTGAAAGAGATGGGAATACAGGACCGCTTGATCTGCCTCTTGAGAAATTTGTATGCAGGTCAGGAAGCAACAGTTAGAATTGGACATGGAACAACAGACTGGTTCCAAATAGGAAAAGGAGTACGTCAAGGCTGTATATTGTCATCCTGTTTATTTAACTTATATGCAGAGTACATCATGAGAAACGCTGGACTGGAAGAGACACAAGCTGGAATCAAGATTGCCGGGAGAAATATCAATAACCTTAGATATGCAGATGACACCACCCTTATGGCAGAAGGTGAGGAGGAACTAAAAAGCCTCTTGATGAAGGTGAAAGTGGAGAGTGAAAAAGTTGGCTTAAAGCTCAACATTCAGAAAACGAAGATCATGGCATCTGGTCCCATCACTTCATGGGAAATAGATGGGGAAACAGTGGAAACAGTGTCAGACTTTATTTTTCTGGGCTCCAAAAATCACTGTAGATGGTGACTGCAGCCATGAAATTAAAAGACGCTTACTCCTTGGAAGGAAGGTTATGACCAACCTAGATAGCATATTCAAAAGCAGAGACATTGCCAACAAAGGTTCGTCTAGTCAAGGCTATGGTTTTTCCTGTGGTCATGTATAGATGTGAGAGTTGGACTGTGAAGAAGGCTGAGCGCTGAAGAATTGATGCTTTTGAACTGTGGTATTGGAGAAGACTCTTGAGAGTCCCTTGGACTGCAAGGAGATCCAATCAGTCCATTCTAAAGGAGATCAGTCCTGGTGTTCTTTGGAAGGAATGATGCTAAAGCTGAAACTCCAGTACTTTGGCCCCCTCATGCGAAGAGTTGACTCATTGGAAAAGACTCTGATGCTGGGAGGGATTGGGGGCAAGAGGAGAAGGGGACGACAGAGGATGAGATGGCTGGATGGCATCACTGACTCGATGGATGTGGGTCTGAGTGAACTCCGGGAGTTGGTGATGGACAGGGAGGCCTGGAGTGCTGCAATTCATGGGGTCGCAAAGAGTCGGACACGACTGAGTGACTTATCTGATCTGAGAATTAGAAACACATTCCTAATGAATGGATTCTTTTATCAAGGATGGGAAAAAATTCTTTCATAAAGCTAGAATGACAATTAAGAAAACACACACACACACACACACACGCAAGCCAGACGTTACATTCTGCTAGAAATAATGAAGCAAGATGCAGATGTTGAGGTTCAGCATGGTTTTCAGTCAAGAGAAAACATCAGCTCTAGGAAACAGAGCCACACAGCTCACAGAGTTTGGTGGACTTTGCCTTTGATGGATTGTCACAGAAGGGCAGATGCAAGTGCTGGGCTGAATTTTACAAATGACTAAGCAAGTTCCAGAGCATTAATACACTGAGGGAGAAGCAATATAATAACAGAGGTGATTAAATCCCACATGCTTCCTGGTGGGTTCAGGAGGATGGAAAATATTTCTTCTCAATGTACAAAAGGGGGGGGGAAAAAAAACAGCCCTGCAGGGGACAGTCACCAGTAGGAATTTTAGGTTAACAGAGGCAAAACCGCAAATAATCCATCAGCCTGAGAATTGCTGGCATGGTAACTTCTCTGTTGCTGTTGCTAAGAATTCCTGGTGGATACTAGGCTAAGAGATATGTCAAAAAATAGTATTTATCATTGTTTTCACTTTAATAAAAGCCTAGATGTTATATACCAAGTATTTAAATACCAATTTTCCCATCGCTTGTTCTACTTATAATGTACTTCAGAGGCAAGGTCTTTTACATTTCAAGGCATTGATCTGCAGGAAGTAAGTTATAATCATGGGCCCACCGGGTAGCAGTTTGAAATGTAATTAAAATCTGTGTGTCTTAACAGAAAGGCCAATATTTCATGTATCTGACTTTAAAATTCAAAGGAAAGATACTAATCGCAGGTCACATGGAAGTAAAAAATGAAACAGTTGTTTTCTGAGGGAGGTCTATGAGATTTTAAATTTTGATTTGGAAATGATAACAAAAAACTATTTTCATGTGATATCTGTTTTATGTTAAAGTCAGTAATACCAGTGAGGACAAGAAGAAGACATGGAACAGGGAATAAAGAATAAGGAAAAAGAGACACAGGCAATATGAAGGATGGGGAGGGGAGGACAGGATAAGGAGGAGGAAAGGTGAGAGGGGAAAAGGGAAGCAGTTACACACAAAAAAGACAGGTATGGGGTGTCAGAAAAGAGGAAATGGAGAACATAAGACAAGGAAATGAGAGAGGAAAGGAAATTGAGGAAAAGGAAAGAGGCTGAGGCAAGCCATTAGCTCAGGGGACTCTGAACTATGTTGTAAATACGCTTGTTGACAATATTGTTTCATTGAACTTTGAAGCAGTAACGATTGTGATCCCTGTCTTTGCGAATGTCATTAAACTGCTTACCACAACTGGTCACAGATGACTTTAGAAGCATTACATACTTCTCCAAGGAGTGACTCTTTTCTAAG
Organism: Bubalus bubalis; assembly: GCF_019923935.1. Lineage (NCBI taxonomy): Eukaryota > Metazoa > Chordata > Mammalia > Artiodactyla > Bovidae > Bubalus > Bubalus bubalis. Next base: position 70,997,615 of record NC_059158.1, on the reverse strand, counting down.
GTAATGATAGATAATAATAATAATAAAATCTAGAGTCCAGAAAAGAAGCTGACTATCTTGGAGGATGCTTCCTGGAAAGGAGTACAGGCTACAGAAATACAAATCTTTCTGGTTCTCAAGGGGAAGTGCAGACAGTGGTGGAGGCCTACTGCTCACACCCGAGGTGCTGAGCTCCCTACGCGCATGGATGTGGCTTAAGTTATCACCCTGAGAGATCCCAGCCTGACCCCACTTTCCCTAGCAAATGATCTGCCTTGCCCAAAAGACATCGCTACTGCCATTTAAAAAAATATTTACTATGTATTTATTTGACTCCACTGGGTCTTCACTACAGCATGTGGGATCTTTTTTTCTTTTTCGCTGCACCATGTGGGATCTTAGTTACATGACCAGGGGTTGAACCTAGGCCCCCTGCTTTGGGAGCAGGGAGTCAGCCACTGGTCCGCCAGGGAAGTCCACTACTGGCATTTAAATCAACATATGAAAAACAGACTATATCTCCTTTGCTTCAACACTGCCATTATTAACAACATAATCACTCTTTTCTCAAAGCCCCAGGACCACAATATTAGTCATAGTTGATTTTTTTCTCTTGTATTTATCCTCCCAAATCTGCTAATTCCTCTTTTTTGTTTTTTACTGATAATAGATGCAGTTCTTGGTTCCCTGTGCCTTCATCTCTCTAATATTCATAGCCTGGACCACTGGAGTGTTATACCTGTCCACCTGACCCCGGGACCCTAATCCTTCCCTCTGCTAAGATATGATAGGCCCCTTGGCCTATACGTGGCCTACTTCAGTATTATTAGCTAAGCCCCTGGTCGTAATTGACCTTGTAACCTGGTACTAGTACAATACCTAGGCAACTCGCCCTTGTAAACCACATTCTCAATTATATTCCTTTTCTTCATCTATTTATAGAACAAGTATTTTGGGGTTATCTACTACCTGCTAGGCACTGTGCCACACACAGGGGCACCAGAAAGCTGTGGAAGTCATAGCATCTGCCCCCAAGGCACTCATAGTTTAATGGAGAGAAAGACAGGATAGCCAAAATTGAAATGATCAAAAATGGACTAAATAGCAAAAGTCATATGGGCAAAGTGCCATGGAAGTAGGTAGGAAAAAAACTTCCATGGGGAGTTTGCCATCCTCATTATTCTTTTTTGATACAATTTCATTTAACTATTTTTGGCTTCCTGGGGCTTCATTGCTGCATAGGCCTTTGTTCTAGCTCCGGCATGCAGGGGCAGCTCTCCAGTGGGTGGTGCGCAGGCTTCTCGTTGTCGTGGCCTCTGTCATTGCTTCTCTTGCTGTGGAGCACACATGGTCTCTAGGGAGCACGGGCTTCAGTAGTTTCTGCTCCCGGGTTCCAGTCAGTGTTAGTCATTCAGTCGTGTCTGACTGTTTGCAGCCCCACGGACTGTAGCCCACCAGGCTCCTCTGTCCACAGGATTCTCCAGGCAAGAATACTGGAGTGGGTTGCCATGCCCTTCTCCAGGAGATCTTCCCAACCCAGGGATCAAACCTGGGCTCTAGTGCAGAGGCTCAATGGTTGTGATGCCCAGGCTTAGTTGCCACGCATCATGTGGAATCTTCCCAGATCAGGAATCAGACCCATGTCTCCTGCATTGACAGGCAGATTTGTTACCACTGAGCCACCAGGGAAGCCCCTCATTATTTATTCTTAAAGTCAAACTATAGGTGCTGCTGCAAGATGGCTTTATGGGTATGATCCAATGTAGTCACAGGGCCCCATGTTGAGAATCCCCCCTTCCTGCCCAACACTTGAAGCTGAAGCTGAATTTGTGTTTCGTAGGTGAAGTCTGATGGAGCATGCCCCACAGGCTTATACTGTCTGCTTATCTGTAGATTCACAGTCTCCCACTCTCTGCCCCATGTCCTCTACTTCCTTCTACCCAGGACCACAACAGGATCTGGTTGTCGGGGAATGTGTTGGGAGGGAAGGTGGCCACATTCTGGTGTTGCCCTCGTTCCCACTGAGGTCATAGGCATAGATACCAGGAGGGTCAAGGGCCCTGCAGTATCACAGGGCAGAGGCAAGGTGCTGGCTGTCCCCATCTCAGGCTGATAGCATCATGGTGCGTTCAGTAAGCCTCTGTAGTGATCTTTCACTCACCCATGACCCCAGGTACAGAGCACGTTCTAACTGAGATTGCAATCTGGTGGCTGGGCTGGGGAGACAGACTTCCCTGACTTCTGCCAAGACCCCCATTTTAATTTTTCTCTGGGTCCCAGAAATTATGTAGCCAGGTCTGGCCCTGCTCCTTGACCTTTTAACCCTCAGACCTTTGAGTTTAGAGGCAACAATCTCCTTGGCACATTTCCTGCCTGTAGAGTCCTATTCTCAAATCCATTCTCAACAACGTCAGCTAAAACAGCAAAAATCTCCTTCCCCCAACTCTCAAGTCCCTTTTCCAAAGCCCAACTCATTTTCCCTCTCAGATCTTGCTGTGGATAATTAAGCATGCACATGAGCCCCAGCCTGTGAAAAACAGGAGGATCTGCTAGAGGAGATGGCTCTCCCCTTGAAGGTCCTGCACTTGGAGCTGCCTGCATGAGTCAGATGGGACCTGTGGCTGGGAACCACTTTGGGACAAGGACATGCTATACTTGCTAGCCTTCCTGCAGTTAGGTATGGCTGCCTGCCTGAGTGCTAGAGCCTAGAAAATTGGTGAAACGGGAGCAGGAAATGATGTGGGCCATTTCCAGACCTGACCCACTACATCCTCCCACCTCATTTGCCCGGTTCTTTCTCCCCTCATCTGCCGTGCTGATGATAAGGGCAACCTTGAAAGTCCCATGTCGAAGGTGTTAAGACCTAGGAAGGAGGGAATCCTTGGAGGAGAGCAACCTATCAATAAGGATGAGAGCTCAGGAAGAGTGGGAAATAAGCTTCTGTCGTGTTACCACAGTGTGACACTGAGCTTCGGAGGTGTATCTATGAAAGCAATAACAGTTTCTCTATTAATTAATACATATGCAAAAATTTGGGGGAAATAAATAAAAAATACAAAAGAGAAGAGAAAAATAAGCCCACCACCCTGAGATCACTCTGTTCATATTTTGGCTTATCATCTTCCAAATAACGCCTTCCTTTCTGTAGGCACTATTCCAATTTCTTTTCACCGAGTCCTCAAAAGGTAACAAAAAGAATTCTAAGCACTTCTCATATATAATTTTATTTAATTCTGACAACCTTTTAAGACAGGAATCAATATTCCCACATTAGGACCGCAGGAACTAACAACCAGAGAAGTAAAATAGGAGGCAACTCTTAGTGGTAGGGCTGAAAATTGAATCCAGTCTGTCTGATTCCAAACTCAACCCCTCTCCTCCTGCTTTTGTTGTTATTGTTAAGATAACTGGGATGCTACTGTTCTCTAAATATGCTCTGTTCACTTAATAGTTTGTGAGCAACTTCTCTGATTAAATATTCCATTATATGATGTACCATAGTCTATTTATCCAACCCTCTAGTTGGATGTTTGAGTTGATATTTTTACACTATTATAAATAAGACTTCAGTGAGTATTCATATAAACAAAATTTTTGCACATATCCATAAAAATTTCCTTAGGGCAATCTGGAATTGCTATATCAAAAGTTATAAATGTTCCTAAGGCAGTACATGATTACTCCCAAATCATTCTACATCAGTGGTTTCTAAAAATGGGAGAAGCTGCCCCTAAGGGATGCATTTGCCAGTATCTAGAGACATTATTAACTGTCAAGACCAAGCAAGCATCTAGCAGGTAGAGGCCAGAGCTAAATAGAGGATACTGTTAAACATCCTACTATACACAGGTGAGCCCTCTTCCCCCTAACAAAGAATTATCCAGTCTAAAATGTCAATATTGCCACCTGAATGGACATAGTGGTCCCTCAGTGCATGTCACCCTTAAGATTAAATGAAGGTTGTACTAACGTCTCTTCCATTCATTCAAATATAATTTACAAAGAACCTACTATATTCCCTATGTGCCAGATGCTATGGTCGGTGCTCAAGTAGCATTGAGGAGGAAAGTCAGATCAACACCCAGGAGCAGAGAGAGGAAGTGGCTTGGAAGTCAATTTTGGCTTCACTTGCTAGAGGGAAAGCATGTCTATTTCATTTTATACTTTCATATTTTTTCATATCATTTTGCATTAAATTACATCCATATAATCCTGCATTAAATCATACACACAAGGTCGCTACAAGAAATGATTAATATTGTTATATTAGTACCTACATGAATGCTCGAGCCTAATTATTTTGAGGCAATCTCTAAAGAATAAAATTGGTTGTTTCTTTCACAGAAACCCAAGATCTTAAGTATAAAACATCCCTACGATGACAGTGGCTCCTCTTTGCTCAACTGATCTTTTCATTCTTTAATTTAACATAGTAGATCTCATTTTGATTAATTCAGAAGTGGAAAAATGTTTTCCTGCCCTTTCTATTTTAAATTAGTAGGTACTCCCTGAGCGCCGGTTCCTTTCTGGCTATTCCATGAGACTCACAGCAGGCACGGTAACAAGGAGGGACCAAATCTGTTTTGGAAGCTGTTCTTCTCATTTGCTCATTTAAGATGCGGATGACAAATGAAAGAAGGTAGAGATGCCTGGGCTCCCAGCTGCACCATCAGCCTCCTCTCCAGAGATTTTGCACTCCTCTGCCTGCCTGGTCAATGTCTGGCACACTCCTTGCCCCTGGCTCCTCTCCTCCTGGCGTTGCTCCATGAGAGTCTCCAGGCTACGATAAAAGGTCTCCAGGCTGTGGCTGGCCTGGGCTTTCAAAGCCAGTGCTCCAAACAGAGGAAATAAGAGAAGAATCTGGCCCCAGACTCATACTTGAAGGTGAAAAAAAGAAGTCAGACTTGACCACGGCACAGAGGGCACACTCCATCACTGAGTGCTGCTCTGAAAACAAAAGGAGAAGGAGGCTAAGGGGGAAAGTGGCTACTCCATAAAGGTGGCCATTAGAGACAGGGTTATAGCTTCACTTTTCCAGAGGACTCTATGCAGAAAAGAATAGAAATCTAGAATGGTTTCCTTAGCAACCCTGGGCTAATCTTTCCCACAAGGTCCCAAACCTACAGTTCTTAATTCCATCACAGCCGTTATTAAAACTTTAAATATGTAATCATGCACATTAAGTTGCCAAATACCCGTAAAAACTATTAGCTCATTAAACTGTGTGTAGTCATTTAAATGAAAAATGAGTACCACGTAACTTTTTTAAATTGAATAAAGGTTAAAACATTCTGATAATCTGATGAAGTAATATATGCAGCAAAAGTACAAAAAGGGTAATGCATAGCACTAAAATTAACACAAATCCTAACCAAAAAAACCACAAGATAAAGTCTATCTTTTATTTAGTGAATAGTCAACACATTTAAAATTATGTCATAGATTCTACCTAGCTTGATTACAAGAAATGAGATTTAATGTTCATCTACCCTTTAATGTCAGATGCTAGAGTTTATTTAGTTCACAAGTAGGGGCTTCCTAGGTGGCATTAAGAGATGCGGGTTTGACCCCTGGGTTGGGAAGATCCTCCGGTGGAGGGCATGGCAACCCACTTCAGTATTCTTGCCTGGAGAGTCCCATGGACAGAGGAGCCTGGTGGGCTACAGTTCATGGGGTCACAAAGAGTCAGAGTAGCATGCACATATGTACAGTGAATTCAAATATTGTCAAATCCCTAGGATTTTTAGAATAAAGCTACAAATGATCAATCTGGAGATTTCACATGAGAATTTATTGCCTAGAAATCCAGTGGATAACTCTGGCATAGGCAAAAGTAGAAAAATAAGCATACTGATCATTTGTGAAAAAAAATTTAACACAACTTTTTTATGGTTGTTCAATATAGAATATGTACTATGGTCAGTAAATCCTGACAGTCTAATATTCATTTAAAGCATTTGATTGCTTTATATTTTAAAGTAATCATTACCTGTGTATAAGGCATCATGTACTATGTGTGTTAACATGTGCCCAGGATTCATCTTAATCAGGTATGGTAAGACATGCAGATACTGAAACGACTGTCATGAATGAGGAGGGTTATACTCCCAGATCTCTAGAACTAGGAGACAGGCAGGGCCACATGAGGATGGACCAGAGTCAGTCCAGAGCAGAAGGGGAGAGGGTAGGGCATGGTCCAGCCTCGTTATTGATGTTCTCTCTGGAAGGAGTGGGCAAGGCAGGGTTAGGGGATGATGTGAGTAAGTCAACAGGCTCTGGTCTATAGGGGTGGTCCCTAGGGTGGTTCCCAGTTGTCCAAGACTTGATCCTGCAGTGACTTAGGGTGGGGGATTATTGGTTGAATAGATTCTTGGTGAGAGTTTGTAAAAGAGATATCTGGGGAGGTGGGCTCTGGATTGGTTGCTTTACATATCAAAAGTGCACTGAAAGGGAAGTCATTTGCTATGACCAGGTATTAGCTAACCCTCGGAGGGGCAGTCTCTCCAGGATTAATGTCCCAAATGCCAAGAATACCAATAATACAGAAAGAAAAAAAGCCTAGATATCCACCAACAGATGAATGGATAAAGTTGTGGTACATATATACAATGGAGTATTATTTATCCATAAAAAAGAATGCATTTGGGTCAGTTCTAATGAGGTAGATGAAACTAGAGCCTGTTATACAGACTGATGTAAGTCAGAAAGAGAAAAGAAAGATAGTATATTAACATATATATATAAAATCTAGAAAAGTGGTATTGATGAATCTATTTGCAGGGAAGGAATGGAGATACAGAAATATAGAATGGACTTGCAGACACAGTCGGGGAAGGACAGAGTGAGATGAATGGAGAAAGTAGCATCGACATACATACTGCTGCTGCTGCTGCTGCTAAGTCACTTCAGTCGTGTCCAACTCTGTGCGACCCCATAGACGGTCTCCTACCAGGCTCCCCCATCCCTGGGATTCTCCAGGCAAGAACACTGGAGTGGGTTGCCATTGCCTTCTCCAACGTACATACTACTATGTGTAAAACAGATAGCTGGTGAGAAGTTGTATATAACATAGGGAGCCCAGCCCGGTAGTCCGTGATAACCCAGAAAGGTAGGATGAGGGAAGGGAGGGAGGGTCAATAAGGAGGTGATATATGTATAATTGTGGCTGATTCACGTTGTTGTACAGCAGAAATCAAAACCACACTGTAAAGCAATTTTCCTCCAATTAAAAAATAAATTTTTAAAGTTTTTTAATTAAAAATAAGATGATGGGAGCAAATTAGAAATGAAAAAAGAAAGAAAATACAGCAGATACAGGTACTACCATGTTTTAAGTCCAAGTTCTTTTATGTGCAAGGTCCTTACCAGAGTGAGGCCCTGTGAACAAATGTTGCTAGACTCTGCAGTTAAAAATATTAATGGAGCCTTACATTTCTTACTTTACCCTTTTGAATATGCTTTCCAATTACTACCTCATTAGAATCAAATGATTATATCACAAAATACCATATGGGGTAGACATGTCTGAACATTTTATCTGTATGTTATAACTGAAAAAACTAAGGCAGAATTGAGAATAGAATCCAAGATTCCTGTCGCCAAGTCTAGAACATGTTCTCTTACACTCTGATGTGGCTTACAGTTTAACAAAGTGATTAGTGATCTAAGAATTCAATTCTCAAACGAATGGGTTAATCAGGCATTGCAGGGAAGAGCTTCCATAAACTAGACCAATGTCATCTCTTCCCTGAGAGTGTCTTTGGCCCAGGTTGCCTCCTATAGGATTTCTTCTGGGAAATAGGACATCAGGAGTAACCAGAACTGCTTGGAGAGAATAAGAGCGCCAAAGAGAGCATTTCTACACTTGTTTTCAACAGATTTCAATCTCTGTGCTCTAGATTCATGAAACTCAGTGTTCAATGAGGGATATTCCTACCTGACTTGGTCTCCCTACACATTTACATCCCTGGTGAATAAACTAATATCCTTGGTGACTCTGGATAGTCCCCATTTGGTTCTCCAGATGCACTTGCCACCTTCCACTGCCCTGTCCTGTGCCAGGAGGCTGACTCCTATGACCCACTGTACCAGGGCTCCCTTTGTCTCAACCAAGCCTGGGTTCAACCAGTGAGTGGCACTGGCAGGCCATAGAGGGGGGAAGGTGATGCTCCCCTGGCCCCTCTGGTCCAGGTCATGGTTTGCCAGTGGCTGAGCTCCTCTCCCAGCCCTGTGGGAAAGCACAGAGAGAGCTCTGTAACTCCCGCAGGACTCTGGTAGTTGCACCCTCCTCTTCAGATCTAGGAGTAGCAGTTCATTTCTACAAAGCAAGTGTGTACTGTTTATCCTTAAATACCAGGAGGGCTGAGGAGGGGGTGTAGCAAACAGCTAAATTTACTGGTGAGATAACTGGAAGGAACAGAAGGGAAAGAGATGGCTTCCACTTGGACATGCCCAGTGGACATCTAATAACTACATCTTGGGAAGAGTAGGATGTAAAATGCAATCATCTCAGAAGTTAGAATTTTTATGAGACCTTTTGAGTATATGAAACATAAGATATGCAATCAATAAACCTGAAAGTTCAATGTTGCTGAAAGGTTGGTCAATATAATAAAGAGCGCCATAAGCACATTATAAATAAGTATAAGGTTGGTCAATATAATCCCCAATATCTGAAAATAGTTTCAAAGAAAAAATCGTAACGTTTTCAAGGCCTAATCCTGGAAGGGGTGTTTTATCTTCAATAAGCTATACTGTATGAATGAGGTCAGTCAGTTCAGATCAGTCGCTCAGTCATGTCCGACTCTTTGCGACCCCATGGACTGCAGCACACCAGGCTTCCCTGTCCATCACCATCGCCCAGAGCTTGCTCAAATTCATATCCATTGAGTCAGTGATGCCATCCAACCATCTCATCCTCTGTCATCCTCATACCTTATGAATGAGGTAATCATAGAAAAGTAGAAAGTTCAATTAGCTGGAACAGTCATGCCCCAGCCTGTTTTTGCTTTGAAGACGCTGGCAGTAGGCTGTTGCTAGTTGATATCATTTGGTCAGCGGCAGTCCACTTTCTCTATAATATGGTCTCCACATGAAATGAAGTAAAAGGAAAACAAACAAACAGTGGAGGGGATGAGAAGACAGGGGGTGGTTCCAGCAATGAACATAAAAATCAATTAATGCAGAAAAGCAGTTCAGATAACTCACCAGTTACCTAGGCTTTATAAACTCCTATTTTTTTAATCTATAAAATAAGGTACAAACAATTAAAAGATGTGCTCAGGAAATGAATTTCCCAGTTTAACTGTCCACATTCGCTGAATATTAGTTACATTGGCTGAATAGGCTAAAATTTGTGCTTAGAGGTGGTTGAACTAACCATATAAGGAGGTGTCAGTGATAATTATTCAATTGAATAGAAAACCTTGTGTTAAGCCCTACACTGCAGTGAATGAAAGAAGTCATGATATTTAGTTTGCAGTCAAGTAGTCACTTATGTATTCAGAAAGAAGCATATTTAAAGCATTCAGTTCAGTTCAGTCACTTAGTTGTGTCCGACTCTTTGTGACCCCATAAACCACAGCATGCCAGGCCTCCCTGTTCACCAACTCCCAGGGTCCACCCAAACCCATGTCCATTGAGTCGGTGATGCCATCCAACCATCTCATCCTCTGTTGTCCTCTTCTCATCCTGCCCTCAATCTTTCACAGCATCAGGGTCTTTTCAAATGAGTCAGCTCTTTGCATCAGGTGGCCAAAGTATTGGAGTTTCAGCTTCAACATCAGACCTTCCAATGAACACCCAGGACTGACCTCCTTTAGGATGGACTGGTTGGATCTCCCTGAAGTCCAAGGGACTCTCAAGAGTCTTCTCCAACACCACAGTTCAAAAGCATCAATTCTTCTGCACTCAGCTTTCTTCACAGTCCAACTCTCACATCCATACATGACTACTGGAAAAACCATAGCCTTGACGAGATGGATCTTTGTTGGCAAAGTAATGTCTCTGTCTTTTTAATGTGCTGTCTAGGTTGGTCCTAACTTTCCTTCAGAGGAGTAAACATCTTTTAATTTCATGGCTGCAATCACCATCTGCAGTGATTTTGGAGCCCCCTCAAAAGAAGTCAGCCACTGTTTCCACTGTTCCCCATCTATTTGCCATGAAGTGATGGGACCAAAGAATAGTAAGGAGAGATAAGAAAGCCTTCCTCAGTGATCAATGCAAAGAAATAGAGAAAAACAATAGAATGGGAAAGACTGGAGATCTCTTCAAGAAAATTAGAGATATCAAGGGAACATTTCATGCAAAGATGGGCACAATAAAGGATAGATAGTAGGGACCTAACAGAAGCAGAAGATATTAAGAAGAGGTGGCAAGAATACGCAGAAGAACTGTACAAAAAAGATCTTCACGACCCAGATAATCACGATGGTGTAATCATTCACCTAGAGCCAGACGTTCTGGAATGTGAAGTCAAGTGGGCCTTAGGAAGCATCACTGCAAACAAAGCTAGAGGAAGTGATGGAATTCTAGTTGAGCTATTTCAAATCCTGAAAGATGACACTGTGAAAGTGCTGCACTCAATATGCCAGCACATTTGGAAAACTCAGCAGTGGCCACAGGACTGGAAAAGGTCAGTTTTCATTTCAATCCCAAAGAAAGGCAATGCCAAAGAGTGCTCAAACTACCGCACAATTGCACTCATCTCACACGCTAGTAAAGTGATGCTCAAAATTCTCCAAGCCAGGCTTTAGCAATATGTGAACCATGAACTTCCAGATGTTCAAGCTGGATTTAGAAAAGGCAGAGGAACCAGAGAACAAATTGCCAGCATGATTTAAAGCATTACAGAAGTTCAAAGCAAGAAGAGACTATATCCAGTTCAGGTGGGATGGGCCAGGGATCAGAAAGAGTTTCATGAAGATGGGCTTTCAAGGATGAGAGAATGTAAATGTTTAAATGGGTGGAGAAAAAGAAAAGGCAAAGGGACAGACACACAACAGTCAATGGTCAGCAGAGACCACACTAAGAGTGCCTGGGCATGAAGGTTTTACAGTCCCAAGACCTCACCTTGAATTCCAGCTCCCTCACTTAACAGCTGAGTGACTTTCAGCAAATTTCTTAACCTCTCCAAGCTTTAGTTTCTTCTTCTATAAAATCGGGTGGTAAGAGCTACCTCTGGGGATTGTTGAGAGGATTAAAAGAGGCAATGCCTGTTCAATAGCTAATGCCAGGCCCTTAGTTAGTGCTCCATAAATAGAGTTCTTAATCAACAGCAGAACTTCCGTTTCCCTTCTATCACGTTTACGTTTTTTAAAAATTGATACCCTAAAAAGACATCTCAAAGGTTCCTCATTTTTTTTTCACTCAGGTGGGAATGATCTCTTCAACTAAATTTGCAACAGCCTAAAGCTATATTTTAGGAAAGGAAACAGAATTTATCATTAATGTGTGAAACACTATTCAGTCATTGAAACAAACAGTTAGTAGGAAACTCTTGGAGTTATAGAAAATAAACACCTTTTTACACCAGGAAAATTTCTTTACTATTTTAATCCTAAAAATAAATAAATAAACAAATAAATTTAGCCTGAATGCCTATGAATGATTGGAAACCAAAGTTTCTCCCAAAATATTAGAAATCCAACCCACTATTTATGAGTAAACTACTTCTTTTATGATTCAAATTCCTCTTTCCAAAAGAATGTGGTTAAATGCAAACCACCCTTAAAATAAGTGACTAAAGTAGCAAGTAATGGACTCAAATATCTTGTTGACTTTCCTATGAAACAACTCAAAGCTTTTTTCAGTGGAAAGCTTCACATGACTCCTCAACACTATATTAAACATGAAACACTGACTTCCAAATTCAGCCAGCTTGTATATAAACAGGTGACCCCAACCTTAGGAGCCAAAATAAATTGGTCAGATTAGTAAACATTTAGCTTATGCGCTGGGAAAAAAAAAAAATTAAGTTAACCTTAAATTACCTCTCCATGATTCTGTAGGAACTGTACTTTTCTGTAATCTCTCCTCATGTTCAAAGCAGCAAATGCAATTTGTCACTGTGTTTATCATGATCGTGTGTCTGTCAGGAAGAGCAGCTGAAATAGCAAATGTTTCCTGCTTCAAACACAAAATCAATTCTCGTTCTGGGCTAGTGAACATGGTTATCGGCTTGAGGGAATTTTTAAAACACCATGTAGAAAGCTGAAACAAGATTTCATGAAACTCCTTTGTAATTCTAGTGTGGGGTGAGATGAACATCTGCCTTTTGAGCAAATCTCAGCAACTCAATCACAGGGCTGTAGACCCATGTTGGTCCGCAATGGCTTATCAGGAAATGAAGCATATTTACCATTGAGTTTTCTATACACATGAAATTGATCCCTTCTGAAACCAAACACTTTTAAATGTATTTATTTCAATGAAGATTATTCTAAAATAAAGTGAACAATGAAATTCTGTGAAAAGGAGTAATTATATATCACTTTATTATTATTTTATATGTGTTAATAATAGCAGTATAGTACAATGCATTCTTAAATATAACTTTCTGCATAATTTTTTGTTTGTTTTTTTGTCTCTTCAAGGAGAAGCAATCAGCTCTCTTTTCTTATATCATGAGAAGGCAAAGCAAGACCTGAATGAACAAAGATAGGGAAAGAGGCATCCTGGCAGAAAGGATGAAAAACACAGAAATAGAAAAGCACTATTTGGGCATTTAAAACAGCACAGAATTTAATTAGGATGGAGCTGAGGCCATACAAAAGCAGTAAACACTAGACTGGAATAAAATTGAACTCTTCCACCTAAGACTCAGTGTGACTCAGAATCAGGGCTGGCCTCTTAAGCATGTAACCGGTACAATTGCATGGGGGCTCCCTGCTTGAGGTTTAATGCTGTGGCTGTGTGAAATTCTCAATCATTTCATCTTTGAAGTCATGCTTTGTAAATGAAGTCCACTAGGACAATGGTGTATGAGTCCAGAGCTCACAGTCAGTCTCCCACCCCACTGCCTGCCTAGGATTGGTTCTTGGCCACTGATTCTTACTGCCTGGTACCCCAAACCCCGCCCAGTATACCCCTGGTCAGCCCTGCCCTGAGACCAGAAGCCACAAGCAGTTGGAGGTGAGGCCCAACTGATTGGCCATTGCCCTCTGCTCCTGGCTGGGGTCTGGGTGAGATGGGGCAAGGGTCAGGTGCATGCCCCACTCCATCATGAAGAGGAACAAGGCGATGGTCATCCCCACCCAGAGCTGGCAGCTCTACGGCGCATTCAGCGGGCAACTCAAAAGGGCCTCTTGCTCACAGGCCAGGTACTGAGAGTTTCTCAGCATGAAAGTTGAAACCACTTGAGGGTCACACATGTGCTGGGGGTTGGGGCAGCAGACCCTTGGGAAGGCAATATTGCCTTCCCCACCTCCAGCCAGGCTCCTGCTTAATAATTTTGTACTGAGCTCCACAAATTATGTAGCTGGCTCCACTTAAAATCTCTACTCATTCAAGCCTCTCTTTCTATTTTTAATGACAGCATTACCCGTCTCCATATTTCCCAGGTGTAGAATCTGAGTCATCACTGACTTCCCTCTCTCCTTGCCCAAATTCACACCTGCAGGACATCCCCACATAATTCTGCTGTCTATTCCTACTTTTCGTGCTTTAGTGCAGTAGTTCATCTGGCTCCACCATGCCATCATAATAGATTCCAAATTATTTTCACAGTTTTGAGCCTCTCCTTATTCAATCCATTCAGCCACTGCCACCAGGTTACCCAAAACACCATTCTGACCATGCTAAAAAGGTCTCAAATGCTTCCTGTGGCTTACTGTTGTTGTCTTTGTTTAGTCACTAAGTCATGTCCAACTCTTTTGTGACCCCATGGACTATAGCCCACCAGGCTCCTCCGTCCATGGGATTTCCCAGACAAGACTTCTGGCGTGGGTTGCCATTTTCTTCTCCGGTTGGGGGGTTGGGGGGGGTCCTTCCTTCTCCAGTCTTCCAAGAATATTGGGGTGGGTTGCCATTTCCTTCTTCAGGGATCAAACCTATGTCTCCTGCTTAACAGGGGGATTCATTACCACTGAGCCGTCTGGGAAGCCCCATGGCTTATTGTTAGGGAAGCCCAAATTCTTTAGTCAGGTACTCAAGATTCTTTCTTTTGCCGTCACCCTGCTTTTGCATACTCATCCTATAGCATATGCAATACTTTGGCCAAATTAAACCACACACTCTCCTCTACACATATTTTGGGTTGCCCGTTACTGTGTTTCTGCTGAGGTCGTTTTGCTGTACCTGGATGCCTTTCCCTACTCTACGACTATCTCCAACAGTGAAATCTAACCCTTGTCCCAGTTTGAATGACACCTCCTCCATGAAGTCTTCTATAATGAGCCAAGTCACAGTGTGACTCCATTCTCCTCTGTGACTAATGCCATTCAGTTTGTGTCATTTATTTAGTGCTGCTTAGCATTACTTGTTCATGAATAGTTCACAACCTTGTACTTGGAAGTACCTGGAAAGCAAAAAGCAAGTACTTGCTTCTGTACACCCACAGGCCCCCTAGCTGGGACTTAGGTATAATAGGCACTCAGTGTATGTTTGTTGGAACTGATGAATAAATGCATCTGTTGTGTAAACAGATCAAGTTTTCTGAACGCCTGGCACACCTGTAACCCTTCTGCGTCATCCCCTTTACTCCTCTCAGCTCACCTAACAAAACATCCTGATTGTTTTTCAAACCCAAAGCCTATCAAACACCTGTAGCATCATTACCAACACTAACTAAAATATCATCTCACACTTTTTATTAATGTTTAAAGTGCTATACTCTGAGTGCTTAGAATTACTTCAAAGAGAACACCTGTTATTTGAGTGCTCTTATTTTCAACCTCTTGAGGGCAATTTTTCATTACTATATTAAAGTGGGTTGTTTAATAACTTATAGCTGACAGAGGAAAAGGTAGCTTGCAGTCACTGTGAGCTACACTGAATATGTAAAAGGAATTTTTTTTTTCATTTGCAATTCTTTGTCTCCTAATTTCAAGTCTGTTTTTTAGGACTAATTGAGGAAAGTAATGAAAAATAATGAAATCAACTAAGGAGTATTTTTGCTTTCAAAACTTTTACTCAACTTTAGTACCTCATTAGTCTACTCTTGACTTCAGGATGCCGTGCTTATTATCATAATTTCATAAGCATTTTCAGTGCCTTTCTCTCACCCACATTCTGAACCTCTAAGGGGATCATCACTTTTATTAAATAATTAAATTTTCAAACTCCATGTGATAAGTTCATCTCCTGAAGAAAAAAAAGCACACTAGTTGAACCTAAGCAAGAAATGCCTTAAAAATAGAGTTAACAAAAAATCAGAGAGGATAGTTTTATTTCCACATAGGAACTTCAAGATGTTTACATATATGATCAGAATTATAACAATATTTTGATAAGAGAACATGCATTTGGAAGGTTTTCAGTTTTCATTAAGAGAAATCTGTAATAGGAAATGGAAAGGATAAGTGAAAATACTATAACTTGGGAAGGATGCAATATTAATACAACACTATAAAAAGTTGTAAATTGCATGAGTTCTAAAAGGAACAAAATGTAGAACTTTTGATGGGATAAGATATGGTCAAGAATTTTCAATCACATTTAGAGTAATCTTAAGCAGGGGGTGAAAGAGTAGACATTTCCATATTCCTTGAATGAAAAGTTAGTTCCAAAATATTTAATTTAAGGGTGGAGTATGACTTAGGGAAAGATAAGGCTGGTCAATATGTGCTGAGTTCATATCTCAGCCCCAGATAAGAAGAAAAACAATTAAAAATGAGAGAAAGAGGAAAAAGAAGAACACTAGCAAACCAGCTATCATTGTTGTCAACATAAACTGTTACCATTTCCTGAATAACTGAAATGTGCCAGGTACTGTTGGGAGCCCTTTAATGCAGCATCTCACTTTATTTTCAAAACAATGATCTTTACTGCTGCTACTGCTAAGTCACTTCAGTTGTGTTCGACTCTGTGCGACCCCATAGACGGCAGCCCACCAGGCTCCCCCATCCCTGGGATTCTCCAGGCAAGAACACTGGAGTGGGTTGCCATTTCCTTCTCCAATGCATGAAAGTGAAAAGTGAAAGTGTGGTTGCTCAGTCGTGTCCAACTCTTAGCGACCCCATGGACTGCAGCCCACCAGGCTCCCCCATCCATGGGATTGTCCAGGCAAGAGTACTGCAGTGGGGTGCCATTCCCTTCTCTGGATCTTTACTACAGAGTGTTATTATTCCCATTTCACATATGAGTAAATTGAGACTCAGAAATCATGAAATTCTCCCAGAGTCACACTAGTGGTGACTAGTGTACCATAATAAAGAAAAAAAAGTAATTTTATCAAAGAAAAGTAGTGAAATAAAAATGAAGAAAAACACACCAGGTCAAAAATATATATTTTGAAAGAAACCAATGGAGAAAGACAAGAGAAATTTCCTAAGCAGATCAAAATGAAGACAAGGAGTGGATCAAGATCTCAAACCCTATAATTCTGTAACTCTTTCCTTTCCTGTCTTTGGCCAGTTCTCCCATCAACCCAGTCTTTACAGCCATCATTACTACCCGGGGAAGGTAAAAAGAACTCTTCATTCTCAGTGTCAGTTTCCAATATTAAAAGGCAACTCTGTTTTACTCTCTGTCTTCAGAATAAGAGTAGGGCCCAGAAGAAACATCAGCTTCTGAAAGCCTGATTTTCTATGCCTGTGATAACACCTCTAGCAAAATACTAGGCAGCAGGAAGACAAGTTAACTGCTGAGGAAGCTGAGAATTATGCTATTGAAGAGAAGACAGTATATATGAACAGTATTAAATAAAAGTTAGGAGCTAGCAGAAGGGAGTAAAAAATAAAAGCTACAGAAATGGGAGAAAATCAATTGGGGAAGAATAAGAAAAGTAAAAGCAATAGAGAGAAAAGACTGCAATTCCAGGCTATAACAAGCATCATCCTACCAGGAAGGGATTTTTTTTTCCACCCAAGCACACAATAAGGATGTGGAAATAATGAGAAAGAAAAGTTTGTGACTGTTCAACTTTTTACAGAATCTTCAACATTTCAATTATTAAATGTTTTTATTTCTTCCCATGGTTTTCTAGGGTTATAGAGAAATAGACACCTATTAAACATCACCCATTGCTTGTTTGTCCTAAACTGATCAAAGTCTTTAAGAAGGATATAATGAATAATGAATCTAATCAGTAAACAAGTTAACAAAAATGGTATTGTGATAGGCATTCCTTAACATTAAAACATGATATTGATAGACATTCCACAAAAGCAAGAAACTTGGTTTCAAGACAAGCTCCTCAATTTTCTATGTAATATTACCAACTTTCAGTTGAAACAGAAAAAATTTTACTTTTAGGGTCCTTCCCACCACTTTTGCTATTCTGAGCAACAGCATCAAACTCAAGAGAAACCTGCAGCTTTATTAGACAACTAGAAGTACTCATCAAATGACAACAAAACTTTCATGACCAAGGAATAGAACTGTCCATTATTATGAACCCCAAAGAAGTCTCCTAGAAAGTGGCATCTGGTTTCATTATGTTCAGGGAAGTGATACTGAAGAAATTAGAATGGACTGACTTTCAGAACCATGATCTAATAGCAAGTTCAAATCACTGTGAAAATGAAAGGCTTAGAAACACCAGACAACAGCATGATGGGCTTCCTTCTCTACCTGAATCCAGCACATTCACCGTGCTCATTGCCTTTGGAATTGCTAGAAAATTATCCATTTTTCATTTGCTTCACAAACTAAAAACCTACTTGCTCGGTCAAGAGCCCACTGCAGATAATGCTGGATTCAAACCTAAATAACTCTTCAATTTGTCCAGCTTCTCTCAACTCCACAACAGAAGCAGTTAAAATAGATGCTAAAAAAAAAAAAAAAAAAAAAAAAAAAGGCATGAATGGATCAGGGGCCCATTCTTCCCTTGACTTTCCTCCTCTTTTCTTCATCTTCCTTACCTTGGAACTCCTGTAAGAGAAGGGGCTAAGGAAATAGCTAGGCACTTTGATCCCCTCCCAATCTGGAATGAGAATGAAATGCATTATGGTCCCCAAATGACATCAGAGACACCAATATACCCATTTTCTTCAGACTAACACTGGAATTCTGGAGTAGACATCTTTATCCAGCACCTAAAAAAAAATGCATTCTAAAATCATACACTGATATTCTTAAAGACAAGGTATCTTGCTAAAGAAACATGAGGTATTACTGGATACAAAAATGTATCCCTATGTGTTATATGAATTTTCCACAAGCCACTGTGTGTTAGTAAAAGACCATTCTATCAAAGAAGATATAGTAATATTCAAACTAATCTAAACTCGGAATTTAAATAGCAAAATTCATACAGTAAAGAATCTAAGTTAATGTGTTTGTGGATGCCAAAGGGTGACAGAAGGCTTGGCTCCCAGACCAATGGGGCTCTGGAAGGGGACAATGCAAAGTCCTACCTGGTAGGCATCAGGAATGTTGACCGTCTCTCCATGCTCCCCGACATAACCAATGATACCTTTGCCCCAAGGGACCTGCACCTCGTTTGAGTTTTCTGTGCTGCTGCAGGGCAGCAGTGGGGTTCCTGCATGCACATCAAAGAATTTGGAGACCAGGCTCTTCTTGCCAGCAGCCGCCCCTTCCACCAGGAAGAGAGAGCAGCGGTCTGCGTCCACCATGAGGCAGACGAAGATGAGGATCTTGTAGCTCAGACTGGTAAGGTCAAGGTCATTGGAGATATCTTTGACCAGTTCCAGGAAGAACTGTCGCTCGTTATGCTTTTTGAGGTGACACTTGTAGCCCATGGCCGTAGGCGGGTACTGAGGCAGATTCACCCGCGATTCCAGCAGGGCGCTGAGAATGTGGGCGGTGGTTGGGGGCAGCGAGCTGGCCTTCCGAAGAAGCGCCCTCCGCCGCACACTGCTCAGGGGCTCCTGGGCCCGGGAGGTCACTTGTTCGTCGTAGGTCCTGTTCACATGGATGGCCTTGGAGCGGGCAAAACTCTTCCTCAGCTCTTTCTGAGAAGCTCTCCGCGGCAGGCTCTCATCGCCCTGGCTGCCACTGGCCCAGCTGGGACCCATGGGGCCCCCCCTACACTCCCCACTGCCCGGGGTGGCCTGGTTGCTGGCAGAGCCGTCGGGTCCAGGGCTGCCGCTGCCTCCGCCACCGCTCGTGCTGGCGGCCGGGGTGGGCCTCGGGCCTACCGCCCCTTGACCCTGCCCGTGCCTCTGCATCCACTTCTCCACCATCTCCTGCTTCCCCTTCCGCATCAGGTAATCTTCCAACAACTCTGGGTGCCTGTCCAGGAAAGTTTCCACCTCCCCAAAGTCCAGGCGGGAGGCCGTCATGGTCCCAGACTCAGCTTTCCCTCTGCCTCTCTACACGGGGACCAAACGAGCCTCTGCTCCGGCCTCTAGCTGGTCCTGCCCATGGCTACCCCACCAGGATCCCGGCCCCGAGCTTCTGTCGACCAGTGGAATCCCAAGGGGCTGGGAGGCGCCCCTTCCTTCGGGCTCAGAAGGCGGCTGGCAGGAACCCCACACCCCGTTCCTGCTACTTGTGCGCGGCACAGGTGTCCTCACGGCGCTGCTGCCGCGGCTACGGCTCGCGCTGAAAACCCGAGCGACCGCGGCTCTCGCTCCGCCTGCCGCCGCCGCCGCGGCTGCCTGTACCGGATGAGTGGACCACTGTGGACGCGAGGTAGGGCAGGACACGCCCCTGAGTGAGGCGCGGGTCCCCCGGGGAGGAGAAGGGTGGGAGGAGGGAGACGCGAGCTCCAGCCCCGCCAGAGTCCCCGGCCAGGATGCCAGGCGGTTCCTGGAAGAGTCTGGCCGGCCGGAATCGGCGCCCGGGAACACGACCCGCAGAGTCCTGATTGGGACAAGATTAGAGGGGAGACGCACCTCGTTTCGTCCCTCTCCTTCCTTCCTTACCGCCCCAGCGCTCCCTCTTCCTCGCCCCTCAATCCTCCAGCGTTTCACGGAGGCCCCGCGGGAGCCTAGTGGGAGCCCAAGTACTAGGAAGTGTTTATGTTTTGCAGGGATCAGACCCAGACGCTGACTCCGAGGAAATGAGGATGCTCAGAGACAGGGGGATTATTTTTCTGGGATGTGACTGTGGATTCTTGGCTCCTAGAATTCCTGGGACTGCCCACTAATACTGCCCAGCTCCTTGTGGGTGTTCAGTAAATAGGTACGGAACTGGATTTACGGAAATTACTAAATGAAGTTCCCGGTCTGAGCAATTCATGACTTTAACCAAATTCATGGACCCGGGGTTGGGTACAGGAGGGTGGTACACGGAAGGAGGCTGTAAAACACAGTTCCTTGGATTTGGAACCCTGCCTAGCCTGAGCATACAGTAGACTTAAGGGCCTCGGGGCTTCCTTCCAAGTCAGTCCTGCATACAGGGTGCCTACTCTTCTTTTCCTGAACGACTTGCCATCTCCTTCTCTCTCCACTCAGTTTGGCAAGGAAGGCAAGGCTCCCTTTAGTTTCAGTATCCAAGGGCTGTGGGTAAAGGTTTCTCCTCTGTAGGAGGCTTTTCTTTCCCCAGCCCGATGGATTCTCCAGGTCTGGCTAGTCTCTGCTAGTTAGGCTAAGAATGACACCAGGTTCCCCTTGGGCCTTTTCCAACCTACTTGCTGAGCTTGGGTAATTTCCTGGCAAAGAGACCCAGCCTGACGACCCCTTCTTGAAGCCCAAGGGTCTCCTCTTGTGAGAAACAAGAGCAGATGGAGAACCATCCAGTCCCCTGGGACAGCAGGACAATCTAGACGAGCTCTTACAGAATGCCAGCAACCAGGTAACAGAAAAGCTGCAGAGGAAACAGGTAGTGACATTTTTATGGGGCTTCCACGTGGCGGGACATGCAGGTGACCTCCACAGTAAATAAAGCTTACTCCAGATGATGTCCTCACAGCGAAAACCACAAGCGTACTGAACACTTGCTATGTTGATCGCTTTAAACTAACATGTTAATCTTCACAACAAATTTATGATGTGGGGACTCTTATTATCTTGTTCTAAAGATGGGAAACTCTGCGAAGTTGAGTAATGTACCCAGCGCACACAGCAAGGTGGTGCCAGAGCCGGGGTGCAGATCTACAGAGGTTGGCTCCAGAGTGAGGCACACTCTCAGCCACATCAGTGGGTTGTGTCCCACCTGTGTCAGGGGAATCCTAGCTCTGCTGGTAACAGAGATGCAGGGGCTGGCGCAGAATGATCTCTAAACATTCCTCTGACAGCCACGGGAGGAGCAGAGAGGGAGAAGAGAGGCACTTGTTCAAAAATTCCAAATACCCCAGCTTAGTGCTGTGATTAAGGGCATGGCCTTGGCACTGGGAATGCAACTGTGAACAAAGACCCTGCCTTCATGGAGCTTACATTATGCTGGGGAGGCAGCCAGTCAACAAATGAAATACATACAGTCGACCCTTGAACAACAGGGGTTTGAACTGCAGGTCCACTAATACACGGTTATTTTCCAGCAGTAAATACTACAGTACTACCCAGTCTGGGGTTGGTCGAATCCATGAGTGCAGAACCACTGATACAGAGATACCTATAAGTTATAGGTAGATTTTCAACTGCACAGGGGTCAGCACCCCTAACCCCTACTTTGTTCAAGGGTCAATTCAGTTCAGTTCAGTCGCTCAGTCGTGTCCGACTCTTTGCGACCCCATGAACTGCAGCACACCAGGCGTCCCTGTCCATCAACAACTCCTGGAGTCCACCCAAACTCATGTCCATCAAGTCAGTGATGCCATCCAGCCATCTCATCCTCTGTCATCCCCTTCTCCTCCTGCCCCCATCAACTGTATACAAAATCAGAATTTCAGTGATAGGTGCAATGAAGAAAAACAAAACTTGCAAAGTATTAAATAAAGCAATGAGGTGGTGAAAAGGTCTCTACCTGAGTAGAGATCTGGTAGAAATGAGGAAATGAGCTACACTAATATCTGTGGAAAAGACTGAACCAGGAAGAGGAAGGGTGTGGAAGTTGTGAGATGTAATGTGTTGGGAGCATTTATGAAACAGCAGAGAGATCAGTTAGGAGACAGTGAAACAAGCATAGAATATTGGTAGTTGGGAGCTGCAGACTGCTAAGGGGATGAGTTGTGTTCAAGAATTAAACAAGGTAAAGTTCTTAACACAGTGCCTGATACAAATAAAATGCTCAATAAAGTCCCCTGTTGTATTACTTTTATTATTATCACTATTAATTTCCTAAAATAATAATGGGGTTTCTCCGGTGGCTCAGTGGTAAAGACTCTGCCTGCAATGCAGGAGCCGCAGGAGACGCAATTCCATCCCTAGGTCAGTATTGTTGCCTGGAGAATCCATGGACAGAGGAGCCTGGCTACAGTCCATAGGGTCACAAAGAGTCGGACATGACTGAAGTGACTGAGCACACACACCCACACAGTAATAGTGTATGGCCACGTCTCTGGTAACTTGAGTGACTTATCAGTAAAGATGATCAGGGTGGTACCCTGGAGCTGGCTTGCAGGGGCTCACAAGAGCCTGTTTTAGCATCTCTCCAACTTCATGTTCAGTGACATCATGTAGCTTGCAATCAGCCATGATGGAAGTATTTACACCATGAAATCAACAAATGCTATGAATCAGGACTTCCCCCACCCCCCACCGCCCCCGATTGCTAGTTGTTAAAAGCCTGCTACAATTCAGAGGAAACAGTTCAATTGCCCACCAACTGATGAATGGATAAATAAAATGTGGTGTGCCCATACAGTGGAAAAAATGTATATGTAACAAATGAAGTACTAAAATATGCTACAACTTGAATGAAGCCTGAAAACCTTGTGCAAAGAGAAAGAAGCCACTTACAAATGACCACATACTATATGATTTCATTTATATTAAGTGTCCAAAATAGGCAAATCCATAGATTAGTGGTTACCAAGGGATGAGGGCAAGGGAAGACGTAGGAAAGTTGGGGGCGGGGGGTAACCACTAATGAGTATAAGGTTTTTGCAGGAGTAAACAAAATGTTCTGAAACTGAGTGTGGTAATGGTTGCACAGATCTGTGAATATACTGAAACCACTGACCTGTACACTTTAAAAGGGTGAATAATTGTATGGCGTGTGAATTATATCTCATTAAAGCTGTTATTAAAACAACAACAAAAGCCATTTACCAGCACTCGACTGGTGAGAATAGAGCGGCACTGCTGTGCAAGGAGGCAAGAAAAGCAATGAGCTTCTTCAAGGAAGGGAGAGAAGTAGACCACCCCTGGGCTGCCTGGAAACAGAGCTTAATAAATGGCCATTTCCTTGACTCCATCTTCCATGTATTCATTAGGAAGCTCTTGCTTAGCATGTATTATGTTCCAGGCTCTGGGAACAAAAGAAGACCAAGACAAAACCTCTGCCTTTGATTGAGAATCTCAGTCTCCTCTGCCAAGAGGAGTGGGCGTAGAATACTGGGAAGGGTAGGGGGAAAAAACTGAGCATTTCTGGCTGGGTTTTGAATTGGCTGGAGCCTCATTCCCTGCTTGGCTCATGAAGTCGCTAAAGGAGTCAGTTTGAGGAAGACAATGCAAAGGTGACAGACAACACAATAAGATGTTTCGAGGCCGTGGTGGAGGGTGACACAGTAAGATGTGTGGCAATACGGCCCCAGTTGCCGTTTCCTCATCATGCTCCATTTGTAGAACAGTGTATGCACTGGTCAAGGTTCCAGCGGGAAACAGTGCACTCGAAGTAATTCTAAGAGGGTAAATTCACAAAGAGACTCATTCCAAAGGGGGAGTACATAGGTAAGCCACAGTGACAGTGAAGGAACTTTGACTCACAGCCACAGAGAAGTCACCTCCCCTAGACCTGACGAGAGCAGGAGAGAGGCTTGCGGACTGACTAAGCCTTGAGAGAAGCAGTGGCAGCCGGTCAAATGACATGGACAGCTCAAGCTGACCTCAAAGGAGGGAGATATCAGGAATAAATAACTTGATCTCCTTCTTCCCCCTCCCTCCTATCCTGACCAGAGCCAGCTAGAGGTTAGGAGCTTGTTGATGGAATCCCTATGTCATCCCTCCTGGGCAGAGAGGAGAGCAGGATCTGAATAATATCTGGAGGGGCAAAGGAAAAATACTTGGCTCAATATGGAACCTTGAGGAAGTCTCTTTAGGAAATACTGGATGCTGTAACTCCAAAGAATTTTCTGTATAATTCTGTCCTCTTCTGCTTCCTGCTAATTCCATCAGAACTGTCTATAATATACCCTACACCCACATTTGCAGTCAACAAAACCCTCTATGGTACTCACCCTGAAAAGATATGATATCTTTTGAAGATCAGTCATCTCAAGGGAGAAACTCTGCAGGCTCCTTCCCTATATATACTTCCACCAGTCTAGAAATATTGACCAAGCAGCCCCTCACTGGAGTAGATCAAGGGGTCTTCCCTTCCTATTCCTTTCAAGAATAACTCATTTTCAAGTATAACTTGATCCAAGTATTCATTACTTTATCATTGTCATTATCAATCAGCATTTATTGAGCAACATGCAAAGCACTGGGTTACTTCCAAGGTAACTTTTGTTATTCCAAAGCAGACCCATTAAATTTTAGTACTGGATGAAACCTTAGAGATCATCTAATACTCCACTTTCATTTCACGCCTGTGGAAATTGAGATTCAGAGCAGATATCTAAGTCCTCCAAAGTCACCAGCCAAGTACAACCTCTGGTCTGCCCTTGGTTCCATCCCACCTCTACATCCAGAACTCAATACCAACCTCTTGAAGCCAATGAACTTCTGTTGCCTAAACTTGTCTCCTAATCATTCCATCTTCTAAAATAGACTTTCATTTTGTGACCATTAAACATCATCAGATAGGTTGATCCAACTTTCAAAATGAAACCTTCACTTCAAAAATAAAATTGGCATCATATTCTTTTAGGAAACAGGAGTCCACAGGATCAAACAGAAGACAGGTTATTCCCCTTCCAAAAAGATGAAAACTTCCACAGGGATGTTTATGGAAATTTCATAAGTGGTCATAGTCTATATCAAATCTATACCAAATCTATACATCATAAGTGGTCATAGCCTGTACCAAACCCAAAACCTGAGGTGCTGTACCACTCAGGATTCTCCAGAGAAGCAGAACCAACTGGATTATGCCATTTGGTTTGGTTTTAGTCACTAAGTAATGTCCAACTCTTTCGCGGCCCCGTGGACTGTAGCCCATCAGACTCCTCTGTCCATGGGATCTCCCAATCAAGAACACTGGAGTAGGTTGCCATTTCCTATTCCAGAGTATCTTCCTGACCCAGGGATAAAAACTAAGTCTCCTGCTTGGTGGGGAGAGTCTTGGACCACTGAGCCACCTGGGAAGCCTATACAGAGAGAGAAAAGAGAGACAGAGATGTTGATACAGACAGAGATAGAGGTAAAGATTGATGTATTAGGAGGAATTGGCTCACATGGTTATGGAGGCTGAGAAGTCCCACAATCCGCTGACTGCAAAGTAGAAATCCAGGAAAGCCAGCAGGGTGATTCAGTCTGAGTTTGAAGGCCTGAGAACAAGAGGAGAAAATGATGTAAATCCTAGTCAGAGGGCAGGAGAAGATGAGATTAAATGTCCCAGCTCAAGCAGTGAGGCAGAAGGAAAAGAGTGAATTGATTCTTCCTCCACCTTTTGTTCTATTCAGGCTTTCAGTGGACTGGACAGTGCCCACCCACATTGGGAAGAGCTATGTTGCTGAGTCAACCAGTTCAAATGTTAGTCTCAACCAGAAATACTCTCCTAGGCACACCCAGAAACAATGTTTAATCTGGGTACCCAATGGCACACTCAAGTTGTTACATAAAATTAACCATTACAGGAACCTTACCTGGGTTTAGATTTTGCAAGTGCCTTTTCCCTGTTCTATTTGTGTAGAATCTCTACATGTGCCTGTTTAAATTGTCACTCTCTATCCTGGTAGTGATTTCACCTTAATCCATGAAACTTGATAACCCACAGTAACTCACAAGAGAATGCTAAGTATATAAAGTAACAGTGTGGGTTTATATCCACCAGGCAGGGTAAATTAGATTAGCACTGTCCAGCTGCATCTGGGAATGAAGTCTGTTTCTTTTACTGAAGAAGAAGTTGTGCATGTAAATTCTGAAGCATGTATTTACACACTAGCGTGCCAAATCACTTTAGTGATGTCCGTCATGTCCAACTCTTTGTGATCCTGTGGATGGTAGCCTGCCAGCTCCTCTGTCCATGGGATTTCCCAGGCAAGAATATTGGAGTGGGTTGCTATTTCCTCCTCCAGGGAATCTTCCCTACACAAGGATCAAACCCATGTCCCTTATGTCTCCTGCATTGCCAGATGGGTTCTTTACCACTAGCGCCACGTGGGATTTATTTACACACCACCTAGACAAGTATGGCTTCCCTCATAGCTCAGTTGGTAAAGAATCCACCTGCAATGCAGGAGACCCCAGTTCAATTCCTGGGTTGGGAAGATCCGCTGGAGAAGGGATAGGCTACCCATTCCAATATTCTTGGGCTTCCCTTGTGGTTCAGCTGGTAAAGAATCTGCCTGCAACGTGGGAGACCTGGGTCCAATCCCTGGGTTGGGAAGATCCCCTGGAAAAGGGAAAGGCTACCTACTCCAGCATTCTGGCCTGGAGACTAAGTCCATGGGGTTGCAAAGAGTTGGACATGACTGAGCGACTTTCACTTTCACTGGACAAATATAGCTGCGTTTACGAAGTATAATTGACCTAATTCACAGTATTACTAATCAAATTAACAGGTTGCCCTCAATAGCTCTTATACTCTTAGCAATAATCGGAGACAGTAAATTACAATGGTACACTTACTGTTTAAAATATTTTAATGTTAAATTTTCTTTCTTACTCCATTTCAATTGTTTTTTCCCTCTCCCTTCACTATTAACATTTTTAGCTATTTCTGCAAAACTTATCTTTGAACAAAATATCGCTCTCATATTTAACCTGTTATAAGGACCCCAGTTTCCTTAGATTTGTTGCTACTGCTGCTAAGTCGCTTCAGTCGTGTCCGACTCTGTGCAACCCCATAGACTGCAGCCCACCAGGCCCTGCCGTCCCTGGGATTCTCCAGGCAAGAATACTGGAGTGGGTTGCCATTTCCTCCTCCAATACATGAAAGTGAAAAATGAAAGTGAAGTCACTCAGTCGTGTCCGACTCTTAGCGACCCCATGGACTGCAGCCTACCAGGCTCCTCCGTCCATGGGATTTTCCAGGCAAGAGTACTGGAGTGGGTTGCCATTGCCTTCTCCGTCCTTAGATTTAGTGCAAGGCAATGGCACCCTACTCCAGTACTCCTGCCTGGAAAATCCCATGGACGGAGGAGCCTGGAAGGCTGCGGTCCATGGGGTCACTGAGGGTCGGACATGACTGAGCGACTTCACTTTGACTTTTCACTTTCATGCATTGGAGAAGGAAATGGCAACCCACTCCAGTGTTCTTGCCTGGAGAATCCCAGGGACAGGGGAGCCTGGTGGGCTGCCGTCTATGGGGTCGCACAGAGTCGGACACGACTGAAGCGACTTAGCAGCAGCAGCAACACTATGCTATCCCACATAGTGTCCACCAGACACATGTGGCTAGCTAAATTTAAATGTTAATTAATTAAAAATAAATAAAATTATAAAGTCCGTTCTTTAGGAAACTACTCACATTTCAAGTGCCCAATGGCCATATGTGGCTAGTGGCTACCTTGTTGGATTGCATGTACCTTAAGAAAGTTCTATTGGAGAATGCTGCTCTAAGACCATCTGCAGTGCTAAGATTCTGTGTTTATTTACCAGTGTCATTCAGTGGCCTCCCAACTGTCAGATATAATGGCCCATTTTAATCTTCATACTAGTTTTGTGATTGTCCTCTGTTCATGAAACTTTCTCTCAACAGCACCATTTCCCAATTCTGTATTATTCGAATGGAGTTGAATTACATTCTCTCAAAACAGTGACTAACCATCATTTCTCAGTTTATTGCACTAGTTTTTACACTTCCTGTGGCCTTCCTTAATGGCTGCAATTACTCATTTAAGGTCCATTCCCACAACTGTAGTTACCACCTCTTGTTTTCACAGTCCCCAGTCCATATGTCATGTTACAAGATGATTCCATTTTCTATCAGCGGATGCTATCTTACTTAGCTGGGCTCTCATAACAAGATATCATGGACTAAGTGTCTTAAGCAACAGAAATTTACTTTCTCACAGTTCTGGAGGCTGAACGTCTGAGGACAGGATACTAGCATGGTTGTATTCTAGTGAGAGCTTACTTCCTGGCTTGCGAATGGCCACCTTCTCTCTGTGTCCTCACATGGCAGAGAGAGCATGCTCTCTGCTGTCCCTTCTGATTAAGGCACTAATCACTTCAAACCAGGGCCTCACTCCTAAGACCTCACTTAACCTTAATTACCTCCGAAAGGCCTCTCTTCTAAGTGCCATCACATTGGAGGTGATGAATTTTGCAGGGACACAAACATTTAGTCCATAACACATGTAGAGCAAACCACCTCAAAACTCAGTTGCTTAATACGAAGGATTCGTTTGTTTGTTTACTTATCACAGTTGTTTGGGTTAACCAGTAGTTCTTCTGTTCCACTTGGAATCATCAGGAGTCAATCCTGTGGCTGCATTTAGCTGGCAGCTGGGCTTCACAGGAAAAGGCCTCTTGTCCACATCCAGGACCTCAGTGCTGGGGCTACTCGGTTTTCCTCCAAGAGCTTCCTTCCACCTAGTGTCTCGTCCTCAGTTCTTCTTCATATGGCTTGTCTCTCAAGAAGGACAGCTTGTCCTCCCTTACCGTGTAGCCACTGGGTTCCAAGGAAGAGTATTTCCAGAGGGTAAGCCCAGTGTGCAAGAGCTTATTAAGTTTTGTATTAAGTATTACATTTGTATTAAGTTTTGTATTAATACTTATTAAGTATTAATGTCCCATTGGCCAAAGCCAACCATATAGCCAAGCTAACTGCAGAGGAGGGACAAGAATGTGAATCTTTATTGGGGCAGTGCACTGGGAGCTACCAGTCAACCACACCAGCTCTCCCCAGAATCTCCTACCCACATTGCCAATTGCTACAAGACATTTGCTCCTAAATGTCTTACAGGCACTTCAAATGTATCATTCCCAACATCACTTTCACTCCTCCCCACCTTAAATCACTCAATTCCATGTATTTTACTTGAGAAATTTCTCTTTGAAACCACATTCTCTTCTCCTAACCTACTTGCCTTAATTCAAGCCTTCATTAACTGCCTAATTCTCTGCTGAACAGTACTGTCTTATAACAAGTATAATGGCACAGCCTTGATTATAAACTCTTTTATTTATAGACTTCTGCATTCATATATGCTGGTCACTTCAGTAATGTCTGACTCTGAGACCATGGGCTGTAGCCTGCCATGCTCCTCTGTCCACGACATTCTCCAGGCAAGAATACTGGAGTGGGTTGCCATACCCTTCTCCAGGGGATCTTTCCAACCCAGGTATCGAACCCACATCTTGTACATCTCCTGCACTGGCAGACATGTTCTTTACCACTAGTACCACCTGGGAAGGATATATAGACTTAAGTCCTTGTCAAAGCTAAGTCCTTGTCAAAGCTATGTAGGGGATTGAATGACAACCTTCCACAAGATATGTCATCTCAGAACCTGTGAATGTGACCTTATTTGGAAAGAGGGTCTTTGCAGATATAATGAAGGATCTCAAGATAATAGCATCCTGGACTTAGGCCTAAATCCAGTGACACTTTTACTTATAGAGAAGAGAAGATAGAGATATTAGAGAGATGTTGTGAAGACAGAGTAGAGATTGGAATGATACTTCTCTAGGCCAAGGAACATCAAGGATTGCTGATCGCCACCACAAGCTAGGAGAGAGGTGAGGGGTGGATTCTCTCTCAGAGCCTCCAAAAATATAAACCAACACTTTCCCACACCTTGATTTTGGAGTTCTGGCTTTCAGCACTGTCAGAGAATAGTGTCTATAGTTTTAAGCCACCAAGTTTGGGGTAATTTGTTGTGACAGCCCTGGGAGATAAATATAAGACCTTCCATCATTGTATCTCTATGTTTCATCTTCTACTACTCCCTACCACGTAGTCTCCAAGCAGATGCCTTCTGTCCTCTTGTCTTCTTCCTGAAAAGTCCTTCTCCCCTGTCTTGCCCTTTAACTTCTCTGTTCTGTGAAGACCTATACTTGAAATGTCACATCCTAAATGAGGTTTTACCTGTCTCCACAGTGAGAAGCAGTGTCCCATCTTCCTGTGTGGCCTGTCCTCCTGCTTTTGTACATTCTGGTCATAGATCTGCTATAAATCATTCAATAGTTGGTCTCTATTTAACCCAACGTGATGCATTTAATTCTCCATTTTATAAGGTTTTACATCAAAGCACATTTTATTATTCTTTCACTACTCTTTTTTTTTGTCAATTTAGAAATTGAAAACACTCTAAGCAAAAAGTCCACCTGCATTCATAACGGTATTAAAGAGTAATAAGTACCTAGAAGATAAATTTTAAAAAACTTAAAGATACCTAGGTGAACAATAATGACCCATGAGGATAACAGAAAAATATGCAGAAAATAATAGAAAAATATTCCATATCATGCCATAAATAGTTTATATATTCTATTTTCTCCTCATCTCCTTAATATCAATTGAGTATTTTATCTCAGAATAAAAATTAGAAATAATCGAAATATCTTGCTGAAGAATGATTTGTTGATAAAATAAATTGACTGGCTTTTGACTGTCTCAAAGTATTTCCTCTGCATTTGGAGATTCAAACAGAAGATAATGGACAAATTCAATATTCTTAAAATTCCTTGAATCTTTACAAAGGTAATTTTGCTAAAAATATCTTAAGCAATCAAATGTTTAGTTAAACACTGAGAATATAAAACAGTCAAAGGATCATCCCTTTCTTCAAAGAACATTACCTATAATCTAGCTAGGGAGATAAGATATTTACATACTGAAAGTCACTCAGTCATGTCTGCCTCTTTGTGACCCAGAATACTGGAGTGGGTAGCCATTCCCTTCTCCAGAGCATCTTCCCAACTCAGGGATCAAACCCAGGTCTCCTGCATTGCAGGCAGATTCTTTACCAGCTGAGCCGCCAGGGAAGCACAATTGACAATACTAGATACTATTGATGGAGTAGGAGAGACAAAGAGATCTATAATAGAAATCAGAAGTATTCTTAAGTGTCATATGGTATGGTTTATATTTAATAATAATTCATAGTTAGTATTAATATTGCAAGTATAGGCCTACCAATACCAGAACAAAGGAGGTAAAAATTGAAGGAAAATTCAACAATAGATGGTTTAGCTTTCATTTAGGGAATTAACATAAGAAGGATAGAAATTAATATTAAATAATGATGACTTTCCTCTGTCTCTCTCTCTCTTTTTTTTTTTTTTTTTTTTTTTTTTTTTTACCTCTCAGGGCAGCTTTTGGGATCTTTGTTCCTGACCAGGGACAGAACCCATGCCCCCTGCAGAAGCACGGACTCCTAACCACTGGACGGCCAGGGAATTCTCAATGCCTTTTTTCTTAATTGCCATGCCTTCATTCACTAAATCAAAAGTAATCAATCATTCCAGTTATTGCTTTACATGTCTTACAGGAAGAACACTATAAGAACAGAATAAGGATGGCTTATCATTTAAAAGACAGTCTCCATTTGTCTCATACTATTATTTATGGTTTGATTCAAAGATGAAATATTACTCCCCAGAGTACCTTTAACAGCAACTAATACAAAAAAGCAAACATGTCAACTCTTAATTATTTTTTATTTTTCAAGTGATTATGATAAATGAGGGCAAGGCCAAGCTATAAGTTTCAAATAACTTTTTTGAAAATATACCATATATTATCCATAAAACATAAATGTTTTAATGTTAGAATTTACCTTCCCCAAAATAAATACATGAAGATTAAAGACAATTTGAACTTTGAGAAACTATGAATTTTCTGCCAAATTAATCTTCTTAATATAATGTGAGATAGCAGCTAATGTAATTAGTTATAATTCCAGAAATGAATTGCATCACTGTTATATGCTTTAAGAACAGCTAATGAGTGCAGCCTGGTGTGTGCATGCATGCTAAGTCTCCAGTTCTGTCCAACTCTTTGCAACCCTGCTTGGGCTCCTCTGTCCATGGGATTCTCCAGGCAAGACTACTGGAGTGGGTTGCCATGCCTTCCTCCAGGGGATCTTCCCCATCCAGAGATCAAACCCATATCTCCTGCATTTGCAGGTGGGTTCTTTACCACTAGCCCCACCTGGGAAGCCCAGTCTTGTGCCATCATGGAAACAGTTAATCCAAGATAGAACCTGATGCTGGATATTTCCCCTGAAATTTAGTCTCTGAAAGATTTTCTCACTTGTGTATATTTTTTTCCAGCATAAAACCTGCATTTTAATGAGACTCTTGTATGTGTAGGAAATTTCTTTACCAGTTATTTTACCACCAAGAAATAAGCCAATTTAAATGTCTTACCAGATATCGACATAATAGATATATTAAAGAAAAAACTAAAAATTGGCCAAATTACTAAATTCATGCCACAATATAATAATAAAATAAAGAATGAGGTTAATTTCAGTCTTTCATCCAAATACTCTTTGGAGCAAAGTAAAATGTGTCATTTTCACCCTAGCTGCTTTTTTTTTGCACTCTTTCATCCATCTGCTCATTGGCTTCTCCAATGGGGCTTCTCCAATTTTCCCTATTAAATGACCCTCCAAGGATATTCTGACAATGACCTTGGAGGGAATTTACATCAGTTTCTGTTAGTTTATTTGCTTGTGATAGTAATTTCATTGTATTGCTTCTAACCTGGTCCTTTTTTTCTGAAATTGCAAGCTCATGTCCTAACTCTGTGCTTGGTAGGCTGGTTTTTCTCATTGAGCAGATTCCCTGGTGAAGTTTGGGGAGGGGGGGTGCTTTCTGTCACCTTCATGGTCCCATTGAAGGCCATTGTGGGGAGCACAAGACCATCTCTGTCAGTGCCCTTCATGATTTTAGGTTGGTCAGAATTTCTATTTTGCATATTTTCCTTAGTTTCAAGATATGACAGGGCAGTTTATTTCTCTATGCCTCAGGTTCCATATCTATAAAATGTGAATCATTTCCCTAACAGAATTGTCTAGAGGATGAAATGAGTTCATACATGTACAGCACCTAGAACAGTATTTGACACTTAATAGGCTCTCAGTAAATGTTAGCTATTCTATTATTGTTGTTGTTATCATTGTTGTTATCATTACCAATCCATATTTCTTAAGAAAATATAATTTTTAAACACACTATTTTTTAAGACCATAAATGCTGACATTAATAATTATTTTTAAAACCATAATTTCTGCTACTGCTGCTGCTGCTAAGTCGCTTCAGTCATGTCCAACTCTATGCGATCCCATAGACGGCAGCCCACGAGGCTCCCCCGTC
Source organism: Bubalus bubalis (assembly GCF_019923935.1). NCBI lineage: Eukaryota > Metazoa > Chordata > Mammalia > Artiodactyla > Bovidae > Bubalus > Bubalus bubalis. The sequence continues at coordinate 70,964,094 of NC_059158.1, read as the reverse complement.
CCTGGGATTCTCCAGTGGCAAGAACACTGGAGTAGGTTTCCATTTCCTTCTCCAATGCATGAAAGTGAAAAGTGAAAGTGAAGTCGCTCAGTCCTGTCCGACTCTTAGCGACCCCATGGACTGCGGCCCACCAGGCTCCTCCGTCCATGGGATTTTCCAGGCAAGAGTGCTGGAGTGGGGTGCCATTGCCTTCTCTCATAATTTCTGCTAGTTGGGAGTAATTGAAAAAAAAAATCACTGTCGAGAGAGAGAGAGAATTTGACAGAACTAAACATGTGAAGGAGCACAATTGTGGCAGGAAATTGAACCAATTCAAGGAGCCAAAAAACAACAAACAAAAAATACTGCTTAGAAAGATGACACACTTGCTTTTCAAAAGAACTGGCTGTGCTGGTTTCCCACATGTTCAGGGGAGTCTTGCAGATCAGCACAATCGGCCCTCTTAGGAAGTGTCTGCATTACTGCTTCCTGCCCCAGTAGCCACCATGCCTGGCTAACACCACGTTCCCAAACACACACGCAGTAAGCTTCCCAATAACTCATATGCATGGAAATGTTCTTCTTTCTAAATTTTTATAAACTTAAATTTGCTGACACACAAAAAGAATTTACAGATTTTACTTTTATATCTGGAACAGAATTTTAGTGCCTTTTGTTCTTTTTTATTAGAAAAATATATACTTGTAAAAACTTAAATATAACAAGATTATATAAAAGAAAAGTAAAAGCCTTCATCCTGTTCCCTAGAAACACATTTATCATATAGCATGTATCAAGTAGCTGTATAGATACCTTTACATATACATACTTTTGTATGTGCACAGAAAAAACTGTATATAAAATTGAACAATTCTATAACATTAATCAGAAGTTTGCTTTCTTTACTCAACAGTGTATCAAAGATATCCTTCCAAATCAGAAAAAATAAAACCTTTCAAAAGAACAGAACTTCAAAAAAGGCTTTTATCTTTAAGCAAAATTAACACTCCAAGAAGAAAGACCATGTTTATTCTATCCAGAATTATAAGAGAAGTGATTGTCTCTTCCAAATCAAAATTTAACTTTTAATAATAAATTATCTTCTTGAGTGGTTCACTAATGTTCTCAGATATAATAGTGGAATAGAATCGTCTAGTCCTAGCTACCAAAGTTAACTAATTTTTCATGCTTCAAGTAAAGTTGCTCAATAATTTGATAATGAGTATAGAGTTAATCTAAAATTGGAATTTTCAAAGGCGTTTTTTTTTTTTCTCTCACATATCAGAATTGGAGAAGTAGTAGGAGAGCCAAGGCAGAGCAAAGCTGATGGTTTCACAAGCCAGAATGCAGAACTGAGCAAGCCTGAAATGGGAGCAAGCAAATGCAAACAAGTACAGAAACCAGAAATAAGAATGCAGCAAAGTTGCCAGCCAAGGAGATCATCAACAAAATGAAAGGCAGTGTACAGAATATAAGAAAAATCTCCAAATCCTCTACCTGATAAGGGGTTAATATCCACAATATATGATGAACTCATGCAACTCAACAGGGGTGGGGGTGGGGAAACCACCCAATTTAAAAAGAGGCAAAGGAACTGAATAGACATTTTCCCCAGAAGACATAGAGATGGCCAACAGATACATGAAAAGGTGCTCATCACCACTAATCATAAGGGCACTGCAAACCAAAACCATAATGAGACTATTACCTCATATATGATAAAATGACTATTATCAAAAGACAAGAAACAAAAAGTATTGGCAAAGATGTAGAGAAAATAAATGTTTTATTGTTGCAAGCCCCTAAGATTTTGTTACTGGAGCAAAGTTGACTAATACCTAGAAGTAGGGTGCTGCTCTGTGGCTCTACCTTCTGTACCAGACATCAGGTGGCATGGAAACTATTATTTAGAGCTACAAAAATGGTGACTCGTGTTATGCAAGTATCAAAAATTTGGTGAAATTTTCACCTGCAATAATGTAAACAACAGGTAATAAACCTAATAAATTTATGGCTTTGGGTGAAGAGAATGTAAAACAAAATGGTAATAGTGTACTTTGGTCACTCCTAGCTGTATTTACAGAGAAGGCAATGGCACCCCACTCCAGTACTTTTGCCTAGAAAATCCCGTGGACGGAGGAGCCGGGTAGGCTGCAGTCCATGGGGTCGCGAAGAGTCGGGCACGACTAAGCGACTTCACTTTCACTTTTCACTTTCATGACTGGAGAAGGAAATGGCAACCCACTCCAGTGTTCTTGCCTGGAGAATCCCAGGGACGGGGAAGCCTGGTGGGCTGCCGTCTATGGGGTTGCACAGAGTTGGACACGACTGAAGCGACTTAGCAGCAGCAGCAGCAGTATTTTAAATAAGGACTGTGTTTTATTATTTACAGGGCAGCAATGGAGAAACAGACATACAGAATAGACTTATGGACATGTGAGATGTTTGGAAAGAGTAACATGGAAACTTATAAAATAGATAGCCAACGGGAATTTGCTGCATGGCTCAGGAAACTCAAACAGGCGCTCTGTATCAACCTAGAGGGGTGGGGTGGAGAGGGATATGGGAGGGAGGTTCAAAAGGGAGGGGATATACATATACCTATGGTTGATTCATGTTGAGGTGCAACAGAAAACAACAAAATTCTGTAAAGCAATTATTCTTCAATTAGAAAATAAATAAAAGAAAAAGGACTGTGTTTTAAAGGACAGTGTTAAAAAGAACTGTGACAAACATAAAAACAGTAAACATAAAACAATCTTTGGGCAGCAGTCATCTGGGGGTGGACTACATGGCTCACTCTGTGTGGCCCCTTCACAGAGACATCTAAAGTCTGGGCTCAGTGGGACTCTGGAACAGCTGACTCTGTTGATTTTTCTCTCTCACTCCCCCAGTTCAATCAATCAATCCCTCTCCTTCTCTCTCTCTACAGTTTCAGGCCCTCTCATTCGTCATAAGGTTTCTCCATGTGGTCTTTCCAGCAGGATGGCCAAACTTCTTACATGGTGGCTTAGATCTTCCAAAAATACAAAAGTGGAAGCTGTCAGGCTTCTTAAGACTTAAGACCAGAACTGGAATAGCATCACTTCTACCACGTTCTATTCATTAGAATGAATCAAGTTCAGCCCAGATTCAACATTTGAAGGAGCTACACAAAGGCATGAACACCTACAAAGCCAGTTTATTGACAGCCATGTTTGGAGATCGGCTGCCAAGATGCACAATAAATATTTATTAAGTAAGCTCATTTATTAATAGCCTTCCACAGTAGCAGACTACATTCTTATTGTGGACACAGAATGATTTAAGATCATCACCCCTGTTTTCACTGTGTGCTTACTCAGTTGTGTCTGAATCTTTGCAACCCCATGGACTGTAGCCCACCAGGCTCATCGGTCCATGGAGTTTTCCAGGCAAGATATTGGGGTAGGTTGCCATTTCCTCCTCCATGGGATCTTCCTGATACAGAAATCAAAACCACATCTCCTGCAGCTCCTGCATTGGCAGACGGATTCTTTACCACTTAAGCCACCTGGGAAGCCCCTTATTTTCCCTATCAAACAGCATTTATATAGTTAAGATTTTCACATTCTATTCCAAAAAAGGAAAATAAACCAAAAATAAAGCTCTTGGCAGGATTAATAAAGATTTTATTTCAGAGATTTTGATTCCATATCATTGTTGTAGTTTAAGGAAAATTAAAAGTGAGGAAGTATGTTTGATAACAGTGATTAAAAGTATATGGACTTAGCCAGAATCCCACATAAAAAATTGAAAAACCAGTTATTTGGAAATCAGGACCCAGGTTCTAGTCCTAGTTTTTAATTTTTATTGGAGTATAGTTGATTTACAATGTCGTTTCCATTTCAGGGGTGCAGCAAAGTGTCTAGCTTTGAAGACTAACACTGACTGAATGTTTGATTTTGGAAGTCTCTGAACTTCAGTTTTCTCAACTGTAAAATGAGATTGTGAGAGCTAATAGTTTTCAAACATTTTCTAGCATTTATATCCTTTATTCAAAAGCAGTTGGAGGTAGGGAAAAAAGATATGGGGGAGGAGGGATGTGTCCAGCCCTTACTCAATCAGAGTACTATTATTTTACATACTGAGTTTTCTTTGGAGGACTGCATTTAAACAAATGGTTCTGTAAATAAAATATATTTGAAAATGAGAGATCTGGCCCAAGTCCCCCATTTTATAGATGAGGAATTTTATAGATTTTGTCCCTTTCCACACCCTTCCCCTTGTCTTCTTCATGCCTGTCGTCAGCTCTTGTCCCTGTAGACAACACCCCACCCCAACAGTGGCTCCTTATCCTCAGCTGCCTATGACCATAGTGTTCTGTGTTAAATGATGCCCAACTTTGTGAGGAATGAGGAATTCAAGATGAAGTACTGCATGGGATTGTGATGTCAAACTCACGAGTTGATGACAATGATCACTGAGTGAAAAATACAAAGAAGAAACTCTGATTCTAAATTCCTACCCATGTTAATATTTTAGAAGTGATAATGAGAGAGAATAAGCCAATAAAATATTCTCAAAATCATGCTCTATTATATACGACATCTTGTAGGACACAAGCATTCAATTTAAAAAATTACTTTTCTTAAGTAATAAATGGTATGTTGTTTCCCATAAGAACCCTTGACTAGAAGTTTACATCTAGGAAGTACTTCACTCGCTAGTGTAAAAAATTTTAAGAATGCAGGAACTAACAATGTTCCACTGTCTGATGAGTTCTCTCTGTTCCTTCTGAGACACACAAATAATTGCCAAGTTAAGTGATCTCACTTTTTCACTCTAATTAAGTAACACTTTATTCTTCCAAATCCTCAAGATATATCATAAAACTAAAAGTCATAAATGCACATCTTATGTAATCATCCAACTGTCTACAATACTTTTCAAATATCTTTGTGTTGGAATGCAAACAGCATAACATTTCCTGGTCACTGAAGTCTCCTGGTTCCTGTTAATGGTGCTATAAAGCAAGGATACATACTTTCTCTTAGATTTCATAGTAATAAGAATGTGTTCTCTTTTTAACGTGCACCCTTCTTCTACTGAATCTTTAAGATTGGAGACCTCATTAGATCACTGGAAAGGTAATTATTCTTTGCTAAAGGATTAAAGTTCCTAAGACCACAAAAGAGAGCCAAAGAAGACCACGGGAGGTGACTGGCTCTGCATCTCAGTGAGCGACCTAAAGCTGCTGTAGGTCAGCCCTGCAGGTAGTCGGGAAGGAGAGCTGAGGACAGACTATGGAGAGCAAGGAGACACCCGTGACAAACTGGGGCCAGTGCTGCTTGTTTCTCACCGTTTCACACCAGATTATGTGGGTGACCTGACCTAAGTCTTTCCCCTCAAAACAGCCTAGACCCTGGCCCCTGGCCCGGGACTCAGAAAAGCTGAAAGGGATATGGTAGGAGCTGGGGGAGCTCAGTGCCCGGCTGCTGCCCCACCACCCAAAGGCTGCTGTCAACAGAGTAGTGACAACATGAGTTGCACCTGGGACCCTGCACTGACTATTCACGTGTGAAGGCTTCCATCTAACTGCTGCTCTTCAAATCTCAGGCAGACTTCTCATGTGACCAGTCCTAACCAGCAATTATACAGAGAAGAAAGTTCTGGAAAACAGTTCCAACTTAGCTAAGTTGGCACAGTACCAAGTTACCACAGTGCCCAGAAGTTCCTTCATGTAAACTGATCCTAAGAAGGACTTAAGCCTCTCAAAGGCGACATACATTCATTCAGTAATAAATCCTATGACAATACAGAATTTTAATTAATGTGTTTATTTGAAAAATTTCCTCAAAATGTTTTCCCTAATATTAGAAACATTGCTACCAGCTCTTACCTGGATACTCATAAATGTAAATCATTCAACAACTTATCACTAGCTGACAATTTTTGAAACGGAAAAGGTCCACCTAATACTTCTCCATTTCCACCAAATGACTTTTATCATTTCAGCTCTTCTCATACTACCATCTTTTTACTACTCCTAGGTCAAAAAATATTTAAACTCCAAACAGGAGACCTTCATTCTCCTGTGCAACATGGCTTTTTCTCAGTACCACCAAGCTTATCAGGACTGTATAAATCTGAACTATGATTATGAATATGAATTGAGTTCAAGCTCTGTCTCACAGAGCTCTATGTCTCATGCAGATCAGAATAGAGGGTATGTCACCCAGTTCTACATCACTGCAAACTCAAGTCAGCTCTGACACTAGCAACATCCTTAATACACTCTTGAGAGTCCCTACAGATGTCTCTGACCTCATCAAAGAACTCCTCCAGGGAGAGAGTCACAAGGTCAGCTTTGCCTAAGGCCTTCTCTTGGACCCCAGGGACACACTCTCCTATTCAACAGGGGCCCTGGGCTCCAGGAGGAGTACACCCTCTCCCACTTGCTAGAAGCATTGAGTAGTCCCAGGCACTTAAAGGATTTGATGGAACCTTCTGGAAATCACCATCTTTTCAACTGTATTCCCCTTCTGACAGGAATATCTTCTTAGTAGTGGCATCTGTTAATGTTAGCTAACATATCCCTATGATACGGTGAAAAGTTATTAAGAACTGGAGTAGAAGATCCAAGTTTTGGTTCTGGCACCAGACCTCTCTAAGTCTCACTGTAGAAGGTAAACTTCACCTTATGGTGTATGTGTGTTGGGGGGCGGGGGCGGGGTGGTGGTGAGTGGAAATGAGATGGAAATTTCCATGTTGTGAAGTACAAATGAGATAATGGATATCATATCTTCAACTATTATGAACCTAACCAGTCCATCATCCATGTCATCAACAAAGAAACAGCTTCTCCTTGTGTGGGGCTGGATCATTCGGGTGGCAGAGTACTGGAGATGACACGGGTCATGTCACACCACACAGAGCCACTATTCCCTTCTACACAGGCCTGTTGTGGACCTGCCCCACCAGGCCTCACTCCCACTTACTGTGAGGTGGGAGGTCTTTCACATTTAGGGTGAAGGTTGTTATTCTTTCTCCCTGTCTCTCAGGGTCCCTGCTATTCCTCCCTACAGTCCAGCCTTATATAACTCAGGATTAGAAGGGCATTGTAATGTCAACAGATAAATGCAGAAAACATGTATGTTATGGATATGAATGTCTATTAACATGGAACATGCTTTTCTCCTTCTCTCTAGGTTTTATTTTATGTCACCTATGGTCAACAATCAAATCCCTTATGATTATACAGTGGAAGTGAGAAATAGATTTAAGGGACTAGATCTGAGAGATAGAGTGCCTGATGAACTATGGACTAAGGTTCGTGACATTGTACAGAGACAGGGATCAAGACCATCCCCATGGAAAAGAAATGCAAAAAAGCAAAATGGCTGTCTGGGGAGGTCTTACAAATAGCTGTGAAAAGAAGAGAAGCGAAAAGCAAAAGAGAAAAGGAAAGACATAAGCATCTGAATGCAGAGTTCCAAAGAATAGCAAGAGAGATAAGAGAGCCTTCCTCAGTGATCAATGCAAAGAAATAGAGGAAAACAACAGAATGGGAAAGACTAGAGATCTCTTCAAGAAAATTAGAGATAGCAAGGAACATTTCATCCAAAGATGGGCTCGATAAAGGACAGAAATGGTATGGACCGAACAGAAGCAGAAGATATTAAGAAGAGGTGGCAAGAATACACAGAACTGTACAAAAAAGATCTTCACAACCAAGATAATCACAATGGTGTGATCACTCACCTAGAGCCAGCCATCCTGGAATGTGAAGTCAAGTGGGCCTTAGAAAGCATCACTACGAACAAAGCTAGTGCAGGTGATGGAATTCCAGTTGAGCTATTTCAAATCCTGAAAGATGAGGCTGTGAAAGTGCTGCACTCAATATGCCAGCAAATTTGGAAAACTCAGCAGTGGCCACAGGACTGGAAAAGGTCAGTTTTCATTCCAATCCCAAAGAAAGGCAATGCCAAAGAATGCTCAAACTACCACACAATTGCATTCATCTCACACGCTAGTAAAGTAATGCTCAAAATTCTCCAAGCCAGGCTTCAGCAGTACGTGAACCATGAACTTCCAGATGTTCAAGCTGGTTATATAAAAGGCAGAGGAACCAGAGATTAAATTGCCAACATCCGCTGGATCATCGAAAGAGCAAGAGAGTTCCAGAAAAACATCTATTTCTGCTTTATTGACTATGCCAAAGCCTTTGACTGTGTGGATCACAATAAACTGGAAAATTCTGAAAGAGATGGGAATACCAGAGCACCTGACCTGCCTCTTGAGAAACCTATATGCAGGTCAGGAAGCAACAGTTAGAACTGGACATGGAGCAAAAGACTGGTTCCAAATAGGAAAAGGATTACGTCAAGGCTGTGTATTGCTACCCTGCTTATTTAACTTGTATGCAGAGTACATCATGAGAAACGCCGGGCTGGAAGAAGCACAAGCTGGAATCAAGATTGCCAGGAGAAATATCAATAACTTCATATATGCAGATGACACCACCCTTATGGCAGAAAGTGAAGAGGAACTAAAAAGCCTCTTGATGAAAGTGAAAGAGGAGAGTGAAAAAGTTGGCTTAAAGCTCAACATTCAGAAAACTAAGATTATGGCCTCTGGTCCCATCACTTCATGGGAAATAGATGGGGAAACAGGGTTACACTTTATTTTGGGGGGCTCCAAAATCACTGCAGATGGTGATTGCAGCCATGAAATTAAAAGACACTTACTCCTTGGAAGGAAAGTTATGACCAACCTAGATAGCATATTAAAAAGCCGAGACATCACTTTGCCAACAAAGGTCCATCTAGTCAAGGCTATGGTTTTTCCAGTTGTCATGTATGGATGTGAGAGTTGGACTGTGAAGAAAGCTGAGTGCTGATGAATTGCTGCTTTTGAACTGTGGTGTTGGAGAAGACTCTTGAGAGTCCCTTGGACTGCAAGGAGATCCAACCAGTCCATTCTGAAGGAGATCAGTCCTGGGTGTTCTTTGGAAAAAATGATGCTAAAGCTGAAACTCCAGTACTTTGGCCACCTCATGTGAAGAGTTGACTCATTGGAAAAGACTCTGATGCTGGGAGGGATTGGGGGCAGGAAGAGAAGGGGATTACAGAGGATGAGATGGCTGGAATGCATCACCAACTCGACAGACATGAGTCTGAGTGAACTCCAGGAGTTGGTGATGGACAGGGAGGCCTGGCGTGCTGCAATTCATGGGGTCGCAAAGAGTCGGACATGACTGAGCAACTGAACTGAACTGAACTGACTGATGGTCAACAACTGCAATTTTTTCCCCAATAACATTCCTAGATAAGATCATATATTTGACTTTATTTTCCCTACTTTTTTTTCCTTAAAGTTACTTTAAGTATTGTTTATAATAAAAGGCAAACATATAACCAAAACAACTTAATGAAAATTAAACCTAATATCTGCTATATATACATTTAAAATGCAGAGAAATAAGTATGTGGAAACTATTTCCATTATCACTGGTAGTTGCTAGATTTATAAAATATTTTGTGCATGTAGAGACGACTGAAGAACAGTAAGTTTCAGTTTCCTTCTCTCTCTTTGTCCACCTTGACCTTGCTCACAGCCTTAGCAACCAGACAAAAATCAACTTCAGACTCTGAAGGGCATGCGATAAGTAGGTTACACACAATCAAAAATTATAAATTTTTATTTTAAAATGTTAAACTTACTACAGGCTGATCAAGAAAGATCAAATATGAATTTTTTAAACATGTAGTATTTGAAATTGGAAAATTTTGGTTTATAACTAATAATTTTTAAGTTGCAAGAACATTTCATGAAGATGTTGCCTGTTTCAAATACTCAATAAGATCTTCTCTCTCACTCTTCTTTTTAAGACCAGCAAAGATCATTTTAGTTCCAGGGATATATTTCTTTGGGTTCTCCAAATATTCCATCAGAGTCTGCTCTCCCCAGATAATGCCTATAAAGGTGAAAATAAGTTTTAAGTTTGCATAATTACATTTATAAAACTTACTTACTGATGTGATCTACATTCATGAACAAAAGCTTACTTTTGGACTCAATAGGAATGCTATTATAACCGAAAATACTTACTGTTTCTGACCGACAAAAAAATTCCAAAATTGGCCTTTGGTGATCTACTGTTTGGGTTTCTTATAGAAATCCAATGCTGTTTAAGATTATCTAAGGTACACCAATGAACCACCAACCCAGACATGTTGTGCCATCCTCCTAGAGTCACAGAGTTCATTCTAGAAAAGATCTTAGAGGTCAATTGACCCAAATCCTCATTTTGCAGATAAGTGAATGATGACCCAAAGAGAGGATAATAATTTACCTTAAGATGACAAGGCTACAGAGTCAGGAACCTGTGACCAGTAACTCATGTTTCCATGTTTGGGGTGGGGGGTTGCTTGGTTGGTTTTTTACCAATCATAGCAAGCTGCCTTTTTCTAGATCCCTACCAAAAGCCTATGACTTCAGGAATCCAGTTTTAAAACCAGAGAAAAAGGTTGCCTCTAACTTTTTTTCCTTTCTGAAACCAGTTGAAAAGAACATGAACAAAGAGAAATAGAAATGCTAATTCTACTTTTAATAAAATTCTTAAGGGAATGCCTCTTATCACCAAATTCGATACAATTAGAAAACTACCACAGACATAAAACCTGGACCAGAGTGAGAGGACACTTGTCACTAGTTTCAAGACAAAAGTTCCCCAGAAGAGGTGACAAATCCTAAGGGGCAGAGTCATGACCCTCTGGCCCCAAAAGAGTACAGTATATATGGACTGGCTTTGAAAGTCTAAATTCAATTTGATATCATGGAGGGCCAGGGGAGCCAGGATTAAAGAAGAAAACACATCTTTAAAAGAAAGATTCTACCTTGTTACAGGATAGAAGAGAAAGGTACTGGGTAACCCTGGAACTACCAGACTTGGTCAGCTGAAGGGCCAAATAACCCCTCAGCCAACATTCACACATACACATATCTCTAAAACATGACTGTGGGTAAGGAAGACTTCATAACCAACTGGAAAGCTCAGACCCTCACTCTTACTGACCTTCTGCACATACCCATCCTGATGAATCGTCCTCATCAAAAGATGAGTAGTAATCAAAAAGGAATCAGCATGAAAGAGTACTAAAAACACATACACACAACATGCACACACACAGCAGAAATACAAAAAACCAAAAGATAAATATACACATCAGAAATCATCAGAAAAATCATGACCACATTCCCATGGATTCAAAAAAGATCTTTACAAATCAAGGGTTTACAGCAGAGCTACAAAGGGTCAAGGAGAAAATAATAAAAACAGAAGACATAAATGACAGTGAAAAGAATAGACATTGCTGATAGCACACTCAGGCTTGAAAGTATTGATAAAAAACAAAATGAAAAAAAAATAAAAGTTTAAAACAATCAAAGGAAAAATAAGTTATAGAAGATATGCAGACAAAAGACATCCAAAATGTGTACAACTGATGGCCCAAGTAACGTTTCTTTAAAAAACAAATGAAAAAGTATAAAATTTTTAAAACATGTAGTGCAAGAAAACTTTCAAAAATAAAAGTTCTGAGTCTACCAACTGAAAGAATACATATCCCAGGAAATTCTGAAACAAATTAATCAAGGCTTACACACAACCCAATAAGTTATTAATTTTTAATAAGAATTTTACTGAAACTTAGGGGGGAAAGAATAAAATTAAAATAAAACCAATTAACTTATAATGGAAAACAGTCAGGCTGGCTTCAGATTTCTTCAAAGAATAATTCAACACAAAGCATACAAAATCTTGGGGAACTAAAAGAATCATCCAATTATTTTAAGTCTAGCCAAAAAGTCTAGCACAGAGTCGGACATGACTGAAGCGACTTAGCAACAGCAGCAGCAGCAGTGAGATATAATTGACATTTAACATTCTCTAAGTTTAAGGTGTACAATATGTTGATTTGATACATTTATATATTGATTTTTCATTACCACCATAGCAAGAGCAAAAAACTCCACCCCATCACATAATTGCCATTTCTTTTTTATAGTAAGAACATTTAAGATATACTCTCTTCTGCTGCTGCTAAGTCACTTCAGTTGTGTCCGACTCTGTGCGACCCCATAGACATCAGCCCACCAGGCTCCCCTGCCCCTGGGATTCTCCAGGCAAGAACACTGGAGTAGGTTGCCATTTCCTTCTCCAATGCATGAAAGTGAAAAGTAAAAGTGAAGTCGCTCAGTCCTGTCTGACTCTTAGCGACCCCATGGACCGCAGCCTACCAGGCTTCTCCATCCATGGGATTTTCCAGGCAAGAGTACTGGAGTGGGGTGCCACTGCATTCTCCGATATACTCTCTTAGCAACTCTCAAGTATATAATACAGGATTATTAGCTATAATCACCATGCTATACATTAGATCCTCTGAACTTGTTAATCTTGTGGCTGGGAGTTTGTACCCTTTAACCAGTATCTCTCCATTACCCTAACTCCCCGCCCCAGTCACTACTATTCTACTCTCTATTTTTCTAAGCTTGGCTCTTTCAGATTCCACATATAAGTGATATTATACAGGATTTGTCTTTCTCTGTCTGACTTATTTCACTTAGCATGATGCCCTCAAGATTCATCCAAGTTGTTGCAAATAGCAGGATTCCCTTCTTTCTCATGGCTGCATAGTATTCTATTGGGTATAAATAGCACTTCTTCTTCATTCATCCATCCATTAATGGACTCTATGTCATTTCGATATCTTGGCTATTGCAAATAATGCTATAATGAACATGGAGGTATAGATACCTCTTCAAGGTTCTATTTTCATTTCCTTTGGATGTATACCCAGGAGTGGGATTACTGGATCATATGGTGGTTATATTTTTAACTTTTTGAGGAAACTATATACTGTTTTCCATAGTGGCTGCATCAATTTACATTCCCACCAACAGTGCAAAGGGTTCCCTTTTCTCCACATCCCTGCCAATAATTGTTATTTCCTGTCTTTTGATAACAGCCACTCTAAAGGTGTGAGGTAACAATCTCATCTGCATTACTGGGTCACTAGTGATGACAGCCACCTTTTCATGTATCTGTTGGCCCTCTGTGTATCTTCTTTGGAAAAATATCTATTCTGTTCCTCTGTAAATTTTTTAATTTGGCTGTTTGGTTTTCTCTCTATTGAGTTGTATGAGTTCTTTATATATTTTAGATATTAACCCCTTATTAGATACATGATTTGTAAATATGTTCTCCCATTCAGTAGGGTGCCTTTTAATCTTGTTGATTGTCTCTTTTGATGTTCAGAAGCTTTTCAGTTTGATATACTGTGCTGTGCTTAGTTGCTCAGTTGTGTCCAACTCTTTGCAACCCCATGGACTATAGCCTGCGAGGCTCCTCTGTCCATGGGGATTCTCCAGGCAAGAATATTGGAGTGGGTTACCATGCCCTCCTCCAGGGGCTCTTCCCAACCCAGGGATCAAACCCAGGTCTCCCACACTGCAGGCAGATTATTTACCAACTGAGACACCAGAGAAGCCCAAGAATACTGGAGTGGGTAGCCTATACCTTCTCCAGAGGATCTTCCCAAACCAGGAATTGAACTGGGGTCTCCTGCATTGCAGTGGATTCTTTACCAGCTGAGCTACCAGGGAAGCCCTTAGTTTGATATAATCTCATTTATTTTTGCTCTTTTTGCTTGTGCCTTTGGTGTCATATCCAGAAAACCACTGTCAAGACCAGTGTGGAAGAGTTTTCCCCTATGTTTTCTTCTAGGAGTTTTATAGTTTCCAGTCTTATGTTTAAATCTTTAATGCATTTCAAATTAATTTTTGTCAGTAATATACACTAGAGTCCAATTTCATTCTGCTACTTATCATTCTTCTTTCATTATTAAAACTAACAAATACTCATATTATATGACCAAGTAAGTCACAAATACTACTTAAACAATCTCACTTAGGAAAATTTTATTTCTAATTGTTAAATAATGTTAAAGCCAAGCCTTATAAGCCTTTTATCTTTGACAATAGCCTATAATAAAAGATATATTTGTAGTAAGTTTTAATATGATTTCAAATCAATATTAATAAACAAAGAAAATGTTAAAAAGAAAGAGTTTTAAAATGTTGGCAGCTAGAGGGACAATAATAACTGTTCTAAAAATCAGAACTTTAAAAGTTGACTGTTCTTATAAGAAGATAATAAAGACACTATAGAAAAATATTACTTGAAAAGTTAAAGAGCCATATAAATGCAAACAATAAATGCAAGTTTAAGACCTACTGTAATAAGTGCAATTCAATTCTCATACTAACTGTCTAGAGTTAGCACAGACTCCAAAGTTTCCAACAAGGCTGCAAGTTCAGGGTACCCAGCCCATCCAAACTTCTAACCAATTGGCTATAAATTTAAGGGTTCCCAGGACCCCCTTAGGTATGATAATTCAGTAAAACAATTCACAGAACTCAGGAAAGCACCACTTAAAAACCACAGTTTTACTATAAACAATACAAATCAGTACCAGCCAAGTGAAGAGACCCATATGGTGAGTTCTGGGAATGTCACAAACACAGAGTCCTGGCCCTCTGGAATCAGAACTCATCACCCTTCTAGTACACGGATGTGCTTACCAAACAGGAAGCTCAAATAGAGCTTCCAGTTTAAAGTGGTCAGAGTTTTTGACTGGGGTTTCATTACACAGACTTGACTGTTGCATCACTCACCATGTGTCTGAACTCAATCTCCAGCCCCTACCCTCTATACCTGGAGATTAGACTGATATCACGTAGCCCAAAGTCCCAATTCTCTAATCAAAGAGTTGGTCTTTCCAGCTCGGCCAGTCCCAGCCCTATCAAGAGCCCTACTGAATTTTCTCATTAGCATAAATTCAGGCTGCAATCCCAAGGCCCAAGGTTGAAAAACAAAGACACTCGTGTGTGTGTGTGTGTGTGTGTGTGTGTGTGTGTGTGTGTGTATACATGTTAGTCTCTCAGTTGTGTCTGACTGTTTGTAACTCCATGGACTATATATAACCTGCCAGGCTCCTCTGTCCATGGAATTCTCCATACAACAATACTGGAGTGGGTTGCCATTCCCTACTCCGGGGGATCTTCCTGACTCAGGGATCAAACCCAGATCTCCAGCATTACAGGCAGATTTTTTTTACCATTTGAGCCACCAGGGCAAACTCTCTTATCACTGGGAAATTCCAATGTTTTACAGATCCCTCCCAAGAACCTGAGATAAAGACCAGACAAATTCTTTATTAAAGAATATCTACTAACCAGCATTTCTACATACACTAAATACAATGATATTGTATTATAACAACTATGCTTCCCAGGTGGCACTAGCGGTAAAGACCCACCTGCCAATGCAGGAGACCTAAGAAACATGGGTTCGATCCCTGGATTGGGAAGATCCCCTGGAGTAGGAAATGGCAACACACTCCAGTATTCTTGCCTAGAGAATCCCATGGACAGAGGCACCTAGTAGGCTAGAGTCCACGGAGTTGTAAAAAGAGAAACGAATGAAGCGACTTAGCCCAATGTAAGTAATGTAACAACTACACAGATGTTTTGAAAAGGTGATAAACACCCTTGACTTGACAAAGATTAAACTTCATGTTGCTTTAATATAAGAATTTTTATCAATTGTCTATATATGTAATTTATATATATGTGGTCATTTTTTGTTGGTGTCCCCTGAATAAAACTGTGTTGAGACCCCCTAACCTCTGGTGCTTCAGAATGTGGCTTTGTTTGGAAATAAGGTCATTGCAGCTGTGATTAGTAATGATCACAACTAAAAAGTAAGATAGGCCATACTGAGAAGGATAGGTCGCCCAATCCAATATTACTATTATCCTTACTAGAAGGCCATGTGAACACAGACACATGGGGACAAGGTAACAACGAAGGCAGAGGCTGGAGTCATGCAGCTGAAGGCTCCAAACTCCAAGTTTACTGGCAAACACCCAGAAGCTAGAAAGAAGCAAGGGAGGATTGTCCTCAGGCTTCAGAAAGACCATGGCCATGCCGACATCCTGATTTACACTTCTAGCCTCCAGAGCTATGAACCCAAAAATTTCCACTATTTTAAGCCACCTAAATTATGGTACTTGGTTACAGATGCCCTAGAAAACTATTACTGCCCTCCAATGCTAAGATGTAGCAGTACTGCTCTAAAACAGACTTAGCATATACTTCCCGCCTCATCAGAGTTTACCTGGGAACCCAAGTCTAGGAACAAATGGCTTTGCCACTTTTCCATCCTACTAAACGGCACTGCTCTCAAGGCTTTGAGAAAATGAAAAGTATCTTACTTTCACATATGCACAGAAAAAGCTGGCAATCTAGATGTGTTAATTTTCTTTTACTCAAACCATTTGACTATCCATAAGGTCTCTTTCTCCAAAATTCCAGATAACAAAAATTTCACTACATCTTATCTATCTGTAGTATGAGTAACTCACAATTAATCTTTTTGATTGTAAAATAAGTGCTGAACATTAAGCTTTCAATTGCTGAGGCAACTCCTTCAAATATACACATTTTTAATAAATGCACTACCAGCTACACAGGGTCCCTTGGACTGCAAGGAGATCAAACCAGTCAATCCTAGAGGAGATCAATCCTGAATATTTATTGGAGGGACTGATGCTGAGGCTAAAGCTCCAATACTTTGGCTGCCTGACTCTAAGAGCCAACTCACTGGAAAAGACCCTGATGCTGGGAAAGACTGAAGGCAGGAGACGAAGGGGATGGGAGAGGACGATTTGGTTGGATGGCATCACCCGGCTAAATGGACATGAGTTTGAGCAAGCTCTGGGAGATGGTGAAGGACAGGAAAGCCTGGCATGTTGCAGTCCATGGGGTCACAGGGAGTCAGACATAACTGAGCGACTGAGCAACAACTACACAAGTAGATGGAGAGCCAGGTTGCCCACCCATGAAGTTCCCTTTCTTCAGAAAGCTCTGGTAGACCCACATACATATTTGATTGACCTGCTTGCTTTTCCTTTCCCATGCTTTAATTCGTGCTTTTATATTTTAAATTCACCAGTAAAGAGTGAACCCATAAAACCCTAGGCAACCCATCCTCAACCCCAATAAAAGCAAAACTCCAAGCCCGTGCTCTCTCTCTCTACCTGCAACCACACTGTGTGGACCCAGGCATGCTGTGTACCCTCAAGGATCTGTGAGTAATAAACTTTGTTTTTTCCAGTTTCCTGATGTTGTTGCTAAAGTAAAGTGCACCTTGCAATCATATTAAGAAATGTAATAGGCTGAGACCAACCCCAAACACTATCTTACTAGAAACATTAATACAGGTTGAAATAAGTAGAATCCCTCTTTTGACAAAAAGCAAGCTATTACATGTGCACTCGAAAATAAAAAATAGTACACAAGATGCCAAGTACCCATATTAAAGCCCTTCTCCTACAACATGGTCTCCAAAGCTCAATCAAGTAAGGTAATTTAGTTTATGTTGTTGTTGTCATTTAGTCACTAAGTCGTATCTGACTCTTTTGCAACCCCATGAATTGTAGACTGCCAGGCTCCTCTGTCCATGGGATTTCACAGGCAAAAGTACTGGAGTGGGTGCCATTTCCTTCTCCAGGGGATCTTCCCAACCCAGGAACTGAACCTTCATCTCCTACACTGGTAGGCAGGTTCTTTACCACTCAGCCACCAGGGAAGCCCAATTTGGTCTATATAAGCAGTATAAAACCTATTAAGTAAATTTTTAGTACTAAATTCAAATCACTAATGAAAGGATTCGCAGCTGCCAATAATCTATATTTAAAACTTCTTCAAACACCAAGTAAAGACATCACAAGAAAATGACAAACCAATTATCTCTTATGTAAAAATCTTCAACAAAGTACTAGCAAGTTAAATTCAACAGTACTGTTAAAAGAACTACACACTACAACCAATTGGGATTTATCCCAGGAATGCAAGAATAGTTCAACACAGGAAATTCAATATAATACAAACATTAATAGAGCAAAAGGGGAAAAAAAACACAAGATTATCTCAACAGACACAGAAAAAGCATTTCACAAAATCCAAAACCTTTTCATGAGAAAAAACATTCAGCAAACTAGCAATAGAAAGGACCTTGCTTAACATGGAAAACAGAATTTATGGAAAACCCACAGCTAGCACCATATTCAAGGTAAAAAATGGAAACCTTTCCCTCTAAGATCAGGAACGAGATAAAGATTCTCACTTTTACCAGAGCTATTCAGAATTCTACCAGAAGTCTTAGCCAGAGCAATTAGGAAAAAATAACAAATAAAAGCTACTCAGGTTGGGAAGGAAGCAAAACTATCTCTATTCACAGGTGACATAATTCTCTACATAGAAAATGCTAAAGAATCACAAAAAATCTACTAGAGATAATAAACGAATTTAGCAAAGTTGCACAGTACAAGATCAACATGGCTTGTCTGGTGGTGCAGTGGTAAAGAATCCATCTGCCAATGCAGGAGACACAAGAGACATGGGTTTCATCCCTGAAATCAGGAAGATCTCCTGGGGTAGGGAATGGCAACTCACTCCAGTATTCTTGCCTGGAAAATTCCATAGACAGAGGAGCCTGGTGGGATACAGTTCATGGGGTCACAGAGAGTCAGATGTGACTGATTGAGCACCCACGCCAAAAAATGGAAAGACATCCCATGTTCATAGAATTTAATGTTAATACTGTTAAAATGGCAATACTCGCCAAAACAATTTACAGATATTATGCAATCTCTATCAAAATTCTATAGGCCTTTTTTGCAGAAATGGAAAAATGATCTTCCAACTTAGGAAGTTACAAAGGGTCCTGAAAAGCCAAAAAAATACTGAAAAATAAAAACACTGTTGGAGGGCTCATCCTTCCGAATTTCAAACTGTATTAGGAAGCTACAATAACCAAAACAGTGTGGCCCCAGTATAAGAACAGAAAGGCAACAGGCTGCATTTCACTATTGTATGTCTGCAAGAACAGACATATAGACAAATGGAAGAGAACTGAAAGTCCAGACGTAAACCTTAACATATATGGTCAACTGATTTTCAACAAGCGAGTAAATTCCATTCAACTGTGAAAGAATGAATCCCTTCAACAAACGGTACAAGGACAACTAAATAACCACATGCAAAAGAATACAGTTGGACCACTACCTCACTGTATATAAAAACTTAATGATAATTAGAGGTAAGACAGTGACCTAAATGTAAGAACTAAAACAATTAGAAGAAAATATAGGGTAAATCTTTATGACCTTTGATATGGTGATAGATTCTTAGATTTAACATCCAAAACACAAGCAACATCAACAATAAAAATAAACAGACTTCATACAAATTAAAAACCACTGTTCATCAAAAGACATTATTTTTAAAAACAAAGACAATCTACAGAATAAGAGAAAAAAAACTGCAAGTCACTTATTTGATAAGAGTTTAATGTTAAGAACACATGGACACCTCTTCCAGTGCAGTGCAGCACATGTGTGCTCAGTTCAGTTCACTTCAGTCGCTCAGTCGTGTCTGACTCTTCGCGACCCCATGAATCGCAGCATGCCAGGCCTCCCTGTCCATCACCAACTCCTGGAGTTCACCCAGACCCACGTCCATCGAGTCAGTGATGCCATCCAGCCATCTCATCCTCTGTCGTCCCCTTCTCCTCTTGCCCCCAATCCCTCCCAGCATCAGAGTCTTTTCCAATGAGTCAACTCTTCGCATGAGGTGGCCAAAGTACTGGAGTTTCAGCTTCAGCATCATTCCCTCCAAAGAAATCTCAGGGCTGATCTCCTTCAGAATGGACTGGTTGGATCTCCTTGCAGACCAAGGGACTCTCAAGAGTCTTCTCCAACACCACAGTTCAAAAGCATCAATGCTTCGGCGCTCAGCCTTCTTCACAGTCCAACTCTCACATCCATACATGACCACAGGAAAAACCATAGCCTTGACTAGACGGACCTTTGTTGGCTAAGTAATGACTGTGCTTTTGAATATGCTATCTAAGTTGGTCATAACTTTCCTTCCAAGGAGTAAGCGTCTTTTAATTTCATGGTGGCAGTCACCATCTGCATTGATTTTGGAGCCCCAAAAAACAAAGTCTGACACTGTTTCTACTGTTTCCCCATCTACTTCCCATGAAGTTATGGGGCCGGATGCCATGATCTTCGTTTTCTGAATGTTGAGTTTTAAGCCAACTTTTTCACTCTCCACTTTCACCTTCATCAAGAGGCTTTTGAGTTCCTCTTCACTTTCTGCCATAAGGGTGGTGTCATCTGCATATCTGAGGTTATTGATATTTCTCCCAGCAATCTTGATTCCAGCTTGTGTTTCTTCCAGTCCAGCATTTCTCATGATGTACTCTGCATATAAGTTAAACAAGCAGGGTGATAATATTCAGCCTTGACATACTCCTTTTTCCTATTTGGAACCAGTCTGTTGTTCCATGTCCAGTTCTAACTGTTGCTTCCTGACCTGCATAGAGGTTTCTCAAAAGGCAGGTCAGGTGGTCTGGTATTCCCATCTCTTTCAGAATTTTCCACAGTTTATTGTGATCCACACAGTCAAAGGCTTTGGCATAGTCAATAAAGCAGAAATAGATGTTTTTCTGGAACTCTCTTGCTTTTTCCATGATCCAGGGGATGTTGGCAATTTGATCTCTGGTTCCTCTCAGTCGTGTCCAATTCTTTGTGACCCCATGAACTGTAGCCCATTAGGTTCCTCTGTCAATGGAACTTTCCAGGCAAGCATACTGGAGTTTTGTTGCCATTTCCTACTCCAGGGGATCTTCCCAACCCAGGGATCGACCCTATGTCTCTTGTGTCTCCTGCATTGGCAGGTGGATTCTTTACCATTGCACCACCCGGAAAGAACTCTTAAAACCTGACAAAAAGTCAACTCGAATAAAAAATGGGTAGAGAATATAAACAGACATTTTTCCAAAGAAAATATACAAATGGCCAGCAAGCACATGAAACAATGTTCAACATTATGGATCATTAAGGAAATACAAAGCAAAGTCACCAACGCTACTTCCTACCCACTGTTGCTATTGTTTTTAGTTGCTAAGTTGTGATCAACTCTTTTGAGACCCCATGAGCTGTAGCCCATCAGGTTTCTCTGTCCATGGGATTTCCCAGACAAGAATACTGAAGTGGGTTGCCATTTCCTTCTCCCAAAGATCTTCTCAACCCAGGGATCAAACCCACATCTCCTGTATTGCAGGCAGATTCTTTACTGCTAAGCTACCTGGGAAGCCCTCATATCCACTAAGACGGCAGTAAAAGAGAAGAAAAGGAAATAACAAGTGTGGGTGCATATATAGAGAAATAAGAATCCTCCTCCATTGACGATGGAAAAGAAAAATGGTATAACCACTGTGGAAAATAGCTTGCTGCTGCCTGCTGCTGCCAAGTCGCTTCCGTCATGTCCAACTCTGTGCGACCCCATATACGGCAGCCCACCAGGCTCCCCCGTCCCTGGGATTCTCCAGGCAAAAACACTGGAGTGGGTTGCCATTTCCCGCTCCAATGCATGAAAGTGAAAAGTCAAAGTGAAGTCGCTCAGTCATGTCAGACTCTTAGTGACCTCATGGACTGCAGCCTACCAGGCTCCTCCGACCATGGGATTTTCCAGGCAAGAGTACTGGAGTGGGGTGCCATTGCCTTCTCCGGGAAAATAGTTTGACTTTTCCTCAAAAAGTTATTAGCTGATCCAGCAATTTCACTCCTAGGTATAGATTTAACGTAACTGAAAACAGGGACTTAAACAAACACTTTTTCACAAATGTTCACAGCAGTACTGCTTAAAATAGGTACAAGGTGGAAACAATACAAATGTCCATCAATTGATAAATGAATAAAAAAAAATTATGTATATACACACACACACACACACACACACACACATATATATATGCAATGGAATATTACCCAGCCATAAAAAAGTAATAAAGTACTGATATATGCTTCAATTTCAATGAAAATATGCTAAGCAAAAGAAGTCAAACACAAAAGATCATATATTATATGATTCCTTTCATATGAAATGTCCAGAGTAGGGAAATCCATTGAAACAGCAGATAAGTGATTGCCAAAGGCTGGTAGTTAGATACGAGGAGTGATTATTTAATGGGTACAACGGTTTTCCTGGGATAACAAAAAAGCTTTGAAACTACAGAGGTGGTGATTGTACAACACTGTGGATACAGTAAATGTTTCTGAATTTTACACTTCAAAATGGCTAATTATATTTATGTGAATTTCATCTACTAGAAAAATAAAAAGAAATATAAAATAAAATAAAAATCTTTCCAAACAGTAGTATAGTAGTGATATGAAATTTGGACCAGTAAGAAATGCTCAGATCCCAAGAACAGTTCAAAACAGAGAAGTACTTTATTTTTTAAGTGAATGCTAACTATATTTATAAATATATATAGATATAGATATCTCCAGGAGTAATAAATTGCTTTTCAAACATATTACAGTCTTTTGCAACTATTTTTAATTTCAACCTAAAATTAACTGCCATCTACATACCTTCTATCAACAAAGAAATGACTGACTATACTTTTTCAAGCTGAAAAATAACTGAATATACTTTTTCAAATTGAATATACTTTTTAACCCTGCTAAGAATCACTACCACAAATAGAAAATTACCATTATGCCATTAAAACATAATTTGATTTTTTAAATTCAGCTTATGCTTTTTCAAGATAAATGTATTGCAAAAAATGAAGTGTCTTGTATAGGCAAAAAATTAATGCTACAGAAGATTGCTAATCTTGCTGATAAAAACATGACCAGTTATCCAAACACAGATCTTTTGATATACATTAATATTTCTGTAATATAAACATGGATTTCATTTTTAATACTGCAAATTAGGAAATTATTATAATATCAAATCCTGTGTTTTCTTCTTTGCTACAAAGTTTCTGGTTCTCTCCAACAACTGCCTAGCTTTTACCTTTGTTTTTGTTTGCCTCAGTATAAGAAAATCCTGGCGCTTGTCCTGTTTTTCTGCCAAAAAGGCCCCAGAGATTTGGACCAGTCTTGTGTTTTCCACCTTTCTCCACTGTGTGGCACTGAGCACATTTTTGAATAAAGATCTTCTTGCCTGCCTCAGCATCTGCCATTTTGTTCTGCAATGAAACATTAAAACCACAGACCAAAGAAAATATCAGATTTGCAAAGCTGGAGAAAAAGGAATTTCAACACTTTGACTGAAGTATTAATGATATTAAACCAAAATATAATTTAAAGTATGTGCTTTGAATTCTGAGTGCTCAAAAACACAAACATAGCATTCAGTTTTATAAAGAACTGTCTCATTTATCAGATTTATTTTTAATTTCTAGCTATAGCTACTTTAGAAACTGCTATTGGTATAAGCCTGGTTTTATGTCAGCCTTCAGACAATTATGGGGTTCTCTGGTGGTTCAGACGGTAAAGCGTCTGCCTGCAATGTGGGAGACCTGGGTTCAATCCCTAGGTTGGAAAGATCCCCTGGAGAAGAAAATGGCAACCCACTCCAGTACTCTTGCATGGAAAATTCCATGGACAGAGGAGCCTGGCAGGCTATAGTCCATGGGGTCGCAAAGAGTCAAACACGACTGAGCAACTTCACTTCTTCACTTCTTCAGACAATTATAGTGATTTACCTAAATCAATTATATTCTTTCTTTTCACTTCCAAAAAGTACATGTGTAAAAAATTATGTGAAGCATATATGTCTAAATTGGTACTTCCTCACTTAAAAATAAAGATAGAACAAGTTGGAAAGATGATTAAATACAATGTTTATTATAAGTACTTATATGCCTGCAATAATAGACAAAACTATAAAATACCATGCAGAATGAGGCTACATATGGAATGAGGCAAGATACATATAATATATAATTTCATGTTTACTTTACACTCTAAGTGGTAAACAAATCTACCAAGACTAAATCAAGCATTACCTGAAAATAATTAAATAACAATACTGAGTTCAGTCAGCATTAGTATACATAGCAGAAAATACGTGGTCCTAAGTAGGAAAGATTTTATTTTACGGTGATAGACATACACAATAAATTCTGTACAAAGATATTTTTGTTTAGACTGCCAAAAACTCTACTGGGTACCTAAATAAATGCCTCATCCATCTAAAATGATATAAAAACTAAAATAATTTGAACTTATTGAACAAATGTAGCTTAAAATGCTAATGTCTGCAGTACCTTGGTTTTGTTTTCCTGCAGCTTGTGTTCTTTGAAGAATGGGTGCTGGGGCAGTGGAAGTGGGGATGGATTTCAACATAAGAGTTACTGTTACAGACATCATGAAAATTCCTAATTCTTTGACAGGTTCTAGGCACATTTTTACTTTCATAGCTCCATTGAGAAATAGAAAATGTTTGTGTTATTCTGACAATATTGAAAAAACAATACTGTTTAACTAAAGTAACTATCCTGGAGAAGGGCATGGCAACCCACTCCAGTATTTTCACCTAGAGAATCCCATGGACAGAGGAGCCTGGCGGGCTACAGTCCATGGGGTTCCAAAGAGTTGGACACAACTGACATGACTTAGCACGCCAAGTAACTATTACAGTGAAACTAGTATTTCATCTGTATGTACCATGTGCATGCATGCATGCTAAGTTGCTTCAGTTGTGTCCAGCTCTGTGGGACCCTATGGAATGATGCTAAAGCTGAAACTCCAGTACTTTGGCCACCTCATGCGAAGAGTTGACTCATTGGAAAAGACTCTGATGCTGGGAGGGATTGGGGGCAGGAGGAGAAGGGGACAACAGAGGATGAGATGGCTGGATGGCATCACTGACTCGATGGACGTGAGTCTGAATGAACTCCGGGAATTGGTGATGGACAGGGAGGCCTGGCGTGCTGTGATTCATGGGGTTGCAAAGAGTCAGACATGACTGAGCGACTGATCTGATCTGATCTGATGGATTGCAGCCCGCCAGGATCCTCTGTCTGTGGGATTCTCCAGGAAAGAATACTGGTGTCGGCTGCCATGCCCCACTCTAGGGGATCTTCCTGACCCAGGGATCGAACTTGTGTCTCTCCATTGGCAAGAGATGTAGCTACTGCATTGGCAGGCAGGTTCTTTACCACTACCAGCACTACTAAAAATACCACTACTATTTATGTAGAAACCCAAATCAGTGTCAATAATCCACTTAAAGGGAGGACAGAAGTTTTCTTTGGGCAGTATCCAAAACAATTCAACTGTTAATCAGTGCTTTAGGTCTAATGCTTGGGGCTGGTGGTGCACTGGGATGACCCAGAGGGATGGTATGGGGAGGGAGGAGGGAGGAGGGTTCAGGATGGGGAACACATGTATACCTGTGGCAGATTCATTTTGATATATGGCAAAACCAATACAATATTGTAAAGTTAAATAAAATAAAATTTAAAAAAAAAAAGAAAAACACTTTATCCAAGAGAAGATTACTTTAAAATTCCAAACTTAAATCAAAATACTGCATTCAATTTCTAATTAGGTGAGTTCTAGCAACTTTCTGTATAGGTACAGAATTCACTGAACCTTTGAATAAAGGACATAGAGAGGGAAACCTGAGTCACTAAGACAAACATATGGCCTTTAGTAAAATGTATTCACTATACCAGTAAAGCTTGTGTAATATAAAAATGTTAGGGAGGGGACATACGTATACTTATGGCTGGTTCATGCTGTTGTATGGCAGAAATCAACACAACACTGTAAATCAATTATCCACCAATTAAAAATAAACTAAAAAAAAGAATCTATGAGAACCCAAATGTCATCTCAGTACTAAAGCAAACTTTCTTTCCAATTTTTATATAAAGCAGAAAGATCAGATTGATTTTTATACCAATTAAATTTTACCAGTAATTCAGGAAACTAGACTTTAAAAAAAGGATAAAACAAAATATTTTGTTTTTTAACACAGATTTTACATGCAAGTTACTAAGAAAATATATACTGTCACTGTTCAAACTATCAGTATTTAACACAAAACACTTCTGCCATATTTAATCACTGCTGTGCAAGTATCTAAGATCCCTCTTCAAAGTGCATTAAAACCAGTAGATTCAGCAATGGCAGCAAGGGAGGACACAGGAAGACCAGGAAGGATCTCAAGGGAAGTCATTTTATCTTATAATCATTTGGCACTCTACTAGTACTTAGTAACTAAGAAGAAATATCTCACTGACATAGACAAAGATATGACATCTGGTATGAGAATGATCACTCATCCAAAAATGAATTCTAAAACTAAATAGACCAAGATAAGAGTAGAAAGCAATTACACATGCTTACTTAATGCCAGGCATATTCTAATGTGTAAGCCTGTACACATTATTAATGTATTTAATATCCACGCCAGCCATGTGAGATAGATACTATTAACATCTCCGTTTTTTATGGATGAGAAAAATGAAGCACATAGAGCTCGTTTCAAGTCATAAGCTGATGAAAAGTAGAGAGAGATGGTGAAAGATGAGAGAATTACATCTATAATCCTAGATTTTTAATTTCAACAATTCCCTTCTAAGAGTGATTGAGGCAACCCTGTGTTGAACATAATGTCTGACACACTGCAGCTGCTAAACTGAGTGAAAATACTTAACGAGGAGTAAGT
The DNA here is from genome assembly GCF_019923935.1 of Bubalus bubalis. Taxonomy (NCBI): domain Eukaryota; kingdom Metazoa; phylum Chordata; class Mammalia; order Artiodactyla; family Bovidae; genus Bubalus; species Bubalus bubalis. The sequence goes on along the minus strand of NC_059158.1, from coordinate 70,937,481 downwards.
GAAAAAACTTTTTAATACTGGTACATACCACTGGCATTTCTAATTTTGCCCATAAAAAGAGGAATGTGGCAAAAAAAACAATTAAGATACCATTAAAGTCTAAGAAGTCCATATAACTGAAGTGATGAAAGAGGAAAGAGAAGCTCACTAGAATATTTTAAGGATGAATACTACACTGATTTTAAAAAATTAAGTGGGATTATGCATGTTGTAGTGAGAGAAAACACTGGAGTGGAATGTATCACAAAGATGTGACCCTGGGTGAATCGTTTCATGTCTATGAACCACATGCATAGGTGTTTCTATAGCCTTTCTCCTTTCTAATCTGCTGTACTTGAACCTATGACCTGGAACAAGAATCCAGCTTTCCAAACTCCTAATTGCCAAAGGAAGTTCAAACTATCACACAATTGCACTCCTCTCACATGCTAGCAAAATAATGCTCAAAATTCTCCAAGCCAGGCTTCAACAGTACATGAACCGTGAACTTCCAGATGTTCAAGCTAGATTTAGAAAAGGCAGAGAGGCACCAGAGATCAAATTGCCAACATCCGCTAGATCATCGAAAAAGCAAGAGAGTTCCAGAAAAACATCTACTGCTGCTTTATTGACTATGCCAAAGCCTTTGACTGTGTGGATCACATCAAACTGCAAAATTCTTTAAGAGATGGGAATACCAGACCACCTGACTTGCCTCCTGAGAAATCTGTATGCAGGTCAAGAAGCAACAGTTAGAACTGGACATGGAACAACACACTGGTTCCAAATCAGGAAAGGAGTAGTCAAGGCGGTTTCTTACCACCCTGCTTATTTAACTTATATGCAGAGTACATCATGCAAAATGCTGGGTTGGATGAAGCACAAGCTGGAATCAAGACTGCCAGGAGAAATATCAGTAACCTCAGATAAGCTTTTGAACTGCAGTGTTGGAGAAGACTCTTGAGAGTCCCTTGGACCGCAATAGAGATCCAACCAGTCCATCCTAAAGGAAATCAGTCCTGAATATTAATTAGAAGGACTGATGCTGAAGCTGAAACTCCGATACTTTGGCCACCTGATGCGAAGAACTGACTCCTTGGAAAAGACCCTGATGCTGGGAAAGATTGAAGGCAGGAGAAGGGGAGGACAGAGGATGAGATGGTTGGATGGCATCACGCACTCGATGGACATGAGTTTGAGTAAGCTCCCGAAGTTGGTGATGGACAGGAAGGCTTGACGTGCTACACAGTCCTTGGGGTCGCAAAGAGTCGGAAACTGAGCGACTGAATTGAATCTCAGCATGCCACCACCTCCTTTTGGAGGCTGACTTCTGCTAAACATGGGGTGGGGGTTCGGCTCAAAATCAGTCCCATCCAGAAATCAGAAAGGCTGCAGCGAGGCCCCTGGTAGAAACAGTCAGAATTCTGTTTTACTTAGGACTACTCAGGCCCCCACCTGGCTAGGGCTAAGGGAGAGCTTCTTACTATCCGGACGGTTGGGATACTCCTCTCTGAGTGAGCTAAGTCACTTCAGTCGTGTCCGACTCTTTGCAATTCCATAGACTGCAGCCCACCAGGCTCCCCCGTCCCTGGGATTCTCCAGGCAAGAACACTGGAGTGGGTTGCCATTTCCTTCTCCAATGCGTGAAAGTGAAAAGTGAAAGTGAAGTCGCTCAGTCGTGTCCGACTCTTTGCGACCCCATGGGCTGCAGCCTACCAGGCTCCTCCACCCATGGGATTTTCCAGGCAAGAGTACTGGAGTGCGGTGCCACTGCCTTCTCCGTCTCTGAGTGAACCCAGGCCTAAATTGTATCGTGGTCCATAACGGTGTTCAGATCACATGAGGTCGCAGGCCACTCCCTCCTAGCTAGTCCCATACTTACCTCAGGGCCAGTGGCTCCGTCCTCTGCCTCCCTGCAGAACCTTTAGCGTCAACGTGCAGCTGTGAGCCACAGTCTGTCCTGAGATCAACGCTGGCGATACCGCAGCAGCGGCTCGAAGACTGTACTGCTGGCCCAGCTCAGCACGTGCTTCCAGGACGACGCCAGCCAATGGAAGGCGGGGCTCCGTCGGCACTGCTGATTGGTCCTCAAATCCTGCGGGAACGCAACTCTCGCAGGAGCAAAAAAACCTAGCACTGCAGAGTTGTTACTGATTGAGTTTAAATGTGACAAAATGTTTATTTCTTTAACTTTTACCTAACTTAAGAGTTATCTATGTATATTCACAGTATATACCAGTTCTTGCTTGAGGTAGGAACTCAACATTTTATGAATGATTCATTAGTGTTTGACTGTGGGAATCAAATCACGTCAATAAAAGAATAAGGCAAGTGCTTACTGGGGGCAAGATGCTGTGCCAAGCAACTTGGAAGGACAAACTCGGAACTGAAGTTCCAATTTTCTATGAGGTATAATCCAGCTGGGGCAAGATTAAAGTACATTAAAAGTTAAATCATTATAAATGAGCTACACAGAAGTGCAATAAATAAGAACTGACAGCAAAGTTGCAAGCTGCCTGTTTAATCGCCAAAAGAACAGCAGACTAGAGCATGAATAGAAACAGAGAATGCGTCCTGAAGGAGCGAGGGAGGGAGATATAAGGGAGAGGACTGAGAAAGCTTTAAGAAGACGAGGGTATTGAAGGTAGACAGGTGAGAAAGCCAAAGCTGTGTTTAGGAAAACGTGAGGGGGAAAGTAGTTCACCTGTGGTTACACGATTACCTCAGTGAGATGTGAGTGGTAAAGGATATTAACAGAGAAATAAAAATATTAAAATAATTTAGCTTATTAAATTTTGTGTTAGGTAAGTGCAAGATTTATCCATATTCTCTGGAGTGCTGTCCAATAGAACTTTCTACTATGATGGAAATATTCAGCGTGGACCCCATCTACTAGCTGCAAGTAACTTTGAGCACTTTAAGTGTGACTCATGTGACTAACTGAATTTTTTATTATTTTAGAGTTAACTTTAATTAATTTCAAATTAAATAGCCACAATTAACAGATGGTTGAATGAAACTAAGTGGTACCTATGTGTTCTGTCCTGTGAGCCACATATTTAAAAGATGTATGTCATCAAATTGAATCAAAAAGAGAGAAAAATCTTGTATTATATATTATCTCAAACTCAAAGACGACCAAACTCAGGACATAAAATGAGACTACCATTTCTTGAGTGCATACCACATGCCAGGTTAGGCACTTGCGTACATTATCAGTAGCCTGTAGACTTATAGATGGGAAAATGGAGACTCTGGACCATATTCATGCAGAACAATCTGAAAGTTACTAATTGATCACCAATAAATATCAGTGAAAATATTTTAAAATCCAGTAAAAATTTGCAAATAAGGCAAAACATTTTTACTTAATTAGATATAATGTATAATTATAATTATACATCCCTGGTGGCTCAGACAGTAAAGAATCTGCCTGGAATGCAGGAGACCCAGGTTCGATCCCTGGGTTGGGACGATCCCATGGAGAAGAGCATGGCAACCCACTCCAGTATTCTTACCTGAAGAATCCCATGAACAGAGGAGCCTGTTCATAAATGTGTGGTCATTACCACAGTCCACAGGGTCGAAAAGAATCAGACATGACTAAAGCAACTTAGCACACAAAGACTAATATCAATAACCAATAAGTCTTATTGTAATTAGATCATAGTTTAGAGAAATTTTGGAAAGCAATGACAATAATTTATTGTTTTATCCTTGCATTTCAAAAATAAGTTATAATATCAATATGATCACTTTTAAAAAAGATTAGTAAGAACTTATTAAAAATTTCAAGGCAAATCTGAATTTCATGTGAAATTCAGTGTCTATCATTCTAATAATTGTTCATTGTAGGCTATATGTTTTATTTCTCTTAATCTGCAATGGCCTAGCATACCTTTTCTCTAATATAAGACAAATTAGTAATCATTCTTTCAAATCTCAGAATTTTCAACTGTTCTACTTCCATGTGATTCATGGTCAAATGTGACTTTATATGATTTGAACATAAAAAAATCTATCATTACTGAGTGATGAAAATGTTCAACTGTGGAGATGGTTGCACAACTCTGTGAATACTAAAAAGCAATTAACTGAATTCTTTAAATGGGTGAATCATATATTTGAATTATATAGCAATAAATCTGTTTAAAATAGACAAGTAAAAAAATTATTTACTATAATTTATAATATAAGTAAATTTCTTATTTTCCTTGAATATGTGGTATTATTTCACATGATTAAACGGTAAAGAAATTTTGCTTTCTCAGCATCACCCAATATTTCTGATTCAGGCTTTGTTCTCTCCAATCTTTCATTCCTTCTAAAATAAAATTAACTACTCTAAAATTCTCAGGATACCAATCAGTAATCTTGTTTTACAAAGAAGAGAGATTTCCCAGAAAATGCTGTTTAAAAAAAGTATACATTTTCCACTAGATGGCACTAGTGTTCAAATAGTATTGCTAGAATACTGGACTTTCTTTACATCAATAAAATTATTATATTACGACATTGTTTTCATTCACTTTGACTGGTCTGGGCAAGATAAAGAGAAGTGGAAAGTTAAGATATTTCCTTAACTTGTTAAGCTCCAATGTAAACAGATCCTTCCTTTTACAGACATGGGAAGTAATGCAAGGAGAAACTGTATCAATTTTGTGCTAAAGCCTAAGTGAGAACCCAGAATCCCTAACTCAGTTGCCATTGTACAACTATACAATATTAAGAATGGAGGAGTGTACACCATAGACAAATGGAATAAGAAATTAAATCTCTATCGTACATTGTACACATACCTCATTTGATCACTAGGCTATTAGCCCCATATAGCTTATCTCAAATAATCCTATCTCGAGAAGCCCAATCTATTAATTTCATGAAGTAAGGAGAGAATCATTTAACACATATCATTCAATTATAGCACAATGCCCAACAGATAGCAGACAGTCAAAAACATTTCTGAGCTAATAGAATGGATGAATTAATTAAGCTTGCTTATGTGCTAAATTGCTTTAGTCATGTCCAACTCTTTGTGACCCTATGGACTATAGCCCACCAGGCTCCTCAGTACACGGGATTCTCCAGGCAATAATACTGAAGTGGGTTGCCATGCCCTCCTCCAGGGGATCCTCCCAACCCAGGGATCAAACCTGCATCTCTTAAGTCTTCTGCATTAGGCAGGTGGGTTCTTTACCACTAGCACCACTCGGGAAGCCCTAATTAAGCTAGCTGCTGCTGCTAAGTCACTTCAGTCGTGTCCGACTCTGTGTGACCCCATAGACGGCAGCCCACCAGGCTCCCCCGTCCTTGGGATTCTCCAGGCAAGAACACTGGAGTGGGTTGCCATTTCCTTCTCCAATACATGAAAGTGAAAAGTGAAAGGGAAGTCACCCAATCGTGTCTGACTCTTAGTGATCCCATGGACTGCAGCCTACCAGGCTCCTCCGTCCATGAGATTTTCCAGGCGAGAGTACTGGAGTGGGCTGCCATTGCCTTCTCCAAATTAAGTTAGACAACTATGCTATTTAGTAGGGTATATTATTTCTGCTTTACAGTTGAGGAAACTGAAGTTGAAAACTTGAAGTAATTTGCCCAAGCTCATATAATTCAGTGGCAAAACCATTTAACACAATCTGGTGTTAGTTTCCACTATGTATTTTCTTATAAGACTTCCACAAAAGAAAAGAAAAGCTCTCTGAAAGCCAGCATCATGTCTTTCCTTTTCTCCATTGTATGTCCAGATCCTTATGCAGAGCCTGGATTATGGCTGGTACACAATAAACAGTATTTATACGTTTTCATTCATAGCAACACAGGTCTTCAAGTTCCATTAACAACAAGCTTTAGAAGTCAGTACAGTTTTCCCATTTTACCTGAACCTTAGGGCTTCCCTGATGACTCAGAGGATAAAGAATCTTTCTACAATGCAGGAAATCCCTGTTGGAACCCTGGGTCGGGAAGATCCCCTGGAGAAGAGAATGGCAACCCACTCCAGTATTCTTGCCTGGAGAATTGTATGGACAGGGGAGCCGAAGGGTAGCAAAGAGTCTGACAGGACTGAGCGACTAACACTTTCACTTTACTTTCACATTTCTCCTAGCTCCACAGTTGCGTGCTGCATTCTTTTTTCCCTCAAACCACCCATGGTTGCTTGTGGGAATCAAGTACATCCCAGGTGGCTCTAATAGTAAAGAATCTGCCTGCCAATGCAAGAGACAAAAAAGATGTGGGTTTGATCCCTGGGACCTGAAGATCCCCTGGAGTAGGAAATGGTAATCCACTCCAGTATTCTTGCCTGGAAAATCCCATGGACAGGGGAGCCCGGTGGGCTATATAGTCCATAGGGTTGCAAAGAGTAGGACATGACTGAAGTTATTTAGCATACACGAAGATAGAGTTGTTTTCTGGTTAGGGCTCTACTGTTTGTATTAATGTTTCTGTTGCCTTTTGTTATGCGATTGGCCCCAATTCTTCATCTCAGTCTTCTCAACAATAAGACTGGAGTTGGATGATCAGCAGTAAAGCTGAACAGTTTTAACTTAGTCCTATGGAGCTGTTCTAGTGAGCTTACGACCAAGATGGCAGATTTGGTGGAAGAGTCCATGGGCTGTAGAGGAAGGGTAGAGCCAGCAACAGGAAAGCTCTTCCACCAGACAGGGCTCTTCTAGCAACAGGGAACCAGGGTCGTACACCTTAAGTGTGGGCCTTGGCTCCACCGGATTGGGGGCCTGGACTGCGTCGGGCTCCCCCGGGCCGCTAGGGCGCGCTGCAGGCTGCCCACCACCCCCCACCCCGGAAGCCGTCTCACTGCGCGTCCGGCCTGCGCCGGGAGCCAAACTTTTCAGTCTTCCGGAAACGGACCCCGGACCGGCAACGGCTGGGTGTGGTGCGACGGTCGTGGCTAGCACGGCTGGAGCTAGGAGAAGTAAAGGGGTGCGAGCCTGGATTCCGCCCCGGGTGGAGCACCATGGACGAAGCGGGCAGCTGTGCAAGCGGCGGAGGCTTCCGCCCGGGCGTGGACAACCTGGACGAGCCGCCCAACAGCCGCATCTTCCTGGTGATCAGCAAGTACACTTCCGAGTCGGTGCTGAGGGAGCGCTTCTCGCCTTTTGGGGAAATCCAGGACATCTGGGTGGTGCGCGACAAGCACACCAAGGAGTCCAAGGGCATCGCCTTCGTCAAGTTTGCCCGCAGCTCGCAGGCCTGTAGGGCCATGGAGGAGATGCATGGCCAGTGCCTCACCCCCAGCGACACCAAGCCCATCAAGGTGCGGGTGCCCGGGACGGGATGTCCCGGGTGGGGGGCGGAGGGGAGCGGTTTCGGGGTGCGGTAAGGGCAGTGCATTCGCTCGTTGGAGCGGTCTGGGAGGCACCTGGCATTCCGGGGCGAGGCGAGGGAAGGACCACGTTGCAGAGACGATTTCCTAGGACCTCCCTGCCGAAAATCTGCTAGAGGGTGCGGGAGATAAGGGATGCGGAGAGAACACCCGCTTCCGGGTCGGACCAGGTATCTGCGGCTACTCGGGCTGCAGAGCTGCGGTGGCTGGGCCTTCCCCCACCCCAGCCGTCACTAATTCAGCTCCCAACTCCGACCGGACCTGCTATGAGAACTTTTCTTACCCTCCTCTCTCAGACGTCTTGGTTACCACGTATAAAAGTAGTTAACTCTACTTTTCCCCACATCGGTAAGGTGCTTAACAACTTGATAAAAGTAGATTTAATTGTGGCCCTCTGAAGTTAGGCATTTTCCCAGTACCAAACAAAAGTATACATGTATATAATATTTAAGCGCAGGTAATTAAAACTACTACTATTGCCTATTTATCACACTTATGTAAAAATTTGTAATTTTTTACAAATTATTTTAAATAAACCCCTTTGTGAAGATATTAATGTCATAGGTTTTGTTACTGTCACTTCTCTTTGAAAGCAGACCAAAGTAAACTGCCTTAAAAAGAGCCAAATCAAAAAACCAAGCAAACAAAAAAACAGAAAACGAGCCAAATCATTGTGATGATAGTGTAAATTGTATTATTATTAAATGCTTCTTGGTATACTCCTAATTCATTTTGGTGGTATTTATATTTAGTTTCCACATCTAATTTATCTGTAAAATTAATATACTGACACATGGCAGGAAGGGTGATTTTGAGGGTTATCTCATGTTTGTCCATAGCAACAGTCTCTTCCCCATACTTGGTTTAGTAGAAAACAGAGGAGCCGGGAAATGCCGACAACACATTAGGCAATAGGCATTCTGTCTCCTCCCACCTTCTAAACAGTCTGAAATAAGTCAAAACAGATCATCAGTGAAGTTACGTGTAAGGCCACAGCATGTAAAATCGAGGGGACAAACTTTCTATAAAGAGTCAATAAATATTTTAGGCTTTGTGAATCACATACAGTCTCTGTCATACATTCTTTTTGTTTTTTAACAACCCTCAAAAAAATGTAAAAGCAGTTCTTAGCTTATGGACTATAGAAAAACAGGAAGTTGAAGTTTGTTGACTCCTGTACTAGGTTGATAATTTTCATCTTTCAATTGCGATCTTAGCAGAGAGAATTTCTGTACTTTGAATATAACCACAGAGGTCTCCTGGGAAAATTTGCTCACTGCCCCAAATTTGAAACATAATGTTTCAATCTCTCTTTCCTTGATTAAATTCCTACAAGAGAAGTAAAAGTCTCAACACTAAAATGTATCCTTCCCTTTTAGCCACAGAGAAATTAAATGGTTCCCAAAGATAAAGTTTAAATTTTGTTTGTCATATTGTACACTCAGTTTTAGCCAGAGGGTTTTTGGACTACAGTGCTTAGCTGGACAATCTAAGGTCACTCTTCACAGCGTCCACCGTCTTCCACTGCATTGTAGTGGGGTTTTTTTTTTTCTGTTTTTCAATATTTCCAGTTAAATTAATTCAGCTTCAGTTTTCTTCATGTACTTTGCTTTTGCAAAGTTTCAAAAGTCCTACAAGATAAAAATTTTGATAACAGGCCTACAGCCAGAAAGGATTGTGCAAATGAGAATCCTGTGAGCGATCAACTATATTATCTTGAGGAAAAGGGTAAAACCTAGAAAGTGAAAGAGTAAAATCTTAGGAGAAATCATCAAGTAGGTGGTTAATTATTATACATATCTACTTAGATATTGTCTCCTCTATCAGAAATTTGAAATGCTCCAATCTTCTAAAATTTAGAAATTTGTGATCTGATGGCAACTCCAGTCACAAAGAGTACTTGAGACTTTTTTTCTCCTAGTGTCTTCTCATATACTTAAAGGTTCCCTATTTGTATTTCCCTACACACCATCCATTACTTAATATATCCACTGGACTAACTTTCTAGTGGGCTATTTAGTACTCTATACTTAATACCTTATACAGTGTTTGGCACATGGTATGTTTATTGAAGGAATAACATGGAAGTTGATGCTCTCTAGGGATGTCTCCAGCTATATCTTGTAAGCAAGGTTCTACACCTCTGTGACAGCTGCTTTCCAAGCAAATATAATGACCCTCTTTTTCAGGATTTCTAAAATATTTATAAATTCTTTGGTTTTTTAGTTACTGCCTCCTACCCTGGAATTTCATAGGTTCAGGTTTTCCCCACTGAGTGGTATACAGCCCCTCTTCAAAAACAGAAGAAAACAAAAAAGTCAAGGGCCCTGTATTATGGTGATTTACATTAATTCTATTACATTTCTTCAAGTTATGAAAAATAAACGTAGCCATTATGCTCGTAGCTCTATAAACAAATCCATAACTGTAGTTAACACATTCTTCTAGAATAATGTAAAACCAAAGAAATTTTTAAAAGCAATACCACAAAGCAAATTACACTCCAAATAATAACCTAATGTCACAGACGATATTTCAGTAGAACTAAATTACTAATAGAGAAATAGAGCCTCAGTTCATTGTGTGCATTTTCTTGCTCACATAAGTCATTCAGGTGGTCACTGAGATGATCCAGAATATAGTTGGGTTATCTTTTTAAGGATTAATATTAGAAAGCAAACAAAAACATGGCCATCTAGACTTAAATCCAACTATATCGATATTAAACATAAACTGACTCCTATTAAAAGTCAGGGATTGTCAGGATTTTTTCTTAAAGGTCAAACTAAGTGCTGTTTACAAGGGATGCAGTTTAAATATAAAGATACAAAGTGGTTGAAAGTATTTAATAAAAGAATAGAAAAAGCTGGTAAAAGGATAAGAAAAGCTGGTATGGTATCAGACAAAAATGGTCTTCAACAGGAAGAGTATTAACAGAATAATTTCCTAAAAATAAAAATACCAGTCAAAAACTACAAAATAATTCCAAATGTTTATGCAGCCAATAATAGAACTTCAGAATACATGAAGCATTATTAATAGAACTAAAAGGAGAAAAGATAAATTCATAATCATATTTTTACACTCAGTCTCTGATAGAAAAGGAAATGAAGTCTGTGTGACATTTTAGTAACACTATTAGTCAGCTGTATAACTGACATTTATTGACCACCACCCAACACTCACAGAGTACACATGCTCTTTCAGTGCCTTGCCTCTTGCTCTCAGTGTATGTGTGTGTGGACTCGCTCAGTCATGTAGTCGTGTCCGACTCTGCCATCCTGTGAGCTATAGCTCACCAGGCTCCTCTGTCCATGGAATTCTCTAGGTAAAAATACTGGAGAGGGTTGCCATTCCCTTCTCTAGGAGATCTTCCCAACCCAGGGATTGAACCCAGGTCTCCCACATTGTTGACAGATAAAATACAAAAGGAAAAAAATTTTTGCAAAAAACATAATGTGATGATTAGTGTTATCTCATAAAAGGTCACTGCAATAAAATTTGCTTTAAAATGTTGTTAGATGAGATCCTATCACATTGTATTTAACCTAACATGAATCTGACGCTAATAATGAAGTAAGTATTCTTAAGAAATAGAAAAACAGTTGACTCATATTTCTGCATTTTTTCTTTGGGTTTTATTTGTTTCTTAGGTTTTCATTGCTCAGTCCAGATCATCTGGAAGTCACCGAGATGTTGAAGATGAAGAACTTACAAGAATATTTGTTATGATACCAAAGTCCTACACAGAAGAAGATCTACGGGAAAAATTTAAGGTTCTTCTAATAGCTGATGTTTGTGATAATTTACAATCTTAAATTGGTTGTACAATTACTAAATCTTAAGTTGTTTGAGTTAGATCATTAGATTGGTGGTGGAGAATTAAATAACTTTTTAAGTCACTTATTTCAATCTAGTTTTTAAATGTTAAAACTAAAATAATTTTTTTGAAAATATTTAAAACCTGGAAAATATTAATGATGGTGTTTCTTCCCCATTTAGCAAAAATACAGATTCAGAAAATTGAAGTGTAAGGCTCAGACTTTTAAGTAAGGTCACATACATAATTATGCAGTGGGCCATTATTCATGCCCAGGCTGTCTGAATCCAGAATCTGCTCTTGGTCTTGAAAATTTCAAAGCACCCTCTCAACACTGCTCTCTATTGGCTCTCACAGAGGTGCATCAGGCAAGCCTGAGTGAATGAACTGCACTAGCTCACATTTATTGCAAGCTTGTGACGTGTTGAAGTACTTATTCGCAGAAAGGCTTATCCTTTATAGTTTATGTTTTAAAATTAGGCCTTTGAAGGAGTTCTATTGAAAGAAAAAAAAATTACCTATAGCTCTCACTTTAGCTACTTTAGCTAGATTGTAGTCAGTGAAATTTGGAGACGACTTAAAATCTCTTTTTAGCCATTAAATTTTATATGCAGTGGTACACTTTCACAAAAACTATTTCAAAAGCAATTTTAAAATTGTCTTTTGAGTTGTAATTTTTTATTATTTTTCAGTACCTTCCCAAGTATTTGTGGGCAACAAGCAAGAAAGAAAACAAGTAATAAAAAGTAATTTTAAAACTTCCTCTGTCCTACCCAAATGAGGATTGAATAAAATACTTCAAAAATAACAAATACTAAATATATATACTCCATATTTTCTCCAATAGTAAGGAAAAAGTTCATACATTATATACTTAGAAACTTTTATTCTTTTCTGAGTGAATACACACATGGCATTTTTATCTACATATAGTAAAGTTACAATTGGTATCTATAAAATAAATAATAAACAATTTATATCCTGTATTTCTTCCAACATTAAAAGTAAACATTTACCACATATTTCTCACATAGAGTATTAACTTTCTGAGTGAACCAGTATATTTTAAAGATGTACTTTGAGAAGCACTGCTTTAAAAGAATACATAATGATTTGTTTATGTTTATGTTAAAAGGAAGATAAATAATTATAGTTAATATTTACTGAATGTTGACTATATCCCAGACCCTGTATAGGCACTTTAGATATATTTGTTCTTTTAACCCTGAAAACAACCCTCTGGGTAGGTACAGCTGTTAGTCCCATTTACCAGGTAAGGAGATGGGCCCAGAGAGGGCAACTCAACTGTCTAGTATTTAAGTGGCTGAACCAAGATTTGAACAAAGAAGATTCTAATCCAGAGTCTCTGCTTAACCATCACTGAGTAAGGCTTTGAAGCTATCCAGACCATGAACAAATTCTTACTCTACCTCCATGACTTCAGCAAGTTATTTGATTTCTCTAAGGCCCAGTGTCTGTGAAATAAGGAGTATAACATATATATCCTTGAAGGACTGTTGTAACAATAAAGTGATATATGTAAAGCAAATGTTCAGTAAATAAAAAGCATCATTATTTTGGCTATGTTATTATTTGGTTTTTATCATCATTAAGATTATTTTTCGAGCACCTTATTAGTTTGTGACATACATATTCCATTATTAAAAATAGCTATAAATTCTATTTTTTTTTAGCAAGCAAGAAGATCAATAAACAGATTTTAAGTTAGTTCTGAAATCTGTTCAGTTTATTAGTCTTAACTCCTCTAAGAACATTTCTTTTAACTCTCATAGGTGTTTGGAGATATCGAGTATTGCAGCATTATTAAGAATAAAGTAACTGGAGAAAGTAAAGGCTTGGGCTATGTTCGGTACTTAAAACCATCACAAGCTGCCCAAGCAATAGAAAACTGTGATCGAAGTAAGGATGTGTTCATTTATCATTGTTATTTGAAAAAGTGCTAATCTGATTATCTTAATAGTGGTTTGTGCTAATAGCCATACCTGCTAATTTATCTCAGCAATGGTAATTTAAATATATATAGTCTTAGGATGAAAATAATTTGGGGGTTATTATTAAGCGTTCACTGAGTCACTGTCTTGAAAAATATGAGCAACTGCATTAACTCATTAAGTGAAAATGCTCGTTTCATTAGTATTTCCACAGGTTTTAGGGTTTATTAAATTATTTTAGAATTTTAGGTATTAAAAACATTGACCAACTCTTTCAGGTTGGGTTGTTCGTTTTTTTTAAATATTTATTCTTTGTATTTTAAAGAAATTCAAGTAGTCTGTAATATTTGTTCATGTATGACTTAAACCCTAAATAGAAGTAAGTATACTAATAAACATATAATTAATAAAGATAGGATTTTTAAGGTTTGCTAACTTTGGAAAGTAAATGCACATTGGGTTAATTTCAAGCTAGAGTGGCATTACTGTTACTGGTGTACTTTCTGAAGAATGAGAATTTTAGAGACCAAGGAAAATATTCTTTGTTGTCATACTTCTGATTATATTGAGCTTTAGAAATGAGATGTAGAATATTTATTTCAGTTAGTGGGTTTCAGGATATTATAAAATACATACATACTGGAAATAATTGTTGTTAATCAGTAGAACGTTTAGATAATTCTAAGTTACACACCAAAATTTTCTCTCAGATCCTTCTAAATTTATCAATCAGCCAGCATTAATTGAGTACCTATGGTATACTCATCAATATAACTAGAGGGATACAACTGGAATTTATATAGCATCCCTGACATTTAAAGAATTTATAGCTATAAATTTAATACCCATAAATTAAAATTTATAGCTATAAATTATCTTGGATAGCCAAGATCTAATAGGCAAAAAATAGTTGAAGAGTAATAGGATTTTTTTAAGCTCTTTGAAAGCAAGGTATATGTCTTATTTATCACTTTCTGTCCCCTCAAGTACCTAGTACTATACTCAGTGTAGTAGTGAGCCCTCAGTTAAGACTTTGAGATCCCTAGCAAAGATTTTGTCATTTAGAGTAGTCTCAATAAAAATATGCCAGATGAAAAAGTGTTCAAACATGTGTGATATTGTCTATCAGTGGTGAAAAACAAGTGCACCGGTGCAGCGTGAAAATACATCTGGAGTAGACTTTGCACCTAGTGTAGAGTAGCCAGGGCAGCTGATGAGAGCAACGTCAGTAAGACATGAAATATCTAGAAATGAATATCTTTGCCTAATAGTGTGAAGGCAGCAATCTGAGTAAACCTTGTTATTCCTGTTGAGAAAGTAATCTAGGTACATTTGGACCATATACGGGAGGTTATGAAAAGTTCAAGCTTAGTCCACATTAGAATTTCCCTTGAAGATTGCTTCAAGAGAAGAAAAATAGCAAAAACTGTTTCAGGATCTTTGATCTAAACACAGTATCAAGAGTGAATTTCCAGAGAAAGAATTCAAAAAGGCTGGTTTTATCCTTTTTGGAGCCACTGAATAATATGGTAAAAGCTGTGAACCTTCTCCCTTTGAAATGCACCCTAGTGCATGCACATACACACAAGCTCATTTTTGTCACCTAGTTAAAACTCTTAACCCAGAGGCAAATGGATCAGTCGAAGGATTGTTGTAATGAATTGAAGAAAATATAATTTTAAAACAGAGGCAGGGTTTTGGAGGTGATGGATATGTTTATGGTACTGACTATGGTGAAGGGTGTATACACAGTCTCCAAACTCAAGTTGTATACATTAATTATGTCCAGCTTTTCATATCTCAATCATATCTTAAAGTGGTTTTAAAAAAAAAAAAAATAAAACAGAGGCAGGGAAATTGGAGTAAAATGTAGCATCCTCTAGGTACGTTTCAAAGGAAGAATCTTGATGGCAGTTGGGTGTGAAGAAGCACTGTTAGATTTTGATGTTGAGAAGCCTGAGAGAATGAATGATGATGTCATCTGTAGTAGGGATGGATGGATTGATTGGAAAGGATAGCATAGAATCGCTAATCTTTCATGTCTCTATTGACCCATAATTTGGGATTCTTGCTATTTCTCATTTACTCTTTTCTATCTTTCAAAAAACAAAAAAATACGTAGGTCTGGTGGAGATGGTTGTTGATATAGATTTTTTATACAATTATAAAACTAAATCAAGCAGTAGCAGTCGAGTATATTTGTAAGTGTGTTAAATTTGCTATAAAGTTTGAAATTCATAGGTTGTCTTTTTCAGGTTATAGGGCAATCTTGGCTGAACCTAAAAATAAAGCATCTGAATCCTCAGAACAAGATTATTACAGTAATATGAGGCAGGAGACTTTAGGACATGAACCTAGGGTAAATATGTTTTCATTTGGTAAGTAGGCTATCTTTACTTTAATGGTATAAGTAGTAAATATTCAGTCTGATTTGGAGGGTTTTTTTTAATATTCTTTTATCAGCAGTCTAAATCTCACACAGTACATAAGAGAATTTATAGGGTTTTTTTTAAGTTGGTCATGATCCCTAATGTCCTTATTATTTAACATTTAAGTTATTTCCAGTTAAGGTTTTTTTATGGCTAGTTTTGCATTATCTAAGTGTTACACTATGTCACTGCCATTATGTGAGGGTGGGTTGCTGCTTATAAGTAGCTGATC
Source organism: Bubalus bubalis (assembly GCF_019923935.1). Taxonomy (NCBI): domain Eukaryota; kingdom Metazoa; phylum Chordata; class Mammalia; order Artiodactyla; family Bovidae; genus Bubalus; species Bubalus bubalis. The sequence goes on along the minus strand of NC_059158.1, from coordinate 70,921,730 downwards.
AAGAAGTATGGAAAACATACATAGCTATCCCCTCAGTATGAATCCTAAAATTTTATCCCTAAATTACTGATGCTTTAAAATTAGGGTTAGAGAAAGGAGAGGAATGACAACAATAAAGTTAAAAAAAGGGGGGAAATGTATGATGATGGTAAGACCTGTAATTGTTATTTGGCATAAACTTGCTTTTAGGTGAAACACTTGCCATATTTTGCAGTTGTGCATAGTAAGCATATTCCTGTGAAATTAGACTACACATTTCTGCTTACATTTTTGAATAGAGGTGAGGAAATGGGGAGAGTTGTCTGTTTTCTCATCCTGTCTCTCCTGATGGTGCTGATGACCAGCATACTACAGAAAACAGTGCCTTTGATCAATGCAGAGGACTCAATGACAGTTCATTTTATTTTCTAGTACTTAAAATGTTAAATGAATCTTTGAATGAATAGAAATGTAAAGATTTGCTTTTTTTTCTGTATTGTTGGAGAACAACAATCTGAATTTTCAAGTTTTGACAAGAATGACAACAGAGGCCAGGAAGCTATCTCCAAACGCCTGTCAGTTGTATCAAGAGTTCCTTTTACTGAAGAGCAGCTTTTCAGCATTTTTGATATAGTACCAGGCTTGGAATACTGTGAAGTCCAACGAGATCCTTATTCTAATTATGGTAAGATAATGTCTTTGTTTGTAAATGTACTATAGTTTGTTAAAATGGCTTTTCTCCAGTGGCACTTTTTAAAATTTTTTATTGGAGTACAGTTGATTTACAATGTTGTGTTAGTTTCAAGTGTACAGTAAAGTGAATCACTTATATATATACCTATATCCACCCTTTTTTTAGATTCTTTTCCCATATAGGTCACTATAGAGTACTGAGTAGAGTTCCCTGTGCTATACAGTAGGTCCTTAATAGCTATCTGTTTTATATATAGCAGTGTTATATGTCAATCCCAATCTCCCAATTTATCCTCATCCCCCAAAAAAAGCTCCTCAAAAGAATGTGAAATGTGTGAGTCTGATCCGAAACCCTCTATTCCCTACTTTTTGGTTTTCATACATTTATCACTTTTTCTCTCTATATCATTTCAGCTAGCCAAGATGACTGTATATTCTTTCATATATCACTTCTCATTTCATTTCCTACTCAGTATGATACGAAAAATTTTAGAATTTTGAAGCTTATTTCATAGAATTGAAATGTTAAGAAGAATTAGTTGGTTTTTAAGGTGTATCTCTGTCATACAAGAAAAGCCAGTATCTTTAAATTCTTTGGACAGAACTTAAGCTAATGATATATATTTTTTTAATATCATATTCATGTTTTTATGAAAATCTGGTTCATATTTTGCTTTATAGGAACATGACTGTTGAACACATGTATCAGTATAAAATAATTTTGTTTTCTGATACATTTGATTATATATTATTAATGTTGTGATATTAGTGTCTTTCTATGTTGTTTTATCTTTGTGACAACACAGACTCTAGGTATTCAATCTGCTTTCTTTTTAATTCCCATATATTCTCTGCTTTGTTCTAGGTCATGGAGTGGTTCAGTATTTTAATGTAGCATCAGCTATTTATGCAAAATACAAGTTACATGGATTTCAGTACCCTCCTGGGAATCGGATAGGTGTTTCCTTCATTGATGATGGGAGTAATGCAACAGAGTAAGTACCATTCCAGGAGCTAGTCTAAAGCCACACTTCGGGTGTGCATGCCATGACTGGGAGAATAAAAGTAGAGAACAATTTACCTCTCAGGTGAGGAAGTTACGCGAAGCAAGTTATTGTTGAGAGACTTGAGTATGTCTAGTTTTCTATAAATTACCTGTTCTTATCTCCAGTCTCCTTAGAAAAATGGCAACGCAGATGGTCGCTGCACAGCTTGCATCAATTGTGTGGAATAACCCAAGTCAGCAGCAATTTCTGGTAAGTGGGTAAGAATTTAACCTTACAGTACACCATTAGGGTATAAAATAAATGTGGCCTCTGTTTGTTACCTGCGTAAGAAAATGTTCAGAGATATAGTAAAAGACCACATAGGTGCCATGATAAGACATCTATTTTTAGCTCTTGACTTATAAAATCCCCAAAGTGCAGTTTTTTCTTTTTCTCATTTTGAACCTAATTCTTCAACAGCAGTTTGCAGGAAGTTCTGGATCACAGCTGCCTCAAATCCAGACGGATGTTGCACTACCATCATGCAAAAAAAAAGCTCCTCCTGACACTCCCGTGAAGGAAAGACTTTTTATCGTGTTTAATCCACATCCTTTGCCTTTAGATGTATTAGAGGATATATTCTGGTAAGATTTCAGTTCCATAGAGTTACATTTTATTTTATTTTACCTTATTATTTAAAACTTTTAAAATTTTTTTGGCTACGCAGCACTTAGGATCTTAGTTCCCCAACGAGGGACTTCCCCACACCTTCATTGGAAGTGGAGAGTCATCCCAGGACTTCCCTGGTTGTCCACTGATGCTGTAATGCGTGGAGAAGGCAGTGGCAACCCACTCCAGTACTCTTGCCTGGAAAATCCCAGGAACAGAGGAGCCTCATAGGCTGCAGTCCATGGGGTCGCTAAGAGTCAGGCACGACTGAGCGACTTCACTTTCACTTTTCACTTTCACGCATTGGAGAAGGAAATGGCAACCCACTCCAGTATTCTTGCCTGGAGAATCCCAGGGACGGGGGAGCCTGGTGGGCTGCCGCCTATGGGGTCGCACAGAGTTGGACACGACTGAAGCGACTTGGCAGCAGCAGCAGCTATAATGCAAGGCATGCAGGCTCGATCCCTAGTGTGGAACTAAGATCCCGTATGCTGTGTGGAGCAGCCAAAAAAAATTTTTTTTAATTTTAATAAATATTTAAAAATAATATAATTTATTTAAACTAGACATTTAAGCATTCTTGCAGTCTGGAAACTTCCTGTGTCCAGTACCTCTCACGTGGAGATGATTTGTTCTGTGGTTTTAAAAAAGTCTGTGGTTTATATCACCTTTAAAAAATACATAGTTATCTCCTGTGGCGGATTCATTTTGATATTTGGCAAATCTAATACAGTTATGTAAAGTTTAAAAATAAAATAAAATTAAAAAAAAAAAAATAAATAAAAATACATAGTTATCTCCTTTTCTTTGTTATTCATATGGCTTAAGTCCCCACACAGAATTTCCTTTTATTTTGTTTTGAAGACATAAAACATATAGTATTGTTTTGTAAATTGCATACATAGAATGAACAAATCATTTGTTTCTTGATAGAAAATACATGTGTCTAGATCTGGCCTATAGAATTCTTTTCCTTTTCCTTTGCAATTATAATTCAACTGAACAGTGTTTATTAAGCATCTTCTATTTTGTCAGCACGCTACTGGATCCTTAAGGATAATATGATTACATTGAGTAAAAAATTACTTGATTATAATGCTTGCTATTATATATAATAAGTATTAAAAAGGGGAAGACACTTGTTTCCAGTATAACCTCTTTAACCTTAACATTTTCTTTTTGATCTTTTCCTATTTGCCTTACAACAATGTTAGTGAATTAAACGATAGATAGAAATCTTGTTAAAGAGTTTCACAAAATATCAGCAATGTGGTTCAAGTGTTTTGATTTTTATTTAACTAATTTATTCTATTTCTTTTTTGAACCTCTCTTCTGTACCTGCTAAGTGCCAGAGACATTGTGTAAACTTTATATCAATATTATGTAAACAAGACATAATAGTTCTTGTCCTCTTAGAACTGATCACATGTAGGAGACAGAGAAGTGAATAGGAAATTACAACCTATAGAGGTTAGTGTTGTGAAAAGGAATGTTCAAGCTATGAAATATATGGGAGGGGCAACCGCTATAGAAAGTCAGAGAATGCTTCTTGAAAGAAGAAAGGATTCTTTGGAGGATAAAAATAATTTAGCCAAGGAAGAAACTTGGGCATGTGAGTGGTTATTCCTCCAGAGAGAACATGAAAAGAGGTTGTGGGAATATAGGATTTAAGAGACTGAGGAAAGATGAAGCAGGGAGAGTTCGAGGACCCAAGTCAAGAAGGGCCCACAAGCTGTTAGGGAGTTTATCCTTCCTCTGAAGGCATAAAGAGCTGCCTGCCAGAGGGGCTTTGTGGGAGGAAATGATCCTACTTGTGTTTTAGAAAAATCAGTCAGAAGACAGGGTAGAGAATGGGTTGGAGAGGGATAAGCCCAGGATGCAGGGAAACTAGTGAAGAAGGGATCTGTTGTTGTTTTTGTTCCATTGCCCAATCTGAATCTTTGCAACCCCACGGACTGCCACACACCAGGCTTCCCAGTCCTTCACCATCTCCTGGAGCTTACTCATACTCATGTCCATTGAGTAGGTGATGCCATCCAACCATCTCATCCTCTGTCAGTCCCCTTCTCCTCCTGCTTTCTGTCTTTCCCAGCATCAAAGTCTTTCCAGTGAGTCAGCTTTTCGCATCAGGTGGGCAAAGTATTGGAGTTCCACTTCAGCATCAGTCCTTCCAATGAATATTCAGGACTGATTTCCTTTAGGATGGACTGGTTTGATCTCCTTGCTGTACAAAGGACTCTCAAGAGTCTTTTCAGCACCACAATTCGAAAGCATCAATTCTTTGGTGCTCAGCTTTCCTTATGGTCCCACTCTCACATCCATACATGACCACTGGAAAAACCATAGCTTTGACCATACAGACCTTTGTTGAAGAAGGTATTAGAATAAACTAAGAAAAAGATAATGATGCTCAGATTGAGGAAAAAGACCTGAGTGGGAGTGAAGAGAAATTAACTGATAGAGGAAAATGTTTAACAAGAAAGATTGACACATACTAGAGATTGGATGTGGGGAAAGGAGTGAAAAAGGAGTCCAGAATGGATCCTAATTTTTAGACCTGAGCATATATGCTTATCAGTTTCAGTTGATCTCTTTTTTTTTTTTTTTAACTTTCAGTCGTTTTGGTAACCTGATTGAAGTTTACCTTGTGTCAGGAAAAAATGTGGGGTATGCCAAGTATGCTGATAGACTAAGTGCTAACGATGCCATTACAACTTTACATGGAAAGATCCTGAATGGAGTCAGACTCAAAGTTATGTTGGCAGACTCCCCAAGAGAAGAATCTAACAAACGACAAAGAACTTACTGATTCTTTAGGTAAGGTCTTTATAATATAAATTCTAAAACACATTGTCTAAATAGTATAATGAAAGAAATATATAGGGAATTTCTTTTTAAGGATTTAGAAGTTGTTGGTTAAAAACACTGTGACTTAAAAAGTTTGCTGATAATTTTTACAATATATTTTTTAAACTTGGACTTTTTAAACTTAAAAGTCTTTTATGTTTACTGGGAGAATGTTTTTGTCCTTCTGTGAAATAAAATCAGATTTCAGTTTAGAAAATTAAATAATATTTGTGTATGTGTGTGAATGTCTTAGATATTAAGAATTGGACTTCACTGTATGGTTACATAAACTTTAAAATTAGAAGACTTCTAAAGATTTTTTTAGCTAACACTTAAGTTATCAATTGAGGTAATCTATGACAGTCTTTTGGAGAAGGGTGTGACAAACCACTCTAGTATTCTTGCCTGAAGAGTCCCATGGACACAAGAGCCTGATGGGCTACAGTCCATGGGGTCATAAAGAGTCGGACATGACTGAAGCGACTTAGCATGCGCATGACAGTCTTTATAAAGTATGTCTTGACAGGCATTAGTGAAATGCCTAAAAAGCAATATCTAATACAGTTGACCCTTGAACAATGCAAGTTTGAACCGTATGGGTCCACTGGACATAAGGATGTTTTCAGTAGTAAGTAATAACAACACTAGATCTGAGGTTGGTTGGGTCCAAGGTTGGTTGAATCTGTGGACATAGAACCGTGGGTATGAAATATCCACGTTTATAAAAGGGTTCACAATAAGTGATATGCAGATTTTCAGCTATGTAGAGGGTCACCACACCTAATGTCTACGTTGTTCATGAGTCAATTATAATGCATCTTTTTGGACCTAAATGGTATTTTTCTGGACTCATATTTGTGAATAAGTACATTAAAAGTACACATTCAGAAATAAGTGCATTAAAACTACACATTCATGTACATATGTGTATTTTCAAAAATAACCTTGACATTTACCAAAAGCTCTTGTCAATTATACATAATGCTACATACAGCTTTATGAGTGCCCTTTTTTTTTTTTAACTATTAAGAAATCAAACCTAAATTTCTATATATAGGATAGTTCACATCTCCGCAGTTTGGGGAAACATTATTAAAAGTTATCATTGTTCAACTCTTTCACTTTTTTATTCTGGAAATGAATTCTGAGTTTCTGGGGAAGCTGAGTGCTTCCCTGTTCCCACACACACACCTGCTTCCCAAGGCCACTGCTGGTCCAGTTGCAGCAGCTGGTAAGCACATCCGATTCAGTTTGAAGTTACTAGCTCGAAAGCAGTTTTCTTTTCTGACCAATTATGAGAAATGGCGAGTATCAGAATGAATTGTCTGGGTCTTTACTATAGATGACTTTTCCTTGGATGAAGCAAGTCACATGATTACTTCCTCCTTGCAGAAGGCACTTATCGATAGAAAGTGCCCATTGGGGCATTATAAATATCTCAATTTAGAAATATTTTCAAATGTTACAAAATCCACTCCCATTACTTCATACAGTGTAGAAATATTAAATTTGCCAGTGAAAAAGAATTAACAAGTCTTTCTTAAAGCAGTTTTTTGTCTTTACAAATAAAATGTTAAGAACTGAATTCTCTTTAGACAAGCTGTCTTCTAAAATAGCATGCAAACCTGCTTCTTCATGTCTGTGAGTCTTCCAAAATATAGGTAGTAATTCTGACTCTTATTCAAAGAATCTTTGTCCTTAAAAGAGGACAATACTAACTTCTTAATATAGGGAAAATATATAAATTACTCCTGTGAGTGAGCCTTTTTATAAAATAATTATTTATATAGTATAGAGAATATTAGACTTAAAATCAGAAGATCTGGAATTGGGATTCCATCTCTGACACTTAATGGTGATTTGGCAGTTATCTTCACCTTTCTGAGGCTGAGTTTCTCCACGGGATTATTGAGAGAAAATGAGTCAGCAAAATTCCTTATAAAATAAAATTTTTAAATACTTTGCAAGTGTGAGCTAAAACTCATGCATTGGTGACTTCATTCAAACTTCTTATGTCATCTCATCAAAAACGGTCAGAAATTAAGCTTAATGGTACAAAACCACCTTCTGGCCAGCAGGTGTGTGAGAATGAAACTTTAAAATAACATGTTTATTATCCAGTTCCCTAATTAGAGGAAGTGGTATTCTTCAGCATGACTAGTCATGAAATACAAATCTATCCTTTTTCCCTTTGTTGAGCAGTTATACATATTCAGTAGGGTCAGATGAGTTGAAAATGGTAGGACATAATGAACTGTACTGGTTTTGAATGTCTTCTAGTTGCAGCACGGCTTTTTAATTTATTTTTGCTTTGAATCCTCATTTACTATGAATTTCATAATGAAATTAGTCTCTGAGAAATAAGCCTAAGATTAACTGAACTGTGCCTAGGAAATCGGAGAAGAAACTGGTCTAAGAATATCACTTTGAAAGTTGTTGAGTTCTGTTTTGAGATGGAGCTGATGTGCAAAATATGTTTCTCTTTCTATTTGAGGAAAACTTGAATTTTAGTATTTTAGAGCATCCTGATCTATGTGTGTGTGTGTGTGTGTGTGTGTGTGTGTGTATGCTTATAGGTCCATTTCTTTCTTTTTTTAATTACATAAAACAGTTTGTACAACTGTTGCTTTTTTCACTTCCTCTGTTTTGTATCTTGACATACTGTTTTGAGGGAAATCCCTCTGAACTTTATCCTTGTTTCTCAATTATGATTGAACAATTATGGTTAATTGAGTTTAGCTACCTAAAAGAACAAAATATTTTAGCATACATGCTCTGGTTGGACTCATGGTTAAGAAGACAAATACAAGCACCCATTCAATCAGCCTGGTGTGTGGAATAAAACCCAAAGCTGTCATCGTCAAATCATGCATAATTTTTGTATGCATTTTCCCTCTCAAAATTCAGTACCCACTTGCATCATCCTTGTCAGTAAGTTTTGCTTATTTGGGGGCATCTGTGATTAAGTAAGCAGGTAATATTGGGTATATTGAAATAAGGGAACAACTAACATTTTAAGAATACTATATACAACAGCTCTTTCCTTTCAGGTGATGATTTTCATGCTTGTGTTGTGTTCTTTCTACAGAACAAAGACTAAATAATGACATAACCCTCAGCTGACTGACTGAAAATGTGACTGGACGCACTCCCTGTGGACAGTTGACGGCTTTTTTTTCACATACCTGATAGTTTGTACACGGCATTGTTTTGTCTGGGGAGTAGCATTGTTGACATGTGTTTTTCAACCACACATTAATGCTAAAACTAATATAGTAGTTGTTTCTTAGAGTAATATGTTGTTACGTGTGGCAGAAATAAAGTTTTCTTTGGTTAACTAAATCATGCCTTATTTATGTGAAAGATAAGAATGAGAAAAACTTAATAGACAATGTTTAGAAATTTATTAAATGACATTTCATTGATTTTGAGATGCACATTTTTTCACATTTTTACACTTCAGAAATTGTAAATATTATGATATCAATCAGTAAATAATTGACAGCTTTTTTTTTTTTTTCCCTTTCTCTCTTAGTGGAACATAAAAGTGCTTTTTTCAGTCAGTTGCATCTGAGATTCAATGAAATATGGTAACTGCTATCAATCTACACATGTAGATTGGCTCCTTACACTTATTCTGAAGCAAGGGCTAAAAGACATATCATTAGAAATATTTTTATACTTTTTTTTGTAGTTATACCAGAATACTTTGTTGGTAATGTTGTACAGATCTTTTAAGATTTACAGCAGTTTAGGTGATAAGGAAAAATTTTAAGTTATTGTTGATAATAAGTTTAAATAAATACCAGTGGCTTTGGTAAGTGGATATTTTTCCTTCATAAATATAAAATGTAATGGCTGCTCCAAAAATATGACATGTAAGCAGTTTTCAGAACAAACTATGATAGGAAGAACAGTCGTTTCAAAAAAAGATTGAAAATTAGGAACTTATTCTGCTTCTATTTTGAAAATCCAAGAAAAAAAATTTATCTTCTCTTGAGATGAATGATACATATCAAAAAAGGTATAAAGTTGAGAGTTTGGCACCTTAAAAAAGACATTAAGTGGTATACAGTTGTTAAATACCACTTAATTGGTTCCTCATGCTTCTCACATCCTGAGTTAAATTAAAAACAGTGAAAAGATTAAATTCACTAAGCGTAATAATATATTTCATACTTGGACATCTCTCTGTTAAAAACTTAAAATCCTTTTTTTGAATCAGTAATTTTAACAAATTTAGATAAGAAAATATCCTGTCTTATCTTCCTAGCAAGACATACTGAACAAGAATTGAACCAAGTATCTTTCTGTTAGCCAAAGGCCATATTTTAAAAAGAAAGCCAATGATGTCTTTAGAAATGAAGAACTTCCGAAGAGAGTTAGGGATTAATTGCCAATAGATTATTCATTCCAAACTCATTTACTGCACATGAAGTTCCATCTTCACAGATTAGAATTAAATTGGTTCTTGAAGTTTATCTAGCTCTACCACTCGATTAATGCTTGAATTCTCCCCCAGATATTCCTTCCAGATGGTTAATCTAAATAATGTAAAAATAGGAACCTCCCTACTGCCTGAGTCCATTGCATGTTGGTTAATCCTCATAATTGACATAAAACCTGATTTCTTGCTATTTTACTTGTTCACATGGGAGCTATCATATACCCTCCAGCCCTCCAAGTTTTCTGTTCTTCATTTAAGGTGAGGTAGCCAGTTCCAGCCGGAGAAGGCAATGGCACCCCACTCCAGTACTCTTGCGCGGAAAATCCCATGGACGGAGGAGCCTGGTAGGCTGCAGTCCATGGGGTCGCAAAGAGTCGGACATGACTGAGAGACCTCACTTTCACTTTTCACTTTCATGCATTGGAGAAGGAAATGGCAACCCACTCCAGTGTTCTTGCTTGGAGAATCCCAGGAACGGGGGAGCCTGGTGGGCTGCTTTCTATGGGATCGCACAGAGTCGGACACTGCTGAAGCGACCTAGCAGCAGCCAGTTCCAGCAAACAGTCGTGAATTCAGTAAGGTGCCTTGTCTATGTTTATTTCTATGGGTTCTTCATATAAATTCTTAAAAAAATAAAAAAGGTATAATAGTTCTCTGCCTGCAAAACACTTCATTGGTTTTACAGTGTGACTTGAGTCTTGTGTTTTCTCTCCCAATTGCATGCCTCAGCGAATAATCCTTACTTTGGCTTCCATGTGCATTTAATCTTAATCCTCTCAGTCATTTAGCCTTGTTGCCACTCTCCTGTCTCTTGCAGTTGATCCCTAAAAGTTTAAAAGCCAAAATGTCACATTTTTCTTAAAATGAGGAAATTCTAGAACCTAAAAAATAGCATTTAATAATCTAGTGCTTATGTCTTCACCTAAATGTTTACTTCTCAATTGCACTTTTGGTATAAGAATAAAATGTATAGACATTTTGATACCATGCATACGTCGGTTACTAAAATTGCCAACAAAGTGTGGTTTTTATTAGTTTTTTTTTATTTCAAAGAAAATGCTAAGCAATATAGATCAATAAACTTCTCTTTCAAATATATGGTTTGCAAAATAAATAACATTTAAAATAAATCCTGATCAGACTTTTTTGTAAATTCATTGTCAGATCTTTTATGGTCGATCACATACTGAAAGCAGCTCTCAGATTTGCTGCTTCTAGAGCATCATGTTCCAAGCTGTGTTCCTTGAAACACTATTGTCTTGAAAGAAGTCAATAAGTATTTCTTTTGGAAAGAAATTTTCATGGTCCAGTATATTTAGGAAATGTTCAGTTGTTATTAGTTCACAGGGTTTTTTGACCATGAAGCTTCCAGAGCCTTTAATTTGCTGGTGTACCCAGCCCTGTAACTCTAAAAAAGACCATAGTTTGCACTGTGAATTAAGTGTTTTTAGAGGCATACTACAAACAGGGCACTAGTATTAGCAGGAGTAATTTTTAGGAAAGATTCTTCTGGAATATAAACTATTTTTTATTCATATGGTATGGTGTGGTTTTATTTATACCTTTTTTTTTTAACTTTTTATCCAACCCTAGATTAAAAATTAATATAAAATACTAAGGGAATTATTACTCAAAATTTTACCCTTCTCAGAAATGTGTTCTCAACCTACTCAATATTAATGAACAGAAGATAGAAATAAGAGATCTTACCACTAGGTGGTGATAAAATCACCACTCAGAAAGTGCAGCATTCCAATGGTATCTAAGGTATTGAGCCTGACATGCTAGAATTTGTATTGTCTAGAGCTGTGGTCCTTAAACTTTGGTGTCTACAAGAGTCACCTCAGGTGTTTGTTTAGAATGCAGGTACACTGATTCTGTTAGGTTTGGGTTGGGTTTTTTGACAAGGCCTCTGAGTGACTCTGCATCATTGGCATTGACTTTGTGGTATACTGACCTAAAGAGAGTCCATATTTGGACCTTAGGTTGGACTGTTGTAAAAGTAAGACACTGAGAAGTTGCCAAGTTGTTTACCTCGAGCATTTTTTAGAATTAAGCATCTGCTTTCCCTCAATTTATTATCAATAAATATGAATTAGCATAAGAAATTGAAAACCACAAGCCATCTCACAAATAGCAAAATGTCAGGCCAGCTTTTTCCTATTGGCAGATGTTTTTCAATGTTTCTGAAGGATGGTAATTATTTGCTTTATGTCATTCAAAGCTTCTACCTAATTTTATTTTCTATTTACATTTATTTTGAAGTGAATTATGTTAATAAGCGAATCAGATTTTGGCTCTGAAGAAGTTCCTAAATCTGTGTCCTTCTTTTTAAATGGCAAAGAGCTTGAAGGTGATATCATCAGTATATAAAAAATTGAAGTAGAATAATCACAAGGGTACAGAAATCATGTCTACATATGTGAGTATTACTATAATCCTAAAGTGAATCTTATAAAATGAATGTTTTTTTGGTGCACCCCAAAAATCTTTTGATATGTTAAGTGCAGTTTACCTGTCAATAACTTCTTATGAACGCATAAAACAAAATATCAGTGAAGGCAGAAACAAGTGAAATATTTATATAGCCTTTTCACCCAGCAATACAGCCACATGCAAGTTTTATTTCTTCCATATGTGAGTGGTAAGCTCTAGTAAAAGTCATGGCTGTTATTTTTACATACGATTTCAGTAAAGAGAGAAAACATAATGGTCATCCTTACTAGGTAAGAATTCCATTCTAAAATCTGAATTCTAATAAATGGATTGCATTATTTCCTTTTCTAGAAACAGTAACTCAAGAACAGTGGATCCTATGAACTGAAGGTATGGTATTGCTAGGGGGTCAAACAGAAACATTTAGTTAAAATATGAAATTGCAGTTCATTCATTACAATGACCATGCTGTATTTAGTTAGAATTGTCCTCAGGAGAATATGCAGGTCCCACTACACTGTGAGAAAGTTAACAGGTCCTGTGAGAATCCACGTGAGTGGTTATCACAGGAAAAGAAAGTCCAGTGACCATTGTATATGAGTTGTAGCCACTATCTAAACGTCCAGGTCCACATGAGCTAGCTGACCTGCAAGCTGACCAAGACTGCAGCTTCTGTGGCACCTAGAAACTGCCTTTCCGACCATACTGCTGCAGAAGTGGTGCGAGGAAGGCCTTAGCAGACTGTTTAAGGAAAGTCATTGGTGTTTGAGATGCAAAAGTCAGGAATGTGTGAAAAGGCAAGTACTGTTTTTCACAAGTAATTGGGAAACTGCTGGGTACAGTAGGGTAACCACAGTGCTTACCCACAGATATTCCTGTTAATCTACACTCTGAACTTGCCTGCCTCTCTTTCCATTTCTGATCTTGTAGGTAAGTGGTGTTACTAGTAATTTTCTTGTTCAGATAATACCGTTTTCCAGTGTTAGTAATTTATAGGTCACGGCATTTATTAGCACAGAGTTCTTAGGGATTTTGTTTCTTTTATTTTTGTGGGGTTTTTTTTAATGCTAAAATAAGAGATTTAAAGTCACCTAAATAGAGTTATCTACTACTTTACAGGAAGATCTGATATATTAAAATACATAATGTTCCTTTCATCATCGACAAACTCTGTTATTTTGGTTTGGGGCCCCAGTTAAGCACAAAAAAACTTTCTTCTTCTTCCGCATTAGTACATTAGTAATTTAAGAACCGTAACTGTCCATTGACTTTGGGGGAAGGTAGAGAAGGGATCACCTTACTTGGAGAATCCCAGGGACAGGGGAGCCTGGTGGGCTGCCGTCTGTGGGGTCGCACGGAGTCGGACATGATTGAAGTGACGCAGCAGCGGCAGCAGCAGCAGAGAAGGGATCACAATTTGTTACTTGTAGGACTGACTTTAGGAAGAACCTGTAGTAGTGGAGGAGAGCACTGGGACTGACTGACTGACCAGCTTTGTCCGTATCAAAATTGGACCAACAATGGCAAAGAAAAAGTATACTTGAAGAGAGTACCCATCTTTTCTTTACCATTGCAAACTCTTGTGAGGGTTCATCTCCTATTAGTACCATATTGGCTTAATCCTTTCATCAGAACTCCAGCAGGGTTCACTTTCTACCACTTAAACCCCAAATCTGGAAACTGTAGACACTGTAATATGGTCCCATCTTTTACCCAGCCCAGTCTTACGTTACTGCAGTGACTCAAAGTAAGTAATAATAAATAGAATGGAATTAGATCTTCTTACAACATCCTGCAAGATTAGCAGTGTGCCTGAAATAATACCCAGTTTCTGTTTAATAGCTTTGAGTTACTTGTAATATAGCAATGTATCATGTTTTCTGAGTCTTGTTAATATCTTTGTCTTTAGTTCTCCCAAGAGTGTATTTCATGTGTGATATCAACATGGCCTTTTGAGGCCTGTATCCTCATCTAGAACATAAAATAATAAAGGCTGTGTAAACAAATACTTGCAACCCCCTTCTCCCAACTTTCTGCAAGAATACCCTTGAAAACATTTAAGAAAAAAAAATTGGTATCATTCATAGAAACTTGAATAGATAAGAATAAGTAGATACATTGGTAAGAATAGTAGATACTAGGAGAAATGTTTACTATAAAGCAGTAAAGATGTGCATTTTATTTAATAGCCGACTCAAATCCCACATTGAAACAACTTGTCACGTAAAACAAGATGATACCTTAGCTTCCCACCTTCTAACACTCCTTATTAACTTGTGTATAAGAAGGCTATACTAATAATTTAAGATAGCTATTGAGAGTCCCATCAGAAAAGGCTCTCATTCTGCATTTCTTAACTAGTGGCCCTGAAGCCGCACCGTCTTGGAGCTTTTCCTTAACCAAGAGAACCACAGCAGACATTCACCGTGGGGTGGAGAGAGTTGTGGAAGAGATCCCACCTTTGACCGGAAGAGCAGTGCTGAATGACAAAGGCAGCGCAAGCCGCCCAGAAAGACCTTCCGCCATCAGCAGATTTAGAACACTTAGAGCAGGATTGTTTTAAATACTCATCCTCTATCCTAAGAACTTTGGTCTTATTGCATGAAAATCCCTTAGCCTTTTCCACCCTAAGCTTAGATCTACAGACATCCTTGCGTTTCCTGGAGAAATGGAATGGGCCTGATATTTCAGACAATGTGCTGGATATTAATTAGCATTTTAGTGAACTCTGAAAGAGCTTAAAGCAGTCCCTGTGGTCTGCCAATTCTGAAATCAGCCTGGCTAAATGTGTCCTCATTGAGATATGAGCAAGAGAGTTACGCTACTGGCACCTGACAAAAGAAGGCCAAGAAAGGGTTGCAGTTGTCTTCTTTTGGCAGAGGAAGGGAGGATTGGGTAAATTTCTTTAGTCTTCGTGAAGAAACATTAAAACATTCTCTCATTAAAACATTTTTTACTTTGACATTTAATGTAAGTTGAATCTTTTTAAAATCAGTTAAATGCTCAGTAATGCTAGTCATCAAGGAAACATTAAAACCACAGTAAGATACCCCTCCACTGGTAAGAGCAGCAAAAATTAAGGTATCAGCAATACCAGATGCTGGTATGAGTGTGGAGCAACAGGATCTCTCATAACCTGCTGATGGGAGTGTAAATTGGTTCAACCACTTAAGAAATATTTGACAAATACCTGTTAATGTTAAAACATACATCTACCCTCAACTCACCAGTTCCACTGCTAACGTGTGTATCCAGAAAAGATAAGAAAATATATGTACCGAAGACATGAACTTTATGGTAGCTCAAAGTAGAAGCAACCCCTGATGTCCATCAGCAGAATGGATACTGTGAAGTACTCTATAGTGAGGAAATGAGCTCACTTGTTTGCTACATGTATTAATTTGGATGAATCTTATAAACATACTGGCCAAGGAACCAACAAAAGAAAATGCCGTATGATTCCCACTTGTGAAAGGGTTCAGAAACAAAACTTAAGCAGAATTCATTGGAGAGGGGTCACAGAGGGATAAAAGGGGGCTTATGGTATACTGGTGATCTTGTCTGTCTGGATCAGTGTGGTGATAACTGAGATAAGCCCTTTGAGTTGTGCTTTTTATGTTTTATGCATGTTTGTATTTGTCTTACACATCATTTAAAGTTTTGGTTTCTTAATGTATTAAATAGTATCAACATGAGGCTAATGAAACAGACACTCCTGCAGTGTAAGAGAACAGCAGTAGTCAGAGGCATTTAGAATAAAGGGTTTTCTGTATCCATCCAATACATTTAAAGCAGAAAGTATTAGAAAATACCTGCGTCAGCTCCTGCTCAGGTACAACAGGGCATTATGATGACAAGAACACGAGAAGAGTGAGAAAGAAGGAAAAGATAGGGAGAAGCTAAATTAAAAGTTGTGTCAGAAATAACGAATAGTCACAGATTAAAGAAAATCTAACCCATAATGAAGAACAGTAACTATCACACTGATTGCAGAATCTTATGGGTTCTCATGAACCAGCAAAGGGAAGAAAGAAGGGTTTCCCCCAACTTGTTATCAACCAGATTAAAGCTGTCTTCATCAGTGTTCTAAACTGTGCTTAATAAGCTCTCCTCTAAGGAATTCTGCAACTTAAATAAATTACAATAAATCAAAAGCACCGACACATGACTATATTGAGAGAAAAGGTGGAGATACAAAAGGCTGATACTGAAGATTTATCCTTTGAGTAATAGATGTTCCCAAAGAAGGCAAGATGAATTAAACAAAAAAAATAGTTTAATAGAAGAAACCTTGATTTTTAAAAGGGCTCAAGTCTGAAGATCTTCATCTGCACATTAGATGCCAGCTGGAATGGAACAGTGTCTACAGGGTTGTGTAGTTCAGGATTTCTTTACTCCAGATGTGAAGGTAACAGAAAAGGATTCTCTGATGTTCATTGTACTGCTCATTTGGAAAAAAGTACTATATAGGAAAAAAGTACTTGAATATAATCAACACGTTGCCAGAATGAATCAAAATTCAGAATAAAAGAATGAGGAAAGATGAGTTGGTGAGTATTGAAATCAATGCAACTGTTAGAGTAATACAGATAATTATTGTAAATCTAATATTGAAAGCACAATTTATTAAATAGTCTGAGCGAAGGCCAAGAAAGTATGGAAATTTCCCTTTTTTTGTGGGGGGTGGAGAATGAAGTGAGAAATTCTTTTGTAAAGAAAAAATGTGTTTTTTACTTGGAAAATTAAGTGTAAATTTAACAGTGAAATCTGTCATGGTGGATAACAATAAAATTAATAATAATGTCTCTTGTCAAAGTCCTTGAAAAAGACATGAATGAAACTGAGACAAAATTAAAAAGGAGCACTTAAGATCAAAACTTTTAGATCATTTAAATTTTAAAAAGAAAGGGAAATAATTTGCTCATTTGGAAAAAAGTACTACATAGGAAAAAAGTACTTGAATATAATCAATACACTGCCAGAATGAATCAAAATTCAGAATAAAAGAACGAGGAAAGACGAGTTGGTGAGTATTGAAATCAATGCAATTGTCTCTTCCAAGAGACTTACTTTTAAATCAAATCTTGTCATGTACATATGACACAAAAAGTATCCCAGAGTACAATTTACAGGAGGAGGTATAAGGCTGAGTAACAGCATGCACACTAATATAGTTACACTCAGTAGTGAAGCTGGCAAACCTTAATATTTATATGCAGGATAACATAGGATTAAAATACAGAAGTACAAAAATGGCTTAGAGATTGTGCTGAAGACTTAATCACAATGGTCTGTGAATGGTAACACTAATCAAATATAAGGGAGAAATTACTCTTTAAAAAAAGATATGTATGGTGATGAGAATTACATTTTCTCAAGATAGTTTACAAATTGATCAGATAGTAGTATTGACAAATAACAAAGCCAGCAGAGGAGACCCAGAAAGATAACTTCTGAATACCAGCTGATTTAGAATATTTAACCGCAGGATAAAAAACAACATGGGGGAAAAAATCCTTAAACTTGTTCTTTTCAGCCTCTTTGTCCTAAAGACAAATTGCAAGGAAATCACCCTTTTCTACACTAAGCCTAGATCCTTTGTGCATCCTTGAATTTCCCAGAGGAATGAAATGGTTCGTTGTTTGTTGTCCATGTGGTGGACATAATATCACATCTGAGTGGAGTGTAAAAGCTGAAAGCGGTCCTTGGAGCTTCAAGATTTCCCTGAAGTGCACGTTAAAGGGCGGAAGTTGTGCAGGGCATGTTCTTTGATCACAGGATAATAAGCCCAGAAAATAATAAAAGCACAAGCACCTGGATAATAATTTTTGAAAAACTCTTCTAAACAGCTATTTTGTCAAGAAAAGTGCAGTAAAATACAGTGAAAATAGCAAAAATAGAGGATAATATGTAATGCTGAAAGGCAAATTGATGGTCACTCAGTGAATGAATTAAACCTGCAGCACTAGAAGCAAAAGTAACAAAGATAGGATTGACCTAGCTGCTGCTGCTGCTGCTACTAAGTCGCTTCAGTCGTGTCTGACTCTGCGACCCTATAGACAGCAGCCCACCAGGCTGCCCCGTCCCTGGGATTCTCCAGGCAAGAACACTGGAGTGGGTTGCCATTTCCTTCTCCAATGCATGAAAGTGAAAAGTCAAAGTGAAGTCGCTCAGTCCGACTCTGCGACCCCATGGACTACAGCCCACCAGGCTCCTCTGCCCATGGGATTTTCCACGCAAGAGTACTGGAGTGGGGTGCCATTGCCTTCTCCAGGATTGACCTTATCTGACACCAAAACTTAGATAATTTAGTATCAAAGTTATAGCTCCTGAGTTCACCCAGAAATACAGATACAAACCTAAGAATTCTAGAAAGTACAAATAATATGTCCAAAGAACAATTTACCATTTCTATGTAGGTTATCCTTCGATTAAAAAGCAGCTTGGTTTAAAAATCAAAACCATTACTTTAATATATAGCTTAACAGGGCCATAATGAGATGTGTTGACCTATTGGTTGTTGTCCATTTTTGTGATCATACAAATGCCATAGACTTTTTAGGATATGCATGGTTTACTTGAAACAGTCACTGGCTGGAGGGGTAGGATTAGCCTGATTTATTTAAGTAAAT
The DNA here is from genome assembly GCF_019923935.1 of Bubalus bubalis. Classification (NCBI taxonomy): domain Eukaryota; kingdom Metazoa; phylum Chordata; class Mammalia; order Artiodactyla; family Bovidae; genus Bubalus; species Bubalus bubalis. Next base: position 70,903,041 of record NC_059158.1, on the reverse strand, counting down.
CAATGCCTAATCTTCATCTCTAACTGTATGCTGCTGCTGCTAAGTCACTTGAGTCGTGTCCAACTCTGTGCGACCCCATAGATGGGAGCCTGCCAGGCTCCACCATCCCTGGGATTCTCCAGGCAAGAACACTGGAGCGGGTTGCCATTTCCTTCTCCAATGCATGAAAGTGAAAAGTGAAAGTGAAGTCGCTCAGTCGTGTCCAACTCTCAGCGACCCCATGGACTGCAGCCTACCAGGCTCCTCTGTCCGTGGGATTTTCCAGGCAAGAGTACTGGAGTTGGATGCCATTGCCTTCTCCACTAACTGTATGACTCCTGTATAATAAGACACACAGAATGGATATTGGTGAAGCAATCAAAGTGTCTAAAACTATTTCTTAGAAAAATAGCTAAATTTACTGAACTCTTAACTATTTGCCAGGCTAATTGGTTTACACCCGTCTCAAAACCCGTGAAGTAGGTACTATTACTCCTGTTTTACAGAAAAGCTGAAGTACGTTCAAAGAAATGAGTGGGATATAGTCTTTTCCAAAATCACAAGTGGGGAAGCTGGTTGTCTTATGTAGCCAGTCTTCATCGAAACCCATGCTCTTAATCTCTACACTAAGTATCAATGGCTATAACAAAGAATTCAGACACTTCTTCACAAATGTATGCAGCAACAGGAAATCCTTCTAAAATTATGGAATAGCATTGGAATAATGTGTAATATTTAGTGAAAGCAAGCAGGATACAAAATTATATACACAGTGTGATTTATATATTTTTTAAGCTAGAATGAGTAAAAAGAACCCAACGTGTGTGTGTTTGCTTTTCACTATTGTCCCCACTTTTTTTTTTTTTAATCTAAAAAGGATACTGTGTCCCCTATAAGATCATAAGTTTTTGTAAACAAACTCTGTTTTTGTAACCTCAAGCCCAGCTATCCTGTTTACACATAATGGGCACAAAATTTTTGTCCAACTGGATACAACATAAAGGGATCCTATGTGTGTTTCCTACTAGAGATTCTGTAAAGTCCATGTTCTCTATAAATATTCTAATACTTATATGCCTTTTTAAAACTGGGGCCCTACCTATGAGATTCATTTTCAAAGGTTCTGCTAATTTTAATTTCAAGTTTATGTTTTTGTTGTTTTTTTGCATTCCTATTAGAGACTAAACAGTCTACATACAAATCTCAGTGGTATTTAAAAATAATAGCATATATTGAACTCTATGTCACTACTGTTCTAAGCACTTGTAAATATTTTCCCACTTAGCTCTCATAACAGTTCTATAAAGTTAATACTGTAAAGCACAGGGAGATGAACTGACTTCTGCTAGGACACAAGAAAAAATATTGGAGCTCGGATCCACAGGAAGCATGATTCCATGTTCTAATTTAAGTTTATATACTGTTTAATTCAACCACTGTTCTTTGTTTAAGAATGAAGTGTAAAACCTTTATTGTATAAATGGAGCATGAATAGAGAATTTTATTCCATTGTATGACCCCTTGAGAAAGTGGATGGAAAAAAAATAGAGAAGCCTAACTGAGATGAAGAAAGCAAGAAAGCAAAAGATTACATACAGGTGGCAGGAAAAAGCGAATGACTCAGTGGTTTGGGGTTCAAGGGACACAATGAAGTGGAGAAGACTTCCTTCCACTTAGGTAGCTTAGTCTAATTATTATGTATTTTGAAAAAATGTTGTAACATGGAGTCAGATGCCACTTGGGTAAAGCAGGTTGGTTCTTTCCAAATCTACTACTTTCCAAGGATTCACCAGAACCAAAGAATTCACCTCTTCTGCCCCCCTTAATTTGTCCACACTTTATTCTCTTTCTTTTGTTTGTTTTACAAGATCACTTTGCCTTGTTCTGGAGATTAAATTACAGTGCAGTGCACAAGTCATAAATGTAGGGTTCAGAAAAGTTTGACAGATGCATACATTCGTGTAACTCACTATAAGATACTGTTCCCATAGGTCCCTTACAAGTCTACATTTCCTTTAAGTTTCACATGTTTATTACTGAGCCTCATAGACCTCTGATGAAGAAACGGGAAACATCAGGAGCCAAGCATTCCCTCTCCCCCATAGGCTGTTCAGACAGTAGTGATGCTCTCCCTGTGACTTGGTTGGTTAATACACAAGTGATCTTAACACACAGCATGTGTGCCACTTTATATCGGAGGCTTTTTGTAGACCCAGCTTGGTTCTTCTGTCTTCTCTTGGAGTTGTACCGGATTTTATTACCAGTTTTCATTTGAATCCATTGAGGAATGGGGCAATTCTGCTTTTGTTTCTTGGCCTGGAATCACTCAATCCTGAAAGTCTTGTGAGAAGACATGGTGATGAGCGAGCTCCCACGTCTCCACTTCGTGCAAGCAGAGGTACTGTCTCTCTCTTCAGGAAGGTGTATACAGTGAACAGGCTTAGAAAACAGTCTCCTTCTGGAGCAAAAGGCGATTGGTTTACTGTCCGGTATAATAATGTCTGCTTCCAGGGCAAAGGACAGACAGACTTATTGCCCTTTATAAAAGGTTGAGGTTCCTTAACCTTGAGGTTCCCCAGTTCTGCCCTAAACCTAAGTGTGTGCACAGCATGCATCTGGGCCCCTCACTGTCCCCTCCTGTAACACTTCGGAGGTGAGAGGAGGCAGTGCAGACTGCCAGCTGCGCTGCGGATGATAAAGTCCTTTGCCTCCAACCCAGGACCTTCGAGTTTTCTGCCAGCATCCATGAGACTGTGGCAGGTTAACTGGTGGTTTTGCAAGCAGGGTAAAATTTCAGACTCTTCAGAGTTCTTGACAACCATACTCCCTCAAAATTGTCACTAGTTCTCACTGACTCGATGGATGTGAGTCTGAGTGAACACTGGGAGTTGGTGATGGACAGGGAGGCCTGGCGTGCTGCAATTCATGGGGTTGCAAAGAGTCGGACACGACTGAGTGACTGAACTGAACTGTTCTCATTTTTAAATATCTCTTTCTGTGCATTTTGGGGTAATTTTTTCATAATGCCTTCTAATATAAAGACTGTATACAGTCTAGATTGCCCATTAAGTTTTTTATTTCAATGATTACGTTTTTCTAATTTTTCTACTCTTTTTACCCATTATTGAAACATGTCTGATTTTATTTCCTAATGTCTTACTCTTTTGAAAAATGTATGTATTGCTTCACCTCTGAGAATGTGAAACATTGTTTTCTTTAAGTTGTGCTATTATTTCAGATTATTTTTCTGATTATTGATTTTGTGGCAGTGTTTCTTAATGGTAGATTTATGTGCTTTGGAGCTTTGATTTTCATGTTCGTTTTAAGTGGGGAAGAGTGGTTTTGTTACCTACATCTCCCTATCTAAGGATTTTGCAGTTGGCCAGGAGGCTCCAGGGTTCTCCAATCTCAAACCAGATCTTCCACTAACAATTTGAAATTTCTCCCCCGTGTTCATTAGTTATTGCCAGCACAACCTCAAAAGCTCAGTAGTTCACAGCAATAAGCATTTCTTTCGCTCACACGTCTGTGAGGTAGCGCTGATTTAAACTGTGGGTCTGCAGTCAGCTGGGGCAGTTCCAAGTGTGTTCATTGTTGCGGTCAGGCTAAGGGAGAAGCAGCTCTCTAGGGGGAGGTCATCTTCTGATAAGGGCAAGAGCACAGTAGGGCAAGACCTATTGTACAAGCATTTAAAGCCCCTGCTTATATAACATCTGCAGATACCTCACTGGCCAAAGCAAATCCATAGTTGAGCCCCAAACAAGGAGCAGATAAGTGTAAGTATACTAGCCTTTTGTGGGAGGAATTTCAAAGTTACAAGGTAGGGACTCCCTTGGCTATCCTGTGGTTAAGACTTCACCTACCAGTGCAAGGGGTAGGTTTGATCCCTGTTTAGGGAGCTAAGATCCCACATGCCTCAAGGAAGGCATATATATATATGTGTGTGTTTATATATATATATATAGTGTGTGTGTGTATATATATAACAGAAGCAATATTGTAACAAATTCAATAAAGATTTCTAAAAAATGGTCCACATCAAAAAAAAAAAAAAATCCTTAAGAAAAAGAAGGCAATTTATATCTGCCTCACAGCAAAACAAACTCACCCTTAACCCAAGACCCTCAAAAGCCTCATCCAATCATGGACTCAGGATCAAAATCCAATATTTTATGATATATATCAGATTTGAATGTGGTTCTCCTTGATCTGGAAACCTATGAACTAAAATGTGTGTTGTGTGTGTGTGTAATCTTTCCTTCACCCTTCACCCTTACCCCACATGGAATGATGGAACAAGGATATATTAGGTGCATTTAATACTCTTAATCAAAAAAGGGAAGATCAGAAGGCATTAGCATTCACTTCTTCTGAAATACCCTAGGGAAAATATAACCTGTCCCTGTACTCTGGGAGTAAGGCATTTTTCTTGGTTAGACTGTAATTTTGCTCCCTGGCAATGGGCCTCCAGTCTGTTGTTCTCTGCTGCTCTTGATTTCATGCTCTCAGGAAGTTTAGATTTCTGTCATTGTTATTGATCACGTCGAGAGTACATTGGAGAATATGCCCCTTTTCACGCTAAGAAGGTCTCTCAGCTACTTCCTGCCTATGAAATGTTGTTGGCTCAGAGGTCTTTTTATATCTCAGTCTCATTCTCTTTTAGTCCTATCTGGTGATCTTTTTTTTTTTTTTTTTTTGCCAGTACAATTCTCTCAAAAACATGGATTTTTAATGTATTTGTTTTCTGTAAATGCTACAAAGCCATACCCATAATTCCTTTGGGGACATGACATACTAAACTATTAAAAGGAACTTCCACCCATTAGCCTTCTGAGAGATCCTGCCCTTAAGTTTTCTAGAAGCCCCATTATCTCGCTGAGGGGATCTTCCAGGCATCGCCTTCTTTCAGATGTCTTACTAAAGGAAGTTACAGCAATGCCCTTAATTATATTTTTCCCCCAAGCTGAATCTGAGGTTCTTCCTGGCTGGAAATAAAAAACTTTGCTTTCCAGATAAGCAAGTTCAGGGCTCTTTGAAAGTGAAAGTGAAGTTGCTAAGTCGTGTCCGACTCTCTGCGACCCCATAGATAGCAGCCCACCAGGCTCCCCCATCCCTGGGATTCTCCAGGCAAGAACACTGGAGTGGGTTGCCATTTCCTTCTCCAATGCATGAAAGTGAAAAGTGAAAGTGAAGTCGCTCAGTTGTGTCCGACTCTAGCGACTCCATGGACTGCAGCCTACCAGGCACCTCTGTCCATGAGATTTTCTAGGCAAAAGTACTGGAGTGGGGTGTCATTAAACCCCTCTAAATTTTTGCAAGTTGCAAGGTTTTTATTTTTCCTGAATTAATCTCTTTCTTTAAAAAGGTGACAGCACCTTTTTAAATGGATCTAAAAGTGACATGCTAGTAACTTTCAACATAAGCCTAGAAACCACCCTGTCTTCCATGTTACCACAGGCAGCAGTGTTACCAAATACAGGTTGCCAGTTTTCCAGCTTCTGTAATAATTTTCATTCCATCTGCCACCTGTTCCCTACACTAATAGCATATATTTTACGGTCTTAACACAGTAGCATCCCAGTATTAGGTTTTCCGTATCAGCTAGCTGTGCTGCAAAACAAACAACCACAGAATCCCAGTGGCATGTAACAAGCTTTTCATTCGTAAGTCAGCAGGTCAGCTAGAGAAGCTCGGCTCCACATCACAGGTCTGTGTGCAAGTAGAGCAGTTCTTCTCCACAAATACTCATCCGGGCTGGGTCCCAGGTTGAGGGTAGCAGCTACCCTGGGGGAAAGCTTTTCACTGAGGTGACAGAAGTGTAAAAGCGCAAGCCCCATTTGTGCTCAGTCGCTATGTCATGTCTGACTCTTTGCAACCCCATAGGCGTAGCCTGCCCCATAGGCTCCTCTGTCCATGGAATTTTCCAGAATTTTGGAGTGGGGTGCCATTCCCTTCTCCAGGGTATCTTCCTGACCCAAGAATCTGTCTCCTACATTGGCAGGTGGATTCTTTACCATTAAGCCTCCAGGGAAGCCCTATAAGCCCCATTGCTGCTAAGCTGCTAAGTCGCTTCAGTCGTGTCTGACTCTGTGCGACCCCATAGATAGCAGCCCACCAGGCTCCCCCATCCCTGGGATTCTCCAGGCAAGAATACTGGAGTGGGTTGCCATTTCCTTCTCCAATGCATGAAAGTGAAAAGTGAAAGTGAAGTCGCTCCATCGTGTCTGACTCCTAGTGACCCCATGGACTGCAGCCCACCAGGCCCCTCCGTCCATGGGATTTTCCAGGCAAGAGTACTGGAGTGGGTTGCCATTGCCTTCTCCATTAGACAAGCACATTTCAAAACCCCTGCTTTCCATCACATCTACTAATGTCCCACTGGCCAAAGCAAGTCCCACTGCTGAGCCCAAAGTCAAAGTGTGAAAAAGTACACTCCCTTTTGTGTAAAGAACTTCAGAGTTAGAATGGTGTAGGATATGGATGCAAGGAGGGAAGAAGAATTGGGGCAAGGAATTTATCACATCCTGTGTGGTAATATGTGAGGTACTGGTTGCCAGGCTGCACTTCTGTCCTTCTGCTTCAAGAATATACAGCTTATCTAAGACTGTAGTGCCAAGCTGGAGTAAGCAGCAGCTTTTTAAAGATTCCTCGTGAGGAGGTCAGGGTAAGTGAGGGTCACCTAGCCCAGCTCCTAGTTGTTAGGCAGTGAACTTGTCTCTTATCTCCATCTCATCTAGTGCACTTTTATTCTCTATTCCTCAAAAGGATACAGACTCTCAATTGCTTCTACCTTCTTCACCACCTATGGGCCTGCAAGCCCATGACTCCACCTCCTTACTTTGTTATTTGCATTCCTCTTCTGTTCTTGGCTCACAGAAATGTTTATCTTATTAAACAAAGTTGTGTTTTTTTCTTTTCTAAGCTGTGTATATTGTTTTCTTTCCCATATTACATATCACAGCTTTAGATTTGGAGCAAGGAGATACCCTGAACCTTGAACTTCTGACAGCATTGCCACTCACAGTCCTAGAATCCTGTGTGAAGCTTCTCTTTTATTTTCTGTGATGGTCTTTAAACATAAAATGTGTTTTTAAATCTCGTGGCATTAAGTATGCCTAAATTTAGTGCACTACAAAAAATAACCAGTTTCTTGAAAGATAGACAAGATGTTCAAGTTCAGTACATTTTAAAAAAATGATCAGGAAAATTATATAAAGCAAAAATAGAAAATAGTCCTCTATTCTTGCCAGTAAATCTGATCACTAAAATAAACTATGAATACTTTAAAATGTATGTTTTAAATAGTAGTATATTTTATTACAAACCTGGTTATCCCATTCTCTTATCCAAACTTTCATCTGTTGTTTTTTTGACTTTTTATTATATAAAATTTATTATAGGAAAACTGAAGTATATAATATACACACAATAGTGTAATGACTTCTATGTACCCATGACTGAGCTTCATAATTATTTGTCATGGTATATCTTGTTTCATTTATAGCAGGGGTTGGGAAACTATGACCCACATAATAAATCCAGCCTACTGGCTATTTTTATAAATAAAGTTTTATTGGAACACAGTCATGCTCTTTTGTTTAAATGTCTATGCTTGCTTTCATGTCACAATAGCAGAAATGAGTAGTTACAGTAGAGATTGTATGGCCTACAAAGGAAGATCCTAAAATGTTTACTATCTAGCAGCTTACCACAAAAAGAAAAATATTTGCTGACTGCTGGACTATATACTCTCATCCACTTCCCTCAGCAAAAAATATCTTCCACATTTCATTTAAAAATTTTTCAGTATGTATTCTAAATGAAAAAGTTTAAGTTATTCAGTTGTGTCTGACTCTTTGCAACCCCATGGGCTGTAGCCTGCCAGGTTCCTCTGTCCATGGAATTCTCCCAGCAAGATCACTGGAGTGGGTTACCATTTCCTTCCCAGAGGGTCTTCCCAACCCAAGGATCAAAACTGGGTCTCCCACATTGCAGGCAGACTCTGCTGTCTGAGCCACCAGGGAAGCCCATTCTAAAAGGTAAGGACTCTAAAAAGTAATACCACTCTCACACTAAAGATTCAATAATTCCTTAATTTTATCTCTTCTACAAAATTTCTACTGAATAAAAAGTGGGAATTCTTGAATATTTCTTTTTTTTCCTAACTCATTATCCAGGTGCACTCATAGTTTTAACAAGCCACTTTCTTACCTTTGAAAGAGCTACAGACTTTTCTGTATTTCGTTAGTAGTTTATTCTCAATAATTTTAATATCTTAACAAACACTTTATCTGTCGACCCCAAAGAATAAAACATTCAGAATTTAACAAAGCATGTGAGAAAATTAATAAGCAATAATAGCACAATCATCAGATTTCAACAAAATTGCAATTTGAGATATGTTAAAGTTCCTATAAAAAACATGGCATATCAAAGCCATATCGCATTTTTAAAAGGCTAAGAGTTTTGTTTTGTTTTTTTTGCCACACTGGTTTTTCCTTTCTTGAGACCAAGGAGTTCACTTTTAGAAGTTTTAACATGTAAGTGATTATTAGAATTTCTATGTAATGTTTAATATTAAAATAGCTTTTTACTGTTTACATGTCAATTTTATGGGAGCTATCTCATTTAATACTTACAGCAACCTAGTATGATAGAGATTATTTTCATACTAAATGCTTCTACTGAGACACAAACCCATATTGTCTTCTTGAAGTCCACCAACCACACTGCTAAACTGGCAGTCACAAATTTTACCATAGAGCAGTTTTACACAGGTTTTATCACCTTTTATAGGCCCTGGTACTATAAATGCACTCTGCTATACATATCACTGCAGATGGTGACTGCAGCCATGAAATTAAAAGACGCTTACTCCTTGGAAAGAAAGTTAGGACCAACCTAGATAGCATATTCAAAAGCAGAGACATTACTTTGCCAACAAAGGTTCGTCTAGTCCAGGCTATGGTTTTTCCTGTGGTCATGTATGGATGTGAGAGTTGGACTGTGAAGAAGGCTGAGTGCTGAAGAATTGATGCTTTTGAACTGTGGTGTTGGAGAAGACTCTTGAGAGTCCCTTGGACTGCAAGGAGATCCAACCAGTCCATCCTAAAGGAGATCAGTCCTGGGTGTTCACTGGAAGGAATGATGCTAAAGCTGAAACTCCAGTACTTTGGCCCCCTCATGTGAAGAGTTGACTCATTGGAAAAGACCCTGATGCTGGGAGGGATTGGGGGCAGGAGGAGAAGGGGACGACAGAGGATGAGATGGCTGGATGGCATCACTGACTCGATGGATGTGAGTCTGAGTGAACTCTGGGAGTTGGTGATGGACAGGGAGGCCTGGCATGCTGCGATTCATGGGGTCGCAAAGAGTCAGACATGACTGAGCAACTGATCTGATCTGATGCATGGTATTATTAACTGCATTGCTTCTTAGATATGCTAAAGATAATCTGTACAGTGAAGATACTGCAGTGAACTCTTATGAACCTTTACATATTTTAGGAGCTTAGAATTTCAAGCACAGAGCGTGTATCTTTCAAATTCAAAGAGCAAAAAGTAATCCATTACATAGTTTTCATAAATTCTTCTTTAGCATTTCTTGTACATGTTTGTGATGGGTCCAGAGTACTAATAGAGATGGGGTCTTAGTAGAGGCTTAGAAAAATGGCTGATTTCACAGTTAGGGGGCTTCCCTTGTGGCTCAGCTGGTAAAGAATCTGACTGCAATGCTGGAGACCTAGGTTCGATCCCTGGGTTGGGAAGATCCCCAAGTAAGGAGTCTGCCTATAATGCAGGAGACCTAGGTTCTATCCCTGGGTCAGGAAGATCCCCTGGAGAAGGAAATGGCAACCCACTCCAGTACTCTTACCTAGATAATCCCATGGATGGAGGAGCCTGGCAGGTACAGTCCATGGGGTTGCAAAGAGTCGGACACAACTGAGCAACTTCACTTTCACTTCACAGTTAGGGCAGAGGAAATACAAGTAAACCTGGAACATCTTTTTGTGCTTGATATTAGGAAATGCCCTTCAAAATGATGAAGGGAACCATGTCAAAAGAACACATAAATCAGCTTGAAGTGAATGCCCCTAGATAAATCTGGAACAATTTGAGCACCAAAATAATAATAGTAATAAGTTATAACTCATTGAGTGAAATATGAATCTGAGTCATACTGATATAAATAAGTTGTAAGTTTGAAAAGAATGAGATACTTACATGGCCTCAAAGTACCTACCTATAAAATACTTATGGATTAAAAAGGGAAATGGGGTTACTTCATATTAGAGAGGCCTGGAAGACATTATTTTAATCAAATGATCAAAGTGAACACCCTAGTAATCAAGTAATCAGACAAACTAAAAATGTGGAACCCCCCCTTCCCCCAGTAGGAGATAATACTTTATCACTTCTATGAGATTCCTGCCAAAGGGGCATAATCTTTTAAGGTGACATTAGAGCCACAGTGGGAACATTCTAAAAATTACTTACCTATGATCTTCAAAAGTGTCAAAGTCATGAAAATCAAGGAAAGATGGAGGAACTGTTCCAGACTGAGGACTTGTAAAGAGACATAGAACTAACTACAACACTTAATTCTGGACCACACCCTTGTGCACTCATCTCACACGCTAGTAAAGTAATGCTCAAAATTCTCCAAGCCAGGCTTCAGCAATATGTGAACCGTGAACTTCCTGATGTTCAAGCTGGTTTTAGAAAAGGAATAGGAACCAGAGATCAAATTGCCGACATCTGCTGGATCATGGAAAAAGCAAGAGAGTTCCAGAAAAACATCTATTTCTGCTTTATTGACTATGCCAAAGCCTTTGACTGTGTGGATCACAATAAACTGTGGACAATTCTGAAAGAGATGGGAATACCAGACCACCTGACCTGCCTCTTTGACAAACCTGTATGCAGGTCAGGAAGCAACAGTTAGAACTGGACATGGAACAACAGACTGGTTCCAAATAGGAAAAGGAGTACATCAAGGCTGTATGTTGTCACCCTGTTTATTTAACTTATATGCAGAGTACATCATGAGAAATGCTTGACTGGAAGAAACACAAGCTGGAATCAAGATTGCCAGGAGAAATATTAATAACTTCAGATATGCAGATGACACCACCCTTATGGCAGAAAGTGAAGAGGAACTCAAAGAGCCTCTTGATGAAAGTGAAAGTGGAGAGTGAAAAAGTTGGCTTAAAGCTCAACATTCAGAAAACGAAGATCATGGCATCCGGTCCCATCACTTCATGGGAAATAGATGGGGAAACAGTGGAAACAGTGTCAGACTTTATTTTTCTGGGCTCCAAAATCACTGCAAATGGTGACTGCAGCCATGAAATTAAAAGACACTTACTCCTTGGAAGGAAAGTTATGACCAACCTAGATAGCATATTGAAAAGCAGAGACATTACTTTGCCAGCAAAGGTCCGTCTAGTCAAGGCTATGGTTTTTCCTGTGGTCATGTATGGATGTGAGAGTTGGACTGTGAAGAAGGCTGAGGGCCAAAAGAATTGATGCTTTGAACTGTGGTGTTGGAGAAGACTCTTGAGAGTCCCTTGGACTGCAAGGAGATCCAACCAGTCCATTCTGAAGGAGATCAGCCCTGGGATTTCTTTGGAAGGAATGATGCTGAAGCTGAAACTCCAGTACTTTGGCCACCTCATGTGAAGAGTTGACTCATTGGAAAAGACTCTGATGCTGGGAGGGATTGGGGGCAGGAGGAGAAGGGGACGACAGAGGATGAGATGGCTGGATGGCATCACTGACTCGCTGGATGTGAGTCTGAGTGAACTCCGGGAGTTGGTGATGGACAGGGAGGCCTGGCGTGCTGCGATTCATGGGGTCGCAAAGAGTCGGACACGACTGAGCGACTGAACTGAACTGAACTGAGACCCTTGTGCTATAAATGGCACTGAAACATTTGGCAACACTTGAGCAGGGTCTAAGGATTAGATGGTAGTAATGTATCAATGCTAGTTTCCTCATCTTGATGGGTTGTATTATGGTGAGACAGGAGAATGTCCTTGTACATAGGAAATACACATAATAGTATTGAAGGGTAATGGGGCAGTAGGTCAGGAACTTACTCCCAAATTATTCAAATAGCAAAAATTCTTAGTACTCTTTTTTCAAGCATCCTGTATGATTGACATTGATTCAAAATGAAAGGATTTCTTATGAAAATACAAAGTTAAATGCACACTAAGTTACAGCAAATTCTCACAGATCTCTCTCTCTCTTTTTTTTTTTTTTTTTTTTTTTTGGCCATGCATCATGCTGGATCATAGTTCTCTGACCAGAGATTGAACCTGTAACCTCTGCCTTGGAAGCTCAGTGTTAACCACCAGGGAAGTCCCTGTCACATTCTTCATTACAAAGATTTCTTGCTAGGCTTTCTACATGACAAAAACTAGTGGATCATTACTTGTCAACTTTTTGACTATTAAACAAGGCGATATTTTTTAGCATTAAAATTTTATGACTTGCTCTCTTGCCTTATCCACTTTCTGTTTCTTGATCAGCTAGCATATAATGAGGAGAGGTAGGGACTAAGAATGGCTCAGAAAGAACATTTGCAGAAGGCAAGATTGACATGTAGGACAAGTTTGTTTTGCCTCTGCCTCCGTTTTCTCTGCTGTTGTCTTTCCCTTTCAATCCTGGCCTCCCAGTGATCTGTGTCCAGTGTACTCCTATTGGATGGCTCTTCCTTTCTCAAAAGACTAACTCATTCTCACTGAGATGTTTGGACTTAAGGTGTCATGCTCCTCAAAGAGTTTGCAGTAGAAAGAATCCAATGGTTTTTTTGAGGCTTACTATGGTTCAGAGCACTTCCCAGAGAGTGGCAGAAGGCAGGTAAATAGTCTGTCAGCATTAGTAAGATGGATGTTTTTGGTACCCTACTGAGTCATCCGCATAGAGGGCAATCCTCTTCTCCATTTATACATCAATTGAAGTTTTCGTGTAATAAGTCCTTGGGGAAATATCTTGGGAAAAATAGTATTTGGAGCTACTTCTATTTGAAAAATTGTGATAAATTATTTACCACAAGCATTAGCAGATGAAAACATTTTTTGCAGAAACAGTGAGGTTTAATTCTTAGAGACATATTTCATTTGTTAACATCTATTTTCAGTGGACCATGGGCAATACAAGTCAATGTTTAGGTTAAGAAAGCAATAATTTATGTTTAAAACAGTGAGATTTAAAATTCTGCCAAATTAGGTAGTTTGGGACATCTCTAAATATTTTTTAAACTGTTCAAGTTAAATGTGATATGCTATCTGTTTTACAAATAACCTTCATTTCCATTTTTTTTTCCTTTACTAAGACAAAGTATTATTTGAATGTTGCAACTTAATGCTTCAAAGTCTTGTCTGAACAGAGCACTAAGCTTGTTGCTTTGTGTTTGTCCAATTATCTCTTTTCTGTTTTTTAAATTGGCCATTTATTGGTCATTTTTCAGTTTTTCCATTAGTCCCATTATTTTTTAACAATATGCCAGGTGGCACAGTAGTAAAGAATCCACCTGCTGATGCAGGAGACACAGGTCCCATCCCTGGGTTGGAAAGATCCCCTGGAGAAGGAAATGGCAAGCCACTCCAGTATACTGGGAAATCCCATGGACAGAGGAGACTGTCAGGCTACTGTCCATGGGGTTGCAAAAGAGTCAAACAGGACTTAGCAACTAAACAGCAACAACAACAAAAGTGATAGCTGATGGTTCCACCATTAGTGTTTTATGTGGATTTTTTTGCAGGGAGGGAGGGTGTTTGTTTTTTTGTAGTTTAAGATCATTTTATTGAGCGGGGAGAGGTGGGCTGAGGCAGGGCAACTACAGCTCCTCCAGCGTGGCCTCAGGGGGAAACACCCCCTCCCCGCCCCCATCCCTCTGTCCTTTGTGTTTTTGATTACCAGGACATGAGTTTTGTCAAAAGGCAATGGCACCCCACTCCAGTACTCTTGAAAATTCCATGGACGGAGGAGCCTGGTAGGCTGCAGTCCATGGGGTCGCGAAGAGTCGGACATGACTGAGCGATTTCACTTTCAGTTTTCACTTTCATGCATTGGAGAAGGAAATGGCAACCCACTCCAGTGTTCTTGCCTGGAGAATCCCAGGGACGGGGGAGCCTGGTGGGCTGCCGTCTCTGGGGTCACACAGAGTTGGACACGACTGAAGCGACTTAGCAGCAGCAGCAGCTGCAGCAGACCTCAGAAATCAGTTTTGTAAAACTTTGTTTTAGTTTAAAATATAAACTAGCCTCAGTTCTTTCATTTTAAAAATTATATTGCTGGTTCTGTTTAAGAATTGGGGTTATTTAATCTTCCTCATTCTGTGAGATTTTAGATCTACTCATGTAATCTCAGGTAGCAGATTGATTTTTATATTCTAGGACAATTCTAAAGGAACCAGCTAAAGATTGACATAGCTTTTTTTCCTCCTCTGTTAGCGATTTATGCATGTAGTGTTCTAATTAGTTTAAAGAAAAATGTCAAAGACCTTTCCCCAAAGAGTTTCCATCTACTCATGTAAGTAGAAGCAGAAGTACAGCACAAAATTAATTTGTATTGTCTAGTTCTCATTAACCAAATGAGTCACTTTTTAAAAGATTTTTAGGAGGTTACAAGGTAGTAAAATGTGTTTAGACTGGAATTCAGATGAGGATTAAGAAGGGGTTTGAACAATAACAAAAACAAACAGTGATTATCAAAATAGGGTAGAGATTCTAGAAACATGGTGATTATTGAAATAGAGTGGAAAATAAAAGTTTGCCCTCAGATAACTTTCTAATCTGTTCATGTTTTTGTTCACTAGTAGAGAGCATGACCTTTTAGAACTAACACCCAAAAAAGATGTCCTTTTCATTATAGGGGACTGGAATGCAAAAGTAGGAAGTCAAGAAACACCTGGAGTAACAGGCAAATTTGGCCTTGGAATATGGAATGAAGCAGAGCAAAGACTAATAGAGTTTTGCCAAGAAAATGCACTGGTCATAACAAACACCCTCTTCCAACAACACAAGAGAAGACTCTACACATGGACACCACCAGATGGTCAATACCGAAATCAGATTGATTATATTCTTTGCAGCCAAAGATGGAGAAGCTCTATACAGTCAGCAGAAACAAGACCAGGAGCTGACTGTGGCTCAGACCATGAACTCCTTATTGCCAAATTCAGACTTAGATTGAAGAAAGTAGGGAAAACCACTAGACCATTCAGGTATGACATACATCAAATCCCTTATGATTCTACAGTGGAAGTGAGAATTAAGGGCCTAGATCTGATAGACAGAGTGCCTGATGAACTATGGAATGAGGTTCATGACATTGTACAGGAGACAGGGATCAAGACCATCCCCATGGAAAAGAAATGCAAAAAACCAAAATGGCTGTCTGGGGAGGCCTTACAAATAGCTGTGAAAAGAAGAGAAGCGAAAAGCAAAGGAGAAAAGGAAAGATATAAGCATCTGAATGCAGAGTTCCAAAGAATAGCAAGAAGAGATAAAGCCTTCTTCAGCGATCAATGCAAAGAAATAGAGGAAAACAACAGAATGGGAAAGACTAGGGATCTCTTCAAGAAAATCAGAGATACCAAAGGAATATTTCATGCAAAGATGGGCTCGATAAAGGACAGAAATGGTATGGACCTAACAGAAGCAGAAGATATTAAGAGGAGATGGCAAGATACACAGAAGAACTGTACAAAAAAGATCTTCACGACCCAGGTAATCACGATGGTGTGATCACTGACCTAGAGTCAGACATCCTGGAATGTGAAGTCAAGTGGGCCTTAGAAATCATCACTACCAACAAAGCTAGTGGAGGTGATGGAATTCCAGTTGAGCTATTACAAATCCTGAAAGATGACGCTGTGAAAGTGCTGCACTCAATATGCCAGCAAATTTGGAAAACTCAGCAGTGGCCACAGGACTGGAAAAGGTCAGTTTTCATTCCAATTCCAAAGAAAGGCAATGCCAAAGAATGCTCAAACTACCACACAATTGCACTCATCTCACATGCTAGTAAAATAATGCTCAAAATTCTCCAAGCCAGGCTTCAGCAATATGTGAACCATGAACTTCCTGATGTTCAAGCTGGTTTTAGAAAAGGAAGAGGAACCAGAGATCAAATTGCCGACATCTGCTGGATCATGGAAAAAGCAAGAGAGTTCCAGAAAAACATCTATTTCTGCTTTATTGACTATGCCAATGCCTTTGACTGTGTGGATCACAATAAACTGTGGACAATTCTGAAAGAGATGGGAATACCAGACCACCTGACCTGTCTCTTGAGAAATTTGTATGCAGGTCAGGAAGCAACAGTTAGAACTGGACACGGAACAACAGACTGGTTCCAAATCGGAAAAAGGAGTACATCAAGGCTGTATGTTGTCACCCTGTTTATTTAACTTATATGCAGAGTACATCATGAGAAATGCTGGACTGGAAAAAACACAAACTGGAATCAAGATTGCCGGGAGAAATATCAACAACCTCAGATATGCAGATGACACCACCCTTATGGCAGAAAGTGAAGAGGAACTCAAAAGCCTCTTGATGAAAGTGAAAGTGGAGAGTGAAAAAGTTGGCTTAAAGCTCAACATTCAGAAAATGAAGATCATGGCATCTGGTCCCATCACTTCATGGGAAATAGATGGGGAAACAGTGGAAACAGTGTCAGACTTTATTTTTCTGGGCTCCAAAATCACTGCAAATGGTGACTGCAGCCATGAAATTAAAAGATGCTTACTCCTTGGAAGGAAAGTTATGACCAACCTAGATAGCATATTGAAAAGCAGAGACATTACTTTGCCAACAAAGTTCCGTCTAGTCAAGGCTATGGTTTTTCCTGTGGTCATGTATGGATGTGAGAGTTGGACTGTGAAGAAGGCTGAGCGCCAAAAGAATTGATGCTTTTGAACTGTGGTGTTGGAGAAGACTCTTGAGAGTCCCTTGGACTGCAAGGAGATCCAACCAGTCCATTCTGAAGGAGATCAGCCCTGGGATTTCTTTGGAAGGAATGATGCTAAAGCTGAAACTCCAGTACTTTGGCCACCTCATGGGAAGAGTTGACTCATTGGAAAAGACTCTGATGCTGGGAGGGATTGGGGGCAGGAGGAGAAGGGGACGACAGAGGATGAGATGGCTGGATGACATCACTGACTTGATGGACGTGAGTCTGAGTGAACTCCGGGAGTTGGTGATGGACAGGGAGGCCTGGCGTGCAGCGATTCATGGGGTTGCAAAGAGTCGGACACGACTGAGCAACTGATCTCATCTGATCTGAGAGAGCATTAAAGTCATATTTAAATCTTAGTTTCTGTTAACAGAAATGTCAGTAAAGTCAATGCATTTTACTAGGTAATAAAATGGCTTCATTTTCCTTTATTTCTTTCATATGTGTTGTGTCTCAAGGAGAAAACCAGAGCAAAAGGATATTGGTGCTTTAACATTTGGAGCATATTGTAAAAATTTGCAATATAAATTTTATGATTTTAGATCTTTTTTCTTCAATACTACACCATTCATCTGGGAATGCTGACTTCAGAGGATCTATAAGCACTTCACCTATGCCAAAAATAATCTAAACTCCATTGGAAAAAAGCACAGTTAACATTTTAATATGTGCTTTTTAGTCTTTTTTTTTTTTCTTTCATCTTTTTATCCCAGGCTTATAAGCTTTTTTTTTTTTTTTACACAAATGATATCATACCACTCATTTGATTTTAAAAGTTATTTTTAATTTAACTATATAACATGAATATTACTCCATGTTTTTATTATTCTTCTGCAACATGATTTTAAATAGCTATAAAGTATCCTATTGTATGGGGCTTCCCAAAGAAGAACCTGCTGGTGGTAAAGAAACTGCCTGCCAATGCAGGAGATGTAAGAGATGGCAGTTTTGATCCCTGGGTTGGGGAGATAAGATTCCCTGGAGAAGGGCATTGACCTCACTCTAGTATTCTTGCCTGGAGAATTCCATAGACAGAAGAGTCAAAGTAGGCTACAGTTTATAGGGTTGCAAAGAGTTGGATAAGACTGAAGCGACTTTAGCACACACATCCTATTGAATGAGCTATCACCTCACACCAGTCAGAATGGCTGTTGTCAAAAAATCTACAAACAGTAAATGCTGGAGAGGATGTGGAGAAAAGGGAACCCTCTTGCATAGTTGGTGGAAATGTAAATTGATACAGCCACCATGGAGAACAGTATGGAGATTTCTTTTTGAAAGAAAACTAGGAATTAAACTACCAAATGACCCAGCAATCCCACTTCTGGGCATATACCCTGAGAAAACCATTATACAAAAAGACACATGTACTTGTGATGTCCATTGCCACGCTATTCACAATAGCTAGGGCATGGAAGCAACCTAGATGTCTATAGACAGATGAATGAGATGAGTAAATATATACAATGGAATATTACTCAGCCATTAAAAGGAATGAATTTGAATCAGTTATAGTGAGGTGGATGAACTTAGAGCCTGTTATACAGAGTAAAGTAAATCAGAAAAACAATTATTGTATATTAACACATATGAATGGAATCTACAAAAATGGTACTAATGAACCTATTTGCAGGGTAGGAATAGAGATACAGTCATACAGAATAGAGTTATCAACACAGCAGGGGTAAGGAGAAGGTGGGACAAGTTGAGTAATGTTGAAACATGTACATTACCATATGTAGAACAGAGGGCTAGTGGGAAGTTGCTGTACAACACAGGGAGTTCAACCTGGTGCTCTGCGACAGCCTAGAGGGGTGGGACAGAGCTTCAAGAGGGAGGGACATACATATACCTATGTTGATTCATGTTATTGTATGGCAGAAACCAACACAACATTGCAAAGCAATCAAAAATTTTAAACAAGTATTCTCTTGTAGGTATGACCACAATTTGTTTAAAACCATTAACTTTTGTTTGACTTTTAGTTTGTCTTCAATTTCTTATTATTATGAACAACATCAAAATCATCAGAGAACAAGTTTATAGCTGAACATTTGGGCTACAGGCATATTTCACAAAGATAAATTCTCAGATGTGGACTAACTGGATCAAAGAATGTGTATGTTTTTCAGGCTTTTTATATATGTCACTAAGTTGCTTGCAGAAAGGCTGTACCAAATGATATTCCAATGAGCAATGTATAAAAGTATCTGTTTCCATACCTTCCCCAACATTGAATTTCATAACATTTTTACAGTCTTTGATAAATGAAGGGGAAAAACTGGTATCTTATTTTTCCTAACTAAAAATTACTTAACAGATTTTCTAATTATGCCAATCAATAATGTTCATTACAGAGAAATAGTTTACTAAAGATCAAAAAAGTAATCATAATGCCAAGAGCAACAGAAAACCAGCATTAACACATTCTTTTTATATACAGACATTTTGTTATGTCTTTTACTTTTGACATCATGCTTACATTAGATAGATTCGTACCAATATTCTCTTCTAATAATTTTAAGAATTGCTTAATTTTCAAATTTCTAACTGTGGTAAAACACTGATATAAAATTCACATCTTTTTAAGTATACATTTCAGTATTTTTATTATATTCACATCATTTTGCATATAACCATCATAACTTGTACATCTTGCAAAATTGAAAGTATTGGCATTATACAATTTTCCCCTTTCCCCAGCCCCTAGCAACCACTTTGTGTTTCTATGAATTTGACTACTTTATGTACCTCATATAAATGGAATTATATAGTATTTGCCCTCTCATGACTGGCTTATTTTGTTTAGCATAACATCTTCAAGTTCAACTATGTTATACCATGTGTCAGAATTTCTATTCACTTTAAGACTGGATATTCCATTGTACGTGTATGCCTGTGTGCTCAGTCTCTCAGTCATGTCTTACTCTTTGGGACCTCAAGGATTGTAGCCTGCTAGGCTCCTCTGTCTGTGGATTTTTCCAGGCAAAATACTGGAGTAGGTTGCCATTTCCTCATCCAGGGGATCTTCCTGACATGGGGATTGAACCCACATCTCCTGAGTCTCCTGCATTGGAAGGTGGATTCTTTACCACTAAGCCACCTGGGAAGCATTTCATCTCCTTTAGTCATATACTCATAAGTAGAATTAATGAATCATATGGTAATTTTATTTTTAATATTTTTGAGGGACTGCCATGCTGTTTTTCCATAGTGGCTGCACCATTTTACATTCCCATCAAGAGTGCATAAGAGTTCCAATTTCTCCACATTCTTGCCAACACTTGTTCTTTTCTGTTTTACTTGTTTTTTATGGTAACAATCCTGATGAGTGTGAGATGATAAATTATTTTTCTCTATCTGCCTTTCCCTCTCTTCCTCTTTCCACATCTTGAATCTGCTTCTCTTTAGTCACTAGCTATGATTTTGTGTCTGCTTTTACGCTATACACATAAAACTAGAAACGTGATCCCTGATACATCCAAGCTTATCCTTATAGCTTACTAACCAAACAGAAATACTGCTTCCTATAACCCCAGCTTGGAAAATCTCAGGAAAGGACACTGATTGGCACAAACTAAATCATACACCCATCCCCTGGACCAGTCACAACGGCCAAAAGGGTGTAGTGTGATTAACTCTTCTTGTTCCATATGCATGTCCTTTGGGGAAGTGGGGGTTACTGTATAACCGTATGTCACCTCCCATTCAGAGCATAAAGAGGATGAACGGCTTGCCCAAATGAGGAATGGTGTGAGAAGGACAAATATGACCATTTGTAGAATCACTGTGAACTGGGTAGCCAACTCAATGTGTGTCTACTACACAAAGAAGCCTTAATAGTTGTATCTAATATACATTTGAAACCTAGATTCAGATAAGATCAGTCACTCAGTCGTGTCCGACTCTTCGCGACCCCATGAATCACAGCACACAGGCCTCCCTGTCCATCACCAATGCCCGGAGTTCACTCAGACTCACGTCCATCGAGTCACTGATGCCATCCAGCCATCTCATCCTCTGTCGTCCCCTTCTCCTCCTGCCCCCAATCCCTCCCAGCATCAGAGTCTTTTCCAATGAGTCAACTCTTCGCAAGAGGGAGCCAAAGTACTGGAGTTTCAGCTTTAGCATCATTCCTTCCAAAGAAATCCCAGGGCTAATCTCCTTCACAATGGACTAGTTGGATCTCCTTGCAGTCCAAGGGACTCTCAAGAGTCTTCTCCAACACCGCAGTTCAAAAGCATCAATTCTTCAGCGCTCAGCCTTCTTCACAGTCCAACTCTCACATCCATATATGACCACAGGAAAAACCATAGCCTTGACTAGACGGAACTTTGTTGGCAAAGTAATGTCTCTGCTTTTCAATATGCTATCTAGGTTGGTCATAACTTTCCTTCCAAGGAGTAAGCGTCTTTTAATTTCATGGCTGCAGTCACCACTTGCAGTGATTTTGGAGCCCAGAAAAATAAAGTCTGACACTGTTTCCACTGTTTCCCCATCTATTTCCCATGAAGTGATGGGACCAGAGGCCATGATCTTCATTTTCTGAATGTTGAGCTTTAAGCCAACTTTTTCACTCTCCACTTTCACTTTCATCAAGAGGCTTTTGAGTTCCTCTTCACTTTCTGCCATAAGGGTGGTGTCATCTGCATATCTGAGGTTATTAATATTTCTCCCGGCAATCTTGATTCCAGCTTGTGTTTCTTCCAGTCCAGTATTTCTCATGATGTACTCTGCATATAAGTTAAATAAGCAGGGTGACAATATACAGCTTTGATGTACTCCTTTTCCTATTTGGAACCAGTCTGTTGTTCCGTGTCCAGTTCTAACTGTTGCTTCCTGACCTGCATACAGGTTTCTCAAGAGGCAGGTCAAGTGGTCTAGTATTCCCATCTCTTTCAGAATTGTCCACAGTTTATTGTGATCCACACAGTCAAAGGCTTTGGCATAGTCAATAAAGCAGAAATAGATGTTTTTCTAGAACTCTCTTGCTTTTTCCATGATCCAGCAGATGTTGGCAATTTGATTTCTGGTTCCTCTTCCTTTTCTAAAACGAGCTTGAACATCAGGAAGTTCATGGTTCACATATTGCTGAAGCCTGGCTTGGAGAATTTTGAGCATTACTTTACTAGCATGTGAGATGAGTGCAATTGTGTAGTAGTTTGACCATTCTTTGGCCTTGCCTTTCTTTGGAATTGGAATGAAAACTGACCTTTTCCAGTCCTGAGGCCACTGCTGAGTTTTCCAAATTTGCTGGCATATTGAGTGCAGCACTTTCACAGCGTCATCTTTCAGGATTTGGAATGGCTCAACTGGAATTCTATCACCTCCACTAGCTTTGTTCGTAGTGATGCTTTCTAAGGCCCACTTGACTTCACATTCCAGGATGTCTGACTCTAGGTCAGTGATCACACCATCGTGATTATCTGGGTCGTGAAGATCTTTTTTGTACAGTTCTTCTGTGTACTCTTGCCATCTCTTCTTAATATTTTCTGCTTCCGTTAGGTCCATACCATTTCTGTCCTTTATCGAGCCCATCTTTGCATGAAATGTTCCTTTGGTATCTCTGATTTTCTTGAAGAGATCTCTAGTCTTTCCCATTCTGTTGTTTTCCTCTATTTCTTTGCACTGATCGCTGAAGAAGGCTTTCTTATCTCTTCTTGCTATTCTTTGGAACTCTGCATTCAGATGCTTATATCTTTCCTTTTCTCCTTTGCTTTTCACTTCTCTTCTTTTCACAGCTATTTGTAAGGCCTCCCCAGACAGCCATTTTGGTTTTTTGCATTTCTTTTCCATGGGGATGATCTTGATCCCTGTCTCCTGTACAGTGTCACGAACCTCATTCCATAGTTCATCAGGCACTCTGTCTATCAGATCTAGGCCCTTAAATCTATTTCTCACTTCCACTGTAGAATCATAAGGGATTTGATGTATGTCATACCTGAATGGTCTAGTGGTTTTCCCTACTTTCTTCAATTTAAGTCTGAATTTGGCAATAAGGAGTTCATGGTCTGAGCCACAGTCAGCTCCTGGTCTTGTTTTTGCTGACTGTATAGAGCTTCTCCATCTTTGGCTGCAAAGAATATAATCAATCTGATTTCGGTATTGACCATCTGGTGGTGTCCATGTGTAGAGTCTTCTCTTGTGTATTCTTGGGATATCATTTTCTTGGGGGATAGCATTTTCTTGGCAAAACTCTATTAGTCTTTGCTCTGCTTCATTCCATATTCCAAGGCCAAATTTGCCTGTTACTCCAGGTGTTTCTTGACTTCCTACTTTTGCATTCCAGTCCCCTATAATGAAAAGGACATCTCTTTTGGGTGTTAGTTCTAAAAGGTCTTATAGGTTTCATAGAACCGTTCAACTTCAGCTTCTTCAGCATTACTGGTTGGGGCATAGACTTGGATTACTGTGATATTGAATGGTTTGCCTTGGAAACGAACAGAGATCATTCTGTCATTTTTGAGATTGCATCCAAGTACTGCATTTCAGACTCTTTTGTTGACCATGATGGATACTCCATTTTTTCTGAGGGATTCCTGCCTGCAGTAGTAGATATAATGGTCATCTGAGTTAAATTCACCCATTCCAGCCCATTTCAGTTCACTGATTCCTAGAATGTCGACATTCACTCTTGCCATCTCTTGTTTGACCACTTCCAATTTGCCTTGATTCATGGACCTCACATTCCAGGTTCCTATGCAATATTGCTCTTTACCTAGGTTGGTAGAAGCATCGGACCTTGCTTCTATCACCAGTCACATCCGCAGCTGGGTATTCTTTTTGCTTTGGCTCCATCCCTTCATTCTTTCTGGAGTTATTTCTCCACTGATCTCCAGTAGCATATTGGGCACCTACTGACCCAGGGAGTTTCTTTTTTAGTATCCTATCATTTTGCCTTTTCATACTGTTCATGGGGTTCTCAAGGCAAGAATACTGAAGTGGTTTGCCATTCCCTTCTCCAGTAGACCACATTCTGTCAGATCTCTCCACAATGACCCGCCCATCTTGGGTTGCCCCACGGGCATGACTTAGTTTCATTGAGTTAGACAAGGCTGTGGTCCTAGTGTGATTAGATTGACTAGTTTTCTCGTCCAAGGTAAGGAGCAATGGCTGTGCTTTGCTTGAGCAGCCGTGAAGAGATACCCCACGCCCAAGGTAAGAGAAACCCAAGTAAGACGGTAGGTGTTGCAAGAGGGCATCAGAGGACAGACACACTGAAACCTTGATTACTAGATTTTAAATTCTTCATTCCCTGATGTCTTATTTTTCTCCTCTTTTGCAAAAGAAATACAAAAGAGAAGACGACGACTCTGATAAATGATTTTCTTCATTCCAAGCTGCCTATCTTCTTTCAGGTTCATTGTCTAAAGACAAAGCCTGGTATTTGATGAGAGGTGTATTCTATTTGAAGAGAGTTTTTAACTAGGAATTGTATATTCACCTGCAGCATTTCAAAACTTATGTTTATACTCTTGTTCATGTACTTTTCAATTCTATCATCTCTGAGAAGGTCAAATATTACATACCATCTGTTTCTATGAATAAAAAGTATGTTTTCTGATGAACAGAGCTTTTTGTCACTAAGAAAATCAGACTTTTTTTTTTAAGTAACATGATTTTAAACCCCTGTGGTAGTTAACCAAATTATATAATTTCATCAGTGTTAAATGAAATAGAGGTTCATATACTGCTCTTGCTAAATAAATGTTATATTTAAATTTAATGCATTAATTTACTTCCTTAAAAATGAAACCAAATTTTATTTATGTCAAGGAAATTTCTGTTATCTTGTTAAGCACTTAACAAGTGCTTATAATTTTTAAAATAATTTGATATTAATACTCTTCTATATATCAGAAATAAACTTGCTTAAAATTCTTTTTTTAAATACATCAAATTATTTAACTGCTGATTCCGAGGCTGTAAACCTTCAAAGCCATGAAACAGTGATAATGGTTAATGTAAATTAACTTGTGGAAAAAGAGATACAGGAAAAAATCTCCAGTGTCTCACAGAGTGCCTATAATGGAACAGGAGAATAAAGTCAGGTTTTCTTGATGTCGCCATTCTGCTCTGGATCAGTTTCATTATAGCATTATTAGAAATTGTACTTCCTCTAAATATAAGACCAAATTAACATGAGAGAGGGCGGTCCTAAGATGGCGGAGGAATAGGACGGGGAGACCACTTTCTCCCCCACAAATTCATCGAAAGAACATTTAAACGCTGAGTAAATTCCACAGATCAACTTCTGAATGCCGGCAGAGGACATCAGGCACCCAGAAAAGAAGCCCAGTGTCTTCGAAAGTAGCTAGGAAAAAATGTAAAAGATAAAAAAAGAGATAAAAGAGGTAGGGATGGAGCTCTGTCCCAGGAAGGGAGTCTTAAAAAGAGATAAGTTTCCAAACACCAGGAAACACTCTCACTGCCGAGTCTGTGGTTAGCCTTGGAACCACAGAGGGCAACATAACTGGGAGGAAAAATAAATAAATAATTAAAACCCACAGATTATGTGCCCAATGGCAACTCCCCCAGCAGAGAAGCAGCGCAGACACCTACACCCACCACTAGCAAGCCGGAACTGGGCAGGGAGGCACGGGCTGCATTGCTTAGAGTAAGGACCAGGCCTGAATGCCCCGAGGACAATCGGAGGGAACTAACTTGGGCTAGCAACCCACTCCGGTGTTCTTGCCTGGAGAATCCCAGGGACGGGGGAGCCTGGTGGGCTGCTGTCTATGGGGTCGCACAGAGTCGGACATGACTGAAGTAACTTAGCAGTAGCAGTAGCAGCCAACTTTAGGCAATGGCAACCCACTCCAGTAGTCTTGCCTGGAAAATCCCATGGACGGAGGAGCCTGGTAGGCTGCAGTCCATGGGGTCGCTGAGAGTCGGACACGACTGAGCGACTTCACTTTCACTTTTCACTTTCATGAAGTGGAGAAGGAAATGGCAACCCACTCCCGTGTTCTTGCCTGGAGAATCCCAGGCACAGGGGAGCCTGGTGGGCTGCCGTCTATGGGATCGCACAGAGTCGGATATGACTAAAGCGACTTAGCAGCAGCAGCAGCAAACCAGACTGTGGGATAGCTACCACACGAAAAGCCCTAACCTAAGACACCACCAGGCCCGCTCACAGAACAAAGGACTGAACAGAGCTAGCTGGCTGCAGACCATCCCCCTCCGGTGACAGGCAGCCAGAGCCAGACGGGGGCAGTTGCAGCCCCAGAGAGGCATTATCTACCAAACTGCAAGCAGGCTTCGTTGCTAACCAAGACTTCTTGGGGTTCTGGACAGTCAACATCTGCCTGAGAAGGTGCGCCAGTTGTACACCCAGAAAACTGAGCAGCAGGGACGGGGGAGACGATAAGTCACAGAGACCATGCTCACCAAACAGCTCATCATCTGAGCTGCTCAGATTTGGGAAGGGCACAAAACGCAGGCCCAACCAAGTCTGTGTCTCTGAGGACTAACCGGAGTACCTGAACTTGAGTGGCTTAGACCTGGGAGGTGCATGCAGCCCAGGGCCGGCTTCGGATGGTTCCCGGCAGAGCAACTTAGAGCCTGAGCAGTGTGGGCAGGGAGGGCACACGCGCCGTGAGCGGGGGCAGGCCCAGTGTGACTGAGACACTGCGAGCACACGCCAGTGTTATTTGTTTGCAGCGCCCCTCTTTCCCCACAGTGCGACTGAACAAGTGAGCCTAAAAAGTGTCCACCACCGCCCCCTTGTGTCAGGGTGGAAGTTAGACACTGAAGAGACCAGCAAACAGAAAAAGCTAAAACAGAGGGAACCGCCTTGGAAGTGACAGGTGAAGTAGATTAAAACCCTGTAGTTAGTACCGACTATATGGGAAGGGGCCTATAGATCTTGAGAAATATAAGCCGGACCAAGAAACTATCCAAAAACGAACTGACCCCACACTGCCCACAACAACACCAGAGAAAGTCCTAGATATATATTTACTATTTTTACAATTAAAAAAAAATTTTAAGTCCTCTATTACTCCTTTAATTTTCATTTTTATAACCTACTATTACTTTGAAAAAAAAAAAGAGGCCCTATTTTTTAAAGCAAACTTGATATATATATATATTGTAATTTTGTGACTTTTTTTTCTTTTCTTTAATATTGTATTTTTGAAAATTCAACCTCTATGTTAGATTTTTAATCTTTGCTTTTTGGTATTTGTTATCAATTTTGTACCTTTAAGAACCCAATCTTCAGTACCCATTTTTACTTGGGAGCGAGATTACTGGCTTGACTGCTCTCTCCCTCTTTGGACTCTCCTTTTTCTCCACCAGGTCACTTCTATCTCCTCCCTCCCCCTTCTCTTCTCTACCCAACTCTGTGAATCTCTTTGTGTGTTCCAGATGGTGGAGAACACTTAGGGAACTGATTACTGGCTGGATCTGTCTCTCTCCTTTTGATCCCCCCCCTTTATCCTCCTGGCCACCTCTGTCTCCTTCCTCCCTCTTCTCTTCTCTGTATAACTCCGTGAACGTCTCTGAGTGGTCCAGACTGTGGCGTGCACATAAGGAAGTGATTACTGGCTAGCTTGCTCTCTCCTCTTTTGATTCCACCTCATCTCATTTAGATGACCTCTAACTCCCTCCTCCCTCTTCTCTTCTCCCTGTAACTCTGTGAACCTCTCTGGATGTCCCTCACTGTGGAGAAACTTTTCATCTTTAACCTAGATGTTTTATCAATGGTGCTATATAGATGGAGAAGTCTTGAGACCACTGTAATAATAAGACTGAAAACCAGAAGCCGGAGGCTTAAATCCAAATCCTGAGAACACCAGAGAACTCCTGACTCCAGGGAACATTAATCGACAGGAGCTCATCAAATGCCTCCATACCTACATTGAAACCAAGCACCACCCAAGGGCCAACAAGTTCCAGACTAAGACATACCATGCAAATTCTCCAGCAACACA
Source organism: Bubalus bubalis (assembly GCF_019923935.1). Classification (NCBI taxonomy): domain Eukaryota; kingdom Metazoa; phylum Chordata; class Mammalia; order Artiodactyla; family Bovidae; genus Bubalus; species Bubalus bubalis. The sequence goes on along the minus strand of NC_059158.1, from coordinate 70,875,155 downwards.
GGAACACAGCCCTGAACTTCAATATACTGGCTGCCCAAAGTTACTCCAAAACCATTGATATCTCATAACTCATTACTGGACATTTCATTGCACTCCAGAGAGAAGAAATCCAGCTCCACCCACCAGAACACCAACACAAGCTTCCCTAACCAGGAAACCTTGACAAGCCACCCGTACAACCCTACCCACAGTGAGGAAACTCCACAATAAAGAGAATTCCACAAACTGCCAGAATACAGAAAGGCCACCCCAAACATAGCAATATAAACAAGATGGAGAGACAGAGGAATACCCAGCAGGTAAAGGAACAGGATAAATGCCCACCAAACCAAACAAAAGAGGAAGAGATAGGGAATCTACCTGATAAAGAATTTCAAATAATGATAGTGAAAATGATCCAAAATCTTGAAATCAAAATGGAATCACAAATAGCCTGGAGACAAGGATTGAGAAGAGGCAAGAAAGGTTTAACAAGGGTAAAAGCAAGGTTTATTTCTTCTTATTAGAAGAAATAAAAAAGAGTCAATATATAATGAATAATGCAATAAATGAGATCAAAAACACTCTGGAGGCAACAAATAGTAGAATAACAGAGGCAGAAGATAGGATTAGTGAAGAATAAGATAGAATGGTAGAAATAAATGAATCAGAGAGGAAAAAAGAAAAACGAATTAAAAGAAATAAGGACAATTTTAGAGACCTCTGGGACAATGTTAAACTCCCCAACATTCGAATCATAGGAGTCCCAGAAGAAGACAAAAAGAAAGACCATGAGAAAATACTTGAGGAGATAATAGTTGAAAACTTCCCTAAAATGGGGAAGGAAATAATCACCCAAGTCCAAGAAACCCAGAGAGTCCCAAACAGGATAAACCCAAGGCGAAACACCCCAAGACACATATTAATCAAATTAACAAAGATCAAACACAAAGAACAAATATTAAAAACAGCAAAGGAAAAACAACAAATAACACACAAGAAAATTCCCATAAGGATAGCAGCTGATCTTTCAATAGAAACTCTTCAGGCCAGGAGGGAATGGTAGGAAATACTTAAAGTGATGAAAGAAAATAACCTACAGCCCAGATTACTGTACCCAGCAAGGATCTCATTCAAATATAAAGGAGAAATCAAAAGCTTTACAGACAAGCAAAAGCTGAGAGAATTCAGCACCACCAAACCAGCTCTCCAACAAATGCTAAAGGATCTTCTCTAGACAGGAAACACAAAAAGGGTGTATAAACTCAAACCCAAAACAATAAAGTAAATGGCAATGGGATCATACTTATCAATAATTACCTTAAATGTAAATGGGTTTAATGCCCCAACCAAAAGAAAAAGACTGGCTGAATGGGTACAAAAACAAGACCCCTATATATTTTGTCTACAAGAGATGCATCTCAAAAGAGGGGACACATACAGACTGAAAGTGAAGGGCTGGAAAAAGATATTCCACACAAATAGAAACCAAAAGAAAGCAGGAGTAGCAATACTCATATCAGATAAAATATACTTTAAAACAAAGGCTGTGAAAAGAGACAAAGAAGGTCACTACATAATGATCAAAGGATCAATCCAAGAAGAAGATATAACAATTATAAATATATATGCACCCAACATAGCACCACAATATGTAAGACAAACGCTAACAAGTATGAAAGGGGAAATTAACTATAACACAATAATAGTGGGAGACTTTAATACCCCACTCACACCTATGGATAGATCAACTAAACGGAAAATTAACATGGAAACACAAACTTTAAATGATACAATAGACCAGTTAGACCTAATTGATATCTATAGGACATTTCACCCCAAAACAATGAATTTCACCTTTTTCTCAAGCTCACATGGAAGCTTCTCCAGGATAGATCACATCCTGGGCCATAAATCTAGCTTGGTAAATTTAAAAAAAACTGAAATCATTCCAAGCATCTTTTCTGACCACAATACAGTAAGATTAGATCTCAATTACAGGAGAAAAACTATTAAAAATTGCAACGTATGGAGGCTTAACAACACGCTGCTGAATAACCAACAAATCACAGAAGAAATCAAAAAAGAAATCAAAATATGCATAGAAAAGAATGAAAATGAAAACACAACAACCTCAAACCTGTGGGACACTGTAAAAGCAGTGCTAAGGGGAAAGTTCATAGCAATACAGGCATGCCTCAAGAAACAAGAAAAAAGTCAAATAAATAACCTAACTCTACACCTAAAGCAACTAGAAAAGGAAGAAATGAAGAACCCCAAGGTTAGTAGAAAGAAAGAAATCTTAAAAATTAGGGCAGAAATAAATACAAAAGAAACAAAAGAGACCATAGCAAAAATCAACAAAGCCAAAAGCTGGTTCTTTGAAAGGATAAATAAAATTGACAAACCATTAGCCAGACTCATCAAGAAACAAAGGGAGAAAAATCAGATCACTAAAATTAGAAATGAAAATGGAGAGATCACAACATACAACACAGAAATACAAAGGATCATAAGAGACTACTATCAGCAATATATGCCAATAAAATGGACAACTTTGAAGAAATTGACAAATTCTTAGAAAGGTACAACTTTCCAAAACTGAACCAGGAAGAAACAGAAAATCTTAACAGACCCATCACAAGCATGGAAATAGAAACTGTAATCAGAAATCTTTCAGCAAACAAAAGCCCGGGTCCAGACGGCTTCACAGCTGAATGCTACCAAAAATTGAGAGAAGAGCTAACACCTATCCTACTCAAACTCTTCCAGAATATTGCAGAGGAAGGTAAACTTCCAAACTCATTCTATGAGGCCAACATCACCCTAATACCAAAACCTGACAAAGATCCCACAAAAAAGAAAACTACAGGCCAATATCACTGATGAACATAGATGCAAAAATCCTTAACAAAATTCTAGCAATCAGAATCCAACAACACATTAAAAAGATCATACACCATGACCAAGTGGGCTTTATCCCAGGGATGCAAGAATTCTTCAATATCCGCAAATCAATCAATGTAATACACCACATTAACAAATTGAAAAATAAAGGCCATATGATCATCTCAATAGATGCAGAGAAAGCCTTTGACAAAATTCAACATCCATTTATGATCAAAACTCTGCAGAAAGCAGGAATAGAAGGAACATACCTCAACATAATAAAAGCTATGTAAGATAAACCCACAGCAAACATTAGCCTCAATGGTGAAAAATTGAAAGCATTTCCCCTAAAGTCAGGAACAAGACAAGGGTGCCCACTTTCACCACTACTATTCAACATAGTTTTGGAAGTTTTAGCCACAGCAATCAGAGCAGAAAAAGAAATAAAAGGAATCCAAATTGGAAAAGAAGTAAAACTCTCACTGTTTGCAGATGACATGATCCTCTACATAGAAAACCCTAAAGACTCCACCAGAAAATTACTAGAGCTAATCAATGAATATAGTAAAGTTGCAGAATATAAAATCAACACACAGAAATCCCTTGCATTCCCATACACTAATAATGAGAAAACAGAAAGAGAAATTAAGGAAACAATTCCATTCACCATTGCAACGAAAAGAAAAAAATACTTAGGAATGTATCTACCTAAAGAAACTGAAGACCTATATATAGAAAACTATAAAACACTGGTGAAAGAAATCAAAGAGGACACTAATAGATGGAGAAATATGCCATGTTCATGGATCGAAAGAATCATATAGTGAAAATGAGTGTACTATTCAAAGCAATCTATAGATTCAATGCAATCCCTATCAAGCTACCAACAGTATTTTTCACAGAGCTAGAACAAATAATTTCACAATTTGTATGGAAATACAAAAAAACCTCAAATAGCCAAAGCAATCTTGAGAAAGAAGAATGGAACTGGAGGAATCAACCTGCCTGACTTCAGGCTCTACTACAAAGCCACAGTCATCAGGACAGTATGGTACTGGCACAAAGACAGAAATATAGATCAGTGGAACAAAATAGAAAGCCCAGAGATAAATCCACACACCTATGGACACCTTATCTTTGACAAAGGAGGCAAGGATATACAATGGAGTAAAGACAATCTCTTTAACAAGTGGTGCTGGGAAAACTGGTCAACCACTTGTAAAAGAATGAAACTAGAACACTTTCTAACACCATACACAAAAGTAAACTCAAAATGGATTAAAGATCTAAACGCAAGACCAGAAACTATAAAAGCCTTAGAGGAGAACATAGGCAAAACACTCTCTGACATAAATCACAGCAGGACCCTCTATGACCCACCTCCCAGAATATTGGAAATAAAAGCAAAAATAAACAAATGGGACCTAATTAAAATTAAAAGCTTCTGCACAACAAAGGAAAGTATAAGCAAGGTGAAAAGACAGCCTTCAGAATGGGAGAAAATAATAGCAAATGAAGCAACTGACAACTAATGTAAAAAATATACAAGCAACACCTGCAGCTCAATTCCAGAAAAATAAATGACCCAATCAAAAAATGGGCCAAAGAACTAAATAGACATTTCTCCAAAGAAGACATACAGATGGCTAACAAACACATGAAAAGATGCTCAACATCACTCATTATCAGAGAAATGCAAATCAAAACCACAATGAGGTACCATTTCACACCAGTCAGAATGGCTGCTATCCAAAATTCTACAAGCAATAAATGCTGGGAAGGGTGTGGAGAAAAGGGAACCCTCTTACACTCTTGGTGGGAATGCAAACTAGTACAGTCACTATGGAGAACAGTGTGGAGATTCATTTAAAAACTAGAAATAGAACTGCCTTATTACCCAGCAATCCCACTGCCAGGCGTACACACTGAGAAAACCAGAATTGAAAGAGACACGTGTACCCCAATGTTCATCACAACACTGTTTATAATAGCTAGGACATGGAAGCAACCTAGATGAATGAATCCATTCATCAGCAGATGAATGGATAAGAAAACTGTGGTACATATACACAATGGAGTATTACTCAGCCATTAAAAAGAATACATTTGAATCAGTTCTAATGAGGTGGATGAAACTGGAGCCTATTATACAGAGTGAAGTAAGCCAGAAAGAAAAACACCAATACAGTATACTAACGCATATATATGGAATTTAGAAAGATGTTAACAATAACCCTGTATGCGAGACAGCAAAAGAGACACAGATGTATAGAAGAGTCTTTTGGACTCTGTAGGAGAGGGAGAGGGTGGGATGATTTGGGAGAATGACATTGAAAAATGTATAATATCATATAAGAAGTGAATCGCCAGTCCAGGTTCAATACAGGATGGTTGGGGCTGGTGCACTGGGATGACCCAGAGGGATGGTACAGGGAGGGAGGTGGGAAGGGGGTTCAGGATGGGGACCACGTGTACACCCGTGGTGGATTCAGGTTGATGTATGGCAAAACCAATTCAATATTGTAAATTAATTAGCCTCCAATTAAAATAAATTTACATTAAAAAAAATTAACATGAGATTTTAAGTGAGCAATATATTAAACTACACATTGGCATAAAAAGATAATAATGCTTTCCCAGATAAAGGAAAGATAACTAATTTATGATGATAATGAGTATAGTAGTCAATGTTTATTATTTATGAATAAATTATAATTGATTCTTGAAATAATATCATAACTGGCATATTCTTACTTAAGATACTATGTTAATCACAAATCAGACCTCTGGTGAAATTGCGTTTAAATGTCTAAAATAATATGTAATAAAACAGTTGATTAGGGATAAGGCCAGCTTTGAGCATTTGTTGTTATTGCAAATATGTTCACTGTGTTTATGATTTATACTTCTACATTTCAAAAACAAATTTAGACTACTAAAATAAAATACATCATCAAATATAACAAAGCAACTAATGAAAATGAAAGGACTTGAGAAATTATCAATTTACACTTTTCTTTTTGAAACTCGTTTCCTCAAAGAACTGTGACTTTCACATCTTACTCATCTCAGTATGATCAGGACTAGCACAGTACTTGGCTTATGAAGGCTCTCAGGAAACGTGTGTTGAATGAAAGGAAGAATGAAAATAACAACCGGAAAAAAATTAAAAGGAGTGAAAAGTACGGGAAGAGAGAACAGAAAAGTGGGGAGGGAGGTGAGAGAGGGGAGGAAGATTTTAAACTTTTTGTTTTCAGTTTCATTGTAGGTCTAATGTCACTTGATTAGAGAAAATGCATCAGAGTCCCTAAGACCTGGAGGCAGGGGAAAGGGGAATTCTAGAGGACCACATACCAGAAGGCACCACGATCCTCCTGCTGGGACCTCCTACATCTCCACTGAAGACAGCTGTGTAAATAACTACAGACAGGACAAGCTGAGGAGTCTCAACCTGTCCACCTCTTGGTCTTTCTTTGAAATGACTGCTTTGTACATTGAATTCTCAAGGGTTTTCAAAGCCAGAAAAGAGAGAAAGGAGGGTGCCATTCTCAATTCCTCCCCCTGACACCAACCATCACCTCCAAATATGATCATTCACTGTTGAATTTTGTTTCCGAGTGCCTATCACACCTCTTTCAATTCTAATCTCGGGTCTCTGATGTTAAAACAGGACATAATATCCTGAAAACTTTACTGAATCTCCAAATTTATAAGTACTTCTCAAGTAGGTATTAATAGATTCTCCCATAACATATAACTGAAATTTTTAACTGCCCCTATCGGAATCTTGTGGCTTAGCTGGTAAAGAATCCGCCTGCAATGTGGGAGACCTGGGTTCGATCCCTGGGTTGGGAAGATCTGCTGGAGAAGGGAAAGTCTACCCACTCCAGTATTCTGGCCTGGAGAATTCCATGGACTGTAAAGTCCATGGGGTCACAAAGAGTCAGGCACGACTAAATGACTTTCACTTCCACTTTCATCAGAGTCTTAATAATAAATGCAGGATTAAGGTCCATTTCTAAGCTCTTAGCATTAATTCAAGTACCAAAATAAAGTGTATTCTACATTTCCATTTTATCATTATTGTGATAACACTACTACCAAGTCCATCCTGAATCTGTGTATGTGATGGGGAATGCCATCCTCACTAAGATGCATGCAATGCTTTCTCATTAGTTTTCTGATTCATATCAGATCTATCCAAAAAGCAAAAATCAAAAAGTTCCCTAACAAATTGTGTTGTAAAGAGCTTGGGAAACAAACACTCTCATCCTTTGTGAATACAAATTCATACAAACACTTTGGAAGACAATTAGGCAATTTTATCAAAAATTTAAAAACATATATACCTATAGACAGCAATTCCACTATGGGAAGTTATTTTATAGATATATTTGCATGTCTGTGAAATAATTTATATACTAGAACACATGCTAGCCAAAAATTATAAACAAACTAAATAGTCATCATTAAGGAACTGTGATAGGAGAAGGCAATGGCACCCCACTCCAGTACTCTTGCCTGGAAAATCCCATGGATGGAGGAACCTGGAAGGCTGCAGTCCATGGGGTCACTAAGAGTCTGACATGACTGAGCGACTTCACTTTCACTTTTCACTTTCATGCATTGGAGAAGGAAATGGCAACCCACTCCAGTATTCTTGCCTGGAGAATCCCAGGGATGGGGGAGCCTGGTGGGCTGCCGTCTCTGGGGTCGCACAGAGTCGGACACGACTGAAGCGACTTAGCAGCAGCAGCAGCAGCAAGGAACTGTGATACAGTTCATTGTATATGTCAGTTTGCCTGGGCCATAGTGCCCAGGTATTTAGTTAAACATTATTCTGGATGTTTCTTTGATCATGTTTTTTGATAAGATTAACATTAAATCAGTGGACTTTGAAAAAGCAGATTGTCCTTCATAATGTGGGTAAGCCTCATCCAATCACTAAAGACATGAATGTAACAAAAGACTACCTCATATGGGAAGGAATTTTATCAGTAGATGGCTTTTGGACTTGAAATTCAGCTGCATAGCAGCCCTGATCGCCAGCCTGATGGCCTTTGAAAGTGAACTACAGCATCAACTCTTACCTGCGTCTCCAACTATTTAATCTGAGTTTCAATCGTATCAGTATGTGTTATGGTATGCAATATTTTTAATATTCTGCATTTGAAACAGTATTATAATCATTTTAATTTTTCAATTGGTATATACATTAGCTGCATTATAAATATATGACACAAATGCATTTTCTATGAAACTTACATATTTGTAATTTAAAGTTTGAGTCATTAAAATGCAAACAACATTTACATTATATGCTTTCACAAATTCTTAATGTGTTTATTTCACTTCTCTAATTATTGTTAATGCAAGATTACTTTTAGCCCTTTTATGTTTGAAAAATGCTTAATAGACTTCTGAATGGTAACTATAGTCAACAATGCTGTATCATGTATTTGAAAGTTGCCAAGAGAATGGATCTTAAAAGTTCTCATTCACACAAAAATTGTAACTGTGTGAGATGATAGATGTGTTAACTAACCTTATTGTGGCAATCATTTACATATATATATATGAAATTGTCACATCACACACCTTAAATTTACACACTGTTATATGTCTAATATATCTCAATAAAGCTAACTGAGGGGTAGGCGGGGGAGAACTTTTAAGATTTTCATCCCAGTTCCAGTAATACTTGCTAGAGACAAATGTCACAGTGAAATCCATCAAAACATGCTGCCATGTTCTTCACACACACAAATGATACCTGTCATCATTCCATAGCTGTGTTACTGTAATTCAGTCAAATTGGTTGTGAATCATGAATGTTCTATTTTTTAGTCTAATTTGAACAGTTAATGAAATTTAATCTAATGAAAAATAATTCATTCTGAAAAAGGCATTCCCAATCATCTCTCACACACCCAAAGTAACTTTTTTAAAGTCTTCTCCAATGTATACTTCTAAAGGCAAAGATGATATTTTTATATTTAAAATCATGAATATATGGTCAATTCAACATAATTACTATTATTGTAAAAGCCTTCTGTTTGGGATAAAAAGATAAGAGATAGCTTAGTTAGGCACAAAAATTTCTTTTAAACTATCCAAAGAAAATGAAAGTAATTGAAATATCTGAGTATTCTGTTAGTGAGTAAGGCATTTGGTACCCAGTATGAAAGTGAAAGAGGAGAGTGAAAAAGTTGGCTTAGAGCTCAACATTCAGAAAACGAAGATCATGGCATCCGGTCCCATCACTTCATGGCAAATAGATGGGGAAACAGTGGAAACAGTGGCAGACTTTATTTTTCTGGGCTCCAAAATCACTGCAGATGGTGATTGCAGCCAAGAAATTAAAAGATGCTTACTCCTTGGAGGGAAAGTTATGACCAACGTAGCATATTAAAAAGCAGAGACCTTACTTTGTCAACAAAGGTCTGTCTAGTCAAGGCTATGGTTTTTCCAGTGGTCATGTACGGATGTGAGAGTTGGACTATAAAGAAAGCTGAGCACCGAAGAATTGATGCTTTTGAACTGTGGTGTTGGAGAAGACTCTGGAGAGTCCCTTGGACTGCAAGGAGATCCAACCAGTCCATTCTAGAGGAGATCAGTCCTGGGTGTTCGTTGGAGGGACTGATGTTGAAGCTGAAACTCCAATCCTTTGGCCACCTGATTCAAAGAGCTGACTCATTTGAAAAGACCCTGATGCTGGGAAAGATGGAGGGCAGGAGGAGAAGGGGACGACAAAGGATGAGATGGTTGGATGGCATCACCGACTCAATGTACATGGGTTTGGGTGAACTCCGGGAGTTGGTGATGGACAGGGAGGCCTGGCGTGCTGCGGTTCATGGGGTCGCAGAGTTGGACACAACTAAGCAACTGAACTGAACTGAACTGAATCTACAATAAACCATGTGATGTATATTGTAAAATTGTTGACCTCATACATGGATTCTAGCATACAAATATCCAGCATTCTTCATATAACAGCATGTACCAGAAGCCCTTAATACACATATGCCCAGATAAATTAATGTCCCCTTCTTAGACAGCTCATCTGGATAATTTTATGTGCCAAAAAAGAAAAGAAGTTACAGGAGGGGGAGGCAGGAAGATGTAAGGGGTAACACTGCATTTTATTTTTTATCGAGATTTGAGACACCATTATTTCATTTTAAATACTGCTGAAGAAAATAATATACCTAGCACTATTAGCATTTTTGCTAGCTTCTTATTAAGCATTGTTTAGTAACCACAGTACTATTTGTTATGGTCCCAGTTTGTGAGAGGAGATTAGCAACAGCTACTAATGTTAAGAACTAATATATCTCATCCTCCTTTGGTTACTTTGGTTAGGTAGACATTTATTTATTGCTTACCCAGCATTCATTCCTCCTTCTCCTTTCAAACAGCATTTATTTTCTTTTGGGAAAATTACCCCTTCTGTTTGAATGGGATTTACCTCAACCCTAACCCCAGGTCTTTGGACCTGCTGCTGCTGCTGCTAAGTTGCTTCAGTCGTGTCTGACTCTGTGCGACCCCAGAGACGGCAGCCACCAGGCTCCCCCGTCCCTGGGATTCTCCAGGCAAGAACACTGGAGTGGGTTGCCATTTCCTCCTCCTCTTTGGACCTGACTGGCCCATAACTCCATCCTTTGGCCACTTTGATTGGTTTAGGAAGAAGGTTTATATATTCATTGCTGTATACTAACTTTGTAACTAACAACTTTATTGTATTCTCTTACAGTTTTTGTAAGATTTCCTTGGATTTTCCAAATATGCAATCACATCATTTTTCCAATTTTGGGGGGGTTTCAAATATACAATCATATCATTTGTAAATTATAATAATTATACCCATTTTATCCCCTTTTTTCTAACTGTATTAGCTAGTACCTCAAAAAAGTGTTAAATGTTTAGTTTTAACTTCTAGAACATCCTTGACTTGTTCCTGACTTTAACAAGGATGTTTCCAATATTTATGCATTCAGCATAGTGCTAGTTTTTAGAGTTTAGGTATGAGTATCTTATCATGTCAAGCAAGTTTTCTCCTAATCCTATGTGGTTGGGAGGTTTATTTTCTTAAACCAATGATAAATACTGAACATTATCAAATATCTTAATAGCATATATAAAATTATTTTCTCATTAGATCTATTGATATAATAAATTATTCTACATTAAATTTCCTAATATCGCATTATCCTTATATTTTTTAGATTAAATTTTACTTTGTCTGGTATATTGTAGTCTCAGTGTGATACTGAATTCTTCTTACAATTTTTTAAAGGAATTTTACAGTCATAGTCATAAGTGAATTTGGTTTGCACTTTTTTTTAAACACTGTTATTAGGGTTCATTAAAATAATTTAAGGGGTTTTCTTCTTTTAATATGCTCTGAAACACTTTAAATAACATTAGAATTATCTGTTTCCCTATGCATTTCATGTGAAACTTCTGGGCCTGATGTTTTTCATCAAGAGAAAGGAAAACAGATTAGGTTTTACACAACATTTTCCTTCTGTGATAGATCTATTCAGATTTTCTATCTCTTCTGGAGTCAATTTGGGGCAATTATATTTACCTCATTATAGTACACCTAAATAATACCATAAATAAGGTATTGTTAAAACGAAGCCTATAGCTATTTTCAAGTGTCTGTTTATTTCTGCATCCCTGTGTCCAACTTTATATTCACAGTTACAATTATCTATGACAGGATTAAGCACAGTCTCATGATTCTTTTTATTTCCTTAGCCTAAGTGATTATTTCTCCCTTTTTGTTTCTTATTCTGTGTATTTGTGCTTTCTACATTTCTTTGTTGTTGTGATTATTTAAGTTTATGCTATATTGTTAGGGTGTTTTTCTTAAAAAGTAGTTTTGTATGTATTTATTAGTTTCACTACTTTTAAATTTTCTAAGTTATTGATTTCTGTTTTATCTCCATTAATTTTTTTCTCTTTCCTTAAGACTAATTTGTAATTTACTTTATAACTTATTAACTCATATATATTTATTCTTTCCTTTTTACTAGAAGTCTTATAAGATACCTCTGTGCAGTACTTTACCTGTAACTCGTTGGTTCTAGTTTTCATTGTCCTTATTTCCTATATAGTCTCCAATTTTAGTTTGAATTTCATGTATCACCCAAGAGTTGAGAGTGCTTTTCAAGTTTCTAGGTAATAATGGTAGAAACTTGATGTAATCTGCTTTTGCTATTAATTTCTACTCTTAGTGTATTGTGATTGGAGAATATTGTTCACATTTTTCCTTTCCACAATTTGTAGAAATTTTCTTTATGGCTTTATCCATGGTCAATTTTTATAAATTCCCTTTGGAAACTTGAAAATATATTCTCTGTTTTAACAATAAGGACATTCTTGTGTACTATATTATTTATTAAATTTTACTTATTTTTTGTCTTCATGATCTATTGTGGGCTGAAGTGATTAATTTCCCTTCATTGATGCATTTCTATTTCTTATTGCATCACCTTGGATTTTTGCTTTATGAATGTTAATGCTATTTTATTTAATAATAGATATAAATTATTCATATTTTCTAGTGAATTGTACTCTTGAATGCTATAAAGAGCCCTACTTTTTTCTTTTAATAGATTTTCCCCTGAATCCAACCTTGTCTGGTATAAGATCACAATCTCTGCTTTCTTTTTCTTTATATTTGCCCAATTTACTTTGGCTCATCTTTTTTTTTTTAACCCTTACTGAATTACTTTGTTTTAGGTATATCTCTTAAATTCAGCACTGAATTCACTTTGTGATACAAACAAAATATATGTTTTTTAAAACAGGTGAGTTTAACCCATGTATATTCACTGACTGGATAGACATTTGGTTTCAGTTTTTTCATGTTATTTTGTAATTGTTTTATATTTTTAAGATGATGTAACTAGTAGTCAGTATTCTTTGATTTTTTTTCCTTGTGTATTTCTTATGCTAAATAGAAAGTCGATATTGCTCTAGTTGTTCTCTTCTCAATTACAACTTTATAGGATGCCCCAATCCTCTATTTATCAGACATATCTACTATTTTCCTACTGTAAGCATTGATTAAATTAATATTTTCTCTTCCACCTCCTACTCCTTTTCTACTGCATATTTTAAAAATTTTATTTATAATTGACTTTCAGCTATTAAAAATAAGGAAATTAACATATTTATGTACAATTTACTTTCTTCCCCCTTGCCCCTTGTAACCCTTATTAGTTTTTCACTTTTGCATTGTCAGGCATATAAGCTTTACATTTTGTTCTGTCACCCTGATCCCTGCACTGTTTTATTCTTAGATAAAGACATCCATTGCCCCCCGCCAACCCTCTGTAGCAGTTTCTCAGGTCATCCCTTGTTTAACCTGTCATCAGATTGAATCATTAAGTAGGGCTCAAGGGAACAATATGCATGCTCGAAACTTGGCTTTATATTTTTACACTTGAGCAACAATAGGGTAGCATCTTTGGCTTACATCTTTTTTCCTTAAAGATTTTCTAGCATTTATATTGCTATGGAGAAGTCTGTAGCTAGCTCAATTTATTTTTTACTGATCTTTGAAATTCAGCAGCTTCAATAGGCTATGTTCAGGTGAGTTTCTCCTTGAACATATTGGATCCTTTCAAGATATAGTTTCAAGTATTATTTTATTTTAGGGAAAATTTCCATTATTATATCTTTAATTACTATTTAATTACTTTTGTTTGTTTTCCTCACACGTCAGTGACACATTTGGCTCTCCTTTGCTTGCCTTTTATATCTGCCATTACACTCTTTTTAAAAGTTTTTATTGAAGTATAGTTGATTTACAATGTTGTGTTAGTTTCTGCTGCACAGCAAAGTTAGTCAGTCAGACATATACATATAGCCACACTTTTTTTAGATTGCTTTTCCAGGTAGGTCATTACAGAGTATTGAATAGAGTTCCTTGTGCTATACAGTTGATCTACCATTACTTTCTAATCCTTTAAAAATTTTTTTTCATTTCCATTTCATGTTGCTTACATCCTCATTTCCGTCCAATTTGTCCCTCTCTGTATTTTCACCAGGATCTACTGGCCCACGTAGTCTTCACCTTTTGCTTTCACAATGGATACTTTTTTTTCCCCACTCTTCCATGTACCCTATCAGTTCACATCTCATTTTCCCCTGTTGTGTTAATATCTGTTTCATGAGCTCTTCTATCTCTGCTTTATGGTTGTCACTTATAGAGGAGATTCATTTATTCTTTTCTTAAGATTCACAGTAAAATGCTTGATCATGATTTTCAGCAGCTCTGTGGAAAATTTTTCTGGTAAGTGTGCTTTATTAACCCTCTTTTTTTTTTCTTTGTGTAGTATCTATGTATGGATACTATGAATATTCCTTCTTGACTACTTATCTCTGCAACAGCTGAATTTTTCCTATGCCACTATTTGCAAGAGGTTCATGTAGTAGAAAGAGTGGGGCCAGTCATAGGCTAGCTTAAATGTCTTTATAACCTTAATTTTGTGTAATTTTGTTTAACTTTTGCTTTTGCTCAGCCAGAGGACTCAGGCAGCGGATTTTCACCATGCATTTTCCTGCTGTGCCATAGAGACAGACTGCTTCCTGTAAATATAGCTTGTCACAATATTTCCTTGTTTAGATCCTCTTGCACTGCTACTCATAACCAAACAGATCCTTGTACTTCCGTGACCAACATGTGTACTTTGTCTTTCCTATTATAAACAAGGATTTTCAATTTGGGAAATGAAGATGTACCTGTCACCTTTAAGAGATGTGCTCTGCCGCCTGTAAGACTTAAATTCATAGACCTTCTCTCTGCTTTCTCTAAGTGCACCCCGCCTGATCTCCGCTGCTTTGGGAGAACTACTCCTCCCTTTTTTGTGTGTGGTTTTGGATTTCAGCTATTTGCTTAGTATAATGGGAAATATGGCTGGTGAGTTTTTTCTAGCTTTCCTTTTTTCTCCTTCCTTTTCCTCTTTCTCTTTTCTTTTCTTCCTCTCTCCTTTCTTCCCTTCTTCCTTCCTTCCTTTTTTCTTTTCTCCTTTCTTTCTTTCTTCTTGTTGCTTTTGCATGATTTCCAGTGAGAGAAGAGAGAAATGGCAACCTCACATTGACTTCTTATATGTATTTTGAAGGTAGAAACAGGATTTGATGATTAATTAGATATGAGAAGTGAGGTTTCTAACTTGAGCAATTAAGTGGAACGTGGTGTCGTTCACCAACAAGGAAAACCCTAGAGGTTTGATAGGACAAAAATCATTGAGCTTAGTCTTACACATGTTAAACTTGAAATGCCTGTGAAACATTAAATGGAAAGGTTTCAGTAAGAACTTAGAGAATAGATTTAGACTGGAGGAATTACCTAGAGAAGAGAAGCACCTGGGGCCCTGGATGAAAGCTCAGAGAACCCCAACATTTAGAAGTTGGTAGACAAGGAAACCATGAGAAAGTTGAGAAAAGTGCAGTTAAAAGGTCCAGTAAGGGCTTGATAAAAAGGTATGCATTGGATTTCACCACATGGAAGTCACTAAGAACAACCTATGTTATTTAGTAAGAGCAGTTTGGATGGACTGATGGGCTGAAGCCAGACTGAAGAGTACTGTGGAGGGAACAGGAAGTGAAGAGGTGGAGAAATTTTGCTATGAAAGTTAATAGAGAAATGTACAGTAGCTGGAGAGATGATGATAAGATCAAGGGAAGCTTTTTAGAATGGACATTAGGGCATGTTTTTATATTGTTGGAAATGATCCCAGGGAGAAGGAGTGGTTGATAATTTGGGAGATAGAGTGGGTAAGTCAAGGAGCAAAGTCCTTGAGGTTTCTAGAGCAGCTGGGATCCAGAGAACATGTTTTGGCATTGATGGGGGTCGGGGGGTAGGAATCCACATTTGTTGAAAGCTGAAGATGGAAAGCACGAAGCTTCTGTTCAATGATGTCTATATTCTCGACAAAGACTGTTGTAAGATTGTCAGCGGAAAGTTTGGCAGTGGCATGAGGTAGCAGATTTGAGCAGGGAGAAGAAAGCATGAAATCGTATTTTAAACAGCCACAGAAAGAAAGCTATCAGGAAAGTAGCGTGATGGCTGTGTTGTATAAAGAACACTTTTGAGGACTAAGATTCCAAAGATAAAGTGAGACCAATGTGTCATTTTCTTCATCAGTGTTTAGCTGCTCAGATGCAGGACAAGAGAAAACAGGGTAGTTTGGTTCTTACAAGGTTGGAATTTAGCCCATCAGAAAAAGCAGTGCAGAAATGGAAGTTACCAGTATTTTACTGGAGAATTATCATTGTGTTCCCTGGAATCAGACTGGACAAAAAGAGACGTGAAGAGCAGGGGGGCACTAATGAATAGTGAGAAAGTGGTGGGGTGGATGGAAATGGTAGCTTGTGTTGGCTGTCCTCCACCAGCAATTAGGCACACATTTGTTGTTTTCTTCTCTTAAACTCTGCTTATCTCCCTTTGACAGCTAGGCTGCTATAAACTAAACTTTGTACAATATTTTCACTTCACTGTAGGCCGAGAATGGGCTTCCCTTGTAGCTTAGTCGGTAAAGAATCTGCCTGCAATGCAGGAGGCCTGGGTTCGATTCCTGGGTTGGGAAGATTCCCTGGAGAAGGAAATGGCCTAAAATAGTTCTGTTGAATTCTACCTATAACTGAGGAAGGAAGTCATATGAACATTCAAAATACATTATAAACCTTGCTACATCATGGAGTGGGGGTGGCTTCAAAATTAATTGTGTACATGTATGTCCGGTATTCTTGCCTGGAAAATCCCCATGGACAGAGTAGCCTGGTGGGCTACAGTCTATGGGGTCGCAAAGAGTGGGACACAACTGAGAGACAAAGCACAGCACAGCATGTGTCTATGTATATGGGCTTCCCTGGTGGCTCAGCAGTAAAGAATGCTCCTGTAATGCAGGAGACGCAGGAGATGCAGTTCGATCCCTGGGTCTGGAAGATCTCCTGGAGGAGGGCATGGCAACCCACTCCAGTATTCTTGCCTGGCGAATTCCATGAGAGGAGTCTGGCTGGTTATAGTCCATGGGGTCACAAAGAGTTGGACACAACTAAAGTGACTGAGCACACACACACGTCTATGTATAATTTTTCATTTCATTATTTAAGAAAAGAATATACATTCTTCTGCTTCTCACACGTAATCAAATTCTGGGTCCTTCATCAACAGCGGTCTAGTTCTGGAGCAGACCTGTGCCTGATCATCCCGTAGCAACAGGCTTATCAAATACACAGGAGATGAATGGTTTGTAGTTGTTTAGTTGCCAAGTCATGTCTGACTCTTGGGAACCCCATGGACTGTAGCCTGCTAGACTTCTGTCCAGGGGATTTCCCAAGCAAGAATACTGGAGTGGGTTTCCATTTCCTTTTCCAGGGGATCTTCCTGACCCAGGGATCAAACCTGGGTCTCCTGCATTACATGCATATTCTTTACTACTGAGCCAGCAGGGAAGCCCAGATAAATGGTTTAAGAGCAATCAAAATATGACTAGTGATAGCTGGTCCTCAAAAGAATCGATTTCTCAGACAGAAACCTTGAGAAAGATAAATGAATTAATTAAAACTTATATACCTGAACCATACAACATAGATAATATATATTTAAAGGTAATGTGAATGAAAAGAAAATAATTCGAGGCAGGTAGCAAATGGCAACCCACTCCAGTATTCTTGCCTGGAGAATCCCGGGGACGGGGAAGCCTGGTGGGCTGCCATCTATGGGGTTGCACAGAGTCGGACACGACTGAAGCGACTTAGCACCAGCAGCAGCAACATCAAATGCAGGTCTATATGCTTTCTAAAATTTCTTTATATTTTCTATTTACTTTTTCATTCCTTTAGTTTTCATAAAGAAAATCCTTCATCTGATTTTCTACCATCCTGAACACTCTCTGATATCACATGTCATTTTTTTCACTTTATACTACTTTATTAAATAATTAAGCAAAATAATTTGTAGCCAACTATAAAAGGCATGTACTGGGGTTCTGATATTAATGTATCGAGTCCCTTCTCCTAAAGAACTGGCTAGATCTCTTAGTCAGATATGACTACTAAGACAGTAATATCTTTTTTGGTCTAGTCTCTATTTTCTGGTTCTGCCAATTCTCTCTTTTCCATTGCCCCTAAATTGGTCTGCACTGGACTCCACTTCCGACATCAGGATATGTATTATTGCTCCCCATTTATGCACCTTAAAATTCACTTCAGCGTAGATATTTTTTTTTCTTATTCATCAGTGGTGCTTCCTTCCAAAATGTTCCAAAATATCCTGAAACTTGTCAGATAGTAAACAAACAAACACAAAAAGCTAAGCTTCCTTCCTTTTCCATCTGTGAAGCCTGCAGTTTTTAATCTTACTCCTGAGTGTTTTGTGTTCTGCCTAAGACTGTGGTCCCAGGCAAAACATTTTAAATTCTATTCCTTTTTAGTGGTAAGAATACCTTCTGGATCACCATTGTCCTATAGAACTTGCTCTCATGGTGAAAATGATCCATTCTGTGCTGTTCAATAGAGTAGCTATAAGGCACATGTGGCTATTGAACATTACAAGATGGCTGATACAACTGTGGAATTCAATTGTAATTTTTTATTTAATTTTAATTAATGTCGATAAAAATGTAAATAACTGAGTGTGACTAGTGCATACTATATTGATAAGTGCAGTTCTAAATTGTATTCCATTTTACAAGTCTGTCCCAATTGGTCAAAAAAGGGAGGGTTACAACACTTGCCAACAAAGGTCCGTCTAGTCAAGGCTATGGTTTTTCCCGTGGTCATGTACGGATGTGAGAGTTGGACTGTGAAGAAAGCTGAGCGCAGAAGAATTTATGGTTTTGAATTGTGGTGTTGGAGAAGACTCTTGAGAGTCCCTTGGATTGCAAGGAGATCCAACCAGTACATCCTTAGTCCTGAGTGTTCATTGAAAGGACTGATGCTGAAGCTGAAACTCCAATACTCTGGCCACCTCATGCGAAGAGTTGACTCATTGGAAAAGACCCTGATGCTGGAAAGGATTGTGGGCAGGAGGAGAAGGAGACGACAGAGGATGAGATGGCTGGGTGGTATCACTGACTCTATGGACATGAGTTTGAGTGAACCCCAGGAGTTGGTGATGGACAGGGAGGCCTGGCGTGCTGCGATCCATGGGGTTGCAAAGAGTCAGACATGACTGAGCGACTAAACTGAACTGAACTGAACTGGTAACACTTTCTTCATAATAATATTAAATGTCTTCCCTGGCTGCAGTGATTGAGAGAATTCCCTTTTCTTCTATTTTAAGGCAACACTCATTTGGGCTACACTGTTTCTGCTAATGCTCACACATTGTTCTGTGGTCAGTGTATCCTCCTGAGAGCTGATGATGGATGAGTTCATTGCCCTGCTATTGGGGAAGGGAAAAGGGTCTCTTCTGAGTTCTTCCTCTGCAGAGAGAGCTGAGCACTGAAGTTTATCTATTAATAAATCAACAAAAGCCTCAGTTTTTCAAGAAACTTTTCTTTCCAGCTGAAATCAGGGCCTCTGTGAGGGAATCCAGAGGAATCTATGAATATGCTTCTGTGTATGTGATGCTCATCCACAGGACAGAAACAAATGGATAATTAAATTGTTCCTGGTGAGCTGGGAAGGTCAAATGGTGGCAGAACTCCCACCCCTACCCTCTACCGCAGTCAAGAGAGGCATGAAGTCTTTGCAGAAAGCTACCTGGAAAATGATAAGCTATGGTGTTAAAATATAGTTCATTAATTCAGAACCACAAACCTTATCCTAGAAGTAAGGCCATATTTAAGTTATTCATAATTTTGTCTAGTTGTTTCCATTTACTTTCCCCTTACTCTCTAGTGAAGATAGTTTGGAAATGTCAGTGGGTGACAGCCCTGCTGAATGGAACCAAAGAAGAGACTGTTGTATTGGGGCCAGAATTCCTGGGAGTCAGGTGTGGATAAGTCAAGGGAATCCAAATGAGAACACCCCAGGAGCTGGTGATGGACAGGGAGACCTGGCGTGCTGCAGTCCATGGGGTCGCAAGGAGTCAGACACGACAGAGTGGCTGAACTGAACTAGAGAAGTATCCCTGTGAGACAGACCCAGGTCCTCTCCCCAGTCTTGACTCTTAGTTCTCAGCCTCTTCAATAAAAGCCTGAGCAGTAGGGTATATTGTTTCACTCATCTACATACTTAGTCTTCAGATGTCAAGGCTCCTGTCCCTAAAGGGAAATTGTTCTCCATCTGTTTAGTTTGTGACTTAGGTTTTGAAAAAAGAAATCTAAATCTTATGAATTACTTCTAATTTCCTCTCTGTAAATGTTGATTTCCTCTATGTTAATGAATTTGACTACCACTGCTTATTAATATCTCCAAACCAATATAAAACAATAGTTTTTGTTTTGGAAGTTAAGACATATATACTGACTTGATTATTTTTACAATCTTATGATTATGCAATAGAGCTTAATAATAAAGTAAGAAGATTGTGAGGTTTCATATCTATGAGGAACTGATTGGACAGGGTTTTCTTGCCAGGAAATGCTTAACGGTTAAACAGTAAATATATGTACAGTTCAGAAGTGTCCTTGTGTTAGCTGAGGGAGCCGTAGCTCTGGACCTCGTACTTTAGAGGTCCTTTGTGATCCTCCTTCAGCCACATGCTCCCCTTGAGACACGGGATGTGCAGGACCCAGCTGGCACGCCCACCAGAGCCTTTGCCCCTCTTCTACACCACATTCTGGATTATCAGGACCCTGGTGCCAAGGAGCAGCTGCTTGAGAAAAGTAAGGACAGAGCTTAGATGTGGGGGCTGGATTGTCCTCCTGCAGGAGCATGAAGGCCCTCTCAGAATGGGTGAGAGCTGGAAGCAGGGAGAGAAGAGGAGCAGGACACGGGTGCCAGCCTGGGTGTACCTTCATGCACTGCCAAGTCATCTGGTTAGAACTACAAGGAATTTGAAAATTCTGAATACCTTCCAGGTAGTCACAACAAAACAGTTGTCAAGGTAGACCAGAAAATATTTCACTAAACTGTTTGATTTACAACCTTTGATTATTTCTATTAATACATACGGCATCAGGCCTCCATTTGTATACCTTCTCAGGTCTCTAGGACAGTGTACGTCGCCCAGGGAATGGAAAGATGCTCAAGGCCAAGAACAGAGTTCTAGAGCTTCCATTAATCAATGTGACAGTGGGCAAGTCACAATCTCTCAGTGCCTCAGTTTCCTGTTATGTCAAATCAAAATCTTACCTGCGTATTTCACAAAGTGGCCGTGTAATGAGAAAATGAAATGTTATATCTGAATAATGCCACGTAATCTGTGTAGCACTACATACTGCTACTGCTTTTGGTATTGCCCTTATACCTAACACTACTACACAGCTCTTTTTTCCTGTATTGTATATCAGATAAGACGTACTTACATCTCATGAGCTAGTTTGATATTATGGTAAAATCTTAAGAATCTTACCAATGTAAACCTATCTTGACACCAGCTTTGACAGAATAAGCCAAGGGCAGATAATGCTTTTGATGACCATTTAATCTAGTGTTTCCCACTACTTTCAGGGCAAAGACTCAGTATTGTTGTAAAAGCAAGCAAACAAAAAGTCGTGGGCTAATTAGTATACTATTCATTGAGAAGAAAACCATCATAACTAAAACCTATATGATCTTAGTCATACTTTTAAATGAATTCTGTTTTATTAACCACAAGAGCATCCACATACATACATATTATGTATGAGGTTGTGATTCTGTTTAGGGACAATACCTTCTGTGCATACAGATTCTCAGGCTGTGCACCCGTAAGTCCAAGGCCTCTGAGTGGTTGAAGATAGAGGGAACAAGGCAAGTCCAGCTGAATGTAGCAAGAACACAGGAAGCACTGGGTGGAGATTACGATCACTTTCAAATCTAGCGGGGATCAGCAAAAGTTTCATGAAAATCATGACATTGTGATTCATCTCCAAGGAAGATTTTTGGAAAACAGAGATAACCCAAGTAATATTTGCCTAGAGCCTTCTATATAGGAAGCTCTTGTAAAATGTTACTGTAATAATCCTTACAACAACCTTACTAGGTTTGGGAAATATTTTTATAAAAAAAAAGAACCCGAGACTTAGAGGCTCAGAAACATGTTCAAAGTCAAAAAGCTAGGAAAGATTGAGCTTAGAATCCCAGCCTTTCTGACTTTTCTTTACAGTTTACTATTTGTTTTTGTTTTTTTTTGCTCAATTTTCAGTTGTTATCTTACTACTTTTCTGACTTTTGGGAGAGGCATACCGATGTACCATCTACAGTATTTGTTATCTACTATGTTTTAAATAGACTTTCTTTTAAAAATATTCTTAAATGAATGCATTTTATGAACAAACTTCATATCACAAGCTACAAACAGAATATAACTCTAAAATTAAGTGTAGTGCAAATCAACAAACATAAAATGTCATTAAATTCTAGAACCATCCTACCAGGATCAAAGGCTCTGGGCCTGGGGTCTGCTTGCTCTTTGTTAAAATCGGACATTTTCAAGTGTTACAGGGAGATATTAAAAACATAAAAGCACCAAACTGAGTCTTGCTCCTTGAGGCAAATCCTCCCAAAAAAAGAGAGAGAGAAAAAAGCAATACTAACTCTGTAATTCAATTGCTTTAAAATACATGTCTGGGCACTGCCTAAATTATCTCATCACACTTTTGGCACATGCCCTATTCTTTGTAATAGAAGAAAATCTAGAGATAAACACTGAGAAATGACCCTCTCAGAGAACTGGAAGGATACCAAGTGCCTCAGTTTAGCAGCATCCATCACTATGCTAATTATCCTTAGGGAACTTTCAACTTCCTTAGCATCTGTGTCCATCAGGAAAGTTGAGTTAGTTCCCTTTGCCCCTCTGGAGAGGAGGGAGCCCTCAAATAATAACAGGGACACTTTTATTAGGATCGAGTCCTCCCAAAGGACCTGTGGGCTGAGAAAGTATGTTCTGGGTCTGAGTTCAATTACAGGAAAGTCTTGTTTTTCAAATTAGGCCCTCGGCTATGAAGCAAAGTGGATTCCCTTTTGCTGATTTTATTCAACAATTTTGGAGGGAGACTTCATTTTAAATTTTTGTGCTCCTAACGGGTCTGTTGTGTTTATGCCTGACAGTCTGTTTTGAGTGTCTGTGTTTGTGTGTGTGTTTTATGAAAGCCCAGCGAGTGGAGCACTGCTGTGCTGCTGGGCAGGAAGTGGTAAGAGCACTGGTAATGGTCACTCTCAAGCATTAAGATCTTAGCCAGTGATCAGCAGGCCCCAATATCCGGAGACAGCAGGACCCCATGTTTCCTCCCACAGCCTCACCAACAAGTAAAGAGTACAATGGAAATAAGTCAATCATAACTCATGCACTTATCAGTAAGTACAACCCAATCCATCAAAATATCCAGTCAGCTCTACCTTTAAAATGCAGATTAAATTCAACCCCTTCTTACCTTCTGGCCTGATCCACTTTATCATTCACTTGAATGATGGCACAGCTTCCCCCCTGCTTACAACCTTGCCCCCTAGCACCTATTCTTGACACAGCAGCCAGAGCAGCTCTTAAAACAAGTCAAATCATTTCACTCCACTGCATACACCTGTGATTGGCACCCATCTCACTCAGAATAAAACCAAAGTGCTCACAGTGGCCTACAGACCCTCTAGGATTCAGGCCCCATTACCTCTCTCTCCTCATACTCCCACGCTCATTCTGTTCTAGGCACTCTGGCCTCCTTGTCCTTTCTGGAACATACCAGGCATGCCCACTCCCAAGGTTTTGTAGTGGCTGGTCTCTTTGAATGGAATAGGAACCTCCCATGCCCATACATCTGCGAGACTAACTTCCTCATCCCCTTCAAGTCTTTCCTCAAATGCCATCTACTCAATGAGACTTAGATTGACCACTTTCTTTAATATAATAAGTCACTTACATATGAATGAATCTCCTTCCAGGAGTGTGTTCCTAAGTCCAATAAAGTAGTCTAGGTACCCAATTAACACAGTCAGCTACATAGTACTGTAGTGTAATAGGCTTATAATACTTTCCACACAAATAATACATAAAAAAACAAACACAAAAAATAAGGAAAACATTTTTTATCCTACAGTACCGCACTTTGAAAAGTACAGTAGTACAGTGCAACAGCTGGCCTACAAGGGCTGTCTTCAAGGAAATGTGAAAGAAGTTACAGACTGGAGAAGGAAGAGGAAGTAGGAGATAACAGAGCTAAAGGACTTCAGCAGTAGGAGACAGGGCAAGCTGCAGTTTCACTCATGCCTTACGCAGATGGCATGGTTCTGGTACTTGCTGGATTCAATTCTACGTACCCTCTTGGGGGAGAAAAAAATGATTCAGTGATGTCTTGGTAGTAGCACGTTTGCATGTTTGAAAATTCTCAACATGAGGATTTCTATGTGAGGAGCTTACTGTACAGCAACTTGGCTACCCACCTCCATCTGTCTTAATGTGCTCATATCACTTGATGGCTTCCTAACACATCATGCGACTTACTAATCTATTTGCTCTATAGTTGATTGTCTGTCTCCCTCCTCTAGACTTCCCTGGTGGCTCAGACGGTAAAGCGTCTGCCTACAATGTGGGAGACCCGGGTTCAATCCCTGGGTTGGGAAGATCCCCTGGAGAAGGAAATGGCAACCCACTCCAGTACTCTTGCCTGGAAAATCCCATGGAGGGAGGATCCTGGTAGGCTCCTCTGGAATGTAAGCTGTATGAGGGCAGGCTCTATGTTTTGCTCACTCAAGCACCGAAAATAATGGCTAACAAACAGCAGACACTCAATAAATACTTATTAAATTAAATAAACGAAGTCAGTACCAAAACCAACTCAACCCCTACAACTTATAATCTCAACAAAATCCAATTCTCAATCCTTTTTAGGCATCTGATAAGCACTCCGAATGAATGGGTCACTCTGAAGTGGAGATAGTATTCTGTGGTCTGGATCAGCAAGTCATCTGAGCAGATCACAACAATGTGGGGAAGGAGGGTATGGAACTAAATGGAGTTTGGGATATGGGGGTTAAGCTTCTGAATTTGTCAGATGTTTACACAGCAGTTCTTTTTGTTAATTGAAGTATAGATGATATACAATAATATATGTTACAGATGGACAATATAATGATTCAAAATTTTTAAAGGTTATACTGCATTTATAATTATTATAAAATATTCATTATATTCCACATAGGAGTTGTTGATAGCAATATTCTTACTAATAAAGTTTCAACAATGCATTGATTTTTATGCAGCATTGTAGAAATTGAAGGTGTCGGCAAGTGTATGCACATATTCAAAAGCAGCACCAAATCTGACAGACAAATAAACAAACTTCAGGTAAGGATAGATCAAAGCCCCTCACCCTAGAAGCACTAGATAACATTGGACCCTTTCTGCAAGAATTCATTATTTCAAAGAGTTTGCCTTTTGATTTTCTCACTATGTTCTTTTTGTATTGTAAAATGGTAAACTTGTGAAAAAACAAAACAAAACAAAAAAACTCCTTACTCTACAAAGAGTAAATTACAAAGGGATTGCTCATCTTTATGCTCAACTTTATACATGGATAGAATGCTTCCATAGCTGGGGACAGATACTAGTCACAATTTTCTAACTGAGATTTGATTTATTGTTTTCCATTCAAGGAACCAAAATGATGTTTTAACAAAGGTAAAATGAGCCATTGTCCATTTTGATAATGGGGGAGTGATTCACTAAATTAGGTTAATTTAGTATAAAAGTAGTGAATAATTTAGCAATACTAAAAATATTTTCAAGGCTGAACACTCTTAACGAACAAACACTAAGCAAATTATAAATATTAGCGTCGCTTATATAGGACACGGCTAGAGTATCTCCCCAGCTTCTCTTGGCCTCACATCTCTCCGGGTCTCCGAGATATGCCTCAACTGCTTCAACTGCCCACCCCTCCACAGTGACTCATGGAGCAGAGCAGCCACGGGTTTAAGCCCTCAAAAATATGGTTCGATCAGGGAAGCAGAAGCCCTCTGAGAATGTTGGGAGGAGGTGGGTAATTAAGAGACTGAAAAGTGGTTGTTGAAAGATCAGAGACCAGCCCTGACATAAGCAAAGGAGTCTGAGCTTGTAGGGAAATCTAGAAGCTAGGCACATTCAGCTGCTGTGGCAGGACCACATGGACAACCAGTACAGATATCTGTGGAAAAGTGGTGGGGTCTTTGTGATTCCCACCTCTGAGTCTCTGCCAAGAGTCCATTAGCCTGACTGTGGTCACAGTTGTTTGGCCAAGGAGACACAGGACAGAAAAGAGTGAGAACAAGAACTTTCTTACATCCAGACGTTTGTCTTTTGCCACATCTAACCAATTACAACCTTCAGAGTTGAATGGCTGCTGCTTCACTTCTGTTTAAATGAAACTCAAACCTCAGGCAACTTCAGCTTTCTCCACCCAGACAAACAGAAACCTACAAGGGGATTCTGGAAAACAGTTTCCAGAATAACCAATTTACCTATAGAACATTCCTGCAGAAATACCATACCATGGCTGCAGAGGATGGGGTTTGTTTCTTTTTACCAAATGGATCAGATGACTCAACTTGGAAGCTGGGAGGATTAACCACCAGCCGGATAACTTTTGACCAGTGGGGGAAAGGAATTGGGAGGGAGCTTGCAGGTAAATTTCTTTTTTGGTCCTTGCTTTAACAGACAGCTTCCACACGTTTTCTATACAGCCTGCTTTGGCCACCTGATGGGAAGAACTGACCCCCTGGGAAAGACCCTGATGCTGGGAAAGATTGAAGGCAGGAAGAGAAGGGGATGACAGAGGATGAGATGGTTGGGTGGCATTATCGACTCGATGGACACGAGTTTGAGGAAGCTCTGGGAGCTGGTGACAGACAGGGAGTCCTGGTATGCTGCAGTCCATGGAGTTGCAAAGAGTCGGACATGACTGAGCAACTGAACTGAACTGAAGTATTCATAGACACATCACGTGGCCAAGGAACTGGCTGCGTCTCCTCAGGGTCATGAAGCACAGACCAGGTTGGCAATACACCTCCATGCATTTGCTCCCTTCTTCCTTGCTGCACATGTTTTTTTCCTCACTCTTGATACTGGGATTGCATCTTTCACTGAAGCCCTAGCTTTTCAGTATGCCTAAGAAATCCCAGCTAAAATTATACACGTGGAAAAATTGCAATGAAAATAAAGTGTGAGAGTGATATGAAAAGAATTGATGGTGGGGGCTATGATTCCAGTTTATTTCCATATCCTGAAATTATGGCATTAATAGTAGTATTTAAGAATATCTTTATCTTCTTTCATTGAAAAAGTCTATGAACAAGTATTTCTGAGACAAACTGAAGGACTGAATCAGGAGGCAGAGATCCTTTTTGCCAACATATGACTTGTGACCTAATCTCTCAACAAGAGTACACTTAATGAAAACATTGCTTTCTGGCAACTTCTGAGCAGTAACCCTGTCATAGCTCAGAAAGCAGTGAAAAGCCTATTATTCATATTCACATATATATGCCAGTCTAAGTGCTCAAAATATTGGGATACACAGACTGGAAAACCTGCCTTTATATTATTCCATGTCAGCTCTCTTCATTTCACCCATATCCCCAAATGGATGGGTATAGTGCCCTCACAGCTTATTTGATCATTAATCAATAAGACACGTAGGAGACTTGCCCCCTAATATTTAAAACCTACTTTTAAATAATAAAACAAGAAATTCCCTGACAGTTCAGTGGTTAGGACTCTGCATTTTCACTGCCGAGGGTCCAGGAACTAAGATCCCACAAGCTGCGCAGCTGCCAATAACTAAATAAATAAAATAATACAACAGAGATACTATGGAATAAATTGAAAGCATACAAGTGTGCTTAAGGTAAAACATGAGATTTAGGGTGTGATAGTCCCTTTACCCTAATAGATCTCTGCTACTAGAGGTTCCCTTAAAATATTTGAGCATTTCTTTAGGTTAACTACTCCGTGTGTGACCTCTCATCTCCTTCACACTTGTATTTTCTTATATGTGGGATTTACCTTTTTTTCTCAAGAGAGAGAGAACCGTTTCAGTCGAGTTTCTATCAATAAAATCCAGACGAAAGGGGGTGAAAATGTGGTGATGGTCAAGTGAAGGTCAGCACCCCAGTTGTCCCCTTGAGGAGAATTTCTTCATAGGAAAGGAGTTAAGGTGAAACTGACACGTCACTGGGTCCAGCATCTATTATTTTTTGATAGGAGGATATGAGAATGATGTTAGGGTGAAAGTTGCTAAACCAAAAAGTGAGATTGGAGAGTCAAGAGAAATTGTGCGAGAATGAGTATATATGATTATGTTTCATAGCAAAACAAGGTTTTGTTTTGTTTTAATCAGCACAGAGAACGGTGAAATGTCATCAGAATTGCCTCTGAGAGTAGCAATATCTTAAATTTTTAAAGGCATCGCTACCCTCCTTCATCCAGTCTGAACCCCAGAGAGCCCACAAAGCACTCCAGCGCTGCATCTGTAGTAGCTCCTGTGACGATCCGTGTTCTCGGGATTTTTTTCTCCTGAAGATGGTGATGACAGAAATGTCTTGAGATACCTAACGATATTTCCTCAGTCATCCATCTACAGAAGAAATCACCCTGTCCTTCCTAGCATATTTGCCTTTAGGTTAACCAGGCCTGGCACAGGCCGGGAACGGTTTAAGAGCAGAAGAATGTAAAAGGGTGGGAAGGGTCCTAGTGAGGTGTTTTTTCCGGGCCTGAGAACTTTTTGCTCGCGAGTGTCAGGGACGGCTGGGAGCAGGCAAACGCAGTCCTATCTGTTTACTGATCACCTGAATGAAGGCCCGAGACGGGGGCTGGGCATCGTCCCCGGGGAGGTGACCGGGCTGCTGTTCTCTTCCGAATCCGCTCTCCCACGGTGTTCGAGCGGCTGCTCTCCGGGCCCCGAGCGCTGGGACCATCTGGGCCAACCCGTGCGAGCCAGGGCTGGTCCACCTCCGCTGGCTGGAGCTAGGGCGAACCGGGTCGTTTCTACGGCGTTCAGGCCCGGGTTTGCCGGGTCAGGGGCTCCACGGCTGTGGTCTCTGGACAGCAGGGGTGTTCCCACCGGGGCCGGCCGGGGGTGAGCCCAGGCAGTGAGACCCCTGCGCGTCCCGAGGCTCGGCGCGCCCAGCCCGCGGCTCTCCCGGAGGCTCGGAGAAGGTGTCCAGCAGGTCCGGCGAGCAGCGGTTCCACTCCAGCTCCGCCAGCCAGCGGGAGCCGGGGGCGGGGAGCCGGGAGCGCCGCCCCGCCAGCGCGCCCCGCCCGTGGGAGAGGAGGGGCTGCGGCGCCGCGGACCACTGGAGGCGCAGCGCCGCCGCCGCCGCCGCTGCTGTGGGTGCCGGAGACCGCGGCTCCACGCAGGCGGCGCCCGCGCCTCGGCTCCCCGGCCGGCCCGCGCGCCCGTCCGCCGGGGCCGTCTCCCGCCTCCCGTCGCTGCCACCGCACCATCGGCTGCACCGCTCGTCTTCCCGGTAGGTGTCTTAGCTGCGGAGGGGACACCCGGAGCCGCACGACGGTGCCCGCACCGCGGCCCGGGGGCATTGTGCGCGGCCGGAGGGCCGAGGACCCTCAGGGACGCGCAGCCGGGCAGTCCCGCTTTGGGCCCCCGAGGCGTCGTAGCCTTCCGGAGGTTCCCCTGGCTGGAGAGCAGGAGGTGGCGGTGACAATCCCGCCCCGCGGCCGTGGTGGGAGGGGGCGTCTGGGTCATGGTCCCCGCTCCCCGCCCTCCCCTCCCCCTCGTGGTGGGGAATTCCGGGCGCCCGGCTCTCCCGCCCGCATCCCGCCGCGCTCCCCGCGCCCCGGCTGC
Source organism: Bubalus bubalis (assembly GCF_019923935.1). NCBI lineage: Eukaryota > Metazoa > Chordata > Mammalia > Artiodactyla > Bovidae > Bubalus > Bubalus bubalis. The sequence goes on along the minus strand of NC_059158.1, from coordinate 70,845,408 downwards.
TGGGTTGGAAGCTGGGGCAGGGACAGGGACTGATGTAATTGTCGGCGGAGAACCGAACCCGCGCGCCCGCGCCCGCTCCAGCTAACGCCTACGCCGCACCTTTCTGGGAAGCTGGGGAGCCGAGAGGAGCGGCTGGGAAGTTGTGCATTGGGTTTTATTGTGCGCGTGCACTGCGGACTGCCCTCTCGGGGCACCCCTGCCCACCCGCTGCTGGCTCCCCTGCAGCCTTCTCTGCAGCCTTCGTTCACACCCCCGGCCGGGCCCGAGCCTGCCTTCCCTGGTTCAGACCGGGACAGGGTTTGCATTGCAGTCAAGACGTGCTTCCCCTGCATCCAGCCGGGAGCTGCCCGCAAAACGTGTGGCCGGAGATAGTGGGGAGGAAGGGATGGGAGACCTGGGGAGGAAGCCGGGGAGAAGTAATGACACCAGCACATTTTTTTAAAAAAAAAGCCTCTGCTGAATACAGATATATCTGAATGACATCTTTCGAGCTGTTTTTGAAAGTTATGGCCAGGTACTGATTTTGTAGCAGTTCTGTTATATACCTGAAGGTAGCTTAAACATAGAGACTTAAAGCTGGGGAAAGCATTACATAATGGACGTGAAGCAATTGACACGAAACTAAGTGAACCCACAGGGGTGCCAGATTATTTCTTTCTCCCGGATGTAAAGTCCTAGAGGATTTTTCTCTATACGAATTTCCATTTTTAAATCGCTGGACTAGTTTTAGTAAATTGTGATTCCCCCCTCCCCATACCAATTTTTTTTCTTGACTATCTTTTCTTAAATTTAAAAATTGTATGCTAACGGATAGTTGTATTTCACAGAGATGATTAGCAAATATGGTCTCTCTCCAAAAGTAAAAAATTTAATAGGCCATCTTAATATCATTAACTTTATTTTCCTCTTGGTAGTATTTCCCCCCCCCTCCTCCTTTTTTTTTGTTTTTTTGGAAGCATTTCTACAGTTTTAGGTACTGCGATCTCGCAATGTTGATATTCCTATCCAGTGCTACAGCATTGCAGATACAAAGACTAATAATAAATGAAACAGAAGACCTCGCAGTAACTCAGAATGAGCAGAGTTCCCAAGGTCGAAGGGAAGCTGCAGTGTAACTGGGCTATAATCACCTATAAAGAATATGTATGCATAGCCTTCCTTGGGTTATAAGGAAGGCCCTGATAGGTGGACTATTATTCCTATCATTCTTTTACGCGGAATGTCATGTGTTTCCCCCTAAAAATAATGTGGTTTTATTTTCTCCAAGTAGAAACACAGTATTTTGAAATTAAAATCTTTGCTTTTAGAAAGCCTAAAAAATCCAGGGTTTGCCCATATTTTCAGTTTTGATGTTGATAGCTCAATTATACAATCAGTGCATGAATTCCTTTTGGGATATCTTAGTTTCAGATTATGATGATTTGTCAGTTGTCCCTTGGCTATAGTAAAATGTGATTCTATTAGACTTTTACAGAATTGCTTAAAATAAGTTTTCTTGTCCTTAGATTGCTTTAACCTTGTGTTAGTTAACTTTATTCCAAGAAGAAAGATAAAGTCCTTCCAAGATGAAATATTTGTTGTTGGATATCTGTAGCATTGTTGAAGAATTGTATAGAATTATACATAATTCTATAATTGTAGAGTTAGGTTAATGCATAAGTAGATAGAAGTTTGTGGTCCTCTATGGAAGGATAAAGCAGGAATTCTCAAAAGAGAATTTTTGTTGTTGTTGTTGTTTAACTGCAGAGCTTAAGTAATAATTATAATACCTTTTTTTAGTTTGTTTTTGATTTTGAGAAAAGGTCTCATGTACTATCTGTTGATGTGTGAAACTTTTTTTCCCCACTCAACATTATGTCACTATGATTCGTCTATGTTGTAAGTTCATTGACTTACACTGCTGTACAATATTCCATCATGTATCTGTAACAAAATGTTTCCCCGCTCTCCTACCAATAACCCTTTTTTTTTTTTCATTTTTAAGAAGATTGCAGAATGCTGCTTTGCTCATTCATATTTCCTGGGGTACATGGGCAGGTGTTTCCCTTGGGTGAATACCAAGGTATAGAATTGTTGATTGTGTAGGATGTGTGAATATTCAACTTATATAAATTGCCAAATTATTTTCCAAAATTGTACTAACTTACAGAAGCCAGGGAAACAAGCAAACACAAATAATCAAATACAAACAAGCATACGTGTATGTGTGTGTGTTAAATTGCTTTCCCTTGGCATAGTGATTTGGAGAACATCTTGCTGGTAGTTCCAAAAGCAGTTGAATGACAATGTGGCAACATCTTTAAGACAGATAGAGAGAAGAAAGAAAGACCTCCCAAGAAAAAAACCTTGTTGTTTACCACTAAAGTCAGAAGTTATCAAAAAAGAAGCTCATAAGAGAATAAAGGACTATAAACCTCTATTATTCAGGGATGATTATCCACATCCCCTGCTTCAGCTATACATTCCTTACATCCCCTGAATAGATATATTCAATGATTTGAAATTCAGAGTGAACTTAGTAGCTTTGATCAAGAATATGAACTAAAGTTAATTTTAGGGATAACTGACATGATATATGTTTTCTGATACTGATATGTCAGTTACTGAACTTAGTGGTCTGCCCTTCTAGTGTTTTTCTGAGTCTCCATGAACTTTGGAAGTAGTTTTGTATCCATTCCTGGACTTCCCAGCTGGTATTAGTGGTAAAGAACCTATCTGCCAGTGTAGGGAACCCCAGAGATGCGGGTTCAGTTCCTGGGTAGGGAAGATATCCAGGAGGAGGGCATGGCAACCTACTCCAGTATTCTTGCCTGGAGAATCCCCTGGACAGAGGAGCCTGGCAGACTGTGGTCCATAGGTTCACAAAGAGCTGGATATGACTGAAGCTACTTAGCCCACACGCACACTATGTCCATCCATTTGATTGCCAAACCCTTGGCCGATCACTCCTATGGGTCTCATGTGGCAGTGATATTGCATGTTCTTCTTCGTTCAGCCTGCGTTTACTGAACACCTAGTATGTGCCAGATGCCTTGTTAGGTGCTGGGTCAAAAACATGCCTGCCCTTAAGAATCTACTCAAAACAGCATCTACCAAAAACAAATCACTGTTGAATATGTATGCATGTGTGTGGGGTGGATCTGGCTCTGCTTTTATAATTTGCATGAAGTGTCTATTTTTTCTTTTGTTCCCTAAACTTTTTCCAGATTTATGTAACAGAAGCTGTAAAAGGACTTATTCATGGTTAAGTCCTATTGTCGTGAAGACACATGTTGTCAAGTAGGAGAAAGACAGAGATCAGGGAAGGGATAGTTGGATGGTTGAGTTCAGATTTGCTGGGAATGGAACATGACAGTGTTGAATTGACTTTTAAAGAGAAAAATAGAAAATAGACAAAGATGAATGGTTATTAAGAGGTCCAACTTGGGTATTACAGGAATCTCAAGAGCGTATTAAATCTTGATGGTTTCAAGACGAAGTTCCTGGTGGATTATGTGAAATGTTTTCTTGTAAGTGGGTATTCACTTACATTGTGTTTGTATGAATGTAGTTTTTCTTAAAATATAGTATAAAACAAATGCTAAATATCTGTAAAAGGATAATGTTAATAGAGTGATGAATTATGAGAAGCAGAAATGTCTGAAGACTCTTTCTTGCAGTGGTTTTGCAGATTACTTGAAAATAAAAACTTCTCCAGGTGAGAGAATTCCAATGGATAGGGCCAGTGTCTCAGAAAATCTATATAGTAAGTTGACAAAGGACAGAGCTACTCCAAGGAGGCCACTCCAACTAGTTTGATATCCAAGACTATCTAAGGGATAACTAGGCTAGAGAGAACATTAAGTATGTTACTTAACCTGTAATATAAGCTTAAGTAAATTAAAAAATAAGCTTAAGTACATAAAAATAATTTTAAATAGGTAAATATAATTAAGTAAAATATTGGCAGATTATCATTTAATATAATATTTAATATCACCAGGATTATGAGACTGAGTACAAAGAATTCATGATTAATATACAAAAGTTTATCTTCTCCTTTAGAGATGATGGATTGTATATTTTTCTATTCAATAAAACCTAGAGGCCAATTCATAAAATATATGAAGAAGGTACCCAGACACCGAAAATACTTATATTTCCTTGATGTGCTGATTCTTGAATGACATTTATATTAGATAAGGTGTTAGAAGGCTTCCCTGTTGACTCAGATGGTAAAAATTTGCCTGCAATGCCGGAGACCTGGGTTCGATCCCTGGGTCAGGAAGATCCCCTGGAGAAGGAAATGGCAACCCACTCCAGTAGTCTTGCCTGGGAAATCCCATGGACAGAGGAGCCTCACGGGCTACAGTCCATAGGGTTGCAAAGAGTCAGACACGATTGAGCAACACACACACACACACACACGTGCGTGCGCACGCACACTCACACACACACACATACGCACACAGTGTTAGAGGTGTTCAGTTCAGTTCAGTCCAGTCGCTCAGTCGTGTCTGACTCTCTGCGACCGCATGGACTGCAGCATGCCAAGCCTCCCTGCTGCTGCTGCTGCTAAGTCGCTTCAGTCGTGTCCGACTCTGTGCGACCCCATAGACGGCAACCCAGCAGGCTCCCCCGTCCCTGGGATTCTCCAGGCAAGAACACTGGAGTGGGCTGCCATTTCCTTCTCCAATGCATGAAAGTGAAAAGTGAAAGTGAAGTCGCTCAGTCGTGCCCGACTCTTAGCGACCTCATGGACTGCAGCCTACCAGGCTCCTCCATCCATGGGATTTTCCAGGCAAGAGTATTGGAGTGGGGTGCCATTGCCTTCTTGGTCCTTCACCAACTCCTGGAGCTTACTCAAACTCATGTCCATTGAATCGGTGATGCCATCCGTCTTATCCTCTGTCGTCCCCTTCCTCCACCCTCAATCTTTCCCAGCGCCAGGGTCTTCTCAAATGAGTCAGCTCTTCGCATCAAGTGGCCAAAGTATTGGAGTTTCAGCTTCAACATCAGTTCTTCCAATGAATATTCAGGACTGGTTTCTTTAGGATGGACTGGTTGGATCTCCTTGCAGTCCAAGGGACTCTCAAGAGTCTTCACCAACACCACAGTTCAAAAGCATCAATTCTTCAGTGCTCAGCTTTCTTTATAGTCCAACTCTCACATCCATACATGACCACTGGAAAAACCATAGCCTTGACTAGACGGACCTTTGTTGGCAAAGTAATGTCTCTGCTTTTGAATATGCTATCTAGGTTGGTCATAACTTTCCCTCCAAGGAGTAAGCGTCTTTTAATTTCATGGCTGCAGTCACCGTCTGCAGTGATTTTGGAGCCCTCCAAAATAAAGTCTGCCACTGTTTCCCCATCTATTTGCCATGAAGAGAGAAGGGCTTAAAAAATCTTTTATTCCAATTCCAACCTCTCCCATTTTACAAGTGGAAAAACTGAGGCCCTGAGACTTGCCCAGTGAGGTGCCAGCTCCTTTAGAAGATAGTGTGCCAAATAATTTACTTCTGTTGGTGGTAACAGGAACCCTAAATTATGGGTAGGTGAATAACAAGATGAATCAATAGCAACATCTTCAGTGGATTTTAAGCTTTTTTTCTGTCATTTTCTTTGAGTGGTTGGTATAGGAAGTGAAATTGAACATTTATTCTGAAGTTTTTCTTAGATTTTTAGAGAAAAATCTTCATTTTTGAGGGTGTGATGAGGGATTAAATAAATATCATTATTTAAAATTTTTTGATGTTTGCTATTTTGATACCCATAGCTTTGCCTTTTAACTCAATGGATGGGAAAGGATAGGGGAAATTAAATTACCTTGTGCTTCTCTCTTTTCCTTTGTCATTCTTTCCATAAGCTAATATGATACAAAATTGAAGTGTAGAGGGAATCGTCAGGAACAGGACATCAGCTCTTACTTTTTTACCTTGTATCTTATTGAGGCAATTCTTACTATAACTCTTGAGACAGACCTATCCACCTTTTGAAAAGTGTGGAAGTAGAAGGGAGAACAACAGCAGTATATTTTTAGAATCTTTTTTTTTTTCAAAAGTCAAATCTAAAATAAACGTGGCCTCAATTTCCAGCAGTAGCTTTATTTCACAGCTCCTAAACCAGTGCTTAAGTTTTATCATAAATTTGAAGTTACCTTGGTATATTTTTATACATAATACAGTGTTGCTACCAGTAACATACTATGATCAGCTACTAAAGTTTAAAAAATAAAGTATCTAAAGGAACATTGCAATTAAAACATTTTTGTTACATGTCATCTCTGGAGATAAAGAGGAAAGTCTGATTTATTTTAAATTAAGATAACATTTTTGCTTTTTGTTTGTCTCTAGCAGCTAGACAAGCTTTTGCATATTCACACCCCATCAGGCAACAATCTGAACAGTTTTTGTGGTATAATTTCCCTAAAATAGAAAAAGTAGCGCAGTTTGAATGGCATGTTGATTATGAAAAGCCATTAATGAAATTCTTTTTGATCTCAATAAACTTCAAATTGAGCAAGAACTATAAAAAGAGTGTGATCTCCAAGGTAGGTCAAGCAAATGTAGGAAACTTTAGGAAGAAAGCAGGGAAAAGAAGAGATCAAATTTTATAGAAACTCAGTAAAATGGAACAGGAAGCTCATGGAAGGAAGTAGATGGGTATATTATATCCCAGCTTGTCTTACAGTTTTATTTCAAAAAATGCCAACAGAAGAAATAAACATGTAAATCTAAAGAGATGGTCTATAGATGATGGGCTTCCCTGATCGCTCAGTTGGTAGGGAATCTGCCTGCAATGAGGGAGACCTCCGTTCAATCCCTGGGTTGGGAAGATCCCCTGAAGAAGGGAAAGGCTACCCACTCCAGTATTCTGGTTGGGAAGATCTCCTGGAGAAGGGAAAGGTACCCACTCCAGTATTCTGGCCCGGAGAATTCCATGGACTATATAGTCTATGGGGTCGCAAGGAGTCAGATACAACTGAGCGACTTTCACTTCACTTCACTTCATTGTAGAAGATGTCTATTTCAACACTTAAAAAGAAGTTTTTAAACACCTTAAAGAAAAAAAGAAGGCATAAGACGGAAATTGATAAATTCATTTCATTTAAGAAAAGGTAGTATGTATAAGGGAGAAGGCAATGGCACCCCACTCCAGTACTCTTGCCTGGAAAATCCTATGGACGGAGGAGCCTGGTAGGCTGCAGTCCATGGGGTCGCTAAGAGTTGGACATGACTGAGCGACTTGACTTTCACTTTTCACTTTCCTGCATTGGAGAAGGAAATGGCAACCCACTCCAGTGTTCTTGCCTGGAGAATCCCAGGGACAGAGGAGCCTGGTAGGAGGCTGTCTATGGGGTCGCACAGAGTCGGACACGACTGAAGCGACTTAGAAGCAGCAGCAGCAGCAGTATGTATGTATAAGAGGAAAGAGAAAACATCATCACACCAGGAAGAAACTATTTTTAATGTGTCATAGACTAGGGTTTACTTCTTAATATCCAAAGAGCTCCTATGTATCAATGAGAAAAATGACTGTTAATCTACTAGAAAAGGGGCAAAGGAAATGAAGAAACAGTTCACAGAAAAGGAATTACTAGTGGCACTCACAAATATAAAATTATGCTCAACTCATAAAGAAATGCAATTTGAAACTATTTAACCTGTTAAATTGGCAAAGATCTTAATGTATGTTAATTCCTTGGGGTGGCAGGGCTTCACAGAAACTGATGGGCGCATACATTGTTCAGCTCAGTTCAGTTCAGTCACTCAGTCGTGTCCGACTCTTTGTGACCCCATGAATCGCAGCACGCCAGGCCTCCCTGTCCATCACCAACTCCCGGAGTTCACTCAGGCTCACATCCATTGAGTCACTGATGCCATCCAGCCATCTCATCCTCTGTCGTCCCCTTCTCCTCCTGCCCCCATTCCCTCCCAGATCAGGGTCTTTTCCAATGAGTCAACTCTTCACATGAGGTGGCCAAAGTACTGGAGTTTCAGCTTTAGCATCATTCCTTCCAAAGAAATCCCAGGTTAGTAGGGGTAAAAAATGGCACAGCATCTGTGGATAGCAATTTGGCAATATTGCCAAAATTAAAAAGCCACCTGTCTTCTCATCCCAGGAAATCTAAGAAATTTTGCTACAGATGTATTTGTACATTGCAAAATGAATTTCACCAAGACATCCACTGTGGCATTGTCTGTAACAACAAAGATTTAGAGAGCAAGAGATCCATCAATACGAGATTGGTTAAATAGGGAGCAGAAACAAGACTAGGTAGCTGTTATAAAGCTGATGTGGAATGATCTATATTTGTGGAGTGGTTCTGTATTTGCTGACGTGGAATGATCTCTAAGATGTAAGAAGGGAACAAATCAAGGTGCAGAGCAGTTTGTGGTCATTGATGTTAAATATGTGCTTATGTTTGTGACTCTGGAGACTATCTCTTGAAGGTGACACAATGAACTAGTAACAGTGATTAGCTCCAAGGAAGAGAACTGGGTGTTTGGGGTGGGAATGAGAAGGACACTTATTTAGCATACTGTTTAAGTATACCTCCACTACTATTTGAACTCTTAAATATCTGAACATATTAAGTATTCAAGCCGAGATAGTTTTTAAATTTCGTGAGGATCCCTTGTGTTGATCGAGAATGTTGAGTAGTTGTAACCAATAGCGTTCCTTTGCAACGTTGGGTCCTGTTCTGTGTTGATAGAGGAACATGATATAGTTGTCATAAAGACTCACCCTCACTGCCACCCTGACAGGCTAAAGTTCAAAGAGGAGGGAAACTGGCAGCGGTTGCCTTTGGGGACAGAGTTGGCACGACCTTGGTTCTCTGCAGTTGCCCTGCCCTTGCCACTGTGCCCTAGCTAACAGGTCTTCCTGGAAAGGAGACTCAAGGGAGTTGGTTAGGACCAGGGTGCAGATGAGAGTTCAGGGGGAACAGACATCAAAGAAGGTGGTGGCAGAAGCCTGAGGCTGGTAGAACACAGAAAGAGAGATGGTAGTCATGGCAGCCTAACTTCATAAGATGCAGCTGACATGATAAAGTGGAGAGAAAGTCATTTTATAGGCCACAGGCTTGAGGTCCTCTGCTACCCTTGAGGTTTGGTATGGTGTCCAGGAATGTGCATTTTTTTAAAGTGCCCATTCTGGGAATCACTGTCTCTTCCACCTTCCTTGTTTTATAGCTAAGACGATTCCCTTCATCCCTTGAAAAAACCATTTCATGGAATATTTTTCTAATGACTTCTGAAACCATTTATGATATTCTACTCTTAAACTCATGCATTCATAGGGTGATGGTTTCATCTTGTCTTTACCCCTCTAATGCCCATAAAGGGTATCTAATACTAAGTTATAGAATAGTAAGAAGGAGAAAGCTAAGGAAACAGTTGAATGGTTAGTGGGTCATAACTTTGGGAAGAGTAATTGTGTGCTGATATGGCTTTTAAAAGCAGTAATGTGAATAACTATGAGTTATACTAAAGAAAAGGAAAAAGTTGGTAACTACCAGAGGTATTGTACTGCAAAATAATTTTCCTTAAAAGAAATAAAAATAGTTTTAATTATCATCATTAATACATATTTATGCAAAGTTAATAGACATAGCCTTCATTTGGAATTGGTCATTTTAAATCAGGAATGACACTCACCAAATATACAGTGGGGAAATGTTACATCAGTCTCTTTCTTTTAACCTTTAGAAGTTAGAATTAAATAAGTCAAAGTGAAGTCACTCAGTCATGTCTGATTCTTAGTGACCCCATGGACTGCAGCCCACCAGGCACCTCCATCCATGGGATTTTCCAGGCTAGAGTACTGGAGTGGGTTGCTATCGCTTTCTCCGAGAATTAAATATATATCCTGATAAATGAATCAACTAAATACATGCATTACTTTTCTCTTTGGAAGTTCTGATAGTTTAGTAGCTATGGTCTTTTTCAAGTTTGTTTAGAAACTAGGAGGAATAGGCAGCAGCCTCGAAGTAGTGTACCATGAGAAGAGTTGGGTGTCAGAGTGGGGTGATTTGAAGAGCAGAGAATGATAGATGTGAGTGAGGAGAGGTCAGAGAAACTCTTTATCACAGAAGAGGAAGTGGCATACCATGAGAAGAGTTGGCTGTCAGAGTAGGGTGATTTGAAGAGCAGAGAATGATAGAGGTAAGTGGAGAGAGGTCAGAGAAACTCTTTATCACAGAAGAGGAGGCACTGGCCAGCTCTTTGGGGCATGTGTGTCAGTATCTGGAAGATTCCTTATGTAACTTTCCTTGGCTATTGAAATTTCAGGATGCATTTGATACTTAACCTGTGTATCTAATGTGTCTGGTTCCCAGTGGGAGTTTAGGAGCAGGTTTAGTTTGACATGAATGAACGTTTACATTTCTATAAGAGACTCAGTAGCATATGTTAAATAAAATACATGTAAACATGGTATTGTACTTCTTCTTGCCAGACATTCAACTTTTTCTTCCCCCCTTAACTGTATCGCTCTTTGAAAATGGCCTGCTATCTTTTGGTGCTTTTTATCACAGTACCCACTTTGGAGAAGCAGTATCGTTTGACAGGAAGAGCCCTGGAGGAGGTATTAATATCATGGATACCCAAGTTCTGTTCCCAGCTTCTTTGCTTGTTAAGCATCTGACCCTGGGCCAGTAACACCTGGGAGCTTTATCTGATAAATGACAGCAAAACAGTGGTTATTGGAGTGACCATATTTCCAATTAGTACATGAAAACACTTGGAGAACTATTAAGTCTTATGAAGACAGAAAGTACAATTATTAATCATGCCTTAATTTCCCATTTGCCTAAAATCCAAATAGCCAGAAGACCAAAATAACTACAGTTTTTCCCTAGACTTGTCCAGTGATAACTGATTTAATGCCAACCTTCCCTGTGTCCCTGTAAATTCAGAGGTGACTTGGAAATCAAATACCAGCTGCAGTTATATTAAGCAGATTTTTTTTTTTTAACTGGTTCTTTGAAAATTAGTTGATTATATGTGGAAAGTCAAAGTAGAAAAATCCCAGTTTCTGACCAGTGTAGAGTAAAGCAGTCATCAGTCACAAGGTCAGCCCACCTCTGGCTCCTTGCCAGGGTGCCCCTCTGCCCCTTCCCAACAGAGGCCTTTTGTTCCTTCGCAGCCCCCATCGTGCAGCCATTTTGCCTGGGATGCTCTCTTCCCTTTTTGAACCCCACATGGCAGTCAGAGTTCCTTGCAGCCCAGCGGCTTATCCTTCTTTCCCAGGTCCACTGTGCGACTGCATTTGGTTGCCTTCTTGTAAGATTTGCTTTCCCAAGTTAGAAGGGCACCCCTTTTTTAGGGCCAGAGCTCTTTCTCATTCCTTTCTGTCTTCAGAGCTCCTTAGGTGTCCACTCTGTGGTTGCTTCGCACTTCCCTGCTTCGCAACTCTGTGTTTTTCTAACATTATCAAGGAAAGAAGCGTTTCCAAAAAGTGACAACCCCATTAATTATGAACTCTTCTCCTAATTTTAAGCCTCCTTTTTTTTTTAAGAATAGAAATCTCTCTAGAATGTTTTCTATACTTCACATTAAAAAAATTGCACATGGAGACCTCCCCCCATCAACCAACAACAGAGTCCAATCAAATGACAGTAGTAACTCTGGACTGAGTGTACGTTTAAAAATTTTTTTGTTTTTGTTTTGGCTGTGCTGGGTCTTCGATGCTGCGAAGGCTTTTCTCTAGTTGTGGGGTGCAGGCTTCGTGTTGCAGTGGCTTCTCGTTGAATAACAGGGGCTCTAGGAAAGAGGGCTTAAGTAGTTGTGTGCATGGGCTTAGTTGGCTCAGGGGTGTGTGGAATCTTCCTGGACCAGAGATTGAACCTGCGTGTCCTGCACTGGCAGGCAGATTCTTAACCACTGGACCACCAGGGAAGTCCTCCCTACAAGTGTACATTCTTATTCTCCTCTTTAATACAGAAGACTTTGGCTGTGGGGCTGCATGAATTGCTCCTTTACCAAATAACCCTAGACATCTTCTTCTTCTTTGACTTTTAACTGACTGCCTCCACTCCTCCCCAGATCTTTGTTTTCTCCTTCCATTAAGAGTCAGCTTTCTGATACCTGTGTGTGCTGCCCTTCCAGGAGGTGAGTTTATCTTCTGACATATGGGAAATACCGAAGTAATTTTTTTTTTCAGCCACATCTTTGAAGTAGTAAGCAGGGAATGTTTTTTACCCCTTATTTTTCTGAAGTTGTTTTTCTTTAGCTCAGGGGTTCATTTTACAGATAGAGCAAAATAGTTAAGATGGCATGAAGTCTAGTTAGTGCTGGTTAGATCTGGATATTAGACTTTGTTTATAGTTGCTGTGAATATTGGCAATGAGTTATCATTCTCACCTTCTCTAATCTTAACAGGATGGTTAATTTATTTGACAAAATATTTGTGCTTAGAAATCAGAAAAGGTCCCTGTTCTCCTAAAACTGTCATGATAATAGACACAGTCAGTAAAAGTACATTGCTGTTTTAAATGGCATTAAGAACTATAAGGACAGGAATCACAATAAACTGTGGAAAATTCTGAAAGAGATGGGAATACCAGACCACCTGATCTGCCTCTTGAGAAATTTGTATGCAGGTCAGGAAAAAACAGTTAGAACGGGACATGGAACAACAGACTGGTTCCAAATAGGAAAAGGAGTACGTCAAGGCTGTATATTGTCACCCTGCTTATTTAACCTATATGCAGAGTACATCATGAGAAATGCTGGGCTGGAGGAAGCACAAGCTGGAATCAAGATTGCCGGGAGAAATATTAATAACCTCAGATATGCAGATAACACCACCCTTATGGCAGAAAGTGAAGAGGAACTCAAAAGCCTCTTGATGAAAGTGAAAGAGGAGAGTGAAAAAGTTGGCTTAAAGCTCAACATTCAGAAAACAAAGATCATGGCATCCGGCCCCATCACTTCATGGGAAATAGATGGGGAAACAGTGGAAACAGTGTCAGACTTTATTTTTTTTTGGCTCCAAAAATCACTGCAGATGGTGACTGCAGCCATGAAATTAAAAGACACTTACTCCTTGGAAGGAAAGTTATGACCAACCTAGATAGCATATTGAAAAGCAGAGACATTACTTTGCCAACAAAGGTCCGTCTAGTCAAGGCTATGGTTTTTCCAGTGGTCATATATGGATGTGAGAGTTGGACTGTGAAGAAGGCTGAGTGCCGAAGAATTGATGCTTTTGAACTGTGGTGTTGGAGAAGACTCTTGAGAGTCCCTTGGACTGCAAGGAGATCCAACGAGTCCATTCTGAAGGAGATCAGCCCTGGGATTTCTTTGGAAGGAATGATGCTAAAGCTGAAAGTCCAGTACTTTGGCCACCTCATGAGAAGAGTTGACTCATTGGAAAAGACTCTGATGCTAGGAGGGATTGGGGGCGGGAGGAGAAGGGGACGACAGAGGATGAGATGGCTGGATGACATCACTGACTCGATGGACGTGAGTCTGGGTGAACTCCAGGAGTTGGTGATGGACAGGGGGGCCTGGCGTGCTTTGATTCATGGGGTTGCAAAGAGTAGGACACGACTGAGCGACTGAACTGAACCGAATGGGGCAAGAGCATTTGGTGGTGATGGTGGTGGTGGTGGGTGTATTAGTTTCCTAGGGCTGCCATAACAAAGTACCATTAATTGGCTGCTTTAAAACAATAGAGTTACTTTTTCTCAGTGCTGGAGGCTAAAAGTCCAGAATCAAGGTGGCTCCTTCCTTGCCTCTTCCACCTTCCGGCAGCCCCAGGAATTCCTTGGTTTGTGTTAGTAAGCATTCCTTGCTTACTAAGTATAACCAGTCTCTGCCTCCTTCTTTACATGGCCTTCTTTGTGTCTCTGTCTCTGTGTGTCTCTCCTTTATATAAGGACACCAGTCGTAATGGATTAAGAGTCACCCCTACACTAGTAAGACCTCATCTTAATTAACTACCTTTCTACAACCCTTTTAACAATTAAGGTCACGTTCTTAGGTGTTGGGGGGTTAGGACTTCAGTGTATTTCTTTTGGGGACACGATTTAGCCCTAAACAGTGAGTGTCTTTGGGTGGACTGACCAACCAAAGCCTTGCTAGGTGGTAACATTTAAGCTGAGCCTGAATGATGGGAAGGGTCAGACTGTGGGAAAGTCTAGGGCAGATCCTTTCCTGGTAGAGGAAACAGCGAGTGCAAGGACCTGGGGTGTGAGCCTCTTGGACTAGAAGGTATGTACATTAGGTTTTACACTCCTAAAGGAGCAAAAAAACGTCTGGTTTGGGGAGGTTACTTTTAAGACAAAGGAATTTTGCTTTTGAGCACTTTTGGATATTTTTACTTTTGGTCAGGCAAAGACTGAAACAGTTTTTCTTAAAAAAAATTAACTGCTGAGAAATCAGGCCTTCCAGCAGTAGCTAATCACATATTAAGAATTTTGTTGATTAGAAGTTCACTTTGCATTTTAATAGTATAATTCTCCATTACAATATTTGAGTTTATTAACCTAAAAGCTTTAAGTTAGCCTAAAAGCTTTAAGTATTGCAACATCTGAGAATTAAGCAGACTTTGTGATAGTGGAGATTATTTTCTAGTGGTAGGAAATTAAGGCTAAATATTCTCTAAAAACCTGACATCATAAATTAAATTGTTATTTTCAGCAAGATTGTAACATTATTGTGGTTGTCCTATGTGACACCTATGCTAAGTAGCATTCGTGTGATTTTTGGTACATATTTATGAAAATTCTTAGTTTTTGTGGAACTTAAAAATAGATACAGAATCTAGAAAAATCTATATGGAAATGTAAATTTCCCAAGACACTCAAGAAAATTCCACATGGGTTGATAATACCATTAAGCATTCAAAAGTAGGATAAAGTAACTTAAAATATTGTAATATTTAATGCAGAGTTGACATTATGAAGTATGCATCAGTGCATTGTATATGTGTACTTTTAGCCAGAACTTGGGCTTCCCTGGTGGCTCAGATGGTAAAGAATCCGCCTGCAAAGCAGGATCCTTGGGTTCAATCGCTAGGTTGGGAAGATCCCCTGGAGAAGGGAATGGCAACCCCCTCCAGTATTCTTGCCTGGAAAATCCCTTGAACAGAGGAGCCTGGTGGGATGCAATCCATGGGGTTGCAAAGAGTCAAACATGACTGAGTGACTAAAGACTTACTCTTCACTTGCTGTAGTTAATACAGATATATTTGTTTATATTACAGGAAAACTGTATTACTTATGGATAACAAGTTTCTATAAAAAGTTCTAAATGAGTTTTAAAATGCTTATGTAAAATTAGATTTTTATGGTGAATGACTATTTAGATAAAGTTCAGGATTACAAGTCTAGATTGGAGTGAAGACCACCTGTGTTTAAATCCTGACTTTGTTTTGTGCAGCTGTGTAACTTTGAATAAATCATGCGATTTTGAACAAATCGTGTGATTTTGAATAAATCATTTAACCCTTCTCTGCCCTAGTTAACTCACTTGTAGAAGGGGAAATATAAAAATAATACCTAACTCAAAACATTGTTGAGAGGATACAATTAATGCATAAACATTTCCTTAAAAGTGCATATATAAGTGCTGTGTAAGTGTTAGCTGTTATTATTTTTAGCATGTTAATTGAAAATTAGATATATTAATATTCATTAATTATAAAACTCATTGTATAAAATGTAAATACAGTCAGTGTCTCTTATGCCTTCTTATACATCAAAAGTTAATTTGAGAGAGATAAGAAAATTGTCAACAGAATTTGCAAGGCTCTGTTAAAATGTTAATAATGTTAAAAGTATTTTATATGCTTACTTATTTAGTTACTTATAGTAATGACTATGTTCAAGAGAGTTTGTTAGGTCTTAAGGGAGAAGGAAAGATGATTAAGCCGTTGATCCTACTTTCAAGAACCTGCCTATCCAATGGGGGAGATAAGACATAATTTAGTGTAACATGAAATGTAATGAGTTAAGTGTCATGCTGAGAATGTGATTTCGTACTATGAGTATCTCTGGAGGCTGGGAAGCATCTGAGGAGGTATTATGGATAAGAGGAGCATGGACAAAAATGTAGGAATGATGACATCATTAAGGGATGGGAAGAACAGGAGAAATCTGAGGTAGAGAAGGAATAGTTTGATAAGTAGGCAGAAGACTAAGACTCGTGTCCCTAAGACAAGAAAGGAAAGAATTTCTAGGAAGAGAAATGGGTTGTCACAAATACTGTAGAAAATTTATTTAAGGAGAGTGAAAATTGAAGAAAAATCATGAAAAACATTCCCTCCTCATCTTCCTTGGGGCCAGAGAGACTTTGTTGGGGATTCATTGGCTTTTCTTGACAAAATAAGATGAAATAGCAGAATTTCTGGGACATGACATATAATTGAAAAAACATCACATCAGTTAAGGTATAGTCTGTTTGATGTGACTCAAACATAGTGAAATTTCTGGGAGGTTCTAATTTGTAACTCCTTAAAGAACACTTTTAAGACTACCTGCCATTCATTTACCTTTTTTTTTTGGTCTGCCGTACATTGTCTGAAATAGTCAAGATAGTCATCCACTCAATTAAAGGCTTTCAGCTGCTTTTGCAGCAGGTATTATTACTTCCATTTTACAGATATGCAAGCCATGGTCCAAAGAGGAGGTGACCAGCTCACAGTCCTTCCATCTATGATAAGTGATCAACCTGGAATCAGACCCAGCCTGCCTGGCCCCAAAGCCTGAACAAGTCACCAGTTTTAGCTAATAATTGTTTAGTAATCTCAAGGCATTTTGATGGAGAGTTAAGACCAACATTTACTGGTGACCAGCCACATTGGCCTCCTTGCTGTTCTTTAAATAAAGCTGGTTGTTCCCAATTGTGGGCCTGTGCACTCTCTCTTTTCTTTCTTTAGAACTCTTTCCACCTCTTTGCCTGACGGCTCCTCCTCACCTTTCAGTTCTAATGGCAGAGACACCTTCCCCAGCACTCTGGTGAAAGACGTCCATCACCCTTGGTGCATGCTAGTCTGAGAACAGCTCCCTCCTTGGGTGTTTACTTGCTATTGTTTGCCTCCTAATATTCAGTGTCTAGCTTAGGTGCTGCTCTATTTCCAGGCCCCAGTTCATATTTCAATAAATATTTGTGGAATGAATGAATGTATAATATCTCAAAGCTACAGGATTTTAAGTAATTAGTGAGATGTTTTGGTTTATGGAGATGTTAGAGTAATCAATTAATGTCAGTGATTATTTCTTTTCTATTTAACTACATGCCTTTTTTCAATAACTTTGAATTGAAAACTGGGTGATATTTTAAAGAAAAGTCCTAAAAAGATTTTATGTGTTGAAAGTGATACACCCTCATTGTAGGACAACTTGCAAACTCAGAAAAGTATATTGTAAAGTCAGTATATTTTACCTGAAGGTAAATTTTAATATGCGGGTATATTCCTTTAGTTCTTTACAAATTGCTTTCTTTCATCAGCAATGTATCATGAGTATTTCTTGTGTCATTCAGTATTCTCCTAAACTTCATTTTTAAAATAGAATTTCATTTTTAGAGCAGTTTTAGGTTCAGGGCAAAATTGAGCACAGAGATTTCCTGTGTTCCCCCCTTTCTCCAAACAAGCCAAGCCCCCACCATCAACACCCCCTCCTGCCACCAGAATGGTGCATTTGTTACAGTCGACATGCCTATATTGATTGGCACACCATCATCACCCAGAGTCCATAATTTACATTATGGTTCGCCCTTGGTGTTGTACATTCCGCAGGTTTTGATAAATAGATAATAACGTGTATGCACCATTATAGTATTGTACAGAGTACTTTTTCTGCCTTAAAAATCATCTGTGCTCTGCCTATTCATCCCTCCCTCCCCCCAACCCCTGGCAACCGCTAATCTTTTTAGTCTCCCTAGCTAAATTTAATTTTTAATACATGCAGAATATTCCATTTTATGCACATGCCATACTTAATACTAGCTAGGCAGTGAGGTATTATAAATAACTTGATGAATGGCCTTGTGTAGAGATCTTTGTGTACAATTCCAGTTATTTCCTAGAGTGGCTAGATTAAGGGAAATAAACCTTTTGAGGCATTTGTTACATATCCCCTGACAGTCTAGCCCTTCAGATTGTTTTTAAAAACCATTTTTTGCTAAGAATGTATGGGAAAGCTTAGCAAAAAAATGTCTAAGCATGGTGAAACTGTAGACACAATAATAATAGCTGATATATATGCAGTTTATGTGTGACAGTTGTTGTTTTAAGCACTTTTTGAATTAACTCATTTTGTATTCATAGTAAGTACTATTATGAGTACTAATATTAGTTCCATTTTAGAGCTGAGAAAAATGAGGTGCAAAAGGTTAAGAAATTTGCCCAAGTGATTTCCTTAATTATAGGGATACTATTGAGGCTCCAAAATCACTACAGATGGTGACTGCAGCCATGAAATTAAAAGACGCTTACTCCTTGGAAGGAAGGTTATGACCAACCTAGATAGCATGTTGAAAAGCAGAGACATTACTTTGCCAACAAAGGTCCATCTAGTCAAGGCTATGGTTTTTTCCTGTGGTCATGTATGGATGTGAGAGTTGGACTGTGAAGAAGGCTGAGCGCCGAAGAATTGATGCTTTTGAACTGTGGTGTTGGAGAAGACCCTTGAGAATCGCTTGGACTGCAAGGAGATCCAACGAGTCCATTCTGAAGATCAGCCCTGGGATTTCTTTGGAAGGAATAATGCTGAAGCTGAAACTCCAGTACTTTGGCCACCTCATGCGAAGAGTTGACTCATTGGAAAAGACTCTGATGCTGGGAGGGATTGGAGGCAGGAGGAGAAGGGGATGACAGAGGATGAGATGGCTGGATGGCATCACTGACTCGATGGACATGAGTCTGACTGAACTCTGGGAGTTGGTGATGGACAGGGAGGCCTGGTGTGCTGCGATTCATGGAGTCTCAAAGAGTTGGACATGACTGAGCGACTGATCTGATCTGATTGAGGCTATGGTTTTTCCAGTGGTCATGTATGGATGTGAGAGTTGGACTATGAGGAAAGCTGAGTGCTGAAGAATTGATGCTCTTGAACTGTGGTGTTGGAGAAGACTCTTGAGAGTTCCTTGAACTGCAAGGAGATCCAACCAGTCCATCCTAAAGGAGATCAGTCCTGGATGTTCATTGGAAGGACTGATGTTGAAGCTGAAGGTTCAATACTTTGGCCACCTGATGCGGAGAGCTGACTCATTTGAAAAGACCCTGACGCTGGGAAAGATTGAGGGCAGGAGGAGAAGGGGACGACAGAGGATGAGATGGCTGGATGGCATCACTGACTCAATGGACATGGGTTTGAGTGAACTCCGGGAGTTGGTGATGGACAGGGAGGCCTGGTGTGCTGTGGTTCATGGGGTCGCAGAGAGTCAGACATGACTGAGCAACTGAACTGAACTGAACTGATTGAGAGCTAAGTTTTAAGTTGTTGTGTTGAATGTTCTGTGCTCTTCTGGCTCATAGGAAAACTAACCGATTGTCACCAGTAGTGTTAGGGAATCATCCCTGTTATAGAAGTGATGATCAAAGACATGACAACTAAAATGATCATAGAGAATATATTAGCTCTTAGTACTTCAATAAATATTCAAACAGAAAGTTTCTTTCAAATTCAACTTTGTCTAAATAACTCAACATTTACTACATCATTGGTGTTTGTGCTGTGTGTGACTACTACTGAGTGATAGCTTATGAATTTTTTTTTATTTACTGAGAGGAAATTGGCTGTTGAATATGTATATTGGATGCTTTGGATTTTTAACAGTGGTTTGGTTGTCTTCAGTGTATAAATACTATCTAGCACATAGAAAAATATGACTAAAATTAGTAATCCTGATTGATGATTAAAAGAAGCATTAGCATAAAACCCAGTTTCCTAAACTCAAAGGGAAGCCTCCATGTGTCAGGATGTAAAGAAGGCATTTCAGTTTTTGACTTTACTGTGGAAATGCTGTGCTGGAAGAATCACAAGCTGGAATCAAGATTGCTGGGAGAAATATCAATAACCTGATATGTAGCTGACACCATCCTAAGTGAAGAGGAACTAAAAAGCCTTTTGATGAAGAGGCTTTTGAAAAAGAAAAGTGAAAAAAACTGACTTAAAACCCAGCATTCAAAAACTAAGATCATGGAATCCAGTCCTATCACTTCATGGCAAATAAATGGGGGAAAAAATGGAAACAGTGACAGACTTTATTTTCTTGGGCTCCAGAATCACTGTGGACGGTGACTATGAAATTAAAAGAGGCTTGCCCTTTTAAGCTATGACAAACCTAGACAGCATACTAAAAAGTAGAGACATCACTTTGCCAACAAAGGTCTGTGTAGTCAAAGCTATGGTGTTTCCAGTAGTCATGTATGGATGTGAGAGATGGACCATAAAGAAGACTGAGATGGAAAAATTGATGCTTTCGAACTGTGGTGCTGGAAAAGACTCTTAGAGTCCCTTGGACAGCAAGGAGATCAAACCAGTCAATCCTAAAGGAAATCAATCCTTGAATATTCATTATAAGGACTGATGCTGAAGCTGAAGCTCCAATACTTTGGCCCCCTGATGTGAAGAGCCAACTCATTGGAGAAGAGCCGACTCATTGGAGAAGAGCCGACTCATTGGAGAAGACCGTGATGCTGGGAAAGATTGAGGACGTAGGAGAAGGGGACAAGAGAGGATGAGATGGTTGGATGGCATCATTAACTCAATGAACATGAGTTTGAGCAAACTCCTGGAAGTTTGTGAAGGACAGGGAAGTGTGGTATGCTGCAGTCCATGGGGTCACAAAGAATTGGACACAACTGAGCAACTAAACAGCAAGGGAAATTCTGCTTTCAGTTCAGTTCAGTTCAGTGGCTCAGTCGTGTCCGACTCTTTGCGACCCCATGGACTGCAGCACGCCAGGCCTCCCTATCCATCACCAGCTGCCGGAGTTTACCCAGACTCATGTCCATCGCGTTGATGATGCCATCCAACCATCTCATCCTCTGTCATCTCCTTCTCCTCCTGCCCACAATCCCTCCCACCATCAGGGTCTTTTCCAATGAGTCAACTCTTCGCATGAGGTGGCCAAAGTACTGGAGTTTCAGCTTCAGCATCAGTCCTTCCAATGAAACCCAGGACTGATCTCCTTTAGGATGGACTAGTTGGATCTCCTTGCAGTCCAAGGGACTCTCAAGAGTCTTCTCCAACACCACAATTCAAAAGCATCAATTCTTCAGTGCTCAGCTTTCTTCACAGTCCAACTCTCACATCCATACATGACCACTGGAAAAACCATAGCCTTCACTAGATGAATCAACTATTCTTTTCCCTCCTCTCTGCTGTTTCCCCCAAGCCCCAACATTACCCCGTCCACACACTTAATCTCGCTGTTAATTTGCTCCTGAGGATGCTTATATATTTGCTGCTAAGTTTCTCTGGGTCTTTTTAGAGGCCAAACTAATTTTACTGCCAAGATTTGGCGCTCCATCCTATGGTTCCCTGGCTCGCAGAGATATTGTGTCTTCAACCTTTAGTCTTTGAGTGACTTGTCAGATGTCATGGTGAGCCTTGGTGGGACTGATAACTCTTAGGGTAGTTTTTTATTTTCACTTGTTAAATTTCCCAAATTAATGCTACTAAAGGGCCTTTCATAGAACTAAAAAGCTCAGTCTAGTATTCCTTTTAACTCTCACATCACATTGTCTTGTACATAGTGGGCATTCAGTAAGTTGTTGAATATGTAATTTTTTGCTAATTGATTCATATAAAATTACACTGTACATTGTTTACTATTATACATGCTCATTGTAAGTTTATTTAGTTTGTATTTATACTCAATTATCTCAAAGCACTGAAGAAAAGATCTGTAGTTTTTCCTTTAAACTTTAAGAGCAAACACGTATTCGGATAGAGCACTGCTGTACTTCTATTCTTAAGTGTCTATTATGGGTTAGGTAACTGACAATTATTTGTTTCACTATTTAAGAAGTATTTTTTAAAAATACCTTGACAAGAATGCCCAATTATCCTTTATGAGCAGGATAATGTGAAATAACATAATGTGAAATAACAGTTTAGAGATTACATTTTTCAAAGCCAGGAATAAAGTAAACAAAAGCTAAAATGCATTTCCTTCAGTTGGAGATACTAGTGCTTTTTAGTTGATTCTTTTTGGTTTTAAACACGCCATTTGACATTTCTCTTCAGAGCAATAGCTTATGAGTTAAATACAAGCAAGGAACACATGTATACCTGTGGTGGATTCATTTTGATATTTGGCAAAACTAATACAATTATGTAAAGTTTAAAAATAAAATAAAATTAAAAAAAAATACAAGCAAGGTTCTTTTCTTCAGACGCTTTAACAACTACCCACAAATCATGAGATAACTTTCTTCATTTCTTCTTCTCTGGCATGGGTATGATGATTGTACTAAAACAGGAAATTAGTAATCTCTTTTTGAGGATGGTGGTAGAAAGTTACCCCTGACAAATTAACTCATATGTCTGCTCCCAGGTTTTAGTTTTAATATGTAACTCAGATGATAATATTGCATTGAAAAGTGCTTAAGAACCAGTTGGTCCAAAATACTTTCTTCTTACTGAGACTGAGAGTTCTGTTGAATCAATGACTGGGGAGTTGAGAGTGTTAGAAAGAGAGAAGGTGAAGGGATAGCCTGTGATTAACTAGATCAGGTAAGGAGGGAGTCCGAGATGAAGGTTGATGGGATGGGGAGAAAAAAATGTTGCAGAAGCCTTAAGGTTTCTATGGTTTGACAATGGCTGTGATGGCCTTAAAGAAATAAGGGAGCATGTACTTAGTCTTGGATGATGACAATGAAAGTAATGTTGGCAAAGGAAGGTCCCCAGAATTTTACCTGATCTTCTAGTGAATCCTGGCTCTCTGGTAACAGTTCCAGGTAGATCATAGACCTGAGAAAGGTGAAACAAAAATGTCCTAGAAAAAGTGAGCGAAGATTTTTTTAAATAAAACATAGAGTGTTCATCATCAAGGGGTAATGTATTAAAGTTGTTTTCATTGAAAACTCTGGCAGAGAGCAAAATAGCAGGCAACAGAGTAGAGAATATTTCCAGTACATATATCCAGATCCTTTTTTGGTCAGTTTTACTTGGACGAATGAGAAGTTACGTGTCGTCATTTACTGAAACACTAAAATGTTTTATTCTTTCTATCAGAAATTCATTAACAAACACCATGGCTTTGTATATTTCCAGAATTGTTTGTCTAATCCTCTTAAGGGCATTATACCACTAAGCAGCCCAGCTAAGTGTTTGATTAGTTTTAATTAGAACGGTCATTTGTCACACTTTAGAAGCATTTGGCTCTTGGCTATAGAAGTATCAAGGCTGGTCAAAGAAGTATTAATTCTGCCATCTTTTAAGGTTACATTTCAAACTGTTAAAGTTGGTCACAATTGAGTCAGTTTATAATGTTCAACTGTACAAGTCTATTCAATAAGCTGGTTAATTAGATTATGCATCTAATTTTTCCACAATATAATATATGAAAGTCAGGCGATTAGGCTTTGTTTTATTGACCTTTTTAAGGAAATCAGCATCTATTTTTTGTCCTATGTAAGAATTAAAGTTAGTAGCTCAGCCGTGTCCTACTCTTTGCGATCCCATGAACGGTAGCCCACCATGCTCTTCTATCCATGGAATTCTCCAGGCAAGAGTACTAGAGTGGGTTGCCATTTCCTTCTCCAGGGGATCTTCCTGACCAGGAAGATTGAACACAGGTCTCCTGCATTGCAGGCAGATTCTTTACCCTTTGAGCCACCAGGGAAGCCCATAGTGTTTTCCAATAGGTAGAATGAGACAAAAGAGGATTGAGGATTCTTGTATTCTTATATAGGTTAAAAAGCTATTGCACATTTTGTCAACACAAAGGAATGTAAGAACTCACGGACTGTGTAATATTTAGTGGTCAGAGATTACCAAGTAAGATGTTGCAAAGAGACCGGGTCCAAAGCTGCCTGTGAAAATCAGTGTCACGGGTTGACAGTTTTATGGTAGACCAAGGGGACACAAAGAGCATAAAACCATGAGACCACAGTAGTACAGCCTATATACTTAGTGATGTTGTTATTTCTCCTCTGTTTTCAAGGTGAGGAAAGAGTTAGAAAATTTGATTCATGTTGAATCACTCTCAAAAGGATTTAATTTAGTTATCAAAGGCTTTAGTACCTCTTTACCAACCCTCTCTTTTAGGAGTTGGGTTTTTAAATGAGAATGTGCTGTAAGTCAGGGGTCCCCAACCTACCTCTGGGATCTAATACCTGATGATCTGAGGTGGAGCTGATGTCATAATAATAAAAATAAAGTGTACAATAAATGTCATGCACTTGAATCATTCTGAAACCATCCTCATCCCCCCACCCTAGGTCCATGGAAAAATTGTCTTCCACAAAATTGATCCCTGGTGCCAAAAAGGTTGGAGGACCACTGGTCTGACTGGTAGGCTCCTACTTATAAAGGTGGTGCTGAGTAGGTGCCTCTGTGTGTGGGAGTTACACTGAGGTGGTGTATTAGTTGCCTATGGGTGCTATAACAAATCACCACCAACTTCGCAGCTTGAAACAACACAAATTTATTCTCATAGTTCTGTAGACCAGCAGTTTGGGCTGAAATCAAGGGGTCGGTAGGACAACTGCCCTTCCGGAAGCCCCAGGGGAGAATCCATTGCTTATCTCTTCCAGCTTCCAGTCTGCCAGCATTCTCTGATGTTCCTTGGCTTGTGGCCTCATCTCTCCAAATCTGTTTTATCTCTACATTGCTCTTTCTTCTGTGTCTGTCTTTTCTGTTTGTGTCAGAACTCTCTCTGCCTCTCTCTTGTAAGGTTACATTTAATTGCATTTAGAGCCCTTTTGGCACAGTGGTAAAGAATCCACCTGCCAGTGCAGGAGACACAAGAGACTCAAGTTTGATCACTGGGTCAGGAAGATCCCTTGGAGAAGGAAAAGGAAGCTCACTCCAGTATTCTTGCCTGGAAAGTTCCATGGACAGAGAAGCCTAGTCCATGGGGTTGCAAAGAGTTGGACATGACTGAGATAATCCAGTCATGCACCCACACAGATAATCCAGGATAAGCATTTCTTCTTAAGATCCTTAACTTAATCATGTTTTGTTTTTTGCCTTGTGTATAAGGCAGGAGTTTCTCTTTGGCCATATAAGGCAACATTCACAAGTTCTGGGGATTAGGAAGTGAATACATCTTCAGGTGGGCATTTTTCAGCCTACCACAGTTGGTTTTTCCAGCTGTGAGTACACCTGCCATCAGCAGATGCCTGCAGAGGTACATTAGTGAACATCTGGATGCCATGAGTATGCAGGGGAAGTCACCTGTAAGAAACCCAGGTATGGTGGGCTGGGGTTATAGCTCCTGGGTGTGTGAGGAGGGAGAGAGATGGAGGTGGAGTGAGTATTTTGAAAGAATGTTGAGGAAGGATACCAAATGTTCTAAGGCCTTTCTAAAGCCAAGTAGTAAATGGTTTGAGATAGTCATGGCTTTCAGCTAATATTGAGGATATTTTTTTCTTTCAGCTATTTGATGATTAACAAGTAATAGAATTGTGGAGATTGAGTTTGGAGACTTTTTATATATCAAAGTGATGATTAGCACAATTTTATTAGAGATGAAACATTGTCCAGTGGCATGCTTTCACTATTGTTGCTCATTATTTGGCCTTATCCCTTTTTGTTTTTATCACACTCTTTAAAAAATCTTCAAGCACTTTAAAAATTGTTCTAAGCACTTTTAACATGATTAATTAGCTTTACATTTATTGCACGTTATTACTGTTTGTTTATCTACATTTAAAAATTCATAATCACTGTAGGAGATGAATATGCTCTCCTTACAGACTCATCTGTAAAGACACTAAGACATTGAGAAGTTAAGTAACTTGCTCGTGGTCATGCAGTTAATAGTGTACTACCAGGATTTGAACTCAGAGTTTATACTCTTGTTTGTCAGGGTTTGGCAGGCTTTTTATTTAGAGTAGAATGGTAATTACTTTAGGCTTTGCAGGCCATGAAGTCTGTTGTAGCCACTCAGCTTTGCTGTTGCAGTAGGTAAAACAGCCATAGATATTAATACAGGTAAATGAATGAACGTGGTGGTGTTCCAGTAAAATTTGATTCACAGAACTAGGCAGTGGTCAGATTTGGCCCGGGTCCCCCAGTTTTCAGTGTTTGCACTGTGCTGTACAAAGTGTTTTTTTGTTGTTTATGGTATTAATTTTGTATTTTCAAATAGCTTTAGACTTACAGAAAAGTTAAATGTACAACAAAGAATGCCTGGTCCACCTTCATCTGTTTCTCTGATGTCATCCTCTTATATAACTATAGCATGTCTATGAAAATAACCTTGGTATAATACTGTTAACCAGACTCTAGATCTCTTTCCCTCTCCTTCCTCCCACCATTTTTTCCCCTTCCAAAAGATTTAAGAGGTACAGTATGAAAAACTGTTAAAACTTTAAATGATAGGATAGTCAAATCGGGTGCTAAAAGGATACAAATTTCTTAATTGTATTGTGCAGATATATATTTTTAGTAAATCCGTCTGCTTTTTGTCACTGACAGCTGTATTAAAGTCTCCCACTGTGCTTCTGGATTTGTCAGTTTCTCCTCCTAGTTCTATCGATTTTTTCTTTATTAATTTAAAAACGACTTTGTTAGGTGTATGTGTGCTTGTGCTAAGTCGCTTCAGTCATGTCTGACTCTTTGCAACCCCATGGACTGTAACCCACCAGGCTTCTCTGTCCATGGAATTCTCCAGGCAAGAGTACTGGAGTGGGTTGCCATTCTTTTCTCCAGGGGATCTTCCCCACCCAGGAATCAAACCCACAACTGCTGCATTGTAAGGTGGGTTCTTTACCACTAGAGCCACCTGGGAAGCCCTGTTAGGTGTACACTATGTCTGATTGTGCTGTCTTTCTGGTGGATGACCCCTTTATCAGTAGTAAATGCTTAAAAATATCTGTTAATGATTTGGTCTTAAAGTCTGTATTATGTGATAATACTCTAGCTAAGCCATCTTCCTTAACCCAGGCTTTCACTTTCAGCCTTTCTTTATTTAAATTGTCTCTTGTAAAAGGCATAATGTTAGTTTGGAAGTCTTTATGTATTTGTTTGAATGTTTAATCCCATTTACATTTAAGGTGATTAGTGGTATATCTAGGATTAAATCAATTTCTATGTCCTTTTTCATTTTAAGACCTTCAATTCAGTTCAGTTCAGTTGCTCAGTCATGTCCGACTCTTTGTGACCCAGGCCTCCCTGTCCATCACCAACTCCCGGCATTCACTCAGACTCATTTCCATCGAGTCAGTGATGCCGTCCAGCCATCTCATCCTCTGTCGTCCCCTTCTCCTCCTGCCCCCAATCCCTCCCAGCATCAGACTCTTTTCCAATGAGTCAACTCTTCGCATGAGGTGGCCAAAGTACTGGAGTTTCAGCTTAGCATCATTCCTTCCAAAGAAATCCCAGGGCTGATCTCCTTCAGAATGGACTGGTTGGATCTCCTTGCAGTCCAAGGGACTCTCAAGAGTCTTCTCCAACACCACAGTTCAAAAGCATCAGTTCTTCAGCGCTCAGCTTTCTTCACAGTCCAACTCTCCCATCCATACATGACCACAGGAAAAACCATAGCCTTGACTAGACGGACCTTTGTTGGCAAAGTAATGTCTCTGCTTTTGAATATGCTATCTAGGTTGGTCATAACTTTCCTACCAAGGAGTAAGCGTCTTTTAATTTCACGGCTGCAGTCACCATCTGAGGTGATTTTGGAGCCCCCAAAAAGATAAAGTCTGACACTGTTTCCACTGTTTCCCCATCTGTTTCCCATGAAGTGATGGGACCGGATGCCATTATCTTCGTTTTCTGAATGTTGAACTTTAAGACCTTACATGTCTGTAAATATTTTTACGTTATTCTCATTCTTCATTGATAGCTTGACTGGGCATAAAATTCTAGGTTGGAAATAATTTTCCTTCAGAATATTTAAGTCATTATCCCCTAGCTTCCAGTGTCTGTTAAAAAGAGCAAAGTTATTCTAAAACCTCACCTTTTGAATATGATTTCAAGTTTGCATTTGGTCTAGTAGTTAATATTTTCTATTTTTAAATCCAATTTTTTTCTGGGTATATGGTGAGCTAGTTCAGACTGGAAAATTCAGGTTCTTAAGATCTGAAACATCTTCTTTAGTTTTATTGATGATTTTCTCCTCTTTATTCTTTTTTCTGGGATCTTTTTATTTGAGTAATAGACTTCTAGAATTCACTGATTTTTCTTATCTTTTCTCATATTTCTTCATTTTTAATCTTTTTTGCCTGACTTTTTGAGAAGTATCCTTAGCCTTATTTCACAGCCCTTCTTTTGATTTTTTCATGTCTGAATTTCCTTTTATTTTTTTTTAAGGATTTCTTGTTTTATGGATGCAGTGTCTTTTCTTACTCCTTTAAAGATATTAATGTTTTCTATTCCCTGTACAGTCTCTGTTTCCTCCATGACGCTTCTCTTCTGTTTGCTTATTTTAGTCTGTCTTTCATGTTAGAGCTGTTCCTTAGAAGTCTGGTGATCCTTGAGTGTTTACTTCTCTTTGAGAGTGAGTCACCAGGGACCTGACTGGCTCCCAGCACTCAAGGGGGCTTCTGAGCTGAGGGTTTTTCGGACAGAGCTAGTTTCATGAGGGGAAGCCCACCCTCACTACCACAGCAATATCTTCAGGTTTTTTTCAGTCAGTCAGGGAAGATTTCACAAAGAGCAAGCTTCCTCTTGAAGACTACAGACCTGGCTGCTGTTTTTCTTACCTACTAAGTGACTTAAAAGGCTTTTTAAGACAATGCCTTTTATCTCTTTTGTCCATATTATTGCTGTATATTCTGAAAAAAATAAGACTATATTAAAAATAAAAGTTGTAGGTACATTAAAAGTTTTTTAAGTCAGCAAAGACTTTAAAATTCATCTTCCTCTGCAATTAGGACAGACTAGTACTTTACTATTAGATGATTTAACCAATTTGATGGCTACCTTTTGAATATTTGGCTTCCCTGATAGCTCAGTTGGTAAAGAATCCACCTGCAATGCAGGAGACCCCAGTTCAATTCCTGGATCAGAAAGATCTGCTGGAGAAGGGATAGGCTACCCACTCTAGTATTTTTGGGCTTCCCTTGTGGCTCAGCTGGTAAAGAATCTGCCTGCAATGTGGGAGACCTGGGTTCAATCCCTGGGTTGGGAAGATCCGCTGGAGAAGGGAAAAGCTATCCACTCCAGTATTCTGGCCTGGAGAATTCCATGGACTGTATAGTCCATGGGGTTGCAAAGAGTCGGACACAACTGAGCAGCTTTCACTTTTAAATACTTGATGGTTTTTTGGGTTTAGATATCAATTTTGGAAGACTAATATAGACACAATATGCCTTTTGTACATTGGATATATAAATAACCACTCTCTCCTGGGATGGAACAGAGGCTCAGACAAGGACTGGGGTGAAGATAGAACCAAGCCACCAGGTCTAAATGGGGCGTGACTACATGGATATAATGTCAGGGAAGTCTTGAATCACCTAGAAAATCCTGGGAAGGCCAGGCAGAGAACCTTTCTGTGTACAAATAGAGGAGTAGCTGCATGACTTTTGATATGGTTTCAGAGACTTTGGATAAGTCTGTCCTGAAGGGCGAGGGGCCTTCAGTCTTAAGATTAATACCTAACCTTGTCTAGGACTCACCTCTCGGGTTGTCCCTGGCCTGCTTTTCCCCTCAGGGCTCCTGCTAGCACATAGTCGTTCCCAGCACTTGGGCATACTTCTGACCACAGCCTCAGTCATTTGGGTAAGGAATCCCTAACCCTCCTGTATCCCTACAGCCCTGCTAGGGCTTGTGTCTTTGTCCTGCCCCACCCTCACTTACCCTCTGCATCCTCACCTTTGGGCTTTGGTCTGTCAATGGCAGCCACTGGCCCCTATTCCCAACTCCTGTCCTATCTTTACTCTTCTGCCCACATTCCTGGCCTGGAGCCAGATGAGTCCTTTTCCCGCTGCTTCGGAAAAGTGGTATCTTTGTCCATTCTGGGACTACTGCTGAGGAAAGATACATCCTTGGAATACTAAGTTATGCCTGATGTATTTTCTTCACAAAAGCATTGTTATAAATGGTGGTCAGAAGCTCTAGTTAAACTCTTGGGTTTAACGTATGGCCTGGGCTCCACCATTTATAACAGAACTTTTAAGGAAAAATGTGTTTCAGGTTCATGTCATAGACTTGGCACCAGTCCCATTGATAAGATGGGGGCTGCCTTGTAACAGCATGCAAAGGAGGAAAAATGTCATCGTCAAATATTCATTAAGTTCCCACTTGAGCACCATGCTGTGGTGACTGCTGGATCTGTGGGCCTCTGCTGGGCCTGTTTTTATAAGCCATAATAAGGCTGCCTTACAAATTGCCCTCTGAACTTCAACACACTGTAGAGCTTTCTCGGACATATCTTGTATTGTATTAATGGGGAGGATTCAGGCAAGAAGTGTTCCTAGTCTGAGAAAGTGCAGTTTCAATTAAAATGTGTTTTTTCCTGGAGCCTAAGTTCTTTTAGTCACTGAGCCTGCACTAATTTGTGTGATTCTCTTGGGGGCCGGGGCACTCTTCTTACAGCTTTTTAAAATTAGTACTTCCTATTGGTTCAGTATTTTCTTTCAAGTGAGGCACTCTTAGAATTATGTGACACATAGTGATTTTCAAAAGATTAAAGCAATGTGTTCTAATGTGAGCCTTGTAACTAATTGCCTCAACTAATTATACATAAAGGACCGAGTCATTAGTGTTAATAAGAAGTGACTTCGGAAAGTACAGTTTGACCCAAAGACTGAATAACTATTACAAATAGTAATCAGTGAGGTGGTATTCATTGTAGAAAACACCTTAGCTGGAAATTATTCATGTCGGTTTAAATTGGGTTTTCCCTAAGTTGTTACCTTTATACTTGGCTACTAGTTCCTTTTCAGTGAAAAATGTGCACCCTTTAGAATGTAAATCTTCTTCATTGCTCCTCTTCAGGCTCTTTTTCCATCCACTTAAAATATCTGTGCTCCCAGGGCCCTGTCTTAGGTCTTATTCCCTCCCTATACTCCTTCCCTGTTTGACCTCATCAAGTTCTGATTCCATGCTAGCAAGTTCCATATGTATTTATCTGGCCAGGTATCTTCTGGATTTGAGATGCATGTATCCATGTGGATATCTTACAAGAATTGCAAACTTGTGTGTGCCCAGAACAGATCTCTCCCAAATCTTCCCTCTCCGCATTCCCCCGGCCCTGGCTTCTCAACCTGGGAAATGATCCATTGCAACCCCACATCCTGTTGATTTCTTTCAGCCATCTCTCTCCATCCCCATCACCTTGCCCTTGTCCATGCCCTCATTGTCTTTTTCTTTGCAGTAGTGAAAATCTTGTAACGACTTTTCCTAAATCCAGTTTGCTTCCTTTCAAATTATACACAGTTGCTAGAAAAATATTAAAGTGCAGATCTGATCACAAATCTGCTTAAAGTGTGCAGTGATTGTTGTTGGTTGTTGTTTTAGTTGCTGAGTCATGTCCAATTCTATTGCGACCCCATGGACTGTAGGCCACCAAACTCCTCTGTCCATGTGATTTCCTAGGCAAGAATACTCGAGTGGGATGCCTTGCGCTCCTCCAGGGGATCTTCGCGATCCAGGGATTGAACCCGCATCTCCTATCAGGGATTGAACCCGCATCTCCTATGTTGGCAGGTGGATTCTTTACCACTGAGCCACCTAGGAAGCTGGTGGCTACAGCCTATTGACCCTTCTAATCCTAGCTGCAGTGTCATTCCTCAGTGACAGTCCCAAAAGTCCTCCCCAGTTGGTTAGATTCCCCTACTAAATATGCCAACAGCATCTTATTTCCTAGCATTCATCATAATTATAATTAAATGAGCATTTGTATAATTACTGTTTTGATGCCTGATTCTCTTACTAGCCTGTAAACTCCCTGAGAGCAGGGACCATGCCTGTCTGGCTCACCATTCACTCCGCAGTGGCCTCTCATTACAAATATTTGTCAAATGAATGTATAATGAATATGGCTGGACAGAAGCCATGGCATATGTTATGTGTATTTGTTGGAATATGGGGTATCTGATGTTCTAGGACTCAAAGACTTCCCACTCCATCATGAAGCAATACTATGAAAGCTGATTTAAGATCTTGTTAACTGTTCAGCTATTACATACGCTTTCTCCCTCTATTCTGGAAGTAGTCTGTCTGTATATCTGTCAGGGTTCTATCAGAGAAACAGAACCACTAGGAGAGAAAAGATTTATTGCAGGAATCAGCCTTCTCACGTGATTGAAGGGGCCACCTAGGCAAGTACATCTGTAAGGCAGGAGGTCAGGAAAGGCAGGCTGGAATTCTTGGGCTTAGGGCATAAGAAGGCTGCTGTTCACAGGCAGAATTTCTTCTTCAGGGAAGCCCCAGCTCCAACCTTCAGGTTTTCCAAGTGACTGGAGCAGGGCCACCCAGATTATTTAGGATTATCCCCCATACTTAAAAGTCAGCTGATTATGGACTTCAATTGCACTTACAAAATACCTTCATAGTAATACCTAGATTGAATAACTGGAAACTGTAGCCTGAAGCCAACTTGATACATCAAGCTGGCTCTCAAAGAAAACTTCGATACAAAGCACCAGTTTAAAAACATAACTAACTGAAAAAAAACCCCAAACAAACCAAACTTGGCACTTCCGGGATAGAGAATGGTAATTAAATATTTATTCACTGGGCTTCTTACTAACTATGTAATTAATGCCTGTTTTAAAGAGATTTTTACCTGTTCTGCTTATTCCAAATGACCTCATTACTTTGCTATCCAAAACAAATTTGTTTTACTTCGTGTGAATCAATAATACTTGGAAAATAGGCTGTTTTCTGTGCAGTGCTTCTAACAAGTGGACGACTGTGTCTCAGTCTCCAGTACCTTTTTATTTACTAACAGAGACAATACTACTGAGTACAGAGCTGGGCAGTGGAGATACAAGAAGAGGCAGAATACCACCCTGTATTTGGAGGCCTTCTTGAGACAAATGGGTAATCAAATAATTGCAGGCCTGGAGTTCAGTGAGGTTGCAGCATGGAAGGCTAGGGAGACGTGGTTTGGTGCCACGCGCCAATCATGGGGATCCTGCCTTATTCGACTGGATCCTCCCAGTTGAGGAGGGGCATGTTCATATTAGTTAGGAAGAGGAGCGTGGTGTGGAGGATAAAGTGAGGGAAGGAGAGAATGTTGAGGGCAGGAGCCTGAACTAGAAGCTAGATTGTAGCACTAGCAGAGTTTTATCAGCCGAGGGAGGGAGAGAGAAGATTTGAAGATGACTTTGTGGTTTATCGGTCAAAAGATGGGGTATCTGACAAGATCAGGTAGATGGAGGTAGAAGGTACCAGAGGAGAAATGGATGTTTATTTCTGGGGTGGGTAAAAAGACAAACGTTAAGGGTTGCCACTAAGTGAAGTGAAGTCGCTCTGTCGTGTCCAACTCTTTGCAACCCTGTGGACTGTAGCTCACCAGGCTCCTCCGTCCATGGGATTCTCCAGGCAAGAATACTGGAGTGGGTTGCCATTTCCTTCTCCAAGTTAGTTGCCACTAACTGAGCATCTATACTCAGTCTGGTGAGTTATACCCATTATCTCATGTTGTTTGAGATGCCAGTGTGACCTGTAGCCAGTGTGAGATCACTAAGGAGTGTTCTGAACCAAGGGATATATTTAAGGAAGATGCTTGGTGCCGAAAATTCTTTTTTACGGCCTGTTTTTTTTTTTAAAGGCTAATATAGGTACTCCCTTTTGAAAGCTATCTGACAGTTGATTCTAAGAGGAGATCTGTTTATAATTAAAGATGAATGTCAACTAGGAGATTACTGGAAAAGAAAAAAAAAAGCTAGGATTTGTGAATGATTTCTGTGTTGTCTTACCACTCCCAAAGCACACTGAAAAAGAAGAGATTTTTTTTGGCACTGAACATAGCTCTGGGTACACAAAATTGTATTCCCTGAATCTGCTTTCCAAAGACATAAGCGCAAGGGGCTCTCACAGATCAGATCTGGAAAAACTGGAAAATTTATTTATTTATTAAATAAATAATGTAGTAATGTATTATAAAGCATGAACTGAAATAAGATTTAATGAATCTATGTTGATCAATAAATGAATGGGAATGGGGGAGAATAAGTTCTAACAGGAGAATGCCCACCAAAAAATGTAGGGTAAAAAATAGGAAAGTCATCATTTGGCAAACAACACAATGATGATTGATAAAGCCAGGAGTTGTCTGTGTGTGGGTAGAGTTTTGATGAACAGTGGATACTGGCATAGTCTCAGTATTTTCCACAAAATACTCATTAATTACAAAGAGGGAAATGGAGACTTGATGGCAAAGTCTGGCAGACACAAACTTGTGCAGGTGATCAAGGTTAACACCATCGATGATGGGATGATCTGACATCCTTTGCCTCCTGATGTGATGCGCTGAGAACAGCATAGCATCATTTTAGGGTGTTTTTTTTGCCAGGAATACAAAGCCCGAATCCGTGTTCACCTTGAATCCTCACAATATTTTGGAGCAGATGTTTTTATCCTCGAATTGTAGAATAGAAAATTGAAGTGCAGAAGTTGAACAATTTACCCAAAACCAAAAATGGTAAGTGGCAAAGCCCAGTTTCAGAATCCAAGGTAAATTTATAAACTTGTGGTGCTTCAGTCCTGCTGTAAAGCCCATGGGGGTTGTTAGTTCCATGACAGTTGGGTTCTGCAGATAATACCTTACGGTCCAAGGGTGACATTTAGAGGAGTATCACTAAGGAGCCACAGATAGCGAATCTTACATTGCTTATAACACTAGTAGTGAGGGGAGGGAAAGCTGGATTTTATGTCAGCATCTGAATGGCTGGTTCTTAGCAAGTAATTATTTATGATCAGCGCATGTTGCTACTGAAAGCCATCCCGTCAGACCCCTTTCCAGCAAGAGTCTCCTGAAACAGGAACTGATTATGCAGTATTAAATCTGAGACCCATTTCATATTCAGAGGTTCCAGTGGTAAACCTCATATGTCAGGAGCAATTAGTGACCTTGTGACATGTCATCTTCAATATGCTGAACTGTGGTCAATAAATCCTAGCAGGATGGATGGAATTAAATAACTACCTCCACCATCACCCTAGTGCATCAGAGCAGTGCCTTTTCAAGGCCACAAATGCAGGACATTCTCCTAACTAGTGTCACGAAGATTCCAGAAATGTGAGAATATAGTTAATTGTGAAAGTTTTCAGATTTTGAATGCTTAGGAAAAGGGGACAGAGATCTTGGACAGAGGATGAAGTCGTGCAGTATGGTCTGCAAGCAGATCACGGGGGCACTGCTCCAATGCACCTTCAATGGAATGACCACTGTGTGCTGAGGAAATCTGGGAATACACAGAATCAGAAGCCAGAATGTGACAACAGGCTTGGCCAGGACTTAAGAACTAAGTTCTGTTGTGCTAATTGACTATCTCAGATATGTAAGTTGGAAAATGAGTCCACTTCTAACTGGAATTTGATATCTGTTTCTAAAATATATTTCATATTCTTATTTTATAGAGAAAAGAAATGAAACCATATTTTTAGAAGTAAAATGTGATGTCGCAGAAGCATCATCAGTTGAGCTGCATACACAGCCGGACTGTCTCTTGTCGTTCGGCTTCTGTTGCTGACATCAGGATTATCTCCTGAAATGGGATTTTCCTGTTGATTTTGGATTTTTTGCATGTTGCCTAGACACTCCATGGGAAAATGCAGTTACAGGAAGTTGCTAGTGTGCGGCTGAGCAGTGAAAGCATCGAAAAGAGTGCTCTTGTGGGATCACTGGATTGTGTCCATTAAGCCAGGTTCCTGCCCCCAGAATGCTGGTTCTCTTATGGGCTTAGCTCAGAGGTAAT
The DNA here is from genome assembly GCF_019923935.1 of Bubalus bubalis. Lineage (NCBI taxonomy): Eukaryota > Metazoa > Chordata > Mammalia > Artiodactyla > Bovidae > Bubalus > Bubalus bubalis. Next base: position 70,809,421 of record NC_059158.1, on the reverse strand, counting down.
TGACTCTTGAGCCCCCTGAGGTAACTCAAGGACTCCCTGTGGCCAAGAACCTCTTTGTCTCCCTGCATTCTGGGGCTTGGTTGCTTCTACTAGACTATTCACATCGACTGTAAATTCTAACCACCACAAAACAAGCCTCTGGAAGTCCCACTTGGGCACAGCCAAGAGATTGCCACTTATCAAATGCCTAAAAATCAAGAGAAAAAAGAAAAGAAGAGGAAATATAAACCTGAACAAAAATAAAAATAAAGAACTTGAGCAGCATTGGTGAAATTTAGGTGGGCCTGGGGTATTGCCAGCTATTTTAGTGTTGGGTAGAAGCATCACTCGGAAATACCTAATAAGCACACCGGATAAGCTTATTATAAGCATATTAGGTGCTACTTGAAGGAACTGCATTGTAAAGTGAATACATAACCTCTTAATAAGTGAGTCTGTCATTATTGAATGAACCTGACGGAAAGCACCCTGCGTGGGTAGATGAGGCTGTGAGCATGCTGTTTTGGAAAAGTAAGTTCTAAGATTATGTAGTCCTAAACCTATTTGTTGGTTATGCACAGAAGTGTGTGTTTATGTTATGAAATTTTCACCAGGTAATAAACTTCTGAACAGTCCCACAATGACAATAGCTGATCTTTAGTTTGAGGATAAAAGTGAACACTGTTCATCAGCCAAGTGCGATGTATTCTTACAGAGATTGGGTTGAGTTTTCAAAGATGTGGCTTTGATTGGTGACTGATGCTCACAGGATAATTGAGGCAGTCAACCCAGTCATGTTTTGCGGGGTAGAAGAGAGCTGGTTTCACAACTGGGGATATGTGAAGTACCAAGCTTGAGATACTTTTACTTGGCAGAACAGGTGAAAATGAATGATTTTGCTTTCCTGGGCTCAGACCTGTCTTGTCCAGTGAGCTCTCACAGGCACAGCATTTAGACTGTCCGCACTAGAGTAAACCGCCATGGGGCCCTGTGTGTGAAAAATCCTCTTATTAGATCCCGCTCTCAGATCCCATGTTCTCTGTAGGTGTTGGCTTTTTTTTCTGTTTTTTTTTTTTTTTTTTTTTTTTTTTTCCTATGGTGCACATTGAATTGGAGGGGAAAGAGGCAAGATATCTGCTGAGGAAATCACCCTCTGGGAGCCTATAATGAGTGATGGTTCGTAGCATGTTCCCCACGAAGTTCTGATTCTGTGATTATGTCAGGGAGCAACCCTAAGCTGCAGCTTTCTCAGATACTATCTTGACTTCTAGGAATTGATGCTGGTGATGTCATTTTAATCTCTTGTCCATCCATCTACCTAAAATCCATAGATGTCTAAGGATCTTCTATATTCTAATTGGTAGAGACTCACACATTACAAAGAGATTTAATAATCTTGGCCTAAAGCAAGTTTGCTGAAAAAAAAAAAATCTTGATATGCTTGTAAGGTAATTACAATTCATTTTGACATTTTAAAACTAAATGTTATGGGAGGTAGTATTTTTCATGCCAGAAAAATAATTTAAGATAGACTCTCCCCCAAGAAATAAAAATCACTCATAATCCCACTGTCCAAACTTGGTGTTCAATACTCAGATAACATTTGGTGTTTAAATACCCATATTTTCTTCCCTAAGATTTGTATTCCTATATTATTTATTTATTTACAAAAATAGACACATGGTACTTTGTAAACCCTTTCCTTACCCCTTGCTTCAACCAGAGAAAATATTTGAACTGCTGTTCCATATTGGTGACTATATTCACATCATCACTTAGAATGGCTGTGATGATTTGCTGGATGTAGGTTGTGTCCTGATTTTTTGCTATAATAAGCAATCCCATGATGAACATCTTTGTATACATGATTGGGCACTTGCTTGATTATATACTTAAGAAACTCTTAAATACAGAATTTACTAGATCAAAGAAGAGCCTACATTGAAGGCTTAGGAGACTTGTTACTAGATTACTTTCCTAAAAGTTTATTCTGCTGCATTAGTAATCTGTCACGTGAAAAGTGGTTTCTTATTGTTTTAAATTTCATCCTTGTTTTTCAAGCTGAGCATTTCTCAGTATTGTATTGGCCATTTGATTTTTGTGGTCATTTGACTAGTTTGCTTTATCCATTTTCCACAGGAGTATTCCTGTTTTTGGCTTATTATTTTGTGAGAGCACTTCACGTATTAGGGACATGGATTTCTTCTCTTCATTTGCTCCACTCGAATGGAATTTTGATTGTGATTTAGTCAAATATAACATTAATTTGGTGGATATGAGCATGTTTTTCAGTGTTGTGTCTTGGTATTTGAGCATAATGTTTTAAATACTTCTGATCTCAGGAAATTATAAAAAGTAAAAGGTACAGAGTTACTTTTTCCAGACCTTTCCATTTATTTATTGCCTTGCCTTGGGGTAGAACTGTTCCTAAATCATTTGAGAAAACCCAAGTAGCTAAAGTGTTTTCACCAGCTAAGTGATCGAATTCCATCTGGTTGGTTTTTTAAGTGTTCATTTTGATGATTTTCGCACACTCACCTATTGTTCCTTCTCTAAGCTAGTATCTTTGGCTCTCTGAAATAGTCTGTTCATGTGGGTCCTCATGGCTTTGGGAGTCTGACAGTTTTATGATTATGCAAATGTTATTGAGATCATCTTGATGGATGCTCCCTGAGCCCTTGGCTGACTGCACAGAGACTGCGCCTTTAACTGTCATGGGGTTGGCTAGTATGACCTTCACATCAGGCTGTGTAAAACACTCTTGCCAGGCATCCTAGGACAATTTGGAGCCGTTGCCTGGGCAACCTCACTTGCTTCTAATCGAATACCCCAAGTCCCAGTGGGAATGCTACCACTGAAGGGAGGAACTGAGCGGAAGTATTAATACATTTGTCTGTTTTAGGACATTGTACTAATGTTGGGGGAAGTGAGCTTATGCCATGATCTCACATGAACTCAGGGGAGGGAGAGAACGAAGAAAAGAAAAGAGAATTGAGAGAGCAGGGACATAAAGAGAGGCTGGAAGAGGAAGCATGCATAGAAGTCAGTGACAGAAATCAAGATAATAAATATGAGCAAATGGTCCATGCATAAGAAAACAGTGTAGCCCAGATTAAGCAGAAAGGAATTGAGAATGAAGACCAGAGAGTTACTCTTAGGGGAAAAAATACATGGTCCATAAATGAATATCTGGGGAGAAAAAAGAATAGTGGAGACTTCTGGGAAGTATATAATAAAAATGTTTTTGCACTGAAACAGACTTGCCTATATGATGTATTTGGTCAACTCTGCTTTAGGAAATAATATTGTTTTCTTTCCGGTACTCTCCATTGTACCTTGAATAAATCATGAGTGATTTTTCTGGAATCAAAATGATGTCGCTCAAAATGATAGGGCACAATTTTACTCACTGCTTTCATGAATCAGAACCATCACAGACTTGAAACTAGTTTAGTTAAAGCAGGTTTTTAAAAAACAAAACACATCCACAATATACCTGGATGGTTATTATGATGGGTGGTGGTGTTTTAGCTGCTCGGATAAGCGGAATGCAGGCTCAGGCAAACAGGCATTGTGTGGTCCTGGGGAGAAAGCCTAGACGGGGATACCAGTGAGTTGACTGTTCTCTACTCTCAGAATTCTCAGTCAGGTGCTTAATTCATCCTATTAAAAAAGTCCATGACTCATTCTTGAAATATCCAGAACTGCTCTTAAGAGCCCCCTTTTTGCAGATGTCAAACCAGGTGCAGGAGAGATGCAAATTTTACTCCAGCTGAAGCTAGCATATCCAGCACTTGATAAAATGTGCTGTCCGAGGCATACCTTTAGTCAGTGTTGAACAGTGACAGTATTTCAGGCCCTTGGTAAACAGAAGTTTTACTCAGATATTTTCAAGAGATTGGATTTTGTAGTTCCAGATGAGGACAGGGTCCAGAGAACCCCCAGGTTCCCTGGAGCCAGCAACAGTGGAAACCATGGCCATCTCTAGGTCAGAAGGAACAAGGCAGAAAGCAGTGTCTCTGGGACCCAGCGAGTGAAAGCTCTGGCCATGAAACTGTAGGTGTGCAACAGCACAGCCAGCACAGAAACAGGCAGGGAGACGGGGGTGAAGGTAAATACCCTGACTCCCCTTTCCTCTCCTCTCTCATCTGCTCTGATCTACTGGTATTTTTGTAGCCAAATTCATCTGGAAGGTAGTGGTAAGGGATCTTGGGTGACACAGTCTTTGTGTGTGTGTGTGCCAAGTCGCTTCAGTCATGTCCAATTCTTTTGCGATCCTCTGGACTGTAGCTCACCAAGCTCCTCTGTCCATGGGATTTTCCAGGCAAGAATACTAGAGTGGACTGCCATGCCCTGTTCCAGAGGATCTTCCCAATCCAGGGATTGAACCCATGTCTCCTGCAGCTCCTGCACTGCAGATGGATTCTTTACCACTGAGCCACCAGGGAAGCTGTGATGCAGTCTGTAGAGGTTAGCTTCCTGGAACACAGAGAAGAGCAAGAAAAGACTGGATAATGGAAGAGTGGGGGAGTGGAGAATAACTAGCACAATGTGCAAATCTCTGTTCTCTAAGGCTAGCCTTTACCCTTTGAGAGCATAAGCATTTGGAAGAGAAGTTATTTATAAAGGATGCCAATTATAGGAGCTGGGCAGTAGAAAAGGAACACCAGTCAGTCTTAGATTTTCCCCAGTTAACTCCTCCCTTGTTGGTGCTACGTGGAGTCTAGTGCATATTCTGCAGTTGCTGCTATTTCTTTAGGTGTGTCTTTGCCCCTCTAGACTTCAAATCCTACAGATTATGAACTTCCTTTTATTTGTCTTTGTCTCCGCAGCATCTAGCCAGGTGCTTGGCATTTGTAGGGAATTATGTCTTAAGTAAATGATGGAATGACTCTTCCTAGACTCTTTCAAGGTAAGTTTGAGTTCTATCATGCTTTTCATAGTTAAATGGTTAATCATCTTTCTCCAGTGCTGGGCCTTCAGTACTGTTCTTTCTCAGTGAAAGAGGGAGAATTCGTGAATCTTGGTTCCCTACCGGCTGAAGCTCCTGCATTGTTAGTGGCCACAGTGGAAATAGTTCTGCTGTCCTTGTGAGCCATACAGAAACAGTTTCATTGAACATCTGTGTGACCAACGTGTTTACTGATCCTTGTTTTTCCAGTAGTCATGTATGGATGTGAGAGTTGGACTGTGAAGAAAGCTGAGCGCTGAAGAATTGATGCTTTTGAACTGTGGTGTTGGAGAAGACTCTTAAGAGTCCTTTGGACTGCAAGGAGATCCAAACAGTCCATCCTAAAGGAGATCAGTCCTGGGTGTTCATTGGTAGGACTGATGTTGACGCTGAAACTCCAATACTTTGGCCACCTGATGCGAAGAGCTGACTCATTTGAAAAGACCCTTATGCTGGGAAAGATTGAGGGCAGGAGGAGAAGGGGATGACAGAGGATGAGATGGTTGGATGGCATCACTGACTCAATGGACATGGGTTTGGGGTGGACTCCAGGAGTTGGTGACAGACAGGGAGGCCTGGTGTGCTGTGGTTCATGGGGCCGCAAAGAGTCGGACATGACTGAGCAACTGAACTGAAAGCCTTTGGCTGTATGGATCACAATAAACTGTGTAAAATTCTTAAAGAGATGGGAATACCAGACCACTTTACCTGCCTCCTGAGAAATCTGTATTCTGGCCAAGAAGCAACACTTAGAACAGGACATGGCAAACGGACTGGTTCAAAATTGGGAAAGGAGTACGTCAAGGCTGTATGTTGTCACCCTGCTTATTTAACTGATACGCAGAGTACATCATGAGAAACGCTGGGCTGGATGAAGCACAAGCTGGAATCAAGATTGCCGGGAGAAATATCAATAACCTCAGACATGCAGATGACACCACCCTTATGGCAGAAAGCAAAGAGGAACTAAAGAACTTCTAGATAAAAGTGAAAGAGGAGAGTGAAAAAGCTGGCTAAAACTCAACATTCAAAAAACTAAGATCATGGCATCTGGTCCCATCACTTCATAGTAATTAGATGGGGAAACAATGGAACAGTGACAGATTTTATTTTCTTGGGCTCCAAAGTCACTGCAGGTGGTGAGTGCAGCCATGAAATTAAAAGACACTTACTCCTTGGAAGAAAAGCTATGACCAACCTAGACAGCATATTAAAAAACAGAGACATTACTTTGCTGACAAAGGTCTGTATAGTCAAAGCTATGGTTTTTCCAGTAGGCACATGTGGATGTGAGAGTTGGAATATAAAGAAAGCTGAGCACCGAAGAATTGATGCTTTTGAACTGTGGTGTTGGAGAAGACTCTTGAGAGTTCCTTGGACTGCAAGGATATCAAACAGTCAATCCTAAAGGAAAGTGAAAAGTGAAAGTCGCTCAGTCGTATCCAACTCTGCGACCCCATTGACTATACAGTCCACGGAATTCTCCAGGCCAGAATACTGGAGTGGGTAGCCTATCCCTTCTCCAGGGGTTCTTCCCAACCCAGGGATCGAACCCAGACCTCCAGCATTGCAGGTGGATTCTTTACCAACTGATACAAGGGAGTACTGGAGTGGGTAGCCTGTCCCTTCTCCAGCGGATCTTCCCGACCCAGAAATCGAACTAGGGTCTCCTGCATTGCAGGCAGATTCTTTGCTAACTGAGCTATTGAGGGAAGCCTAAAGGAAATCAGTCCTGAATATTCATTGGAAGGACTGATGCTGAAGCTGAAGGCCCAATACTTTGGCCACCTGATGTGAAGAACTGACTCACTGGAAAAGACCCTGATGCTAGGAAAGATTGAAGGCAGGAGAAGGGAACAACAGAGGAAGAGGTGGTTGCATGGCATCACCAACTTGATGGACATGAGTTTGAGCAAGCTCCAGGAGTTGGTGGTGGACAGGGAGGCCTGGCGTGCTGCAGTCCATGGGGTCGCAAAGAGTCAGATGTGACTGAGCAGCTTAACTGACTGATACTAAGTGTGAGACCATTACCCATAGAACACGTATGGGGAACAGTCTAAAACTGGATGAGGCTTGAGCATGGTGATTGGCTTGATTTGAGCCAATCAAATGCAACAGGTTTGAAGAGAAGAGGGGTCAGCGGTGTTCCATTACAGAGTAAGTTAAATCTGAGTTTGACCTTAAACATACGTATAGGGTTAGTAAGGAGGACAGACTTGCCCTGCCATATATCAAGACCTATTATGAAGTTATAGAAATTTAATGTGGTACTGGGACTGGGCCAGGTAACTGACCAGTGGAATAAAATAAAAACCCCAGAAAATACTGTATTAGTCTGCTAGGGCTGCCATAACAGAACACCGTGGACTGAGTGGCTTAAACATTAGAAATTTTTTTCCTCACAGTCTTGGAAGCTGGAAGTTCAAGATTGAGGTGATGTCGGGTTGGTTTCTGGTGAGGACTTCTTGGGTTGCAGATGACAGCCTCCATGCTGTGTCCTCACATGGCCTTTTCTCTGGGCATGTGCTTCCCTAGTGTCTCTTCTTCTTCTTGTAAGGACACCAGCCCTGTCGGATTAGGGCACACCCTTATGGCCTCATTTAACTTTAGTTACATCCTTAAAGGCTCTATTGAATTACAGTCACACTTAGGATTTCAACACATGAGGCTTGGGAGAACACAATTCAGACCACAGCACATGCCTACACACAGGTTTAGATCTTTGGTATATGTCAGATTAGTAGGAAAAAAGAAGGGCTATTCAGTAAACAGAGGTGAGAAAAAATACTTATCCTTAGGAGAAAAGATGAAAATAGATCCTTACTTCATCTATCCAAAAAAAAAAAAAAAATCAACTCCAGAAGGATCAAAGTCTTAAATACCAAGAAAAAACCAAAACATAACTTTAAAATTTTGATAGTTGGTCATAAGAAGAAATTTCCTAAGGTGTTTTCGACTTTTAGTCTTCAAAGAAGGAGACTTCTTCAGACACAAAAAACACAATATAAAAGAAAGATTGACAAGTTGGATTACTAAAATAAAATCTAAATAAGCATTATTGAAATTATATGATGCCTGTTATTTGCATCAATATAATTTGTGGGAATAGAGGTATAGATGAAACACAATTGGCCATGAATTGATCATTTTTGAAATTGAGTGTTGGGTACATGGAGTTTATTATACCAGATACACAAAAGATGAAAGGATTAGTATAATATACAAAGAAGTCCTATCAATCAAAAAGAAAAGCATAAACATAGATACAGACAAGGATATACATATGGCCAAGAAATACACCCAAAATGTTCAACATCATTTATGATTTGGAAGGAAATATGACTCAGGGCCTCAATGAGGTACCATTTTATACCTACTCGATTGGAAAAATTAAAAGGGGTGTTAATGTCAAGTGCTAGGGTAGATGGTGACCCAGAGGATCTCATACCCTGCTAGTAAATTGGTGCAGCTACCTTAGAAGATAGTTCTGGTGTTATCCCATAAAGTTGACCACATTTCCAACATTTTGCTTTCAAGTATATATGTAAAAGAAATTCTTGCACATATATACAGAAATATTTATGGTGGCACAGTACACAGTATTAAAACCTGGGAAAACCCCAATCTCTGGACAAGAGAGTAGATGAGTAAACTGTATTATATTCTCCCCGTGGGACACATGCCATAATCAAAATAAAGTATAATGAAAGGGTTGCAGCATAGATGTTTTAATAATATAAGATGAAAAAATTCTAAAAATATTACATATATTGCCTTTTCTATAAATTTAAAAGCAACTAAAATCATAACCATAGTTTTTAGGAATACATGTAGATGAGATGGTAGTACATAGAAAGGAAAGCAGTAGAATCTTGAGTACAGGATTCAGGCTGGTTGTTATCTCAGGAGGCTGAGACTGGGAGGGCTATTGAGTAGGTATTAATAAGTTATTGTCACAGTCTAATTTTTGACTTGGGTGGTGGGTTCATGGTTCCATATTACAACATTAGATATGAAGGATGAGTAAATGAGGGAGGCCTGTGTGGTCCACAGATATGAAAGTGTTCCATATCAAAGATAGTGATTAATCCAATTCTGTGCAATTGAGGTTGAATTAAAAAAGAAAAAAGGATTAGAATGAGTGGAAAGGGAATAGTAGCATAGTACATTTGTCACCAGGACTTTGGAAATTGTGCATTTTGCATAGGAGGATAATGGGGTTCAGGCTAAATAGCTATTATAAAGAGACTGAAAACAAAACTAACTGCTCATACAAGAAAGAAGGTCTGTCTCCCACTTTCTCTTTCTCATTCACATACTAATCTAGACCATTGCCATTCAGTAAAAATGCAGTGTGAGCCACGTATGTAACAATATTAAATTTCCTAGTAGCCATGTTGAAAAAGAAATAAGTGACATTGGTTTCATAAATATATTTTACTTAATGTAATAAAAATATTATTCCAGTATATAATCAGTATAAAGTTTATTAACGATATAGTTTAAATTTTCATCTTAATAAGTCTTCAAAGTCTTATATATATTTTATCCTTGTAGCACGTATCAACTCAGACACTAAATTTTCATCAGAAGTGCTTGATCAGTGTTTAGAGTTCATAAAATATATAGTTGAAAAAAGTAGTTTCACATACCCAAGATATTCTAAACATAGTTAAAAGTTTTCCATTAACTGAACCAAATATTGGTACTTAGGTAATTCAAGTTAAATACTATTAAAGATTCAGTTCCTCAGTCTCACTAGCCACCTTTCAAGTGCTCAGTAACCACATGTGGCTAGTGGCCACCCTAACAAAACAGCAGTTCTAGTTCGTTTGTTAGCACGATGTCCTCCCCTAAATAGACCAGCAGCCTTAATATCACCTCAGGACTTTTTAGAAATGCAAATTGTGAATCTGAACTTGGAGATGGGCACAACACTCAGACTGTAAAGAATCTGCCTGCAGTGCAGGAGACCTGGGTTCAATCCCTGGGTTGGGAAGATCCCCTGGAAAAGGGAATTGCTACCCACTCCAGTATTCTTGCCTGGAGAATTCCATGAACAGAGGAGCCTGGCATGCTACAGTGCATGGGGTCACAAAGTGTGGGACATGACTGAATATCTAACACTTCCAACACTCTGGGCTTAACAAGTCATGCAGGTAATTGTGATGTACACTGAAATTTGAAAACCACTGGTATACAAGCCATTTAGAGACCAACGCTTTATACCTTCTTGTTCTCCAAATCACTTATAGTATTAACTTCATCTATAGAGTAGAAACTAGCTGATTAGGGCCACTTTTGCACCCTACCTGTAGTAAGGTTGGGAGCTGGGGAGAGAAAATAGAGTGGGCAAGCAGTTTCTTTTTTTAAAGGCCTAATTGCACACATCCTTCTGCTCAGATTCCATTGAGTAGAGAGAGCTGAGTGGCCATGTCTAGCTGAAAGGGAGGCTGGGAATTGTAGACAGGCTGCCTGCTACTGTGAGGAGATTTGTGGAGGTGGAGCGGTAGAGGGAGTTCTGTTTCTCTAAGAAAGAAGGGGAGAATGGACACTGAAGGAGGTTTGAAATCTCATAGCAGATGGGTACAGTTTGATTTATTTTGCATCCTAGGACTTAGTCTTGGTTTTATTACTTCATTGGCATATTGGGTGGGTTCCTTGGAAAAGTCAAATAGATGAAATATGGAAGCATACAGTGCCTCGGGAAGTATTAAAGGCGCTATAGAACTGAGTGATGTAGGTCAGACAGAGAAGGAGAAATAGTGTATGATATCCCTTATAAATGGAATCTGAAATGATTGGAAAAGGAAATGGCAACCCACTCCAGTATTCTTGCCATGAGAACCCCATGGACAGAGGAGCCTGGCAGGCCACGGTCCATAGGATCTCAGAGAGTTGGACACAACTGAAGCGACCAAGCACTCATGCACAAAAAGAAATGATACAAACGAACTTACTTACAAAATGGAAAGAAAGAGACTTAAGAGTATGAACTTATGGTTGCCTGGACATATTGCCATATATGACCCAGCAATCCCACTGCTGGGCATACCATCTGAGGAAACCAGAATTGAAAGAGACACGTGTACCCCAATGTTCATCACAGCACTGTTTATAATAGCCAGGACATGGAAGCAACCTAGATGTCCATCAGCAGATGAATGGATAAGAAAGCTGTGGTACATATACACAATGGAGTATTACTCAACCATTAAAAAGAATACATTTGAATCAGTTCTAATGAGGTGGATGAAACTGGAGCCTATTATACAGAGTGAAGTAAGCCAGAAAGAAAGACACCAATACAGTATACTAACCTGTATATATGGAATTTAGAAAGGTGGTAACGATAACCCTACATGTGAGACAGCAAAAGAGACACAGATGTATAGAACAGTCTTTTGGACTCTGTGGGAGAGGGAGGCGGGGGATGATTTGGGAGAATGGCATTGAAACATGTATAATATCATATAAGAAACGAATCGCCAGTCCAGGTTCAATGCAGGATACAGGAAGCATGGGGATGGTGCACTGGGATGACCCAGAGGGATGGTACGGGGAGGGAGGTGGGAGAGGGGTTCAGGATGGGGAACACGTGTACACCCGTGGTGGATTCATGTTGATGTATGGCAAAAACCAATACAGTATTGTAAAGTAATTAGCCTCCAATTAAAATAAATATATATTTTTAAAAAAATGGATAACCAACAAGGACCTACTATACATAGCACATGGAACTCTGCTAAATGTTATGTGGCAGCCTGGATGGGAGGGGAATTTGAAGGAGAACGTATACATGTATATCTATGGCTGAGTCTCTTTGCAGTTCACTTGAAACTGTCACAACATTGTTTGTTAATCGACTATGCGCTGTGCTGTGCTTAGTCGCTCAGTCACATCCTACTCTTCATGACCCGATGGACTGTAAGCCCACCAGGCTCCTCTCTCCATGGGGATTCTCCAGGCAAGAATACTGGAGTGAGTTGCCATGCCCTCCTCCAGAGGATCTTCCTAATCTAGGGCTTGAACCCAGGTCTTCCACATTGCAGTCAGATTCTTTAACATCTGCACCACCAGGGAAGCCCAAGAAGACTAGAATGGGTAGCCTATCCCTCCTCCAGGGGATCTTCCTGAACCAGGAATCGAACCGGGTCTCTTGCAATGCAGGAGCTACCAGGGAAGCCCCTGATCAGCTATCACATCAGAGATCAGATCAGTCGCTCAGTCGTGTCCGACTCTTTGCGACCCCATGAATCGCAGCACACCAGGCCTCCCTGTCCATCACCAACTCCCGGAGTTCACTCAGACTCATGTCCATCGAGTCAGTGATGCCATCCAGCCATCTCATCCTCTGTCGTCCCCTTCTCCTCCTGCCTCCAATCCCTCCCAGCATCAGAGTCTTTTCCAATGAGTCAACTCTTCGCATGAGGTGGCCAAAGTACTGGACTTTCAGCTTTAGCATCATTCCTTCCAAAGAAATCCCAGGGCTGATCTCCTTCAGAATGGACTGGTTGGATCTCCTTGCAGACCAAGGGACTCTCAAGAGTCTTCTCCAACACCACAGTTCAAAAGCATCAATTCTTCGGCACTCAGCCTTCTTCACAGTCCAACTCTCACATCCATATATGACCACTGGAAACACCATAGCCTTGACTAGACGAACCTTTGTTGGCAAAGTAATGTCTCTGCTTTTGAACATGCTATCTAGGTTGGTCATAACTTTCCTTCCAAGGAGTAAGTGTCTTTTAATTTCATGGCTGCAGTCACCATCTGCAGTGATTTTGGAGCCAAAAAAAAATAAATCTGACACTGTTTCCACTGTTTCCCTATCTATTTCCCATGAAGTGGTGGGACCGGATGCCATGATACCCCAATACAAATTAAAAAATTAAAAAAATATATAAAGTTGCTATGAAATATGTGTAAACTTGAAACGTGCCAGAGAGTATATGAGTCACTAAGATTATCCTTGACCATCCTCCTTTGAAGAGGAAAAGGCTTGATGTGGCACACTGGTGGAAGGAAAAACTTACCCTTAGGTATGATAGTTCAAAGAATGAATATGTAATTGTCCCAATTGCATCCTGTAGAGATAATTGCCATTAACACTTTGGAGTGTCCACTACCTAGACTATAAAGATTTTTAATGGAATTATACTTTCTTGCTCTTTTATAATCTGCCTTTCCCATCTAACTCATACCTCGAGTACATTTTGTACCGATAATATAGATCTGCATTGTTGAAGACTACATAGCATCCTATAAGTTAATCATTTCCTATTGTGGGGATATTTCCATTGCTTGTACTTTCTGCTTTATAATTAGCACCACAGTGAATATCTGTGTGCATTTCCACCTACAACAATTCATCCATCCGTGGTCCTTTCCCCACCTCCTCACCATCTATAACATCCTATTAAATCTCTGTAAATTGAATAAGCATATTTAATAAATTTAAACAAATAAGAGGTTATTCTTTGTTCAAATTTACACATCTTTGACATTCATTTCAGAGTTTCTCAAACTGTGCTCCCATTGCCTGTGAACTGGACACTGGTGTTCTGGGGTTCAGAGCCTTAAACTGGGTAAAACAATAGTTAACTGTTCTCACTTCACAGACAGAATAAATCACAGCACAGCTTTCCTGTATTTGAAGTTTTTCCTGTATGTTTTCCTTAAATGTTTACCATGTTTTGCTGTTTGCCTATTCACGAATCTACCCTAAGATAACTTGGTATCACATAAAGATGTATGTTACCTTTAGATTTATTTTATCGTTACTTTATGGTGCTTTCTCACGAGTATCTTCACTTCAAAGAGATAAGCTGGGAAACCTCTAATCCAAGAGGCATAGGGCACTGTGGCTAAGGGCAGGGGAAGGCTCCAGATTCCAAGCACTTGTATTTGAATCCTAGCTTTCCTCTCCCAGCTGTATGATCTTGGAAAAGTTGTTGAATCTATCAGAGCCTCAGTTTCCTCAGATGTAAAATGGGATATAGTATTTATGTTACAAGGTGGTTGTGATGGTTAAATATGAAGATTAGCAGTACCCTTGTCTGGAGAAGGCAATGGCACCCCACTCCAGTACTCTTGCCTGGAAAATCCCATGGATGGAGGAGCCTGGTAGGCTGCAGACCATGGGGTCGCGAAGAGTCGGACATGACTGAGCAACTTCACTTTCACTTTTGCCTTTCATGCATTGGAGAAGGAAATGGCAACCCACTCCAGTGTTCTTGCCTGCAGAATACCAGGGACGGGGGAGCCTGGTGGGCTGCCGTCTATGGAGTCGCAGAGAGTCGGACATGACTGAAGCGACTTAGCAGCAGCAGCAGCAGTACCCTTGTCACAGCTCAGTAAGCAATTACTAGCTACTAATTTTATTTTCTCATAGAGGAGGAAACTGAGTTACCTAGCTCATTACTCTCAGAGTTTATATAATGTATTACATTTGCTTTTTGTTTCTATTGTCTTAAATCACATGGGGACATTGTTCTTTATTTCCAGAACGCTGAGTTTCTACTCAGCCCAATACTTTTTTCTGGATTAACAGCTTCAGACTGATCTTTCAAAAATCGCCCAGCAACACCCCTCTTTAGAACCTTTCCGTTCAGTGTAGTGGAAGCAAGGGCAATGCCCCTATGCCCCAGGTCTTCTTGTTCATCTGCTGTGAGAAGGTTCACAGTGACTCAGCACTCCTGATTTTTTTTAACTATCAGATAATTTTTAATTGCAACTAACATGGGATAACAAATCATCATATAAGAAAGATTTCCTAATGACTTGACTAGAAACTGTCATGGTATACTGCCTGGGATGTATTCATTTTCATAACATTAGGAATTGTAAATGATTATTTTTCACATTTTATAATTTTTCAAGCAACCTAAAATAGCTGATTCAAGAAACTGGTTTAATAGTCCGAGTGTAAAAATAACAAGACTTACTTCTTCAATCTTTAAGTTTGGAATCAGGGTCTTCCCTTTAAGAAAAATAATTGAGAAAATACTCCAAAAAAAAATCCTTGAATTAGCTTTAGAAGTGAAATACACCATAGAAGTGAAATTTAGAAATCAGATAACAGCCACTTGCATTGAATTTCTATTTCTTGTAAAATGGCCTTGCTCTCTGAAAGTTTATAGCCATTTCCACATGGCACTAGTGGTAAAGAACCTGCCTACCAATGCAAGAGATTAAGAGACCTGGGTTCGATCCCTAGGTTGGGAAGATCCTCTGGAGGAGGACATGGCAACCCCTCCAGTATTCTTGCCTGCAGAATTCCCATGGACAGAGGAGCCTGAGGGACTATGGTCCATAGTGTCACAAAGAGTCGGATACAACTGAAGTGACTTCGCACACACATGTGAAAATAACAAGACATACTTCTTTTGGAATTAGGGCTTCCCCTTTAAGAAAAATAAAGAGAAAATACTCAGAAGGAATCCTAGATTTGGCTTCAAGGATTCCTGTAAAATGGCCTTGCTCTCTGAAAGTTTGTAGCCATTCCCATCTGTTTTGTTTGGCCTTATTTTATCAGGGCTGCTTCCTCTGAATTGGTCAAGGCTTCTCAGTGGGGTGTGAGTTTCAGTGTTAATCCATCTACAGTAACTGGAATTACTGTGGACATTATTGTATACTCTAGTTGGTTGTTAGAATGTTTGGTGTCAAGTTAAAAACTGTATCAGAAGCCCAAGCTCCTAATTTCTCTGACATTTTCAGAGCAGACCTGGGGTATCCCTGATCTGGGAATGTAAGGTGGTGATGATGTGGTGGGGGCAGTGGCAGCTGGATATTCAGTAGTTGTAGCATGAGTTCTAACATCATAGGAGCTCTGGCCATGGACTAGCTATTAAATCTCTCTTTACCCATCTTTCAT
Organism: Bubalus bubalis; assembly: GCF_019923935.1. Taxonomy (NCBI): domain Eukaryota; kingdom Metazoa; phylum Chordata; class Mammalia; order Artiodactyla; family Bovidae; genus Bubalus; species Bubalus bubalis. The sequence goes on along the minus strand of NC_059158.1, from coordinate 70,793,615 downwards.
AACAGTACCTACCTCATGGGTTGTATATATTAAGAAAGATGATCCACTTATGATGAGATTATAAGCACAGTATCTGGCACATAGTAATTCCCTTATGATTGCTATTAATTAAGTAGTAGTAGTGTTCACAATAATTGAGCCACTGAAAATACTCTTGCTGGCACACTCTTTTATATATGGAGACAGTTCCTTAGTGTCAGTCTTCTTCTTTTCCCTATAACTCTATTAAGCTTTTGAATAATACTAGTCATAAAGCCTTAAAAACTAATATTTGTTCAGTATTACATTAATATGAGAAAATGGAACTGTTTCTCATATTATGAAAATTTTCATAACGGTTCTTAATGTTAACTACTGCATATGTTTGAAGTCATATAATTTACTCAGTTTCTATGGTGTATGTCATAATATGACTTCAGAAAGTGAAATGGTAATAATAATGACAACAGCAATAAACATCTGAATTAATATGAAGAGAATCCCTATGCCATTCAGGTTAACATTGTTGAAGATTTCGTAAGTTGTGAGTTGTCAAGCTTTGCTGGATGATAACTCTTTAAAATAAATACTATTTCAGGTTGTAGTATAACTCACCAGCGTATTATCAGTATGATAGCTAGACAGACAGGTAGTCATTTAAAAATTTTTTTTGTTTTGAGATAATTATAGATTTACAGGAAGTTGCCTAAAAATGTACAGGGAGGCCCTGTGTATCTGTCTCTCAGGTTTCCTTAGGGACCATCTTACATCACTATAGTATAAAGCAAAACCAGGAAATGACATAGATGGCAATCCACAGAGTTTATTCATATATGCAAATATTAATAATTTTCCAGTCTATAACTTGTCTTTTCATCCTCTTCAAGGGGTCTTTTATAGAACAAACATTTTTCATTTTGGTAGTGTTCAATTTATCAGTTTTTCCTTTTTATAATATAGGGTCAAGTTTCACAAAAGGTGGTCTGCACGTCACCTGCTCTGAATCATCTGAAGTACTTGTCACAAAGCCCATTTGCTTGGACCCCACCCCAAATACTCTGAATCAGATTATCAGGAATGGAGTCTGGTAGTCTCTGTAATTTAAGAAGCTCCTTAAAACCTGAGAACACTGATTCAGAGTTTGGCCTTGGGTTTTTTCCTTTTTGCTCTACCTTGTCTATAGGTTGTCCATTACCTCTTATATTGTCAGATATGTGTGGATAACTTCTGCACAACCTCTCTAATGAGCTCCAGAATTGCTGCCTTGCTGGATACTCTCTGCTACTGTACACAGAAAGTCTTTAATAAATAGATTATTGGATAGATGGGCTGCTGTGAGTAAGATGTAGTAGAATAAAAACCATCCTAGGAAATGGCAATCTACTCCAGTATTCTTGCCTGGAAAATTCCATGGACAGAGGAGCCTGGTAGGCTATAGTTCATGACATCACAAAGAGTCAGACATGACTGAATACATTATAATTTTATAATTATTATTTATAGATTGTCAAAAAGCCTAGGCACTGGTCTTGGTGTTTGAAATTACTTAATTACATAATATTTGGGGGGGAAGTTTAGTTAATAGAAATCTATAAATGGATATTTTATATATATATACACACACAAACACACACACACATGTGTATAGTCTTGGGGTTATTTGCCTAGCAGAAGCAAAAGATATTAAGAAGAGGTGGCAAGAATACATGGAAGAACTAAACAAAAAATATCTTAATGACCCAGATAACCACAATGGTATGATCATTCACATAGAGCCAGACATCCTGGAATGTGAGGTCAAGTGGGCCTTAGGAAGCATCATTATGAACAAAGCTAGTGGAGGTGATAGAATTCCAGTTGAGCGCTAGTGGAGGTGATGGACTGCAGTTGAGCTATTTCAAATCCTAAAAAGATGATGCTGCAAAAGTGCTGCACTCAATATGCCAGCAAATTTGGAAAACTCAGCTGTGGCCACAGACTAGAAAGATCAGTTTTCATTCCAATCCCAAAGAAAGACAATGCCAAAGAATGCTCAAACTACCGCACAATTGTACTCATCTCACACGCTAGCAAAGTAATGCTGAAAATTCTCCAAGCCAGGCTTCAATAGTATGTGAACCATGAACTTCCAGATGTTCAAGCTGGATTTAGAAAAGTCAGAGGAACCAGAGATCAAATTGCCAACATCTGTTGAATCATCAAAAAAAGCAAGAGAGTTCCAGAAAAACATCTATTTCTGCTTTATTGACTACACCAAAGCCTTTGACTGTATGGATCACATCAAACTGGAAAATTCTGAAAGAGATGGGAATACCAGACCACCTGACCTGCCTCCTGAGAAATCTGTATGCAGGTCAAGAAGCAATAGTTAGAACCAGACATGGAACAACAGACTGGTTCCAAATTGGGAAAGGAGTACGTCAAGGCTGTATATTTTCACCCTGCCTATTTAACTTATATGCAGAATACATCATGTGAAATGCCAGGCTGGATAAAGCACAAGCTGTAATAAAGATAGCCAGTAAAAATAGCAATAACCTGAGGTTATTGAGATATGCAAATGACACCACCGTTATGGCAAAAAGCAAAGAAGAACTAAAGAGCCTCTAGATGAAAGTGAAAGAGGAGAGTGAAAAAGTTGGCTTAAAACTCAACATTCAAAAAATAAAGATCATGGCATTCAGTCCCATCACTTTATGGCAAATGGATGGGGAAACAGTGGAAACAGTGACAGATTTTATTTTCCTGGGCTTCAGAATCACTGCACGGTGACTGGAGCCGTGAAATTAAAAGACGCTCGCTCCTTGGAAGAAAAGCTATGATCAACCTAGACAGCATATTAAAAAGCAGGGATATTACTTTGCCAACAAAGGTCTGTATAGTCAAGCTATGGTTTTTCTAGTAGTCATGTGTGAATGTGAGAGTTGGACTATAAAGAAAGCTGAGCACTGAAGAATTTGATGCTTTTGAACTGTGGTGTTGGAGAAGACTCTTGAGAGTCCTTTGGACTTCAAGGAGATCCAACCAGTCAATCATAAAGGAAATCAGTCCTGACTACTTATTGGAAGGACTAATGCTAAAGCTGAAGCTCCAATACTTTGGCCACCTAATGCAAAGAGCTGACTCATTAGAAAAGACCCTGATGCTGGGAAGGGTTGAAGTGTGAGGAGAAGGAGAAGATGAGATGATTGGATGACATCACTGAGTTGATAAACATGAGTTTGAGCTAGCTCCGGGAGTTGGTGATGGACAGGGAATCTGGCTTGCTGCCGTCTGTGGGGTCTCAAAGAGTTGGACACGACTGAGCAACTGAACTGAACTGATTTGTACCTCCTCTTCCATTCATTGGAGCAGATAATTTGATGCACTTTGTATTTGGAGGAAAATTTATATCACTTGAATATCTGTATTCCTGTGGCTTAGCAGCGTAATACTTAGATGTCTGGTTGCTGTTTTTAAAAATTTAAACTGGTTAGACTACTTTAGTTTTTAAAATGAAATTCTCATTTTGTGTTTTCTTCTGAATTACTTGCTCACATTTCTAGCTGCTGCAGTCCCTTAAAAATTAAATTGTCCCTTTAAGATGCTAGGACATGCTGGAACAGGCCTCATGCTAAAAGACAGCAGCCAAAATGATGAAATGAAACTGTTTCTTGTATCTTCATCTTGGAAGAAAATGATAAATTTAGGGAACAGTGCTTAATGATATTTGTATCTAGAGACAGAGTCCAGAAGGCAAGAAATTAAAGCTAATGTTGCCTTGATTATGGAGCTGGATCCAGTCATCACCATGTTAGAGAGTAGCGATAACTGTGGGGCATGATGTACATCCCGTCATAAGGAATATTATGTGCTGTTCTATCATGATACCATTTTCCTGCATGTGCAGCTCTCAGGGGAGTTTGATGTCAGAGAGGTTTGAATTCCACGTGGGCCAGCTAACCCTGGCAACACAATCTCCACTAACTTCAGATGGCCATGTCACTGATGTGTGATGTGCGATACACAAGGAGATCAAGTGACACTGTGATCAGTGAACCTTAACAGAGATAATTCTGATCAGTAAGTGATCTCTGAAGACTGATGCTGGTGGGAATATATTAAGGATGGTGCAATGTAGGATGCAGTCCTTCTTGCCCCCACTGGATGTCAGAATTAGTCTACAGCCATGGCTTTGTCTTGGACCTCATCATAATTTGAAACAATTTATCCTCCAACATATGAGACCCCAAAGAGTTACTATCTTTGACCTTGGCTTCCTACCACTCTTTCTCCCTTCATTCTTCCTCCTACCCAACTGGGTGTCTGTCCGTCCCATGGCACCCAGCCTCCTTTCTGTCTTCTCAGCTCATCTTTGGGCATCATTACCATAGCTTGGATATCATGTAAGCCAACTCAGCACAGCTGCCTAGTTTTCTTACCTCTTGTCCTTCAGTGATCCATCTGGCCAGTCCTGACCTTGAGAAAGCTCTGTCATTCTGCTTTGCTTTTCATTTCCATTATCATCAAGTTTCCCTTGTAGCCTGCTCACCACTCCTTATCTCCATTTTATCACTATTCAGTCGGTCATGAATCAGGCTTCTGACACCACCCATTACTGAAAATACTCTTAGAGGACCAAACTGCTCTTCTGGCAGCCAAATCGAGTGAATGGTCTTTGCTCAGTTCCTTAGTTTTTTGCAGCTTTTGACACTATAGCCTCATCTTTAATTGTATCCATGGACGGAGGAGCCTGGAGGGCTGCAGTCCATGGGGTCGCTGAGGGTCGGACACGACTGAGCAACTTCACTTTCACTTTTCACTTTCATGCACTGGAGAAGGAAATGGCAGCCCACTCTAGTGTTCGTGCCTGGAGAATCTCAGGGACGGGGCAGCCTGGTGGGGCTGCCGTCTACGAGGTCGCACAGAGTCGGACACGACTGAAGTGACTTAGCAGCAGCAGCAGCATTTGAAAAGACCCTGATGTTGGGAGGGATTGGGGGTGGGAGGAGAAGGGGACGACAGAGGATGAACTGGTTGGGTGGCATCACCGACTCAATGGACATGGCTTTGGGTGAACTCCGGGAGTTGGTGATGCCTGGGGTGCTGAGGTTCATGGGGTCGCAAAGAGTCGGACACGACTGAGCAACTGAACTGAACTGAACTGTGTATTCATTTGGGTCTACTCCTATCTCCCTGTTTCCTTTCGATCTCCTTTCTCCGATACTTTCTAGATTCAGGGACTGTCAACCATGTAATCCTCAGCTGTGTTCTTTTTCACAGTTCTTATCCCTTCTCATGTCTCTTCTGGTCACTGCTGCGTGGATGACTTGTAAATATAGATTCCATCTCAGCTGAACTCTAGGCTTATGTGTCCTTTTGCCTTTTGGCGATCTCTGCTTGATCTTCTACATGACGCATGAAACACAGTATGTTTTAAAACATACTATATGTATATTTGACAACAAACTCCTGGGACTTCCCTGGCAGTCCAGTGGTTAGGACACTGCACTTCAACTGCAGGGGGCATGGGTTTGATCCCTGGTTGAGGAACTAAAATCCTGCATGCCACATGGTGTGACCAAAAAATAGGAAAAAAATATGTAAGTAAAACTTCTTCCCCTTCCTTCTTTTACTTATTCCTGTTAATGGGCCCACAGTCCTTTATTTCAATGGTTCCCAAATGTTTTTGGTTGCACACTGCAACAGTATATAGTTTTGTGCATGTTATATCCAAAATATGATACTTATTAATAAATATATGTGTATGATAATATTCTTATAAAACTTGGGAAATAGAAATTTTACAAGGATTATGGAAGATGAAATTAATATTTAAATTTTTAATAGTAAAATTTTTGTTCTCTCTAAAATATTACTAATAATTTAATATGCTTCATTTTTTAAAATCCAGATTTAATACCTTGTTATATAGAAATTTGAGTACCGTTTATTTTGATTGTTGATTTTAGTGTTTTAGTTGAAAAAGATATCCTACAAATACATGTGAATTCCAATAGAAGAAGTATATTTTAGCTATACTTGTGCTTAGTCACTCAGTCATGTCCAGCTCTTTGTGGCCCCACGAACAGTAGCCCACCAGGCTCCTCTGTCCATGGGATTCTCCAGGCAAGAATGTTAGAGTAGGTTGCCATTTCCTTCTCCTATATTTATGAACTCATAATTCTTGAATAGAATGATGGTTGTCAGGGACTGGGGAGGAGGGCACAGGAATTATTATTTAAAAGAGTACAGAGTTTCAGTTTTGCAGCATAAAAAGAGCCTGGAGGTGGATGGTTGCACAACAGTGTCAATGTCCTGAATGCCCCTGCTGTGTACACTTAAAAAGGTAAATCTTATGTGTCTTTTACCACAACTAAAAACAATAATTTGCCATAAAAAGGAACACGTTTGACTCAGTTCTAATGAGGTGGATGAACCTAGAACCTATTATACAGAGTGAAGTGAGTCAGAGAACGATCAGTACTGTGTTCTAACACATATATATAGAATCTAGAAAAATGGAACAGAAGAATTTACTTACAGGGCAACAGTGGAGAAACAGACATAGAGAACAGACTTATGGACGTGGGGAGAGGGGAGGAGAGGGTGAGATGTATGGGAAGAGTAACATGGAAACTTACATTACCAAATGTAATGTAACTTGCTGTATGGCTCAGGAAACTCACACAGGGGCTCTGTATCAACCTCGAGGGGTGGGGTGGGGAGGGAGATGGGAGGGAGTTTCAAAGGGAGGAGATGTATATATACTTATGGCTGATTCACATTGAGGTTTGACAGAAAACAGCAAAATTCTGTAAAGCAATTATCCTTCAATAAAAAATAAATAAATTTCTTAAAAAAATACTTAACTGAGAACAAGTCATATAATAAGCACATAATAAAAGTTATTGTTATTTCTGTACCACTATCCTTGCTAATCATTTCCACAGGCCCATTCATACTTCTCAAACAATGTCCTAATTTTGATTCAGTAATTGATCACCCTACCCATTGGTTCAATAATTGATCACATAGTTCCTTATACATACTAGGCACTTAGAAAACAATGATTGAATAAATGATGTGACAGCAATGGATTACAGTTGCTTCTTGCTTTTTTCTTTTTACTTTAGGGACCTAATTCTATGACCATGGGCATGGCTTGTGATTAAATATTTAATCCATTTTGATTTGATACTTTAAATGTACTAGTGACATTCTGCATGGATACATACTCATGGCAGAAGTTTATATTTAAGGTAATTAAGCGCATAAAGCACAGATAGGCTTTTTACTCCAGAAATTATGTTACTTCATACTGTGTATTGGTCATTTTAAGTTTTATTTTGTGCCTTTAAAAAACATGTCTGATAAAATTGTGCCAAATTAACATGATTGCCTTGGATAAGAGTAGCTTTCAGATGATTTTAAAATATATCTTATGAAAGAGTGATTGAGAAGCTATCTTTTAAAGTAGGTTAGATATGGAAAATGTGCGTTCCCTACAAGAAAAGGGAACGCTTAAGTCTTAATCTTTCGCAGCTAAGACTCCGTGTTTTACTTGCCTGAGTAACAGCATTTGATTCTTCTAATCTCATTTGACAAAGTACCTGCCTGTTCTTTCTTTTCTGAGCAGCTGTCTAGCTCAGCAGCCGCGTTCCAGTAAAATGTAATCTCACTTCCCACATCACTCCTGGCTTCACTGTCTGCTCTCCTCTCTCCTCCCTTTCGCCGGGATTCAGCGGATGTGGATGACGTCATTTTTTCCTTCGGCCGTCTGGCTGGTGTTAAATGTCGCCCTTCCCAAAGTCAAGAGTGACGAGCCTGCTTCTTTAGCAGTTTTTGCTCCTATTTCAATTGGTGAAAGCTTTGAATGAACAAAAAATTTGAATCATGGAAATTTAGTTAAAAGCTAACACAAAATCAACGCAGGGGTCAGAGATGAATGAATTAGAAGTTCCTGTAACCTGAGACCATAAACCAGTGCCTGATGGAAACAGTGATTGGTACCATCTTGTGGGGTTTTTCAAAATACTACTAGTTGGCCACAATGGGAGCGGGATGGTAATGCCATAAGTTTTTATCAAAGAGACGTTACATGAGCTCACTTAATCATCTAAGCCCTGTCTTAAACATTAAAAAAAAACCTATCATTTTAAGGTTTTTCTATACTTACAGCTGAGAAACAATATATATGATATATAGACACATAAAGCCTTCAAAAATGTACTTGCATTTTCAGATATAAAATTTATTTATAAATAGATAATAAATAATATTATATATTTTAGTACTATATAAATATACATATGGGGCTTCCCAGGTGGTACTAGTAGTAAAGAACCTGCCTCCCAGTGCAGGTAGACATAAGAGACCCTGGTTCACTCCCTGGGTCGGGAGATCCCTTGCAGAGGGACATGGCAGCCCACTCCAGTATTCTTGCCTAGAGAATCCCATGGACAGAGGAGCCTGGTGGGCTTTGGTCCATGGGGTCACAAGGAGTAGAACATGACTGAAGTGACTTAGCACCCTTGTAATGCTATATAAGTATATAATTTATAAGCTATATAAAATTGATAACATAACAATTTATAAAATCTACTACCCCATGTAGCTGGTACATTTCAAAGACTTCTTTGCTTTCTCAGGATATAAATTGCTCTACCTGAAAACGAGAATTGTTCACAGTTCTTAGAGAGGACCTATGTATCCATCTCCTTGGTTTGCTCCTTGGCAGGGAATGGACTGCGTCTGGAAGTGAGTGTGTGTGCGTGTGTGTGTGCGCGTGTGTGTGTGTGTTAGTCGCTCAGTTGTATCCAGCTCTTCGTGACCCCATGGACTGTAACCCACCAGGCTCCTTTGTCCATGGGATTCTCCAGGCAAGAATACTGGAATGGGTTGCCATTTCCTTCTCCAGGAAGTGAATGAGAGGGTGGGAATGACTCCTTCAAAGGAGGCTGGACAACCTTTACCTGATGTAGCTACTGACCTAGATCTTAAGAATGAAATGCCACATGTCTTACACTTCTGTTTCATATTATCCCAGCATTTATTTAACATTTCTACCTGGAGATACCACAGACATCTTTAACTTTTTAACAGTTTGGTCAAAACTAGCCTTACTCACTGGCTAAGCCTGTGCCTCTGTCCTCATGTGAGATAGCTCCCCATTCAGTTAGTTGCTCCAGTCAGACACCAGGGATCTTGTTTGCTGCCTCAATCGTTCACTGCTCTCCTGCACCCTTATTGAGCAATCCTATCCATTCATCTCCGAAATATATCCCAAGCTCATCTTCCTCTCCCATTTCCATTGCCATAGTTTTCCCATTTCTTATCCTTCTCCATCCATTCTTTTAAAAATACAAGTTCCATTCTGTCTGTACCCTGTGTGAAGCCTTTCACTGCCTTCTGTTGCACTAGGAAGTGAAAACGACAAAGCAAAATGCAGATCCTTTGTTTGGCTCTGAATATTTGGTTCCTACCTACGAGCGTCACTTCATTTCACTCCCTCCTGTCCTGGCATACTCTGCTCAAGCTCCACTGGTCTCTTTTCAGGTCTGTAGTATGCCCAGCTCTTTCTTGCCTCAGAACCTTTGCACATGCTATTCCTTTTAGCTAGAGTTTCCTCTCCCACTTTGGCCTTCAGTTTTTAGCTTAAATTGCTAATTCCTCCAAGAAGCCACCTTCTCCTCTCGAGTTGAATTCAGTCCCTGTTATTTATTTCTCATAGTACCATATCTTTTCCTTCTAGTATTTAATGTTTATAATCATATGCTTAGCTGTTTAATTTTTTAATCTCTCTCCCCCATCAGACCATAAGTCCATGAGAACAAGGACAGGTCTGTTTGATGTATCACCATATCCCCAATCCCTAACACTGTCTGGCATGTAATAGAGGCTTAATATATTGCATAAGTGACCAAGTGAATGTCTTCAATAAAAAGAGGATAATAATAACCTCAAATTGCTAACATTTCCCCCTTAGAGTTAGAGGTAGAAAGTTGATGGCTCTCTTGAGTTAAAGGCATTCAGTAGCTGGTGCTACTGCTTCTGTGTGGTCTTAGAGTTTCATGTGATTCTGAATATCCTGGTATTTCTATTCAAAGAGAGACTACCACTTATGCTTATTTCATGGTTCCTGACACTTGGTTAACAATTTAATTTTAAATCACTACTGAGATTTGCCTCGAATGGAAAAAATAATTTTATCCAGGTTGTTTAAAATGTATGAGCCTTACTGTACTGCGTAGAACAGCAAAAATAATTTGCTGCTTTGGTTGTGAAATAAAAATTTATTTCTCTGCATGTGTTATTTCTTCCCCCTACCTAGTGTAAGTAACAGATCCAGTATTATCTCCATAATAAGATTTTGATTGAACGGTAGGTAAGGCTCTAGCCTAAGCCATATTAAAACGTACTTTTCCAGAGTATGCTTCGTTTCAGGGCTAAAGGGAATGCAAATGGAAAGTGACATGATGGATTTGACTGCAGCAACCTCTTACTTGGTGATTTGGCAGAACTAGAGCTTGTCTTCCACTCCCTGTGGGTTTCTGCCACTTGAGGGGCTGTGTGGAGGTGTGCCTGTCTCCTTGATCAGCTGGGAGGTAGTGGTTGCATTTTCTCTAGATGTCTTTTCTAGATCCATTGGCTGAGTATGCTTGGAATATGATTGCTTACTGTTTTCTTCTTAATTAAAAAAAAATCATAACATATGGAAGGCTTTTCATAATTGCACTTCTGCTAATTTGAAAATGCTGTTACAAAGCACTTTCTGTTGTTTGCTAGGAGTCTTACTAAAAACTCAGGCTGGGAACTGAGTTTAGGGATGGTGGTGTCCTGTGTAGCCCTGCAGGATGTGGAAAACAACGCAGTCTCACACTGTCGTGAGGAGCAGGCTGGTGTTAGTCCAAGTCAGTGCGTGGTGACCTGGGTACAAAATACTCTGTTAAACCCTGTGTGGAATGCACAGAGGTTGAACTAATCCTCCTTTAGTGAGAAACAAGTATACATGGAATGATAAAAGCCAACGATTTATCCATGGGGCTGTTCTGTCTTTTAAGGTACATCTGCATACATGCTGCGTTTTGGGGCCTTGAAGCAATCCTATGAAGTAGGTGGGGAGTGTGTGTGACTCATAGGGTTCTGCCTAGTTTACTGATGGCAAAACTGAGCTTCACATGATTTACGACATGTTCGTGGGTATATAGGTGGTAAGTGGCAGGACCAGCACACAAAGCCGTGTCTTAGGCTCTAAGCTCCCAGCCTAAGATTCCATAGAACAGGCCTATAGGAGTTCAAAGAAGGGGAACATGTTCATATGCCCGGGCACCCTGCACAGACCCCGTCCTCCTTGCTCTCACAGGTTTGGAAGAGACCTCAAAGCCTCCGTCTAGACCCTGACCCCTTCCTCTCTTGCTTTACCAGTTCTGTCCTCTTTTGGTGTTTCTATAGTTCTGACCAGAAGGGGGTGACAGGATGAGATGGTTGCATGGCATCACTGACTCAATGGACATGAGTTTAGGCAAGCTCCGGGAGATGGTGAAGGAGGGGAAAACTGGCGTGCTGCAGTCCATGGGATCGCAAAGAGTCAGACACGACTGAGCGACTGAACAACAGCAATAGTTCTGCCCTTACCACTGGTTCTCTCCTGTCTTTCTTCTCCAAGTTTTTCTCCTGATCCAGCTTCCCCTTCCTGTCACCATCCTTTGCCTCCCTTCTTCCCCCAACTGTGAGAGCATGTCCTAAATCTCCTGTGTGAATGTCACTCACCCCTCAGCCTGAAAGTTCCTTATCAGTAAGATCTCCAGCAGTGTCTGCATTCTCATCTCGGCCCTTCCTCTCTTTGGTCTGCATGGAGGCTGCCTCAGTGGGCCAGCCGCCGTTTCCTGAGTGTCTCCTCTTGCGGTTTGGACTCAGGACGCCTGCTGCGGCTCTGTCTTCCAGTGCTCTTCCTCTCCTCTACCCCTTAAGTATTGACACTGAAGGTCTGGGTATCAAGTTGTCCTCTGAGGCATAAGAACCGAGTTATCCACAGCCATCTCTTCACGTCCAGCGGCTGCCCCTATCAACCAAAAGATGACCATCTCTAGCATCTCCAGTTCCTGTGCTCTCCTGGGGTTCCGATCTCCACATATCATACCACACGATGCCCAGAATGGAGCAGAAATTCTTTCCATCTATTATGGAATCCTTCCCCCATTTCCCCAAAATAGCAGCCTTGGTGGCATCTTTATATGGGGTTATCGGGAAACCCTGATACTCTTTTCTTAGAATTATTTATTATGGCCTCGTAATTAGCCTCCCTTTCAGTCTCGCCCCACTCCAGACAGTCTTCCATTCTGCTTCTAGAGTTACTTTCCTCTCAATTTAGTCTGATTACATCACTGTCCTGATGAAAGGTCCCTGACTCCTATTTGTCTTCCCTACAGGGCGGGAGCCAGTTCCTTTCACAGTGTCTAGCCACTGGGCCTTGAATGCAGTAGACACTCAAAAATATTTGTTGAGTGAATAAATTTGGTTCCAATCTCGTCTGTCAGTTTTCTCTCTCTGTAACTTTTCCCTGTGCTGTTGTGTATCCAACTTCTCACCATTTCCCAAACGTCTCCACTTCTTGACTATTTCCTGCTTTTGTTGGCTTTATTCTTCTGTCCCACTTAATACATTTCAACTCAATCAAACCTGTTTTCTCTTGGGCATCTTGTAAGTTATTTTTCTGTTCTGAAGAAAGCATCCTTTGTCTTTTACTTTTATTGTCTTTGTTGATTTCAATCAACTCTCATTGCATCTCTTCCTTTTCTGTTCTTTGTCTACTTCTGTTGTTAATTTTTGTATTTCTGATTCTAAGTGTTTTTAATTCTCCAAGTGCTTGTGTGAGAATATTTAATTCAGTTTGGAATGTTGTGTTATGGTTTTCTTCTGTTTCATGATTTTTGGTGGGGAGAATTTTCAGCAGCTGTTCGATTTTGTGCTGATATTTTTCTGTTCCTGGGCATTTCATGACTGTTTCCTGGTTCAGGAGCGCTCATTTCTGTCAGAGGTGCAGTTTCTTTAAGGGACGATGGTGGTGCTGGTGGATGGAGAGGATCTGGGGTGTGCAGTGTCCTCAATTTCTCCTTCTAAGATCCTTCACCATCCTGGCACCGCTCCTTGCTTTACTTCTTTCTCTTCTAGAAGCACTAATTTTCTGGGTCCTGGGTCTTTCTCACCTTTAAGCCCTTTCTTGACATGTAGCAGGTGCTGAGAACTACCAGGTCTCAGGCCTGAGTGTGGTGTGTGGGCTGTTGGTGCAGGACTGTCCTTCCCTTTCTGGGGGGTGATTCTGCTTGAACTTCATCTCCGTGTCGCTTTTCTCCTGTTCACAGGGCTTCCCTGCTCTTCACACACCCTGGATTGTAGCAGCAGCAGGAGCTGAGTTTGAAGTCGGTGTTTATTTCTCCACTCACAGGTAGTTTGAAGCTTGTGGTATTCCCTGTTCCTAATAATGCTGAATGGTTTGGGTCTCATGATGATATTTGCCCTCTTATTGATTCTGTGGTCTTGGGAGAAGGATGTTAGCGTGATTTGAGTCCATGCAGCTGTTATTGTCCTCCAAACCTGAAGGTTCCTGCTAGGAAAGTTTTATTCTCCCCACTTTTAGATAAGAAAACTAAGAAAAGCGAAACTACTTAGCTGAGGTTGCACGGATACCATGTACTGGAAGAAAAGGAGACCTGGCTTTTTTGCTTCTATCAGAAAGCATTTAATCCCCTGTTGCGAAGCCTATTTATGTAATTTTTCTTGATAAATTTCGAGTGCTATAGGGAAGTGAAGGTCCTCTAAAAATGTTTAACATTTCTTTAAAATAAATTTCAGGTTTGGTTATGGGTGTGATGGTATGTAAATATGTACAAACTGGAAGTTTGTGTGACTTTCTGTTTTTACAATGAAACGAATCTTTTTTTATGATTTTCTCTCAGTGTGTGTTGTTAAAGATCAACAAAGAATATAGTCCGATTCATGACCCTGATGTCAGTTTTTAGAAAAGAACAGCCCCTGGTGGAGAACATGATTCTATTTCATGAAAGAAGGCTCAGGAAGTACTGCTGTCTGTCCCTGCAACAGTGTCGGGTTCCTTTTTCTGCAAGGAGGAGAAGGGAGATGTTTGTGTCAAGTCTTCAGTCTCAGTGTTTCTCTTGAGCTTTGGTTTGGGGATTTGAAGACAAAGAGTGTCAGGTATTTTTAAGGAAGAGTAAAAATTATCTGGCTTGTTTCATGTTCTTCCTATACAAGTAGCATCTACTCATGCTATATCTGAAAAATAAAAAAGTACAAAGAAAGAAAAAAATCACCTAAAATCTTATTATCCAGAATTAACTTTAATTTTCTGGTATTGTATGCCCTGCTGGGTTTTTTTTTTTTTCTATTATGTATTTTTTTAAAAACAAAACATTCACTGTTTAAAACAAAACATTGTGCATGCTAGTTTGTAGCCTGCTTTTTTGAGGTACCAATAAAATATGAACATTTTCCCAATAAATCATCTATGACCTGATGTTTACTAGCTGTACATTTATTTTCTTACATAGATGTGCCACACTTTACCTAATCCGTGTGCTATTGTTGATTTAGGTTGTTTTAGGTCATTTTTGCTCTTTATAGCATTATAGTGAATGTTCTTGCAAATATATCTTTGTATATATTTCTGATATATAAGGAGTTACTGATTCTCCTGTAAGATTGACTGTCGTTTTTCGGTTTGAAGAAATAGGTAAATGTACAGAACCTTTTTATGTCTATTGCCTTTCCTTCAACTTTTCAGCCTTTGTTTTGTGTTTGAGTTTAGGGAACTCCCTACAGGCTTATTCCTTGACTCTGTTTTTCTTCCTCTGGACTCACTTCTGCATCAAATACTTCTGTTTTCTACAACTTCAGGTGCCATCTTTATGCTGTTGATACCCAGATGCTGACCTATTAGCCAATTTATAAGTAAATCTTCAAATGCTATTATGAAGTCTCCAACTAGATGCCTGATTCATAATCTCACAGCAGCATACCCAAGCCCTGAACATGCAGGATCCTTTCCACTATCTCCTACCAGGAGAGTTGTGAGCCGTAGAGCCCAGCTATCTAACTGCCTATTGGACATTTTACTAAGGTTGCCGATAAGACATTTCAAGTGCAGAATAATAACCATAGCTGCTAATCTTTTACTGAGATTATTGTTTGCCATGCTAAGTGTTTCACTTTATATGCATCAGTTTTTTTATCGCAACCATCATGAAGTTGGTACATAATTCCCGTTTTACAGATGATGAACAAAGAAGCACAGAAGCTTGCAGAGAAGCCAGTAAATCTTACTGTGCTCTTTACAGATATGCTGTGTGGTTTACAAAGTGGAATTCTTGACGCTTCACCCTACAGTATCTTCCAAAAGTATTTCTTATCTTGGTAAATGGTGCGCTACCTACCAAGGAGCTCATGCTAGCAAATCAAGAGACATCCTTGGTACCTCTTTCTCCCTCATTTGTCAGTATATCCCCGGTTGATCATGCCTTCCAGATATACCTTGATTAATGCCTCTGTTCTGCACACCTATTGCACGCCTCCCCGCCACCCCTTCCCAAAGCAGACCTCCATCATCTCCTGGGCCTCTGCTCCTACCCCTCAGGACCAGTCCTCACACACAGATGGTCTCTTCCTCCCCTGTTCATGGCCTCCCATTGTACTTAGAATGAGTAGAAGTCACTGCTCTGATTTAGAAGGGGTTGCTCCTCTTCCCAGCCTCACTCTCACCTCTCTTGACTGAGCCAGACCTTCTCGTCCTTAGGGCTTCTGCACCTGCTCGTCCTTCTGCCGGAAATACTCCTCAGCTCCCTTCTTCACCTGAGCAACTCCTGCTCCTCCTCCTAGTTTCGTTTTAAATGTTCTTTGGTGGAGCCAAAGCCTTCTCAGATCCCTTGATAAAAATGATGAGTCCCCCTTATATTCTCACACTCCCGCTCCTCACCCTCAGAATGCTGAACACAATTTATACCCTCATAGTCTTAGAGTCGCTTATAATATAATTTTAGACTCTGAGGGATTATCTATCTTCTATCTTCCTCCTGGTGCCACTCCACCTATCAGTGCTCTGAGAAGACTGGGCTGTTTTTGTTCCCTTTGAACCTAAGTACAAATCCTGGCAGACAGGAGACATTCTTCAAATATTTGAATAAAAAAAGAAGCATATTGGAGCTTCCCTGGTGGCTCAGGTGGTAACGAGCCTGCCTGCAGTGCAGGAGACCCAGGGTTTGATCCCTGGGTCGGGAAGATCCCCTGGAGAATTCCATGGACAGAGGGGCCTGGTGGGCTATAGTCCATGGGGTCTCAAAGGGTCGGACATGACTGAGCGACTAACACTTCACTTCAAGCATATTGAGCTTTGGCCACCCCTGAAGTGAGATGAGCTGGGTGTCTCTCCCTCCAGGGTTGTGGGTGTGTATTTGTTTCTCTTGTTTGTCCAGGGGGAGCCCAGGGACTTAAGGCCCAAGACATACATTTAGACCAACAAGGGGAAGGGAGAGGTGGCCTCAGGGAGTGAAAGATGGTCCATAATGGAGGAGGCAGAACTGAAGGAGGGTGAAAGAGCCTCAGCTCTGCTTCCATCCCAGTGGGAGAGCCCCTTTTGATCCCCCACAGGGGTTGAAGGATTGAATTAGACCCAGTTTTTCAAGTTTTTATTTGGTAAGCCATCTACTCTGTCAATACCGTAAAGCCAAACTTAGCAACAGTTACTATGGTTTTTTTTTTCTTCTTCTTCTTCTTCTTCCTGCTCCTCTCAACTAGAGGAATATCTGTGTTTAATTTTCTATGGCATAAAATTTCGGTAACCGTGAGTGTGTCATGTCTGCTTACAAGGGCTTTCTGTGGGAGCAGAAAGGAGATTGCAAGGGGCCCTTCATGGTTGATTACTGCGGAGGAGGTGGCATTCAGCGAAGCCCTCTCAAAAACCATATGTCTTCTGGCCATCAAGTCTGTCCTTCAGGGCACCTGTGTGGAGATCTTTTAAGGCTCCCAGTAGTCTCGGTTTTGAAGATAGTTGTTCTTTCTGATCACACACTCTTCCTGCCTAAAGCAGTGAAACCACAGAACTATGTTGATTTAGATTCTAAATCTCTATAACAGTGACAATACCCTCAGAGGCACCAGCGCCAAATGGAGACAATTTCTGTATTCCTATTTGACTGCATTTCCCTCATCAGACTACAGATACTGGTGGCAGCAGCCGTCCTACACGTGTGCTTATCATTGTGTAATTTCGTCTCCTGAAATGCTGAACTCTGAGCAGGAAGAAATGTGTTTTCTCATACGTCTGTGCCTGTGTGTTTATCCTTTGGATCCTTAAGAATATCTGAGACTGAGGAGTGGTGTTCCATTGAAACTACAGTTAACTGTATGAGCTACTACACCAAAAATGTTCCCTGGGCACTTGAGAGGTTGCAAAGGCTGAGTTCTTGATTGCGCTGGAAATAACTCCTGCATTGGAAAGCTACCATCCATTTTTAGAAAATTGTTGTCCAAAAGATATAGAGCCTGGAATACTGTCACTTCATTTCTCTTTTTTAAATGTGGGATTAATGTTAGTCATTTACAACTGGGATTGGCACAGTTTACAGAAGGGGCAGATAGTATATATTAAGGATTTCGTGAGCCATACAGTCTGTTGCCAACCACTCTGCTGTCGTAGTGTGAAAGCAGCCATAGATACTACACAGATACATGGGCATGGCCGTAGGTCAATAAAACTTTCATTGCAAAATAAGCAGAGGGCAAGATTTGACCCATGGACCATAGTCTGCTGCTATAATTAGCATAATTGCCCAAATCAAAGAGAAGGAAATGGCAACCCACTCCAGTATTCTTGCTTGGAGGATCTTGTGAACAGAGGATCCTGGTGGGCTGCTGTCCATGGAGTTGCATGGAGTTGGACACGACTGAAGCGACTTAGCATGCATGCATGCATTGGAGTGGGAAATGGCAACCCACTCCAGTATTCTTGCCTGGTGAATCCCAGAGACAGAGGAGCCTGGTGGGCTGCTGTCTATGGGGTCGCACAGAGTCGGACACGACTGAAACGACTTAGCAGCAGCAGCAGCCCAAATCAAAACAGTTAAAGCAGGAGAAATAATTTGAGTGAAACAAAAAATAAGAGCTTTTTTGCTCTCATATGATCAGTGCCTAAACTCAGACTTTCGAGAGGAGCTCAAGGGTCTTTGTTAAACAACTATGACCAAGTTAGATGCCATCAGTATCATAGATACCAACATTGGTTACTTGATCAAGGCCGTTTGAGTAAAACTAAATTTGTATGTACAGAGATCCATAATTCCTACTTACTCCTTATGATTAATGCTAATACTGTAGACTGCCTTTCAGATCAGATCGGATCAGATCAGTCGCTCAGTCGTGTCTGACTCTTTACGACCCCATGAATCGCAGCACACCAGGCCTCCCTGTCCATCACCAACTCCCGGAGTTCACTGAGACTCACGTCCATCGAGTCAGTGATGCCATCCAGCCATCTCATCCTCTGCCTTTAGTCAGCATGAATTAGACGCCTGCTATTTGTTCCTTCCTGACTTGAAGAGTTCATGGCATATCTCTATCTTAGAATAATTTTGGATCTTTACTAAAATAATATGAGTTTTTGGTAAGCAGTACATCCTGTGTGATTACCATGTGTGATCATGGCCCCTGATGTGATCAGTATGAGGGAGCACTATTTTCTCTGTAACCCCTGAGCATTTCTGATGTGGACTGTGGACAGAATCTGTAGAAGGTAGCAAATATTAAAGAACATTGAAATCACTGTATAAGAGGAGACATTACCACTGGTGAGCTGTGCAAAAATAGGTTTCAGAAATTCTTTTGAAAAAGTAGAAATGGATGACAAATTGAGTTGGTTGGTGATTTGCTTTTGTGAAGAAACTTCTTCCAGAAGACATGAGAATCTCAGACATTGATAACTAAATTTGATAAGGGTAAAGGTTTGTTAATAATTCAGTGGTTTACAGGAATTTTAGATCTGGTCCAACCCTTTCCATTTCACAGTTGGGGAAATTGAGGCTATCTGAGTAATATCACCATACTCATTTTCTTATTTTCTGTATTGTCTACATGCTATATATTCTGAAGAGATAAATTCTGAGTTAGCAAATCAAAAGTGGATATAGCAGTGTTATGTTTTTTATGTGCATTTTTATTTCATCCATCATTGTAGTGGAGGTGGGCCTGACAGTTGCCATTATTTAGCAAATAGAAATATAGGACTCCGAGTTAAATTTGAACTTCAGACAAACAAGGGATCATTTTTTAATATAAAAGTAGAGTATTATTACTCAGTGCTCTGTGGTGACCTAAACAGGAAGGAAATCCAAAAAAGAGGGGATATATATATATCCCTATATATATATATATATAAAAATCCAAAAAAGAGGGGATATATATATATCCATATATATATATATATATATATATATATAGGGCTTCCCTGATGGCTCAGGCGGTAAAGTGTCTGCCTGCAATGCGGGAGACCTGGGTTCGATCCCTGGCTTGGGAAGATCCCCTGGAGAAGGAAATAGCAACCCACTTCAGTACTCTTGTCTGGAAAATCCCGTGGACGGAGGAGCCTGGTAGGCTACAGACCATGGGGTCACAAAGAGTTGGACACGACTGAGCGACTTCACACACACACACACGCATGCATTTTTTTTTATTCACTTTGCTGTACAATAGAAACTGACTTAACAATGTAAAGTGACCATAATCCAGTAGAAATTAATTTTAAAAAGGTGTAATATTAGGATATCCATGGTGGCACAGTGTATAAGAATCTGCCTGCCAATGCAGGGGACATGGGTTCAATCCCTAGTCAACGAAGATTCCATATGCTGCAGAGCAGCTAAGCCTGTGGACCAAAACTACGGACCCCACACTCTAGGGCCCTCCAGCCACATCTACTGAGCCTGTGTGCCAGAATTACTGAAGCCCGAGTGCCTAGAGTCCATGCTCCACAAGAGAAGCCACTATAATGAGAAGCCCGCACACCGCAGTGAAGAGTAGCCCCCACTCACCGCAACTAGAGAAAGCCCTTCCAAACAACGAAGACCCAGTGAAGCCAAAAAAAAAAAAAAAAAGAACACGGTCTTTTAAAGTGTAATATTAAATGCAATATTTGAGATACACTAAATGATTAAT
The DNA here is from genome assembly GCF_019923935.1 of Bubalus bubalis. Classification (NCBI taxonomy): domain Eukaryota; kingdom Metazoa; phylum Chordata; class Mammalia; order Artiodactyla; family Bovidae; genus Bubalus; species Bubalus bubalis. The sequence goes on along the minus strand of NC_059158.1, from coordinate 70,773,440 downwards.
TGTTTCACATTTAACCAGATGTCCTATATTTTATTTGGCAACTCTGAGAGCGCACAAGATGAAAATTGAGAAAGGCTAGCTGTGATGGCTACCAGGATTGGCCAGTTTGCGAATCCTAGCACCAACCTCCGAGAAGGCGATGGCACCCCACTCCAGTACTCTTGCCTGGAAAATCCCATGGACGGGGGAGCCTGGTGGGCTGCGGTCCACGGGGTCGCTAAGAGTCGGGCTCGACTGGGCGACTTCACTTTCACTGTTCACTTTCATGCATTGGAGAAGGAAATGGCAACCCACTCCAGTGTTCTTGCCTGGAGAATCCCAGGGACGGGGGAGCCTGGTGGGCTGCCGTCTATGGGGTCGCACAGAGTCGGACACGACTGAAGTGACTTAGCAGCAGCAGCAGCAGCACCGACCTCAGGAGCTTATTAAAGATTCTAGTTTCCAGGCCTATACCAGAGTCTGAATCAGTAGGACTGGGATGCAGTTCAAGTATTAATACTGCTAACAGTGTCCCCAGGTGATTTTGCAGAGCTTTGGGGGCTGCTGTTTTGTACTGTTCACTCACTGGTGTTCTCTGGAACTTAAGTCTTCAGGGAGGTAGCTCTGTCTATGGTCTTGACACCATTACCCTCCGCTGGCTGAAACTCTGTAAGGGTTTTGCTCCATTTTTTGGGTGGTTGCTACTGTGGAGGTTGTCTTGAGGCTTACTTAGCAAATTAGCCCCTCACCTTCATTTCCTTCATTCACAGTGTGATATCAGGGCCTGGGTTTACGGGAAAAGTGGGGACAGATTTGATAAAATGAACTCGTTTGGAGAAGGGAGATAACAGAGGAAGGGGTCAGCCTAAAATCCTGTAGAGCTTCCTTTCAAACACCCTGTTCTCACTAAATTCCTCTGTTTTCCCACTTGTCAGTGTTTCCTTCTAAATGATAGAACTTCAGTTAAAAATGACATCTGTGGAAGTCATCTGGTCTAAAATCCCTGGAATGAATCCATTCAAATTTTGGAGTTCACATCATCCTGTGGTTTGACCTTGATGTCTGTGATTTCTCTGCTGCAAGAGGCGGCAATCAGGATCTGGGATAAACAGTTGAGAAGTGAAGCTCCTTGATTCAGTGGGCCACACGGCCAGTTACATAGTTCTGTGGACCTTGGGAACCTTTTCTCTTTGGCAGAAAAGCTGGACAGCCCTGTGATGTTTTAGAGGAAAAAAAAAAGTAAAAAGCCGGTGTTTAGAGAAAGCAGCATAGTCTCTTAGGAGAAAGATCCCTCTCACGGATAGGAGGTGTCAAACTGTAAGAGGAAATATGAACTTAGAACCTAACTCTAACTAGAATGTGAAGGTTTAGCCAACAGGGTGATAGCCTGAGTGAGGGTTTTAGCCTCAAGCTTTGCTTTTTCTTGAATTGACCAGTTCTTTAACTGAGATACTGTGTAATGTTCTTTACCTTAACAAAGGAATAAGAAATGGACAGTTTCAGTCATGTTTTTGTTAAGTAAGTTCATAAGCAGCAATTCAGATGGTCTTCTTTGGGCCATCCTAAAACTCAGGGGTTGGCAGTGTTGACTGGCACTTTTTAGGGATGTCATGGACAAAATGGCCATGGCATTTGAGGAGTGCACCAGGTCATTTCATGCAGAACCAAAGGCCACAGGAAGAGCTGAACTGAAAGGAACATGTTCCCCTAACCCAGATCTTAAAAGACATGGGCACACTACAAGTGGGCACTTGGTATGTACAGCTATCATTTGAAGATAAGATTAATGCAAAAGAATTTATCCAAGTGATTTATTAAAGTATATTTTGAACAAGAATGTGCTTATTTAAAACATTGCTTTGACATGCTTATTTAATTTGAAACGTGGTCCCATGACAGCACACCACCCTAGCCTGTTGTTCTTTCAGGGTACATCTGACTCTTGGAGATTAGACTGGGATATTAGAATAGAACCACACCTGGAAAGCACACACAGTCTCTCTCTCCCCTGTCCTCTTTCTTTGAGTTGTATTTTGTGATAGTTGTAAGGTTAGCCTAATAGGTTTAAATAAATAAATAAATAAAATAAACGGAGCCCAGATGTCCACTGAGCTTCCTTGAGTTGAGCCTTAAGATTGGAAAGCCAGATGTTTAGCTTACAAAGTATAATCAATTTGCCTTAAGAATTTAATGTTTCTTATCTCTAATGTTGTGACTTTTATATGAACATTGTTTTGGATGGCCAAGCTTCAGTGGATTTTGTAAGAATAGATTCTCAATTTTGATCATGTGAATTATCACCATCATTTAAAATCCTAAACCATCTTCCTTCTGTCGTCGGGTTTTAGGCATCTTCTTTCAGCCATCAAGTTGGTATGTACACAAGACACTCAAACTTTTCCTAAAGGCCTACATTTTTGCATTATTATGCAAAATAAGTCATATAGTATATTCTGTGACCAAATATGAGTAACATTTATGTTATCCATATTTTATACTTAACCAGCTTTATTATGGTTTTTTTCAGGTAAGAATTAATGAAAAATGAGTGGATATACCTCATGTTACTACTGAAAGAAATATATTAATGATCTCTTCAGACATTCCAGGATGGAATGTAGTCTATTAGTAATTACAAATCTTCATTATTATTGATTTTATATATTTGTATATTACTTGCAGTTTAGAAGTTTTATATCCATTGCCTTCCATGATACTTAGCAACATTCCAGGGTTGTTTTGAGTGAGGTGGGCACCACTCCTTATCTCCAGCTTATAGATTAATAAAATGAGGTTCAGAAAAAATCCAGAGACCCAATAGCTACAAAGTAGTGGGAGGAGATGAAAGTTCTAGCTTTTTTTTTTTTTTTTAAAGACTTTTCTCTTGGAACATTTCAAACATGTACAAAATAAACAGAATAGTATGGTGGATCCCCATGTACCCATCACCCAACCTCAACAATGATCAACATACTGCCATCTTATATCATCTATACCTTTACCAGCTCTTACCGCCACATGCTGGTGGTTTTCATAGTTTTCAAAGTAAGGTCTACATACACTGCTCTGCTAAGTCGCTTCGGTCGTGTCCGACTCTGTGCGACCCCATAGATGGTAGCCCACCAGGCTCCCCTGTCCCTGGGATTCTCCAGGCAAGAACACTGGAGTGGGTTGCCATTTCCTTCTCCAATGCATGAAAGTGAAAAGTGAAAGTGAAGTCGCTCAGTCATGCCTGACTCTTAGCCACCCCATGAACTGCAGCCCACCAGGCTCCTCCATCCATGGGATTTTCCAGGCAAGAGTAGTGGAGTGGGGTGCCATTGCCTTCTCCGCTACATACACTGGAAAGTACTAATCTTAGCTATATAGTTTTGACAAATGGATGTACTTATGTAACTTACACCCCTCTCATGATGATTCTGTCTCCCAGAAAGTTCTTTCATGCCCCCTCTCAGTCAACTCCCCCCTCATCTCAGATAACCACTGTTCTGATTTTTTCACCTGATATTAGTTTGCTTGTTCTTGAACTCCTCATAGGAGTGGAATCTCTCAGTCTGGCTTCTTTTGTTCAGCATCATGGCTGTGAAGCTTTAGTTTCTTCACCTAGAATTCAGTGCTATTTGTTGAGACGGGAGCTATATCTTCACATAATTATAGAAAGATGATTCCCTGAATGATAGATAGCCTTTGAAAACCCAGGCTCTGGCTCATCTCTCTTTGAGTGCACATATAGACATGAAGCGGAGAAGGCGATGGCACCCTACTCCAGTACTCTTGCCTGGAAAATCCCATGGACGGAGGAGCCTGGTAGGCTGCAGTCCATGGGGTCACGAAGAGTCGGACACGACTGAGCGACTTCACTTTCACTTTTCACTTTCATGCATTAGAGAAGGAAATGGCAACCCACTCCAGTGTTCTTGCCTGGAGAATCCCAGAGACCGCAGAGCCTAGCGGGCTGCTGTCTATGGGGTCGCACAGAGTCGGACACAACTGAAGCAACTTAGCAGCAGCAGCATAAACATGAAGAGTTTTTCTTTACATATGGAGGATCCATCATTCTCTCCAGTGACAGTGCTGATTCCATTCTGAGGGTTGATGATGAAGGAGTGCTTCACCCTGAAATAATTTACCAACTTAGTCATTTGCTTTTAAGGCATGCATTCTCACCCCTCAGGCCCTCAACCAATTTCTCCTAATGTATTTGCTTATATGTTCTTGGCACCCTCTTGCTCAAACTCCATTTGAGGTTGTGCTGATTTTTTAAGGTCAGGTACTGATAATTGTAAGATCCAGAAAGTCATTTACTTGTCTTGTCATTTTTAATTAGATTACTTAATGGTTCAGTTTTGCTAATTAAGTAGAAGAGAAATGATCAAAATAGTGGTTCCATTAGTATATGCAGATCTTGCTTTTCATTTCATTTTATTTAAATCAGTGAAGACTCAAAAGTAGAATTAGATCCAAATGTGTTTTTCTTCTGTAGGGAATTTTCTTTGAATTCTTTAATTCAATTATCTCTATTTTAGGTTAGAAAAGAACAACACAGACCAAAAAAAAAAAAAAAAAGGCAGAATGATTCGTTTAGCTTTTAAAGAGGAAATGTGTAAGAATTTATATAAGGAAGTTTCATAAGTAGAACAGTGAACTCAAGGAAGAACTAATTTATAGGTGCCTCTGGCTCCTTTGACTGGCAGTGGTTTCTTTCTCAAAGAAAGCTTGTACACTGATGTTGCTGAATGACTTGTAGTTTCTTAAAATGATTGGAAAGAAGAGAGCCTGAAAAGTAAAAATAACTTTGGCTTTATTCCCTCTGCTGTTTAAGTTTGAGTCAATACTGGATGACTTGTTTCCCCATATTAAACTTTTGAAGTAATCCTAGCAGCCATTGATGGTCATTGCTGAGATCCCATTCATTCATTAGGAGATGTACAATGGTAATCTAACATTTTTCTTCAGTTATTAGCTGGAATAAATTACTAGTTCCTGTAAAGAGAAACTGTTCTGTGTCAAGGTACAGCTTGTAATAGAAAAGCAGGATAAATGCTGACCCTTCCCCTTTATTTACCAGTTTCAAAATGAATTAGTTAGGTATCCTCCTTTAAAGGTGACCAGTGCTTTTTTTTTAAAGATCATAATGAACTTTGGGATTTAAATGCATTTGATATATTTCAATCCATTTGCAGTAATTATTTCATTTGATGATCAAATTGTCTGGTTTTTGTCTAGGGGAGCCTTCTCCAGTTGGCTTCTGAGCTGTAGGTATATGATATACGTAAGTATCCATGCGTGTATGCATCAATATGTCATCTATTTTTCTATCTTTCTGTTTACTTATGATGTGGTTCTACTAGTCTTTGATAGCAAGATGTTCCTATCTCATTGTATTTTTTGTTCCCAGACCTGAAATTAGCCATTTCTCCAAGGAGCTCTGGTTCCTTTTAATAGAAATTGTATTTCAGGACACAATATAAACACTCATGGTGGTGATTACTACTTGGTTTGTCATTATTTACAGATCTTTTCAGAGGATAAACTTAGAAATTTTTATCTTTACATAAGCTGCTTCATGAGTTTGTACCAATACTTCTAATTCACATTGAAGATTATGAAAAAATGATGATTGGGTGGAAAATAATGGGGTGAATAAACAATGACTGTAAGATCATGTAAAAGGCACTGAGGAAATGATTAATGAAATTATGGAAAATAGAACTGCAAAGGGAACTTAAAATAGGCATGGTCTGTTTCTCTACCTACTCCTTTGCCTGTTCATAAAAGCTAAGTTTCAAGCTGTCTGAGTAGAGAAGGGGTTCAGGAAGGTGAAGCTCAAATATTAGTCACTGGCTTTGGCAGGACAGAAATGACTGCAGGCCTCAATGTGAACTGATTCGTGTGAGCTAAAGAGATCAGAAAACAGATGGCCGCAGTTCAAACGGAAAATTTTGTATTGAGCAAATTTCAACTTTAGTTGACCCTCCTGCAACTCTTTTCCCAGTTTGAACTTTTTCTTGGAGAAAGGCTTTTATCTCTAGCAATGAGAAACTTGGTATGGGAAAGCAGAGCAAAATTAGTTGCCGACAAGCCCCTCACACACATGGTGGTTCTGGATTTTCCTTTTTGGACAAGAGCGCTCTAGTTTATCGTTTTTATCAGATTTCTCCTACTGATCTTAACTTTAATATTGTTGCTGCTGTTATTATTTAATGAGAGACCATGTGTAGGATGTTTTGACTAGTGTTTTGTATTTAATATTTAGTATAATATTTAATATTATACCAGGTGGAGGCAAGAAGCCTGGGCTGTGGTGTCCCCAGTTCAGTCTGGAAGGCATATGTATTCATGTACACAATCAATATCTAAAGCAAAACGTTGCCTGTATGCAAGGTATCATAATAGAGATGCAAACTTGAATTAGTTTATTTACTCCATGCTGCTGCTGCTGCTGCTGCTAAGCCGCTTCAGTCGTGTCCGACTCTCTGCGACCCCGTGGACTGCAGCCTACCAGGCTTCTCTGTCCATGGGATTCTCCAGGCAAGAACACTGCAGTGGGTTGCCATTTCCTTCTCCAATGCATGAAAGTGGAAAGTGAAAGTGAAGTCGCTCAGTCGTGTCCGACTCTTAGCGACCCCATGGACTGCAGCCCACCAGGCTCCTCCATCCATGGGATTTTCCAGGCAAGAGTACTGGAGTGGGGTGCCATTGCCTTCTCCCATAGGAGGATTCAAAAAGTACACATACGTGTTTAAAATGCCAGTCTTGAAAGTTTAGAATGCCAGTCTTGAAAGTATGTCTGTTTTCAAATTGAATATCTGCAGTAAATGAAATAAATATCCCCAGTTGTTTGATCATTAAATTTTCTTTAATGCATATTGCAAAAGAGAATTGTTTTTGATGGGAAAAAAATGCAAATGTTATCAGCTTTTAAGGTTAGTATCAAAATGTTAGCAAAACTCCATTTCACTATTAGTATTCAGAATCTGTCTCCAAGGGGAGCATCTCATGAATCAAGGTACATAAATGAACTGTCATTGTGTTTCGTTAAACTTAATATTCATTTTCAAAGGGGAAACGTTAACATTTTGAAGTAGACAGCAGTGAAATGCAGTGTTTTAAGGATGGGTTTCTTTTTAATGTTTCAACAAAAAATAGCTTAATATCCTCCTCTCTAGGGCTATGGGATCCAATGGATTAAAGACGGAAGAGGTTGGCCTTCATTAAAATTAGAACTTCTAAGGGCTTCCCTTAGAAGGGAAAAAGCTAAGGGTGGCACAGTGGTAAAGAATCCGCCTGCCAATGCAGGTGATGTTGGTTCAGTCCCTGGGTCAGGAAGATCCCCTGGAGAAGGAAATGGCAACCCACTCCAATATTCTTGTCTGGGAAATCCCATGGACAGAGGAGCCTGGTGGGCTACAAAAGAGGAGCATGGGGTCACAAAAGAATTGGGACATGACTTAGGGAGTAGACAATAGCCACAGCTCTGTGGAAGACAATGCCAAGAGGATGAGCAGACAAATCACAGATTAGGAGACAATATATGTAAGATAAATTATTGTTATCCAAAATATGCAAAGAATTCTTTAAAAACTCAATAGTAAGAAAGCAAGCAACTTGATTAACAAATAAGCCTTAACAGATACCTCCATCAAAGAAGATAAATATACTTCACATCGGTATGTCCTCAGGGGAATGCAAATTAAAACAATGAGATACCTGTTTACACCTATTAGAAGGGCCAAAATCCAAAACATTGATAACACCAAACATTGCTGAGGATGTAGAACAACAGAAACTCTAATTCATTGCTGGTGGAAATGCAAAAATGGTTATCTGCCACTTTGGAGGACAGATTGGCCATTTCTTACAAAAGTAAGCATACTCTTAACATACAATCCAGCAATCACACTCCTTAGTATTTACCCAGAGGACTTGAAAACATATGTTTACACAAAAGCCTGCATTGGTATGTTTATTGCAGCTTTGTTCATAATTGCCAACACTTGGAAGCAACCAAGCTGTCCTTTAGTAGGTGAATGGATAAATAAACTGGTCTATCCAGACCATGCAGTATCACTCAGCACTAAAAAAGAAATGAGCTATCAAGTCATGAAAACACACAGAAGAATCTTAAATGCATATTGTTAAGCAAAAGAAGCCAATGTGAAAAGGCTACATAGTGTAAGATTCCAACTATATAACATTCTGGAAAAAGCAAAATTATGAAGACAATAAAAAGATCAATAGTTGTCAAGGTTTGGAAGATGAAGAGGGTTGAACAGATAGACACAAAGGATTTTTAGAGTGGTGAAAATACTCTGTAAGATACTATAATGAAAATAGGTTAACTTCTAGTCATTAATTATATAGTATAGCTATGTTAGTATAGCTCAGGGAACTCAGTGCCCTGTGGTGACCTAAATGGGTGTGTGTGTACAGCTGTGTCCTATTCTTTGCAGCCCCATGAACTGGAGCCTACCAGGCTCCTTTGTCCATGGAATTTTCCAGGCAAGAATACTGGAGTGGGTTGCTATTTCCTATTTCAGACCTACCTAAAGGGGAAGGAAATTTAAAAAAAAAAAAAAAAAAGGAGATATATGTGTACTTATAGCTGATTCAAGGGGCTTCCCTGGTGGCTCAGTGGTAAAGAATCTGCCTATAATGCAGGAGACTAGGGTTTGATCCCTGGGTCTGGAAGATCCCCTGGAGAAGGAAATGGCATCCCACTCCAGTATTCTTGTCTGGGAAATCCCATGGACAGAGGAGCCTGGTGGGCTACAGTCCATGGGGTTGCAAGAGTTGGATGTGACTTAGCAACTAAACCATCAACAACATAGCTGGTTCACTTTGCTGTACATTAAAAACTAACACAACGTTTTAAAGTGACTATACTCAGATAAAAATTAATTTTGCAAAAGGATACTATAATGGTGGATGAACGTCAGATGTTTGCCCAGACCTGTGGAATGAACAGCAACAAGAATGAATCGTAATTTAAACTATGGACTTCGGGTGATTTTGAAGTGTCAGCGTAGGTTCATCAGTTGTAGCAAGGGTACCAGTTTGGAGGAGGTATTGATAATGAGGGAGGCTGTGCCTTTGTGGCTATAGGGGCTAATACAGAAAATCTCTGTATTTTTCCCTCAGTTTTGTTGTGAACCTAAAACTGCTCAAAAAAAAACTGTCTTGATTTTTTAAAGGTCTTAGAAAAAGTGGTACAAAGAAATTAGAATTCTTGAGTTTCTGCATCTCTCACTGTTTCTTGGGATTAATAAATTGGAAAAATATAAAATAGAAGTTAGATAGTCAAATACCACTGAGATTCGGAGTTGGAGAAAGGATCTCCACATCCCATACAATACTCAGCATAACCAACACCTGGAACTTAATTATCCCTTGTTTCATTAGTGGTTCAAGACTCAGTGTTTTGTAGATATAGTTGCAGATTTATACTGGAAATGGGTACATTTTTTTACCCAGATTTGTTTCCTAACCTTTTCTTTTTTAAAAGCTGGATTGTATCTGTTCTGAAATGAGAGCTAGTTCTATAATGGGTTTCTCCAAATACCCAAGTGTTACTGTGATCCTGGACGAAAGGACACAGAGAGTAGTCTGTCAGAGTCGAAAGGGGCTTTGCTGTTATCCGGTTGCCTCACGTCTTCGGTTTATAAATAAAGAAACCAAGCTCAGTGACTTGCAAAAGATGGCACACTTTGAAGTAGCAGAACTGTGACTAGGAACCCAGACATCCAGCTCCTCGTCACTGTGTTTTCAGCTGTATTGGGATGCTTTCTCTCTCTGACCGAGGGACTCCCACATCTCGGTTAGAAAGCTTAAAGGCCTTGCAGAGATACTGAGACAGATATGTGTATGTATTCATCATTCAGAAGAGACAGAAAATTCTCAGTATCTTCTTTTTTTTTTCCAAGACCAACAGGAAAAGCTTTATTTCTGTACAAAAGAACTCTGTGGTCATCAGAGCAGAAGGGGCTTGAATTTTACATTGTGAAAGTTTTCTACGTAACACTGGGTTTTGACTCCGTTGACCTTTGGAGAAGGGAAGATGTGGAGCACAGAGCTGGAATTGTAACCCCATGAAAGTTATTCTCTTTTAGTAATACTTCAGTGGTACCAATATTTAATGTTCTCCTAAATGAGTGAAACACCTGGACACTGACCTGAGCGAATGCAGTATCTTCTTAAATGATGATGATGAATGTAAACTTGGCTTCAGGATATTAGGAAGCCTCTGACATTGTAGCTTTTACCTCTTTTGCTGGCCAGAGTCACACTAAGTCACGTTCAGAAATAAAAAGGGGGGCCTGTGACATGGTAACACGGTGCTCAGGGAGCTCTCCAGTGCAGGTGTGGTGCCTCCTTTCATTATGACTCACAGTGCAGCTGTGCGTGGGACACAGTTCTTGCATTTACCTAACTCATGGATGCCAGTTGCTTTGTTCAGTAATATCTTCCAGTATTATTGACTTTTTGAAATTAACTAGGGAAAGTAAAATCTATAAACATGAAAGAACGTAAATTAAGTCCTTGAAATTACATGATCGAAAGCATCTTTCTGTCATATAAATGTCTAAACTGATCATCACACAACTCTGTGGATTTATAAGACATCATCTCCTTTTAAGACCTTGTAGCAATTCACAAATATTGATGAATGAGTACTGACCATACGCCTCCTTGCATGTCCTGTGAATTCTGTAAGGATATTGGCAACAGTTTTGGCTCAGAGTAATAAGGGCACATTTCACAGGTAAACTTCCATCGATTCCATGGGAAACAGGACTAATTATATGTAATTGTCAAACTGTGTGACTTTGAACTATATGGAATATGAGACACACAGACTCTCATGCCTTTCAACAGGGTAATAATTGTGTTTTAACGTATTCGATCTGCAGGCAGTACTTGCTCATAGGTGCATTTGCAAGCTCTACCTCCCCACCCCCCACCTTTATAATAGCATAATCTCCAAGGGGTTTCTGGGCCTTAGGTTGGAAACCACTGATGTAGACTTCCAGGGAGTGTGAAACACAAAGAAGAGTGTTAACAGTGGGGCACAGTGGGGTTTTGTTTGTTTGTTTGTTTGGCTGTGCTGGATCTTCTTTGCAGCCCAGGCTTTTTCTCTAGTTGCAGTGAGCGGGGGCCAGTCTCCAGGTGGGGTGCGTGGGTTTCTCATTGCAGTGGCTTCTCTTGTTGCAGAGCCCAGGCTCTAGGGTGCTTGGGCTTCAATAGTTGCAGCACGTGGGCTCAGGAGTTGTGGCTCCTGGGTTCTAGAGCACAGGCTCAGTAGCTATGGTGCATGGGCTTAGTTGCTCTGTGACATGTGGGATCTTCCCAGATCAGAGATTGAACCCATGTTTCCTGCATTGGCAGGCAGATTCTTTACCAGCAAGTCACCAGGGAAGCCCAGTATTTTTTTGTTTTTTTTTTTACTTTTTTAGGGTTTTGTACTGATTATTTGATTCCTTTTAAAAAGTGTGTGTACATATGTTAAACAACTAAATACAGCTCCCAAATTTTACACAGTGTACTTTAGTTCATGCCATTTTCCACATCCAGGATTGAATAATTGTCCCACAGCTGTATTAGAGGTCATTGACTCTTTTCTGGTGATTTTGACTTAAAAAATGTAGGCCAGCTCTTGTAAGCATAGCACCATTTTAGTGGCAAGTATGAACGAGATCAGCATGCTCTCCTCTACCATTGACCTGAAGCTGATATGACTGAAACATGTATGCAGTAGATTGAATGTGTTCTGAAACCCATATGTTGAAACCCTAACCTCAGGTGGGGGGGTCTTTGGGAGATGATTAGGTCCTGAGGGTGGAGCCCACATGAAAGGGGTGAAGTGTCCTTCTAAAAGGAATCCCAAAGGGCCCCTCACCCTTCAGCCTTGTGAGGACACAGGGAGAAGATGGTAGCCCATGAACCAGGATGGTTTTTTCCCCACAAGGCACAGAATCTGCCTGCACCTTGATCTTAGCCTTTGCAGCCTTCAGAACCGTGAGGAATAAAGAAACGTTTGTTGTCTAAGCCTCCCAGTCTCGTATTTTGTTACGCCAGCCCCATGGACAAGGTCAGTGTTCTATAGTTTTAAACCTTTCTCTTCCCTTTTCTTGCTCTTCTCCCCTCCGTTACTCTTTTCCTCTTTTCATGATTCTTTTTTTTACCTTCCTCCCTTGCCCACTGTGTTCTACAGATATTAAGCATGTAGCCTTGGGAAGCTTACAGAGTAGTGGTTGAAACATGTACTTCGAAAGAAATCACAGAAATCTCTGACCGCAAACTGTGATAAGTGCTGAAGCAAAAATGTGGGTGCTGTGAGAATATGACAGAGATACAGCCCTGCCTGCAGGATCAGAGAACACTTCCCTGGGGAGCTGACAGTTGGGCTGATTTGGGATTAACTGGATGATAAAGAAAGATGCGTTTTCCAGACAGAGAAAACAGAATGTGCTTAAAGAATTAAGTTGAAGAGCAATAGTTTTGCTGAGGGGTGTGTGTGTGTGTGTGTGTGTGTGTGTGTGTGTGTGTGTGTGTGTGTGTGTATATGTGTATTACTCTCTCAGTCATATGTGACTCTTTGCAACCCTATGGACTGTAGCCCGCAGGCTCCTCTGTCCACTGGGATTCTCCAGGCAAGAATACTGGAGTGGGTTGCCATGCCTTCCTCCAGGGGATCTTTCCAACCCAGGGATCAAACCCGAGTCTTTGATGTCTGCTGCATTGGCAGGTGGGTTCTTTACCACTAGCGTCACCTGGGAAGCTGAGAGATGAGGCAAATCACACCAAGGTTTGTAGGGTATGCCTGTTCAGAATTCTGGCTTCAATCCTAAGAGTGGGTCTTAACATGAAATACTTTTGTGTGCCCAAGTAATTCAAGGACCACACTGAGCCCAATGAGCTACTGTTCATATATATTCATATACTATATGTTCTCTGATTTTCACGCAACAGTGCTAACCCCATAGCTCTTTACTGACTGTATGTGTCCACTGGGGCTGCCATCACAGAATGCCACAGACTAGATGGCTTAAAACAGAAACTTATATTCTCAAAGTTCTGGAGGTTCAAGTTCAACATTAAGATGCCGCCAGGGTTGCCTTCTTGTGAGGACTCTTCCTGGCTTGTAGATGGCTACCTTCTTACTGCATCCTTACATGACTTCTGTATGTGCTGGGGCTGGGGGCGAGGGAGATCAATATCTAGTGTCTCTTCTTAGGCACATGTATCCCATTGCTCATTGCAGCACTATTTACAATAGCTAGAACATGGAAGCAACCTAGATGTCCATCAACAGATGAATGGATAAAGTTGTGGTATATATACACAATGGAATATTACTTGGATATAAAAATGAACACATTTGAGTCAGTTATAATGAGGTGGATGAACCTAGAACCTATTATACAGAGTGAGTCAGAAAGAGTAAGATAAATACCATATTCTAACACATATGTAACAGATTCTAACACAGAATCTAGAAAAATCATATTGAAGAATTTATTTACAGGGCAACAATGGAGAAACAGACATAGAGAATAGACTTATGGGCATGGGGAGAGGGGAGGAGAGGGTGAGATGTATGGAAAGAGTAACATGGAAATTTACATTACTAAATATAAAATAGATAGCCAATGGGAATTTGCTGTATGGCTCAGGAAACTCAAACAGGGGCTCTGTATCAATCTAGAGGGGTGGGATGCAGAGGAAGATGGGAGGGAGGTTCAAAAGGGAGGGGATATATGTATACCTATGGCTGATTCATGTTGAGGTTTGACAGAAAACAGCAAAATTCTGTAAAGTAATTATCCTTTAATAAAAAATAAACTAATTTAAAAAAAATCTAGTGTCTCTTCTTATAAGGACACCAGTCCTATCAAGTTGGAGCCCACCCTTTGACCTCATTTAACTCTAATTACTGTCCTAAAGGCCCTGTCTCCAAATAGAGTCACATTTGGGGGTTAGAGCTTCAATGTATCAATTGGTGGTGGTGAGGTGGGGGGCGGGGAGACACAATTCAGCACATAACACTGACCTGTCACAATCTAGAGTGTGACATCTAATGATTGTCCAGGACAATACCTCGTGATTTACAGTGGGCAGGTGTCTTAGAAGAGGACAGACCTTGAAGCCCTGCAGCACTGGGGCTTCTCCCTTTGAATACCAGTGAAAGAGCCAAACAGAACCTGATTCTGTGAGATCAGCATGCTCCATCATGGAAGCCCCAGGACTTGGGATTGATCAACTCGCTGCAACTCTAAGGTGGGCCTAGGTCACCACTATGGACAGATGGTGCTTGGTTGCTGGGATGCTGCAGCTCAGTGGGAAAGTTAACAGAAAGCCTTAACACAGAGAGATGCTGAGACTTCCAGACGCAACCCTCAGAGTCTCGTGACATCAGGTGATAACAGTCAGCTTCAAGAATCCGTGAGACCTGCTATATTTAACAAGGCCACAGAGAAGAGAACTATGAAACTTAGGTAATGCACTGTTCTTGCCCTTTTTGTGAGAACAGTGGTTATTATGTTAACTACCTTTGGCTGTGGGGCTTGTGCTTTTTCCTGGGTCTTATAAATTAGTGATCCTTCAAAAAGTCACCTATAAGAAAAGATCCTAAGGAAATGAATAAGCATGTCATTCTCAAGGGTATTTTCTGGACATGATACATACGGCATCAGCAGGGCCATGAGCGGTCTAGGATGGGGAAGCCAGAGAAACATGTCTATTTTTGTTTTTGCCAGTGCGCAAGCTGTCAAAGGAAGGTTTATCATTTTCTCCCCGATGACATGAGTTTATTGATTATGTCTGTATTTTCCCCACTTTACCTTTTATTTGTTTTTATTATAAGATTCTATAATGAGATGAAATTATATAGGATGAATTTCAATCTCTTACAGGTTGGAAAAGGATCAGTGAAGGAAAACTTAGAATAACAGAATCCTCATCCTAACTCTACTGGTAGATATAGTATATATAAGTATAAGCTATATACTATCTTAAGTGTCTTATGGGTTTTCATGCTTCATATGTGGCATAAAATGTGAAAACTTGGAGAAAAAGGACATTTGCCAGGAAACCTGAGGCAAAGAGAGGGACTATGATGTGATAGGCTAATAAATTATCAAACACATGCTCAGAATAAGATGCTGTACTAGGCATTTAAGGACATCAGTCAGTCAGTTTGGTCGCTCAGTCCTGTCCGACTCTTTGCGACCCCATGAACCACAGCACGCCAGGCCTCCCTGTTCATCACCAACTCCTGGAGTCCACCCAAACCCATATCCATTGTGTCGGTGATGCCATCCAACCATCTCATCCTCTGTCGTCCCCTTCTCCTCCTGCCCTCAGTCTTTCTCAGCATCAGGGTCTTTTTCAAATGAGTCAGCTCTCCGCATCAGTGGCCAAAGTATTGGAGTTTCAGCTTCAACATCAGTCCCTCCAATGAACACCCAGGACTAATCTCTTTTAGGATGGACTGGTTGGATCTCCTTGCAGTCCAAGGGACTGTCAAGAGTCTTCTCCAACGCCACAGTTCAAACGCATCAATTCTTCTGCACTCAGTTTTCTTTATAGTCCAACTCTCACATCCATACATGACCGCTGGAAAAACCATAGCCTTGACTAGACGGACCTTTGTTGGCAAAGTAATGTCTCTGCTTTTGAATATGCTATCTAGGTTGGTCATAACTTTCCTTCCAAGGAGTAAGCGTCTTTTAATTTCATGGCTGCAGTCACCATCTGCAGTGATTTTGGAGCCCAGAAAAATAAAGTCAGCCACTGTTTCCCCATCTATTTCCCATGAAGTTATGGGACTGGATGCCATGATCTTAGTTTTCTGAATGTTGAGCTTCAAGCCAACTTTTTCACTCTCTTCTTTCACTTCATCAAGAGGCTCTTTAGTTCCTTCTTCACTTTCTGCCATAAGAGTGGTGTCATCTGCATATCTGAGGTTATTGATATTTCTCCCAGCAAACTTGATTCCAGCCTTGTGCTTCTTCCAGCCCAGCATTTCTCATGATGTACTCTGCATATAAGTTAAATAAGCAGGGTGACAATATACAGCCTTGATGTACTCCTTTTCCTAATTGGAACCAGTCTGTTGTTCCATGTCCAGTTCTAAGCTGTTGCTTCCTGACCTGCATATAGGTTTCTCAAGAGGCAGGTCAGGTGGTCTGGTATTCCCATCTCTTCCTCAGAATTTTCCACGGTTTATTGTGATCCATTAAGGACATAGAAAGATTAAAAAACAACCAAGGAATTCAAGGAATTTGCATTTTAAGTTAGATTAGCTGTAAATCTAAGCAAAATATAAAATGTCAAGTAATTGAAGGAAAGTAATACAGATGAGCTATCAGAAGGTGGTATGTGATTTATTGCCAGATGACTAGTACTACCAATCATGAGATTTTCTGTGCTAGCATCTAAACTCTGTAACAACAAGGGCTGTACTTGGCAGTGTTTAGCATAGTGGTAGGCATTCATTGGAATGAATGAATGAGTGGTGCTTCTGCTTGCTTGTTAAAAAGGCATAACTTATATATAGCAGAGTACACAAATTCTGAATGTAGACTCAAGTTTCTGTATCTATGTCTATGCACCAAACTACCTCCAGATGAAGATACAGAACATTTCTAGCACACTGGAAGGTTCTTTCCTGCCTCTCCCAATCTGTGCCACACAATACCACGCTTACTGCTGTCACTGTACTTTAATTCACCCTGTCTTTGAACGTCATGTAAATGGAATTGGACAGTGGTTCTCTTTGGCTTAAGATTCACCCCTGTTGTTGCTTTTGTAGTTGCAGTAGCTTGCATTCATCATTGATTTTTTTTTTTTTCCATTTCTGTCCATTGTTCTTAATGGACATTTGGGTTTCAAGTTTGAGGCTATTATGAAAAAAGCCGCCGTGAACATTCTCACATATGCCTTTTGATGGATATAAACACTCACTTCTCCTGAACATATATCCATTAGTGGAATTTCTGTGTCATAGAACATTATTATTACCTTTAGCCGACATTTTTTTTGAAATGATTATATCAATTTATATTCCCACCAGCAGTGTAAGAGAATTTAAATACAGATTCTAAATGGTTTTGTATGTTTCAGTAAACTTTATTCAAAATGTATAAAGACTCTGGTCATTGTAACTTGAGGGAGGGAATGAGTTTTTCCTAATATTATTAATATTGCTCATATTTCCAGATTCTGAACTCTCGTGGCCAGACACAATGTAGACATTCAGTCGATATTTGAGTGGATTCTGAGATATGTCCATAGTTCAGTAAAGAAGGCAAATATGAGAGCAGAGCATTATGCCAACCAGTTATTTAATTCTGTCTTTTACTTATTAAGAGTTCCCATCATCAGTTTCATGATGCCATTGATTGCACAATCAGAGTCTGTGCTAATTCAGAGTCTGTGCTGTGCCAAAAACTCTGTCCTACTATTGCTACTGAATAAGATTAAGGGTGTTGAGCAAGGCCCATAATAACACAGTGGCTGGTGCAGGATTGTGTTGTGACCAAAGTTTCCCTCTGCTCCTTCCTCAGGATAGGTCATGGGCTGCACCATAAGAGGAACCTCTGACGGGGCCCCGCGGTGGGGTTGGGCTGGGCTCAGGTGAGGTCTACACCAGGTAGGATAGGATAGGATTAGGCCATGAATGCTTCCCAGTAATTTCCTCGAGTTGGCTCTCTTATCAAGAAAGATCTCTTGTTTTCTTTTTGTGGGGGTGAACAAGGAAAAGCACAAAGCATGGCTGTGACTTATGTGAGTCAGGATATATATGCAGTGTGACTGTTGGTCACGGTTGCTTTAATAATAATAAAAGCTGACATTGGGCACCTCCTGTGTACCAGCTATTCCTGTTCAGTCCTCATTACTACCCTATGAAATAGATGCTCTTAGTTGCCCCATTTCACTGATTAGGAAACCAAAGAAGAGAGGAAAGACAGAACTCTCCCAAGGTCATGCAGTTAGAGAGGGGCAGAGAGGAATTTGAATGTGGATAGTTCTGGAGACTGGGCTCTTAGCTGCTTACTGCATGACAGTTACCTATTACTTGTGACTTTCAGATTTTCAACTCTTGGTCTTTATTTCTATGAGCTCATAGAAGCTGACTATTAGACAACTTCTAATATTTCAGTGATTTTTGCGTGTAACTTCCCCCTGGGATGGCAGATTTGTAGTCTAAAGAAAGTATATAGTCAGCCCTCCAAATCTGTAGGTTCTGTATCTGCAGATTCGACCAACTACAGATTAAAACTATTCAGGGAAAAAAATTTTCAGAAAATTTCAGAAGCAAAACTTGAATTTGTGGTGTACCAGCAACTACCGGCATACCTTGGCAGTATTGAGGATTTGGCTCCAGACCACTGTGTAAAGTGAATATTGCAACAACGTGAGTCATAAGAATTTTTTGTCTTCCCAGTGCATATAAAAATTATGTTTATACTATACTGTAGTCTATTCAGTGTCCGATAGCATTATGTCTTAATAAGCAATGTATGTGCCTTAAAATAAAAATACTGTATTGGGTCTTCTCTGGTGGTCCAGTGGTTAACACTTCAGCTTCCAGTGCAGGGGGTGGGGGTTCAGTCCCTGGTTGGGGAGCTAAGATCCCACATGCCTCGTGGCCAAAAACCAAAACATAAAACAGAACTAATACTGTAACAAATTCCAGACTTTAAAAATAGTCCACATTAAAAAAAAATCTTAAAAATATTTTATTACTAAATAAATAACCATCATCTGAGCCTTCAGTTCATTTCAGTCGCTCAGTTGTGTCCGGCTCTTTGCGACCCCATGAATCGCAGCACGCCAGGCCTCCCTGTCCATCACCAACTCCCAGAGTTCACTCAAACTCACATCCATTGAGTCAGTGATGCCATCCGGCCATCTCCTCAGTCATCCCCTTCTCCACCTGTCCCCAATCCCTCCCAGCATCAGAGTGTTTTCCAGTGAGTCAGTTCTTTTCATGAGGTGGCCAAAGTACTGGAGTTTCAGCTTTAGCATCAGTCCTTCCAGAGAACACTCAGGACTGATCTCCTTAGAATGGACTGGTTGGATCTCCTTGCAGAGCCTTCAGTGAGTCCTAATTATCTTTGTAATAGTAACATCAAAGATCACTAATCACAGATCACCATGACAAAAATTATAATAATAATGAAAATGTTTGAATATTGTAAAAATTATCAAAATGTTACAAAATGAGCAAATGGAAAATGGCATCTATAGACTGACTTGACACAGAGTTGCCACCAGCCTTCAATTTCTAAAAAATGCAGTATCTTTTAAGTGCAATAAAGTGAAGAGCAGTAAAAAGAGGGAAGTATGCTTATATTTAAATAGCATTCACATTGTATTGGGGCTTTCCTAGTGGCTCAGATGGTAAAGAATCTGCCTGCATTGCAGGAGACCTGGGTTTGATCCCTGGGTTGGGAGGGTCCCCTAGAGAAGGGAATGGCTACCCACTCCAGTATTCTTGCCTGGAGAATTCTGTGGACAGAGGAGCCTGGCGGGCTATGGTTCATGGGGTTGCAAAGAGTCGGTCACACTTGCACTTTTCACTTACGTTGTACTAGGTTTTATAAGTACTCTAGAGAAGGCAATGGCACCCCACTCCAGTACTCTTGCGTGGAAAATCCCATGGACGGAGGACCCTGGTGGGCTGCAGTCCATGGGGTCGTTGACGGTCAGACACGACTGAGCGACTTCACTTTCACGCATTGGAGAAGGAAATGGCAACCCACTCCAGTGTTCTTGCCTGGAGAATCCCAGGGACAGGGGAGCCTGGTGGTCTGCCGTCTCTGGGGTCGCACAGAGTTGGACACGACTGAAGTGACTTAGCAGAGATGATTTAACGTGTACAGGAATATGTGCATAGGTTATATGCAAATACTATATACCATTTTATATAAAGGACTTGAGCATCCTTGGATTTTACTGTAAGTAGATGGGAATCCTGCTTACAGTAGGATGGGATAAGGAGGGATGACTCTATGGCCTATAGCGATATTAGAATGATCCATAGATCTCAATTTTTAATAATCTAATATTAGTTCATCTGTGTCAGAAGGTATATAAATTGGCAGCCATACATACTACTCAATAATGTCTGTGTATTTTTAAATAAATTATGTCTTGTATGTAATTGAGAAGTAAACAATAATTGTGAGGTCTGAAAATGTATGAGTTAAAAAACCTGTCCATAATTAACTTTTGAACACCTGTCATGGGGTATGTGAAGTACTAGATCCTGAATATATATCATCTGAAATCCCCAGAGCAACTTAAACTAGGTTTTATGAGAGCCCCAATCCCCATTTTTCAGATGAGGAAATTGAGGATCAGATAGGCTAAGTAACCTGCTCAGTTTCATAGCTGGAGAACTTTGCTAGGATTTGAAGTAAGTCGTTTACTCCTAGACCCATGCTCTTTCCAGGATGTCACAGACTTCTACTTGTGCCCAAAGGAAGCTCTCAGTTTCAAGGAAAACTACTGTTATATGATATCATAGTCTACCCGGCTTTCTTCATCCGTTTTTTAAATCCATCTATAACATCAAATTAAATTTCCAGAAGAACAATTTTGAATTGTAATAGACGGCATTGTTCATTGTCTCAGCATTTTAAAATTTATCCTGCTTTTACTGCCTGTATCATGTATCTGAATACAGGAAGCTTTAGTCATAAGAATGTTAATAGGCCTGATTCAGTTGTCAGATTTTTTTGTGGTCTAATGAACAAACAAGTAAGTCACTGTGGAAACCAAATAGAAATCTAGATGCATTGATACAGCCAGAGGACTAAGAAATAGGGCAGCTTGAAATAATTCGATCAAAGTAGCATAGGAAGTAAAAGAGACTGACTCAAAGAGAAATGAGGCCAGGGTTATTCAGTTAAGCCTTGTATGGGTAAAAAATACAGATTACATATACAAAACTAATACTTGTTTAGGATCTTTTTTTTACATTATTATTATTATTATTTAACACCAAAAACATTTTGTATTAGGGTATAGCTGAGTAACAATATTGTGAACAGGGAAGGGACTCAGCCATACACATAGGGTCTATTTTATCATTTCAGACCACTGCATGATTTATAATGATGCCACTCATAGTTTACTATACCTGATTTGTTAACAGATTTTAGCATTGTATTGACTTCAGTTTTCATGTGGTAGGCATATGTGTACTATAAAAGAACATATAGTTATTTTAAAAGTAAGTTAAAATAGGGTGTCCAGCTACCTGCTCAAAGGATTCAGTTGCTCGAAGATTCCAGTAATCTGAGAGACACCAGCAATGTGATATTGGAGACTGGATGTTCCAAATGTCATTGATAGGAAAACCATCCCAGGTAGAGCACTCAACAAAACTTCCCATGAGCATAACTCTGAGTCCAGACATCCCTGTAAAAATGTTCTTTCCTCTGGGTTTAGGACATTAAGTCATCTATCCTTTCAGGATTTGGCATTTAGGAAAGTTACTTATGTTTAGGAGTGCATATTAAAACTCATTAATGTGACAGTTTGTGAACTGAATAGGAGAGAAGTATCATCTGTGAATATAGATCCACAGTCCGGATGTGGGCTGGGCAGCTGTTCAGTGGCCTGGCAAGAGCACGGCGATCAGCACAGTCCTAGAGTGTCACCCCAGAGAGAAGTGAGCCTCTCCTTTGTGATCCGAATAGGTGTTTCAGTTAGTACCACCCAAGTGACCTGTCTGACAAGTGAACTTCTGCCCAAGCTATAGCAGATTGCCAGGGTTTAGGGGTTCTTTTGGAGAAGGCAATGGCACCCCACTCCAGTACTCTTGCCTGGGAAATCCCATGGACGGAGGAGCCTGGTGGGCTGCCGTCTATGGGGTCGCACAGAGTCGGACACGACAAGTGACTTAGCAGCAGCAGCAGCAGCAGGGGTTCTTTTATTCGTCTTTCCCTCTCTTGGCACTCGTGGGTTCTGTTATTTATCAGATTCTCCAATTTTTGCATTTTGGTCCTTGGATATTTAGAGTTAAAGTACATTAGATATGATGATTGCAATTATCACTCTGTGCACAGGTCTCGAGGGCTCTTTATCCAAAGCCCAGAGGCAGGTAGTGTTTTGAGTCTGTAGTAGGGGAAGTACAAGACCAGCTGTCTTATGCCTTCTCTAACTTGGGAGGGTATTACCAGTTACATGAGTGGGAGGGAAGCTTTTCATGCATCACTGTTAATGGTTGTTGACAAATCACCAGTTGGAAAATGTAAAGGGAGTGTCTGTGCCCTGGGAGTAGCATTGAAATTCTCATCTCTCAACTTGCTTCACAAGAAAACAAATCTTACTGCATATCTTTTTAACTGTAGCCTTTTTTCCAGCAAAGTTTGTCTGAGTTCATGTTTGTCCATTTGGTTTCCGTGGTCAGTCACATTGAACTTTAGCACATTCTAGCATACTTCTTGTGTGCTTTAGCAAAATAGTAGATGTACCATGGTGCCGTCAGGCTTACAGAAATGGAGCAGGTGTGGATGTTGCCCTCAGAATGCATCCATTCTGGGAAATGAAAGACACATGTGTCAAAAACTGATCAAAATGGACTGAAGAAAGTCCAGGAGGTACTAAGCAAGGATTATAAAAGTTAGAAACCTGAAGAATTACTTCTAGCTGACCATAGGAAGTAATTCCATGTCTCCTGCACAGGGTTTAAAAGGAAGAATGGGTTTTAGACTTCGGAGGTATAAGGGGAAGACTGTTTTCTTCAGAGGAAACACATAAAATAGGCAAAGAGTGGGTATATTGGGGGGAATTGCAAGGAGTTGTGTCTGTTAGATTTCAAGGAGCCTATCGTGGAAGATAAAGTTGGACAGTTGGTTGGAGTTAGATCATGGAAGACCTCTAATACTGGAATAAGGAATTTGAGCTTTATTCTCTTTCCTTAGTTTCAAATATTAACTCAAGTGTTTTACCTTAGATGTGATTATTAGGTATGATTATGCATGAGTACCATGATCCTTTTGGCAGTTTGCTTGGGAACAAAAAAATACTGTTACACAACTGCAATATGTGTGGTCTGGGTCAAATGGCTCTTTTTGGCTGAAAATTTTCTGCAGAGGGGGTGCCAAATATATCACATAATCCTATCACTCAGATATCAGTCATCTACATCACTACAGCATGCACTTATTTTGATTCCTCTCTCGGTTCAATCATGTTAGGATTTCTATTTCCCAGCTGTTTGTTTATTTGTTTGACCCCGTGGGTTGTTCTATAATGCCTAATACTCCATGTGCCTGGCAGACGAGCTAGTTTGAAAGCTGAGTCATTAAGGTCCTTCATCTTTCTTCTCAATTTCCTACTTAGCATTTTCCCTTCATAGTGGGCACTTTGTAAGCAATGAGTGGCTACTACCCAGGAAAGAGTAGCCCTGGTTTTTTTTGTTGTTTTTCTGTCCTATTCAGATTATTTTAGTTTACCTGTGTGTGCCTTGGAAATATTCTGAGCTGATATTTTTTAGCTGTTGGAGGCAAAGAAAAGCATCTGAATTTTATCAGACTTGGAACACTTTTCAACTGATAAAAATGTTAGTGAAAAGGGCCATTATTGGTAGTGTTCTCTGGCGAATTTATTCAGTAGACTAAAGCTTGAGACTTATATGGCAAGGTCAGTTAGTTTTGCTCTGATTATCTCTTGGAGCCTCTAGTCCTGGCCATTGATTTCAAAAATAATTACAACAACAACAAGCACTTACACAGTACTATACACATAACCTCATTTAATCTTCAGAATAATCCTGAAGGATAGGTACTGTTACTCTCTCCATCTTTACAGATCTTGAAACTGAGGCATTGAGAAGCTATGTAACTTGCCGTTACTGGTAGTTGACTGAACCAGGATTTGAACCTAGCACTTAGGTTCCTGGGTCTTTACTCTTGATCTCGTTAAAATCGAACTGTGTCCCTACACTTAAGCAAACACAATACGCGTCTAAATATTTAAAGCAATTTATTTTGTATAGTATTAAGCTTTGAATTTAAGAAGTATCAGGTCAAGGTATTTTATACCGACTCCCAGAATCTATTTAGTATCTATCTCTTTTGTTGTCTGTGCAAGGGGGTGGGGCGGGTGGGGCAAGGCTTCACAGAGGTAACATTTGAGGCCTGAGCCAGGACTTAAAGGATGCTCATGTGCTCACACTCAGGAGCATCACAGGCTGGGCAAACAGACATGCGAAGGCTTGGGGAGGCGAAAGGGCATTTGATGTGCACGTTTGTAGGAGCGTGTGGGGTTCACTGTATCTAAAACATGGAGAGGGTGACTAAGGTGCAATTTAAGATTGCAGACTGTACCCTGCTAAATAGCTTAAAAATTATTTTCTCGGACAGAGACCTTAAAAAAAAAATCAAGGGCTCACAAATTTTTGTATTCAGTTTCAGAGGCTTCCCGGGTGCCCTGAAGCTCACATGTAGGTCTGTAGGCCCCTTCCCCCAAGCAATTGAGAATAACACCATCCAATATATGTTTTAAGAAAGATGACTCTAATGACAATGAAAGATGGCTTGGAGGAGAGAAGGATTAGAAGCAGAGAAATCATGAGGCAGATACGAAAAGATCTATCTGAGATGGCAAGAAGAACCATGTCTCTGAAAGATGTTTAGGAGTTAGAAGTGAGAGAGAGGACCCGGGGTGAGTTAAATGGGAAAGTTGCACGTAAAATAGTTAAAAGTAACTGTCATTTCTAGCTTGGTTTAAGGATATACAGTGATGTCATTAACAAAAACCAAAGGAGAGGAAAGGGGCAAGAGTAGAAAGATTTGGGGCTTGATTTTTAGGCCTGCTGAGTTTCAGGTGCCATGATATATACCAATGGGAATGTCTACTGTACAGCTGGAAATGCAGTCTGGAAAAGAACTCAGCACTGGGGAGAGAGATTTAGCTGCTCTAGCAAATGGTAGGTTGAAGCCCTCTGGGTGAGTCAGGGCCACCCAGGGGAGCCCAGAATGAGAAGACAAGGGCAGAGGAGGAGTATGTGGTAAAGCTGGCTGGGGAGGCGAATCAGGGGAGGAGCAGCAGCCTTGAGTCATTTGAGCACTTCCTGTGCGCTGGGTCTGTTCTGAACACTCTGTGGGCATTAGCTTGCCTAATCCTCAAACACCTCGAGGAACCGGCTGCATTTTGCACGCGAGGAACCGGAGGCCCAGAGAAGGAATTTGCATAGAACTAGTAAGTCACTTTCGATGGTAAATTAGTGCTAGCCTCGTTAAGTTGATGTAATTGAATTAAGATAGTTTTTGTTATAACTTTTTTACAGATTTAAACAGAGATTGGTAAGCTTTGATGATACTATTTCCTTATTTTTGCCTCTGTTCTATCATTAATATAGTATAATAATCAGAAGTCATGAAGAAAGTATGATAGGAGACTTGCATAAATTTCCAAATTCCCTGGCTTTTTCTCAAGTGAGTATTCTGTCAAGATTCATGCATTTCTTAAACATATTTTTATATAATAGGGCAAATTTTCCCTGAAGTTTTCTCCTAATTAATAAGCATGTTTGGCACTAATTGGAGTACTTCCTAAAATGGTTTCATGAGTCATATTTTCCTTTTCCACCTAGAATATATGCTGGACTCTCTTAGCAGTAATCTGAGACATCATCAACTCTATATTCTTAATTTACCCCAAACTTCTCATGTCTCCTTGAGTCCATCCCTTCCTTAGAACCTTTTCATTTTGTTTTCCCTTTTATCACTACACCAGCAGTGGAGATTTTTCTTGGAGCCTTTTTTCCCAGTAATTTTTTTTTTATTACTTCATCAGAATTTTGCACACCAGTTAGATAAGAACAATGAAACCATACCAGGTTGCCACAGTGGGATAATTTGCTAGACTGGGGCCAGCAAGCTACAATCCATGGGCCAAAATAGAGCTATTACATTTTTGTAAATAAAGTTTTATTGGAACACAGCATGATCATTCATTTACATATTACCTGTGACTGCTTTCCAGTGCTACAAGGGCAGAGTTGAATAGTTGGCATTAAGTGGTACAATGCATGGCCCACATAACCTAAAATGTTTAATTTACTAATTTGGACCTTCACAGAGAAAATGCTGACTCTTGCTCTGTACCATATGACTTTTGGAAAATTAGGATTGTCCAAAGATTAGGAATTGTCCAAAGCTTTACAGTTAAGGAGGTTCTCTTTTAAATAAAATATTAAAGAAAATTTTTGAATCATGTAATAGAACCATTGAATGGTTTCTGTAATATGTATTGTTTGGATATATAACAGAAATTGTCAAGGGAATAATAAAATTGAAGACTCCTTTAGGTAATCGATAATCAGAATTCTTACCTGTATAATCAATCATCTGAGTTTTTGTTCATATTAACAGAGCTGTTTAATGTAGAAGAATTTTTTATTCTTTGAGTTCTCAATAGGTGCCAGCCCTTTCCTTGTGCTCAGCTTCTGGGAGTTGCAGAAATGTTACATTTCCCTACCCTCAGAGAAATATGTCTCAATTTCAGCCAAGTTAAATACAAACCAAAAAAATTTGGGAAAATTGGCCTAGATCATAGATATGTAACAGAATGAGAAAAATATGTTTTGTGTTGAGTACATTGTTTTAGTTTGTTAGCATATTGACCATATCTTATACTGCAATCACATTTCTGAAAAAAATAGACAGTGGTTTCTTTTCTTTTTTTAATTGAGATATATTTGGTGTTCAATATTACATAAGTTTCATGTGTACAGCGTAGCACTTCACAATTTTTAATGGTTATTTTCTGCATATAGTTACTATAAAATATTGGCTGTATTTCCAGATATGCTTTATTTTCCATTATTTTGTTAAAAAACAAGAAATAAGTGAGGACAAATGGGACCCATTCTGCCCTCTCAAATACGAGCTTTTCGTTTGTTCCTCCTGACTGCCCGTTGTCCTCAGCAGCTCTGCCCTCCCTTTTTGGCTGCTTTATCTTCCGAGATTCTCTCTTGCGTCTGGGTTCTCTTTCCTCCAATTTGTCCTCCTGGTTCTGCCTCCCTGAAGCATAATCACATAACTCCTCTACTCTAAACTCCACTTCAGTCCTCTACAGCCTACCCAGAGAAATCTGGTCTTTCATCAGCATTGAAGAAGACCTTTCAAACCCACTCTCTGCCTTTTCTTCCCCCGTTGTCCTTCTTTGTACTCTAAACTCAGTACTGTGTCTGTACTTTCCTTTTGCTTGATTTTCATATGCTTTCCTTACTGTTTGAAATGCCCTCTAATTTCTGTGGTACATGGTAGGATTAATGAGATTAAATAAATTTTCAGTTTAAAAGTCTGCTCTTCAGTTATTGACAAGAAAGCCACCGTAGTTGCTAGGTGAAAGTGCTTGGAGTCTTGGTTTTCTTCAGGAACTTACCTCAGCACATGTTTCCATAAATTCCATTGGGTTGTAGCTCTAAAACTGTACTCTCTGGGGTTTCCGTTCAGTTCAGTTCAGTCGCTCAGTCGTGTCCAACTCTTTGCGACCCCATGAATCGCAGCACGCCAGGCCTCCCTGTCCATCACCAATTCCCGGAGTTCACTCAAACTCACGTCCATCGAGTCCGTGATGCCATCCAGCCATCTCATCCTCTGTCGTCCCCTTTTCCTCCTGCCCCCAATCCCTCCCAGCATCAGAGTCTTTTCCAATGAGTCAACCCTTCTCATGAGGTGGCCAAAGTACTGGAGTTTCAGCTTTAGCATCATTCCTTCCAAAGAACACCCAGGACTGATCTCCTTTAGAATGGACTAGTTGGATCTCCTTGCAGTCCAAGGGGCTCTCAAGAATCTTCTCCAACACCATAGATCAAAAGCATCAATTCTCTGGTGCTCAGCTTTCTTCACAATCCAACTCTCACTTCCATACATGACCACTGGAAAAACCATAGCCTTGACTAGACGGACCTTTGTTGGCAAAGTAATGTCTCTGCTTTTGAATATGCTATCTAGGTTGGTCATAACTTTCCTTCCAAGGGGTAAGCGTCTTTTAATTTCATGGCTGCAATCACCATCTGCAGTTAGACACAGTGTAAAAAGTCTCAATGTATTGAGATTATCACAGGTAAAAAGACAAACATCAATTTTTTGTCTAAACATTGCTGCCAGAGAGAAAAGCAAAATAATTCCTTTTACCAACTACGGTATTTAATGGAGACAGTAGGCAAGGTAAGCAAGATAATGAAGAAGGGTCTTACATGGTGTCTTGGGCTACGGTTTTCTGGGAAAGCAATTTAAGATTTTTAACCCTATATCACAACCAAACTTCCTTCGTGGAAGTGATGTGCACATTGAATCAAAACCGTGGGCCACATGTTGTACAGAAAATAGTTGTAAAATAGACTTTGCTATGGAGACTGCTAGCTTTGTGTAAATATACTCTTCTGGTTATTCTGGTCATCTTTACTGCCTTTACTGTTTTAAGAATCTTTTCTTTAGTATTTTACAGAGTGATGGAGTTGCCTCTCCTTTCTCTGCACTGACTTAGTGCTAAAGGGACAGTCTGGTCCTTGGTAGAATACATCATGTGCTTAGTAGAGGGGCTTGAATAAGACATGAGTAGACTGTGTGGGGACTGTGCCAGACAAGAACATGGTGTCTGGTGGGCAAAATTCAGGCTGTAGGAGGATTAGTCACATAATTTACAGGAAAAATTCTGTTGCAAAGATAATGGATCATTTGGTTCCTGAATGAGCCATTCAGAAGGAACCTTTGCCACGCCACTCAACTCCCCTGATGAGATTTTGCAGAGACACCTACTCAAGTACTGTCTAGCATAAAAGACTTTGTTCAAATCAGCCTTTCCAACCTTTCCAACTATTAATTTATTAAGAGCTGAGCAGGTGGGTGTCAAACTGCAGAGGCTATCATTAAGCTAGAACATGATTCCTTTAGTGTATTTTGATAAAAAGCAGATATAATGTTTTCTTTTAAAGCATCAATTTTGCCTATAGTTTTAAAAAGAAACTATATCTTCCCTTCTCTGAGTTTATTTTTTAATGAGGGTTTTAGGAATTAATCTTCCATGTGTACTGTCACAAGGAGTAATCAGACTTGAACTTTGTAAGCTTAGAGCCTTTGAGCTTCTGCCCCGTACACAGTTTATGTGTGACATAAAACAAGATCCTTTATAGTTTCTAATTAAAGTTTAGTTGCCACTTGGTTAACTTTCTGGTTTTTGAATAAAACTTAATAAATTGGTCACCCAGAAATTTGGAAATTGAATGTGACAATACAAATCTTTCTGTACTAATGAAGTTTTTGAAGATGAATTAAAATGATTATTCCTAATATTTCTGGTATCAGGGACGTTTGATTTTATGTGAAATATGTATTGATAGATTGGTAGTTTTTTAATGTAGAACAGTCAGTCCCCCCGAAGGTTATAGAAGGCACTACACTATATAGTGGTTTGTTGCCCTTTTGAAAATGAGGCAGAACGTCTGTATAAACATTAATTATAGTCTCAGAAATACCTTTTGCAAAGTACATATAAATAGAGAACTTCTAAAATTCACTTTTTAACTCCCACACTTACAGTGTACAAGAAACTGCGGTCTGGTCCCTACTTCCAGAGTCAGCACAGCCTGGTAAGGAGATGAGAGGTGTAAGCAGCATGAAAGACCAGGTCAGACTCACATTAGTCAGAATTGACCAAAGTACCAGGTGTGATGATGAGAAACTCCTTTCTAGCTGGGAATATCGATGAAAGAGGTGGAAGTTGTGGTTTTGAGCTGGATTTTGAAGCCAAGACTATGTGGAAAGAGATGAGTGAAGTAAAAAATGGAACCCAGGCCAAGATGCGGTTCACACAGGCTAGACACAGGCCGTGCATGTAGTGTGTGTGATGTGGGAGGGAGGGGTTTCCTTAGGTACGATTAGCAAGATTCAACCACCCTTCTCTTCTCTGCCACTGGATTGGAGGAAACAGAGAAAGAGAGGAAACTTTGCTATTAACCTGTGGTCCTCTGTTCTCCCTTACCTTCCTGTTTGCTATTACAGGATAGTAAGAAGTTATGCAGAGTAAGACTAGGGCAGTGCACACAGAGAACTGCAGTATAAGGGAGTTTCTATAGCTGGCCATTCATATTCAGTCTGCCTATAATTATATGGGATTAAAAAGCATAGTTTAAGTAGTGTTTGCAGAAAATAAGCATATAATGCTGAGCGTACAAAAATAAGCTTGATGGATGCTAACCCTAGTTCTTCTGTGTCATCATCATAATCAAATTTAAATTTAATTAAATTTTATTTAGTAATTATAAGATGCGCAGAATTGTCTTACAACACAGTAGAGACTTAAAAAGCTTTTT
Organism: Bubalus bubalis; assembly: GCF_019923935.1. Classification (NCBI taxonomy): domain Eukaryota; kingdom Metazoa; phylum Chordata; class Mammalia; order Artiodactyla; family Bovidae; genus Bubalus; species Bubalus bubalis. The sequence continues at coordinate 70,743,118 of NC_059158.1, read as the reverse complement.
TGGTAGAGTTAAAGGAGCTCTAAATGAACAAACACTTTTTTTGTATAAAAATGATACTTAAAGAGCAACCATACACAAGATACTAAGTAGAAATCTTTTGCACTTTTAAGTCCTAGTTTTTTAGTATATGTGTATTGCTTTTTTTTGTTCCTTCTCCATAGGTAAAATGAGAAAAAACTAAAGCAGAATGAAAGAATAGGCTTGAAAGATAATCAGACCTGAGGAGTCATTTTTAAAGCTACCTTGTGAATAAACAAGGCTGCTAGAGAGACGTCTGAGACTTGAAGGAAAAAACTGTTGTCACATTTCAGGGTCAGATATTTATTTTCCTTTTTTAAAAAAACTTAAAGTGAACATGCTTTTGTCTTCTCAATATTGTTTCTTTGCCTTCTGAGATATGATGCCAAGTTGAACACTATGCTTTGCTAGTATAGTTAGCTCTTTTGATTGTTCTAGGGATTTGGCAATAATTCTACTCAGGGCAAATGAGAGACCATTAATAGGTCTTCATCAGGATATTGGGATTGTACATTTTTGTGCAGTGGAACCACTTCATAGTGACTGTTTTAAAAAAACTGAAAGAATCTAAAAATGACTGGGCGTATGTATATATAACAGATTCACTTTGCTGCACACCTGAAACTAACACAGCATTGTAAATCAGCTACAACCCAATACAGATTTTAAAAATAAAAACTCTTTGATGTTCACATTTAATTGGAGGTTTAAACATGTTTCTGGAAAATATGCTTCGTTTCCTTTTAGAAAATACTTGCTCTGTAAGTTGAGAGTTTTCTTACTCCCCACTCTGGGTAAGATATAAATTATGCTGAGGAGCCCAGGGGTTACGTCTTTGAGATTACATAAGATTGAACAAAGGAGGTAAAAATCTCAAATGCCATACCTTATGAACTTTCTCCTCTAAAGATAAATTGGAAAGAATTTCCTGTTGGCCACAGAGGCTCATGAAAGGTCTTTGGAGACGTGCTATACAACTGTAGTGTCTCTCTTTTTCAGCTTGTGCCCCTTCCTGAAAAAAGAAATCGAGAAACCACTCCTAATTTACCAGATAACCCCAGAAGCCTCAGTTGACAGACCAAATTCTCCAGTCAAAGCTACGGGCACCTGAGGATAAACTGCTTCAAATAGCTTTTACCTTAAAGCCAACCTAGAAGGCTTTGACCCCCAGTTACAAGGTGAGTTAGGATAATGCAAGTTTAAAATTAGAAGCAGGACCTGGCTGTCTAGTGGTTAAGACTTTGCCTTCCAATGCAGGCTGTGCAAGTTTAATCCCTAGTCAGGAAAATAAGATCCCACATGCTTCATGGCCAAAAACCAAATCATAAAACAGGAACAATATTGTAACAAATTCAATAAAGATTTTAAAAATGGTCCACATCAAAAAAAATTCTTAAAAAAAAAAAATCAAAAGCAGGATTAGATTAGTCAATGCTCAATGACAGCAAAAGATTAGCAAAATATTACCAAATCTCAGGAACATGTTTTTTTTCTATTTCTTATGTGTCTATCAGATCCAAAAATAAGGCATGGTCATTCTAGTCATGTTTAGCCATCTTAATAAAAAGTTCTGCAGTAATTTTCTTAAAGATAGGAAATAAAGAACATGCCAAAATATTGAATCTCTTTTTGTCTGATGTCTGGCATCATGTGAAAATAAGATGGTCTCCTTCCCTTCTTGAGTGATGAGCCTGCAGACCTAATCCTGAAAATGGCTGAAAGGTTATCCTTGCTTTCATTATATATGCATGCTGTACACGTTCTTAAAATGCATCCAGTTTCTATAATCTTTCATAGTGAATAAATAGACAATTGATTGTATTATTTTTGCACATGAGGCTGAAATAAATAATATACCATCAGTGCTCACTATGGGCCCCTTGTCATCTTTGATATTTGCAGTTATTGTTTTCAGAGCCACCTGAAATATGCTATTTGACATTTTAGGCCCAGGGTCTTCACCGTTTGGACCCATCCCTCCCAGTTACAGGAAGCTTTCTACTTTCTGAGGTCAGGGACCCCCAGAATGGGAGGATGTACCATCATTGGTCTTGGGGCTCTTTTGCAGTATTTATCCTCTACTCACACCCTTATTTTCTTGGAGGCACAAGAGAGCAGCAGTGGTGGGGGTGGTACGATGGGGGCTTTCTGCTTATTATTTATTGCATTATTTAAAGTTAAATTCTAAAGCATAGCTTGCAAACTGGTGGCCTACTGGCCAAATTTTAGGCTTAATTTTTTTAATCTATAGAAGTTTATTTTTAAAAAGTGAGCTAATTGCCAACATTGGGCAATCTGGATACTTGACATAAGATACACACACACACACACACACACCTGGCTTCTCTTGGATGATTAAAAAATATGGTCTTTTTTACTATTTCAAGGACTGAAATGTGGTAGTCTTTACCTTCCCCTAAGTCTTAAATAACCAGCCTTATATGTTACCTGCCTGGTCTAAAGGCTTTTGAGGTAAGATTTCTGCTCTAAGATCACTTTCTTCTCTCCTTACATGAAGCATCTCCCCTGTAGATTACACATAACACTCTCTTAGTCTTTATTCACTTTCTCTTTTGGCATTTTATTATTTATATAAAATTTGTGCACTGTGAGAATCATGATTTTCTAAGATGAAGCTAACACCTGCCAGACTTGCCTATGAAGAAGGAAAACTTACAAAACCAGATGGCCCATGGTTCTTAGCTGGGAAATCTAATTTCCATGGTGATAAGGTCTGAATCATTTTTGCCAGCCCCGAGGTTGTCATTTCAGAGTCTGATGTGTCACAGCCTAATGGTTCCATTGCCTGATCTGACTGTTTTGGTCCAGGGAGGTAAAGTGATTCATTGGGTTGGCTTTTTTTGAATGACGTCTATAGGCATTTGGGCTTCCCTGGTGGCTCAGATGGTAAAGAATCTACATGCAATGCAGGAGACCCGGGTTTGATCCCAGGGTTGGAAAGTTCCCCTGGAGAAGAGGATTGCTACCACTCCAGTATTCTTGCCTGCAGAATTCCATGGACAGAGGAGCCCTGCAGGCTACAGTCCATGGGTTATAAAGAGTTGGACATGACTGAGTGACTAACACTTTAACTTATAGGATTTTGAGTCCATCATCTAGGCCATTACTCATTCTGGACACCAGAGTGAATCACTGAGCTGTATACTCTGCCATCTACATGAGAAATCTACTGAGAAATCTCACCATCAAAATCAGATACATCTTCAAGCACAGTGGGTTGTAGTTAATCACAAATTTCTCTTTCCCCATCTTTGATCACTGTATATTGCTAGGGACTAAATTACTTGCTGTAATGTTCCTCTTAATTTGGTATTGAATCAAACTTTTGGTAGGCTGCAGTCCATGGGGTCACGAAGAGTCGGACACAACTGAGCGACTTCACTTTCACTTTTCACTTTCATGCATTGGAGAAGGAAATGGCAACCCACTCCAGTGTTCTTGCCTGGAGAATCCCAGGGACGGGGGAACCTGGTGGGCTGCCGTCTATGGGGTCGCACAGAGTCGGACACGACTGAAGTGACTTGGCAAAGAGCCTTAACCATGAACACATTTTAAATTATAGGGCCCTTATGGGCATAGTACTTTTTTTTCTGCATTGGCTAAATGCAAACATTACTTATTTGATCATAGTTTACAAATGGGGGAAACTGACTTGATCCCAAAACAGTGGTTCTTATCCCAGCACCTCATTTTTCAAAGTGCCTCTTACTAGAGCAGATTTTAGGTCTCAAAATACTCATTTTTAATGTTGAAGCAAACAAGAAAGAAGGCCGCTGGGACTGGATCTTGATTTCTGGTAGTTTACTGTCCTCCAGCTATACTGCTTTTGCTTTATCTCATGGGATCTCTTAGGTCTTGCCCAGTATCTCTTGATACTTCACCATACATGAAAATGAAATGTACATGAGTCCCTTTGACTGTCAGGTTAAGTTTATGGTACTAAAGTACCTGGAAATTTGTTTCCACACATTTGTGACTTGTGACTTGACTACATAAGAAAGAAATTAAACTCTTCTTAAAAAGAAAAAGCAGGTAAGTGGCATCTCATTTCCTTAGGTAAAGGGGTTTGTTTCCATTCCTCTTTTGTAGTTAGTGTGTATCCATGTATAGTCAACAGCCTCAGATATGCAGATGACTGGGGTCAATCCCTGGGTTGGGAAGATCCCCAGGAGAAGGGAAAGGCTACCCATTCCAGTATTCTGGCCTGGAGAATTCTATAGACTGTGTAGTCCATGGGGTCACAAAGAGTCGGATATGACCGAATGACTTTCACACTCACCACCCTAATAGAAAGCGAAGAGGAATTAAAGAGCCTCTTGATGAAGGTGAAAAAGGAGAGTGAAAAACTCTCCAGCTTAAAACTTAACATTCAAAAAACTAAGATCATGGCATTCCATCCCATCACTTCATGGCAAGTAGATGGGGGAAACAGTGGAAACAGTGGCAGACTTTATTTTTCTGGGCTCCAAAATCATTGCAGATGGTGACTGCAGCCATGAAATTAAAAGACACTTACTCCTTGGAAGGAAAGTTATGACCAACCTAGATAGCATATGGAAAAGCAGAGACATTACTCTGCCAACAAAGGTCCATCTAGTCAAGGCTATGGTTTTTCCATTGGTCATGTATGGATGTGAGAGTTGGACTGTGAAGAAAGCTGAGCGCCAGAGAATTGATGCTTTTGAACTGTGGTGCTGGAGAAGACTCTTGAGAGTCCCTTGGACTGCAAGGAGATCCAACCAGTCCATTCTGAAGGAGATCAGCCCTGGGATTTCTTTGGAAGGAATGATGCTAAAGCTGAAAGTCCAGTACTTTGGCCACCTCATGCGAAGAGTTGACTCATTGGAAAAGACTCTGATGCTGGGAGGGATTGGGGGCAGGAGGAGAAGGGGGAGAGGATGAGATGGCTGGATGGCATCACTGACTCGATGACGTGAGTCTGGGTGAACTCCGGGAGTTGGTGATGGACAGGGAGGCCTGGCGTGCTGCGATTCATGGGGTTGCAAAGAGTCGGACACGACTGAGCGACTGAACTGAACTGAAGTGAAAATCACTGCAGATAGTGCTACAGCCATGAAATTAAAAGAAGCTTGCTCTTTGGAAGGAAAGCTATGACAAACCTATACAGCATATTAAAAAGCAGAGACATCTCTTTGCCAACAAAGGTCCATATAGTCAAAGCTATGGTCTTTCCAGTAGTCGTGTGGATGTAAGAGTTGGATAAACCATGAACCATAAAGAAGGCTGAGTGCCAAAGAGTTGATGCTTTCGAACTAACTATGGTTCTGAAGAAGACTCTTGAGAGTGCCTATTACAGCAAGAGGATCAAACCAGTCTATCCTAAAGGAAATCAGTCCTGAATATTCATTGGAAGGACTGATGCTGAAACTGAAGCTCCAAAACTTTGGCCACCTGATGCAAAGAGCCAACTCATTGGAAAAGACCCTTGTGCTGGGGAAGATTGAGGGCAGGAGAAGAAGGGGACAACAGAGGATGAGATGGTTGGATGGCATCACCGACTCAATGGACATGAGTTTGAGCAAACTCCAGGAGATGGTGAAGGACAGGGAAGCCTGGGGTGCTGCAGTTCGTGGGGTCACAAAGAGTCAGACAGGACATAGCGACTGAACAATAACAACAGGTATGTTCATAAATGCTTTCAGAAAGCCCCTTTATCTCTTTTTCCTTGGCATTCCTGTTATTAGTTCCACATTCCACTTTCCTTAACTCCCTGAGGAAAGGACAACTAGGACCAGAAGAATGGAACCAAAGTGCTTAAGAGTCATTACTGACATATAAAATCTGTTGGAATGTGAAAATGGTAAACCCAGTAAATCAGCTAGTGAGTGAAAGTCGCTCAGTCATGTCCAACTCTGTGACCCCACACACTACACGCAGTCTCTCAGTTCCCAGTTCAGTCGCTCAGCACTGTGCAGTCCATGGAATTCTCCAGGCCAGAATACTGGAGTAGGTAGCCTTTCCCTTCTCCAGGAGATCTTCCCAACTCAGGGATCGAACCCAGGTCTCCCACATTGCAGGTGGATTCTTTACCAGCTGAGCCACAAGGGAAGCCCTGAGCCACAAGCGAAGCCCGTAAATCAGCTAACCAGTCAACAAATATGACGTAGGCAAAAACTGGAAGAAGAGAAAGAGTGCTCAGTTCTGGTACAGCAAGACAGTTGATGTTTGCTCCCTTTTACCTGTTATGAAGATCACAAGACTTCTCCCTCAGGTAGGAGAAATGGAGAGAATATCCAACGAGAACTGGCAGTATTGATACCATTCCACTTGGCTTCTCTCTTTAAAAGGTGATCAAAGATATTTCTTTGTTCTTTTAGGGGGAGAATTCCTTTTTTTTCTTGAGGATCATTGTAAATTCATGGATTTTAAGAGTATATTTTGATGAGTTGTAGTGACTTTTTCTTTTTTTCAGTATGCTCAAATAAAAACTTTGTCCTTTGGGACCCCTTGAGATTGGTTCCTGTAAATACATGGAAAAGAGAGTCCATCATAAGTGGGTCACAGTGAGTTTGCACAAACTCAGTATTCCCATATAATCGGCACCCGGATCAAGATAAAGAACATCCCAAAGGCAGCCATGCCCTATTAGGTTTTTTGACCCCCGCTTTTTGGTTCAAAGGGATACTTTAAGCTCCTCTTGTTTACTTTGTAGCCCAATCTAAGAATCAGTTATATCAGTTATTACAAGGAGCTCTGGTTCCTTTTAGTAGAAAATGGAATTTAGAAACTACAGTCTGGGCATTAAGGGTATTCATTCTTATCGGTTGTCAGTGTTTCCAGGCCTTTTTAGGAAACAGAGGCAGAAATATATATTTTTTAAAATAAAAAATTATAAGTTGACACTGAATTTTTCAAGTTAACCTTATGGAGTTGTAATATTATGTGATTTTATATTTGTATCTCTTCTCAGAGGAATAATCTCAGCATTGCTACTAATAATTGTTCTATTTTTGTAGAGAGAAAAAATGTAGAATTTTATATATCTTTTATCATTATCATTATATTTGAGCTTCCAAAATTTATGTATGTGGTCAAAAACTGAATTTCTTTCACCTCCATTTTTGGTATTGATGTTGATATGTTTCTTGGCAGTGAGATTTAGTCTATTAAATCTTTAGTCCACCAATAATTCGAGTTATTTGCAACTCATTACATCTTCAGCAGGAGAGGTTCCGGAAGTGACAGTGGGATTATTGTACTCTTTGGACGGTGGATCAATTTGTGCTGCATTGCTGCACTTATTAGTGTCTACCCTTCATTATAGTGCAGGTCCAGAAAGAGAAGAAAAATAAATACTCTAAATAGTCTGAAAGTGCCACTGCAGTTTTGTTCTTCTTGCTTCTTTTTATCTGATAAATGAATATTTTATGGATGCTTATCTTAGAATGACTTTCTTTTTCCTTGCTCAGTAAAGGGATCAAGTGCTTTGATTTGGGGACACATTTGGTAATATTTGATCTTGGGAGAAATGTAAGTGTTCATAGAGGATGCAGGACTAGCTAGTTGCCTCTCCCTTCCTTCCTGCCATCTGTCCTTCCTTCCTGCCACCTGTCTATCCTTCCTTTCTTTTTCCTACAGCCAGGTGATTCCTTGAACTTGAAGCTGAGGGATAGACAGTAGGCGGGAAAAAGGAGAGTTTTTTTTTTCCACTCACCATTTGTCTGTTTTCACCTGTCTTCTCAAAATGTCTCATTTCCAACCCTCCATAAGGTTGGAATCCAGTATTTTTGAGTTTTTTTCCAAACATATTTTTAGGTACAGAAAGATGATTAATTAGACTTTAGTTAGTCTAAGGGTGATTTAAATGTTTTTTTAAATTGACTTTTCACATCTAATGAATAATGCCAGGAAGTCCTGAGTGCAGTGAACCAACAATACAGATCTGCTTTGAAAGCTTTGGCTTTCAGACTACACGGATTTGTTGGAAGTAACATTTCTAGATTTTGTCTCAGTAAGCAGTGGTTACACAGATGGTAGACTAACAGATAGTCTCCCCAAAACTTCAGCTGTATATGGCTGGTGGTAAAAGACAGAAGTTTCAGAAACAATGGCAATTTAAATAGATGTGTCTTTTATCACATGCCTCTTATCACCCCTGCCATATCTAGTGTTTGCTCATGTATTCGTTCATTCATCCAGCAAAGTCTACTGAGTGTCTCTACTCAGTGTACACAGGCACTGTTCTAAGTGCAGAGATTATAACAAGAAGCGGGAAACACAACAAGGGAAGTCTCTGGGGATAGATAAAAAGCCAATAAACAAATACTGTAACTACTGAGTGAGATAAGTGCTGTGAAGGAAATGAAAGAGTATCACACAGAAAGTGACAGGGCATATGCCTATTTGAGGTGACAGAAGCTGAGAACCGAAGGGTGATTTGCCGACTAAACTTTCATATTAAGAAAACTAAATTTGAAAGTACTTTACAATTTATTTAGACAATAACTACACATTTGGCATTTGAATTTATTTTCAAATGTCTAATTTTCTTTTCAACTGACACTGTAAATTGTTGAACTGAACTTTCAAATGAAGATCTCTTGTTTTGTCAGGTTCTGAATACCGGAGGAAGTCCTGGGTTTGGGGAACTCTGTACTGTATTTGTACCTTTTCTAAAAATCTAAAATTATTCTAGAATAAAACATTTAAAAGGAAAAACTGGTGAAAATTTATACCAAAATTTATACTAAAGTATAGTGTGGCAAAGATGAGGAATCCAGACTATATAGGAGGGGTCTGCAAGGAGAATGGTGGGTGCTGAGAATTTGTTACTTGAATGCCCTTGTATAGACTTTTGTCTCACCACTCATTTTTAAACTAAACAAATTTTGCCCCTTTTCATGTTTATTTTTACCTTCTTAAGTTTTATAAACTTAACAAACCTTGCAAATAGAGTTAGTTTACATTTTTCCTTTTGTTAAATAATTTATTCATTTTCTTAAAATATTCTTCGACTACTTAGGATGTTATCCTTCAGGTGGAGATTAGCAAATCTTTTTCACATGTGGCTTTTAATAAACCTGGCATCAGAAGTAAAAGTTTCCTCTGATCAAAATAGTCTTCTCTAGACTTTGTTTTATTAGTGTTTTTCAATTCATGTATTTCTAAGCATAAAGTACCTTTTTTTTTTCACATGTTGGTGGCATTCCTGGTAACTCAGATGGTAAAGAATCTGCCAGCAATACAGGAGACCCAAGTTCAGTCAACAGGTCGGGAGGATCCCCTGGAGAAGGGAACGGCTACCCACTCCACTGTTCTCACCTGGAGAATTCCATGGGCAGAGGAGCCTGGCGGGTAAAGTCCATAGTGTCAAAAGGAGTCGGACACGACTGAGCTACTCACACTTTCACATGTTAGAGGAAATAGAAAAATCTGAAGTTGGCAAGAAGCTAGTAAATTCAATATCTTCTTTATAAATAACTTTGCCAACTGTGTGTGTGTTCAGTCGTTCAGTCGTGTCCAACTCTTTGTGGCCCATGGACTGTAGCTCACCAGGCTCCTCTGTCCTTGAGATTCTCTAGGCAAGAATACTGGACTTGGGTGCCATTTCCTACTCCAGGGGATCTTTCCGATCCATGGATTGAATCTGTGTCTCTTGCGTCTCCTGCATTGGCAGGTGGATTCTTTAGTACAGATTAACAGACCTGCCATGGGAAACTCTTTGGTAATCTATAATCTTTGAAAGTACTCTGTAGTATCTGGTCCCAAGAATGCTTCCTGATTGTTCAAAATCTGGTTCAGGAGTAAACAAATTATAGCCCACAAGCTTGCAGTCTTGCTTTGTAAATAAAGTTTTACTGGAACAAGCTATGCTTATTCAGGTACATATTGTCTATGGCTCCTTTCCAACTACTGTAATCCCCCTTTATCCATGAGATGGATTCCAAGACTCTCAGTGGATGCTCAAAACTGTGGATAGGGCTGAACCCACTATATACTGTTTTTTCTTAATTATACATACCTGTGATAAAGTTTTACTTATAATTAGGCACAGTAAGAGATTAATAATAATAAAATAGAACAGTTATAACAATATACTATAATAAAAGTTATGTGGATTTGGTCTCTTTCAAAATATTATACAAATGTAATGCCTTTTCCATCTTAACTAAGCACTACGCACTGTGGCCCTAACTTTTGCAGTTTGAGGTATGATAACAAAACTAGCACAAATTTCTTTTTTGTTCTTTACAGTTTCACAGATAGAAGAGTCATTCTTACTGTAGATCTTATCAACTTCCACATACAGTTTTTTCCTTTACTTATTGAGTCAAGAACTTTCACCTTTTCACTTAAAGGCAAGACGTTACGGCTTCTCTTTGGCAGATCTGAATTGCCAGCATCACTACTCTTGCATTTTGGGGCCAGTATTAAGTCAAGTAAGGGTTAGTTGAACACAAAGACTGTGATACTACAGCCAATGATCTGATAACCCAGACAGCTACTCAGTGATTCATAGGTGGGATATGCTCGACACAGACATGATGCATGACCTGGGCAGGACAGAGCAGGACGGCAGGAGATTTTATCACACTGCTCAGAATGGCATGCAGTTTAAGGTAAATGAATTATTTCCGAAATTTTCCATTTAATATTTTTCAGATCATGGTTGACCATGGATAACTGAAATATCAGAAATCAAAACCATGCATAAGGGGGAACTACTGAACAATGGTAGTGTTGAATAGCTGCAATGAGGTTGTATATATGCCAGACCCTTACATAAAAAGTTTACTGACCTCCGTTCTAGTCAATGGCAGTGACTGGATTATGTCTTTCTGTTTCTGAATCTGGAATCCAAGAAATTTTGCAATCCCAAGGATTAGTAGACAACAAAGTCTTGTTGGTTCATGATAGAGCTTTTTGCTTTATTTTCTTTTTTATTCATAGATGGAGGTACTGTTTTGTAGTAAAATTTTTCCATGAGCTTGATGAAGTTTTCAGAAATAGTTTTGTAACATAAAGTCCATTTCTAGAAATATTAAAATATATATACTTTAGTTATCATTTAAAATTATTATTATTTTTTTAAACTTTGCAGGAAAAATCTTTAAAATCCCTTCATTTTTGAGGTTTCGGTCTTTACCTTGGGAGTGAATCTGTGTCTAATGCTGTATAATTATGCCCTGTGAAGAGCAGGGCCCTGTTGGTAATCATCTACACCTGCTGCGTAGTTACAGGTTTGTTAAAACAGAGTCTTGAGCCTCAGAGTATTTGGTTCATTGGTATGGATGAATTTCATTGAAAGTTTCATTAGAATTTCATTTGGAAATTCTATTCCTGGGTATCTGGAAAAAAACAAAAACACTAAATCGTGACATGCACTCCAACACATATAATTAACCAAGACATGGAAGCAACTCAAGTGCCCATCAACAGACAGTTGGATTAAGAAGTGTGTGTGTGTGTGTGTGTGTGCATGCATCAACTGGAATATTACTCAGCCATAAATAATGAAATATTGCCATTTGTAGCAACATAGACGGACCTAGAGATATTATGCTTGGTGAAGTTAAGTCATACAGAAAGACAAATACTGTATGATATCACTTCTCTGTGAAATCTAAGAAATAATACAAATGCCTGCATATATGAAACAGAAGCAGACTCACAGATATGGAAAACAAACTTGGGTTACCAAAAGGGAGAGGGAAGAGGGGGACGGACAAACCAATGCTATAGGATTAACAGGTACAAATTGCTATATATAGAATAGATAAGCAACAAGGATTTACTACATAGAATAGAGAATTATATCCATTATCTTATAATAACCTATGTGTGCTGTGCTAAGTCACTTCAGTCATGTTTGACTCTATGCGACTATATGGACTGTAGCCCACCAGGCTCCTCTGTCCTTGTGATTCTTCAGACAAAAATACTGGAGTGGATTGCCATGCCCTCCTCCAGGGGATCTTCCCAACCCAGGGATCAAAGCTGTATTTCTTATGTCTCCTGCATTGGCAGGCAGGTTTTTTACTACTAGCACCGCCAGGGAAACCCCAGTGGAATATAATCTGTAAAAGTACTGAATTGCTCTGCTGTGCACCTGAAACTGATGCAAAATTGTAAACCAATTGTACATCAATTAAAAAAAAAAAAAAGACTGAATTTGGAATAAGTTCCCAGGTGGCATGTTCCTGACACCACTTTTCAAAACCTTTGTTTAGATAGCACTGACATCTCCCAAACTTAAAATCTGGTGGAACAGTAGCCTTTCTTCATCACAATTCAATATCAAGTGACATTTTAGGCCTTTTTTTTGAATTCCTTAAACTTCCACTCACTGTGTTTTCAACTGGATTCACTAACCACTCAGTTACAGTTTTTCCACGGTGTACAGATAAATGTTTAAAACTCAGCTCTCAGAAAAAAGGCACTGATTTGTATGGCCTCCATACTCCCACCGTGGCTAAACCCGGTTTCCAGGGGTTATGTCTCTGGAGGCCGAGCTGGGGAGAGGTGTGTCCTGTTGGCTCCTGAGCCCGTGTAAGCCTGCTCCAGTAACCACTAGATGTGTGCAGAGATTGGGACACTCCAGGGAATTGCATTCACAGGCGGAAGAAGCTAGGCCTGGCAGTAGATCTTTGGTTATTGCCAGCTGTTTCTTCCCTCTTGTAACAATGAATGAGCAGTGATTGAAACCAACATTCATGCTGAATGCCCAGCGCAAGGAAAATTTAATTATAGGCAATCTGAGATATGGGTAAAGGTCTGCATAAACAATGGTATTCTGGAGGGGTACCAGTTTTAAAAATTCTGCTGAAGCCTTCTGAAATATCTGTTATTGGGAAGATAATGGGTAGTACATTAGGTAGGTGGCAGGTAGAGTAACTGTGTGCCCAACCTAGCCTATCAGGCAGTGCTTTGGAAGAAGGACACTGCTGCCTCCATTCCACCTTCTAATGTACAACTCTGCACCTGGGAGAACAGCACGTAATAATGCTCCGGGCCTCTAGAGCACCATTAGCAGCCTGGTGGGTCTTTTTTTAGGACAACCAGGAGGTTTTCTCCAGGGAATGTTGAACTTTGTACAGTCCTTCTCTCTAGCTGACTGATGAACAGATAGGGAACTCCAGTCTGCAAATCACTTGGGTTATTTTGAATTATCTTTGGGCAAATATAATAAAATCAAATAACTGCTGTGAGGGTGGTTATCTTCAGGCAGACCGTGTGCATAGTCAACTGTACTTAATGTGTAGAACGGAGGCTTTAAGTCTTAACTATATAATGATAAGCCCAGTAAACAATCTGAGTGCATTTTGTGGCCTGTGACATCAGACTATAATGTTGAAAGTGACATAGTCCCCACCCTTGAAGATTGTGCAGGATCAATACAAATACACACAGTGCAGTGTGTGTTCAATATATATGCATATGTATAGAAATATTATAATACAGATTGAAGTGACAATTTTCTCAAGTAGATTAGGAAAACTTTTATAAAGAAAATGAAACCTGAGCACAAAATAATGTAAAATTAATGCCTGCATACTATAAAAGTAATTATAGTTGATTATATTTTCTTATGTGCATGTATACTAAGTTGCTTCAGTTGTGTCCAACTCTGTGTGACCTTATGGACAATAGCCTGTCAGACTCCGCTGTCCATGGGATTCTCCAGGCAAGAATACTGGAGTGAGTTGCTGTGCCCTTCTCCGGGGATCTTCCCAACCCAGGGATTGAACTCGTGTCTCTTATTTGTCCTGCATTGACAGGCAGGTTCTTTACCACTAGCACCATCTGGGAAGCCCCACAGTGATCATACAAGGACATTTTTATTGTTGCAGAATATACATAAAATTTACCATTTTAATCATTTTTAACCATGCATTTCAGTGGCATTAAATGCATTCACATTGTTCTGTAACCATCAACCCCCACTATGTAAAATATTCATTTTATATATATATTGTTGATTCCCAAAGAATCAAAAATAACAAAAAAAGCCCTTGTAATAAAAGTCCTGTAAGTTATTTTATGTATATTTTACAAAAATAAAAAATGTTCTTGTATGATCAGTTATGCACACAGTGTGTCTGAAGATAACCACACTCATGTCAGGTCTGGATGTTTGTGTGCTCCCTAAAATTAGGGTTGAAACCCTAATCCCTAAGGTGATGGTATTAGGCGGTGGGCCTTTGAGAGATGATTGAGTCATGAATGGAATTAGTTCCCTTATAAGAAACCCAGAGAGATCCCTTGCCTCCTTCTACCATCTGAGGACACGGTGAGAAGAGAGCCAACTGTGCGCTAGAAGAGTGTCTTCCAGTGCTGCAATCATAGACTTCCCAGCCTTCAGAACTGGGAGAAATCAGTGCTTTTGGTTATAAGCCACCCAGTACTTAGTTATAGCAGCCCAAAGGGACTTAGGCAAACCATTTTCTATCGCGAGAACTCTTTCATCTTCCGAACAGGGACCCCGTACCTATTAAACACTAACTCCATTTCCCTTGCCTCATAGACCATGGCAACCACTCTTCTGCTTTCTCTCTCTATTCACTTGACTACTCTAAGCATTTCATGTAGTACTCTACCAGATAGAATCATACCATATGGGTCATTTTGTGCCCAGTTCGTATCACTTAGCATAACCTCTTCAAGTTTCATCCATATTGTAGCATGTGTCAGAATTTCCTACCTTTTGAAGGTTGAATAATATTTCATTCTGCAGACACACAGTACTTTATATCACCTGACTTTATTGTGCTTTGCAGATACTGTGTCTTTTACAAATTGAAGGTTTGTGACAATCCTGCATGGAGCAAGGCTATTGGTGCCATTTTTCCAATAGCATTTGCTCACTTCATGTTTCTGTGTTGCCTCTTGGTAATTCTCACAGTGTTTCAAAGTTTTCCATAACTATTAGATTTGTTATGGTGGTCTGTGATCAATGATCTTTAATGTTAATATTGTAATTGGTTTTTATTTTGTATTTTTAAATTAAGGGATACACTTTCTTTTAGACATAGTGCCGTGCTGTGCTTAGTCGCTCAGTTGTGTCCAATTCTTTGTGGCCCCATGGACTAGAGCCCGCCAGGGTCCTCTATCCATGGGAATTATCCAGGGAAGAATACTGGAGTGAGTTGCCATGCTCTCCTCGAGGGGATCTTCCCAACCCAGGGATTGAACCCAGGTCTCCCACATTGCAGTCAGGTTCTTCACCATCTGAGCCACCAGGGAAGCCCATGAATAGTGGAGTGGGTAGCCTATCCCTTCTCCAGGGGTTCTTCCTGACCCAGGAATCAAACCAGGGTGTCCTGCATTGCAGGCAGATTCTTTACCGGCTGAGCCAATAGGGAAGCCCAAGACACAGTGCTATTGCGCACTTAATAGACTGCAGTATAATGTAAACATAATTTTTCTATACCCTGGGAAACCAAAAATTCATGTGACTCACTGTATTGCCATGGTCTAGATGATGTCATGCAGGTCATGATCCTGCAGTATCTCTGAGTTATGCCTGTATGAATATTCCACATTTTATCCATTTATTGATGAACTCTTGAATTGCTTCTAGCTTCTGGCTATTATGAATAATGATGTTACGAATATGGGAATACATATCTCAGTTCCAGTTGCTGCTCGCAGTTCTTTTGGGCAGATACCCTGAATTGGAATTATTGAATCATATGGTAATTCTGTTTTTAATTTTCTGGGGAGCCACCCTACCACATTCAGTGGCAGTTACACCAGTTCTGCCTTCCCAGTAGCAATGCACCAGAGTTAATTCAGGAACGTTTTAATCTAAGCCATTTTGTGTGCTTTAGCCAGTTCTTTAGCATACCTCAACTCAGTACGGAAACTTGCTTTGACAGGAAATTGCTCTGGAGAACGGGACATGAGCCCAGCACTCATGTCATTTGGTGCCTCAGCAAGAGTTTACACACTTGGATTTATGAATCATGATTCAAGGTCACAAAGCAGAGGCGAACATCTTTGATGTTTCCTGTTATTACCAAAAAGCTCTCATTCAGTACCTATTAGCAGTCATGGGAAACATTTCATAATATTATTTTTTCCATTAAAATATAAATTATGACATTACCAAGCTTCCTTTCAAAACAGATTAGCAAGGCTCAGAAACCAAATAATGAAGGAAAAAGTAGCTGGCAAAATTCTTGAAAATTTAGCACTGGTAAAATTATCAAGTGATGGTATCAAAGTGGCCTTGTCAGGAATGTCCATGGCATATGCTCCCATCAGGATCAAATGTCTTGTGATTTCATTATATTAAATATGTTGTACGCCTTTTGTGCCATTTTTTTAAAGTTCTTTCTTTATTTATCTTTTTGGCTGTGCTGGGTCCTCATTGCCGTGCATGGACTTTTCTCTAGTTGCAGAGAGTGGGGCCTCCTCTCTAGTTGCAGTGATGACTTCTCATTGCAGCACCTTCTCTTGTCACACAGCCTCTAGGCAGACACTCAGACTTCAGTAGTTGCGTCACGCAGCTCAGTAGTCGTGGTTCGAGGGTTCTAGAGTATAGGCTCGTTAGTTATGGCACATGGACTTATTTGCTCCTGGACATGTGGAATTCTCCACGACCAGGGATCTACCCGAGTTCCCTGCACTGGCGGGCAGATACTTAACCATGGGACCACCAGGGAAGTACCCCATGTTTTTTTTTTAAACCTGTACTAATGACAATGCTTTTAGAAATATGAACCCCCAAGGATGTACTATTTTAGCTGTTTGATAATCTACTGAAAACTGTTGAATAGCTCCTGAGTAGTATAAAATGCACACTTTTCAGATCTTCCCTGGGGTTTAAAGAATACCCTAAACCTTTAATGAACCCAGGCCAGGAACCTCTGTAAACGTGTATTGTGTCATCAGCAGTACCGCCAGGCTGATTGTTGCTCGTGTATGTGTGCTCAGCTGTGTCCAACTCTTTGAGACCCTGTGGGCCATAGCCCACCAGGCTCCTTTGTCCTTGGGATTCTCCAGGCAGCAATACCAGAGTGGGTGGCCGTGCCCTTCTCCAGGGGATCCTCCCGACCCACGGATTAAACCCACATCTCTCATGTCTCCTGCACTGGCAGGCACCACCTGGGAAGCCCAGGTTACATGTAAACAGTGGTGAAAGAATTTGTTGCATGGGCTTTGATGTCAAATAGATTCGAAAACCACCATGAGGACTCTGTTTAATAAACTTCCTCAGCCCTACGTTTTTCATCTGTGTACTACGAGTAACAAGAGAGTTCCTGAGAATGTATGGAAAGTGCTTGGCACACAGGCCTGGCATGTGGTAAGAGCCTGATATTTTTATTGGTATTTTCCTCTGACATGATAGAGAAAGCTGGGAAGGAGGTAGGTGATCTTTTTTTTAGGACTCCAACCTCAAATAATATATATATATATATATATATATTTTTTTTTTTTTTTAACTCATTGAGAATTTTCTGAAAGGCTGTTTGTTTTATCAATTAGAAGATGTCCAAAGAAGAAGGATTGCTTGGGGAAAGAGTATAAAAGGTATTGGTTCTTCAGAATAAGGAAGTATTCCCTAATCTCTTTATGATTAACAATTTTTGGAAGTTCTGAGAACAGTTCAATGCATCATGATGCCCCAAGCTCAACAAAACCTAAAATAGGAGGAAATAACTTTCCATGTTCCTAGAATATAAATTTTGTGCCAAGTACAAAATTAAAACTAGATTAGAAAGAATATATAATTATTAAATCTAGGGACATGTATCCCAAGTAGAGAATACCTCAGCTCAAGTTACATTTCTCAAATAAAGCCATTATTATATTAGAGCATAACAGAGATTATGGGCTTCCCTGGTAGCTCAGTGGTAAAGAATCTGTCTGCCAATGAAGGAGACATGGGTTCCATTCCTGATCTGGGAAGATCCCACCTGCCTTAGAGCAACTGAACTCATGCGCCACAACTTTATAGGCATAAAAAATATAAAATAAAATATATTTTAAATTTTTAAAATAAATTTTAAAATTGAAAGCTGTTCTTTAATATCGGTTAGGTTCGCAGCAAAATTGAGCAGAAAGCACAGAGTTCCCCCACCCCCCACAAACACATAGCCTCGCCCATTATCAGTGTCCCACCCCAGAGCAGTTTAATCAGTGGACCTATACTGACGAGTCCAGAGTTTACTGTAGGGTTCGCTCTTGGTCTTGGCAGTCTATGGGTTTTGACAAACGTGTTTTATGTTGACCATTATAGCGTCATACAGAAGAGTTTAACTGCCCTAAAAATCCT
The DNA here is from genome assembly GCF_019923935.1 of Bubalus bubalis. Lineage (NCBI taxonomy): Eukaryota > Metazoa > Chordata > Mammalia > Artiodactyla > Bovidae > Bubalus > Bubalus bubalis. Next base: position 70,724,838 of record NC_059158.1, on the reverse strand, counting down.
TCATGCTCCACTTCGTGCAGCCAGTGATCTTTCTTCTGTCTCCATAGTTTTGCCTTTGTCATGTAAATGGAATTATACAGTGTGTATTCTTTTCAGATTGGCTTGTTTAACTTAAAAATGAAGCTACGTGTGTGTGTGTGTGTGTGTGTGTGTGTGTGTGTGTGTATTTTGTAACCAGGTACTTAAATGAAATCTTTTTTTTTCCTGGTTGATTTTCATTTGATTCTGTCATTCATTTCACTTGGACAGTTTTGTTTTTCATAAGTTAGTACTCTGAGAACACAGTGTCAATAGGACAACAGCCAGCATCATTATTTTGTTGCTGACATCAATGGAAACGGTAATCATCTTTTACTATTAAGCTTGATACTGGGAGTACTTGGAGGATACTTGGAGTGTGTATGTGCGTGTGTGTGTATGTACAGAAGAACACAAACATAAAAGCAGGTGTTCCAATATTTGTTAGGAGTTCATAATATTTGGAAATGGATATTAAATGGATGGCGTACCTTTTAAGTCAAGATGATTGTAGAATAGTGTAACTTTGACTTACTATTTTAGTTGTTTATTATAGATTGCAACAATTATCTCATAATTTAGTGTCTTCTGTCCTTTGGCTATATACTTTTTATAGCCTTGCTTCTATATTTATGGTTCCTGTTTTCTTTATTTAAAAGTGAAATATAAATAAATAAAATGGTTAAACTGATAAATCCAAGAGTAATTATAGTTACTTTCTCTATATTTATCTTGAAGGGCTGGGTGACACAGAACATTGTTGTTGTTTAGTTGCTAAATTGTGTCCAGATCTTTTGTGACCCCACAGACTGTAGCCCACCAGGATCTTCTGTCCATGGGATTTCTCAGGCAAGTATACTGGAGTGGGTTGTCAATTTCTTCTCGAGGAGATCTTCCCAACCCAGGGATTGAACCTATGGTTCCTGCACCTCCTGCATTGCAGGCACGTGGTCCCCGCTGAACCACCAGGGAAGAGCATAGATTTGTCTTATTCATTTATTATGTAAAGAGCCTTTAGAGTGTGGGGAGGGATTAGAGTTTTGTATGGTCACAAGTAGAGAGTTTGTTTCTGTACTCATTCCTTTTAGTTTTGTAAATGACTGCACCAGAGGCCAGCTTGGGGATTGGAAGCTGTATTTTGAGGGTGCACTGGGACATGTCCATGATGCTTATCAGAAGGCAAGGTTAAGAGAGACCTCAGAGGGCAAAGTACCTATGGCCTTGCTGTGCTGGGAGACCTGTGCCTCCATGGTCTCTGAAAGCTTGTAATCTGTGACCAGCCTTTCCCCTAGGCCTCTTGCCCCCTTCCTCTCCAGCTTGGAGGAAACTGGTGGAGCTTCCCAGACTTCCTTCTCCTGTGACACCACTTGACTGTCTTGAGAAGGGCAGTCACATGTTGGTTTTCATCTATTCTGGTTTTGTCCTGACTTAAATGATTCCTTAGATTTTATCACATGTGGTGGCCACTATTCCCTAGAATGAGTAATAATGGTCTTTTTTTTTTTTTTTTAATCCTTTTAGTCATTTTCTAGGAAAACCCTTATCAGATCTCACACTGCCATCTTTCCTGGACGTCTCCAGCTTGCCCTCTTGAAATCAGTTCTCGATTTTCTTTTCCTCATCTGTAGATTAATGACCTTAGAAATAAAGCTTTCCTACCCTTTCTCTTTAAGGAAAAAAAAAAGCTGTAATATATAATGATATTGTAATGAGTACGATATATAATGACAATGGGCATTCGTTGCTATGGTGATGATCCTGATAGAAAATAATTTATTCCACCCAGCAGTACAATGATATTTACCTTGATAAGGTCAGTTGATAAGAATGTCCTACCCCAGGTGGCTGGTGTCTAGAAGTACCTAATGAGGCTCCTCCTAATTCTCTATAAATAGTCATGCAAATCCAGAAAGACAAGCTATCCCTATCCCAAACACTAACATAAAACAGAGTCTAATGTCAAAATGTTGAGGACTAGACCCCAGTTCTAGGGGATCTGACATTGAGGAAAGTCTAGCCAGGTCCTGATTATGACGAACCTCAGCTGGTCTTGAGAAGGAGACGACTTGCAAAGGGAAGAAAAATCTGCCTTACTCAGTCTGTCCTTGCACTTAGAGTTCCCAGTTGGCCCCAGAGAGAAAAAGTCCTGTCAGCTCCTCCCTATTGCTCTAGAATCATAAGTACAGTTCTGCAACACTCCAGATTAAATCACCAAGTTGAAATGAGGACTCAGAGGAGAATTTTTTTATTTTGGGGGGGGAAGGTAGAGGCAGGAGGAGAGGCTTATATTGCAAGGGAAGACTTGAAAGATACTGTTTTACTCTTGACTCCGTCACTTACAGACCCCAGGTTCCACTATAATTTAGACTTAAAGGGGGGATGAGGCTTCCTTGGTGGCTTGGACAGTAAAGAACCTACCTGCAATGCAGGAGACCCATGTTCAATCCCTGGTTTGGGAAGATTCCCTGGAGAAGAGAATGGCTACCCACTCCAATATTCTTACCCGAGAAATTCCATGGACAGAGGCTGGCAGCCTACAGTCCATGGGGTCACAAGGAGTCAGACACAACTGAGTGACTAAGTATACAGTACAAAGGGGGAAGGGGGGATTCCCTCGTGGGCCAGTGGTTAGGATTCCGTACTTCCACTGAAAGGGGCATAGGTTTGATTCCTGGTCAAGGAACTAAGATCCTGCAAGCTGCATGGTTCAGCCCAAAAAAAAGAGAGAGAAACTTAAAGGAGTTTTCTATTTATATAGAATTTTAAATAGAATAGAATAAATAGAATTTTAAAGGGAGAATTGTATCTTCCAAATTAAGGACAAATATAAAACCATGGAAAAGTCAGTAGTATGAAGAAAGGCAGATTATATAGAAAAAGTCATCAAGCATTAAAGGAAACAAAGACAAACCAAAAAATATAGCGTAAAATGGTATGGCAGGGGTAAGGTGAACTATTAGTGAAACAGTAAATAGAAATGGGGAAAGCTGAAATTCGTTTTTTTTTAAACAACCCAACATGATTATTACTAACAGGAGCACATAATACAAAAGTGTAGAAAGTTTAAAAGCATGGACAAATCTCATTAATTACAAACAGAAAAAAAAAAGCAAATGGTATCAAATAAAGTAAAACAAAGAGGGTAATTTTATAATAATCAAAGGTGGAAATATATACTTATCATGAACTCTTCTATAATAAATCTCATTGTTTCAGAATAGACTGAATACAGTCTAAATGTCCCACTAGTAGGATGGCGGAATGTATTATGTTGTATCTGTGTGGTGGCCTTATGCATTCATTCTCAGTTGTTATATCTGACTCTTTGCACACCATGGACTGCAGCCTGCCAGGCTCCTCTGTCCATGGCGTTTTCCTGGCAAGAATACTGGAGTGGGTTGTCATTTTCTTCTCCAGGGGATCTTGCTGATCCAGGGATTGAACCCACATCTCCTGCATAGGCAAGCAAGTTCTTTACCACTGAGCTATCAGGGAAGCCCTATGGTAAATACAATACATCATATTACTGTGCCCAAGTAATCACTGAGAGAATTATACTTCCATGCCTCATAGACTTCAGTTTGTCCATATGACTTGCTTTAGCCAAAAAAATTGTGAGTTTAAGTAGAATGTCCTGCCTACAAGCAAAAGCTCTAAGAACTTTTGGTCTAATGGTTTTTGCCATGGCTCTTTTCCTCCTTCATATGGGGTTGTTAGGCCTGGGATGAAGAGAATATAGAGTAGCCAACCTCTAATGGACATGTAAATGGGTGAGAAATAAACCTTTCATGTAAGCTCTCGAGATTTTGGAGTTCTCTGTTACTGCATCACAACCTAGCCTGGGGTAAGTTGTCCTCAGTTTCAAATGTTTTTCTGAACATGCATGATGTATGATACCTATAAACAGCAAGTTCTAAAAGTCTTCCCTGCCACCTTTTGCTTTAATTAGATCTATAGGTCATAAATCTGATTTTTATGTCACTCACTGTAAATGCAAGTGTTATAGCACTTAGAAACAATTGTAGTGATCTCACTGATAAGTGAGGGAGGAATAAGACAGGAAAATTAGATGTTAGGTTCTTGTATTGCTGTTATTTTCAGACACAATACTTTTCTCGTTGAGTATAGGAATTAGGTTGGTGTTGACTTTAAAATCTGTGATCTAAAATAGGGCTAGAATTTTGTCTAGGTGATTTCTAAATATGTGCTTTGACAGAGATGAAATAAGTATTAATGTCACAACATTTCTTACATTCTAGGAATAAAGAATAAATAGATGCAACCTACCAAAGAGTTTACACTTACTTTTGTCAGTGCGTTTTGAAATAGAGCATTGATGAGACACTTGATTTATAATCAAATTGGAATGATCATTAAAGGTCATCTCATTCAACCTTATATTAGGTACTTGAAACTTTTTTTTAAAGAAGATTTTTATTTATTTATTTATTTTTTTTCATTTCATACATGATATTTTACATGTTTCAATGCCATTCTCCCAAATCTTCCCACCCTCTCCCTCTCCCACAGAGTCCATAAGACTGTTCTATACATCAGTGTCTCTTTTGCTGTCTCGTACACAGGGTTATTGTTACCATCTTTCTAAATTCCATATATATGCGTTAGTATACTGTATTGGTGTTTTTCTTTCTGGCTTACTTCACTCTGTATAATAGGCTCCAGTTTCATCCACCTCATTCGAACTGATTCAAATGTATTCTTTTTAATGGCTGAATAATACTCCATTGTGTATATGTACCACAGCTTTCTTATCCATTCATCTGCTGATGGACATCTAGGTTGCTTCCATGTCCTGGCTATTATAAACAGTGCGGCGATGAACATTGGGGTACTCATGTCTCTTTCCCTTCTGGTTTTCTCAATGTGTATGCCCAGCAATGGGATTGCTGGATCATAAGGCATGTCTATTTCCAGTTTTTTAATAGAAACAGCAGTGCATGCATGCTTAGTAGGTCAGTTGTGTCTGACTCTTTGTGACTCTTTGAACTGTTGTCCACCAGACTCCTCTGTCCATGGGATTTTTCAGGCAAGATTACTGGAGTGGGTTGCCATTTTCCTCCTCCAGGGGATCTCCCCAACCCAGGGATCCAACCAGGCATTTCCTGTGTTTCCTGCATTGCAGGCAGATTCTTTACTGGCTGAACCATTAGGGAAGCCCAGAAACAACAGTAACCTCAAAAACAATTCATGGAATGAATTAAATTCTCTTACTCACTTTTTCCTCATTCTTGACATTATTTGATATATTCATAATTATAATTCAACCAAAAATGCTGCCCTTTCTTCAAAGACAAGTTACTCTGAAAATATCATCTTAAATTAAAACAAAAACCAAAGTATTAGCATTGATGTTTATGAGGAAAGTGCAGTTGGATGCTATTAGGGGAAAAAGGAAAGTACATCAGAGGAAATGTTGGCCCTTGATGTAGGTTGGGTTAAATTTACTTCCAAATGGATAAGAGTTTAACGAGTTAGGTTGTCTCAGCAGCATCCCTTGGGGCACTTGAGCACATCACAGAGCCTCCATACTTTTTGCTCGGGTATCAGCACCTACTTGTAAAGCTTCTTGGGCCAGTAAGCAAAGTACTTCATATCAAGAATTTGAGCAGTGTTCTTGCTTTCTGTTTGCTGGCACCAGAGCTTGGCTTGAGAACATTTATTAGACTACCTCATAAAAGAGAAGGATTAGCTGATCGTCTTGTAAGTGTTGACTTACTACTGCCTCTTGCCAGTACTAAACAAAACGTGATCTCAAGCCAAAGAGCAAGCGCTACAGCTCTTTACATGTCTATTAGTCCAAACACTAGTTTTGTTTCAAGAGAAAGTCTTCCAATTTGGAGGATAAGTAGATTTTGTTTTTCCTGTGGTGAGAATGGCGTTGAAATCTTGTGAAAGGACCACAAGTCAAGTCCGATTTTCCGAGTGTATAGTCACTTGCCTTTTACTTATTGGGATTGTTCTTTCAAATATTCTCTATAGCCAGCTGACCATTAAAATCCTGATTACATTTGAGATCACATAATCAGTTAACATAATGTTGCAGGTTTTAACCATATAATGATAGGCTTTATGAAATTTAATTTATTTGCGCTTGCAGAGTTTACATGATCTATATGTAAGTTGCTTGATATATTTGTACTGTTAACATAATCTATTAAACATTCTTCTCCAGCCTGAATTTCTCTGAACTCCAGACACATGTGTTTGCCTCCATTTGAATGCCTCTGTTGGGCCTCTCTGCTAATGCATCTGAAACTATACTCATAACCTGCTGTCAATCCTGATTGCCTTTGGCCAGTTCTCGCTTGGAATACCAGAGACCTGGGAATCATCCTGAGACCTGCTGTTTCCTCCTCCTTGTGTGTGTGTGTGTTAGTCGCTCAGTAGTGTCTGACTCTTTTGCGACCCCATGAATTATAGCCTGCCAGGCTCCTTTGTCCATGGAATTCTCCAGGCAAGAATACTGGAGTGGCTTGCCATTTTCTCCTTCAGGGGATCTTCCCAACCCAGGGTCTGAACCCAGGTGTCCCATGCTGCAGGTAGATCCTTTACTGTTTGAGGTCCCAGGGAAGCCCTTCCTGCCCCTTATCAAGACACAGCTGCCAGGACCAGGTGCAGAGTAGTCCTGCCACCTCTCTTGTTCATCATCTTTTATTTTCCAATTCAGATCAGATCAGATCAGTAGCTCAGTCGTGTCCGACTCTTTGCAACCCCATGAATCGCAGCAAGCCAGGCCTCCCTGTCCATCACCAACTCTCGGAGCTCACCCAGACTCGCGTCCATCGAGTCAGTGATGCCATCCAGCCATCTCATCCTCTGTCGTCCCCTTCTCCTCTTGCCCCCAATCCCTCCTAACATCACAGTCTTCTCCAATGAGTCAACTCTTCGCATGAGGTAGCCAAAGTACTGGAGTTTCAGTTTTAGCATCATTCCTTCCAAAGAAATCCCAGGGCTGATCTCCTTCAGAATGGACTGGTTGGATCTCCTTGCAGTCCAAGGGACTCTCAAGAGTCTTCTCCAACACCACAGTTCAAAAGCATCAATTCTTCGGCGCTCAGCCTTCTTCACAGTCCAACTCTCACATCCATATATGACCACTGGAAAAACCATAGCCTTGACTAGATGAACCTTTGTTGGCAAAGTAATGTCTCTGCTTTTGAACATGCTATCTAGGTTGGTCATAACTTTCCTTCCAAGGAATAAGTGTCTTTTAATTTCATGGCTGCAGTCACCATCTGTAGTGATTTTGGAGCCCCCCAAAATAAAGTCTGACACTGTTTCCACTGTTTCCCCATCTATTTCCCATGAAGCGATGGGACCGGATGCCATGATCTTCATTTTCTGAATGTAGAGCTTTAAGCCAACTTTTTCACTCTCCACTTTCACTTTCATCAAGAGGCTTTTTAGTTCCTCTTCACCTTCTGCCATAAGGGTGGTGTCATCTGCATATCTGAGGTTATTGATATTTCTCCCCGCAATCTTGATTCCAGCTTGTGTTTCTTCCAGTCCAGCATTTCTCATGATGTACTCTGCATATAAGTTAAATAAGCAGGGTGACAATATACAGCCTTGACGTACTCCTTTTCCTATTTGGAACCAGTCTGTTGTTCCATGTCCAGTTCTAACTGTTGCTTCCTGACCTGCATACAAATTTTCCAATTGGGCTTCCCTTATCTTCTTTACTTCCCCATTCTGGTTCTGCTCATGGCTGCCAAAGTGATCTTTTTAGCATACAAATCTGGTTATACCTCACCTCTTTATGGTCTCTTAGACTTAGGATACGGAGAAGGCAATGGCACCCCACTCCAGTACTCTTGCCTGGAAAATCCCATGGATGGAGGAGCCTGGTAGGCTGCAGTCCATGGGGTCACTAAGAGTCAGACATGACTGAGCGACTTCACTTTCACTTTTGACTTTCATGCATTGGAGAAGGAAATGGCAACCCACTCCAGTGTTCTTGCCTGGAGAATCCCAGGGACAGGGGAGGCTGGTGGGCTGCCGTCTATGAGGTCACACAGAGTCGGACACGACTGAAGCGACTTAGCGGTAGCAGTAGCAGACTTAGGATAAAAATCTGAGTGCTGAATATGCCCTACAGGAATTGAACTCTGCTCTCCTTTGACCCTCATGTCACTGTCTCCATGTGTTCTGATTGTATTTGACCAGCATGAATTCCTAGATCACACCCAGTTGGAAACCCAGACACCTGGCTAACTCCTTGTCATCTTTCAGATCTCAGGTCAAACCCCCCTGCAAAGGGATGCCTCTGACCTCCTGACCCAGTGAGTTCCCCTTGCCATGTGTCCTCCTAATACCCCATGTATTTTCATCCTTTTTTGATTTTTCGCATTGACCGTCTCTGCCCCTGGACTGAAAAGTTCAGGTCTCACTTTTATTTGGCCTAAAGATTGATATCTCTTCATCATTAGCAGGTTTTTTTTCTTTGTTTCTGATTTGTGCTAAAGTACTTACCCAAGGGTCTATGCTTCCTTCAAGGTTTTTAGATCGGGGCTGGAACTTGGCCTTCCACTTTCTTAGACCAGGACAAAGTTCACTTTAGTTGTCAGTCTTTTGGGACACAGATTGTTGTATGAGCTTTTCATCTTACACTATCATGCTTACCTTTAAAACTTTTTTTCCCAGCAACCCGTGTTGCCAGTTGAACAACAGGGACAAGTGTTTAGCCATAGTAGTTACAGTGCAGACTTTTCCTTATATGAATACAAATGAAAAATGACGTGGTTCTTGGCTGTGGGTAACTGGAGCAACTCCATCATTTCCCCAGTCCCAGTACATGCCTGTCAGCCTGCAGATGCTTGTGAGCCTGTTGGTGTTGAGAATCACACGTAGGTGTGCTATGGTCTTGAAGTACAAATAACTGTGCATACATGTATCCCTTACGTTCAGTCCAGTGCAGTTGCTCAGTCGTGTCCGACTCTTTGCCACCCCATGAATCGCAGCACGCCAGGCCTCCCTGTCCATCACCAACTCCCGGAGTTCACTCAGACTCATGTCCATTGAGTCAGTGATGCCATCCAACTGTCTCATCCTCTGTCGTCCCCTTCTCCTCCTGCCTTCAATCTTTCCCAGCATCAGGGTCTTTTCAAATGAGTCAGCTCTTTGCATCAGGTGGTCAAGGTTTTGGAGTTTCAGCTTCAACATCAGTCCTTCCAGTGAACATTCAGGACTGATTTCCTTTAGGATGGACTGGTGTATCCCTTGATCCTTCCCAAACACTGGATCATATGATGCACGAAATGCATCAACTCTTTTCACTTTTGTCACAGACTTCTTTGTGTTGGATTTAACTGTCACATGTATGAAATGACTGAACTAAAGTGGCAACAGATATGGACGGCGCTCCCATTATAATCCCTTGAGCAGGGGAAATTGCATTTCAGGGGAAGCAACTGATGTACTTTGGCATGAAGGTCCAGAACATAACATTGTAATTTGCTTTAAAACAATGAGAATACAGTGGAAGAATATCACTTTAACTTATGGTCTCTTCCTGTTTTCCATGTTGACAGATGTTTGTTACATATTAACACTTTTATCCTCTACCTTAAAATCTAGAAGAAATAATATTTAGTAATATGTCAGAGTTCTTCCTCTCATATTTGTTTCCTAAATAAAATGATTTTAGTGTAATGTTTTTTAAAATCATTTACATGAGGTTTTTTTTGTTTGTTCATTTTATTTTTAGGTGTTTGGGACACCCTCAATATTTGTCTCCTCTTTTCTAATCAAACCTGATTCATGAAATGGACTAAAGCTGAAAAAAATCACCTGCTTCTTTGCGAATTTGAAACACAATTGGCATGGTCTTCAGTGCGTTCAACTAGCCTGTAACTGCAGCTATGAGTTCAGACGAGAAGGGCATATCCCCTGCTCACAAAACATCCACCCCCACCCATAGAAGTGCCTCCTCTTCGACGTCCTCCCAGAGGGACAGTAGGCAGGTAAGAGAAGAGTATAAAGTATGTTTTGTTATTTTGGAGCAACTGTATTAACATCAGGATATGATGGGATTGTTAATTAACTCTGAAACTTTTGTTGTGAAGATTTTTATTCCCCAGGAAAACTCACTGTGTTCTGTAGATCTGCCTGATGATGTCTTGAAGATCTTGCTGTTGCTTTTCTATAACTGAGAATCCTTTTTCAGAGTACAAGCCACAGGAAGAGTGGCTAAGTGAAGCCCTCAGTGTTCTCCCCATGTCTGTACCTGGAGGCAGAAGGTGGCTTCTGGAACATGAACGTTCTGTTATTTCTTCTTCACTTGAGGTCGAAAGGGACTTGGCATCTTCCGACAAGTCTCTCATTGGTCGGCTGTGCACGAAGTTCTGTTTGGAGTTTCATGGAATCTGGTAACAGATTCAGGAATGAGGTTACAAATATAATTGTAGAATCAAGAAATTGAAGTCAATAGAGAAATTAAATTATTATTGCTTAATTATTCCATGTAGCTCATTCTGTAAATTATTTTTGTTTACAGGATACTTTATTACTACTTTGGGCTTCCCTGGTGGCTCAGCTGGTAAAGAATCCACCTGCAATGCAGGGGACCTGGATTCGATACCTAGGTTGGGAAGATCCCCTGGAGAAGGGAACGGCTACCCACTCTAGTATTCTGACCTGGAGAATTCATAGTCCATGGGGTTGCAAAGAATCAGACACTACTGAGCCGTTTTCACTTTATTACTACTTTAGTGGCTGTTATACAGGCAAGGTTGTATGGAGGTTAGTCATATGAAGACGCTTCTTTGTCAAGACAGGTGAATTTTTTTGCCCAGCACTTAACTGAATATTATTTGCCATTATAATGTTATCTTGTGATAGACTTTCACAATAAGCAGATGTTAACTTTTTCTAAAAGCTTTCCTTTTGGGGGACATCCAATTAGAGAACATTATTGTGCAGTTTTTTCTCTCCTATTTTATATGTTCAGAGTATTTTGCTTAGTTTGCTATTTTTCTAGTTTGCTAGAAGTGCACACCTCAGTTATCTGATATTCCGTAGTACAGCCTTGGGCCTTGAGATGCCAGTTCCACATGAGAATTCCTTCTTCTAGATGGTGGGAATGCACTTCTGGAGGTGTTCCTTAGAGAGCCCTCAGTCTACAGATTCCCACTCCGAACTCCCTTTCCTATTTCTAGCAAGAAATTGCAGGGGAATTCAAAGAGGACATCTATGTTCTGTTCATTAGAAGCAGTTATGTCATTAGCTGAATCTGTGATTACACAAAGTTATAATGTTTATTGCATTACATCTTTAGAGTTTAAAAAAAGTAAGAGTACTATGAATGAAAACATTTAAATTAAATTACTACTGCACACGGAGATGCTTTCTAAGTTTGCAATTTCATGCTACCCTTCACCTGCCTCTGGCCTCTCTTGTCATGGCTTCTCCATTTTCCCCTTACCCTGAGCATTTAAATTGAGAGGCATTTTAAGCAGTGTGGCCTCCTGGCTGCTGAGGGAAGGAAGGGATCGACCCTGCTCACCCTGGAGAACTATGGCAAATGGAAGAGACTGCTGACTGTTGCAGAAACATCTGTCAGGCTTAGTTAAACTGCCTATTTTACCTGAGCTCTGGGGTGAGCATGCAAAAAAACAGGGAGGAACTGAGACTCTGATCCACCAGAGGAGGTTTGGAGGTGGAATGTGTGACTCCTGGCTGGTTTGTGGATGGAAGGTTTTATGATGGCAATAAAATAGCATGTCTGCAAACTGATAATGCATTCTAGAAAAATAAGAAACATTCAAATGGTTATTCTTCTTCAAGGAAAGAGTTTACTTTCATTCCTGTTTATCTCAGCAGGGGGAAACTCTCCCAAGTACTTTCTCCTCTAGTTCCTTCCTCCCTCCTGTTGTGTATCTGCTCATCTGCCCCAAGGGAGAGGGGAATAAAGAACCATTCCAGTTCTTTTCCCTCCATGTCTCATCACTTATTAAAATCTTGTATTAGTCTAAGGAAATCAGAAAATGTGACTGATCCTGTGACAGACTATGATGTAGTAGTTTTTAACGCATCTATTTTTTTGTGTGTGATGGCTGTTTTCATGGTGAAGGACATTGAGAAAATGATGAATTGGTCTTCATTGAATGTTACCATTCCTGATTTGACTGACATCTATGTTCAGTTCAGTTCAGTTGCTCAGTCGTGTCCGACTCTTTGCGACCCCATGAATTGCAGCATGCCAGGCCTCCCTGTCCATCACCAACTCCCGGAGTTTACCAAACTCATGTGCATCAAGTCAGTGATGCCATCCAGCCATCTCATCCTCTGTCGTCCCCTTCTCCTCCTGCCCCCAATCCCTCCCAGCATCAGGGTCTTTTCCAATGAGTCAACTCTTCTCATGAGGTGGCCAAAGTATTGGAGTTTCAGCTTCAGCATCAGTCCTTCCAGTGAACACCCAGGACTGATCTCCTTTAGAGTGGACTAGTTGGATCTCCTTGCAGTCCAAGGGACTCTCAAGAGTCTTCTCCAACACCACAGTTCAAAAGCATCAATTCTTTGACATCTATGTAGATGGTGCCAAATTGCAAAGTCCATCCCTGTTTCTCTCCTAAACTGATCATATACGCAAAGGCTCTAGCACATGGTACATGCCATACAGTGGTGACTTCCTGTACATTATTTGCCTGCCCTTCCCAAGTTCTAGTTCTAGGTCGTGAATTACTTGATTGGGCATTTCTACTTAATTGTGTCATTTATACACACCCTAAATCTGTGTGTATAAACCAGTTTACTATCAGGATAATCATTCTCGTGTAGACCCAAGGCCAAAGTCATTTCTTTCTTCTTTGTTTCTCCCACATTCAGTAGGTTAACAAGTCCCACTGATTATTTCCTCCTTCATAATATCATTCTTTCTTTCTAGTCTCACTGCTCATTTCCTAGCCTAGATTCTCATCACCTCACCCTGGGGTCCTGCAGAGTACTCATGCTTCACTGATTCCTTGTGGCCTCCTGAGCTCAAATTTCCTGAATCTGGAAGATTCATGCTCAAATTATTTCAAAGACTTTCAGTTCCCTGCATGATTAAAGCCAGATTTCCTTACTTAGTATCAAGAGACCACCATGATTGGATCCAGCCACAGTGTCCTATTTCTCTCCCAACCTGTACAGTCTTGTCTGCTCATGGCTCCCAAAACTTCCTTATCTCCATCCCTGCTCCTGACTTTCCTGCATGGATTCCCACCACCCTCCTCTCAACTCAATACCTCCTGTGCTTCAAGGACTAATCAAGTGACACTCTCACTGGCCACTAACCCATGCTGACCTTTCCTTTCTCTGAGCTTTATAGAACTTTTTGACAACATTTGACACTTCCTTGTTATCTTTTTATGTACTGATCTCCTCAAGTATATTGCGAGCTCTTTTAAACAGACTTCACAGTCTGATTCTTCAGAGACAAGCCTTGCACCTCAAGTATTTTAATGTATCCTAGAGGATATTTTTAAAGATCTGCAGCAATATTAGTCTTGTCTTTTTATTACAGATTTTCCAATCCAGATTTATTTATCCTCATAGATGAGTATAAACAAAGAACATCTGCCAACTGCATAGTAGTAATTGGCTGCCCTTCCTGTCACTGAATTATGTAGCCCAACCAGTGAAGGAGGGAGAGGAGATGGGAAATGAAGTGATTTGGTGCCCCTGTGGTTTCACTAATGTTTCTTCACCAATGAAAAGGTCAGGGTCCCACTTAGTATTTAACAATTTGGAAGACTTTAGCAATTGCTCCATTTACACTTTGTTCAAGACTGATATCAGATGTTAGAACAGCTAACAGAATTGGCTGTATCTGTGTATATGTGTGTTTGTATGTTCAACTATGATTCTGAAAATGCAAGAAATACACTCCCTAAATTTTTAGGAGAGGAAATAGGTTGATTAGATGTCTAGGACTTTTGCATAACCAGCATTTCCCAAAGTATGGTCCAAGGAATGCTTGTCCCTTGAAAAGTTGCATGAAAAGAGGGTTCTGCTGTCAGGTAGATTAGAGAAATGCTAAACCCAGTCATTTTTTGCAGTTAATAAAGACACCAATAAATCCTGCAGCCAGAACTTGATTTAACTGAGCACTTCTTCAATGTGATAGATTGTGGAGCTTTTTTACTTCCCTAATGTTTGGTTGTGGAAAGTCCAGATTCTTCTTTCTATTTCGAAATGGGAAGGTAAAGGAACACGGGGCCCAGATCCCAAATGGCAGCACTGGACTGGGCTCAGGGTTGGCTTCCCCTTTAGATGAGGCATTTGCTCTCTCATCAGCCACAGTCTCTTCCTCTCCTTATTGTATTGCAATATTTTGTGTTTCCTGCCTGGCCCCTGAAAGCATTTGAATTCACGAACCCTGATTCGGGATGTCAATTAGTTGACAACAATAATATTTAAGTGACCAAGGGAGAGTTCCACTTGAATACTCAGAAGGCATCTCAAACTTAACATGTCCAAAACTGAGCTCTTAATTTCTCTCTCAAATCTACTCCTTCCCAGTCCCCCTTATCTCAGTAAACAGCAACTCTGTCCTTCCACTGGTAAGGCCAAAAATCTTGCAGGAGCCATCCTCAACTCCTCTCTTTTCTTCACACCATGCGTCCAGACCCTCAATGAATCCCATTGGTTCTGCCTTCAGAATGTCCTGAATCTGACCACTACTTCCCTCCTCCTCCCCCTCTGCCCTGGTCTAAGCCACCATCATTCCTCACCCAGACTATGGCCATATCCTTCTAACTGGTCTCCCTACTTCTACCTTTGACTAACCTTCAGGTCATTTTTCACAAAGTAGTCAAAGTGGTCCCTTTAAAGCTAAGTCAGATCAAGCCTCTCACCTGTGCCCAGGCCTCCAATGGTTTCCCATTGCTCTCCAAATATTTGAGCTGCTGACCATTGTCTACAAGGTCATTCATAACCTGGATCTGCATATACCTTTCTGGTCTCATCTCCTGCCACATTCCATGTAGTGCTCCCCAGCATCTTCCTTAGATGTGCCAAGCATGCTCCCAACCTCAGGGACTTTGCATTCTGGGCCCCCTCTGACCAGCTTGCTTTTCCTCCGAGTATCCCCAGATATGCTCACACTCTTGACTCATTCTCCAAATGTAGCCTCTTTGGGCAGCCTTCCCCCACCCTCCCCTGTGTATCCTCATCACTCACTGTGCACTTACCTGCTTTTGTCTTCAGAGCATTAACCACTATCTGACATGTTACATATTCACCTGTTTACATTTGTATCCCTTCCTCTGCTCCTTATCACTGCAGTGCAGGCACCCTGGAAACAGAAGTTTTATTTTGTCTAATAATGTCTCCCTAGTACCATTAGCACCCCACTCCAGTACTCTTGCCTGGAAAATCCCATGGATGGAGGAGCCTGGTAGGCTGCAGTCCACGAGGTCTCTAAGAGTTGGACTCGACTGAGCGACTTCTCTTTCACTTTTCACTTTCATGCATTGGAGAAGGAAGTGGCAACCTATTCCAGTATTCTTGCCTGGAGAATCCCAGGGATGGGAGAGCCTGGTGGGCTGCCATCTCTGGGGTTGCATAGAGTCGGACACAACTGAAGCAACTTAGCAGCAGCAGCAGCAGCAGCACCTTCTACAGTCCTGGCATATAGTTTGGCTCAGAATATATTTGAATAAGCAAGTGAATGAGATATTGGCATGGATAGGAAGATTGTGAACCAGGCTCCAGAGGCCTTGGTAGCTGTGAAGGAATGATCATGCAATTAGGAGATGACAGCAAGGAGAGAAAGTAGTACAGTCAGGAGTTGAGTCTCCCAAAAACAGTGGGCTTTGAAAGTAGAGGAAGGATGGTCCAGAAGTGGCAGAAGATACCAGGAGAGCACAGACCCTCCTGCTTGCTGCTAATGGCAACTGTACAGTAGAATAAATGACTTGGGGCTTATGTAGGCAGAGATATCAAACAAAAGCAAAGCAATGGGAGCATTCTGCATAGATGTTAAAACTATTGGTGGGGTGGGAGATAACTCTAAAATAAGAGTTGTTGTTTCCCAGTCTCTCATCGTACTTATTTTTCAGTAATACTATGTAATTGGCTTATAGCAAGCTGATTGGGTTCTGTTTGTTTGTTTTGATAATTACCCTTATGATTACATTTTTTAGAGAATTTTTTGCAGTATACAAAACTGAGACCACCCTGTTGAGACAGTTTGAGTAGTTTGGGATCAGGCCAAGGATCTACATTAAAAAAAAGTTTTTTTTTTTAATGTGGACCATTTTAAAAAATAATTTTATTTATTTATTTTTGGATGTTCTGGGTCTTCATTGCTGTGGAGGCTTTTCTCTAGTTGGGGTGAGCGGAGGCCGCTCTGTAGTTGGGATGTGCAGGCTTCTCATTGCGATGGCTTCTCTTGTTATGGAGCACAGGCACTAAAGGCCACGAACTTCAGTAGTTGTGGTGCATGGGCTCAGTACTTATGGCTCCCAGGCTCTAGAGCAAGGCTCAGTAGTTGTGGCACATGGGCTTAGTTGCTCTGAGGCATGTGGGATCCTCCCAGATCAGGGACCGAATGTCCCCTGCATTGGCAAGCAGATTCTTTACCACTGAGCCAACCAGGGAAACCCAGATCTACATTTAAAGTGAAGCCTCTGGAGCCAATGCTTATTTTTACTTGTGTTGTTATCAAGACATTTCAGAAGATCAGATACTGTTGCTCCAGGAACTTGGAATTTAGAATGAATAATTATCAGATAGTGTTAGTTGCTCAGTCGTGTCCAAATTTTTGCAATCCCATGGACTGTAGTCTGTCAGGCTCCTCTCTCCATGGGATTTTCCAGGCAAGAATGCTGGAGTGGGTAGCCATTCCCTTCTCTAGGGGATCTTCCCAACCCAAGGACAGAACCCGGGTATCCCACATTGCAGGCAGATTCTTTGCCATCTGAGCCACCAAGAAAGCCCAATTACCAGGTGACAGTGTCTATTACTAGAGTGAATTGTTATAGCTCTACCGAGTTAGATGTGAAAGGCACATATGAGTCAATCTGTTTGTTTAATGAAAAATCAAAGAAAAAAAAAACAGCTATCCTTATAATGATTTAAAGCTTACAGAAGCTTAGAGATCATAAAATAAAGAACTTTTTAAGGAAAAAAATGATATTCCTAATAAGTCATAAGAGGCTGATAATTAATCTTCTTGCCAGTGTTTAATAAAATATATATTCGATATTATGGTCATTGATTACAACTAATAGAAGATTTCAATTACATGGATATCTAAAAATGTTTCCTGGGACTTCCCTGGTGGTCCATTGGTAAAGATGCTGCATTTCCATTGCAGGAGCATGGGTTCAATCCCTGGTTGGGGAACTAAGATCCCACATGCCATGTGGCACAGCCAGAAAAGAAAAGAATAAAGTATTAATAGCAAGAAAAAAAGTTTCCTATACATTATCTATAACAGTTAACAAACCATGACCCATGCAGTTAATGTCCTCTGGTAGCATGGGAGGCTGCCCCGGCAGTGATTCAGAGGGACTCAGGTAACCATGATCTGGTTTACCACCACATAACCACGCAGTTCAGATATCAGCAGCGTCTGCTCTATTTGCAACTTTCATTACTAGTGAAGAAGATGTCTAGAAAACCAGAAAGTAAAAATGTTCTTCATTAACAACTATACTTGTGTACAGGGTTTTCATAACAAGTTTTATTCTTGGACAAACAGATTGATAAAAATATCCCCCAGCATATACACAAACTGACTTGGAATATTTTTCTTCCAGTTGAATCCCTGAAGTATCTTTTTCAAATAGCTTTGCTAAACCAAGTTACTGCTTTGAAATATAGCATCTTTATTTTCTGAATATGAAACCTATTTCCATCTTTGGATTGTGAAAAATATAATGTTCCCCAAACAAAAATATTCTCAGTTCTGGAGAGAAAAATTCACGCATTCTTGATTTATATCTAACTTCCAGTTTAAATTATCTTCAGTCTTATCAGTGAGGAGGAGAATAATTTGAAATCTGCCAGTATCTAAATAGAAAAATTTTAGAATTCAGTGGATCCAGGGATTTGCCAGATAACCCTGGAACCCAGCTCTCAGTTCAGAGAGAAATACTAAAGTGATAAGTGAAAGTCGCTCAGTCGTGTCTGACTCTGTGACCCCATGGACTGTATGGTCCATGGAATTCTCCAGGCTAGAATGCTGGAGTGGATAGCCTTTCCCTTCTTCGGAGGATCTTCCTGACCCAGGGATCAAACCTAGGTCTCCTGCATTGCAGGCAGATTCTTTACCAACTGAGCTATCAGGGAAGCAGTGTCTTAACCAGAGCGAGACTGATATATAAAGCCCTGGGTGCCAGGTTAGTTTAAATTCCTGACTTGCTTCCAAGTTAGCCTTTTGGTGATTCCAGTCATCCCAAGGAACCTAGCTTATACAAAAAAATAAATAAATAAATTTCATGTATTACTGGCAAAAAAAAAAAAAAGACTTAGGACCAATGTTGATGGGAAAAATAGTATCTCCTTGCAAAAAGTCATGTTATGACCAATTTTTGTGATTTAGGTGCATTTTTAAAATCGGGTGTTTTGAGAAGTCTAAACATTAGGCACAGTTCATGAATAATAGAACAATACCAGCAACAGCTGCTTTCTCATGAGTTTTCACTATGGAAGGCTGAAATATCACTATTTCAGAGAACTAAACTTTGGTATAAAGTGGTGAAATATTCTGGCCACACTAATGAGCAGCTAAGTCAGGATTTGCTCCCTGGAAGCCTGATTCTGGAGTTCCTGTTCTTGACCACTCCACTTGTATGCTCCGTAGTAGGGCTGGATGAACAGAAATGTCTGGGGAAAGGGCCTTCTGTACTTGTCTAAGTGAACTTTGTAACACGGCATTTGTCAGTTACCCTTGAGTTATATATCACCTCCTCATTTTTTCCCTCAACAATAACAGTAATTTTTCACATCCTTGTTGGCCTGGGAAACAGTAGACCAGAAAGTACACAGATGAAAATATTAATAATGATTGTGAAATCCTGGTATTAAAGGTGAATTTTTGTAGTTTGTGCTTTCCTGAATGTTAACTTTTCTGGACTTACACTACATGTATTGCTTTTGGAGTGAGAAGTTCCAATCATTTATTTGTTTACTGAAAACTACAGTTAGCCTTTTCTATGAAACGAAATGAGCAGCCCCACAAATTTCTTGCTGTCCCCACCATTTGGAGATTGCTGTCAGTGCTGCTTGATGTTTACGGCATGTGTTCAGTCCGTGTCAAATGTGCTGAAACTGAGACCACTGGAAGGAAATTTGCCACCTGGCACATAGATACTCATTACCCACAAGTGATTGAGAACTCAATGTTATCTCAGAAAGAATCTGTTTGCTGCTTGCCCTGGTGTGTTTGCCAAAGCACTTTGGTTCTCTCCGCCTGCCTTCGTTTCTCACTTACGGAATTATTTTCTAACCTTCTGGCTGATTTGGGTTAGCCTGTTTATAGAAGCAAGTCTGTCCATCCATCAGAGCCAAGATGAATACTGCCTGCTGGGTTCTTAGGCATAACACTAAATTGAGAGAAGCACAATATAATCAGTTATGAACCCCGGAGAGTCTCATTTGTAGGTCATTGACGAGGTCTGGGAATCTGTTGTTTGCAGAAGCTTCCTCGGGAGATTGTTGTTCACTGAGGCTGGGACACAATCACTCCTATAGAACACATTTCAGGTATTTCACTAGGACTATAAAAACATCATCCCAAAGAACCATACATCAACAAAACTGCTCTATTTGACTTTCAACTTGGACACATAGAAAAAACTACCATCCTTCTGTCTTAGTAATTCTCCTAGGTTATGTCAGGGGAGTGTGTAATTTCCTCGGTTCTGTCTCGTCACAACAAAAATTTGAAGTGACGGACGTTAAAGCTCTTGGTGTGTCACACAGCTCTCGGACAGATCAGTGTTACAGCTCTGTGTTACAGCTCAGTTTTATTTAGAAAATAAAGGAAAATACATCCTCGAGGTGTGAGGACATGCCGACCCAAAACACGTGAAGAGAAGAGAGAGAGAGAGGGAGAAGAGAGCGAGAGCATGCGCCCGAGAGAGAGAGAGAGAGCCCCGGCCCTTTGGCTCCTCTTTTTATACGCTTTTTCTCCTCCGCCCTGGGCCTGCCCTATGTAAATTGGGCTAGCCAGGAGAGCTGTTTGTTCTACCTGAGGTCCTCACTCCAGTCCTTGGGCCTTCCTCTGTTCTATTTTCGTGGGCTTTTCCCTTCCTTGTCTTTTAGCCACTGCCATTCTGGACTCCGTTTTTCTATTCTAACTACCTAACAATTATAATTAAAATAGCTTCACAAAAGTAAAGGAAAGCCCCATGCATGTTGTGTCAGGCTTCTTGACCTCAAATCCTAGTTAAAGAGCAGATTTTGTAGTAATGGGAATAGTCAGGTTGATGAGGTTTCAGGGAAATGGATGCTGTCATGTACTACTGCTGGGCATGTTAATTAATTCTGCTTTTCTGGAGGGAAATTTTGCAGTATGTATCTAAAGTCTTTTAAAAAATCAAACCATAGGACCTGGTAGCTCAGCTTCTAAGAAATGCATTCTAAGGAAACCACCAAAGATACATGTAAAGATTTCTGTGCAGAGATGTTTCTCAAAGTATGTTTATGGTATTAAAAAATTAGAAGTAATCTAATATTCAACAAGGAATTCATTTAATAACCTGACTCATAGCCATACAGTGGAAAATTGCACAGCTGTTAAAAATGTTTTTAACATGTTTAAAGCTCTGAGAAAATTATATATTGTTAAATGAAAAAGACCCAGGTATTACATTGAAAATATAGTGTATTTCCAATTTTTTTTTTAAGAATCAGGAGTATATGTTCATTTAAACAGCTTAAAGCAAATATACCAGGATATTGGAAGAGTTTATTGCTGGTTGTGGGTGGTTTCTTTTTTTCCCCTCCGCTCAAATTTCTGCAGTGGACGTGTATAGCTTCTATAGTCAAAAATGTTTATTTTTAAACGTTATGTTTTATGGGTTAATGTGCATATGTATGTAAAACATATGTATGTTTAAAACAGTATATGGAATATAGTAAATACAATATAAATGTCATCTATTTTAATTATCAAATTGTAAGCCTTAACTCCATAAGATTTAAAATTAAACGAATATGAAGTATATACCAGATGGGACACTTAAAGCAAGTTTTTAAAACCATTTTTGAGATGCTATGAGCAAAACCTGTGCCCCTCTTTGCCCTCTAACTATCTATATTTATCTCATAGAAATTTAAGCATGTTTTCCAGAAAGTGGGAACTTGGACACTGTATATTATTATAGCAAATATTTGTTCATTCTTTCAGCAAATATTTATAAGTACATATAGGCAAAGCATAGATATATCTGCTCTGAGTTTACAAGGGTAATCAAAACAAACCAACTCTGCCTTAAATATACATATAAAAATGTTTATACGATTTTTTTTGCTTGTATTGTTAGCAAAATCTTGAGTGATTATCATACGGAAAACCTTTGTCTGTTCTGGGTCATTTTAATAGCCTTATAGAAAAGTACAAATTAGCTTGACCTTAGCATCCTTTTCTAGTCATCCAGAACTGTTCTCCTGCCTCTTATTAACTCTGCATGTTCCAGAGCCTTTACTCTTGAAATGGGCTTCGTATTTGTCCCTTTTATTTGCCATTCAGTTGTAAGTGCAGTAATGAGGCGTGATCATAGTTGCTGGGTTTTCAGTAGTTTCGCTGCATGTTTGTGAGTACAGGTAGGGAGCAAGCCCACAGGTAAGTTCTGGTTCTAGTGTTACTGAAAGGCAACCATGGGAATGAAAGAACTGTTTATTCATATGCCTTTTACCACTTCATAGTCAAGATTGCTGAACTCCTCTTGGCTATAAATGGACCACTCCATGGGCCCTGATTGTATTTCTTACAATGCAGGGTTTCCAACAACAGACGACTTCATTGTGGGGCCATAGCTGTTGGCTCTTAACAAGCTTGTGTTTCTATGCAGCAAGAGTCAAGAATGTGATGACTGTTGGTTCTTCCCTCAGGGTTTCCCAGCTGTGCTGTGTGGAATTTTCCCAGCCACTATGCCTAAAGTTTTCTACTTGCATTCATTTTAGTGGTGCTTATATGGAGATTTATTATTAATGTAATTCTGCCATCTTTCAGTGAGAGCAAGATAATCATTACTATAGAGAAAGTAGTAGAATTAACTGCTTCTTCAGTCATGGCCTTCTGGCTTTGGTGATTTTGGTATTTTATGCTATTCCCAAAATAATAAAAATAGTCCCTTTAAGAACATGATTAAGAAGACAGCAGGCAAGACCGTGAGCCTCTTTTGCTATAGGCATTCACAAGATATGCAGTGTGCATCGCTATCCACTGCTGCTGCTTTCCCACTGGCTAGTGTCCAAGGGCACCTGTCTCCACTCACTCTGTCAGCTTTCTCAGTAAGCTCTGGGGCTCCGGTCATGAGGTGGTGCTGAATACAGTTGCTAGATTGACCAGGTAACATAATGGCCTTGTCAGATATGGCTTCTCAGCTTCCAAAGGGCACCCAGGTGTCGTACACCTGTGGAGTATTTGGACACATCTTTCTGTGGAAATAAGAATGCACAAGATTCCTAAACATTTTTTCTTACATCATTTGTAACCGAGCTGTTAGCCACCATTTATGGAGTGCCTGCTGTGTGCCAGTGTATGGTAGGAGTGTCCATACACTGGGTGCCAACTCAGTGACTTGCAGTGTCTTCTAAGGTAGACTTTAACATCTCCATTTTGGAGATAGAAAACACTGAGGCTGAGAGAGGTTCATGACTTGCCCTCTTTATTTACATAGTAAATAGCAGCATGGGGGTTTGTATGCTTGTCTGTGCAACTGCAAAACTACATTCTTTTCTCTTCATCAGACACTGCATTCCTGAAGTAGAGCTAGCTGACTTGCTCTTAGTTCTGGAAACTTGGGAGCAAACCTCATGGTTGCACCCTATTTAAGAATGCTGTAAACTTCTTTTTGTTTTATTCATTTCTGCCCCTCTGTTTCCATGGAACGTTGTGGTAGATGTGTTCAGTTAGTCTTAAGGTTAAAGACTACTTGAAATTGCTGTAGTTTTTTGTCATTGTATTGTTGCTAATATTGTATTGCTGCTGTTGTTCAGTTGCTAAGTCATGTCCGATTCTTTGCGACCTCATGGACTGCAGCATGCCAGACTCCTCTGTCCTCCACCATCTCCCTGAGTTTGCTCAAATTCATATCCATTGAGTCGGTGATGCTATCTAATCATGTCATTCTCTATCACCCGCTTCTCTTGCCTTACGTCTTTCCCAGCATTGGGGTCTTTCAGATGAGTCAGTTCTTTACATCATGTGGCCTAAGTATTGGAACTTCAGCTTCACATTCAGTCCTTCCAATGAATAGCTAAGGTTAATTTCCTTTACGATTGACTGGTTTGATCTCCTTGAAGTCAAGGGACTCTCAAGAGTCTTCTCCAGCACCACAGTTCGAAGGCATCAAGTATTCGGTGCTGAGCCTTCTTTATGATCCAACTCTCATATCCATACCTGACTACTGTAAAAACCATAGCTTTGACTGTATGAACCTTTGTCTGCCAAGTGATGTCTCTGTTTTGTTTTGCTTTTTAATTATCTACTTTTGTATGTTTGTCTGTTTAAATTTTTGGCTGTGCTGGATCTTCGTTGCTGCGTGCTGAGTGGGGGCCACCCTGTAGTTGAGGTGCAAGGACGTCTCACTGTGGTGGCTTCTCTTGTTGAGCAGTACAGGCTCCAGGGTGCGCAGGCTGTGGTTGTTATGGCATGTGGGCTCAGAAGTTGGGGCTCGCGGCTTCCGGAGCTCGGGCTCGGTAGTTGTGGCGCACGGGCTTAGCTGCCCCACGGCATATGGGATCTTCCGGGACCATGGATTGAACTGGTGTCCCCTGCATTGCACGGTGGACTCTTAACCCCTGGACCACCAGGGAAGCCCTGTTGTCTCAGCTTTTCAATATGTTGTCTAGCTTCCCTTCTAAGGAATAAGTGTCTTGATTTCATGGCTACAGCCACCATCCACAGTGATTTTGGAGCCCAAGAAAATAAAATCTGTCATTGCTTCCACTTTCTCCCAGCACTCTTGACATCTAATACTAGCTTTGACTTTAGTAGAGGTCAGTATTTAAAAGCTTGGAGTCCGGAGGAGAATCTTGATTTCCATTCCAACTCTAATACTTTGTGTCATTAACCTCACTGAGGCTCTGTCTGTTCAATCAGCCATAAAATAAATTGAATAGCCATGATTTAAAGGCTTTTGATGAAGATGGAATGAAATAACCCGTGTAAGAGACAGGGATGTAGAAAGCACTGGATATGAACTATCACGATTGTCAGCAGCAGCCCTGTAAAGGCTACCGGTGTCACTGGAATAGTGCTGCTCTGTCAAAACTAGAAAAACTAGAAGAGAGACAAGCCTAATCATCAGAAGCCTGAACAAGAAAATACTTTCGAAGTTTATGAATCATTTTGGATATCTTTCTTTGAAAATAGTTTATACAGTTCATGAACAGAAAAATATTATAGCTTAGATAAACTCATCGGATGAGCAGTTTCAATGGAGTTAACATTCAGAGAGCAATGGTCTCTTTAATACTGTTTTACATTTGCATGGAAAGTGAGTCTATTCAGAAATTGGTAGCCACAACCTACCATTTTTTCCAGCAGCCCTTTTACATCTCTAAAATGAAATTACACAACAGGCCAGAGAAGCCAAGAGACCCATTCAGCAGTTCTGTGGACTTTTCATTTTGAGAGTTGTGTTTCTCTCTGCAGGAGTTGTGACTAAACCATTCAGGGGTTATTAAATGTCTCTTTGTATGTCTGTTTATCCACATCTTTGATACCACATAAACCAGACTGTAGTCACGTCAACAGATTTCCACTTGCTGCCCAGGAGGTATTAAGGTTAGTGGGTATTACCCAAGGGACTAACTTTTACCAATTGAAAGAGCGGCAGGGAAATATGCACTCAACTCCTGGTTTTAAGCTAAGTGTGCATCGGTTTTCTCTGAGCTGGGCGAACAAAGGATGGGTGAGTACTTTCACCTTCTCTGTGTGTTCCAAGTTCCTTAAAAATGCTGACCTGGAATGAACCTAAGTTCATCGTTTGTCACAAATGGCACCACACACAGGGATTGATAATGGGGGAGAGCAATGCATGCGTGGGGGCAAGGGTACATGGAAATCTCTATACCTGCCTCTCAGTTTTGTTGTGGAGCTAAAACTGCTCTAGGAAAAAAAAGTCTTTAAAAAAATACAGTGACCTGGAAATTAAGTTGTAATTTTAGTATTTGAAAGGAAACTTGATTTTAAAAGAACAATGAACAGATATATGTAATCCTTTATTTAACCTTCTTATATAATATGTATAACACCTTGAGGGTAGGTGGCATGTGTTTCCAAGTCACCGTGAAAGAATATGAAAATAGGCAGCTTGTGAAGAACACCAAGTATAGCACAAGTTATGATCTTAAAGGAAACGGAAGATTTAACTTTTGTTACTGAAGATGTTGCCACATTATTAATACATTTTTTTGTGTTCTCCATTGACCAGTCACAGCTTTAAATCTAATAAACAAGAGCTTAATTCACCAGATGTTAACTCACCAGATGTTTTCATTTTAAAAGTTAAGTCCTCATTTTAAAATGTTTTCAAAAGTTCTGTTTTATTGGAGCTGGGATTTTTATAATTCCAAGATGAAACTAGAAGGGAGTTTTATACCTGATCTTGTGTTAATGATTGCTGAGAGGCCATTCTCTACAACTTAATAAAAGAGATCTAAAAAATTCTAGAGATTGCCTGCCTACAGTATGCAGGGCCTTGTGCTAGAGGTCAAGGAAGTGGGAAACCAAGATGAAGATAAGTTTGTTCCTACTTTCATGGAGCACACAGTTGAACTCGAGTCCAAGACTGAGTATGACAGATTTGAAAACTGTCTTCTTCATATCTGCCCATATTAAGAACATAGCATTCACCTACTTAGGTATCTCATTAAAATAATGAGTGATAGTGTGTCCTTATGTAACTTCAGGGATATATTTTTGACTTTTATTTAAAAACCACGAGTTTGAAGCCAATTCTTAAGGTAGTTGATTAAGTTTTTATTATCAGATAGATGATAGGTTTGAATAATATACAAATATACAATATACTCGGAGAAGGTAATGGCACCCCACTCCAGTACTCTTGCCTGGAAAATCCCATGGATGGAGGAGCCTGGAAGGCTGCAGTCCATGGGGTCGCTGAGGGTCAGACACGACTGAGCGACTTCACTTTCACTTTTCACTTTCATGCATTGGAGAAGGAAATGGCAACCCACTCCAGTGTTCTTGCCTGGAGAATCCCAGGGACAGGGGAGCCTGGTGGGCTGCCGTCTATGGGGTCACACAGAGTCAGACACGACTGAAGTGACTTAGCAGCAGCATAACACAATTTAATCTCTTAAAGCCTCAATTTCCTCACAGTGATAATAAAAATATCCATTTATTACTAAGATAGAGTTATCTTAGTAAACATTTTTATGATTTTCTGTACCTTGGAAAATCAACAAAATTTGGGTTTGGATTATCCACTAAGTTGGAATGTGTTGTTCAGCCACTAAATCGTGTCGGACTCTGAAATGAATGAACCTCTTACTTTTCTTCCCTAATGCAAACTTTTGTAAAATTGAGTGGAGAAAACAACTAATGTGTTCTCTGTGACAGGTACTGCGGTAGGTATTTTACAGATTCTGTTCTGGTTTGTTTTGTCACTAACCTTTCTGACCCACAGAATCCCAGCTACCCTTTAAGTATCCCCAGGTCTCTATAGAGACAAAATTCTTTTTTTTCACACTTTGAATATCCTAAATTGATTTCCGTGTCTGTAGCTTGAATTGAATATTAGGTGATTTAGTTTCTTTCACCTGGCTAAGTTCCTGAGTTAGTCCTTTATTTCTTGCCTACGTCGCTGTTAAGGTCAAGTTCCTTTCCAAGTTTTGCATTTCTTACTGTGTGTATTTGTTATGCAGGGTAGGGAACAGGGACCCGAAGGCAATGTATGTGTATTTTATTGCCCAGACACCTGCATGTATGAAAATAGAGAGGCGTCCTTATGTTATATAACCTCTGACAAACTTCACTATACATTAGAGAGAGAATGAGAGTAAAAAAGATAAATAACATTTTGGTATGGTTATAAGAAGTTTTCAACTTGCATATGCCCTGAAAGGGCCATGGGAACCTCTAAGGTTCATGGACAACTTTTTGAGAACTACTGCTGCAGAAGCTAGAGGGATGAGGAGGGTGAGTAACAGTGGGATGGGAACTTTGACTTCTTTTATATATATCTATTCTGTATTTGAATTTTTTATAATGAGCACACATTAGTTTTATTATTTTTAAACACACACGCAAAAAATGAAAGGCTGTGAGGGCGTCCTAGAAGGTAATATGATTTTTGCTTCTACCACAGCAATAATACTCATTTTAGTTCCTGTTACATGCATGATCTCAGAATAAATCTAAATTTCATATTTAGGTGATATGTTTTAAGTAGGATCCCATCCAGAGTACTAACATGAACAATAATGCAAGTCCCAGGTCATTTGTTCCCATCGTTGTTAAAGATCTGAACACACACTGCCTGTTTTCTCTTCATGGTCTGCCTTTGCTTCTGACGCCCACAAAAGGCACAGGCACAGATGTGGATACCAGTCCCGTTTATCATTTTTCCCTGCTAATTGCAGTGAACCTAGAAATGGAAAGAACAAATTGCCCGTGGACACACTGGCTGCCAGATTAGAAGTTCTTGCTGCCCACTGCCCCTTTGTTTAGTCACCAAATATCTGTTCTGATTTCTTCTGCTTCCTCACAAATTGGGAAAATAAACCTTCCACCTCAGTTATTCCCTTTCTAATAAGTGACTTAAAAAAAAATCAGATACGATTTTAAAAATTTACAGTCAGGCTTCTTATGTTCAAGATTACAGAAATAATCAAAAGTCTGAATAGAAGTTAGAATAATTTGGCTCAGGTCAAAGTGTAACTTGCTTTATGAAGAAGCAAGCATTAATCTGACAGTTTTCCAATGAGATAGGAAAAATAGAGACCTTAATAGGTAAATAAAATCCAACTTTGTGTATTGAAACAATGAAATGTTAAAGCTAGAGTAAAAATGTTACATTTTCAGCCTGTATCTAAATATTAATTCCATTGGATTATTTCTTTAATGCATTTCAGATTTATCCCTTTGTATAAAGTGCTTAATTTCTTCCAAATATAAACTAATGTATATTTTTGCGCAAAAAAAATTAAGAAAAAAAATCATCTGTAATTCCACCACCTCTGTACAGCTACTGTAACATTCTGGAATATATTTTGATTATAAGCTTAGCAGCATCATATTCTACATATTCTTTATAGCCTGATTATTTAGTTAACCAAACACCATGACTATTTTTTCCATTATCAATAAACCAGAGTTCATGTTATCATTTTTAATCATTGCATGGTATTAATACTTCCTTAAAAATCTGTACCATTCTCATATATATTAGATTTTTTTACTACAATAAGATAATGCTTTAGTAAGTATATCTGTTCCTATATCTTTCCATACTAGTCTGATTACTTCCTTAGGGTAAAGACTAAAAAGCCTCTTGATGAAAGTGAAAGTGGAGAGTGAAAAAGTTGGCTTAAAGCTCAACATTCAGAAAACAAAGATCATGGCATCCGGTCCCATCACTTCATGGGAAATGGATGGGGAAACAGTGGAAACAGTGTCAGACTTTATTTTTCTGGGCTCCAAAATCACTACAGACGGTGACTGCAGCCATGAAATTAAAAGATGCTTACTCCTTGGAAGGAAAGTTATGACCAACCTAGATAGCATATTCAAAAGCAGAGACATTACTTTGCCAAAAAATGTCCATCTAGTCAAGGCTATGGTTTTTCCTGTGGTCATGTATGGATGTGAGAGTTGGAATGTGAAGAAAGCTGAGCGCCGAAGAATTTGATGCTTTTGAACTGTGGTGTTGGAGAAGACTCTTGAGAGTCCCCTGGACTGCAAGGAGATCCAACCAGTCCATTCTAAAGGAGATCAGCCCTGGGATTTCTTTGGAAGGAATGATGCTGAAGCTGAAACTCCAGTACTTTGGCCACCTCATGCAAAGAGTTGACTCATTGGAAAAGACTCTGATGCTGGGAGGGATTGGGGGCAGGAGGAGAAGGGGACGACAGAGGATGAGATGGCTGGATGGCATCACTGACTCGATGGACGTGAGTCTGAGTGAACTCCGGGAGTTGGTGATGGACAGGGAGGCCTGGCATGCTGCGATTCATGGGGTCGCAAAGAGTCAGACACGACTGAGCGACTGATCTGATCTGATCTGATGAGATTGCTGGGTCAATGAGGCAGTACTTTTTTCTCCAAAGACTTTTTAATAAAATTGCAAAATTCCTCTTTAAAAAGTATACCGATTGTATACTCCTTTTCCCCCAACCCTGATCTGTTCTTGAATGTAATGGGTTTTAAAAAATCATTATTATTTTGGTTTTCATTTCTTTAAATACCTCTCTGGTTGAAGTTGAACATCTTTTCCAATATCCTGCACAAGTTGCCTGCCCATATACTTTGCCTATTTTCCTATTGGAATGTCATCTTACTGACCTGTGAATGCTCTTTATAATCTTTGTAAAAGACATCTACTGCTTGTTGAATTGTTTTCTTCTCTGCATTTAAGAATTATAGTATTGTAACTATAATAATTATACTATTATAATATCTAATTATAAGGATTATAAGAAACTCTAGAGACTAAACAGTATTATGGCTCTGGGATTTTTGATGTAGATCTTTCTCTGTTTCCTGCCATTTGAAAGATGAGCAAATATTTCTATATAAGGCTAGCCATCTAAGTAGTAGGTATACCACCATTCTTATAAAGTTATTAAAATGTTGGGACTTATTCCATGTTTTTTTTTTTAATTTATGTGCTCCCTGACTCTTTCTCTAAGACTAAAATCAGTATTGTAGCAGAAATTCACCATCAAATCCATAAGGAAAGGAGACAAAGCCCTGTCCTGACACTTTTCTTAGAGTTGTTGCTGCCTTTGGTCCCCTCTGGAACTTGTCGTCTTTAACCTAGCTCACTGCTCCTCCTGTGATGTGTGTGATCTCACCCTCCTGTCCATCCACATGAAGAATGGATTCTCTAACCCTCAGCTGTATTTCCGTATATTTTCAGAGCATCCACATACTGGAGAGGACTTCTTCCACGAGCACTGAACCCTCTATAAGTCGGCAACTGCTGGAACCAGAGCCGGTGCCCCTCTCCAAGGTCAGTGACGCAGTGTGCTGCTCTCCAGGTGGCAGGATTCCTGGCCCGGCGCCAGTGGAACGACACCTCTTTCACCTGACTTCCCTAAACTAGTTGTGATACTTTCTCTTCTTTCCACCCCCAGTATGTAGGATATCTTGCCCTGAGAAGGAAAGAGATGAAAGTGTATTTGCTGAGATTTGCAGGGTTACATACAGATGGCCAGAATTCTCTTTGTTTGGGGCTTCCCCGGTGGCTGAGAAAGTACAGAATCTGCCTGCAATGCAGGAGACTCGGGTTGGATCACTGGGTCCGGAAGATCCCCTGGAGGAGGAAATAAATTGAAATACGCCAGTCCACTATTGAAATTGAAATACTCCAATCCAGTATTCTTGCCTGGAGAATTCCATGGGCAGAGGAGCCTGGTGGTCTGCAGTCCACGGGGTTGCAAAGCATTGGACACAACTGAGTGACTAACACTTTCATTTCTTTTCACTTTCTCTTTGTTCTAAGGGAAAGGCAAGAGAAATTATTGTCCTATGTTGGAGAGATGAACTAATATTTCTATATCAAGGTAATTTTAAAAAATCACTGGGCCCAGAAGTAACAACAACAGCAACAGCAGGTACCATGCACTGGGTACCAGGTATTATACTAAGACTTGATTCCATTTCCTATAATCCTTATGAGCAGTTCCATGTAGTGTGGATATTTACAACATTTTACAAATACAGGAACCAAGAGTTAGTAACTTGCCCAGAGTCAAAAAAGCTGCGGAGTAGCAGGGCAGGGACTCAAACTTAGACTCATTTAAACTCTGCCCCACCTGCAGGGTAAAAGAGTCCCTACCCAGAGGGGCTGTTGTATGTTCAGAGTTCAGCACCCTTCTTACAGCTGGTCTTCGTAGCAATGAGCTCAGAGGACAACACAAGACTACTGATGCAGACCTTTTCTGAATCGTGGAAGCCGGTGTTCCCTCTCCTTGGGCTTCCTTTTCCTCAGATTATGGGAGCATCTAAATTAATTTATGCCTAAAATGCAAAAATCACAAAGAAAAGTCAAGGTGACACCATCCTACTTATTCCCATCCCCTGCTCAAGTCCCTGAGATTTTCAGACCCCCCCTATTGAGAAACTCAGAAAATAGAATGCATGGGAATTTTGAATCCAAATACAAAAATAGCACTTTATTTCCCCAAAAGGTTAACTAAGTATGTATAACAATTCATCCATGTTGCTTTTCCTACATTAAATAGAATCCTTTGTGAAAAGAATGCTCTATTATGCTATTGAATTGTAGAATATAGTACCTCTTTATACTTTGAAGGTGTTACAAGCCATAGACTTTATTCTGTCAGATAGAAGCAGATTGCCAAACTAAAATAAGGGAGTTATTAAATTGTTTAAAAAAAAAAAACTTAGAAATGAAAACAATCTTATTTCTATTTGAATGGCAAACAGAGGGTGTCTACTTGGTAAATATGACCAGAAATCTCTTTGAAACCTCAGTTCTCTCTTAAGACACAGCTAAAGGACAGAGAGAATAACTCCATGTAGGGGTGATGGAGAAGGTGGCCCACCCTGATTGAGCACCCACTTTGGGATCTGGGTAGGACCCTGGCAACATCCACTTCTCATTCCTTCTCCATGCATCCGCCTGCTTAGATCTTGCTGTGTGACTCATATTCTTGTTGTGTTTTTGTACAAATACATAGCAGCTCTCTTGGGACCCCATGAAATCAGAGAGTCCTGTTCAATCCAGACACCATAGCATCTCACCGTCCCTCAGCCCCTTTGAGAGAAGATGGGCTCTCTGGGTACTGGTTGGTGGTGGAAGAATACTGTTTAAAGTACACATAGTCTTGTCTCAGGATTTGTTCAAATGCTTTGTTTGATACTTTCACCTCCTAAAGCATTTCACATATCTACCACCTACACAATGTGCGCCTATAGAATATACTCTTGAGAAAGGAAATGTCTTTTTTTTTTTTTTTTCCAAATGAACAGCCTAGGAAACCTGTTATCAGGTTACTTTCTGTTTTGGGGTATTGTTACTAGATCAAAGATGTTTAAAACTTCTGTAATAGCAAAAGTGTTTGTATATCTGTTTCAAGTACTGATTATGTTAGGGTTTTTAACTCTGTTTCTAATATACATAAACCTATGAAAGTTGGTGACTTTAAGAAGAAAATTGATATTAATTGAAATTAGGAATAGTTATTCAATTTTCTGAAAGCAATTTTAGCTTTCTCAAAACAGACCTGGTCTACTGAGTATAGAGATGAATTATACTAAGTCCTGAGATAGGATATTTCATTTCTTACACACCTTATTTGTAATATTATCATCAGTATTTATAATTGAAATAGAGTTGTTTGCTCTGGCATTATCCCTTGCTTTTTTGTCTGTTTGACAGTTTATTTAACTATAAGAACTATATTAGGATTCTTCCTAATTTCTTTTGCTGGGTTTAGTAATGCTGAATCAGAGTGAGTGCAATTACCTACTCAGAACTGCTGCATGTATGTTTACAAAATACATTTTTAACTTTTTGCTTTTTCTATCTTATCCACATAGGCTGACCCCTTTTTTCCCTCTGTAGTTAAATTCCCAAAGAAGAAAAAAACTGCTGTGATAGAGATCAGTAGTCATAGTTCCATAGGGATAAGCTATTACTACACTCTGAATTTAATTAGGAAAAAATTCAAATAGCATTTGTACTTATTATTAAAGATTTCCAAAAAAAAAAAAGATTTCCATTTTCATAAGTAATGCAGAGTATTTGTCACAAATGGAGAGAGAATAAATCAAAGATGAACACCAGCCTTCAAATAAGATAAAATCTAGCCAAAAATGAAAATGCTCTTCTTCTGGAGATGCTATCCATGGATGGGGCTACTAAAAATAGAAATATCATTAAATACAGCTGATATCTCTCTAAGAGCAGAGATAGTGTTCATGAATATAGGTACACATATGTAGAGAGTTATTCTTTTAATTTCTTGATTACATTAAGGCTTTCTAAAAGAAATCTATAGAAATCTATTAATTTTATGGAATAAAAAGCAATCGTTTTTATCTGCTTCGCTGATGGGAGTGAAAAGCCAAAGATAACTGGACTTTGTACAAGAACCTGCTATTTTCTTCTATTATTCTCTCATTGTTTATAAGCAGTGCTCACCTGGATTGAATTGCAGTTCAGTATTTAAAAATGAATATACCAAAGCCCTCTGCTTTGCACTCCTGATGACAGTCCTTTTATTGTACTAAAAATAGGATACAGAGCCGAATTGTCTCATCAGAAGTTGTTTTTTTTTTTTAGGTGGGCAGTGGATTTATTTAGAAAGAAATATATTTTTTTAAATTACCATATCTAATTAATGGTTCTGACCAGATCAGTCGCAGTTTCTGACAGTACTTAAGTAGAGAATCACTTTGTAGATTGTTTTCTTGTGTACAGGGAAGTTTACAGCTCCTTTAAAAGGTTCTTCATGTCACCAGATAAAGACTGGTAGCTGCATTTCTGTGAGGGATGTATTAATAGTTCATTCACCAGGCGCCCTCAGAGATGACCGAGACGATGGAGAAATGGCAATGATCTTGGATTAGTTCTCAGGGGTGGTGGTGGTTGTGGGCTTGGGCTTCAGTCAGATGCGGAAGCATGGTGCTGGCTTCAGAAGCCAGGAGTATCTCCTAGGCTTAATGATGTTAGCATGAAGCAATGTTCAGCCACATCTCCTGGAAACAAGTTTCTGTGAAAATCCCACTCCATTTACACATATTTGGACTTAAACATAGATTTGACTCAGCCATAGAGCAAGTGGGCTTCCCTGGTGGCTCAGATGGTAAAGAATCTGCCTGAAATATGAGAGACCTAGATTTGATGCCTGGGGTGGAAAGATCCCCTGGAGGAGAGCATGGCAACCCACCCCAGTTTTCTTGCCTGGAGAATCCCCATAGACAGAGGAGCCTGGCAGGCTACAGTCCACAGGGTCTCAAAGAGTCAGACACAACTGAGCTACTAAGCACACACAGCAGTGAGCAAGCAGCTTCTGAGATGAAAGGAGAAGACAGAAGAAAGAGGCATGCATGGTAAATAGGCAGCCCTCTCTCCTCCCATCTCCGTGGCTGATGTCAGGAACTGACTATGGCCCCTTGGCTCCTGGGTCCTGTCAGAGCCTCACAGTCCTGCAGCAGACTCTGGACAGCCACCACCCAGACCCTGGGCTGGCAAGTCTATCTGCCCCAAGATAGAACCCCTTGCCATTCCTGCTGAAGCCTCTGTGCTATAGTCTAAAGAAGATTGCTGATAGGACACCCCTCAGAAGGCAGCTTCCTGAGTCAGTTTTGGTTAGTTCGTTCTGCAGAGAGGCCTGCCCTGATCCGTGAAGCTGCATCCAGCTTTCCAGAGCTGAGGTGGCCAAGCAGGTTGTGCTGAGAGATTTTGCTTCCCTGCTCCATGGGCAGGATTGCAGCAGTCATGCATGAGATGTGACCTCATTGTTCCTGCCTCTGCTTCTGCTTGAGTGAGCCCCAAGCCTGAGATCTAGAACACTCGTGTTTGCCAGGTCAGCAATTACTATAGAGCTGCCTGGGCCCTTGGAAATTACCTGGTCTGGGGATTTTAAAGCCCAGGATGTTGCTACAGAGCAGCTGTCCAACATGGAAGCAGACCCAGGGGGAACTGTGGCAGACTGAAGACAGGCTGCCATCCCCCAGGGCAGGACCAATGTTGCCAGATCTTAGGCTTCCACAAACACTAGAAATCTAGATTTTTAAAGTCTGAAATCCTCTGATTTTTAAATAGTGACAATTCATTTTAAAAGCTTTTTTTAAAAACAACATAGATGAACAAAACATATCTTATGGAAGAGGAAACCATGATTAAGTCTGTTTTTAACAGAGGAGGGTGATAATGTGGACTCTAGAAGCTCAGATTTTTGGCCGTGCAGTCGGGCATTCTTTCCATGGGCTCCCAAAGGTGTGTTTCTCACAACGTGTGTCTTCGAAAACACGGACTTCTTGGTGGGTATTTGGCAAGCGGGGCATTTTATGCTCACTCGGAAATGTCAGCAGCCTCACCAAGAGGAAACAGATGCCCACAGCACTACTCTTCAGCCTAACAGGTTGTGGGCCACTTAGGCTGCTGCAGCCTTTTCATTTCTACAGAAAGCCAGGCCCACACGCTAATTGAACATGTTTCATCAAAATGATCTTATTTTAAAACTTTAATGTGCCTCTGTCCCCAGAGATGAACTGCCTGGAAAAGTGCATTTTAAATCTTGTGAATGCAGGCAATCAAAACCATTCTACCCCAGACTTCACCTCTGTCCAGCTCATTTCTGATGGCCTGCATTCTTCCAGGTGTACCCAGGAACTCGTTCTCACTTCAGTTATAAGTGCATAGCTGTGTGTTATGTTACAGAACGCTCCAGAATGATGTTCATACTTCTGATGGGTTGAGTGTTGTTTCAAAAGCAACTTCTACCTAGGAATTTGCTTTAAGTGTGTCATCAAACACTGAGAAATATGTGATTTGTTTTTCTTCTTTTCTCTTAGGAAGCTGACAGCTGGGAAATTATAGAAGGACTGAAAATAGGCCAAACCAATGTCCAGAGACCAGACAAACATGAAGGTTTTATGCTAAAGAAGAGAAAATGGCCTTTAAAAGGCTGGCACAAGGTAACATTTTCATCACATTCATCTTCATATCTTCATAATTAGAGAGGCTCTTACTTGGTGTCATTAAGTGGTTATACAGCCTTATTTACTTCCCTGGTGGCTCAGATGGTAAAGCGTCTGTCTACAATGCGGGAGACCTGGGTTCGGAAGATTCCCTGGAGAAGGAAATGGCAACCCACTCCAGTACCCTTGCCTAGAAAATCCCATGGACGGAGGAGCCTGGTGTCCATGAGGTAGCAAAGAGTCGGACACGATTGAGTGACTTCACTTCATAGCCTTATTTTAACCATACAGGCTGCAACCTATCATATCTATTTAAGTCAGAGTTCTGTAATGTCTGTAAGCAGAGAAAAAATATTTTACATGATATTTAAAATCCAGTGTAGACATATTGTTGTGTACTCTGCTTTTTAAATTTAAATTAGGATAAATATGTTCTTATTAAATATTCTTCTAAACCAGAGCTGCTTCAAATGCATACATGTATTTCATCAGATGGATTTATGCTATATATCCCACCACTACTGAACCAATTTCTATTTTCATGTGTGTACATGTGTCTGATTTTTTACTGTATGATGTTGTGATGAAGATTCTTATACATTAATTTCCATTTAAGTTCTTGGAGTAAATTCCTAGAATTATTGTTTGCCAGTGCAAACTAAAGATGGAAAATCACTTGTCTTGGAAGTTTGTCTACTGCCCTTTAATATATATGGTGTATTCCTCTCTCCCCAACTCCACATAATTTTTCCATCTTCCAGTTTTAATTATGAAGAAAATATTTTGCACTGTATTGTTGCAATGACCTGAGTAGCAAGAATTCTGGACACTTAGGAGAAGCAAGCTGTCCTCTGTTTTCAAGACAAGCCTTTGGATAGACCACCAGGTTCTATCTAGAATCACTGGAAGAACAGGTTCATTACTTGCCACATGTGCTGATGGATTTCATCTCAAGGCAGATGGATTTGGGGGTGCAAATGGAGTGGTGGTTGCTGCCCATTGGCTCAAAAATGCAGGTTATGGATTATAACTTCCTTAAGGAAATGTATTTTTTGCAAATTAAGGAAAGAACTTAAAAATTAACAGATGGGAAATGTTGCCTCAACTCCCCATCTCTGAGGATGGGATAAAAGCAAGTCAAAGAGTCTTCTTCTCTCTCGCTTGTCAGAAACCTTGGCAGTCTCCTCGAACCCATAATATTATACCAGTACCAGGAATCTCTCTCCACCCTTGATCTCTCTTGGACTTTGGCCAACTGGCCTTATACCTTCCTGGAAGCCCCTTTGCCTTTCATTCTGACCTTCCCACTTTGCAGTTCCTCAAATCAATGGCCTTGCTTATCTCCTCCCCATGACCATCCTATAGGTTATCTCTGCTAGAATTCTTTGATAGATAGAAATGGAAAAATAGAAGAAAGGGGTCAAAGAAACACATTTATCTGAATTGCTGACTTTAATTTAGCACTCTCAGTGCATGTTTCAGCAAAATTGGCTGTGGTTCAGCAGCAGCTCTCTCTGGATCTTCCCTTAGAAAATTTTACTACATGAGCAGAAGTACATCCTCCCTTGCATCTCCTTTGCTCCCGGTCTGTGATCCTGTATTTATTCAAGCATCAGTCCATTTGATTGCCCAAGTCATAGGCAATCAAAAAATCAAGTAGTTTTCAGTTGTAGAGATCCTTTCTTCCGGTGCTTACTTGTTGCCCCCTAGATCTGTAACAAAGGGGTTACAGTGGCCTTCTGTGAGCTCTGTATGGGGTGTCTGCAGGCCCGACTGCCTGTCACCTCAGCAGCCTAGAGTTCCTAAGTCACATAAAAACTTCCCAGCCGAGTAATTTACCAGCCACAGTAATTTACCTGCATCTGTGGAGACTAGCGGACCCTGGACCCGTTGTGTGACTGGGTCATGGGAGCTGTTTGTTCTCCTGTCAATTGTCCATGGAAAGGAAATCAACCACAAAGAGCTTCTGAGGTTTGTGGATCAAAAATAGCTAGATTCATTTGGACTGGACCAGGAGTATCTTGGAAGAGACAGAAACCACTCCATATATATATGTATTTATTCCCCCTTAATAGAGTTTAGAAATAATTTTTAATCTGCTTTACTAATAGTGAAATGGAAGTACTTTTCTAAGTGGAGATGCAAGCATATTGATAAGGCTACTTTTTAAACTTTCCAGATAATTCATTATTCATAGCTCCAGTCCACTGGCTTCTATTTACAGACATGGGTATTTTCAGAATTATCGGTGGTAGCTAGGGAAAGTCAAGAATTGACCTCCAAGGTGGAAAACTAAACAAGTAGTCAAGTTCCTCACAGAATCACTGTGCCCTAACTCAGTTTATTCTCATTTCTTGCTTTGAAAAACACCCCAGTGTAGTTTATTCAGAAAGTCCTAGATATAGGCTCTGATGTCACCCCCATTGAGAAAAACCGTGGTGATGGGGGAGATCCATGTGGTCCACTGGTTAGAATTCAGCACTTTCAGTGCTGTGGCTCAGGTTCAGTCCCTGGTCAGGGAACTGAGATCCCACAAGCTGTGCGGTACAGCCAAAAAGAAAAGAAAAGAAAAACTGGGATGAAAGAGTTCATCCCCATTGGATTATGTGTAAAAGACCCCTACAAGCTCAGATTTCCTTACCATTTCATGTGACTGGCTGTGGCCAGGTGCACTAAATTCAAATACATGGAAATGGTCAAACGTATTGATTACTAAGTACCAAGCAATATTAGACCCACACTTGTGAATGTTTTATGTAATTCAAAATACTGATAGTAACCGGGGACTGTTTGGTTGTTGCAGCGTTTTTTTGTCCTGGATAATGGAATGTTAAAGTATTCAAAGGCACCACTTGATGTAAGTAGACAAAAAGATTGGTTTCGAATTCTGCTTGAAGTCAGTCAGCACCACAGTGTACAAGTGTTGTGCCGTAGTTTTCTGTGTGTTTCTGTGCCTGTAAGACTTAACAACCTACCAAACTTCCATGTTGCATGGAAGGTGTGTTTTATGCTTATGTTCAAACTAGCATAAAATCTCAAAACTGCTGCATGAAAATTTAACTGTTGTAATGTATGCTATTAAAAACAGAAGCTTAAAAGTCACCAACTAACAAAAATCACCCTTTCTGTCTTAGAAAACTCAAGTAGACTTTTTTCCCTGCATTTCTCAATAAACTATGCTTTATGTGCTTTTTCTGAGATTTAGCATGTGTTCTTACTGATGTTTTTTTAAGACTTATCTATGGACTTCATTTCTGTTTCATACATTCCTTTATCTTGAGCATCCCAGCTCTAAAATTATTCCAAATTACTTTTCTTTAACACCAAAAGTTATTGTTTGCATGCAAAACTGGAAAACGCTCTCCTTCTTATCATTGTGTGTGGGAGAAATAACAGAGGGCTCAGATTTCAGTTCTGACCCTAGCTCCTTCATGAGTCAGCTGTGTGTCCTTGATCAGATGAGGGCAACCAGAAGATGAGCTGACTGCTCTGTGCACTCAGTCCCAACTGCCCATTTCTACCCTGCAGCTGTCTGCTAGCTGATTACTTGGGTATGTTTGGGATTGTAGGTCAAAGATGGACCATAGTTATTTTAGGAATCAGAAAAAGTATCTCTTAGGATATAAACTGTGTAATCTAGAGTTACAAAGAATTGACATTATAGTTACACCAAAACAAGAATGAGATGAATAGTCTTACTTATTGAAATTGGCATGAAGTCACTGAACTTCAGCTGTCCTCAAATTAAGGACCTTCAGAACCTTAGCCATTTCCTCTCTGTTCAGGAGGTGTGATCTTCCATCTCCTGTAGATAAATGAGAGTTTACATTAAGCTCAATTCAGTATAGAAACACTTCAGATCACATACCCTTCCAGCCTTTTAACCAGTCTTTTGATTTCAGATCCAAAAAGGGAAGGTCCATGGAAGCATTGATGTGGGACTCTCTGTCATGTCAATTAAAAAGAAAGCTCGGAGAATAGACCTTGACACAGAAGAACACATCTATCATTTGAAGGTAAAGATGCCTTTCGAGGTTTCTCTGCCAATATCTGGGGAAATCATTTGCCTAGACTAGTGGTTAGACAGGAGATTGGCTTCACCATTACCTGTTCCTCGTTTTCAATTGTTGTAGGTGAAATCCCAGGACTGGTTTGATGCATGGGTCTCCAAACTGCGCCATCATCGATTGTATCGGCAGAATGAAATTGTGAGATCACCACGAGATGCTAGTTTTCACATATTTCCTTCAACCTCCACAGCTGAATCCTCACCAGCTGCTAATGTTTCAGTTGTGGATGGAAAGGTATGACTTGGTTATATAAAAGTCAGCCCGGAAATTTCTTGGAAGATTATGCAGACATATTTACTGAGTCTCATTTGACAAACCAGGAAGAAAAGGTTGGCTTTGTAAACTAACTCTCAGAAGACAATAGTGCCATTTAGCATCAAAGTTAATTACAAGTATAGAATAGATTAGATGGAAATGTGGATCACCAAGAGAATTAACAGTTACTTTTCCTATGAAGGGACTACATCTTAATTTTACATGGCTTTATAAGCATATTAGAGAGTAGAGTGAACATTTGGTTAATCAACACCTAGAAATCAATGTCTTCCTGGGTGGTAATAAGAAGACCACAGTGTTTTCAGAATGAAACTTGCTTTTTTGCCTTGAGCTGTAATATATACATGACCACGAAAGAGACCAGTGAATTTTCCCATGATAAGACAAGTGGGCTAGAGATTGCGACAATAATATAAGTAGTGGCCTATTTGAGACTAGGCACTGTGTTAAGCATTGGACATTCATTCATCTGTAGTCTTTAATATAGCCAAAGCTCAGAGACAGTTAAGAATTTTTCCAGAAGATATTATCAGCTGAGTCTTCATCTCAGCTCCATCTGACTCTTCATCTTTGTTTCCAAAATCAGTGTCTTTTCCATTGTACCAGATTAAGGGAGGCTGAAGCTATTCTTTGGGCTGTTTTTTTCTGTATTGAAACACTAGAGGTGTTGCCTGTTAAAAACCAAGGTTAAGTCAATGGAACAGGGAGAGAGCTGCTTTTGCCTTTGCTGCAATAATTAGGTTTTCTGAACCATAGCCACATTGCACTACCCAGGATTCTTCCAGTTTCTTACTTGGCACCTGATATTGAGAACAGAGACATCTGTGAACAACTGGCTGCCACAGGGAACTGAGTTCAAGTGCGTTTCAGTGAAGGTTCTGCTTTTCTCTGTTTTCCTACATAGGGATGTATGGACTAACATATATCCAAGTTTCCTTACAAAGCATTGAAAAACCTCATGGGGTAACTGGAAGATTCATCAAATCAGATTAAACTAAATACAGCTGTAAGCTATTTATTTAAATACAGTATGTAGCTATTGCTGTTTTGATGAAAATTACTTAAGTAATTTTTGTTAAATCCTGTTAATTATATTCGGTTGACTCAAAAGTTCATTCAGGTTTTTCCATAACATCCTACAGAAACATCCAAAATAACTTTTTGGCTAACCCAGTATTTCACAAGGCTCTCAGACATATTTCATTCTGGAATATATCTCTCCTAGAAACAGGGTGTTGGATTAACCCTAATACTAACTACTTCTGAAATATAAGGAAATGAATCAATTGTTGTTTAGTCACTAAGTCATATCCAACTCTTTTGTGACCCCATGGACTATATAGCCTGCCAGGCTCCTCTGTCTGTGGGATTTTTCAGGCAAGAATACTGGAGTGGGTTGCCATTTCCTTCTCCAGGGGACTAATGAATCAGTAAATCGGGGTTATTAGGGAACAGGGCACTTACTGAGTAACACATACAAGATGTTCAAGATAGTCCCCAAGATTCTCTGGGCCTCCTGTGTTCTCATCACAAAATGGAATGAATCCCAGAGTTAGTCCAAATAAAACAAGAAATGTATTCTAGATGGATATTAAATATATATACATATTTAATCATTTGGTTCTTCCAGCTTCTGCTTGTGTCTTTGGCACAGAGTGTTGACAAAAGATGTATTATTTTCATCTCTTGTGTTATGTATTAAATAACTTGGGTGACATCTGAGACTGGAGAACTGAAACCAAATCCTCCGCATTGTTTGCCTTGGAATAAGAAAGGGCTTCAGCTCTGGTTTTCATAGATGTATTGCTCTCATTACAAACGACATACCTCTAAGATCTAACTCAGTGAAAGATTTCCATTGCATTTATCAAAATGCAATAAAGAGTGAAAAGAGCTTTTTATCACTTTGCTTTCTAGGCATCAAATGATGATGTTCCAGAATGTTAATTGCTTTGTGGCCCTGTGCGGGTGATAAATAAGTCTGGATTTGCTAAGCATGCGCATCCTTCACTTCATAATGATTTACAAGAGACACAATCAGTTGTAATTGAATATTAAAGTCAAGTATGGAGTTTTAAAATTGTTTCAGGTTTAGGGGAATAAGTTTCTGCTTTTTTCTTGGAGTGTTTCTCACACTCACGTTAGTATCTACATACTTCATACAACTTTATTTCACATAAAATCTCTTTAATAGAAAGTCTGTCAGCTATAGATAATAATAACTTGCCAAGGCTGCCTCTTTTTTTTTGCCATGCTGTGTGGCTTGTAGAATCTTACTTTGCTGGCCAGGGATAGAACCCAGGCTACTGTCAGTGAAAGCGCCAAGTCCTCGCCGCTGGAGTGTCAGGGAATTTCCAAGGCTGCCATTTTATATGTTACAGTTTTCAATATGCAATGTCATGCTGAATATGCAATTTTCAATATTTTGATGGAAAGGATGCTTGCTGGTGCATAATGTATTTAAGAATCACAAGTGGCTGATAACACCATGAGTTAGTCATAAGGGTACAGAGAGCTTTCAAAAAGTAAAGGCCTTCAGTCGTGAGCTGAGGACTCTTGAAGGACACTATCAACCATAACTTAGTGGGTAATTAAAAACCATTGAAAATTTGAGTTGGCAGGTCCTTGCAAGTATAACATTCTTAAGCACTGTCCGCTTCATTGTACGGTGGAGACGGCAGCTTAACGAGTGTTGTTATCACCTATGAATTTTGACTCCCCTGAGCTTGTACCACATTTAGCCAAGAGGCTCCTTCCATATTTTGAGCTTGCCCTTTTCCCCCCTTTTTTAATGTCGGTTTGAGGATGCTAGTGTTCTTTTTAGTCACTTACATGTACTATTCCTGCCTAACCCTACACATTTTGCTGTTCGATGTAGGTGCAGCCAAACAG
This sequence comes from Bubalus bubalis, assembly GCF_019923935.1. Taxonomy (NCBI): domain Eukaryota; kingdom Metazoa; phylum Chordata; class Mammalia; order Artiodactyla; family Bovidae; genus Bubalus; species Bubalus bubalis. The sequence continues at coordinate 70,681,536 of NC_059158.1, read as the reverse complement.
CTTTCCATGGCAGTCCCCTCTGCCCTGTAGCAGCAGCCTCCCTGCAACCTGCACGACCGGCCAGAGCAAGGTGGCAGCCTGGCTACAGAACTCGGAAGAGATGGACAGGTGTGCGGAAGGTCAGTTCATGCCCGGTGTGGGCTCTCAGGGTGAGCCAACAAGACAGACACAAAAGGGACAAATTGCATGGGTCCCGCACCTTTCAGGTTTCTCTCCTGTCCGTTCTCCTGCACCCTCAGAACTACTGAATCTGGTTTCGCCCTTACGCTGACTCCCGCCCACTTCAACCCTCTCAGCTCCTTTCCTTAGCAGTTTCCTCTGGCTTCCTTAGCCTCCCACACCCTGCACCTGGGGGCGATCACCCAGCTGAGTGCTGCCTCAGGAGGACCCCCACCCTCTCTCCTGACAGTCCACTAGGTCACTTACACGGCTGCCTTCTCTGCTGCTCTGTCTGGCCCACAGAACAGTGTGTGTTCCCCAACTACCGGCAAAAAACAGCCATGTTATACCGCATCTTATAGCCACCATTACCTGGTGGTGGTGTCCCGCTCTGCATCAGTTACTGAATACTCTGAACTAGTACACTATTCCTTCGGTATACCATCTCTCAGCCTCTTGACCTGCAGAAGCTTTTTCCTTCCATGTCATGAACCTGAGCATGTTGGTTCAAACTGGATCCGCAGACCATTTCCAGTCTGTGAGGCAGCTTTCATTTGACATTCAAAAACGAAAAGAAAAAAAAATAACAGGTATTTAATAAATCTAAATTGATTTAATTTTTAAATTATTTTTAGGTGATATTCGGCCTAACTCTTTTTTTAATATTAAATTTTTTCCTTTATAAAGTTATGGTGAAATGTTATATTATTTTATGACCTCACTTAGAAAAATTTCAATTTGGTGATCTGTGTTCATGCCCTGACCAAAACAAATTTTTTTTGCTCTACACATGTGTGAACTTAAAGTCTGCAACATTTTTTATTAGTTTTCTCCACATCCCAAACTCAATATTTATGTGAAAAATATGACTTTAAGGGGGATGTTATATTCATTAAGTGTGTCAGGCTAACATTCCATTGAAAGAGTTTTACTTAAGTGTATACACAAAACACAGAGATATTACTTTGCCAACAAAGGTCCATCCAGTCAAGGCTATGGTTTTTCCTGTGGTCATGTATGGATATGAGAATTGGACTGTGAAGAAAGCTGAGCGCTGAAGAATTAATGCTTTTGAACTGTGGTGTTGGAGAAGACTCTTGAGAGTCCCTTGGACTGCAAGGAGATCCAACCAGTCCATTCTAAAGGAGATCAGCCCTGGGATTTCTTTGGAAGGAATGATGCTGAAGCTGAAACTCCAGTACTTTGGCCACCTCATGCAAAGAGTTGACTCATTGGAAAAGACTCTGATGCTGGAAGGGATTGTGGGCAGGAGGAGAAGGGAACGACAGAGGATGGGATGGCTGGATGGCATCACCGACTTGATGGACATGAGTTTGAGTGAACTCCAGGAGTTGGTGATGGACAAGGAGGCCTGGCGTGCTGTGATTCATGGGGTCGCAAAGAGTTGGACATGACTGGGCAACTGAACTGAACTGAACTGATACACAAAACACACAGATATTACTTTGCCTTTATGAACTTCAGGTTGGGAAAGAAGCTGAGCTCACTGTCCTACTTACTGAAAACTTGCTCGCCTCTGCGGCTGTGCCAGACAGTCAGCCTCTCCTCTACTTTCTGCCTCCTGGTACATGCTTGTGGCATTCAACCTGGCCACCAGCGTTGTTGAAAAGATGGAGACTGTCCACCAGGACAAAAGTGCATTCATGTGGCCAAAATAGACGTTGGCCTTAATGCCAAGAAGCCCATGACTGGTGGGGGATGTCTCTGTCTCCCTGCGTGCTTCTAAATACTCTGTGGCCCATCCCTGTGCCCTTTCACCAGCCTTGGGGGTGACCCTCCTTTCTCCCCATCCTGACCTTTCCACCTGTGTCCTCGTCCTGCCATTCTCTTCTTCAGGATTTAGCGGAGGAATGATCTCTTCTTTTGGAAACAACCTAAGTCTTTCCCACTTTCCTTGTTCCTGCCTGTAGAGTCCAGCTTCTCTCCCCTAAGTTGGCTTGGCCCTTATGACTCTATGGCAAAAGTGTTCTTGGCAACAAGAGGCCATCTGATTTCTGCTGTGTTCTCAAGCCTCATCCTCTGACCCGCCCTACAAGACCTTGTCTAATGGGCCTCCGCTTTTAGGTCCTGTGAAGTTTTCCCTTTTTTTCCAGTTGTTCCTCCTTTATTTCACTGGGATTCTACTCTGGACAGCCTTGGTTGTAGGGATGGTCAAGATTGAGTATTCTGCTTTTAGCTTCAGTAATAATAAGCACAGTTTATTGAGTGCTCATGTGGGTCGGGCACGGAGTTTAGTACTTTACATATGTGGTCTTTTATATGTTTTCACAATAGTACCAAGCAGGAATTATGAGCCATATTTTTCTAAATAGGAAAACCACAGCTCAGAGAGGTCGAGTAACTTGTCCATGTTACACAGCAAGTACTTGGCAGAGCTGCAGGGCTAACCCAGATCAGCTTGATCCCAATGACCATGCTCAGCGCTTTGGAAACAACAGGCACGCTTCCAGCCGCAGTCTCTATTATTATGATGATAGTGATGATGAGATGGTAGTGGTCGTGGTGGCAGTTGAAAGGATGGGTCACGTCTTGTGCAGCAGATGCTGTTCTAGGGGTTTTATATGCATTGACTCATTTAATCCTCTCAATGCCGCTTTACAGGTGAGAAAACATAGGCTCAGAGAAGTCAGGTCACTTTAACCAAGTTGACACAGCTAGTGACGGTGGAGCTGGGATTCAGACTCATGGTCTGACTCCGGAGCGTATGCTCTTCATCACTGTACCGTATTTCCCTCAGAAAGGCTGAACACCGTCTGTGTCTCAGACCTCTGTACGCAGCCTGTGCTGCATTCCCAGCCACTTCCCGCGCTGTTGACCCTTTTATTGATGCACTTGGTCACGCTCTCTTCTCAGCCTGTCAAAAACCAATTCCGTCTCCTCTGTGGAAACGCCCCCGGTTCCTGGACTCCCCCGTGTTTGTCGGTGCTGCCGTCATAACCGCTCCTGAATCCTCTGTCATCCCTGCCCCTCCCAGCCTGTTCATCCCGCGGAGGCTGAGGTCGTTATTCCTTTGAAACCTAACCCCCCCCAACCTCTCCTCCTCTTCTGCCTTCCTCTGGAATTCCATTTCTGCCAACCTAACTCATGCTCTGTCTTTGCTCACCGGCCTCTGACTGGTACCCGCACCTCAGTCTCTTGCTCTGTGACTCCGTGCCTCTCAGAGGCTCCTGGGGAACTGCTGCTCTTGGATGTGTTCACAAATGGTGCCAGCCCTTAGAAGGGCATCATTCCATTGCCCTTGGCTATGAGGTGTATGTATTACTGCTGCCCCCACTTTGCAGATGAGGAAAGTGAAATGCGTGGAGGTTAAGGAATCTTCCCAGTTATGCACTGCCCTGATGGAGAGGCTGGGGCTCCAGCCAACCCACAGACTCCAGCCAACCCACATTTACTAATGCCAAAGCCAAATCTTTGTTCACTACATAAAATATATAGTCCCTCAAGACCTCTATTCTTAAAATAACTTTTTGCAAAAATCTCTTCAAGTGGTTTTCTGTGGACTCTTGGGCTGTAGTCCAAACTACTTAGCCCAGCATTTAACATCCAACTTTCAGCTTTCTTGCCCTGACTACCCTTTCAACCTTGCCTTCCATAGGCCAAATTGAACTTGCTATCTCCAGAGTGTCCTTGCACGTTCCTGCCTTCACGCCTTTGCACAGGCTGTTCTTCTCAACCTGCTGTGACTGCTTTGCCCTTCTCCATCTTCCTATTTTTCTGAATCCTCTATCAATCCTCCAGACCCACAAAAGTTTCTACTGTCTTATCTACTCTGACGACCTCAACCCACAGTAACTACCCCTTTCTTCAACTACCACAGCACTTTCTTTTTGGTCTATTCTGATCATTTTAGAGAGTCCCATCATTGAGGTTGGTTGCAGTTCAGAAGTTCATCATGTAACATCTTCTTGAACCCATAACATTTATAGTTCCAGTACTTAAAGAGGTTAGCTATTCATAGGTCTGGATGTCTGTCAGTCCATATCTCAAGTATGTAAGGGAGTTTCTTGGAGAACATTTTTTCTCACAGATGCAAAATGTTAAATTAGTATTTTATATGCCTTCCTTGTGTACCAGTATATCCATCACTAAAATGGGTACATAATAGTTTAAGGTAGAGATTATTTATTGTATATATTTTCTTTAAACCAGATTCTTAAATTCCATAAATCTTACTTTATCGCTATATTCCCTACGCTTAGCCCTGTGCTGGTTGCATAGTGTCTTCCTAACCAGTGGTACCCAAATGAAATAGTAAACGGATAACTTTGGACGTGCTCTGAGTGCATAGTCATCAGTTGTGTCCGACTGTTTGCCACCCTTTGGATTGTGGTCCACAAGGCTCCTCTTTGTGTGGGAATTTCCAGCAAGAATACTGGAGTGAGCTGCCATTTCCTTCTTAGGGGATCTTCCTGACCCAGGAATCAAACCCGTGTCTCCTGTGTCTCCTGCATTGCAGGCAGATTCTTTACCTACTGAGCCATCAGGGAGCCTTAATTAATTTAGTCATTGCACAATTGGATAACATATTTCTTTTTATTTTTTTAATTTAACTTTTTATTTTATGTTGGAGTATAGTTGACTTACAATGTTATGTTCATTTCAGCAAGGCAATTCAGTTATACATATATTCACTCTTTCAGATTTTTTTCCCATATAGGTTATTACAGAATATTGGATAGAGTTCTTTTTAGGACAAAGTAGGGATGATGAGAAAATAAGTAAACCGCTATATACTTAAATTTTCAATTTTTTACTATTATAAACTATCTCAACAGTCCTTTATTGGCATAATTTTTCCTTTTTCCCAGATTCTAAAAATAGATTTAATCTTGATTTAATGAAATTCCACAGATTTTTTAAAAAGGTATTTTTATTGTCTTGGGTAAATTTTTATAATCCTTATGTACAATCAGACACCTAGGCAAGGAGTAAAATTCTGCCAAGGATTTCATTTCTTCCATATTTTAAATGATAGAAGTGTCAGGAAATGGTGAGGCTTGTTCCAAGTTAAGGCTCTAGAAGAATGATTCAACATAGTGCAATTAATATTCCATAAAGACAGTTTCTGGTTTTCATAGAATTTTCTCATCTACCATCTCAGTTGCTACTTGCATTAAGAAGGTAAGAGAGTAAATATTAACTGTTACCACTCAACAGGTAAGAAAACTACAGCTGAGAAATATAAAATAAATCAATGTTTCCCAACCCTTAGTTTTGAATCCTTTTGCCTTCAATCAAATCCATTCTCTTTCCATTCTGTTAGAAAGGGTTTTAAGCCCCATTTTTAGATCTCTATACTACCTACATATACCATTGGTATAGAATAATCATAGTTATTAAAGAAGAATGAATGTAAAATTTAGCAAATAGAATGCTTAATGGATAGGTAGTGTTAGGCTATGTCCCTGTCAGCATGCTTATGATGCAGTTTTAACGCAAGTTAAAATGAGGTCTCTTTTCACCATCTTCTTTCTCCTCTTCCCTCCAACCCCTTCCTTCTTTCTTTGTACTGCTTTTCTCTCTCATCCCTTCCCTTTTATCTTTTGTATTTCCTACCCTTCCAACCCACTTGTTTTATTTTCTTCATGGGGGAAGTGGGAGGAGTATAATGGTGCTGCCTCCCCTGAAATGAGGAGGGAGTGATGGAAGGGTCCCGGCCTCCTCGGTATTCTCTTCTGCCGCCTCCGTTAGGTCATTTCCTCTCTTGAGGAATTTAAAGGCCCCTGATGGCTAGGAGTTCCCTGGAGGAGCCACAGCAGCACTTGAATAGCTCACCGAGACTCCAGCCTAGGGCAGATGCTGCTGAGAGATGGCGCCTGGGTGGGGCCTGGCCCCTAGTGTATTGCTGCTGCCTTGCTCTCTGTAGGGTGTGCAGGGATTCTGAGTCCTACACACGAAGACCTTCACAGCAGGTAGACGCGTTCCTAACAGCAAAACTGAACGACCACTGAAGTTCCCTGGAGTGTGCTTCTGATGTGACAAAGGCCATCTCAGCAGAATCTCCCAATTTCACTGAGACTTTTAATAGCTTTCTTCACTAATTGTTCATCTGTAAGAGTAGGTTTTGAACTCATCCAATAAATAGTCAGTGGTTTTATGGTTCTAAACCAGAGAAGGGTCTGTTTTCTTTCATTTGCCAGTATCATCGTCCTGTAAACATAGATCTACCTGATTATATTTGCCATAATTTGGATAGACTGCCTTTTATTATCATTACCACCACTTCCTGCCCAGGTGTAACATATTTTTATTTCTGATCTGTTTTAGACCTTGCACACTGCCAGTCAAACCTTGTGGAACTTAGCAAACTCCTGCAAAATTTGGAAATACTTCAGAGAACTCAGTCAGCTCCTAACTTTACTGACATGCAGGTAAACATATTATAGCTGCTGGTCAAAGGAACTTAAAATATTCACTCAGAATTTTTACTGAATTGTTATATGAATATATAAAGCAATATTTAAAGGGACGTAACTATAGTACAGATTAGCTTATATTCTGGAGCTATTCTTAATAACTTTTTGAATCTTGGTGTCATTGTGTTAAGATGTCTTTTTTAAAATGTTGTACATTTAAATACAGACTAACTATAAGTGAGTATTGGAATCATTCTTCCACATTTATGTTGCATTAAAAATGATAATTATGAAGGTATAATTTGGGTACTGTAAGAATTTGTGCTATCTTTTCAAGTAGCAGAAAAACACCAAAGATCTCTAATCCTATTTTCATTTTGTATAGCAGAAAAATATGTTTTGTTTTTGTCTCTGCTTTTAATACCCGTTATGCATCAGATGCACCTTCATCTCCTGGCTGGTTTGCTTTAGGTATCTAACAATGATTCTTTACTAACTTGCTGTGCTCTCTTTGTCTATGCCTGTATTATCTGTGTTAACTTAATAATGCTTTGTTGCTTTTAACTATTTATGCAATGTAGGCTAACTGTGTAGATATTTCAAAGAAAGACAAGCGGGTCACAAGACGATGGAGAACAAAAAGTGTCAGCAAAGATACAAAAATACAACTGCAGGTACAGACCTTACTTTTCCTTCATTCATATTTATAGATATTTTTAAAAATATTAGTATTTATATATCAGTTCTTACAACTTTAAAAGTTTAAAGCAACTGTTAACTGCTTTAAAGCTAGTGCTTCTCAGACTGAGTTATATTATCTAAAATAGTAAGAAATCTATTCTTATTGTGGCATAAGTAAAAAGAATTTAAAAGAAAGCTTAAAATTATGTAATACAGCTGCCAAGTGGTATTTTCATTCTCAATTATGGCCTTTGAACCATTAAAACATATTTTAACAAAAAGTCACCTTAAAAATCTAGACTAAAAATCAAATGGGTTGTAATGAACATTTATATATACTGAATCTTAAAGGAGCCTTTTATGTGTTAGTGTTGTCCAATCTTATATCTATTAATACGTGAGATGAAGACTGCAATAGGTTAGAAATGAACAAACTTGGGTTCTAATCACTGTGACTTCCTGGCAGTATAATCTCATTTATTTCTGTTAAATTGTCTGGGCTTCCATGAACTTCTGGGTAAAGTGATAGAGTTCCATTAATGTTCTCTGAATTACCTTTCAACTCTAAAATTCTGTGATTCTACAAAAATAGATACTATTGGCCATCAACAGTCACTTTTGAAATTTGAACTAACGTCTTCATGGTTCATAATAAATTTACTTGAAATTCATTTAAAATAAGTTATATGAATAGTTGAAATTTTTTAACATAAGATCCTTTTATGTCATTGCATTGCAATGATACAAAATATGGTAAATGCCTACAACCTCTCATGTCAAAATTCATGTTAGTTTCAGATCTTTAAGCTTGAAATTTTACCATTCCAGTCCTAACTATATATTAATATTATAAAGGACTCTTGCCCTGCACAATTAGAATTAGACTTCTTATTTTGCTTTTCTTCTTATTATGCTGTAAATCAATCTGTAACACAAAGAAGGACTGCTTTTTAGAATATTTCAATGTCTTTTAAATAAGAACAATAATTCTTCCTTATTCTGATTTTACTGATAACATTCTTTTAATTCTAAATGTGTAAATAACCAATTCTTCAGTACTTTGCTTACTAATCTGATTAATTTGAAAATAGATTTTTGCAAGCAATAAAAATCTTTTTTTTTTTTTTTTTTAGTTAGAATGTCCACATTGTGTGAACACAATTTTTTGTGGTCTTTTGTTCAGTATGTTTTTCTGTTTTTTCCCTTCTGTTCAGAAAATTAATACTGTAGAGACAAATGTGCCAAATGACTTCACAAGGAAATTGCCTAAAATTGCTTTCCGGAGTACCGTATTTTTGAGCAAGTGATTGTCTAGTTTTGTGTGTGTATTTTTAAAACATAGTATCTGTGGTTATCATAGGCAGGGAAAGAGAACCTTAATTGTAAATAGAATAACTGGACAGGGCCAGCATCATAGGAACATGCACAGCTGTGGGTAGATACCATTTCAGTCTTGTGTTTTATAAGATAGCCCATTGAACATGTTGCCATTCACAACTGCGGTCTGGAGTAGGTTGGTTCTCAGTGAGTGAGCACAGTATCACTGGCTGTCTTCCTACAGTTTCGAGGACCGCCACAGTCACTGAGTCTTTTTTCCTGAAGGAAACAGAATGCCACTCTGAATAACCCTCCCATTCACAGGCTGTGCTTTTCACTGTGTGGAGAGCTTGATGAAGGTTTTTCTTTTTCTTTAATCATCAAAAGCAGTTGTTCAAAAAGCAGGACAATATTCTTCTTTCATATTTATATCACATTTTGGGGTTGATTGTTTGTTCTTAAAGTTTCATTCATGCTCTATTGCCTTGTTTCTGTTTTGCCAAAGAGTGGCAAAATGGTCCTTGTGATTCTAGTTCAGTCATTTGGGGGAGAATTGAAATCGTTTCATCCCCATACTCAAAGAAAGTGTTAAACTTTCAAAAGTAGGAAATTTAGTTCCAACTCCAGTGGAAATAAATAGACGAAGGGGTGGTGGTTAGCTGTTAATCGTTCCCAGAAAAACCTCACTTCCACTTGAATTGGTAAAACAAAGGGTCATAGGGTGAATGCTACAGAATTTAGTACGACTTTTTCTGCTCACTCAAACCAGCGACCTTCCAAGACCCCTTAGAATGCTCATTCTCTATCACTGCGAAGTTACCAGAAGTTTCTTCACCATCATACCTTACTGGGGAACCATAAAAATCAGCCAGCAAGACTATGACTGATATGAATGTCATTACTCATCAGTTTTTTACCTACAGAACAGCATAGCCTTTATTTTTGCTGTGATGGATTAAATATACCCACCACTTTCTCCCACCCTATTATGCATATTTCCTCCTCCTGTTTTAAATGTTTCTTGACCATTAGAACTGCATCTCACAGTTCCAAGTATTTGTTTTTAGTTCATAATTGTCTCACTACTTGCATCACTTTCTCTGAATGAGAGGCTATTTGTAGTAAATGGCTGGGTTTTGTCCTCTCCATCATTTGGAACGTTTAGTCCACCAGCCATTTATGAAGGAAATCTAAACTCTCTTGTGGTGGTGGTGGTGGTGGGTATTGTTATTTCTGTTGTTGTTATGGATCTTGTTTTATGGAACTTGGTCTTTAGCATTCTGTAATTGTAATTTTTAATACAGAGAGATAATTATAAAATAGATCATTTAAAAAATTGACCTCAAAAAAGTAAAAAATGAAGAACATGTTAAACTAGATGTTTGACTGCTTATTCTTACATAAGTACACTATTGATTTGAATGCAAATGTTAAAATTTGAACCACATTTCTACATGAAGCTACTGGAAAGCTAGCTCAAGAATCCATTGAGTAATTCATTGGAGGCAATAGGTATCCTAGAAGTCTCTGTGGAATTACCTATTAGGAAAAATATTCCCTGTGTCCCAAAGTTCAAATTTCTGGTTCTAATAAAAATCTCGGTATCATCATTATACAATAAAACAGTTTGGTTGTGTTTTAAATGAGTGGAGGATGGCAAGAAGAGAATTATTTTATAAGGGTTGCTGGAGAAGAGATTACTACTAGATTTCCCATGTTGCTAATAGCATGAATTAAATACTAGGTCCCTAGATATTGGAGAGAATGAGGTATGGGGTAGCAGATAAATGATCTGTTGTCATTCATTCATCCTGGATCTCACAGATGCTCAAATTACACTGAAGAGTAAAACTACATTCTTTCTCATTTTTTTTTAACCACAGGAGGCATAAAGAAATCTTCTATAGAAATGTTTTGTCTGACACAGATTATGTATGTGTGTTTGTGTTTAATAATCATATACATATATGTACACAAAGGATTTGTGAAGATGGAAGAGAAATGTGAATGTAATTTGGAAAATTTGAAGAGAATTGGAGATATAAGAATTTAAAATATTTTTCTGTTGTCCAAAAAGACGAACACAGCCATGCTGGTTTTTTGTGTGTTTTTTTTTCTCAGTCTGACTGTTATGTGACTCTGAAAACATTCCAGCTAATTGGAACTGAAATTAATTCTCACAACCTTGAAGAGTCAGGGTCTGTCAAATGCAGGCACAGTTGAGTTGATTAGAAGGGAATATTACTATCCCTTAATCCTGTCCACCAAAAAGAGAAGAAAGAAAGAAAAGCTCTAAGAGTCTTCTACTGGCACATCACTAAATGAAACATATGCCTTCAGGTTTTCATAGTTGATTTTTATAGGTGCTGTCCCAACACACTGAGGACATTGAGGTTAACCTTCCTATTCTATGGGGACTGGCTTCCTCCTTGGAAAATTCTTCAATCAGAAAATCCCAACACCATTCTTAATACTGAATCCCAGAGACCTTTATAGGAGGAGAGAAAGTGGGGAGTTGAATATTCCTGGTATCCTTCCCCTTACTTTTTCCTCCCAGCAAGAAACAAACAATTCTTCCTGGCCAACAGGAGGCTCTCATTACAACCTGTTTGTTTTAGCCTTTGCATATTATCTATTTAGTCACCGTCCCCTGAACTTATTTTTTCCTTTGCTTCCATTTACTGAATGCCTTTTGGCTTCATATAACATGGCATTGCATGAATAAAACAAAAGGTACATTGATTTTACCTTGAAGTCGTAAGCTCTTCATCGCTTCATAACTTTCCATCTCCTTTTGGGGTAGGGGTTATATTCAGCAAATAGATATAAGTGTTTGGGTGGTCTGCCATGATAAACTTTTCTCATGGTGTGAATGCTCCTTCAGGCTCTTTTCAATGCTAAGATTTAGCAAAAGTCAACTGCAGTTAAAAATTCTCCCTCTCCCTTGTCTGATTATCTTTCATCCTCCCATATCCCCCCCTCCCCCCGTCCCGTGTTTTCTCCTCCCTCCTCTCCTCTCATTCACTGTCAGGAAGGGCCATCTGCGAAGGGCCAGTTCAGCACAACTCGGCGCCGGCAGAGGCTAGCAGCAGCAGTGGCTACAACAGTGAGTGGATTTCAACCTCCAGTGGGTGCTTCAAGAGAATGAGAAACTGTACTGGGGCCATCCCCCTGCGCTAACGGTGCCGCTCGCGGGGATGGCATCCAGCACAGCCCTCCTGGGTTGGCAGAGCTCGCACATGTTCTCTGACTGTCTGCGTGGCAGGCCTCTCACGCACACAGGCGTTTGGGTTTGCAATGGAAAACTATCGTGTAATCCAGATCTCTACTCCTACTCTCAGTGTTAGAAACAGTTTAAATTCAAGGATGTATGTGGGATTTTCTTACATGGTATGGGTTTTGGGGGGGGTTGGTTTTTGTTTGGTTTGGTTGTTTGCCATCCTGATCTTAGAACCTTTGCTAACTGATTTCGGTTTTTCTAAGAAAAGTCAATCACTACAGACATAAGTTGTGCTTTTTTGGTCGCAGTGTGACTGTTTGAAAACGATGTGAGGATAAAGAAATGAGAGGGTACAAAAAGGTGAATTTTGATGCTGTCTCTCAATGGCTATGCAAACTTACACTTAGCAAAGGAAAATTGTTTTCTGGAAAGAATATTGAGCTGAAAATCAGAAAATATAGTGTGGAAAGGAGAAAACCACAAAGTTAAATGGTGTTTAATTCACATCTAGATGTTGGTTTGCTTTTTTTTTTTTTAAGAGAAAATAGTATGGATATTAGGTGGATAGAGGAAGTATTGAGATAGATAAGGCAGATAATCAAAACTTGCTTAGAATAGTGAACTATCCACATGGAAATGAAATAGAATATGTAAACACAAGAACCATATGCTGGATAAAAATACATCTTAATATTTGCTTAATCATAATCATAATATCCTACCAACTTTGTAAATACAGAGTTCTGAGTTCATAGCAAACATTAGTTTTTTGGCTATTATATAATATTTCTTGATTTATAGTCTTGCTCTTGCTGCTGGTGTATTTTAAGACTAAAATTTTTGAAAATATGAAAAGATTTTGGTTGCATTCAAGAAGAATAGATATTGGTGTATGGATTGTTGGTTTTATGCTTCGTAACTAGTGACTAACTCTTGATTTATATCTGGGTACTTAGCTGGATTGTTTGAGAGACAGAAATGATTTTGATTATGAAATGAACTAGTGACTTGGAATTTATTAGCGAAGTGACTGAAACAGTTCTGTGAACATTTGAACAAAGAAGTATTTTAAATTGATTTCATAGTTAGTGGGTATCTTACACATGTATTCAAATAAGATGAATAAAGTATCTAATACTGACACGGTAGCAGATTCTGACAATAAATACATGTAAAATCAATTTTAAAATTCTTAAATGTAACCTTTCATTTAAAAATTCAGAAATCCAAATGAGTATTAGAGAACAATATCTCAGTATGGAAAGGAAAGGTCAGTCATTTTATGAAAATAAAATGTTTCCTTAAATAATATATTTCTAAGATGGCATGCCGGAAATGATTGTATGTCTACTATGTTCATTTTTTAATTGTAGATAAATATATAATGAATATAATAAAACTGAAATTGGAACCTATTTGTCTAGAATAGGTTTATATTTTTTTTATTTGGAAGTGCAAGAGAAAAAGGTTTTGAAAGATGGAAGAATTAATGCTCACCTTCCCCCCAGGGTAACGGTGACCAGAGGGGTGAAGAATAACTTAAAGCAACTAATGAGCAATGCTGGCACGTTTAGTCATATATTCAGGAATGATTGGAGAGAATGGGGACTCTTAAACCCTCTAGGATCTGTACTTTTAATTCCATACCAGAGCAGAACAACATCTAGCAGGATCTAACAAAATCATTTCTGCCTCCCTTGGCCTCCTCGCCCACATCTCAGAGACCTGTCACTGGTGACTCAGCCCTCCTGTTTCTTTGACTGCAGTGGTTCCCCTTAACTCCCTGTCATTCCTCCTCCCAAAACTAAAATTCAGTTCAGTTTAGTTCATTTCAGTCGCTCAGTCGTGTCCGACTCTTTGTGACCCCATGAATCGCAGCACACCAGGCTTCCCTGTCCATCACCAACTCCTGGAGTTCACCCAAACTCATGTGCATAGAGTTGGTGATGCCATCCAGCCATCTCATCCTCTGTCGTCCCCTTCTCCTCCTGCCCCCAATCCCTCCCAGCATCAGAGTCTTTTCCAATGAGTCAACTCTTCGCGTGAGGTGGCCAAAGTATTGGAGTTTCAGCCTCAGCATCAGTCCTTCCAGTGAACACCCAGGACTGGTCTCCTTTAGGATGGACTGGTTGGATCTCCTTGCTGTCCAAGGGACTCTCAAGAGTCTTCTCCAGCACCACAGTTCAAAAGCATCAATTCTTCGGCGCTCAGCTTTCTTCACAGTCCAACTCTCACATCCATACATGACCACTGGAAAAACTATAGCCTTGACTAGATGGACCTTTGTTGGTAAAGTAATGTCTCTGCTTTGAATATGCTATCTAGGTTGGTCATAACTTTCCTTGCAAGGAGTAAGAGTCTTTTAATTTCATGGCTGCAATCACCATCTGCATTGATTTTGGAGCTCCCAAAAATAAAGTCTGACACTGTTTCCACTGTCTCCCCATCTATTTGCCATGAAGTGATAGGACCAGATGCCAAGATCTTTGTTTTCTGAATGTTGAGCTTTAAGCCAACTTTTAACTCTCCTCTTTCACTTTCATCAAGAGGCTTTTTAGTTCCTCTTCACTTTCTGCCATAAGGGTGGTATCATCTGCGTATCTGAGGTTATTGATATTTTTCCCGGCAATCTTGATTCCAGCTTGTGTTTCTTCCAGCCCAGCGTTTCTCATGATGTACTCTGCATAGAAGTTAAATAAGCAGGGTGACAATATACAGCCTTGACGTACTCCTTTTCCTATTTGGAACCAGTCTGTTGTTCCATGTCCAATTCTAACTTTTGCTTCCTGACCTGCATATAGGTTTCTCAAGAGGCAGGTCAGGTGGTCTGGTATTCCCATCTCTTTCAGAATTTTCCACAGTTTATTGTGATCCACACAGTTAAAGGCTTTGGCATAGTCAATAAAGCAGATATTGATGTTTTTCTGGAACTTTCTTGCTTTTTTGATGATCCAGCGGATGTCGGCAATTTGATCTCTGGTTCCTCTGCCTTTTCTAAAACCAGCTTGAATGTCTGGAAGTCAGCCCACATGCTTTGAGTCTATCCTATCCTGCTCGGTGCTTTTTATCTGGAATTCTCCCAGGAGGCTCCAGTCACTTGTTCTCCTTGTCCAACTCAGATGTGTTAGGGCAGCTGAGATTGCTCCCAAAGATAAGTACACCCAAGATGTTTCTGAGATTTGTTCTTGTTGATTCTTAGTACGCATGTCCATGACGGCCCACTTACGCCATCAGCCAGACCCATCAGAATAGGGGGATGGAAAAGAGAAACACTAACGCCTCCCCATGCACTTGGTGCTCCCCACAGGCACCCCTGTGCACGTGATGTGGGGTAACCACAGCAGAAGACTGTTTGCGTGGGCCCTGTGAGTTGTGTATGCTCAGTGTCTCTCTTATACCTGCTGTTGTGTGTTCTCTTTCTCGCCCTTGTTTGCCATGTTTTTCTTCTCAGTGTCTGATTGAACTTTTAATAGAGAGGCCTTTATCTTAGGAGCAAGTCTGGGTCCTCACTGGACTCCCTAGGCCTCCTCTGCACCCAGGCCTCCCATCACCACCTCTCCCTCAGCCTCCCTACCCACTCAAGGGAGGAGACCACTCTCCTACACAGTGTTAGTCCCTGGAGTGTTAGGGTTCCTGAGTGCAGATAAAACCCTTTTACATGATCCTCAACACATTTCATTTTCCAACATCAAACATCTACATTCCTTTTTCTCAAATGCTCTCCTGGTTCCTTGTATCCTGAAACCACATCCTTAAATCTGCAAACTCCTTGGTCTGTCTGTTTCCTCAAGTCACAGTCTCTGCCCGTGACCTCCTCATCACCAGCATTTCCATGGACTCTTTTTGTCCCTCATAGAGGGCCTTGGGCTGTCTGCTATTTCTATTAATAGGTTTAACATCATCACAGTCATGGTCAGCAATTTTCTTTATCTATATTCAAACATTCTTCTACATAAATCATCCCATTCCTTTATAGATGTCCTAGAAAACCTCAATCGTTATTGTCACGAAGTTGCCGGGATAGGATTCCAGCAAATTATTGAACCCAAGGATTCCATTTTCTCAAATGGGTTATCTGCACTTTAGTATCTATTCTCTGGAAGAGTCAGAAATTCAGTTCCTAATGAGATAAACAAGCTGTTGACACCTCCCAGCCCAGTGTAGCCAAGACCCCCATGGAGGATGAGAAAGAGTTACTCTGATGTCTCCAGATAACAAGTGCTTCAGATATCCTAGATTACCAGGTTTAGCTTAGCTGAATCTGGGGAAAAGCTTCATTCCCTCTTCCTTTCCTGGGAAGCCTGAATATCTTTTGAGATAAATAACTCCTTGCCAGGACCAAGCTTCATCCTAAGGACCCTCAAGTCTCAGCTGCCATCTCCCAGACCCACAAACTGCAGCTCAGGCTAGATTTTTGGGGGTCTCTCCCTCCCCTCCATCCTCTGTGTCTTCTGTGCACATGCTTTTTTGCTCCCTCTTGCCCCTTCGCCTCCCTTTTTCTATCATGAGATTTAAAGCTAAGTCAAAAAATGAGGAAAGGAAGAGGTTCTAGCATATCTATACATCAGATGAAATATTGGTTCCTTCCTCCTACAGCGTATTTTCTGTTAGATAGAGGATGTGAATTAGCTTTTAATTTATACAAAATTCAGCTTATGGAGGCATCTAAGTCTGGTTCTTGAAGGTAATTGCATATTTGTGTAGTAAGAATTAGGGGAGGTTACTGGTGATCTGATTTATAAAAGGAATTGGCATTCTCATTCTCCAAGAATGGTTGGCTGACAGCATTTTATAATGGTCAGGTAGAAGCTTCTAGAAGGAGAGAGAAGGAGTATTTTGCCCCCACCCATCAGAAGCCTAGCCCAAATCCAAGGGCAAGAGAGCCTCTAGCCATTTGGGAAAATGTAGAGTAGTATGACTTTATTTTACTTAATGCTTTTTGGCCAGTTGATAAGCCACGTTCATGTATGTAACAGAGTTGTGTGTCATATACAAAAGTAACTATAGTAATTTATATAATGTTTCATTTACAGACGTATTTTGATAAATCAATTTCAAATTTAATTGCAGGTCTCTTTAAGCCATTATTATATGTAGCATTAAACTTATGTTTTATCTAATGACAGTGGAGCAAGTGAATCTTTCCGTATATGCACCTCTTGAACTTTTACCTGTTCAGTGAATTCTTGCTCCAGGCTCAGAAAGAAGTCAGCATAAAGAGCCCTCTGACTTGAATACCCAGCCTTTGTGAGAGAAGGTCACAGTTCAGATTGCTTTCTGCCAGTATTGTTTCAGTGGGTGCAGAGCTGCAGCCTGGCTGGGATTACGCTTTTCTTCCTGTCATTTGCTCGCCGTCTCCCCCTGTGACAGTGAACAGCCAGTGAGTCAGCAGCGGTACTAAATCAACTACGGGAAACTGAGATTCCCTCCCACCCGAGCCACCTGCAGACTAGATGAGTACTGTCTCCAAGTGTGTCATCAGAGAGGAATCTGTTATTTTGGAGCACAGGATACATCCCTTCTGTGTAAGAGATTGTGGGACAGGGTGCTTCTGCTCTTTAACCATTTGTGTCCTCCCTTTCCAGGTTCCTTTCAGTGCTACCATGTCCCCAGTCCGCCTGCATTCCTCCAACCCCAACCTTTGTGCAGATATTGAATTTCAGACCCCCCCTAGCCACCTCACAGACCCTCTGGAAAGTTCAACGGATTATACAAAGCTTCAAGAAGAGTTTTGTCTAATTGCGCAGAAAGGTAACAATAAGTGTAATGTGCCCTTTATAGCGGCTCTCTTCCTTGATGGGAAGTTGCCTTTCATTCTCTTACCCTTGTCTAGGTGGTCATGGTGGCAAGGTCAAATGGTTCGTATACTTATTGCAGTTCTATAGATAAATCACAGTGGGATATGATGACTGCCTCCTGGGAAAATGCACATCATAGGTTTCAGTTTTGACTGAGGAAAGAAAGTATTATTGAGGGTGAGTAAAGGCAGAAAGACTAAAAGGGGTGTTATCTTTGATGATGTTCCTCCTACTGCCTTCAGGCCTGACATTAGGGTTTTAGGTCATCATAAATTAAAATTTGCTTTTTCTTCACTCAGAGAATATTAGGGTAATGGGATTATCTACTTATTCTCTGAATTTGCAGAGTCAAACACTTAGGGAGAAAAATAAGATATTATGGTAGGCAGACAAGCCCACAATACTATTCAGCATCTGTTTTTTTATCATGTCATACATACTTGTCAATTAGCAGATTCTGTTTGAAACCTTTTTTTTTTTTTTTTAATTAAATGACACTCACTGATTTTACTTTACAGTTTGTGGGTAAGGAATCAAGAGGGCTCAGCTAAGCAGTTCCTCTGTCCTCCGTGGCATCAGCTGGACTCCCTCTCTGGTATTCAGCTGGAAGCCTGGCTGAATGGTTCAAGGGGGCTTCACTGGCACTTTGGTTGGACAGCTGGGAGGCTGCACACAACTCTGTCCCTCTGCCCTCCCCTTCCAGGGCAGCTCAGGGCTCCAAGTGGAGTGGACTGCAATGGAAGTGGCCAGCTCTGGGTCTGGAACATTGTCCCTTCGCTTCTAGTCCAGATTAGAGGGGAGTGGACATCCAGCCCACCTTGGAGTCTCTTTTTTGATGTTAAATGTTCAGTAAGTCATGTTACAGAAGCTCAACTGCTGCCATCAGGCACAGGGAGCAGGAGAGTGGAGAGCAAATGGACTGGACAGTCTTGACCGTGTTCGCCAGGAAGAGCCACAGCTCCTAAATTAATTCCCTCCCCCTAATGCTAAAGTATCTAAATTTCAGCCACTGAAATTCATTTCTTACCTTATAATAGTGCCTCCCCAGTCATTGTCTTTTGAAATTGTAATCTTTAGGAGAAAGACATTGTGTTGTTTTCAGTCACTAACACCTTATTATGAATTTTTCACATTTATTTCCTCTGGGGCTGCTGGCAATAGGTTATAAAATATTCTTGAAAATGTGTGTTAAGTGGAACATCTCAAGTACCACCCCCCATAATATTCAAAAGCCTAGTGACTTGGGAAAAGAAGAGATGCACACTGAGGGTATTTCTGAGAAAGCTGAAGTCAACAAAAATGCATAGTCTCAAACCATCAGCAAGGATGTGCTCCCAGAGATTTCTTTAATTCCACCATCCTGAAGCAGCTAAAGTAATCTTCTCCCCCAACCCACCTTTTTTTTTCGACTGATTTTTCAGTTGAGATTCTGTAAGCCCAACTCTCTTTCACCTGTTTTACTCCTTGAACATTTTTATTACGTCTTAGCCGGATGCTAATCATGTCATTAGACTAGAACAATGCTGAATTATTTATTTAACAGCGTAGATTTATGATCAGGAAGCCAGTAACTTTTGCTTTTAATGCGAGATTGTAGGAACAGGTAAAATGAGGCAACAAATGTGTAAATTAAATATAGCACAGCTTCTAAAGGAAGATGGATAAATTTGAAGGTAGCCCCAGGAAAGCTTTATGTATTTGGTTGCACTCCTGAGGCTTTTAGGTAATCCAAGTTTTAACAGACTTGTAAAGCCTTTGTTGAAACAGCATATTTTCTTTTCAGCTGTGCTTGGGGGAAAAGATGGCTTTTATATGACTATTGAGTGAATTCTTTAGGAGAAATTATGGATTTTGAAATGAATGAATCCACTTTTAGAGCTGCTAGTTGGGTTAATGTATTTCAGCTATCAAGTTATTACCTTAAAATTGATGACAACTGGAACGTAGCACATAAATCAGTGAATTGTACATTCTTTATGATCCCATTACTTTTCCCGTTTAATTCTGGTCACTATTTTCTGCTACATTTTTCCACTGCTTTTGAAAATAACCTTTCTCTTACAAGGAAATCCCTATTTTAGAAGACTTTACATTTTGCAGAAACTGTTACTATAAAGAAAAGAGTTGGAAATTCAACATTTTTGTGTTTCAAAATTAAAGACTGCCAGACATACAAATGTCTGTTGTTAGGTATGCAGAAATGAGGGTGGAGAGTGTTTTTAGTTGCCTTTATTTTGTTTTACTTTATTTCCAGCTTTATTGAGATAAAATGAACATGTAACATTGTATAAGTTCAAGGTATATATGTTGATTTGACACATACTTATATATTACAAAATAATTACTACCATAGGATAGCTAGTATCTTCAACATGTCACATAATTACCATTTCGTTTTTGTGGTGAGAACATTTGAGATCTACTCTCTTAACAAATTCAGGTAAATAATACGGTGCTGTTAACTATAACCATCCTGCAGATTAGATTCCCAGAACGTATTCATGTTATAACTGGTAGTTTGTACTCTTTGAAAGTACTTTTGACATCATGATGGTTTTGGCTGAGAAAGTACTGCAAGTGTTATTCTTAAGACCAAATCATTTCAACAAAACAGAAATAGAGTCACAGATGTAGAAAACAAAGTTATGGTTACCAGCGGGGGAAGAGGGAAGGGATAAATTGGGAGATTGAGATTGACATATCCACATTATTATATATAAAATAGGTAACTAGTCAGGACATATTGTATAGCACAAGGGATGCCACTCAGTACTCAGTATTGACCTATATGGGAAAAGAATCTAAAAAATAGCAGATATATGTCTATTTATATAACTGATTTACTTCTCTATACAGCAGAGACTAACACAACATTTTAAATCAATGATACTCTGATAAATATTAAAAAAAAAAAGACCAAATCATTTCCTACCACAAAGAGAACTAGCTCCAACTTCTAAAACAGCTGTTTGATTTATATTTGCAAGATTCATAAAATGCCCTTTTTTGGATGCACACTTTGGGGTGATAATTTGATAGTTCTAAATTATTTGCATGAGACTTCATTGTACACATAACTGCTCAAATATTATCATCAACTGTGGCAGAGTAAAACTTGTTCCCTTTTCCTTCTAAGAATTATAGGTTAGTTTCTAAGTATTAAAATTTAAAAATTGGTATTTTATATGCTGCTTCCAAGTCTTCGTTGACTTATCTGGTACGAAATGCTAAAACTTTCATCCTGATTAATTACCATTCCCGTATTTGTTTTGTATTTAGATATTCTGGTAGAGTCCATTTTAAGGCTGACTTTCAATTAGACTGTAACATAACCTTTCCAGAAAACATTCACAAATGAGTTACAAGTGCTGAGAAGTTTATAATTCTGTTATTTTTCTGGATCCATTTGATCCTTGTCTCTTACTTTTCTCCCCACACAGTGCATTCTCTTTTGAAGTCTGCGTTTAATAGCATAGCTATAGAGAAGGAGAAGCTGAAGCAGATGGTTTCTGAGCAGGATCACAGTAAAGGCCACAGCACGCAGATGGCGCGACTCCGCCAGTCACTGTCGCAGGTAAATGAGTGTTTGTATCATTCTCAGGACGCATTCCTAACCGTCCAAGCCAGCGATGGGGGTGGAGGCAGTCCATCATGGGAATGACACATCTGTCTGAATTTCCCCCAATCCATCACAGTGTCACTATTAAACTGTATCACTTTTCTTCCAAAAGATATCAAGGTAAGAGTGACAATCAACCAAACTTGCTTGCAAACATAATTTCTTTTTTGGCTGATTTTAATGCCCCTCTGTTGTCTTATAAGGCCATCCCTGGTTTAAAAAACTAATGCATTTATACATGATTTACCTACACATCTAAACTGTGTTCCAGACTATGTCCAATCCAGCGTCAGACATAATCTACCAGATCTTCCACTTAGTATTTTTCCTACTTATGATGCATTTTAACCTGTTGAAAACTACTGATTACTATTACTTTTTTTTTTTCCTTTTTTGATTTGCACTCTTAGGATTTTCTTCCTCTCTATGTTCCCTGAATCTAGACTCTACGATTTCAGTATATATTTTACACTATAATATGTTCTAGACTCTAAAATTTCAGTATATATTTTACACTATAATATGTATTACTTAATATATATTATATTGATCTTATTAATACTAATCAAATCCCTATCTATTTCAAGGTTGTAATTTCTGTTAAAAATCCTTTAAAACTACACTTCTGCTTTCTTAAAACTGACCACTTCCTCTGAAATATTTTCTTCACTTCGTCTATAAATGCACCTTTAAAATTTCCTTTAAGACTTCAATGTTGTTATTGATTTTGTGTGAGAACTCAGTGATTACATAAAATATTGTTCACTTCCTGGTGCCTTGGATCAGAGCGAAGGACCAAGCAAATCCTGGGTAAGTGGTTTCCATGTGGATCAGCTCCTGCTTGAACAGTTTTCCTCAGTTCCTGCAAATTAGACTTAAACCGTCTCACCATGTTTTATGTACCTGAACTGTCAGCTTCTTTTCAGTGTTGAGTTTCATGTTACTGAATGCTGCTGTCTGGGCCACACTTTCTGCTGTTTGCCATGAAACACTGTCAGTTGCGGCACATATGCTGCTTGGAAACTCAAGAGCCTGCGCATTCAAAGCGGCAGCTGGGTGCCAGTTTGCAGAGGGCTTCCTTCACAAGCACACTTTAATGGTCTGCCCTGGCCTGATCTGTCATATATCTGTTGAACACCTTGTCCATCTTAATGGATCTACTGAATCATGACCCTAAAAAGGATCATAAGTCAGAAAGATCAAAATAGTGGCTAGTAAGCATCTTGTATGTCATCTTGCAAACGTGTCAAATACACTTTTGTTCCCCTACATGTTGCAGTGTTTTATTCAGATGTACTAATGATCGAAGGCTTAGTGGTATGAAATAAGCTTGTACTAAGAAAAATAAGAAAATGTGCTTGTTTCTTGCTTGCTTGCTTTTTATTCGCTTCTTGGTAAGGCAGAGAATGGGCTTCCCTGGTGGCTAGGCTGGTTAAGAATCCACTTGCAGTGTGGGAGACCTGGGTTCTATCCCTGGGTCGGGAAGATCCCCTGGAGAAAGGAATGGCTACCCACTCCAGTGTTCTGGCCTGGAGAATCCCATGGATGGAGGAGCCTGGTGGGTTACGGTCCATGGGGTCACAAAGAGTCAGACATGACTGAAGCGACTGAGCAGCAGTAGCAGCATAGAGTTATACCCTATCCACTAGAGAATTCCATGTTTCCAGTTCTGTGTTACACAGCATTTTAGCTGTGTTTACATCCTTCTGTCTGTATATACCTTCCCATTGGATGGGATCATTTTCTCCTGAGCTCTAGGGCTCAGGAGAGAAGCCCAAACTGGAGAGAAAGATGTGGATATCCCAGTATCTTGGTGAATTTATAGCTATTGATAAATTGTGTTTTCAGTCAGAAGAAAAGAGGTCGGGGTGCTGCCATAGTGAACATTAGTATTTAAAAGACAAGCTGAAAAAAGAAAAGAGAATCCTTTGATGGAAAGCCAGGGGAAACCACTGACGAATTTACATAGCAATGACCACTGAGATCAAGAAGAAAGAGTTTTGATAATTTCGAGAATGAAAAGGTTAACAGGATCTGATTTAGCAGTAAATGATATATGGACTGAAAGTCAGCCTTGAAATTTCACAGTCACCTCAGTTTGTTTGTATCATAAAGGGAAAGAACTAACAGATAAGGAGACATTGAAGATAGGAAACAATTAACTGATGTAGCCATCCTGGTTGGCTAGCTCTATTATTCTCACTGTGCCTCTTCAAATATAGGATTTAGGATTGAACAAGATATGAAACAGCTTGAGTATATTGAGACAGCTGTTCTGAGTATGTTTTTATATTAATATAATTTCACATTACAGTGTGATTTCAGGTAGCCTAAAGACATCGTTGATCCTTTTTCAAATGTCATCAGTTAGAACCCAGGTTTTTTTAAATAAATGATTTCCAAGCCAAATCTCCTCCTAGAAAGGGAAGGAGAGAGACTGTTTAAATAACTTCTTAGATTAGTCTGACATTTTGGAACTTATTTTTTATTTGACATAAGTCCTATTTGATATATGTCTAATGGTTAAAATGCTGCTTTTCTATAAAGCTTTTAAATATAACAACTTGGCAAATTCCATCATCCTTTTAGAAGGCACATAGCATAATAAAATATATAACATTAGCATTTTTCACTACCTGCTCAGCATAAATTGTTACCTGCCTTGAGTGTGTAATGATTTGCAAGGCTGAACAGTGTAATGAATTTCTCTTCTATAGTAATATTTCATCCCTGATCTATAGGTATACAGAGACATGCATAATTCTGGTATTTTACTCCCATGAAGCTTTAAAAGCAAACTTTTACACCTGAAAGGCAGCATAGATGTTGGATTTACATCTGTAGGACAGGGTATTTTATGTGGCATCTCTCCTTTTATAAATGACTTGATTTCACGTCAGCTATAATTTTGTGTACTAAACACCAAAATCAAATAATACATAATAAGACTATGTAAACTCAGCACCCCAGATTCCTGTAGTAAAAGACTCAGCGTGACTTGAGTCTGTCTTCAGTGCATTACACTTGTCACTGTTACTAGTTTGATTTCTGACTCCAGAGTTTGTGCACAACTTGTGCTAAATGCTTTGGGTTTTGAGTTCATACAAGTGTGAACAGGACAATGATTCTTGTACTCCATCTACAATTACTATATTTCATTAAATCAGTATGGCATTCATTGTTCAATATGCCATCATTCTGTGCACTACTAAGAAAGAAAACACCACTTTCAGTGAAACTGGCCAGTGCTTCAGAGGTGTTAGTTTTGAGAACTGTGCATCTTAGAATCAGTGAAATGTGGTATGTTATGGGAATGTAAGCAAAAAATTGGCTTATGGCACATGGCAGCATAATTAAAATCCAAGGCATAGTATTTACCATCCTTCCTGTCTACAACATTTTATACATCCAAAATAAATATTCTATGTTAGAGTAAATGTTTTAAATATATTTGTTCCTGAATTTCACAGTTCCCTGAGAGTTGGCCAAATTTGTTTATGAAGATATTCTTCATAGAATCCTTTACATTTTTTTTTTTAGCTATCCAGTAACTTTAAATCAGTTTCATTTTGGGCATAATTTGATGATGTTTATTTAAAACCTTCAAAGTGTTTTATGCTTTGGTCCTTTGGTTCATGGCTGATATGCGTAATCTAAGGGAGTAACGCTGACTGTAGAAAACGTATGCACATAAACATTCATGGCAGCTTTATTTGTTCTAATAAAAATCAGTAACAACATCATAAGTGCCCGATAGTAGGAAAATAACCACTTATTTCACAGCTAACTAAAATCACATTTGTGAAGAGTTTGCAACATAAAATAAATGTCTGTGTACCAAGAATAAATAGCAAAGGATGTACAGTATGTTCCCATTTTTGGGGATTCCCATTTTTTAATGTGAAAAATGCATAAGAAAAAAACTAGAAAGAAATAGACCAAGCTACCAAAAGTCGGTTGATTGAGTAGTAAGATATAAATTTTTAGAAATATTTTTCTTCTTTTTTGCATTTTCCAAATACACTATCTTAGTATTTGTTTATTTTAAAATAGAAAACAAGGTGATTTTTGAGAGCTAGCCATGATTTGATTCTTGATAACTCTAGCTTTGACAGTTGGCATGCTTACATCCTCACTCCTTTTGAACCAGTTTTGCTTTTATCTGAAGAGTTTAAATCTTCCCAGAACCCGCAGGTCCGTTCAGTAGAATGTATTTGCTATGCCAGACTCTCCCCGACTCTAAGGTAGATTCTCACCCATTGTCTGCCTGGGTGGGAAAATGGTAGTTAATAGCCAAGGAAGTGAGGATTTGGGCAATTCATTCTGACTCAGAACTTCAGGATAGTACTTCCTTCATAGCTTGGTCAGGAATGCTGTGTTTCGTGGGTATATGGCACTTGAGTATGTATGAGGTGTGGGAAAGTGAGCGTGCCTTGTGGAGAGTTTGTGCAGCAGCCTGAGCTCGCTCATGAAAGCGAGTGTGAGACTTCCTAAAGAATCCAGGCATGGTTCCTGAGCCGAGGCTGCTTCCCGCCGCTAGGCCTCGGTCCCATCTGCCACTCCTAGAGCAGTGTCACTCCTCGCAGGTTTCCATGGCTTTCTTGCTCACGGGCTGGCGCCAGTGGCTGGCGACCTGCCTCCTTTTCCCTCGCCTTCCCACCGTACAGGCTCCTTGGCTGCTTTCTGCGTGTTGTTCCTGCCATCACCTGGACTCCTCTGTGTTAACGATCACCAGTTGTGAGCTTCAAGGGTGGAAGTCACAAATGTGGTCCTGAGTCCTCATGGTGCCTGGTTGTAGCCACCTCCCACTGCGGTCTGTGTGACCAAGGCAAAAGGCGGAGCCGCCCTGGCAAGGCACACACAAACAGGCTGCTGCATGCTATGCGTCTGCTTACACTTCCCACCCTCGGGGTTGCCAGAGTTGGAATAGTACTTATTTCCGGGATTTTTTGTGCTGTGTAACAGCATTTTTCTACCACTGCATATATATGATGAACACAGTATTTCTTTAATTTTCAGCTCATGTCCTACTGATATTAGCAGCTAGAGGCTACCGTGTGGTGCCTTCACACACACCTGTAGGCAGGATCACATTTCATGAATATTAGATGAGATGAGAGATTACATGGGAGTTTAACTTTCTTAAATATCCAGAGCAAGCAATTCTGCAAGTTTCCTTATGAATGGAAAACGTGTTTTAAACTCCCACCTGCTGGGGAAAAAAAAAAATTACTTGTCCTTGCCCATGAGTTTTTGTGGGGTTTTGTTAACTTTGTTCCTGGGCAGCAGAAGGTGTTGTCACTTTGGAGGAACCCTTAGGTGAGGTTTGTGTGAAACCCTGAAGTCATGAATGTGATTCTGCCATTAAAACCATCAAACAATGTACAAGGCCTCCTACTTCCAAGACAGCAAAATATATCTGGGTCCAATTATATCAGTAACTAAGATGACTTTCAGTACACTTGTGGACAGAAAAACAATGAAAGAACAAATAAGCATATATAGTTGCAAAGAATAGGAGGAGTGAGGCAGTATTTTTTTTTTCAAATTTCAACTGTTTGAGATTTTGTTCCAAGAAAAAGATCCTGAGCACTTTTGCAGAATGTAAAGGTACTGGGAAGCACATGATTTATTTACTAAAAATGTAATCACCTTTTTTCTCACTAACACATCCCTGTTTGCTCAGTGAACTGGACACATATATTCACCTGTCTGCAATGTAATGACGGTAGGATCTGTGTCCACCTTTAATCCATCAATATCTGACAGCCCACAAGACCAAATGTATTGTTTTACACGTATTTTACAGACTGGTTCTAAAGACTTTAAATGAAAGCCAAAAGCTGTGAGTGAAGAATTTTCTCCTTGAAAAGAGAAAATCGAGGGAATTCCCTGGTGGTCTAGTGGTTAGGACTCAGCACTCTGACTCCCAAGGCCCTGGGTTTGATCCTTAAGCAGGGAACTAAAATCCCATAAGCTGGACAGAGTAGCCAAAAAAAAAAGCTGAGCAGAAAGGAAAGAGGGGAGACTGTTCTATGCTCCATGCTCAAGAACTCTGCACCGCTCAATACAAGTGTGAAGTTTAGCCACTTTGTCATTTATCCCGGGTGATTGAATAGGTACAAATTTAGAGTTAGGCTGTTGTATCTGTGTGTGTATCAGTTTAGTGTATTCATTGACTCCTTATGAAGAAAAGCAGAATCCTCACTCCCTGGGGCAGCTTCACTCTTCAGTAAGTCCTGACATTTATCTTCCATTCTGAAATATTCACTTCCATCTTCTCATTGCTAGATTTAATGGGAAGGAAAGGAGCAGTCCAGCTTTTCACTGGGCTTTGTCCTCACAAAGGTCTCTTACTTGAGACTCGGTGCAATCTATTCAGCTACATGTGTCTTCTGTATATGGAACAGATTTCCATGCACTGATGTGATCCAGGAGCCTCTGTCCCCAGGGCCCCTATAGGGAACCCATGTTTATGTAAATATGTTCCCTTTCCACCACACACGCTAAACTGGGGTACAGCAGATGGTGTTTCACTGATGCTGATTCAGGGTGTGTTAAGAATCATGAGATGCAGACAGCTTGGTTTCCTTTCTGTGGTATGCTCTTTATCATGCTTGTCAGTGTCTACACTGTCCAGGGAAGGCAGCTTTGGTCTACACTTGAATTAGTTCTGCTGTACTGTCACAGGTATTAATTATGTGCTCCTAGAAAATGGAAACACAGTGACTGTTTTCTTTCACCAGGTCAAAATATAGCTCTATGAAATATAAAGCCAGTTCATTGTTCATTCCATTTACAAATAATTTATAAGACATCTGGCTTTGAAACAACATCCAAACTTTAGAAACTGGAACCAAAAAGGAAAAAAAAAAAAAAAAAGAATCAATAGTTTTTATCCTAGGGTATAAAATGTTATATGTATGTGGTGGTAGACTGGACTTGGATATAGTGGGCCTGACTATAAAGGAGAGAAAATTCCATGAATCAATTTTATGAAATCCTTGAACTCTTTCAACCCACTAATCTACTAAGTAGTAGTCTTATATTGCGAAAAATGAATGCCTTAATTCTAAGGCATTTCTTTCCTTCTTACTAGGGGGATCTGGCCTATGGTGGCTCCAAAAGTTACAGCTAAAAGCATCCTAGACTTTGTCTAAAGTGTACCTGTGTGCTGGTTCTGCTTTATGTTTGCTCAATAACTTGAAATTACATGTGCGGTTTTTGTTATTTTAAGGCACTCAACCAGAATGCTGAACTAAGGAGCCGGTTGAACAGAATACATTCAGAATCTATTATTTGTGATCAGGTTGTTAGTGTAAATATTATTCCTAGCCCTGATGAGGTAAGATTCCTTTTTAAAAGATATAGAATACTTACTTTGTAGCATGTACACCTACTGCATATTTTTATTTATTTTCATAAGGTTCTTTCACTACTAATACTAATTCCCGGCATAAATCTTGTGTTGCTGACAGTTCGATGTTCTTTGGAGTGAAGGATATACATGAGCTTGACATCATTTATTGTTGGTCATCGGTTGTCTATTTTTATTTATTCCTGTATTCATCTCATGCTACTGATTATTTAATTTATGTATACTCCAGCTTGTGACTTTTCTGTCACTCTTCATTTGAAATATTCATTATCATTAATGGTCCATGAAATGTTGAAACAAACACTTTTAGCAGAGAAGGTGCTAAATTAAAGTTTTCTAAAGGTTTGTTTTAAAAGTTCTGTCTAAGAAGAGAAGTCACCTGACCTTGCTAAGAAAATATTATTAGTGCTGCTACAGGTCCTGGTGATGATGCTAATAATGAATGCTTAACACGTGTCAAGTGAATGCTTACCATGTGCTTGGTACTGCTAACCCACTTGACATGTGTTATCTCTTTTGATACCCCCAACAACTCTCTGATGTAGGTGCTGTTATTATTCCATTTTTCAGAAGAATTTTTGAAAAAACAGTAAGAGGATAGGAGAACATTCAGTATTTGGACTTAACATAAGTGTGTAGCCAGTGGCTCAGACGATAAAGAATCTGTCTGCAATGCAGGAGACCCAGGTTTAATACCCAAATCAGGAAGATCCCCTGGGAAGGGAATAGCAACCCACTCGTATTCTTGCTTGGAGAATTCCAGGGACAGAGGAACCTGGTGGGCTAGAGTCCAAGAGTCTCAAAGACTCAGACACGACTGAGCAACTAACATGTTCATAAAATTATTATTTTTAGCCAGGAGAATTTGTACTTTCAACAGTAATACATGTAACAGGTGAGAGTTTTAACTAATGGTAAGGCCATATTTGCACCAAACATTTTTTTTCTAGAAATCTCTAAGTGTAAGGGTTCTGCTATCTAACTGCTTAAGAAATACCATTCCCAGACAGCTTCTCTTGGATGTAAGTTACTGAACCAGTGTCCATCCACCTCCATGGGTCCTGTGATCTCTGATTACACTTATGCCCCCTCAACTGCCCAGAATCTAGAATATTTCTAAAATTTTATCAATTAAAAATTAGTTGACAGTCTCAGTTTGAATCTTCTTTTCAATTTAAAATGTGTACTAAATGTACTAGATGTTTAATATGTATAGTTTTCTTACCTATTTTTCTGGTTGCAACTTAAATTGCTTTCTTGAAAGCAATATCATTTGCTATCATTGTATGAATAAAAATACAGTTTGAAATAAGGTTCACTACTCTAGTCATATGTTTCATTGGCTAAAATTCATGATCAAATTGGAAAGTGACTTTTTATATCAATATATTCTGTCTCAAAAATTAGTTTTATAGAATGTTTTCTTAGCATATTGCTAGTGGTTTCTAAAAATACTTTTTGAGTTGTAGTATACTGGTTAGAATATGGCTAGTAATGACAGGCCAAAGCATATGGCAAGGAACTTGTCCCCACAGTCAATTCAGGGCATTTTGGGGGCTCAATCTGTTATTCAATCCACTAAATGTCAATTGAGCATAGATTTAAAATCTACTCACCTTTTGTCTCCACTTTTGGATTCTTCAGGCATATTGGAAGGAAACTTACGCAGTGGTCATTACTCAGTTGCAAGTAAAAATCGCTTGTGCTCACCAGTCCTTTAGCATATGCTGTGAATTTTTCTAGAGATCTGGCTAGTACTTCATTGCCTAATTTGAACAAATAGCCATTCATACGCGGGAAGAAAGTGATCACACCATCTACTTTTCTCTCCTGTAGGCTGGTGAGCAAATCCACGTCAGTCTCCCCCTGTCACAGCAAGTAGCCAATGAGAGCCGCCTCTCCATGTCAGAATCTGTCTCTGAGTTCTTCGACGCCCAAGAAGTGCTCCTCTCTGCAAGCTCATCAGAGAATGAGGTAAGGTTCCTGGATGCATCAACCCCAACTGCTTCTGACCATGAGTTAGGTTAAAGAAAGTCAGACTTTAGAACTTCGTTTTAACATTATAATAAGATGTCCAAATAGTAGCAAAGCCAAAGCATGCAAACTATATGGATTCCATTTACTGAGCCCTTAGCCTTCTGGACACCAACTCAATACTCTTAAATTTGATGAATAAAAAGAAAGAATCAAGATTTATTCTGATATACCTGTACAGTTCATTTTTCAGGGTAAACAGATGATAACAGCTCTTTATAGAAGGAGACTAGCTAATAAATGTAAAAACAATGAGAGCATAAGAAAAATACCATTCTTATTTGTACATACAAACACACATCTTTGCTAAAGACTGAATTTGAATTTAGCTAGCATAACATCTAACATATATCTAGTTGAATAATTATGGCTTCTGGAGGTTACCAGCGGCTACCATGAGGCTTCCCTGGTGGCTTAGTTGGTAAAGAATCTGCCTGCAGTGCAGAAAACCTGGGTTCAATCCTAGGTTGGAAAGATCCCCTGGAGAAAGAAATGGCAACTCATTCCAGTATTGTTGCCTGGGAAATCCCATGGATAGAGGAGCCTGATGGGCTTCCAGCCCATGGGGTCACAAGAATCAGACATGACCGAGCGACTAAACCACCGCCACCACTGGCTGCCATTAAAGATTTATTGGATTGCTTGTCATGCTCATGAATCTTGGCATGGTCTTGGTCAGGTTGCAGAAATTCTTTTACTGAAATTTAGTCAAGTACACTTTGAATTTTTTCTTTTTTGGCGTGAAAGAAGCAGCCAAAACTCTTTCCTACGCAATTGTTTAATTTTGTCATTTGAGATTGAAATCTGTAATGCATTTTTACAAAAAGGGAATGAAGTAATTAAGTAAGTGTTAGTTGTTCAGTCATGTCTGACTCTTTGTGACCTCATGGACTATAGCCCACCAGGCTCCTCTGTTCATGGAATTTTCCCAGCAAGAATACTGGAGTGGGTAGCTATTCCTTTCTCCAAGGGGTCTTCCCGACCCAGGAATAGAACCTGGGTCCCCTGCATTGCAGGCAGATTCTTTACCATCTGAGCCACCAGGGAAGTTCAGAAGCAGATGAAATCACTGATAGATGTTATTTCCATACGCATCAAAAATAGATTGGAAGGAAACATCCTGACAATTAGTAGTAGTTCCTTTTGGACATTTCGTATTACGAGTGATTTTAGAAAATAGAAATAATGAACACATACCACTTTGATATGGAGAAAAATTAAAATAGAATTGTTATATCAGGTACTAAATTTGTTACCACATCAAACTAAGCACCTGCCTCTCCAATTCCAAGTCATAGATTAACAGATTCACAGATATTCCCATTCACAAGGCAGAAACTAGTTTAATTATTCATAGACAATTGATGTTATCAAATGGACAAAATAATCCTGTTTGCTGATCATGTCTCTTTCCCTAGAGGCAAATCTGCCCAGGAAGCGTAATTATGATTAGGAGGTTGGTGAGCAAGGAAGGAATGGGAGCAGGAGAAGTGAGCTGAAGGCTGCGAGGGCCAGGATGTAATTGCTCCAAACTCTCATCTCCATTTCAGAGATGCTCGCCCATGTGGTGGGGAATTAGTGTCTGTGAGTCAGTCTCCACCCTAGGGACCACAGTGCTGGAGACGTGCTCCCAGTATTTCTTTCTTCTCTGATTCTCCCTTTTCTGGGATCCCATTGCTTGTCCTTATTCAAGCAAACTTGACTGTACATTATCTAGGCATTGACCCACCATCTGATGACCTCATACCTTTCTGAGAGCAACCTAATTGCCCTGTGTCTTAAGTTCTTGGGGGCACATCTGCCTGGGTGCCCAGTTGTCACATGCACCAGCCACTGGCAAGACAGAAATGAAGATGTGAGGTGGGTTATTGTATGGGTCCAAGCAAGGTGGTGGTGCCGCCACAGGGAAAGAGTGAGCCCATTGGCCAACAGAGGGGCAAGGCAGTAGAGGACAGAGGCGCATGGAGATGATCCATTCATGTTAAGGCACTGTGAACTTATCAGACCTCTCAGCGGAGGTACCCAGCAGCCTTTTGGATATTCAAGTCTACAGCTCAGGAAGAATGCAGGTCTGAAGAGAAACCAGGCTTTGGCTTGGGATCCACCTAACCTGTGAGACATTGCCATCTGGGTGCTCCACAGAATCTCTAATTCAGCATGTCCAAATGAAGTAATTAACAACCCCCTTACACGTGCGTGCACACGCGCACACACACACCCCCCAAGGGAAAAAACACAAGCCTACCTCTACTTCTCATATTGCCTTTCTAAGTACTTTTCTACCCAGTGTTCACATCAAGTACCTGAATTTCCTCAGGACTTCCCTTCACTCCTCTGCCTTCCTACCACCCACCACCCACATTGATTTACTCATCAGGTTCTGTATTCTGTCACCTAAATAATCTCAGATACATATGTTTTCCTAAGAAGAGCTTCACTGCCACTCCTCCCATTCAATCCTGCATCAGCTCCCACCTATATCACCCTGTTCATCTCCATAACTAGCTTTCCTGCCTGCTTTCTTTACGCCTTGAATCCATTTCCACTGGGCAGCCTGGTTAACCTTTCCAAAATGCAAATCTGATGGTGTCTCTATTCCCCAGTGTTCCTAGGATGACGCTAAACTCCTTAGCTACCTCACAGAGACTCATAATCTGTTCTCAGCTGCAGCCTCTTGGAACCTCTGTTTTTTTGGAGCCATCCAGAGGCCAACGGAGCACTTCCTGGAGTTGATAGTTTACTGCAGACACCCCCTGTCCCTTGCTGATACAAGAGGAGTAAATGTCTCCTACAACCCACATGGGAAAGAACTGAACTATATGTGTGTTCCTTGCAACTGTATCTTACAAGTTTTCATAAAATGCCTGTTTTTTTACTCAGATCTCTTCCCTTTATCACAGCACTCAGTCTTAAGTATTTGAAGAGGCTGGACCAGGAGATAAGCCCAAGTGACAGACACCTCAGTGTTCTCAAGGTTGCTCTTCCCCTTTGTCTGAGACTTGTTCCTGAGGCAACTCCGTCTGCCCAGGTTTCTGAGTTCCCTTGTGATGAGATGCCCCCGGAAGGCTCCTCGAGTCTCCATACCACAGACTTGGCCAGCCCACCTGGTTGGTTCACTTTTTGCGTGAGAATCTAGTAGCAGCTGCAGGATGGGCTCAACTGCACATTCTACATGACAGCTGGCAAAGGCTGTTGGGCCTCTGTGTTGCCACCCACCCTGGTTGGCACACTTCCAGGGCCATGTGGTCAGATTGCTCACTCGCTTCAGTCTACTCAA
Organism: Bubalus bubalis; assembly: GCF_019923935.1. NCBI lineage: Eukaryota > Metazoa > Chordata > Mammalia > Artiodactyla > Bovidae > Bubalus > Bubalus bubalis. The sequence goes on along the minus strand of NC_059158.1, from coordinate 70,647,676 downwards.
AAGTCCCCTTCTGAGAAGCCTGCCCTGGATGCCCTGGCTACACCGCAGAGCTGCCATTTCCTCCTTGCCCCTGACCTTTCGCTTGCCTGGTCCCTTCTGATTTTTTCCATAGTGTTTATCACTATCTAACAGAATATATATTTCATGTTTATTTTGTGTCTCTCCCACTGGAGTGAGGGAAGAGATTTAAGCACTCTGTTCTCGGCACTAGAACATTCTTGTGAGCCCAGAACTCAGAAAATATTTGCTAACTGAATGAAAGAAGGAATGCATAACACCTCACACATGATTAATCTGAGAATCCTGTGCCTTAGCTGTCTTATATTAACATTTTCTGGGACTGAGAGAAAATTCTCTATGTGTTTCATTTAATTAATGTACAACCTCTTTTTTAAAAAATGCTCTTTCTTATTTCCAGAATGATCTCCTTCTTTGTCTCTACTGTTAAATGTGTTTCTGCAATGCTGAATGGTTGCATTTTTCTAGTCACATTTAGAAAAAAATATTTCCTAAATTCTTTTGAATCCCAAACCCCTTAAAGAGAAATATTTGGCTCCAAGACTTCTTGATCATGGGAGAGAAAGTAAATCTATATTAATCATTTTATTATAATACTGCAGAGTATTATCCTGTATCCTTATATACGGGATAACATGAGTGGACCACAGCCAGCCTGCCAAGCCTTAGCTACTGCTCACACATGCGATAATATAGATCTTATTAAAGACCCACTGTAATTGTAGAATTATTTTATATTCTACACAGATCTTTCTATGTGGACATGGATATTGGACCATTTCTGTCATGTATTAGTTTGAGTGAAATTAGACATTGAAGAGGATAGACTGTTTATAGCTTCTAAACGTTCATGTAGTAAACATACATGCAATATGAATCAGGTTGGGGCAGGCATTTATTTCTGCTAACATCACTGGATGTGATGAGCTTTTTTCAGAGTAATCACATGAAAGAGTTTGATTTGCTTTTTATTTCTATCAAGGTTCAGAGTGTGGCTTTCATGGGCCTGAAGGTTTAACCTTCCATTTTGTTACAGTCATGGAAGAGTGGAAGCCTGCTGCAGTGGGAAAATAAGAAGTCAGAAAAAGACTTTATTGTCAATTTGCCATCTTTATGGCCTTTCTCAGAGTACAAAAGCAAAACCACAGTTGTTCATTTATGCATAAAATCATTCTGCCTATAATTCTATCTCCTTAAGTGTATCAACTCTTCCCAACTCTATTAAAAATATCAGCAATAAATTCAGAAATTGTAAAGGCAAAGGCTGATTGTTTTTATTATATACAAATTTTAGAACCTTTACCTGACCATAAAATGGCACAAGCAACATTTGAAAAGAAATTGCAAACTAGAAAAAAAAATGCAGTTTATATGAAGAGCTGAAAAATGTGTGAAAGAGAGTTTCACTAAAGATGAAGTTCAGACTTCATAGAAATAGATCTTTTATGTGTGTTAGGTAGATAGATACTAATGTAGATTGATAATGTGTGGTGTTTAAGTCGGGGAGAGATGGGTGCTCTCATATACTAATGTTGAGAATAAACTAATATAGTACAGTCTTCCAGGAGAGCAGTTTGGCAACGTAGGGCTGAAGCCTAAGAGTGACTCATTTGCCCCAGCAATTTCACTTCTGGGAATAAATCTTAATGAAATTGCCAGGCACATTCACAGAAATATGTTTCCAAGGTTGTTCATCCAAGTATTGTCTGTAAATAATAAAAAATTGGATGCCACATGAACATTGGTTAAATTCTTTGTGTTATGTAAGTATCTGCCATTAAGTAAAGATGGAGAGCTGTTTTCGTGAGAATGGGAGTATATTCAGAACACTATAAAATAGCATGTAAACCCATCTGCTTTTTCAGTATCTAAAGATAGATGTATCTGTGTGTTTATATAGGCATTTTGAAATTGGGAGTAAAACTTACAAAATGTTGAAAGTGATTTCTTTTAGGTCACAGGATGGGTGATTTCCATATCATCTGTTTACCTTCATGTAATTTCTGATTTTTTACAATAAGAGTGTTCTGTTTTTGTGTTCAGAAAAAATATAACATTTCCATTTTGAAGACAGTGAATAGGTATCAACAGCTTCCTTGCCTATAGTAAAAATATCAGTTTTCCCATTCCTCTGAATGGCTATACAGTACTTCTCTGTTTTCTTATCTGCTCTGTCTCTAAATCCCCTTAATACATATGTTGCCCTTAATTTTATTCTTATGTGAATCTTGATTTCATTTTAGTTCCATATTTATCTCATGTAGAGAATGGCTTAATTCTCAATTTCTCTGTATCCCTAAATCTTTCTTCCCTGCCCCCAAATTATCTGCCAGATTTTGTCTGTTACACTTTAAATGTGGTTCCCAAATGCAGCTGTACTGCCCGAAATGAACCTTACTGTGGGCATCTTAGTGAAATCAGTCAGTGTTTCTTATCCAGATCTACATAGGATCCTGTTATCTGCGCTCCCTAGGACAAGTTGCAGAGTATCTCCCTGAGAACCAAATATGACTCATTTCCTTGCATTTAATAATTCATTCGATTATATGTGAGGGCTTCCCATATGGCACTAGTGGTAAAGAACCTGCCTGCCAATGCAGGAGACATAAGAAACATTGGTTCAGTCCCTTGGGAAGATCCCCTGAAGAAGGAAATGGCAACCCACTCCAGCATTCTTGCTTGGAGAAATCCCATGGACAGAGGAGCCTGGTGGGCTGCAGTCATTCGGTCACAGAGAGTCAGATACAACTGAAGTGACTTAGCACGTACGCATGCACAATTATATGAAAACCTTTATTTTGACATGAAAAGCCCTTCGCAGTCAGACCTCTTCATCTTTGCCCCATCTTCTGTTACAGCCACTTGACTTCTTAACATTCCTAGAAGAAATGTTTTTCTCACGGTCCTTGCTTTTGTACACCATCCCTTCTTCTTGTGCTTTTTCCCTGCTTCTAACAACTGGGCAACTCTGCATCCTCCAACACCCAGTTAAAATATTATTTCTTCCAGCAATGTTTCCTGACTCCTCTATGGGGATTTGTAGAGTCTCCTTTTTTGCACATTCTTACTGTGTTATACTGAAACATTTCTGGTTATGTACTAGCCTCTCCCAACTTCTCAGCCCAACTTAAGATAGAAAGCTACTTAAAGATAAGAGCTGCTTCCCGGCAGTCCTATATTCTGGCTCATGGGACACCCTAAAGTGTTCATTGCCCTTGTGCCACATATATTTCCCACGATGACCTCTGCTTTCCATTTGAGCAATATCCTGTTGTTTTTAATTGTTTAATTTTTCTGAAATGTCAAGACTGATTGAAAATTCTGATCCTTTCTATGTTCTTCTCTTCCTTAGGCTTCAGATGATGAGTCTTACATCAGTGATGTGAGTGATAATATATCTGAAGACAACACCAGTGTTGCAGACAACATCTCTCGGCAAAGTATGCATCCTTTGAGTTTCGAGGTTGTCCTGTCTACATGCCAAATACAACGCTGATGATTCAATGAACAATCATTTTGGACCCCTTGCTAATTGTTCTTTTTGCAGCTTATTGTTCAATAAATTTTATATTTGTATAATCTGGTAAAAATGGTTGAAAATTTTGTTAGGGAGAGGATTAAGATAAAAAGTTTAGTTCTTGCCCAAACCAAAATTTTGAGTCCTTTGTAATTAAATGTATTTATATTTAGTTTTTTAAATTTTTACTTGTTTAGGACTTCCTTGGCAGTCTAGTGGTTAAGACGGAGCTCCCAAGGCAAGGGGCATGAGTTCAGTCCCTGGTTGGGGAACTAAGATCTCACGAGTCATGAAGCAACACCAGAAAGAACTATACATTGATGTCTTGTGCATTTATCAGCAACCTTGTATTGAAATAATTCCGTTCACTCTTGGGAGAGTTTAAGGAAGGCTTAAGAAATGTATCACAGTCAGAATTATTTGAAAGGGTTCTTTCCCTCCCAGGTTTTGGGAAATCAGAAAAGCAAAACATCGTTCACCGTGATTCTCATCTTTCTCCTTCTTCTAGTCTTGAACGGGGAGCTTACGGGAGGAGCCTTCCGAAACGGACGTCGAACATGCCTGCCAGCTCCCTGTCCCGACACCAGTAACATTAACCTGTGGAATATATTGAGGAACAACATTGGTAAAGACCTGTCTAAAGTCTCCATGCCTGTGGAGCTAAACGAGCCACTCAATACTCTGCAGCATCTCTGCGAGGAAATGGAATACAGTGAGCTCCTAGACAAGGCTTCAGAAACTGACAGTCCCTACGAGCGCATGGTAATAAACGGCAGAGCAGCGCCCTTTGGATTTGCCAACCCTAGACCTGGGCTAGGGAAGATTCATTAGGATAGTGTATTTGCTTGTTGCCTAATGCTCTAACTGCATAGGTAAGAGAAATCCGTTTGCATAAACCAGGCAGGGCCAAAAAAGCTCTAGATACCTCTACTGAAAGATACACCGTGACTTACTCTTGGGTCCGAGTAGTTCTGAAGTTAGAATCTAAAGGCATCACACTTCTTTATAGGTTTAAGACATGCCTAGCCTTGCTTTATCAGCTTTTTCTGAACGCCAGGGAAGCCCATTTGTTTAGGAACTTGGGTCTGAGAAGGTAACTTCCTCTTTGTTCTCTGCCCTGGCCTTTACTCCATGTGACTCTGGAAAACTTGACCTGCCCTCTGAAAAGCACCAGCAGTCACAACTTTCCTGCTAAGATTGTGTAAATGGCATAACCTGGCTTTCAGAACCTTTGAACTCTATAATACTCAAGAAATTGGATGGACAGATGAATGAAGAATATTTGGCCTCAGTTGCCTGCTGGTTGCCATGCAAAGAGTTTAACTGCATTTTCATTTTTTTTTTTTTCCCCATGAGTATATGAAGAGTCTGTGCAAGTAATAGAAAATGCAGATGTCATCAAATCAGCACCCACTGATGTGGGTGTAGAAAATCTAGAGGAATAAGGGACAAACAGGCCTGGAAGTAGTCTCTCCTATATTATTTTCCTTTCTTAAATGTTTTAACAGGTTCTTATTGCTGCATTTGCAGTTTCAGGATATTGCTCCACCTATTTCAGAGCAGGAAGTAAGCCATTCAACCCTGTCCTTGGGGAGACTTATGAATGCATTAGAGAGGACAAAGGATTCCGATTTTTCTCAGAACAAGTAAGTGCCACTGGACTCAGGTTTCTGTGTAGAAACTGTAGGAGGGCTGTTTGATGATGAAAATAGCTTGTTTTTGTAAACATCTGGTTGAGATGGGTTATAATACTAGTTAACAGAAAATTCACTTAGCTTATCTATGTAATTATATTCTCTAAATGTTTTTAAGCATGAAGTCGTACGATTTGGTAATTTACTTACACATCTTGAGAATAATGCAATAACAGAGATAGATAAGTTGAGTAACTTTTATTTGGGGGTAGCCAAATACATGTTGCAAAAAATGATCATTTGTGGAAGTTTTAACACTGATGTCATTGCCCTTTTTTTGTTTTTAACTTTCAGGTTAGCCATCATCCACCCATTTCTGCCTGTCACTGTGAATCCAAGAATTTTGTGTTTTGGCAAGGTTTGTATTTCAGTTATAACTTCAAAATCCAGTTGATAAGCCTGTAAGAAAGTGTCTAGTTTCCAAAGTACTCAGTTTAGATTTCTTGGTTTAGAACTCAGAAAATTGGCATGGAGTTCAGTTTGAGAGATTAGGTTTCTTGATTTAAATATGAAACCGTGTCACCTGGGAGATGGGGTTATTTATGTAGGAAGCACAGCCCTAGGAGACAGCAGGCCTCTGCTGGCAGCCAGGTCAGGGCAATCTCTTTACCTCATTGTGCCTCGTGGTCTGCATCGGTAGCATGAAGAGTGTATCTGCTGTCTTCTTGCTTCTTAAAGGTATACAAATAGATCTTAATCCTGAAAGAAAGCTCTGCTATACATTATCTGTGCTCACAGTCTATTGAGAGATACATACATAGCAGGAATTTCTGTTTTTTAACTCATTGAGGCTTGGGGGTTTGAATTGAAGTCTCTATTAAATTAATATCCATTGTTAAGTTAGAATGTTGCAAACTCACCTAGGATAAAAAGTTTCAAAACCCTTCTAGAAAGAAAAGTATATATATATATGTAAGTGAAAGTGTTAGTCATTCAGTTGTATCTGACTCTTCGTGACCCTGTGGATTGTAGCCTGCTAGACTCCTCTGTCCATGGGATTTCCCAGGCAGGAATACTGGAGTGGGTAGCCATTCCCTTCTCCAGGCGATCTTCCTGACCCAGGATGGAACCAAGGTCTCCTGCATTGCAGGCGAGTTCTTTACCATATGAACCATCATATATGTGTACGTTTACCATTAAATGTGAATAATTCCCTCACATTGGAAAAGGCACTTCACTGATCACCATATGACTCTTCTCACATGCACTTCCTCAACCTAAAAATGATATGAAATGATAGAGCAGCACTGTGACTGTACTTTAGTGCAGATTAAGAAAGTAAGTCATTTCTTGTTCATAACAAAGAGTCAGAAAATTTGTGGAGAGAACACTAAGCTTCCTTAACTCATCAAAAACGAGACCAGTCAATAATACACAAGCACAGATATACCTGAGTGTCCACAAGTGAAACAAAAATCCATCATGTGAGATAGAATTCTGGGCCCTGAGTAGTATCTTAACAACCAGCACAGGAACACGTTCATTAAGTTAATCTCACTTTCTGATAAATCTTACCCATCTATAGTTAGAGGCTTTATTTTTTTTATACTGGTTCTCCCAAGTCATGTAACTTTTCAAATGTGTATATAAATCAATGTTACTGCCATACTACAATCTACAATTACTTTTACTATATACCATATATATACACACACATATATAAAATATTTCCACCATTTAGCTAAATCTTCTAACCGTATTTGTGGAGACATTAAAGCAGAGTAGAGTCTATGTATATGTGTATATGAATATGCACACATGCACACACAGATTATTCCAAGTCTTTCTCAGTTTTATTTGTTGAAAGCACATATAGAGAATATATTATGGAAAAACAGATATTTGGGGGGGTTCCCAGTTAATCTTCTCACCTTGGGCCATCCTCAGGCACTTGTGTTAGAACTAACAGTATAGAATTGATTGTGATTACAAAAGTCCTTTGTAAAATGTAAAGTATATTATAAAAGTTCACTTCTCTAGAGTAAATGATTAGATATAGAGTGTAATTCTTTTTGTCCTCTGCCTTATGTCATTTAGATATCAGATGGAAAAACAAGTTCTGGGGCAAGTCAATGGAAATCCTGCCCGTGGGAACCCTGAATGTCATGCTTCCAAAGTAGGTTGCTCTCATCTTCCTTTTGGTCTCTTATCTGCGTTTCTAAATCATAAATGGGCATCTGAAGCTCTTGTTGTTTATTATTGTTCAGTCGCTCAGTCGTGCCTCTTTGCGACCCCATGGACTGCAGCACGCCAGGCTTCCCTGTCCTTTCGCCATCTTCCACAGCTTGCTCAAACTCATGTCCATTGAGTCCGTGATGCCATCCAACCATCTCATCCTCTGTCGCCCCCTTCTCCTCCTGCCTTCTATCTTTCCCAGCATCAGGGTCTCTTCAAATGAGTCAGCTCTTTGAAACTCTAGATGGTGCCAAGGAGCTGTTGCCCTTTATGGCCAAGGCTTCTGTAACTTCATCAAAGGTTGTTTTTTTTTTTTTAATTGGAGTGTAATTGCTTTACAACGTTGCATTGGTTTTCACCAAAGTTTTGATACTGCTGCTGCTGCTGCTAAGTTGCTTCAGTCATGTCTGACTCTGTGCAACCCCATAGACGGCAGCCCTCCAAGCTCCACTGTCCCTGGGATTCTCCAGGCAAGAACACTGGAGTGGGTTGCCATTTCCTTCTCCAATGCAGGAAAGTGAAAAGTGAAAGTGAAGTTGCTCAGTCGTGTCCGACTCTTAGCGACCCCATGGACTGCAGCCTACCAGGCTCCTCCATCCATGGGAGTTTCCAGGCAAGAGTACTGGAGTGGGGTGCCATTGCCTTCTCCAGTTTTGAGACTGGACCCCATCAAAAGCAAATGAGAATTTTGGCATATGTGTCAAAGCTTCCTTTTTATCTCTACATACCCTCCATTCAACCGTCAGCACCTCCCTGTCCCAATCACCATGTTAACTTGCATTTTATTTTTATTTTATTTGTATTGACATATAGTTGAATTATAATATTTTGTTAATTACTACTATACAGTAAAGTAACTTCATTTTATATATATATATATATGTGTGTGTATATATATACATTCTTTTTCATATTCTTTTCCGTTATGATTTATCACAGGATATTGAATATAGTTCTCTAGGCTATACAGTATGACCTTGTTGTTTATTTAGTCTATATATACTAGTTTGCATCTGATAATCCCAAACTCCTATTCATATCCTTTCCACCTCCCTCCCCTTGGCAACCACCGGTCTATTCTCTGTGTCTCTGTTTGCATTATATATGAAAGTTTCTCTTTTTAGCCATTTATTTTCTATATAATTTATACTTTCACTTCTGAGTTCATCTTAGCCCCAGGCACTATTTTTAATGTTTAAGTTATTTTATTAAGGAAGTGATGGGATCCTTATACAGTTGTTCTCTGGAGAATATAGCCTTGTTGTTGTTAATTGTTGTTTAGTCACTAAGTCATGACTCTTTTGCGACCCCATGGACAGTAGCCTTTAGGGATTTCCTAGGCAGGACTACTGGAGTGAGTTGCCATTTCCTTCCCCAGGGATCAAACCTGCATCTCCTGCATTGGCAGGCGAATTCTTTACCATTGAACCACCAGGGAACCCCTGAATATAGCCTATGCATCTTAAAGTTTAATTGAAGTTTACATTGAGGCCAAAGGTTTGATTGTTTTTCTTTCTTTCTTCATTCAATTGATTTTGTTTTTGTTTTGTTTTTGTCTATATGAATGACAGAGTTTTCTCGTGTATTGAATATGGAGGAAGGTTGAGAAAGGGAGCAGTTCTCAGGACCACAAAATAAATGTTCAGTATTTACAAACTCATGAGGAAGAGAGTTTTCCCAGGTATACATAGTGCCTACATCATACCAATTCATAAATTTTCTAGAAATCCAGAAGCATTTTAGATTGAAATAGCATTTTATTTGACTATATAATAATGTGCATTTTCAAGTTCAGTTCAGTTGTTCAGTCGTGTCTGACTCTTTGTGACCCCATGGACTGCAGCACTTCAGGCTTCCCTGTCCATCGCCAACTCCCGAAGCTTGCTCAAACTCATGTCCATCGAGTCGGTGATACCACCCAACCATCTCATCCTCTGTTGTCCCCTTCTCCTCTTGCCTTCAATCTTTCCCAGCATCTGGTCTTTTCCAGTGAGTCAGTTTTTTGCATCAGGTGGCCAAAGTATTGGAACTTCAGCTTCAGCATCAGTCCTTCCAGTGAATATTTAGGACTGATTTCCTTTACGACTGACTAGTTTGATCTCCTTGCTCTCTAAGGGACTCTCAAGGGTCTTTGCCAGGAACACAGTTCAAAAGTATCAATTCTTCAGCTCTCAGCCTTCTTTATGGTCCAACTTTCACATCCGTACATGACCACTGGAAAAACCACACCTTTGACTGACTATATGGACCTTTGTCAGCCAAGTGATATCTTTGCTTTTTAATATGCTGTCTAGGTTTGTCATAGCTTTCCACCCAAGGAGCAAGCGTCTTTTAATTTCGTGACTGCAGTCACAGTCTGCATTGATTTTGGAGCCCAAGAATATGAAGTCTGACGTTGTTTTCACTTTTTCCCCATCTGTTTTCCATGAAGTGATAGAACCAGATGCCATGATCTTTGCTTTTTGAATGTTGAGTTTTAAGCCAGCATTTTCACTCTCTTCTTTCACTTTCATCAAGAGATTCTTTAGTTCCTCTTCACTTTCTGCCATTAAAGTGATACCATCTGCATATCTGAAGTTGTTGATGTTTCTCCTGGCCATCTTGATTCCAGCTTGTGAGTCATCCAGCCCAGCATTTTGTATGACGTACTCTGCATAGAAGTTCTTCTGCTTCTGTTAGGCTCTTGCCGTTTTTGTTCCTTATTGTGTTTATCTTTGTATGAAACGTCCCCTTGGTATCTTCAGTTTTCTTAAAGAGATCTTTAGTCTTTCCAATTCTATTGTTTTCCTCTATTTCTTTGCATTGTTCACTTAAGAAGGCTTTCCTTGCTATTCTCTGGAACTCTGCATTCAGTTGGGTATATCTTTCCCTTTCTCCTTTGCCTTTTGCTTCTCCTCTTTTCTCAGCTATTTGTAAGGCCTATTCAAACAACCATTTTGCCTTCTTGCATTTCTTTTGCTTGGGGACGGTTTTGGTGACCACCTCCTGTACAGTGTTATGAACCCCCGCCCATAGTTATTAGGCATTCTGTCTACAAGATCTAGTACCTTGAATCTATTCATCACCTCCACTGTATAATCATAAGGGATTTGATTTAGGTCCTACGTGGATGGCCTAGTTGTTTTCCCTACTTTCTTCAATTTCAGTCTGAATTTTGCAATAAAGAGCTGATGATCTGAGCCACAGTCAGCTCCAGGTTTTGTTTTTTCTGACTGCATAGAGCTTCTCCGTCTGTGGCTGCAAAGAACATAATCAATCTGATTTCAGCATTGACCATCTGGTGATGTCATGTGTAGAGTCCATGTGTAGAGTCATCTCTTATGTTGTTGGAAGAGGGTGTTTGCTATGACCAGTGCAGTCTCTTGGCAAAACTCTGTTAGCCTTTGCACTGCTTCATGTTGAACTCCAAGACCAAACTTGCCTGTTACTCCAGGTATCTCTTGATTTCCTAGTTTTCCATTCCAGTCCCTTATGATGAAAAGGACATCTTTTTTTGGTGTTAGTTCTAGAAGGTCTTGTAGATCTTCACAGAATCATTTTTTTCAACTTCATCTTTGACATTAGTGGTTGGGGCATAGACTTGGATTACTGTGATGTTGAATGGTTTGCCTTGGAAATGAACTGAACTCATCCTGTCATTTTTGAGATTGCAACCAAGTACTGCATTTTGGACTCTTTTGTTGACTATGAGGGCTACTCCATTCCTTCTAAGAGATTCTTACCCACAGCAGTAGATATACTGGTCATCTGATGGATGAATATGAGAGTTGGACTATAAAGAAAGCTGAGCAGCAAAGAATTGATGCTTTTGAACTGTGGTGTTGGAGAAGACTCTTGAAAGTCCCTTGGACTGCAAGGAGATCCAACCAGTCCATCCTAAAGGAAATCAGTCCTGAATATTCATTGTAAGAACTGATGCTGAAGCTGAATCTCCAATACTTTGGCCACCTGATGCAAAAAACTGACTCATTGGAAAAGACCCTGATGCTAGAAAAGATTGAAGGCAGGAGGAGAAGGGGACAACAGAGGATGAGATGGCTGGATGGGATCACGAACTCAATGGACATGAGTTTGAGTAAACTCCAGGAGTTGGTGATGGACAGGGAGGCCTGGCGTGCTGCAGTCCATGGGGTCACAAAGAGTCAGACATGACTGAGCGACTGAACTGAACTGAGTTGAATTAAATCCACCCATTCCCATCCATTTTAGTTCACTGATTCCTAAAATATCATTGTTTACTCTTGCCGTCTCCTGTTTGAGCACATCCAATTTACCTTGATTCGTGGACCTAGCATTCCATGTTCCTATGCAATATTGTTCTTTAAAGCATCAGACTTTACTTTCACCACCAAATACAAGCACAGTTGGGCATTGTTTCTGCTTTGACTCATCTTCTTCACTCTTTGTATAACCGTACTCCCCAGAAATTGCATTAGATTTTTGTTATCTATCCTCATCTGTCTTTTCCCAAGGAATTATTCACATATTTTGCCTTAACTCAGACCATGAAGCCCTATCCTCAGAGTAGCCTTTCTTAAATGCATGCCCTGCTGTGCTTCTCGCCCTCCCCACCCTGAACCCTTCCCTGATGGCACATTGCCTGCAGGGTAAATCCAGACTCATTGATGTGTCTTTCAGGACCTTCCATCCTCTGCCTGCTCCCACCTTCCAGCCTTACCCCCTCCGCACCCACTCACCTATAGCATGCGACACACAGGTTCCCAGATGCATTGTGCTCTTTTGGCTTCTGTGGCTTTGTCTCTGCTTTCCCCAGCCTGTAGTACCTTCCTGTCCTTGCTGCTAGCTTAGACCAAACCAACCTCCTTTAGAAACTCTTCCTTGATGCTCACCCCACATGCCAGGCAGATCTAAGGACCCTCCTTCTCTCAGAAGCATCCATCTACCCCTGCCTAACCGTTGGACCCAGGAGAGCAGGAGACAGGCCCTACTCAACTTGGTAGCTTTAGCACCTGGCCCATAGAAAGCACTGACATATTCCTTAAATGAATGAATCATGTGGTAAATATCTTTGACCACATAGAAACTTCCAACAAAGAAAGGAGAGGAAGGTGAAGTTCGAAAAGGAGGCTTTGGTGAAAAATATTCTCATTGGTAGAAACAGTAATATATATTCGTGACCTTCATTGTTTTTAACCAGTGTTGTATTCTTCACTAGGTTTGGAGATTGCTATGTGTGGAACAAGGTCACCACATGCATACACAACATCCTGAGCGGGAGGAGATGGATAGAGCATTATGGAGAAGTGACCGTTAGAAATACCAAAAGCAGTGTTTGCATTTGCAAACTCACATTTGTCAAGGTAAATAATTTCATACAATAGCAAAGGAAAGATATATAAAGTGCTTCCTAGGAAAGAAATAGAGCAATTACCTTAAACAGCAGCAAGTGAATCAGTCCTGTAGCATTAATCCTTATGGACATTTAGTTAAGAAAGCAGAACAAAATGGTGGAGTTACCCCAGACATGCGGACATCTGACCATGTAGAAGTCAAAAAGGACACCATCTTGAAACAGAAAAAAGAATTCTTTTTAAAGAATGTTCTTTTTAAGCAGCCAGTCAGTTCATTAAGTAAAATTCCAGAGAGTACTTCTTGCCTGTAACAAGTCTCCTGGTTTATATTCTATTTATATTCCTGCTTGATTACAACATATTCAAGTGATCTTATTTTAGGGAACTAAATATATCACAGTTGTGTTTCTGAGGATACTTAGAAATGACCGCTTCTAGTCCCTATAAATTTATCCAACTCTGCCACTATTATATATAATCTTACATAAGTTCAACAAAAAGCAGTACCTTTCCTAACAAGAGAAGATGTCAGATATTTTTCTTTTTTCCTTTTTTTCTTATAGATTGATTATGTGGCTCAGAACTGAAGAGCCTGAATCAGTATTTGCTCTGACTGGGTCATGACAGTAACTGTATATTTAGGTTTCTAGTCTAGGAGAAACTTCAGTTTAAACTTCAGTTTAAACTGCCTCTAATATTTGCAGGGCTCAGGGTGAGAGTACAAATGGACGTCCCCATTCTGTATGTGTAAATATTTAAAATATGTAAACCAAGCCCACAAGCTGTCAAATAAAATATGTTTATGCTGACAAAAGTACTTTTGTAAAAATAAAATCTGCTAGTCTAGGTTGGACCCTTGGGAACACCGAGCTGGAAGCCCGGCAGCTCAGGAGAGCCAGTCTGGCCCACGGCCTTCACCACTTACTCCCCACCCCCATCTCTGCCCCGCACTCGAGAAGCCACACATATTTATATAGACAGTCCAGCCCACACTTCCACACTCTGTCCACACCCCTTCAAACCGCCACCCTTGGCCAGCCCTCAGGCCTAATGATTCACATTTTCATCTGCCTATGAGTAGATCAATCAAGGAAAGGCCTGTGCAGGCCATGGAATAAGCTTAGAGGCATTTGGATAGGAATTGGGACCTCATCTAGAATGAGGCCATGGGATCCAAATGGGTCACTTCTCACAGGCTTCTGACCCCTTGAGAAGGAGTATGGCTGGAAGAGAGCTAGAACAAGGTCTTCCTGGTTAAATTCAGCTATTTACAGCTACTATGAAAATTATTTTACAGTTTTCTCCAGCGTTGCCAGTTGAAAATCATTAAAATCCAGGAGCCAAGGAAAATTCAAGACAGGACGATGGGAAGAATTGCTCATCTATAGATTAATGCTCAGTTAAGATAGAAACAGCCTTCTCCGGGCTGTGCTGTCATACTCTAGCATGGAGTAGGGTCATCCCTTTCTTAAAAGTTAAGCCAACTAATGCCTAGAAAGCCACCCTTCCTTGCAAAACATTTTGAGATAGATGTCTGGAAATGGCTTGCCTGAGAAACATCAAGGTTAAGGAAATATTCCGTATGAAAATCATAGGGATTGGTGTTATTAAACAGCTCGGGTGTTTTAACAGGCGCTTGGTTTTTCCAGGTGAATTACTGGAATTCTAATGTGAATGAAGTCCAGGGGGTTGTGATGGATCAGGAGGGGAAGGTGGTGCACCGGCTGTTTGGGAAATGGCACGAAGGGCTGTACTGTGGTGTGGCCCCGTCTGCCAAGTGCATCTGGAGACCAGGTGAGACTGGCTTGAGTGTCCTGCCTCTAGGGGGCGCCGTGAGTGGCCGAAGGTTGGGAAGGTCCCATCATCTGAGATACACCTTATGTTTTCTTTAGTAGTGAGATCATAAACATAAATGCTTAAGGCAATTACAGTTACATTTATACTTAACCTATAAGCTTAATAAGTACTGCTACTAAGTCACTTCAGTCGTGTCCGACTCTGTGTGACGCCATAGACGGCAGCCCACCAGGCTCCCCCGTCCCTGGGATTCTCCAGGCAAGAACACTGGAGTGGGTTGCCATTTCCTTCTCCAATGCATGAAAGTGAAAAGTGAAAGTAAAGTCGCTCAGTTGTGTCTGACTCTTAGCGACCCCATGGACTGCGGCCTACCAGGCTCCTCCGTCCATGGGATTTTCCAGACAAGAGTACTGGAGTGGGTTGTCATTGCCTTCTCCATTAATAAGTACAATATTTGATAATAAGGAGTTGTCGAATTGAGACCAAATCTGATGTGTAGTCAGATTGGGCTTCATGTAAAATCTCTCTAAATGTAATGCCCACATTTCCAAAGCTAGGTTTACTTATTAAAGCATTTAAATAATTGAAATATGCAAACTTACTCATGTTTTTTATTTATTCTCTGTTTTAGTAAAACAAAGGAAAGCCTGCAAACACCCATAATCCAGAAATTCAATTATTTAACCAGAATAAGTGATCTTTTTACTTGAGCAGCAAAGAGCTACAATATGTTGACATTTAATAAAAGACATCAAGAGAGCTCTGGTAATATACTAGCATATAACTGACCATCAAGTACAAATGGAGCAAGTATCCACATGATATTTATTTTCATTGGAATTTTGTCAGTTAATTCCTAACTTTAAAATTAGTTTCCTTAGAGACCTCAGTTGAATATATAAATTCCCTGCTAGTAGAGTGGTTAGTTCATTTATTTGTCAGTTAGGTACTGAGTAGTGACTAAGCTTCAGGCTCTGTTCTGGAAGCTTGGAAGTGTATTAATGTGCGGAGCCTGCAACAGCTCTACCTTCTAATTTAGTTTAAAAGTGCCAGTAAACATTAGATCTGAATCTTTTTCTCTTCTAAATGGAAATAAATTATAAGTATTTCTGCTGATATCTTAATGCTGCTCATAGTTAATCACTCAAACATTTAGTTACCCAGTTGGATATTTGAGAGAAAAATTATGGTGTAGTTTAGCCAGTGAAGACTACTCTATGTGCAAAGTTGTATTTTAAAGGCTAGATTTTACTAAATATATGAGTCTATCAGTTCTAATAGTCAACATAAAAGTTTTTCATCTTACAAAATAAAACCAATTTAATTTCTTTAAAAATTTGTTATTTAGGGACTTCCCTGTGATCCAGTGGCTAAGACTGTGCTTCCAATACAGGGGGCCCAGGCTCAATCCTAGTCAGGGAACTCAATCCCACATGCTGCAATTAAGTGTTCTAATGCCGCAATGAAGACTGAAGATGTCACATGCTGGAACTAAGACCCAGCACAGCCAAATACATAAATAAAATTGTTTAAAATTTGTAATCTAATGTTTATGACTACAGATTTAATGTTAATGTGAGTGTTAATTAAATGTCCAGGTTAAGTCAGCCTCTGCACGCTCTGTACACTTCTTTGCCTCTCACAGTGGTTTCTTGGCTTCATTCCAGGTTCCATGCCCACCAACTATGAGCTCTACTATGGCTTCACAAGGTTTGCTATTGAGCTCAACGAGTTAGATCCTGTACTAAAAGACCTTCTTCCTCCAACAGATGCCCGATTCCGGCCAGATCAGAGGTGAGCAGAGCGGTGGTGTTTAAAATGAACACCAGGTCATGGCATGGTGCTTGCAGAAGTCATCAGTACCTTCATCACCATCCTTTGCTTATTCACTGAATCATTCATTCCCTTATTCACTCAGCAAGAGTTGAGCCTTCTAACCCTAGAAAAAGAGTATTCAGAGTATGATCATAATAGAAGATTAACTCAACAAAAGTGCCCCACAAAAGATAACATAGATGTTTTTTAACAAAAAGTGCAGCCCCCCAATTTACCAAAAGTCTGCAAATTATTGAATTCATTAAATACACAGTCACTCCTCACCTCACTATTTGTACTTCTGTACTTCTATTACTTTTTAACACGGAGCATCCTTTTTTTATTCAAGTAATATTGGTGTTACATTATATAATTATAACATTATGTATGTACTAATGGGCTTCCCAGATGGCGCTAGTGGTAAAGAACCTGCCTGCCAGTGTGGGAGTCGTAAGAGATGTGGGCTCAGTCTCTGGGTTGGGAAGATCCCCTGGAGGAGGGCATAGCAACCCACTGCAGCATTCTTGCCTGGAGAGTCCCATGGACAGAGGAGCCTGGTGGGCTACCAGCCATAGTGTCTCTAAGAGTTGGACATGACTGAAACCACTTAGCACACATGCATATATAGTAGTAATATGTAATCTTCATGTGTACAAATTATATTTCTACATCTGTGTATTTATGTATACCAAAAATTTAGTTTTTATCCATCATCATACAGTTGATCTCCTTTATCTATTTCAGTGAAGAATAAGAGGAGAAGATACAGGGATACCTAGAAATCATTATTGTTGTCGTTTAGTAGCTAAGTTGTATCTGACTCTTTTGCAACCCCAGGAGCTGTAGCCCTCCAGGCTCCTCTGTCCATGGGATTTCCTAGGCAAGAATACTGGAGTGTGTGGCCAGGGGATCTTCTCCAGGGGATCTTCCTGACCCAAGGATCAAACCCACGTCTCTTGCATTGGCAGGTGGATTCTTTATCACTGAGCCACCAGGGAAGCCCATAACTAGAAGTATTTTGAGTCAAGAATTGGAGTTTTCGCAGCATGTTTTCGATCTCCTAGAGTGTGAGATGTACTCAATATACAGTATCTTTAATACCTTCTGATTTTTAAAAAATTAATCTTACATATTCCTATACTCATGTTGTCTATTCCTACAGAATTAATTTTACTCTTTACAGAAATTCTGTGTCATACAAATTCCATCCAAGATTCTCTGTTTCCAGTGGCTTTGTCTGTCTTCTGCCAAAGTGTCCCCAGTACTTGGTTTTCTAGTATTCAGTTTTCTTATGTTCCCCCCTCTTTCTCTAGAGCATGCAGTATCACTGTTTGACATTCAAACTTATCAATAAGCTTCCTGTACACTGTGTATCATATTGTATCCCTGTTCTTTGCTCTCATTTTGAAATTTAAATATTTGCAAATCACCATTGGGTCCGCTTTCTCAATTCTATTTCAGTATTGCCTTTCTGAATTTCATTTACTACTTATTTCCTTTTTGTAGCCTTTTGTAATTTCCCCCAACTGTTACCTTTTCTTTTTCATCAGTTTTATGCTTTCCAATAAAAGATGAGAGCTCCTCCCTCTCAATCTGTGCTAAACGTAGCTGGAGAGCAGCTAGGTCACATCCTCCACGCAGGAGCCCTTCACAAGTGCTTCATTATAACATGGAAAAGGAGCAGAGCCCGGGACTTGATGATGTTCTAAACTCAGACTCTCCAGTCGTCCCGAAAAATCTCAAGTTTTGGAACTCTAGACAGCACAGAGAAGCTGACCACTTCCCTTTCGCTTCTGCCTGCAATGCAGAAGACCCAGGTTCAATATACCTGGGTTGGGAAGATCCCCGGGAGAAGGGAATGGCAGCCCATCCAGTATTCTTGCCTGGAGAATTCCATGGACTGAGGAGCCTGGTGGGCTTCAGTCCATGGGGTCACAAAGAGTCTGACACAACTGAATGTCTTTCACACACACAGAAAATATCTTAGCTTATGGCAGACAGAGACTGTGGCAGGGGCAAGGGGACGTTATCAGAGTGTTACTGTTCATTGTGTTATGTTCATAGCAGCCAGAATTTAAGTTTATGCAAATGGGATGATTTTTTCCTCGGTAAAGAATATAATATATTAAAAGATAAACTGTTTTCTGCTTAGATTTTTGGAAGAAGGAAATTTAGAAGCTGCAGCAGCAGAGAAGCAAAGAGTAGAGGAACTCCAGAGATCTCGAAGACGATACATGGAAGAAAACAACCTTGAACATATACCAAAATTTTTTAAGTAAGTCAGTTTATTCCCACAACAAGTTCATGTTTTGTGAATGGTTGCCACAAGCAATGAAAAACTTAGGTTAAGAAGAAAATGAGGGATAGTTTCATGTCCAGGGCACTTTGAGGTAGAAAATTAAACTGATTTTGGTCACTGGTATTTGGCAGTGAAAATACTGAATCAGATTTTTTTGTCTCGTGAAGTTTGTAGCCACAGAAATAAATTCTGCTGGACAGCTCTTTTCTTTTCATGGGCAGCAATAAAGAGTGAGGGTCCTGCCCGAAAGACTCCTTATCCTCCAGCTACATCCTTTTGAATGGTAGAAACTTGTTCCCACTCCCTCACCCAGAGATAAGCTGGGACCCTGTTGCCCACGGGGTCATTCTAGCTTCATTAGTATTTAATTTTACTTCTTTCATATGGAGGGGCTTCCCTGGTGGCTCAGACCATAAACAATCTGCCTGCAATGTCATAGACCCGGTTCCATCCCTGGCTTGGGAAGATCCCCTGGAGAAGGAAATGGCAACCCACTCCAGTATTCTTGCCTGGAGAATCCCATGGACAGAGGAGCCTGGCGGGCTACAGTCCATGGGGTCACAAAGAGTGGGACATTGCTGAGCGGCTGACACTAACACCCTCTATCATATAGAGCTTTGTGTCCATTCAGATTTGACCCTTCTGTAGTATGATCATGGTGATTATTACAGGATTATTTGAGGGATTATGTACACATCACACAGACTAAGCTGTGGTTTCCAGATCCATCTGCCACCCTTTAGAATCAGGACACATCAGCTCAGAATAACCTCATACCCCTTTTAGCTGCCCTCTCCTGGCTGTCCTGGAGCAGAACTGCAGTCCTGCTCTTCAGATGTTGAGAGTGTCTTCACTGGGCCTGGACCCTGCGGAGGCTCTTACAGCTACTGAGGCTGCGTACCTTCCCTGTCAGTGAAGCAGAGAAAATTCCTGTGGGTCTGGGGTCTAGTTACAGTGTTGAACGTGCTTTGGGCCCCTTCACTTTCTAGTCCTGCCTTGAGGTGACTTATCCCCGCTCTTAGCCCCTCTCCCTAGAACCCTGCCCACTTCCATTTCACAACAAAAATGAGTTTATTTCTGGTCAAAAATAGTCAAATCATGAGCCAGCAGATAGAATGTTCACTGGCTTACAAAGTACTGATTCTAATATACACCTTATCTACAGGAGGGGGTCCAATTATCAGGTCACGTGAATGAGACTTACATCTAATGTTGATTTGTATATTTTCACAGAAAAGTGATTGATGCCAATCAAAGAGAAGCCTGGGTTTCTAACGACACCTACTGGGAGCTGCGAAAGGACCCTGGTTTTAGCAAAGTAGATAGCCCTGTTCTCTGGTAAACTGGAAACGTAGAGCTAGCCAACATATCACGCTCTGAATGAATAAATAACTATGCACAATTATGTTTCTTAGAGCTCCGCGTGGTTTCTGGGTCTATTGAAAACCGACCATTTGCTTTTCTATTCATCTTTATAATGAACTTTCAGAAGTGCATTAGACAAGGCCTCTAACCACTTTCGGATCCTTTCTGTTTTGCTGCAACCATATTCCTTAAAAAACATCCACACCCTCCTCAAAAAGCAGAATAAAAGGAGCAGAATATAAAATCCAAAGTCTGAAGAGTCTGTAAAGAGAAACAAACTGTAACTGGTGCTTAAAAAGCTGATCCAGAGAGTTTAAAGCAACATGACACACGAACCATGCATCTGGTCCTTTTCCAGAAGCGCCATCCCCTCCTTGCAGGAGCTCCAGGGCCATGGCAGTTGGTCAGCTCAGACTTGGAGCTTGTCCGTTTGATGTGGTGTACCTGTGCTGGCCTTTTTAAAAGAGATGTGATGCTTCTCAGAACCTGTTCCATCTGTACGCCATTGTTCATGCCTTAAGAAATGCAAAGATGTACAATAAATCCTTTTTTTAAATGTGCGCTCCTAGGTTTATGTGAAGGACAGATCTTTTGAATCATGGCATGATTCATTTTATGGGATCAAAAGAATTATGAGACTAACTCAAATAGCTTGAAAAAAGTAAACAACACGTGCTTTACTTTGATATATTGGTCACTATATCGTATGTCTGTAGGGCAAGAAGGAAAAGGTGTGCTAAGTAGATCTCTGTATTCACGTTGCTCGTCCATTTCCTGTCCTGCATACAATTAATAAACCACCCCTCTTCCACCTCAGCTCCCAGTGTGCCCTATTATTTGGCAACATCCGTATTTGATTTGAACACTTGTCATTGGTGTTAAAACTTTGGAAGGACATAGCAGAAAGCATATAGGATTTCTCTGTGGGCTTCGGAGTACTGTTAAGTCCAACTATTTTTGAGTGAAGCACAGGGCAGCCCACATGTATCCTGTGTCTGACCCTTTGGCACGGTTGGAATTGCACTGGGAAAGGATGCGAGAACACTAGAAGCTTATTTGCATTGTTTAAATGAGTTCTATGCAAAATCACATATCATATTTTCATCAAGTGTTTCTGTATGATACATAGCCACAGATTAAACATTTACCTTGCTATTGGCAAAAATATTAAATTTAAGCTAAGGAATTTATCCATCCCAACAAAAAAGGAGGGAGATTAGGGGCAGAAATGTGTTTTGCATATTTCAGAATTTTTTTTTTCCCTCCACTGATATATAGAAGTTTTGTAGGACTTTGCATCGGTATTTCTGAGTTTCTGCATATAGATAATTATATAAATGCTTATATATTTAAAAAAAATCTCTTTAGAGATTTTCCTAGAGAATTATAAAATCACATGTATTTTATTCTGTTAAATTTTTATTCTTAGACTCTTATCATCAGATTTTATGTGTCATTTTAAGCAGTGAAAAGGTTACTGATTTTTTTATTATGAGGTGTTGATTTTAGTTTTGTTTCTTTTCCTCTAAGAATTCCTAATTATGGCTATTTCACTATCAAACCAAGACTGCTGAGAGCATATGGGAAATCTCCAAAGTCTCCACTAGGTGGAGCAGGTTTTAATTATCTGAAACTCATTCCTCCTTTTATCTGAGTCTATACCCTGGTGACTCAGAGGTTAAAGCGTCTGCCTGCAATGCGAGAGACCTGGGTTCGATCCCTGAGTTGGGAAGATCCCCTGGAGAAGGAAATGGCAACCCACTCCAGTATTCTTGCCTGGAGAATCCCATGGACGGAGGAGCCTGGTGGGCTATAGTCCACGGGATCGCAAAGAGTCGGACACAACTGAGCGACTTCACTTTCCCTTTCATACCTTATATGTACAGCATGCACTGGTTCAGAATGCAGTTTCATTATCAAGCACACTCCCAGCTCTGAGCATGTAAGCAGAACCCTTCCTCAGTTTCTCAATGCCTTTAATTCCTATTTTAAGTCTTTGGTGGCTTCCCCCATGGCAGTAACATGTTCCTTATAATTGATTCTTTTTCTGCCCATTCATCTTGACATCCTTTTATATGCATCCTGACATACATGCCTTTAATTTTGATTAAATTTTAATTAGAATTTTGTGAGCTTCCTCAAAGAAGTCTGTTCTCCCTTAATTGGTAAAATTTTAGATACTATTTACAGCGGTTCTTGTCTGTATTTACTAGCATGTCCCTGAAGAGTCTCCGAATTTTAGCCTAAAGATAAATTCTGCAAAATAAAGGTACTGCAAATAAGATACTACAAGTAGGAAGGTAAGACCCAAGGTGACCAACGATCATATCGATCAGTCGGCTGGATGAGGACCCGACCCAAGAGGGAGGCAACTGCTGTACCTCGCAATGGGTTATGAGAAAGAGGAGAACTAGTAGGATGGACCTTTGCAGCTGCTGCTGCTGCATCGTTTTAGTCGTGTCCGACTCTGCGCGACCCCATAGACGGCAGCCCACCAGGCTTCCCGTCCCTGGGATTCTCCAGACAAGAACACTGGAGTGGGTTGCCATTTCCTTCTCCAGTGCATGAAAGTGAAAAAAGTTAAAGTGAAGTCACTCAGTCATGTCTGACTCTAAGTGACCCCATGGACTGCAGCCTACCAGGCTCCTCCGTCCATGGGATTTTCTAGGCAAGAGTACTGGAGTGGGGTGCCATTGCCTTCTCTGAGGATGGACCTTTACTACCTAATAAGTTAAAGGTACAAATCAGGTAGGTGAATGTTGGTCATACCTAACCGGAAACTCTTACTAGGATTTCAAGATGAGAATGAGAAGAGTGTCAAATTAATTAAAATCACCACATTCTTTGTAACTCTTTTGAGATTCAGATATACTGAGTAGAATTCCAGTTCAAGTGATCAAGTTGTAGATAACGCTTTTGTAGTACCTGATTCACAACAATTCCCTTCAAACATTCATACCAGTGTAACGGCCCCATCCCTCATTTCTTTCTCACTTTTTATTTATTTGATAATTGCAGAATTGTGAGACTCTGTATTCATCTGCATAATTTGGGGGCTTTTGAGACTAGTTTCAACAGCAAAAGGATAGACTAGATAGTAGATCATTCTTGATAAAACGTGACTTATTTCTTAGAATTTTATATAAACCTTTACATTTCAGGGGCACTTTTCCCCCCTAAAACAGTCTAGGATAGAGGAGGACTTAATATATCTTTATACTTCCCCTGTTATTTATTTACGCTCCTGCATATTTTTGAGCCGGTCATTAAGGAAAGCAGTTAGTAACTGATGATGGTCCTGTGGATGTGGCTAGACAGAAAAGAGTGATGGCACCCACCAGCACGTGCAGAGGCCAACCAGGAACCAATTATTTTGCTTCCGTATGCTGCTACCAAGGGTGCAAATTTACTTTCAGATTTTGCTGTTATTTTATTGGGTTTTTTAATTAAGTTATTACTTTTCATGGGTTACTTTAAATTCCAGACAACTGTAAAAACAAACCTCATTTGAGATATTTTAATATTACATATCAATTATACGTGACATGAAAACCACCAGATGTACTTTGGTAAGAGAAATCAAGGAGTTTCTCATACAAAGGATGCCAGGTTGTCGATTTTTTAAACCTTGTGCTGCTCTTCATTAATCTGGCCCCTGGGACTTCCAGTGATTCCACTAATTAAGCATTATATTAGGTCCTGCCCCAAGGAGCACTTGGTGGGTACAGAGTTAAAGAGGAAGCTGATCCAACTGTTTTGCTTCATTCTGATTATGGCTCTGGCTGGAGAAGAGTTTATAATCATGATCGAATGTACATTTTGTTAGTACCTTGGGTTTTAATTCTCCATCTTGTCTCATCTTGTACTCTGTCATCCAGATAATGAAGTATTTGTGGGAGCAGAGCTCCGCACACACCAGGGGGTGTAATAAATGTTTGCACTTGACTGAAGTTGATACATTATGACTGTGGCATAGTAAATAAAGCTTGTGTACAAAATATTTATTTCTATGGCAGCCATTATGTTCAGGATATATAAACTGTATCTAATTAAACAATTATGAATCTGTTTTGTGCTCTAGAAATATTCTTTTGGGGGAAAGATGGAAAAAAATGTCATGGGAGCTAAGATTAAACTATTTGAGTTTCTTTTTTTTTTTTTTTTCCCAAAAGGCTTCCCAGTGATTTAGAAATAGTGCTTATCAAACTAGGATTAGATTCTCTAAGTTTTCATTGAATTTCTTTTGTAAGATTGATCTTTTTAAACTATGCATTGCATGAATCATTCTGTTAAACCTGACCTTATTTAATGCATGATTATACGAACACACATTTGTGACTGAATTGTAAAACCTTTGTTGTAGCCTTCACTTATTAGAGAAAATGGCAAATTGTTCAAGAAAGGACTAGTTTTAATCCTTCCAGAGTGAAATCGAAAGAATGAATTTAAATGGCTGTGGTGATTCAGTATCCCCAATATCTTAAGCCAGTGGAAGCGCCGTGACTAAGGCAACTTACAGGTGGCACTATACTGCTGTCCATTTACTCTCAGATTTTTGTAAATTTACTCCCAGATTTTGCTGGTCTTTAATTGGAGGAGAAGGGGACAACAGAGGATGAGATGGCTGGATGGCATCACTGACTTGATGGACGTGAATCTGAGTGAACTCCGGGAGTTGGTGATGGACAGGGAGACCCGGCGTGCTGCGATTCATGGGGTCGCAAAGGGTCGGACACAACTGAGCGACTGAACTGAACTGAATTGGCTTTTAAAAAAATTAAGTCATTATTTTTCATGGGTTACTTTATCCCATAATTTCCAGCTTACAGTCCTATTAGTTATGTGCATCCTTTTGTTTTCCAAAATAACTATCTTACTTGATGCATTTAATCTTTTCCTCTGGTCCTGAAATAATGAGGCGCAGGAATGCACATGCCTAATTTGCACTATGCCATTGAGGGTTTGTAAAATATGCAACATTTATGCACAGTTGCAGGCTGCTGCTACTGCTGTCACTTCAGTCGTGTCCGACTCTGTGCGACCCCACAGACGGCAGCCCACCAGGCTCCCCCATCCCTAGGATTCTCCAGGCAAGAACACTAGAGTGGGTTGCCATTTCCTCCTCCAATGCATGAAAGTGAAAAGTGAAAGTGAAGTCGCTCAGTCGTGTCCGACTCTTGGCAGTCCCGTGGACTGCAGCCCACCAGGCTCCTCCATCCCTGGGATTTTCCAGGCAAGAGTACTGGAGTGGGGTGCCATGGCCTTCTCCGAGTGGCAGGCTAGTGTATCAATATTAGAACCATTGAATTTAGCTCCTGTGGAACACTACTTTTACATGTTTGTAGATTAAAAATTACCCCATTATTACATATTATTAGTTTTCTCAGTATCTCCAGACTGGTAGGAAAAAAATATTTTAAAAGGAACGGTTTTATTTTCTGCAAAAATTTTTTTCTCTCAGTTCTTCTAAATATAAATTAGAGCAGTTTTGGAGAGAGGAATATTGAGCTTTCAGAAAGCAAAGTGTAACCCTATTTGAGTTCTGTTTCTTCTTACTCTTAGTTAACAAGGTACATATGTGCACGTTAAGTCACTTCAGTCATGTCCAACTTTTTGTGACCCCATGGACTTGTAGTCCCCCAGGCTCCTCTGTCCGTGGGATTCTCCAGGCAAGAATACTGGAGTGGGTTGCCATGACCTCCTCCAGGGGATCTTCCCGACCCAGGGATCAAACCTGCATCTCTTAACATTTCCTGCATTGGCAGGCAGGTTCTTTACCACGAGTACCATGTAGGAAGCCCTGAATTAATAGGGTAAGCACAACTTAATACTATTAAAGACGGAATAATGCTAAAATGACTACTTCTTTTATCTTAGGTATTAACAGCTAATCCCTGCCCCTTTAATTATCTTCATTAAGTTATTTCTTTAGGAACTAATATAGTCAATAGAAACTTTTCTTCCAGTCATTTCAAGCTAACTTTAAAAGTTTTATTGACTTTATTTAACTGACGTACAATACACTTTACATATCTGAACTGTACAGTGTGATACATTTTGACATATGCATGTGCTCTTGACACCAGCACCAGAATGATCATGGACATATCCGTCATCACTAATCATTTTCCCAGCCTCTTACTAATCCAGCTCTTCTCCATCACACCATCCTTCATGGATGGTGGCAGTAATTCATCTGCTTCTGTCGGTTTTCAAAATCTGCATATTTTCTTGTGTTAACTGCATATGAAAGTTTTCTAGAAGGCTGTTGTGCGTATGCATCCAACCCCCTCCCATGCCCGCACTTCAGTATCCACCATCAAATAGTAACATACTGCAGGAGAAAGATCTCATTAAGTTCTAGGTTGGTTAAAAACTTTTACATTTAAAATACTTTGAAAACAGTGAACTATTTTTCACATCAAAATAGTCATGTAAGTCAATTCATTTCCATCTTTCTGGGGTCCAGAATAATGGTAACACTGAACTTGCTGGCAGTGCCGAGGAAGCCCTGGGAAGTGGTTTCTCTTGTTTGTAATCAAAGAATCCCTGACAAAGCCATAGGAAGCCAGAATGAAGGCTCTTGAAATAATGTCATGCTGATGATAAAGAGAAGGGAAGTAGCCTATGCTGAGGACCCTAGTCAGTAACGAATCCAAGACTGGGTCTCAGTGATCCTTTTAAATAGCATCACTTGGGTCCCCAGTGTAGGTCTGCACTAGTTTTTTTTATTGGGTGGGGCCTTTGTTGCTGGGCTGTGCTGTGCTTCAGTAGTTCTGCATGTGGCTCAGTAGTTGCGGCCCGCGGGCTCCAGAGCTCAGACTCAGTATCTGTGGCACATGGGCTTAGTTGCCCAGAGACATGTGGGATCATCCCAGAACAGGGCTCCAATCTGCAAGGCAGATTCTTGACCACTGGACCACCAGGGAAGCCCCTGCACTAACTTTTAAATTGCGTACATTTTCTTCTAGGAGGTACCTGGATATGCAGGCACCTACCTAGGTGGCCACACAGGACGATGGCATTCCCAGCAAAGCTTCTTCAGTCAGTAATGTTCAGACTCATAGTATCAGGCCCAAGAGGTCAAAGTTATCTTCTAAATTCCTCACAGTTTTGCCGAATATAGTTACCAATACTTAATGAAACATTCTGAACTTTTAAATTTTGTTCATTGAACAAGATATTTTCCCACAGTCTAGCTGAATTGGCCCAAGTGCTTATATCTAGTGTTAGGTGAGAAGCTGTCTGATCTGGCCGTTCAAGATGGCTTGGGTGCGCTCAGTACGCCTCAGTGCCTGCTTCACCTAAATTCAATTCACATGATTAATACTCATTTCCTACATACTTGCCCCAGGCCCCAGCTGGTAATTATTCTTTTCTTCAAAACATCTCCACCTGGATAGTTATGGAAGGCTTAGTGAGAGGCGTGTCCCTCTGCTAGTTCCCCTGGTAATCAATGAGCCAACCAGAAGTCAAGTCTCCTATAAGGGGTAACCTCGGCCTCCTTCTCTGGGAGCAAGGATGCCCATCATCTCCTAGCCAGCTGTGCACACAGTGGGGTGTCCATTTAAGGACCTTGGTTCAGCCAGGTAAGCTTCCCGCAATCCCACCCCAGCTCTCTCTTCTCCCCTGGCAAGTACAGGGCTTGCAAGCCTGCAAGGTGCAGCACAACAGAAGCCCTTAGGTTATAAATTTTAATGTTTTATCTTTAATTTGTTAGTATCTGGGACAAATCCTGACAACATATCAGTGCAGCTATTTTTTTTGCACTTCAAATCTGACAGATTCTGGAAAAGCCGGTCTCCAAAGTGCCATGTCACATGATACCACCTTCTCAGTAGATTTGAGGACCCACAGGCAAAACTTTTACTTTTTTCTAGTCAGTGGGGTAAATTTGCAAAACTGCTAACTCGTGGATGATACTAGGCGCCTTTAGTTACACCCTGATTCCACTTGTGTAAATTACAGTTATACTCAAAACCTAGGCCTATACCTGTATCAGTTTCTTTTTAAAAAATTGTTTTTTGGCTGTACCAGTCTTAGTTGTGGCAGGTGGGATCCTCGGTCTTCATTGCAGCGTGCAGTCTCTCCAGTTGTGGCGTGTGGACTCTTTAACTGTGTGGGATCTAGTTTCCAGAGGAGGGATCGAACCCAAGCCCCCTGCATTAGGTGCACAGAGTCTTAGCCACTGGACCACCAAGGAAGTCCCTTTTATTAGTTTCCTATTGGTGCCTTAACAAGTTGTTGTTCAGTCGCTAAGGCATTTCTGACTGTTTTTGATCTCATAAACTGCAGCACACCCAGAGTCCTTGTCCTTCACTATCTCCTGGAGTTTGCCCAGACTCATGCGCATTAAGTCAGTGATGGCCATCCAACCATCTCATCCTCTGTCACCCCCTTCTCCTCCTACCCTCATTATTTCCCAGCATCAGGGTCTTTTCCAATGAGTTGGCTCTTCACATTAGGTGGCCAAAGTATTGGAACTTCAGCTTCAGCATCAGTCCTTCCAATGAGTATTCAGGGTTGATTTCCTTTAGGATGGACCGGTTTGATCTCCTTGCTATCCATGGGGCTCTCAAAAATCTTCTCCAGCACCACCTTTCAAAAGCATCAGTTCTACTGCACTCAGACTTTTTATGGTCCTGAAAGGGTAACAGGCAGGAAGGCCAGGGGTCCCCAAAGGGAGGAAATAGGCTGCAAGTGTCAGACATTTTTTATCTCTGTCTTAAGTGGCAGGAGGAAACAAACGTTAGATATTTTCCCCTTGTCTATACAAATTTAAAAAGAGGGTTCTCTTAAAATTCTGTGTTGCTGTGAGGACACCTGGTTCCACCTGAACTTTTCTGAAACCTTGAGCTAACCAATGTTTTTCTTATGGAAATGTTTGTCTTAAGCTATGTTAATGAACTGTGTATTTACCCTAGACTCTGTTTTCCTTCTAGTCAGCTCCACTTAAAGACTCAGAGCTGATAAGGGCTCAACAAACCAGTATGTTTTACTCATACATTGTTCTCCTAATCTATATTAATGAAACTATATATTTACTTGGAAACCTGCCCCTCTTCAAGATTCATATCAATTGTCTTATGGCCTGGGATGACTCACTGGTGCCAATGTTATCTCAAAATGCATGTTGTAGGTGAGGGGCCGGTGCCACTCTGAGTTTTGAGACATCTTTCTATAATTAACTGTTTGCTAGTAGCTATATAACATCTGACTAAAGACTTCTGCCTGCTTCTGATGTCTATGTCAGAAGCTTTCTCTATCTCTTTTAAACTTTAATAAAACTTTATTACACAAAAGCTCTGAGTGATCAAGCCTTGTCACTGGCCCCAGATTGAATTCTCTTCCAGAGGCCAAGAATCCTGGTGTCTTTCGTGGTTCAGCAATAATCTTTCAGTCCAACACAAATCCGTAATGACTACTGGAAAAATCGTAGCTTTGACTATACAAATCTTTGTGTGCAAAGTGATGTCTCTGCTATTTAGTATACTGTCTAAGTTGGTCATAGCTTCTCTTCCAAGGAACAAATGTCTTAATTTTGTGGCTGCAGTTACCATCCACAGTGATTTTGAAGCCCAAGGAAATAAAATCTGTCATTGTTACCACTGTCTCCCCATGTATTTGCCATGAAGTGATGGGACCAGATGCCATGATCTTCATTTTTGGAATGTTGAGTTTTAAGCCAGATGTTTTAACTGTCCTTTTGCACCTTCATCAAGAGGTTCTTTACTTCCTCTTTGCTTTCTGCCATTCAAATGGTGTTACCTGCATATTTATCCTGGCAATCTTGATTCCAGCTTGTGCTTCATCCAGCCCAGCATTCTGCATGATGTACTCTGCATAGACATTAAATAAGCAGGGTGACAATAAACAGCCTTGTAGTGCTCCTCTGCCAATTTTGAACCAGTCAGTTGTTTCATGTCCAGTTCTGTTTCTTCTTGATCCGCATACGTGTTTCTCAGGAGACAGTTAAGATGGTCTGGTATTCCCATCTCTTTAAGAATTTTCTGCAGTTGTGATCCACACAGCCAAAGGCTATGCAGTCCCTACCATCAAGAGTAGAAATCTGAACACTTTTGCCAGTGCAAATGGGTTTTGTTTTGATGACCTGTTCATGAAACAAATGAAAATGATGATGTTTAAAAGATAATGGGTTTTTATTTTTTCCTTTGCACATTTTCCTTTGGGAAAAATACAAGCAAGTCAAAAAGCATTTCTAAATGATATCAGAGAATGTAGAGCTATACATTTTGTTGTGCACACTGCCTTTACCACTCTGTTTATTACTGCTCAGAGCGGTTGTACTAATGCATTTCTCATTGAGCGCTCTTTATTCCAAGTGATTATCTTTCCTTCATGAGAAGTCAAAACATGAATAGGAATTTTCAGGAATGTTACTTAAAGAGACAGATTCTTCAGGTTTTGTTGTGACTACTTATCAATGTTTAGAGAAATTAAGAGGTACTATTCCATACCAGGAAGAAAATTTTACTATTGGGTGCACAATCACTCACAGAATTCAAAGGTTGATAGGAAAGAATTTGTAAAGCAGTAACTAGGAGTGAAAGTTAAGTACCACATTTCTGTTTCTCAGGAAAGTTGATGAAGAATAAGTAACACACAAAATGTTATCAACCATTTATCATCCACCATTGGTAATATTATCCACCATGAAATCAGTGACCACACTGTGGAAATGAGTGAAGACCATCCACATGAGCACACAAGCTGTTTATTCAGAGCTTGCTGTAGCAAAGGAGCCACCATCGCTTGGCTTTGGCAGAAATCCAAAGACAGATAGGGGAGTGGGAATGTTGTATAGTGAAAAAACTTTTCTGATATGTTTGGATTGGAAACTGTTGACATGGGGAAGGTGGAGGCCGGCTAACTAGAAGTACTCTGTCTCACATGCTTAACTTGGAAAGTGTATTTGGCTTTCTCTGGTTGGTCTGAGTTGGAAACCAAGGCAAAAATAGGCAAGTTGGCAGCCATTGACTAAGTCCTGACAGTTTGGGGCCAATTGCTGCAGAGGTTGTGGACGAGAGTTCTGTTCTCATAAATGGTATGGCTGTTGCCTGTTTGTCCATTCCGTCCCTCAACATGAAAATCAGAATATGAAAACCACAAAAAGTCAGATGATTCAAATCTGCTGAAAAGGCAACATACACTTGAAAAGCTGATTGTTATTTTAAGCATGTCATGCCTGAAGACGATTTCATACACGGCAGCAGGAGGTGCATTTTCACATCACTCTGAGAAGCATTACTTTTATTCAGGTCACGTGCATCTATTTCTAAAGTACTTTTACTCATGTTGAGTCCAGATATCTTACCTGCACACTAGCATGTAGCCACAGCTCTCAGTGTGTTGGCTGTATTAGCAAAAGAATTTTGCAGATAATTAAAATAATGTCAATTTTTAAAAACTGAAGTATAGTTGATTTACAGTGATTCAGTATGCAACAAATTTAATCAGCT
Organism: Bubalus bubalis; assembly: GCF_019923935.1. Lineage (NCBI taxonomy): Eukaryota > Metazoa > Chordata > Mammalia > Artiodactyla > Bovidae > Bubalus > Bubalus bubalis. The sequence goes on along the minus strand of NC_059158.1, from coordinate 70,616,204 downwards.
ATACATCTATCTATATCTGTTTTTCAGATTCTTTTCCATTATAGGTTATTACAAGATATTGAATATAGTTCCCTCTGCTATCCTCTTCCTATCTCTCTGCTATCCAGTAGGTCCTTGTTGTTTATCTATTTTATTTATACCAGTTTGGATATGTTAATCCCAATCTCCTAAATTATCTCTCCCCCTGACGTGTCCTCTTTGGTAACCATAAGTTTGTTTTCTATATCTATGAAGATATTTGGGGTTTTTTTAAATTAATTTTTACTGCAGTATAGGTCATATACAATATTGCATTTTTGCTGTACAGCAAAGTGAATCAGTTATAACATCTGACCCCATTTTTGTGAATAATATTATAAATTCAGTCTAAAAATTCAACTTTGCTATGAAAATGAAAATATTGGTGAGTACGGTACTGGGATAAAAATAAAGTTCTTAATAAGTTATGAGACCTCCAGAATAGAAATATACAAAGAATTGGCTATTGTACAATCTAATTTATAACTGTGTTCAAGCAAGCTGACAAATCTTACCAATAAGATTTGTCTTACCAAGTTATCAAATTTAACAAATATTTTTATATACTCAAAATACCAAAATTACAAAATTTTTGTGACAAAACTGACGTTGAATAAAAAATTCAGTTTTCAGATGGTTATATGCTATTTTCACTAGCATCAATGTTTAAAATGTTTAAATGTTAATGTTTAAAATGTTTGAGTAGTACTTTGAAGTACTACTTTATAAATCATTCTAACTATCTTGCAATGGTATCAAACATTTTTGTAACAAGTTCTCTAAATTTTGGCTTCACTTTGCTCAAAGTTAATTGGAAATTGTTAATTTAAATATTCAACAAGTAGAAAGTGCCAAAAACTTCTAGCTTTTGACGTTTTTAGTGAATTGCAATTATTGAAAACAAAATTTCCAAACAGGAAGACAATTAATTTTATCCCTCCAAGCACAAGGAAGGAACTGACTGAATTGAATGCTGAGAGCTCACACAATGTAGATGTAATCTTTAAATTCTCTGAGCTTTTGGAAATCTAGAGGTATAAGAAGAGCCTTTTGATGGCACTCCTATTAATATTTTTTAATTGGATAAATTTACATTCTTTATTTGAATGGAATGAACAAGAACAACCAATGGTTTTACAGTATTTAAATTTGGCAAAATATTAAAAATAATTATAGAGACCATTTATTAGACACATTTTTTCTTATAAACTCTTTTTGTTGCGTAAGACACTTTTATGGCAAAGGGACAATACCTGTGAAAATATTTGGGCTGAAGTTTTACACATTTCACCAAAAAGTGTTAGATTTTAGAATATCTTCCATTTAGAATTTGCCCTAAATTTACCAAGTACCTCAGCATTTGTGGAGAATAGTATTTTCTCAATTAAAAATACCGTGGTCTGTGAGGAAGAAGCAATTGAAGAGATAAATAATCATAAATGTATTTACTGTAAACTGCAACTTAAAGAATACTATAGGCAATTTAAGAAAAAAAAACAAAAAATAGTAAGACCATACTAAAAAATATATGCTTCAGAAAATCTCTCAGTCAAAATTTCCTTTTTATAAGGAAACCAGCCATACTGGATTAGAGTTCACCCCAAAAGATCATTTTAATTTAATTACTTCTTAAAATGACTTCAAAATGTTGCCACATTCTGGCATCTAGGGTTAGCACTTCAGCATGAATTTAGGGACATGAATTTAGGACAACTTAGTCCCTAACAATACCCAAAATAACTGAAATCAGGATCTCAAAGATATTTGTACACCCATGAATATGGGTATTCAAAAGCAGCATTATTCACAATAGCCGAAAGGTGGAAGCAACCCAAGTATCCTTCAGGAGACAGAGATAAGTAAAATGAGGTATCTACATACAATGGAACATTATGGTCTTAAAAAGAAAATAAATTCTGATACCTGATAGAGCATTGGATGAACCTTGGGGACATTGTGCTAAGTGATCTGAAACAGTCACAAAAAGACAAATATTAGAAGTCTACTTACATCAGTCATCTATACAGTTAATAGAAACAGAAAGTACAGAGTGGTCCTCAGAGACTGGAGACTCTGGGGAGAGATGAATGGGGAGTTAGTGTTTAATGGGTACAAAATTCTGGTTTTGCAAGGTGAAAAGAGTTCTTGAGGTTGGCTACAAAACAGTGTGAATGTACTTAACACTACTCAACTGTACACCTAAACATGGTTAAAGTGGTAAATTTTATGTTGCTCATACTTTAAATTTAAAAGTTGCATAGATGAGCTGTATATACATGTTGTACCATTATTAATTTCCTTGTTCTGATAATGTATTATATTTATGTAAGATATAATCATTTAGAGACACTGAGTTAAAGGTACAGGGGACCTCTCTGTACTATCTTTGCAACTTCCTGTGAATGTTTTAATTGCTTCAAAGAAAAGGTTTTTTAAAATTATATTCTTGTGTTTAAAAAAAAATAAGGAAGTTAGAGACTGCCAATTCAATCTCTTGGACCAGGATAATAGAACTTCATGAAGACAGAGATTAAAGTGTTTAAACACAGCTTACCCAGGGACATAACTTTGATCAGAAAGAAGCTTACACACTGAGACCCAGCAGGACCAAGTAACCCATATAATGACTATTACGAGTTATTAGCCGCCAAGGGAAATTGCATTGACAAGCTTTCCTTTTGGCATTGGGGCCTCGCTAATGGCTTCCTATTGAGCAAAGTTCTCAACAGTATTTCCCCACATGTCAAATGCCCAATATTGGCCAAAAGTAAACCATAAAATGTAGTTAAGATTCTCTCCATGCATATCATCAGTGTCACACTGAGGGCATTGCTGTTTTTGTTCAGTCGCTCAGTCATATCCAGCCCTTTGCAATACCACGGACTGCAGCATGCCAGGCTTCCCTGTCCTTTGCTATCTCCCAGAGTTGACTCAAACTCATGTTCATTGAGTCACTGATGCCATCCAACCATCTCATCCTCTGTCATCCCCTTCTCCTCCTGCCCTCAGTCTTTCCTAGCGTATCACCCAGAGGGCATAGCTATAGTAATGCCTCTGACCAAGGACAACTTGCAGCAGCAGGCTTTTACCTCCAAATTGAGACACAAGATTTAACCTTCCCTTGGGAAAAAGCTATTGCTGTGCAATTGTTCACGTTGATTTACTATTTCTTAGAATTTGCTGTATCTGAAATTATTTCCCCCTTTTTATTATACATTTTGCTTCTTGCCATTTTTTCTCTTTAGGCTGGTTTGTTTGCTGTTTTCTCTAAAATTCTGCCAGAGGTCTGTGTAGCAGGCTTGTCTATGGTTTTATTAATGAACCCCAATGTTTTTGCTCCCTCCGGGGCCCCTAGCTTATTGTTCTCGGCTTGGTCACTCTTGCATGAGCTCCACCTTGCCTGATTCCTGTCTGAGCACACTGACCACAAGAGGGCGAAGCAGAAGGTAGCTGATATCTTCTACCTAAGACGGGGCATCGTTTGTGAATGGGTGAAGTAAACAGTGACGGGTTCGGTGGATTGGAGGAGGCCCATTTGGGGTGGCCCACATGTGGTGTGTCTCCCCTAAGTGACCAGTGTGGTATGGTTCCTCTCGTAAAAGGCAGTTGCTATCCAGGGCTGATTCATATTGAGGTTTGACAGAAAACAACAGAATTCTGGAAAGCAATTATCCTGCAATTAAAAAATAAATAAATTTGGGGAAAAAAGGATAGTTGCTATATTCTAAGTTATCAACAACAAGGTAATACTCACCAGTATGAACACACCCTGTGTGTATAGCAACAATTCTAGAAGCTTGACATATTAAAAGATATGACACACTATACAGATACCCAGGAGTAAGACTAAGTCTTAGGAGTAAGGCTAGGGAAAAAATGCAATCAAAATGTGCACATACTGTGTCAAAACTATGTTATGAGCTAATAAGAATTATAAAAACTTAGAGAATGAGGTAAGAGAGTGTTTTCCAAAGTGTCTGTTCCTCTCAGCTAATCTGACAGGATGTTTAAAGGACTCTGGCATCAAAATAAATTTGGAAAATTCTCCCAGCTGTGATATTTTTTAAAGGACCTGATAAATAAGTTTGTTTAACCCAAAGTTTACCATATGTATTTATATGTGGAATCTACATATGTGGATTCTTTTAAAAAGTATTATTATTCGTAGTAATAGTAGTATAAAATCTATTAAACCTAAGCTGTGGAACAGGCTTTCTGAAACACAGTTCTAGAATTACCATTGTATGTGGCAGTAAGAAGCTCAGTGAGTGACCCTGAGGAAACCTGTGAGAATGGTGGAATTAAACTGTTATTAAGATGAAAGAATAAGGCGAGGAAATCACAGTGAATATAACCTGTAGGCTGGAGTTCCCAGTGAAAGAAAGAGATAAGACAGAAATTAAAGGGGATGTAATGGTTAATTCTTATGTGTCAACTTGGCTGAGCCATGGTATCTAGCTATTTGGTCAAATATGATTCTGAGCTTTTCTGTGAAGGTATGGATACTTTTTGGAAGAGATTAACATTTAAATCTGTGCTCTGTGGTGTGGGTGGGTCTCATCCAATCAGTTAAAGCCCTTCACAGAGCAAGGTCTGACTTCTCCAAGAAAGAAGGAATTCTGCCAGCACACTGCTTTTAGACTCAAAATGCGATTCTTCCTTGAGTCCCCAAGGCTGCTGGCCCAACCCCATCAGATTTTGCATTCAGGAAGTCTCTCAGTCCAATGAGCCAATTTCTTAAAATAAATCTACCCCCCATAACTCCACCCCACCCATACTTATTGGGTGTTTGTTGTGGGGTTTTGCTTCTTGTGTGTGTGGCTTAGAAATTTTTTGTGAATGTCTCACATGTAATTAAGAAGAATATATATCCTTTCTTATAGAAGTATATGTATCATCTATCTCCTGTTGTTAATTCAGTTTTTATGGAGAACCCTGACTAACACAAGGCACTGTTTTATTGGGTCAGAAGAGAACTAACTAACCCAGCTAATGAGAGAAAGAAGAATTGATGATTCCGAAGAGAAATGGAGTTACTGATGCCACAAGGTCCATGAAGGAAGAGTAGGATGCAGAGTCAACATTGCAGTTAAAATATTTAACCAGATTCCTCTGAGACATGAGCAAAGGAAGAGTGACTAGGAGAAAGTATAAAGTTTGAGGTGGTATAAGAAATGTAAGTAACTGGAGCCATCTGTGTATTGCAAAGTGTGACTGCTTAATATGTTGATTCTAAGACATCTCATTAATACTACAACTAAACACTTTCCTAGGGCAATATACTGTAGTGGGAAAGAGTCCATCCAGGATCTCAATCTTCTCTGTGATAATAGAAGCATCTGTCTGCAATTAAGTGTTATTTGGGGTCCTAAACAACACAGGAAAATTCTGTAGGAGCAGCTGTAGAAACTCCTTTGGAAGTAGTGAAGGCTGAATAAAAGGAAGTCAGGTGGCGCTAGTGGTAGACTTAAGAGATGCAGGTTCGACCACTGGGTTGGGAAGATCCCCTGGAGGAGGGCATGGCAACCCACTCCAGTATTCCTGCCTGGAGAATCCCAGGGACAGAAGAGCCTGGTGGGTTGCAGTCCATGGGATTGCACAGAGTGGAAAACGACTGAAGCGGCTTGGCACAGCACACAGGAGCAGAGCATAGGAGGCCTGCCTTCAGGGAACTGGCATTTCCGAGTGAGAGGTGAGCCTTAGTTGCCCTGTAGTCTAGTCACTTGTTACATGGGACTGTTGAGCACTTGAAATGTGGTTAGTTTGAACAGACATGTGCAGTAAATGTAAATTACAGGCCAGATTTCAGCAACTTAGTATATAAAAATGTAACAGCTTAGATCAGCAGCATTGTCCCCCCAAAAAAGCCATATTACAAATCACATATGTAAATGTTATAGTAGACACATTATTAAAATAAACAGGTGAAATTAACGTTAACATTTGTATTTAACCCCAGTTGAAATAATAATATTTTATATATATGTGGGGTTAAATACAAATATTAACGTTAATTTCACCTGTTTATTTTCTCTAGCAATGTGTCTGCTAGAACATTTACATAAGTGATTTGTAATATGGCTTTTTTGGGGGCCAGTGCTGATCTAAACTGTTAAATAGCAACCAAAGTGCTCAGTATCATTTAAGGAAAAAGGCCAATCATCAGACAGTACAGTGCAGATTGTAAGAAGAGGAAGTGCTGCAGAGAATCAGACAATGCTATAAATAAACTTGGGTCCTATCTTTGGGCCAGACTACTTTTTAATGTATTCTCTGCTGATCTCATAAGCATATACCTCAAGGCTTGTTGAAATGTTATAGAAGGAATTTGTTTGAGTGAGTCACCCCAGTTTTATAACTTTGTAAAGAGAATGCTTTATACTGTGTGTATCTTCAAGGTTTTCAAAGTACTTGCACATTCATTATTTCATCTTTTTAATGATCTGGGAGGAAGGTAGAACTGGTTATCTCTATTTTGACGAGGAAATTGAGCCTCGAAGAGTTGGTGTGATGCAAAGAACATTGGAATCAAGGATGCTGCAGAACAGTGACTGAGAGTGACCAAATATTACAAGGTCCTAGAAAAAACACTGGATTTGGAGTCAGAAAGTTCAGTTCTTCCCAGATAGATGGCTTTAAACTGATATTGTTACCAAAGTTTCATTTATTCAAGTGTAAAATGGGATAACCAGAGTACCTGCTTCAGAGAGTTGTTGTTCGGTTGCTAAGTAGTGTCTGACTCTCTGAGACCCTGTGGGCAGCAGCACGCCAGGCTTTCCTGTCCTTCACTGTCTCCCGGAGTTTGCTCACATTCATGTGCATTGAGTCAGTGATGCCATCCAGCCATCTCATCCTTTGTTATCCCCTTCTTCTCCTGCCCTCAATCTTTCCCAACATCAAGGTCTTTTCCAATCAGTCGGCTCTTTGCATCAGGTGGCCAAAGGTTTGGAGCTTCAGCATCAGTCCTTCCAATGAATATTCAGGGCTGATCTCCTTTAGGATTGACTGGTTTGATCTTCTTACTGTCCAAGGGACTCTCAAGAGTCTTCTCCAGCATCACAGTTCGAAAACATCAGTTCTTCAGCACAGCCTTCTTTACGGTCCAACTCTCACATCTGTACATGACTACTGGCTGTGTAGTCGTGCACCATATGGACATGCACCTATGTACCATAGCTGTGACTTTATGGACCTTTGTCAGCAAAGTGATGCCTCTGTTTGTTAATACACTGTCTAGGTTTGTCATACCTTTTCTTCCAAGGAGCAGGTATCTTTTAATTTCACGGCTGCCATCACCATCTTCAGAGATTTTTGAACCCAAGAAAATAAAATCTGTCACTGTTTCCATGGTTTCTCCCCATCTATTTGCCATGAAGTAGTGAGACCAGATGCCATGGTCTTAGTTTTTTGAACTTTGAGTTTTAAGCCAGCTTTTTCACTCTCCTGTTTCACCTTCATCAAGAGGCTCTTTAGTTCCTCTTTGCCTTATGCCATTAGGGTGGTGTCATCTGCATATCTGTGGTTGCTGATATTTCTCCCAGGAATCTTGATTCCAGCTCGCGATTCATTCAGCCCAGCATTTCGCGTGATGTACTCTGCATATAAGTTAAATAAGCAGGGTGACAGTATACAGCCTTGATGTACCTCTTTCCCAGTTTTGACAACCAGTCTGTTGTTCCATGTTCAGTTTTAATGGTTGCTTCTTGACCTGCATACAGGTTTCTCAGGAGGCAGATAATGTGTTCTGATATTCCCATCTCTTTAAGAATTTTCCACAGAGGGTTGAGGTGAGCATTAATTGAGATAATCCATGTAAAACATTTGACATAGTAACTAAATCCCAGGAAACTCTTGGTAATTTAACTATTAGTATTATGTAGCATGAAGTTCAGAGAGGCAATGGCACCCCGCTGCAGTACTCTTGCCTGGAAAATCCCATGGACGGAGGAGCGTGGTGGGCTGCTGTCTAAGAGTCGGACACGACTTAACTTTCACTTTCACTTTTCACTTTCATGGGCTGGAGAGGAAATGGCACCCCACTCCAGTACTCTTGCCTGGAAATTCCCATGGACGGAGGAGCCTGGTAGGCCGCAGTCCACGGGGTCACGAAGAGTCGGACACAACTGAGCGACTTCACTTTCACTTTTCACTTTCGTGCATTGGAGAAGGAAATGGCAACCCACTCCAGTGTTCTTGCCTGGAGAATCCCAGGGACGGGGGAGCCTGGTGGGCTGCCGTCTATGGGGTCGCACAGAGTCAGACACGACTGAAGCGACTTAGCAGCAGCAGCAGCAGCAGCATGAAGTTATATTTTAGTGTCATCCAAATTAAGGATAAATACATGGGTGTAGCTAGGTTCTAATACTATTCTTTAGTGTTTCAGTCCAGGAGGTAATCCTTCTAAATGCTTTCCAAAACTCTGCTCTGCAGATCCCCTTACCTGATAGCAAAATTTCCATTCAGAATTACTTTGCAAGCATGACAACAGGATTCAGAGAATTATAAACAAATATGCCTCCTTTTCCAAATGAGGAAATAGAAGTTAAGATAAATTATCTAATACTTGGATATGAGACAACAACAACAAAAAAAGTGAGTGGCACGTCCTTTCAGTGACATGGAAGTGAAGGCTCCTCCAGGATTAGCCAGGATGGTGTATTTCAGCTTGCTATTTTTCTTTCTTCGGCTGCACTAGGTCTTCGTTGCTGCGCAGCCTTTCTCTTGTGGGGCGAGCGGGGGCTACTCTCTTGTTGCTTTGTGCAGGTTTCTCTTGCTGTGGAGCACAGGCTCCGGGGCACTTGGACTTCAGTAGTTGAGGCACACAGGGGCTTAGTTGCCCCTCGGCATGTGGAATCTTAGTTCTTAGATCAGGGATCAAGCCCATATTCTCTGCAGTGGCAGGTGGACTCTTAACCACTGCACCACCAGGAAAGTCCCTTGTTACTTATTATTGATGTAAGGTTCCAGACTTAGTGATGATGCATGTTAACTTGTAGACTTTTTTTTCCTGATAAAAGTGCAGATTTCCATCTAGTGGAACAGACAGCCCCAAAGTTATGCTTTAAACAGTTTTGTATCTCACCCCCCAATCTCATTCTCCCATAAAGAAATACCCTAGCTCTACAAATGCTCTTTGAATTGGGCAGGGCATCTTCCCAGCCCCTCCTTACTGAATAAGTTGAAGAAAATCTTCTACATGCATCGTCTAGAATGTGCCCCTGGGTTCACTGCATCTGTTTTGCCTCTCTCCGGTTCACAGTCTGTGCAGATGTCCAGTGTCTGAGAGACCTGCCTTGTGTCTTTTGTCCACTTTCATGGTTATTTACTGAGGGAGCACTGACCTGGATCTGTTACTCTTTCATATTGGAAACAGAAGTCAATTATTTTTATATTAGAGATGAGAAAACTGAGGGATGGAAACATTTAGTGACTTGTCCAAAATCGCACAGCATTTCAAACCTAGGTAGTCTGATTTCAGAACTCCTCACTTAATTACTGTACCATGTGGCTTCTCAGAAAAATGGTTTTATGTACATACATGTGTAAAATGTTTTGTCTGGTGTCAGGAAACACAGTAAGTCCTTAATAAAGCCTGGGTATTTTATCCTTTAAAATTCTAAAGGTCAGTATAACTGTGTTCTTAGCACAGTGTTTAGAAGCAGGAAATAGTGGATAGGACAGAAGCACCTCCACAGGAGTTGGTATTCTTGATGAGTACTAAACGTTATCATTGTCCTACCACTAGTGAAAAAAGGGCATTTACTTAAGTCCTTTATTGCTCAAGCACTATTTATTTACAGGAAATATTAAATCCTTACTATGCTTTCTTTTGGGGCTTCCCCGGTGGCTCAGTTGGTAAAGAATCCGCCTGCAATGCAGGAGACCCAGGTTCAATTCCTGGGTGGGGAAGATCCCTCGGAGAAGGAAATGGCAACCCACTCCAGTATTCTTGCCTGGAAAATCTCATGGACAGAGGGGCCTGGTGAGATACAGTCCATGGGGTCACAAAGAGTCGGACACAACTGAGCATCTGAGCAGAGGCTTTCTTTTGCCATTGAAACCAATCTTTATTCATTAGAAATATAGAGCAAAAAATAAACGCTCCAAGCGACCAGGCTTAGGTGATACTCCTATCAAGTTCTGAATTTCAAATAAATAAATACTGTATAGTAACACACCCATCTGGCCATGAAGGAGATTGCAGTGGAATGAAGGTACAAGCTCATGAATAGGAACACATATATCTGTAATAGCATCCAGCACCGAATCTACTATTTAATTCTTAATGTTTAATCTACCGCCTATGTGTGCTCTAACTTTTCATCTAAAAAAATGTATAATGGAGATGTCATTAAGCCCAGGCCTTTCTTTGGTTTTAGCCCGTGTACTTGAAAATAGTTTGCGTCTGTCTTGTGCTATTTTTTTCCTCCCTGAGATACATGTAAATTTTTTTCCGAATTTCAGTTATATCTACTAGCAAAAAAATGCAACAAACACTTTGCGGTTCTCCATTCACTCTGATTAGCACAGGAAAGAGAACTAGCTTATTCTAGGCTTCTTTCCATGGTGCCCCCTCTTGCCTCAGATCAGACAAGCCCACAGGCATACGCATCCATCGACTTTGACCTCTCTGAATAGAAGCTGCCAGATCTTCACTGCACATTGTTCTCCGTAGATGGTTAGAACTGATAAGTTCAAACCTAAACAAATTTACAAAGGGAAATGCAAAAATCAGGAAATGGTAGATTAAGTAAAATAAATGTAAGACTAGGTTTATTAACTTCCCACAAGCCCAAACTTCCCTTTTCTGGGATCAGCTTTATCTGTGGCAGGAAGTCATCATTATCTCCTATCTGTCAATAGTTCTCAGATGTCCAGTTAGTAAAATGTTCAAGTAAACTGTACTTTAATGCATTAAATTTATTGTTTCTACTCTATTAATATTACTCTATTAGCTCTCATGTGCTAAGTCACTTCAGTCATATCCAAATTTTTGTGACCCTATGGAGCCTGCCAGGCTCCTCTGTCCATGGGATTTTCCAGGCAAGAATACTGGAGTGGGTTGCCATTTCCTCCTCCAGGCTATCTTCCCGACCCAGGGATTGAACCCGCGTCTCCTGTGTCTCCTGCATTGGCAGACAGTTCTTTACCATTAACACCACCTAGGAAGCCCTTAGTTCCAGTACTCACAAGCTTCCAGAACTGGTGTCTCTCTCTACTTTTTAGAACTCATATGGACTCTTCCATGATTTTTAATTGTCCTTTGACTCTTTAAGTGTAGTGTTAATCTAGATGTAGCCTTACTCATAGTAGGCTTTGTTCTCAAATTAGGATCTATTTCATTTCCTATATATCCTTTTGGATGTAAAGAAGAGTCTTTTCAAAATCCAAGTATACCCTGCCACTGAAGTAATACATACACCAACCACACAGATCTGCAAAAAAAAAAAAAAAAAGGTAATGAAAAGCAAAAGATACATAATCCAAAGAGAAAATTAAGAGTTGTAATTTTACATATAAATAACATGATTGATCTTATTTTCCTATTATTATCTTTTCACCTTGAACTCAACTGTGTATGTCAGGTCGGGCTCTGTAGGGAGCAGACTCTGAGGAAGAGACAGTGGCAGAGGCTTCTTTAGGGGATTCTTCGGGAACCACCATCTGTGGAAGGGATAATAAACTGGGATTGGACAGGAGGAGAAGTTGGATTGTGATACAGTCTCAACAAAGTGGTCAGCTGAACTCCTAGGAAACTCCGAAGCTGGTGGGCCCTTTGGAATTGTTGCAGACTGGAGCAAGAGGACGAGGTTTTTGTTGACCAGTCAATGGAAGCAGGCTGTCCAGAAAAGGGGACGTGACCTTGGATGCAGTGGCTCTTTTCAAGTGAAGCCATTCTGAAGAGGGTTGATCGCCAGAATTGGCTTCATATACATGCAATTCATATAGTCACACAGGACCCCACACTTAGTTTAGCACTCTGCTGCCTCTGTCTTGAAATTCTTGACTTTTGGCCAAGGAGCCCTATATTTTCATCCAGCACTGGGCGCTACACATTTTGTAATCAGTTCTGCTGACAGCTGAGGGCCGCAGCACAGTCTATAACTGGGGTAAGTCCTTCAGCCCTAAAGTGGCATCTGCGTGACAGACCAGTATTCACTACAGCCCATACCTTGCATGGCTTGAATCCACTTATCCTTAGAAGAAAGCAGAATAAATTACAGTCCCTAACACTGAAACTGGTTTGGGGGCTACAACTGAAAATCATCATGTCTCTCCTGATACCACTGTGAGGCAACATGCCACCAAGTGACTGATGGGTTTCCTCATGGATTGGGGGGACTCGGCACTGGTCTCTGTTGCTGGTAGGATGAACATTCAGCAGTGAGTGAAACTAGATCAGCCTTGGTAGGTGGGCACCCATTCCACTGGGTCCACTCCAATCCTGCTACGTGGCTATTCATCCCAGATGCTGATGTCTTTTTGTCTACTTGGTTGTTCGGGGCCTCTTCCATTGTGGATTCCTTACAGTATGGATCACATGTAGGACCAAGCTCTCCCCTCTTTGTGCCTGTCCACATACCTTTATCTCAGATCTACTGGTGCCCAATCTTCCAGTCTGTTTCTTTTCAGGCTCCAGGCCAACTGGTCATGCCAGTTGCCACTGCCCAAGTGTATTCTAATCTTGGGCCACCTTCCACATGAATAGATGGCAGGGTGTACTGCCTGAAACTCTGTGCTTTCTAGAGGATTTCAGCTCCTCTCTAACTTTCAAGGCCACCCCTTTGTGGGCTGTAGAATAACCTTCATGTATTTTTGCTTTGTACCATGTACAGGCCTTACCCACCCATGAGTCAAATTCAGGCATTTTTCTCTTTCATCAGTTGGTGGTAGAGGATCCTTGGCAACAGGTGTGAACTGAGGGAGAGGTATTGGTCCAACAGTGGTGGGTGACATGGGAGTCCAGCCTGCCTGCTTGCGGGGCATACTGTGCCCTCTGGCCATACTTTTGTTTGATCCTAGATGTAGCTTCCATTTTACAATGGATTGCAGCATGACTCAACCCAACCTTATGACTTGATGGGACAGATAGAACCCAGCTCATTATTGGTGGTTTTGGTTACATGGCTACCAAGCATCCCATCATCAGGCACTCCATCTCTACCAGGGCACACTAGCACATCACAACTGTTTGTTGAAAGGTGTTCATTTCTCCACTATAGATGGCATGATCTTCATCCAGAATGGCATCCACATTGTAACTTTCCCATTGGAACTTGGCATAAACTCCACACGTCTCCCCACTACTGATACGTCTAATACAACAGGCATAGTTGCCTGTGTCAGCATATTTCAGTCACTCACCTAACATGGTTAATGGTGATTGGTTAAGAGCCTTGACAGAATGCAGTTAATAACACCGGAGGGTGCAGCTAACTCCCTAGAACACTGGACGGTCTGAGAGAGGTGACATTTGAACGCTATCTTGAAGAATGCTTGCTTCCCTCAGAGCCAGAAGCAGAGAAATCATAGCAGAAGGAAGGGCATGACTTCTGGGTAACTTACACAGATCTCATTTTATCAATACATTGGACTGTTAAGAACTCAACTACATTGTTCTTTCCCCAATTGCACCTCATCCTCTTCATCTTATGAAAACTCTTTCATGAAAACTCTCCCCAACCTGTTCTCTCCACAATGAGCATTTTTCTGCACAGGAGTCTGAAATTATCTCTAGAGTGAGCTCATTGTGCCCTCTCTATATTCCAGAACATTGATGACCGCCCAAGGCTAATTCAATCTTAATGACCCATAAGCTCTCCTGTATGGATAAACTTTGTCTCCAGTCTGTGTGTTCCTGTGGTAACCTCACCCCCAAAATGCCTAAAACCCTTTGATTTAACTGATGTATAAGGCTTATAATTTGAAGTGAAATGCTCTTTAGAGCTTTAAATAAGTTACACATACTGCTTTCCCTTTATTAGATAGCTTATTATTCTCAAAGGATTGCACTCAGGATAGGATTTTTTTTTTCCCCAGACAGAAAAACACTTGTTACATACTTCCTGCTAGATTAACACTTGAGATTATCAAAAGCTACCTTCACTGAGAGCTCTCTTCCTCTCTGAGGCTTTCCCTGATCTACAGAGGTAGCACTACCAGCTGGTACTGACGGATGCCAGACTCGAGGTGTTGGGTGATATATGAAAACATGAAAGGCAAAATTAAAATGGGCTCATGAAACTCATTTCCTAACCTTTTAGGCCCTCAGTTTTGCTTGAAACATTCTTGTAACTGAATTGAACACACTGGAAAGTTCTGTTTTAGTAATACTAATGCTTTTTCAAATATGCATTCATCTATGAATGGTTATATCAAGACAATACTGTGTATGACTAGAGAAAATATGGACGGGATTCATCACATATTATATATTTGTAAAGTTTTGCTTGTTTTTTGGTCCACATTATAACGTTACTCATAGGAATGGCTGAAAAGAGCAGGGCCACAGTCAAGTCAGTAGTACTTTAATAAAATGAACAGAACCCATTATAACAACAGCTCTTTATTACATGGATTCAAATACACTGACCAATCGTATTCTCTGAAATTTAACAACTGCATTCAATTAAAACCTGTTAGTGTATTCCTCAACAGTAATTCTAAGGGGCTTCCTTTGAAATCCCTTTACAAAGCCTTGTGCAAAGAGGTTAAGCACCAGTAGTAAAGACTGTTGCTAGCAGTTTCGTTTCACCATCATCATCAACAACAAACATGCAGTTTTTCCCTTCTATGTACATGGCATTGGAAAATGGGTGCTACACTCTGCCTATGGTACAAAGTTTATAAATACAATATACCAATACAAAGTTGAAGCCATTAAAAACATCTTAGTAACAACTACTGGGAGATAATGAAATCTGGAGTGTTGATGGAATCTATGAAGAGATTTAAAACCAACACACAAAGTCAAACGTTATAATACATGTTTTCCTTGGGAAGAGGTGAAAGGGGAACTTCTCAGGTGCCACTGAAGGGTCTTCTCAGTTGTTCCAAGTTTACTTTCTTTCTGCTATTATCTTTAAATACTGCAAGGCATTGTGAGCTGCATCGCTCTGCGCACTGCTGCAGGAGACCCCCGAGCCATGACAGACCGTAATGGGACTGGTGGACAGCTCAGCGAGACACTGGTACTGTCCGTTGGCACTCAGTTCTTCTGCAATGACAAATTCAAACATGATGATTAAGGCCACATGCAGAGAAAGCAGATTTTTTTTTTTTGTAACAATTTTTGTTACTGTCCCTCTCCCCAAGCACCTTTTTATTTGCTACTCCACGTATCAGGTGGTAGTCTCTATTCATAAGAACCACTTGGTTCTTAAAATTAGTAAGAAGCATTTCAAAGTCATCATTAATTCATTATCTAAAAATCATCTCAGGTTTCCGTTTCCCAAATGCATAAATATTTTTGAATGCATGGTCTCTTCATCAACCACCTTTCCTGATCATCTTTCTGCATTCATCCTCAGGTTCTGCATCATTCCCAGTATATTAAGACATTGTACCTGACTCATTATTCAATCCCGAAGTAGCAGACAAAATCAGAAGTTCCTTCAGCCCCTAAATACCCTATTTTCTCAGTAGTAGTAGCTCTGATGAGCTAGGTTTCCCCCAAGTCACTGAGGCTGGGCTGCTGCTGCTGCTAAGTTGCGTCAGTCGTGTCCGACTCTGTGTGACCCCATAGACGGCAGCCCACCAGGCTCCCCCGTCCCTGGGATTCTCCAGGCAAGAACACTGGAGTGAGTTGCCATTTCCTTCTCCAATGCATGAAAGTGAAAAGTGAAAGTGAAGTCGCTCAGTTGTGTCCGAGGCTGGGCTAAGGGATATCAAATTCCTCACATACGATACTGATGTTAAATCAAGATACCAAACACACACATGAACACACAAATTAGCCAGTTGTCCACTGTATTAAAAGAAAATCCACGCTGACTTGCTTTCCAGTCTGTCCACATTTGTCTATCTGAATGATCATGGGCTAGAAAAAATATAGACGTTGATAGCTGGAATGAGATAAAGCTGTAAATAGTCCCCATTTATCTGCCAGAACTGGAACACAGTGATAAAGTGGAGAGAAGATGTCTGGCCCAGCCCCCACCGACTTGGTATTTGTTCAAGAAATGTGGGTACCTTTTTATTTGTCAAGCTATCCTTCAGGGCTAGTTTAACAGATATTATACCGGCACGGACTCTTCTTCTAACCTGGCTGTACTGACCAGCTATGTCATCTCAGGCAAGTTTCTCAACCTTTCTTGGTCTTACTTTCTTCACTTATACCTAAGATAATAGAAATTCCAGATGTTCAAGCTGGATTTAGAAAAGCCAGAGGAACTAGAGATCAAATTGCTAATATCTGTTGGATCATTGAGAAAGCAAGAGAGTTCCAGAAAAACATCCACTTCTGCTTTATTGACTATGCCAAAGCCTTTGACTGTGTGTATCACAACAAACTGTGGAAAATTCTTAAAGAGATAGGAATATACCACCACCTAACCTGCCTCCTGAGAAATCTGTATCCAGGTCAAGAAGCAACAGTTAGAACTGGACATGGAACTACAGACTGCCTCCAAATCAAGAAAGGAGTACATCAAGACTGTATATTGTCACCCTGCTTATTTAAGTTATATGCAGAGTACATCATGCAAAATGCCAGGCTGGATGAAGCACAAGCTGGAATCAAGATTGCCGGGAGAAATATCAATAACCTCAGATATGTAGATGACACCAGCCTTATGGCAGACAGTGAAGAGGAAGTCAAGAGCCTCTTGTTGCAAGTGAAAGAGGAGAGTGAAAAAGTTGGTTTAAAGCTCAACATTCAGAAAACCAAGATCATGGCATCCAGTCCCATCACTGCATGGCAAATAGATGGGGAAACAATGCAAACAGTGACAGACTTTACTTTTTGGGGGGTCCAAAATCACTGCAGATGATGACTGTGGCCATGAAATAAAAGACGCTTGCTCCTTGGAAAAAAAGTTATGACCAACCTAGACAGCATATTAAGAAGCAGAGACATTACTTTGGCAACAAAGGTCTGTCTAGTCAAAGCTATGGTTTTTCCAGTAGTCATGAATGGATGTGAGAGTTGGACTATAAAGAGAGCTGAAGGCCGAAGAATTGATACTTTTGAACTGTGGTGTTGTAGAAGACTCTTGGATGGCAGAGAGTCCCTTGGATGGCAAGGAGATCCCTTGGATGGCAAGGAGATCCAACCAGTCCATCCTAAAGGAAATCAGTCCTGAATATTCATTGGAAGGACTGATGCTGAAGCTGAAACTCCAATACTTTGGCCACCTGATGCGAAGAACTGACTCCTTTGAAAAGACCCTGATTCTGGGCAAGATTGAAGGCAGGAAGAGAAGCAGATGACAGAGGATGAGATGGTTGGATGGCATCACCGATTCGATGGACATGAATTTGAGCAAGCTCGGGGAGTGGGTGATGGACAGGGAAGCCTGGCGTGCTGCAGTCCATGGGGTCGCCAAGAGTCGGACATGACTGAGTGACTGAACTGAAGATAATAGAATGCACTTCACAGGATTAGTTTGAGGATTCTGTGACTTGAAATATGTAATGTCTCTAGAAAGGTGCCTGGCACACACTAACTCTATAAATCTTCACTATTGTTTATTATTACAACTGTACAGATGTTATCTCTATTTTTATTATTTATAAGAATGGGATACCTCAGTGATATATATTACCACTCTGGTAACTGTATCTATTATAATAGATGTTTTGTTTGTCAAACATATTTTGAAAAGAAACAACAGGTTTGGGGACAAGCCAAAGGAAAAAAAAAATCATACCTATATCCAAATATGTTATATTAAAACCTTGTTCCTTTGCAATTTCACTAAGCAGCTGGATGTAATCTGTATTTGGAATACTGAGGAGGCTTCTTTTCAGTAAGTTGATCTTTTCACCAGGAGAATTCCTTAAGGAATGCCACGTACAACCTAAAGAATGCCCTACCATATTTGTCTGAAAAACAGAGATTAACATTAAGACACTTAGTTTGGGTTCCAACGCTACTATGAGTATTAATTAAGCAATCAGCACTTTATAAAGCATATTTAAATGAATACCATTTGGTTAACTTTCCAATTTAAACTAGGCAGCACTAATAAGCTCACACATTTATCAAACAACACAATATTAAAGAAAAAAGAATGTGCAATGAAATACTGGAAGTATTTCAAAATACTTTTATATAGCATAACGTTCTTGTTAATATGTATAACATATTTAAGAGCATGATAAACAAATCTGCAAATACAGCTGACCCTTGAACAATGTCACATACTATCTTCCTATATATGTATTGGCATTTATACTTATCCTCTGTCTATTCCAATACAAATTTCAATGTTATCAAGCTTCATAAATTTTGTTATTCAAAATAATACACAGATAACAAAAAATCAAGTAATACAGAATTATAAAAGCAACAATCCCCATACCTACCTATAGTCCCCTTTCCAGAAGCAATAATTTTCAACTTTTTATTTTTAATTATTCTGGTAGTTACCTTTGTAACAGAAATGAGAAAGCTATTGATCTTGTGTATTAACTTTTGGTCAGTTACTTTGATGAATTCTCTTATTATTTCTAGTAGTTTTTCTCTAGGGCTTTATAGGGATACAATTATATTATCTGTAGTTAATGATCATTTTTATCTCCTCTTATTTCCAACCTCTTATTGTTTTCTCTTCCCTGGTTACGTTGGTTGATACTTCTAGAACAAGGTTTAAAAAAATGGAATCAGTGGGCATCCTTGCCTTATTTCTGAAATTAATGGGAATGGATATAACATATAAACATGTACCCAAGATTTTGATTTTTTTTTTCTGAGGTATATATTTAATTTTTAAAAAATATTTATTTGTCTGTGCCAGGTCTTAGTTGCAGCACCTAGGATCCTCAATTTTGTGGTGGCATGCAGGATCTTAGTTGCGACATACGAGAGACCTAGTTCCCTGACCAGGGATGGAACACCTGATCCATATTTTAAATCGCAATAGGGATATTTCAGAAGCATTTATCAGTAGTGACTACCCAATATTTTTTTGGCATCTATTGAGAGGATTATGTTTTCCTTCTTTGACCCGTTAATGTAATTCGTTATAGCAATCGATTTACCAATGTTGAAACACCCTTGCGGTCCTAAATACACTTATATAGAAATTTCTCTCACATTATATATATTGCCTGGAAGAGTTTAAAGAGCACTGATGATTATCTCTTTCTGGAAGATTTAACAGAACTCAGCTGCAACCTAACAGTTTTGAGACTGTGGTGTCATCTCTGATCCCGTCTTAAAAGAAATGAATGCAATGTTTTATATTTTTCTATTAAAAAAGTGAAACCAAAATTATATTACTTACCTAGATATAGTTGTTTCTTCCTACAGAACGAGCCCTTTTTATAAACCATAAGCTTAGGACACTCCTATAGACTTCACTTCTCATTTCGTACCTAACATCCTATTCTCAGATAATGGACCACCATACATACCTACCTACATTTTGTGTAGCCCAATCTCTTATGCTCTCTATCTGAATGCCCAGTTGCCTACTCAGTATCTTCACTTAGCTACTCCACAAACACTTCAAATTCAATATATCTCACATTTAACTCATTATCTGCTCCCCCTTAAACCCTACTCACTTTCTGTGTTCCCCATATCACTGAATGGTACCACCATCTAGGTAGCTGCCAAGCTAAAACTGTTTACTTCTTCCTTTTTCCCTACTCTCTACATCCAGTTATTATGCCCCCATTCACTTCAGTTTTCTAAGTAAGTTTTAAATTGACCATTTCAATTGCTACTACCTTTGTCTAGGTCATCATCATGTCTCATCTGCTCTTCTGTAACAGCATTATAGCAGGTTTCTATGACTCTAATATTCATTCATCCACCATAATGCAGCCAGTCATTCCCTTCTAATGTATAAATTAGATTCTCTCCTTCCTATATTAAATTTATTTAATGACTTTATGCTACCTTCAGGATAAAGTTCAATCTCCTGAACACAGTACTTCCTGCAAGATTCAATCCCTCTTTACCTTTCCTGCCTCACTGTTTGAGACTCCCTCCCACCAAATTCAATGCTCCAGCCATCCACAATTACTCTGGATAACATAAAGCGTTTCACTCCTGGCCTTTGTACATGGTCCTTCTTCTCTCTGGAATTCTTTTCACTGCTGTCATCCTATACGTCTCAGCTCAGATATGACTTCCTCCAGTGAAGTCTTCCTGAAACCCTATCTTGGTTGGATTCTTCATCTATGTTCCCAAGAAGCCCTTGTAAGGCCTAGTCTGTAGGGTTCTTTTCTTTCTCAGTAGGCTGGCTGCAAACTCCTTAGGGCCAGAGACTACCTTATTCACTATATGCCAGTATCTGGCATCAGTTCAGTTCAGTCGCTCAGTCGTGTCCGACTCTTTGCGACTCCATGAACTGCAGCACGCCAGGCCTCCCTGTCCATCACCATCTCCCGGAATTCACACAAACTCACGTCCATAGAGTCGGTGATGCCATCCAGCCATCTCATCCTCTGTTGTCCCCGCTTCCTCCTGTCCCCAATCCCTCCCAGCATCAGAGTCTTTTCCAATGAGTCAACTCTTCGCATGAGGTGGCCAAAGTACTGGAGTTTCAGCTTTAGCATCATTCCTTCCAAAGAAATCCCAGGACTGATCTCCTTCAGAATGGACTGGTTGGATCTCCTTGCAGTCCAAGGGACTCTCAAGAGTCTTCTCCAACACCACAGTTCAAAAGCATCAATTCTTCGGCACTCAGCCTTCTTCACAGTCCAACTCTCACATCCATACATGACCACAGGAAAAACCATAGCCTTGACTAGACGGACCTTTGTTGGCAAAGTAATGTCTCTGCTTTTCAATATGCTATCTAGGTTGGTCATAACTTTTCTTCCAAGGAGTAAGCGTCTTTTAAATTCATGGCTGCAGTCACCATCTGCAGTGATTTTGGAGCCCAAAAAAACAAAGTCTGACACTGTTTCCACTGTTTCCCCATCTATTTCCCATGAAGTGGTGGGACCGGATGCCATGATCTTCATTTTCTGAATGTTGAGTCTTAAGCCAACTTTTTCACTCTTCTTTCACTTTCATCAAGAGGCTTTTTAGTTCCTCTTCACTTTCTGCCATAAGGGTGGTGTCATCTGCGTATCTGAGGTTATTGATATTTCTCCCAGCAATCTTGATTCTGGCATAAATCTGGGCAAATATTATCACTTTCCTAAATGTTTGCTGAGTGGATAAATGAATGGACATCAAGCAATGGGAGTGAAATGTCAATCTGAAGGCAAAAACAGCACTACTGACCTACCATCTTTAGAAACCATCATATTATTTCTGAATTTGACTGTGCTTCCCACGCTCTCTTTCTTGGCCATCCCTGTGACTCTGGCTCACATATAGCAAGCAGCTAAAAACTGGGGTAGTGTATTACTCAACAGTTGAGAGATTTTTGAAAAACCGTGACTCTGTAGTATACCTATACAAAATGAAATCTACAATCACATGTTGTTCCGACAGCAACACATGTTTAATCACATTAACGTCACAGACCTCTGATCATTACTCACCAAAGAAATGTGGTTCTCTGGAGAAATATTACTGAATTTGGCAAGAAATTTCTCAGCAGCATTTCTCTTGGCTTGTTTCTTTGATGCCCCCTTTCCTAAATAAAGAAAAAAAAAGCGCAGTAGGTTAGAAAATAAATTAGTGTCCATAGAGAATGACCAAATATTTAAAGTACTATGTTTGATCAGAGAACTATCTCATGGTTTTTATATACTATTCTTTTACTGACCTGACATCTTTACTTGTTCTGCTTCATGCAATTATTAACTGTTACATTTTTGATGGCATTTCTTTGGCAATTTATCTTTAATAGTTAAACTTTCTGTTTTTCTTCAACAGATGTATCTCCCTATGTCTACCTTTAATGAACCATATTTGGTTTAATTCTGATGAAATATTCAAATTTACGAACGTAGATTTGAATTACATCTCCCATCTTTCAATGTGTACTTCTGGCTTATAATCTCCTGCACACTGATAACTATGTGGAATTTCTTCAACATGAATAAGAAGGGCATAGGAGAGGCTGGAGTTGAAAGATACCATAAATATAATCTATTTCCATGTTTAGAGATTTAAAAACTCAGGCCTAGGCATGGAGATTAAGCAATTTGCCTAACCTTGCAAATCAAGGACTGCATCAAGAACAGAGGTGAGGTTTCTGCTTCTGGCTCAGGGCTGCCTGCACTGACCCACACCACCTCTTGGGGACAAACAGCTGCTTAGTACTTCAGACTAATATCTAGGCAACTTAAAATTTGATTTCAAGCCACTTTTAAAATGATAAAAACTGCTCAAGAAATTAAAATAGAAATCCTTAGGAGTATTTTATTAAGTGACTTTTTTCCTCATAATTTGTGGCCTTTACAACATCGAAGTTGCTATAAGACAAAAGGTTAATTTCTACTTTATTTTTATTTCACTATCAGCCTCTTTGGAGAAGGAAATGACAACCCATTCCAGAATTCTTGCCTAGAGAATTTCTTGGACAGAGGAGCCTGGGGGGGTTGCACCAGAGTTGGACACAACTGAAGCGACTTAGCATGCATGCATGCATTGAAGAAGGAAATGGCAACCCACTCCAGTATTCTTGCCTGGAGAATCCCAGGGACAGAGGAGCCTGGTGGGCTGCTGTCTATGGGGTCACACAGAGTTGCATATGACTGAAGCCACTTAGCAGCAGCAGCAGCCTCTTATCAATTATCTTGTTTTTAAATGTAATGTTCTCCTAGTCCTTCTGTCTTCTAGAACAGCTACTGAAGCTCCAAGAGATTTACTACTGCTTTTTTCTCCAAAATGATGTTTAAGTCCCTATTATATCAATGAAGACTGTTTAAAGAGTCAATGATTCATTTGCATTTCCATTACCAACCCATGATTTTTTTAAAAAAATCAAATTAAAAAGTATAAGTATTCTTAAGCCAACTATTTACACTTATTAATAAACTCAACAGCAGAAAGTTAGAGACAGTAGACTAGGAGTGTGTCGATTTTTTTCCCCCAAAGAAGTATTTGAGACGAAATCATGGCAGAAATTTTTTCATCATCTCAAAATATTTCAAAAGTCTTCAACTGTATCAGAGTAGAAAGAAACAAATACCAGTTTCCATGAATGACTCAAGTCTGCAAATTGTGGTGTATTCTCTCTTATGAGCAGGTCCTCCCTCCTGGGAAAGGGTATATTCAGGCAGTCTCCAGCCATGATGAATAGCCAATTCCTAGAAAATCGAGATGAGCCTTTAGTAGTAATTTTTACTATGCAATGGCTCAATCACATTAATGATATTCTCTCATGGTTTTGATCCCATTTCTATTTATATGTTTGCAGAGAACAATGATATTCTGCAGTATTTAAGAGAAGGTCCTCTATCCCCCCCAGATATTCCTGCATTTTACATCTTATAAGCCCACGACACCAAAACTGAAGCAGTTTCCTGCTGTGAATGGTGCTCTTCCATTAAGCTATAGTGAGCTGGTTATCAAAGAGGTCAGACAGAAGGATAAGCTCCTCTCACCCTCTTTGGGAACATGGGAGAGGACATTACTGGTCTCATGGCCATCAGTCCCCAGAGTCTCTTCCTAACTAACCTTCTATACCCATGGCTGCCTAACTGACTGCATTCGATCAAGAGCAGGTGAGGAGCAGAGAGCAAACACACGCACTGGATGAGACTGAGGAAAGACGGGGACCAAAACTACAGAAAAACTCATGGAGCAGGAAAGAGACCAAATGACTGGCTGGATAACAGGGAGGGGAGTTGTCCAGCAGAGCACATGGATAATCTGCAAGAAGGATATTCTCACATAGAAATTCAAAGCTGAATATATTTTTTGGTAGAATAAGCAAGTAAGCGGACGACTTCCCTTGTCCTGTGTTAGGTAAATCAATTTGGGTTCTTTATAGTCTTCTGTCTCAACAGAAGTAGAAAGAGATTTGTCACAAGAGTGGCAAGAAATATTCTTAAAATATAAAACACTCTACCCATGTGCACTGAGGTCCTGTTGATCTCAAATGAAATTCCACAAACCAAAGGCAGATACTGTATATGGAAGAAAATCCAAAACATAAATAAATACGAAAATAACTTCGTTATCACTTTAATATCTAATGATCATAACTTGGAACACAAAATGTTGTACCACCTAATCTTTAAAATATTAATTCCTTCTCTTAGCCCTTATGATATAATCAACATTTATGACCTTTTTTTCCAGTAGACACAAAATTAAGTATGGAAAAACTGTGCCACTTACCTGTAATGAGCCAATAGGATTAAGCTGGTTCTTTGGTTGCTTGGAAGGGTCAGGCATTAAGGGATCAGGAACTGCAAAGCTGAACATTTTTATAAAGGGTTATAAAACAAAATAATCTTCCCCAAATTAGTAAACAAAGGATAAGCATTTTCTATTTAGCTCTCCATGCCTTTGCTCTTGCGTTCCTTCTACATGGAATACCCTTTTCACCCACCTCTTCTATGGGAATCTGATCTATACCTCAGCCAAGGTACACCTCAAATGCAACTTTCTCTCAGAAGCCTATTCTTTTACCCCAATGGGACATAATTTCTTCCTTCTTTGAACCAGTGTAACATTTGGTTTGATACTTTCTTAAGCAATTATTTTACCATTAAGTTGTATACTCTTACAAATACATGCTATTTGTCTATCTATCACCATACCACTCTCCTGTTCAGACTGTAAAATCCTTGATGGTAGGGCCTATGTATTACTTACCTTCATAAGCCTTGCTGTGCTTTATATAAAACAGATGCTCAATAAAAAATGTATTTAAATAAACACACTACTGTTACAACCATATGAAAAGGGAAGACTAACAGGATGTTTATAGCTCGGCAGTGTAAACCATACACATCATAAATGTAGCTTTTTCATCCAGATAATTATAGAAGAAAGACTTGGCTTGATCTACCATCTGCTCTTCGCTAGGATAATCTTCCTAAGGTTTACGCATGTGTGCTCAGTCGCTAAGTTGAGTCCAACTCTTTGCAACCCTATGGACTGTAGCCTGTCAGGCTCCTCTGTCCGTGGGATTTCCCAGGCAAGAATCCTGGAGGGGGTTGCCATTCCCTATTGCAGAGGATCTTCCTGACCCAGTGATCAAATCCGCATCTCCTGCATTGCAGGTGGTTTTTTTTTTTGATGGCTGGCATGAATCTGATTTGAACATGTAGGGACTGTGATTAAGGAAAAAGAGAACAATCTCTTCTGAGTAGTGTGAGTTTACTAGTTACGTGGATGATGGGTGTCTAACGCGGAATAAGCTGCATTTCAAGATTACTGCCACCTTGGCAGCTAGAGTCATTTCTTCCATACTTAAGTTTCTTTTCTACCTGCCAGAATTTCAAGCTTTACATAGGCTGATGAGATACGAACATTCATTTACAATGCTGTACACTGAAGCTACCCAAATAATTATGATGGAGAAGTGAGAAAGTCTCTTTATCCCATCAGGCCACTTTAGGCCTGATTTATAGCTTAGTATTTCCATCTTATCTGTCAAGAAGCACAAATACATAGTAAAGTTTATTAGCCTTTTTTTGCAGACAAAGTGCCTGTGTGCAGAAAGGATACTCTGTATGTTCATTTCTACAAATATATGCAACACTCTGAGTTGACCTTTGGGTTGCACAAAAATGGCATGGCCATCACCAGCAAGCAGAAAATCTAAAACCCACCATGCCATCAGCATGTCCAGAAAACTAGCATAAATCAGTTATAATATATGACCCTGGAGAAGCAAACATCATGTTATGAGATCCAAGGCTTTCACTGGTTGGATCTAAATGACCTGAACAGTTTAGAACTACTAAGTACACAGGAAGAAAGAACACTGCAGGGGAACCTAAACATATCCCTAAACAGAAAGTTTTTCTAGGACTGGGAAACAAAAAAACCCATCCTAACTTCTCATAGGCCTCTGCTGTCAGCTATAAGCAGACACACCAGAATGCACTCCCAAGTATACTTGAATGCATGTAAAGGGAAGAATGTGAAGGCAAAACATGCTCCTCTTGGATATGCCCAATAGAAACCAAAAGATACCACTTTACAATACAAGAGATGCTCCAGGGCCAGTGCTCCTTCCAAAAACAAATAATGTGATAACAAGTTTATTTTGGAAAGCTATGTCAAGAATAAACATACCATTTAGCATCCTCCTATATTTGGTATATGTTCTCTAGTAGAAGGAAATCTCTTTGTCTCCTTACAAATTCAAATTTCTAAAAGAGTACTTTTAGCTGATATTTTTCTGTCTCACACTTTATTTTCTTCAGTGTAGAAACAAAACTCTTAATACAATAAGATATTTGTCAGAAGCACTCTGGTTTTCTACTCCTGTACCTCATCTGGAAAAAAGAAAAAAACCTAGTTTATGCGAGCCTTCATCTAATAATGTTGTTTAGTTGCTAAATCATGTCTGACTCTTGCAACCCCCTGGACTGTAGCCCACCAGGCTCCTGTGTCTGTGGGATTTCCCAGGCAAGAATGCTGGAGTGGGGTGCCACTTCCTTCTTTGTCATCTAATAAAAGCTGGATTTAATTTCTTACGGATAAAGTGTCTTTAGGGGATGACAGGTCTTCACAAGGAGACAGAATTTTATTAATAGAGCTAGACACTATCAACTGTTTACTTTGTTGCTTTTGTGAGCACGTTCAAACTTTTAATCTTACCTCAGCCATGATATTTTTGAGCTGCAGAATACAAAGAAATTTAGCTCACCAAATACTTGCATTGGCTTTCAAAATGTTTATGGCAGCCTCTGCAGCTCTATGTTTCGCCAGCTTCTTACTTGTACCTTCACCTGAATTAAGGTTAAAAAAAAAAAAAACACAACAAAAACAACTCTTTACATGCTGAAAAAATGTGAGGCTTGCATAGAGGTTTGCATAGTACAAAACAAAGTCACTGCATGTATTATATATACACACTAGGTAATAAAAACATACACTGCATACAGTTATACATTGAAATAAAATACCATAAAAATTAATATATTAAAAATCCCTTTGATTTTAAAAGTGCTAAGTATTTAATTCTAAGCATACTTTTATAAAAATATTTATTATGTCTACTTTGTACATGTTTATTATATAAAATGATAATACAGTAGACTGTCACTATGTATGCTAAAGAAAGGCAACTTACTTCCATTCTTCCTAGAGAGGAAATTCTTCTATAGGAAGAAATTTTCTTTAAAGGAGGCACTTATAGCAACATTATTGAACAGCAAAATGTGCACATTTTACTCTAACAGCCCCTCCTATACTGGATGAAACCCCTCTGCTTGGCTAAGCAGTCACTGGCTACCTGTTGGATACAGTGGGGGAAGGTTTGTATAGGGAATGTGAGAGATTACATTGTTACATGTCTTTCATATAATCTGTATCCCTTACATGAGTAGCTAAGGGGGTAGAAGAGACTAGGCCTGACTAATAATCACTGAGACTGACGCTTAATATCAGTAAGCAACCACACAAAGAAATTATAAATTCAGTCTTTTTCCTTCTGAGTTCAAAGTAGGTGTTGAGAACCTGTCCAAAGTTGTGTCAGAATGGCAATATCCATTCCTCTGATGTAGAGGAAAGAAAGGGCACATGGAATAAATGCCAGGTGTGGTTCTCAAGCATCAGAGAACACAGAAACCACACTCATTTATCCATTCACATAGGTATTATGGATACTGTATTCCTTTAAAAAATGTGGGCATTAGGAACACTGAGGCTCTGCACTGAAATATATGGGTATTAGGGGCACCAACCCTCTGCACTGAAAATTCACGCATAATTTAGTCAGCCCTCCATATCTGTGGTTCCTCCATTTCTAGCTTCCTCAGTAACTGCAGATTCAACAACCTGTGGATTGTGTGGTCTTGTAGTACTTACTACTGAAAAAGATTGACATCTAAGTGGACGTGTGAAATTCAAACCGTGTTGTTCAAGAGCTAACTGTAGTAGAGAACTAAGCAGAGTCCCTGTCCTTAAAGAGCATACAGCCTAACGTGTGAGATTTTGTCTATAAGAACGAAGTCTGAAATATGAAGCATCACAGTCAGCCTCAGTGCAGGTTGTTGGGTAGCCTACAGAAGGGGTAGCTCCCCTACTCTTAGTAAGGACTCAGAAAGGTTTCATGAAGGAGGAGATAACTAAACCAGGATCTGAAAGACCAGTAAGTCAGTGAGGTAAACAGAGCTGGGGGATAGGAAGCACACTGGAGGCAGAGAAAGAGCCACTGTGAAGGCTCAGACGCAACACAGAGCACGTGTTCTCAAGCCCCAAGTTGCTGGGACAGTACGTGCTTGAAGGAGGGACCCTCGAGATAAAAGGTCAGAGAGCTGAAGGGCAGAAGGAGAGTTCAAAGAACAGTCTCCTCAACTGTGCTTCTCTAACTGTAGGACTTGCCTGGGAATTTTGTTAGAACACATACTAAGAGTAGGTGTGCCTGGGTGATAGCAAGGCTGCTGTTGACCACACTTTGTGAAGAAGTTTGTCAGTCATGTTAAGAAATTTGTATTTATCCAGAGGGTGATGGGAAAACCACTTAATGGATTTTTAAGAATTTGAATACTTCAAATGAACAGATTTGAATGCCAGAAAAAATACTCTGGTTTTTTGTGTGGAAAATGCATACCACAAGACAGAAGCTAAAAGAGCAGCTACGAGACTGCAGCTATATTCCAAGTGGCTCAGACAATAGCAACAGGAAGAGGAGAGGAGCAGACAGATTCAAGAGATATTTAGGAAGTAGGATCTGGTGGCATAATAGACAGCACAAAGAGGGAGGAGAAGGAATCCAGAAGGTGAAACTCAAATCTCCACTGTGAGCAGATGAATGATGGTGGTGCCTATACTGACCTGGGGAATCAGGGGAAATGGATTTGAGAGAGAAGATGGATTCAGTCTGGGACAATGAGAAATGGAGGTGTCTTTGGGTCATCCAAGCAAAAATGTCTAGCAAACTCAGGCTGATGCATTGTTTTGTAACTGTGCCTGGGCTAAAGACAGAGATTTCAGAACTATTAGCCGTTAGATAGTATCTGAAACCATGGAGGTAGATAAGCTTGCACAGAAGACAGGCCAGCGTGAGAAGAGTAGGGGGACTAAGCAGTTGCCACAGGTTGTTAATCTTTCACATAAAACACACTGAGAGGGGGAAAATGCTACTTTTTCTTGAATTTTCACTGAATACTTAAAGACAGACCAGCTAAAGCAGTCGTGCAATGTTGAATCTGTCATTCATATGAGAAACTTCCAGCTAGAATCTAACTACAATCCACCTGCCCCACATAAGACAAAAAAGCTTCAAAATTTTCTTAAAGGGACTTCAATGAAAATAGCGGACTCCAGATTTTCGTGGACACAAATGATGCCTTCAGGCTACCAGATGGTGGAACTTCAGCCTTCTTACTGAATTTCTTTCTTGGCATTCTTCCAAATTAAATTTAGTATTCAATATTTCATGTTTGCAATTAAATAGATACATAAGAAGTAAAATGTCTACATTTACAAATGGGCTACTTCAGTTATCATTTGCTGAAGCTCAGTGACCATAATCTGACTTTTGAAACTTCGCTGCCATGTGACCTTGGGCATGTTTCTTATAACCTCTCTGGACCTATTTCCTCATACATAATAAAGGTGATAACATCTTATTAAAATATCTGTACAGTGTCAGGAACTAGAAGCTACTCTGCAATACGCTGTAGTTGAGCCTTCCGCCTTCCTCATTTTGCTTGGATACAGACCCAAGTGTGGTACAGTGGACCCAGAGTGCCAAACGAGTCCGTACAAAGAGGGGAGCAGGTCAGAAAATTCTGGGGTCATGCCTCCTGGCATCTGCTATAACCTATGGAATTTGACAGCACCTTCTGATTCAGCTATGGCTGCTCCAAGAACCTTTCCTGCTTCTCCCTAATTCTTGGAAGAACCTTAGGAGGCTCTTAGGGTATGTTCCTGAGCTTCTCTTGATATCTAGGGAAGAGAAAATTAGGGAGAGAATCAGAAAGCTGCAAAATCCAAATAACCTGAGAAAGGCATCAGTTTCAAGAGACTGCTCCTCACTGACGTCTCTGGCAAAAAGGGCACTTTTTCCGAACTGAGAAGCAATACCCAAGTCTGGACCACCAGCCCACATGGTCATGGGGTTAATACAGACCTGTGCAGGTTATGTCACCAACGGTTACTCTGAAGGTGAAAGTGGGCACGTGTATTTGCACATCGGATCTTTCACACTCATACACCGGGATGTTCTTGGTCTTCATGCCATATTCGTGTAATACCTGAATTGGTGTTTTCCCTGGCTTAGCTGTAATCATCTTCCCCAAACTGCAAAAATCAGAAAAAGCTGTGCGTTGCATGTCAAAGCGGGGAGGAAAGCAGAAGCAAGCAGAGACTAGTTTTAACAGCCATCACCGGTGACGCCGGAGGCACCGAGTCTCTGGTCGGACAGGGTTAGAGCTGGAGAGGCACGCCAGCCTCCGGGCCCCGCTGCGGTCTTAAAGATAACTTGAATGCGGGTAGGAGGGATTCCCAGGGGAATCGAGAGGTACGGCGGATGCTGCAACCTCCCAGGTCCCAGCCTGCAAACCCCTTTCCCTCCGCGGCAGCCGCTCACCACCTCCGTCCAGCCGGCGCTGCCCGAGGCCGCATGGGGGGCGGGGTCCCCGGCCGGCTGGCGGCCGAGAGGGCGGGGTGGAGCGCTCGCTGGTCCGCCCGCCCGCCTCCTTGCTGCCGCTAGGACACGAGCGCCGGGAAGGGGCTTTACCCAGAATGCTGCTGGATAGCCAGCTCCCCCGCCCCCTGCTGCCCACCACTCCGGGCCCTGCCCGGCTCGGTCCCGACCGCTCAGAAACTGACCTGAAGGTTCCGCTGTCCTCGCGCTCCATCGGCGGAGCCGCTGCGCGATGCCTGCTCTGAGACATGGCGAGAAGGGACAGCTTTGCGGGAGCAAGAGCAGTGCAGAGCGACGTCCTCGCTTCCCCGGTGGGCTGGTGCCCGAGAGGAGGGATGCAACGCCGACGCCGCTACCTCCTCCCCTCTCCTCACTGCTTGAGTTCCTCCCGGGGACGGGCGGGGCTTGAGGCGGAGCCTCGGTGCGGCAGCGCAGGTCCCGCTCCCGGCCACGCCCCCTGCTGTCCCTGCTCGGCCGCGTTCCTTGGCGGCCCCGCCCACCGGCTCGCCGGGCTCCTTGGCCCACGGTCCCTCCCTCTCTCCTAGCCCGGGCTTCCTCGGCTGCAACTGGTGCCCAGCCTTCGGCCCACCGGCTCGGGGAGACCGCAGTTCTGTGTCCTTAAAAGGAGACCATTCCCTGGCCAGAAAGAGGCTTGTCGCCAGGCAGGCAAGCTTCAGAGTCTCTGAGGCCTTAAGCTCAGCCTTTTTTTTTTTTTTGGCCAGGTTACGGGGACGGGGAAGAGGAGGGGTACGTCACTTTAAGAAAATAATTTCAAAATTCCAAGTGCAGAATTGCTGGAGAGCCTCCCCGGGCCTGGGCCCGAAGCCTAAGACTCGCAGTATATCCGCTCCTGAGGGCTCGGGTGGGTCCTCCTGTCCTGGAGCCCTGCGTTTAGGTGCTCCCGGGGACGTCCGGAGACCCGCGCCTCTCACCCGGGGTGGGCTCCATTGTCTTCTAGGCTTTCGTCGCCTGGTGAGTGCTGGGCCAGCGGATCCCAGCAAGGCACGTTAGGAGTAAACGAAGGCTTTTCTGTGGAACTGTTTCTAATTAATGCTGTTTCTGAACACCTATGTTGGTTGTGATGGCATATGCCTGGGATGTACCACCTTTGCTGGGGATCAGACAGCGACATTAAGTGTCCTATGGCTTCTAGGGGTTTTGCTTGCCACGTGCAGAAATGACTCCTTGTGTCTTCTCATTTCTGGAGATTGCCTCGCACAATTCTATTCACACGAAGGGACATTATTAGAAACTTTTTGTTTGTTACTCTGGAACCCTGGATACTAGAGATCAAATGAAAAAAACATATCCGGAATCTAATCAAGCTGATTGAGGCTTGAATTAAGCCTGTTTTTATCTTCCTCCACCTCCCCCTTGTATAGATGTTAGTATATCAATTGCTTTTCATTGATATATTTTAATGAATATCTTATTTTAAATACCACGTAGCCACTATTTCAGAATGTTAACATCCACGCAGCTGTGGCAGTACATTATTTCAGCACTCAGATTTGCTTATAAAATTTATTTTTAGCCATAAAATTCCTAAAGAACAAGCTTAAACTTTATACTGCTCTCCTTAAATGTTGAGTAACTGGGATAATAATGGTGAAACAAAAAGAAAATAAATGCAGCAGGACTCTATTTCAAAGAGATACTATGTAATAGCTTAAGATAAGAAACCCCTAAGTCAGAGTTGATGCAGTTACATTAAATATGTTTCATTTAGTATTTTATAAAGTTCTGCATGCATTTGTTTCCTTATATTCTGTGAATTTATTTTTATATTAATCACTTGGTTTTGTAAACATACAAGGAAAATGAATGAAATGTTCGAAGAATAAACTGGACTATAACAGAGAAACAGTACTTTTCTGTTGCCAATATTGGCATGATGGATTTGTGAAGGACTCCCTTTTGGACTAGGTCCACTGTAGATGGTGTCCACGGCTAATGTTAGTGGCTAAATTGTATTGTTCCCCAAAGGGCTATTTGCTTCCTTCAAACCTGGCAAACCACTATCAACTGTGAGCCTCATCAAGGACATTGGTGATATTTAAAGATTACTAGTTTTCTGTGTATATTTTAGTATTATAGACTGCAATTCCAAATTGACTTGCTTTTAGTGTATCATTTTACACTGTTAATCTATAATTCATTGCCTGAGCATACCAGGGAGGCAGTGTTGTGAATTGTATAGTGGTAAGCTACTTGCTGAGACCATGCTTTGTATTTTTTACGTGTACAATTATATTTAAAATCAAGCAAGGCTTAGTTTTATGCTTGATTTTCTTTGAAAATATGGATTTGTTATCTGAGGGTTGCAGTGGATGACATTTTGATTCAGTATTAATATGTTTGCTGCTGCTACCAAGAGCTTTGTCAAACAAGTTGGAGATGGAGGGAGATTAGTTCCTGTTCCAAGCCTCAGTGAGGCTGACAAATACCAACCTCTAAGTCTGGTGGTAAAAAAGAAGCGATGTTTTCTGTTTCCTAGATATAAATTTACCTCAACACCTTTTACACTGAAAGATATTCTTCTAGGAGACAGAGAAATTTCAGCTGGTAAGTTTCAATGTTTGTTTGGGAGTGATTATTCATTCTCGTGTATTATTCATAATCTAAATGTAGGTTGTCTGTGCTACTTATGTTTGTAATATTTACACATTTTCATTGATGAAAGCAACTTTTATTACCGTAGCAGTAATAATGTTAACAATGCTTAATGTTTGTATAGTAGCAAATCTCTTATTGATTGAATAATTTCAAATGTATTTTATAAGTTTATTGTATAATTTAATTTTAGTTATTTTATAAGTTGTTTTAATCAGATCAGTTTAGAATATGGTATAATAATATATTTCTTCATTTATAAAATGGGGCTGCTATTCAGTCTTACCTATCTCACATGGTTAAATGAGATTAAATTAATTTGTGTTTATTTTTAAATTCTCTTATTATGGTTGGTAAGCTGAAATGTATTAACAGGCTAGTTTAGAAAGTAAATTGACATTTTGCCAAACTTTTCTTATAAACACTTGTTTTTCTTTCAACTAGTCATTGGATCTTGATGCTTACGTGTTCTGTTGGCTGAAAGAAAATTTGAGTTCGTTTAAAGTACTCTGGATATTTATTTCTCTTGTCAAATTAATTGAATTGCTCTTTTTCATCTTGATTTGAGATGGTACCATTCTCAACATTTGGGTAATCAAGTTTTAAATGATAAATTAATGTATTACTCTATATTTACATTAGATGAATTTGAGACATTTAAAATATTGATTTTTTTAAAGGTATTTCATCTTATCAGCTACTGAATTATGAAGATGAATCAGACGTTTCACTCTATGGAAGACGAGGCAACCATATTGTGAATGACGTTGGGATTAACGTTACTGGATCAGATTCCATTGCAGTAAAAGCTTCATTTGGTGTAGTAACCAAACATGAAGTGGAAGTATCAACGTTACTCAAGGAAATTACTACACGGTCAGTATAATAATCCTTAATAGACTTCCATGTTTTCTTTAAACATTTAATTACATAAACTTCATTACAAAGTGTTTAAAACATTCCAGTTGTATTTTACTAGAGTAATTTGTTTGATTTTTTTGAAATACTACAAATTAGTCATATACTCAAACTTTGGATAAGTGTAGATATCCAGAATCATTTGGTTTAAACAAAATTTAATTGTTCTGCAAGATCGCTTTGGCTCTGCACACATTTGCTAAATTATGAGATTACAAGACTTCAAGAATCTGCTTGCAACAAATACACTAAAAGTTTCCTCCAACAGACTCCTCTAGTACACGTTTTAACGAAATAGGAGAGGCAGATTATTAAATTTCTTTTGAGCATACTTTCTGATTTGTATTAGGACTGCCTTGATTTACTTTTAATTAAGGTGGATCATGAATAGTAACACATGATAAGCAAAAGTGTACTTGATTATACATAGTTAGATGATACAGATTCTTGTGAATGTCTGTCTTCTTGATTTTAGAAAAATTAATTTTGACCACAGTTTGATACGTCAGTCAAGGAGCAGCAGAAAGGCAGTGTTGTGTGTGGTCATGGAAAGCATCCGAACCACACGACAGTGCTCACTGTCTGTGCACGCTGGAATTCGTGGGGAAGCCATGAGGGTAAACCATTAGATGCCTTGGATTTCTCGTACTCAAAAGCTGCAATGGGAATTTAAGTATTCAAGAGCCTTGTGTATTTTGTCAAATGTTGAAATTAAAGAGCTGCAATTGTATATAGGATTTTGCACGCTAATGGTTTTGTTTTAGAATATGAAGAAAGAAATCCAAGAAAATTTGAATTATAAACATGTAAAATAATGTAAAAAACCACTAATCCTTGTGAAATAATGTGCACAATGGAGTCCCTCAGGGTACTGTTTAAATGCTGTTTTAAGAATACAGACTGAGTGTGTTTATGGAACTCTTCGATTTTATTTTTAAGTGATAGAGTTTATACTTGAATTTTAAAAGTTGAGTTTATATTTTTATATTAATTTTTCTAAAATAATATTGTCAATGGCCAAACATGCTTCATTCAATGTTAAGTTCTTTAAAAAATCTTGAAAAGTTATTTGTGTTTTAATTTTTAGCTCAATTATGACATTATTTGTCATTGCCATTCACCTAATAATGACACATAATGATGATTTGTTTTATTAAAATGAATTATTAGAAAGATAGACTACAGTGATAATCTTTTCAAGTCTTTGCAAATGAAGTGGCTACATTTAAGTGCCCACCAAATTGTTTAATATTGGATCCTTTTGGGGGCATGAACTGAATGAGACATTTACTTAATTGTTGGTGATTGCTTTGGAAAGCTGCTGACAGCTCTGGGGGGCTTTGAAACAGTGGATACAATAGGCTAAAAACAAATGTATCCCTTAAAGGCAGTGGATTTGCCTTGAAAGGAAAAGGTTCCTATGACCCAAAGCATCACCCTTGTGGGAGCACTAGTCATTGGCTTGGATACAAAGTAAATGAGAAAGTGATAAGTATTTCCTAATATAGATCAGGAGTCCCCATTGGATCATTTATTTGAACCTCTGCTATAAACAGTTGAATTCAAGTAGGATAGTTCTTTACTTGGAGGGGTGGAAGAGTTTGTTTGTTTTTGGTAGGATTGTAGGGAATGTTTTCTTTTTCCAAAAATATATCCTTCACATGTTATACTCCTTAACAATGTTGTTTAATTTATTTAATATAGTTTCATTTTATGGATGAACAGAATCCCAAGGGAAGGGACAAAGCTATTGTTTTTCCAGCACATACAACCATAGCTTTCAGTGTTTTTGAACTCTTCATTTACTTGGATGGTGCCTTTGGTGAGTGAATGATTTACGTGAAACACTGAAAATCTCTGTCTCTGTCTCTCCCTGAGTGTCTAGTGATGAAGAGTGATGCTGTCAGCACTGTCGATATTATGCTTGGGTGAAATGACTGGGAAAGACCCAACAGTCCCTCCTTCCCCATAACCTCATCCCTGTTTCTTGGGGAAAGCTGTAGACTTCCCAACACCCCACTTCCAGTTATAGTTGAGAGCTAGAATGCAATCCACTGGCAAAGTATTTTGTTGACTAACATGGGAAAATAAAAAAAATAACCTTCTAAAAGGTAGTTTTTGGGCTTTCCAGGTGGCATTAATGGTAAAGAACCTGCCCAACATTGCAGTAGACATTAAGAGACACGGGTTCGATCCCTGGGTCAGGAAGCTCCCCTGGAGGAGGGCATGGCCACCCAGTCCAGTACTCTGGCCTGGAGACTACCGTGGATAGAGGAGCTTGGCAAGCTACAGTCCATGAGGTCGCAAAGAGTCGAACACAACTAAAGTGATTTAGAACTCACGCAGGTAGTTATTGAAGATGGCAAACAGAGGAGGTATACACATTAGGAAGGTGTCAGGGCACCCAAGCTAGCATAAGACAACCTTTCTTCAGGTTTTCCTTTCATAGACCCAGCTCTCCTGACCCTGGACTACCTAAAACCTTAAAAGTACAAATACTTCTCTAAAACCGTCATCGTATATGATGCCGCAGTTCAGGTCACTTTAAATTTCTACATTGCATCAAGTTTTAATATTAGGAGACCAATCAGCTCAAGTCTAGGTATAACCCAAGGATTAGGCAAGGCCATTTATAAACATTTTTGTTGTTTTTCATTTCCTTTAAACTTTTGATTTTGTATTGGAGTATAGCTGATACTGTAACAATACTATACTATAACAATGTTTCGATATGGACAGTTTCAGGTGGACAGCAAGAGCACACAGCCATACATATGCATGTATCCATTCTCCCCCAAACTCCCCTCCCATCCTGTCTGTCACAGGACACTGAGAAGTGTTCCCTGTGCTATGCAGGAGGATCTTGTAATTCGTTCTAAATACAGCAGAGTATACATGTCCATCCCAGACTGTCTTAACTATCCTTCCTCCCATTCTTCCCCACCCCTCCCCCGGCAACCATAAGTCCCTATAAACACTTTTATAAACATTTTTAGGCCTGTTTTTGTTTTTGCAGTTCTGTTGGAAGAGAGAATGTGGAGTCAAAAAAGCAAAACATGTTAAGTAAATTTTGTTTGGGACACTAAAGGGTGTAGATTTTTACAATTATATTGATCATTAGAGTATAAACTGATACAACTGATAATGTCCATCAGAAACTAAAATTACATATATTTTAGTCTTATTTAAACTTTTAGGAATTTATCCTACACATATACTTACACATATGTGAAATGACGTGTATAAAGATAGTTCGTAATAGTAGAAGCTTGGAAATAACCTTAAGATGGAGGGATTGAAACAAAAAATTAAAAAGCTTAATGTCTAAGATTTACAAAACTAAATGAGTTTAGAAGAAATTCAAGTAAACTATCAAGTAATGTTTTGCCAGTTTGTAGCATTTCTACTTCAGCAGCAGCAGCCTGGGGTATCCAAGCACAGTGTATTAAAGTTTAAAATTGCACTGAGTCTTTTGAGACACCTTCTATTTCATTACCTGCTTATTAATTCCTAGATCCCCATGTTGGCTGGAATTATGAAAATATCCTTTAACACAGGTATTTAACATAGAGGCAACTCATCAGAAAATCAAAGCACCGTTAAAGTTAATAAAAAATGTGGCACAGACCCAATAGAAGTAGATAATAATGTACTTGCTCTGATTATGACCCCAGACATGCTAATATGCTAATAAGTAATGCTTGCAAAGAATTGGAATGACATGTGTTTTTCAGCAGCTTTTTGGTTTAAATTGAGTGCCAGTAATGACAGTGATATAGTAGGGAGGAAGAATCCTTCAAAACCTGACAGTGTTACAGCAGTCTGTTCCTAAGTATAAATTTCACATGTGTGTACATATGTCTGTAGGATAAATTCCTAGAAGTGTAAATAGGACTAAAATATATGTAATTTTAAATTCTGAAGACTGTATCTATTCTATCAGTTTATACTTCTAATGATCAGTATAATTGTAAAAACCTGTTCCCTTTAGTGAACTAAGGTACTTCCACACAATAGAATACTGTGAAGCTGTTAAGAATTAGCACTAAAGATACTACTGACATGGAATAATCTCTATGATATTTTAAAGAGATGTATATCTATTAATCTTGGAACCTAAAATTTTACATATGTACATACTTACATACATAGGTACATAGCCTTTATGCCTGTGAAATATATGGAGTATTTCTGTAAGTACACACAATAGTAGTTACCCCTGGGGTATAAAGCTGAAGCTGGGGTCAGTGAAGAGACTTATTTATTGTTGTATCCTCTTTTTGTACTCTGAATTTTGTACCATGTAAAATGCTAACTTTTCTAAAAATATGTGAAATTTAACTTAAAAAATAAAGTGAATGGCATGTGCCAGAATTCAACCACAATTAAAACTCCCAATAAAATATGAGTTGTTCAGATTATAACATCTTCTAAATTTTTTTTTATAGACCTTTGTGTCACTTCAGTGTCAAAAGGAGGATTTGAAAGGGAAGAAACGGCAACATTTGCACTGCTGTACAGATTGAGAAATATACTATTTGAAAGAAGTATGTCCATTGAAGATTTTGTTCCTTCTCAGATTAACACTTGAGGTTCTCTTTATTAATCTTGTCTTTAAAAATTTAAAAGCCAAATTTCACGACTGATTGTTTAGATTTACACATAGTTAATAAATGCAGTCTGGCTTTACATTTTTTTATTTGACTTTTAACACATGTCTGTTTTTATCCTTTTAGATAGAAGAGTGATGGACGCCATTTCTCGTTCACAGCTTTACTTAGATGATCTTTTTTCTGACTATTATGACAAACCTCTCAGCATGAGTGATATTTCACTCAAAGAAGGTACTCACATCCGTGTTAACTTACTTAATCACAACATTCCAAAAGGACCTTGCATACTCTGTGGAATGGGGAACTTTAAAAGGGAGACAGTTTATGGGTGTTTTCAGTGCTCTGTTGATGGGCAGAAGTACGTGCGACTTCATGCAGTTCCTTGTTTTGATATTTGGCACAAGAGAATGAAATAAAATGGAAAATGAATGTATCTTGCTGGTGTTTTGGGTGCAACTGTGCCACACACCTTTCCAAAATTATCTTGGTTCACTTTGATGAATTGTAGCAAATTAAAGAGGAAGAGGAATGAGAAATTAACCCGTCTGGGCATCATTTTTCCCATTTATAACACTGCGATGATAATAGTGTCTACCTCAGAAATTGTCATGAAGATTAATCATATTGTTTATATTGGAAAGGCTTACATATAAAATTCAGAATATAGACATTCCTTCATAAAATCTGCCAGTTGCATACACTTTGGAACTTAGTCTACCATTTTACATACAAAACTTTCGAGCTATGTGTTCTTTTTAATCGACTTTTCATTCAATATTTGAGGATGACAGGAATGCACAAGTGACAACTTTTTGATGCTTTAACTATTGGCCTAGGTCTGGTAAAATGAGAAAAATGTGTTAATAATTTAATGTAATCCTAAATGTTTAA
Source organism: Bubalus bubalis (assembly GCF_019923935.1). Taxonomy (NCBI): domain Eukaryota; kingdom Metazoa; phylum Chordata; class Mammalia; order Artiodactyla; family Bovidae; genus Bubalus; species Bubalus bubalis. The sequence goes on along the minus strand of NC_059158.1, from coordinate 70,576,294 downwards.
TTGTGGTATCAAATTAAAAGCACACTGAGCTCAGTATGGGGTTTTGTGTACACAGTTAAGTGTGACTGATAGTAGTAATGGGCTGCCATTCAGTGATGTAGGTATATAGGTGCACACCAGCTTTGTCTTTATAAGAACTCACTACGGTCATTTTACAGTTAAGGCAGCTGGGACACATTTACTTCTCTTCTTTGAAAGTGTTTAAAACATTTAACATACTTGGTTCTCAGAGACCTTTTTCATCTACTCTGTAAGACATATGAAATTTTTTCATACACAAACCTAAATAATTGGCTCAGCTGGTAAAGAATCTGCCTGCAGTGCGGGAGATCTGGGTTCTATCCCTGGGTTGAGAAGATCCCCTGGAGAAGGGAAAGGTTACCCACTCCAGTATTTTGGCCTGGAGAATTTCATGGACTGTGTAGTCCATGGGGTCGCAGAGACTCAGACACAACTGAGTGACTTGCACTTGCACTTACTTGCATTATTAAAATAATTACAGAAGTACTGTTAAAATTCCAGAACTCAAAGTATATAGTACAGCAGTCACTACTAGGCATATGCCAATGAAGGTGTTAGGCAATTGTGTAAATATGAAATGTTTACTTGTTTACTGTATGTATGTAGAAGGGTTAAAATTTTATTTATTTAAACGTGAATAGTTTTCAAGTAAATTTCCATATTCATATGACATCATCTATGATTTTTTAAAACATAAGTTTAAAAGTACTTGGTATGATAACAGTGGGATAGAAAGGTTAGAATTAGAAACAGTATCATAGGATAATCTCTAGTATAGCTTTCATGACATTTTCGTTTTGCAGAGTATATAATTCAGATGCAAATATGAGTATACTGATCAAAAAAGGCTCTAGTGACTTTTTTTATATGGATATAGACATGGGGACAGTTTCTAAACCAAAGTATAATATTGTGTTGTCAACCTAAGTTTACTACTGAGCAGGGTTTTCTGAGGAAAGTAAAGGGATGAAAGTTGAAGATTGAGTTAAGTGAGGAGGAAGTATAAAACTCCTCCTCAGGGTTATGGGAATGAAGAAATATTGGGAGACAGGAAAAGATAGTAAATGTTTTTATTTTATGAAGTGTCTAGCTCTGTGCTACACATATGTGATATTCAGTAACCTAGTGGGATTTGTGTTGCCCTTATGCTTTCTTTTTTTTAAGATTTTTTTTTAATGTGGAATATTTTTAAAGTCTATATTGAATTTGTTACAATATTGTTTCTGTTTTATGTTTTGTTTTTTTGACCAAGAAGCATGTGGGATTTTAGGTCTCCAACGAAGGATCGAACCCCCACACTCTCCATTGGAAGGCAAAATTCTAACCACTGAATGGCCAGGAAAGTCCCTTTATACTTTTAAATTGTAGGATTTCTAGCAGTATATATAAAGAGGTTAAAAGATAATCAATAAACAGTGGTTTGGAAAGAGTATAAGTTTCATAAAATGGAAAAAACTGTTTTAAACTTACTTGTTTTGAATAGAGCTATTTACTACCTACGCACATTTTTCTATGGGCTTCCCTGGTGGCTCAGATGGTAAAGAGTCTGTCCTGCAATGCGGGACACCTGGGTTTGATCCCTGGGTCAGGAAGATCCCCTGGAGAAGGAAATGGAAACCCACTCCAGTATTCTTGCCTGGAGAATTCCATGGACAGAGGGAGCCTGGTGGGCTACACCCCATGGGGTCACCAAGAGTCAGACATGACTGAGCGACTAACACACACACACACACGATTTTCTACATACACAGTAGGCAAATCTTACCTGATCCAGTAAATATGTGTCCTTTCTTGGGTACCAGCATGATCTTCTACAGCATCTCTTACCTCTTATTCTCAACATGTTGGACCACAATGATTTGATGATGACACAAAATTGCCATGGCACTTTATATCCTCATTAGATATCCTCATGTATCCTTCATGTGTAAAATAAGTTCTAAACATCTACCAAAAATTTGATGGCATACCAGTTTGTGCTGTTCACTCATGGTTAATAATAACATTGTGAAATGAAATGACATCAGATAGAAAAACCCAGAGAAGGGGAGACTTGAGAAATGCCATAGCATCAATTTAAAACTACCAAGACAAAAAGTTAGGGATGGTAGATATAAAGTCCTACGAGAAGGAAGCGGTGTAGCACATTCATAATGATGTCTGAGGGAGTGCACAAGTCAGAGCAGCACAGACTTTATGATGCATGCTCTAAGACAGAGGCACAGAGCCTTTGGTCTGATCAAGTCTCTTTCAAACATTAGCCACTGGAACAAATACCCAAGGCCAGAAGCTTGCACCATAAAGTATAGACACTGTGTTGAGGCTCGCTGTGGGACGTATTATTACAACTAGTACTTTCCTGCATGCATCCTAAAGGAAGATTCCTCAGTCATATGATTTTGCTTTCGGCTGTGCCATGTGAAATGTGAACCCATTTCCCTTGTAGTGGAAGCTCAGAGGTTTAACCACTGGTTTACCAGGGAAGTCTGGTAGATTTTTACATCTTACTGTCTGTAATGCTATGAAATGTATAAAACAAGTGAAATGTTAATTCTTGGGTTCCTATTAAATATGTTTAAAATATGGGGTACTTTAAATATTAAAGATTGGGTATTTACATATCTATACATGCTGTTAAGGTTAGAGTTGGGAAGAACTTGTAAATTATGACAGAGGTGTCTTCCTATAACTTGAAGGGGAAAAAATTGCCTAATAGGATGCAGAGGTTGATTTCATGGTACTGCAATTCATGTTAACAGAATAAAGCAATAGGAAGCACAATCATGCCTATTTGAAAGTTAAATTTTGCAAAAAAGCCTCACATTTATTATTCCAATATTACATGTATTGAAGGATCAAAATATGTTCATGAAGGAAAAACAGAAAATACAACGCAGAGAAAAGTGACTTTGATTTATATATAAAATACAGTAAATAGCTAAGAAAATTTCAAAATAAAAATATGCTATAGTTCATCATGTTGATAGACATTGTATTCCTTAGAAGAAATGAAGCCATCACCATCATGGTCATTCTTCTTAAAAAAATCCTCTAAAACTGCAGTCTGATATGACTGGTCACGTGGCTTCTCATCTTTTTCAAATTCCTTTTTCAGGTAATGACTTATCTAGAGGGCCAAAATAATATTTCTTTAATAAAAAAGACACCACAGTAAATTTCCAGAAACTTTGAGAAAACTTTCAAGAAACATATCTCAGACTACTTATTATACATGATACAAAAATTTAAAAGGCTATTTGAGGTTTTATTTTTTTTAACCTTTGAAGCAATTTTCTGAAAAGAAACAGATCTTCAAATTAGCTTCCCCTGAGGTTATAGATGGTTAATGGTACCTACTCAGAGATTAACATCTGAATGTTAATGGCAACCTGTTCCACTGTACTTGCCTGGAGAATTCCATGGACAGAGGAGCCTAGCGGGCTACAGTCCATGGGATCAGAGTCAAACATGACTGGGCAACTGAACATGTGTGCACACACATGCTATATAATAGGTCCTTGTTTATTTTATATATAGTAGTGTGGATCTGTTAATCCCAAATTCCCAATTTATCCTTTCCCTCTTCCTTTCCCCTTTGGTAACCATAGTTTGTTTTCTATGTCTGTGAGTCTGTTTCTATTTTGTATCATTTTTTTAGATTCCATAGGTAAGTGATATCATATGATATTTGTCTTTCAGTTCATTTAGTATGATAATCTCTATGTCCACTTATGTTGCTGCAAATGGCATTATTTCGTTCTTTTTTATGGCTGAGTAATATTCCATTGTATGTATGTATGTATACCACATCTTTATCCATTTGTCTGTCAGTGGACATTTAGGGTGCTTCTGTGTCTTGGATATTGTAAATAGTGCTGCAATGAACAGGGGTGCCTGTTAGCTTTTCAAATTATAGGTTTGTCTATATCTATGTCCAGGAATGGGATTGCTGGGTCACATGACTCTATTTTTAGAGTCATGATGCCTGTAGAGATTAGTTTGGTATTTTAATGACCCTCTTGCAGGGAAGAAAGGAAATTAAACAGGTTGACTCCCTTTCAACTTTTATATTAAACAAGAACATTTTCTTCTTAGAATTTAATATTTTTGTAATTAGCTCTATAAAAGCAAATTAATTAGCCCATGCTAGATAGAAGTAAACATAATAGCTTTAACACAGATGTATTTAAATGGGAATAAAAATTTAGATTACTGTACATATGAAATCTGTTTGAATTACCTCAGTTTTAGAAAGTTGCCTGTCATTGTCCATGTCTATCTGTTTAAATGTTTCAACGCTTCGTGGTCCTTTGGTCACAGCATAAAGTTCAATCTCAAAAATCAATGTTGCATCAGGTGGAATCTTGCCTTCTGCTAAAGGTATGAATTTTAACAGTTTAACTTTCATGAGGATAATGGTCAAATATTTATTTACAAATAGCCATGATAGCATTATGATTGTATTATTTCATATTTATAAAAGTTGCTTTCTAAATATTTCTTAGGAACACTTTTCTCATATGTTTTCAAAACAAGTAAGTTCTAAAGACTTAGGGGACCATTTCCTGATTAAATTTAAATAAATATAATTCATGTAATTTTTAATAATATACTCCAGCATTATACAAGAAAGAGCTAGTGCAGAGAAGAAATTCACAGCCAGAAATATTTCAAAGATCAGTATCTTTTAGAAAATGATTTTGTTCAGTTATTTGGAAATATGAATAAAATATATGTCTTAATATACCTTTTTGTCAGATTTGTCATATAGACAAAAAATACTGCAATAACAGAACAAACCAGTAACAATTTCATGAAGAAATTTCTAATCACAAAAAAACTCTTTTAAGTATTAAGTTAAATAGTTCCCTTTAATAAAGTTAGCCAATTAAGTGATGTCACAGATGATTTTAGCAAGCTATGGCCTCTTCAGATGGCCATTCATAAAAGTGACTGGCAGTGGGTGGCTTTTGTCACCACTCAAATATATAAGTACTCAAAAATATAGTTACTCAAATATTTGTTGAATGAATGGTGTCTATCACTTATTTTAAAAAATGGCTGTTTGTTCTTAAATTAAAACTAATTTTTTAATGAAAAAGTGGAGGATTCTTGCTAAAATATTTATATAATTCAAAGAAAAAAGCTTGAAAGTTACAGCCAAAGGAAGTACTGGAGTGGGGTGCCATCGCCTTCTCCGGAAGTAGATCAGTCATCTCCAAACCAGGACACACAAAAATCTACCCATATATCACATGACTAATGTGACCATCCCAACCAACATACATTACCTAACTTTTAGAGTAAAAGATTGAGTCAGTGATAATTTTACAAGATCCATCCCCATTCTGTCTCATTAAGATCTCTTTATGACAGAAGAAAAACTTTTCCTGACAATAATTAAAAACAAATTCAAAATTCTTAAGGAAAACTATTACAAGTTGAAGTTCCCCCCAAATTCAACTGTAAACATAGAATAAATTGCCAGTTAGTTTTATCTTACTAAAAAATGATAGTATAAAGAAGAGAAAAACATGCATTTACTATAGAATTACTTGTATTTAGAAGATCAGAAGATTTAGGAGTTAATGTAAAGAATCTATACATACCACATGTACTGTTAGTTAAAGCACTAACAAATCACATGCATTTCAAGACATGCAGAGGTGCTCTGTGACATTAGGCAAGAATATTGTGCAGAAGAAAAGACTTCTTCAAGTACTACCTAAAATAAAGTTACAGCTTAGGTTAGGTCTTAATAACAACTTATTTAGAAAAGCTTATTCAATCAAGATATTGTGTGTTAAGCAGTTGCTTATGGTCTACACAGCAGCTTTTAAAATTATTGAATTCAAGCTATTAGTAATTTATTATAAATAATACAGGTAAACTAGCAGTTAGCTACATTCCAAAGAACACAGTTTTGTTGGGCTTCAGTTTGCTTACATGTAAGATGGAGGTTTTGGTGACATTGTTATACTAGTGAGATTCATTATATTTATTGAAGACACCTCAAACTGAGTATGAACTAACTTCTTCAGGTCAAATTTATACATTTTTGCTACAAGGGTCTAGCTTATTAATAGCTTAGGTTGCCTGGGTAGTCATTCATATCTAAGCATAAATTAGTTTACAATAAGGATAAAATTAGTAATCATTTGCCATGTGGTAACAGGACCTAGTATGAGCACCAGTTGACAAGAGATGTGGGTGCTCTTGTAGCAGGTAGAATGCTCTCTTGTCTACAAGAGAGCAAGAGAAACTCTGAAAATGAGATTTAAGGAGGCTGAAAGGCGAACTCTGCCTGTATTAGTTTATCTAGAATTGGGCTCAGTCTATGACACTGTTTTTAGGACAAGATTACATCCAATTTAACTTATCTTCAATTCTCTCTCTCCTAGGCTCCTTTACAACTAAAAATAGGATACCTTAATTATGGTTTTGTGGGAGCTATTTTCATGGAATCAAATGAGTGGCAAAAAACTTTGAAAGTGAGGATGTAGTTATCTGGACTGTCCCTTTAGGAGTTTTAAATCTGAGTCTGATTTGTATCACCAGCATCCCTCCAGTCCAATTTGGGGGCAGCGATCCTTGTTCCTGCTGGAAAGAATAGGCAAGGGAACCAGCTCTTCTAATGAGTAAAACAACAGCTTTAAAGAGGGCATGCCATTTCAATGAAATATTGGGGTGTAAAGATAATATTTCATTGTAGAAACCCTTAATTACTTTAATTATATACTAAATATTTCAAATAGCTGGGGTTAAGAAGGACTCAAACTAAAATGAGGTGGTAAAAATTCTTTCTTTAGGGAATTCTCTGGAGGTCCAGTGTTTAAGATCCTGTGTTTCTACTGCAGAGAGCACAGAGTTTGATCCCTCGTCCAGGAGCTAAGATTCCTGCAGACCACAGGGCACAGCCAAAAAAAAAAGTCTTTCTAGTTTTCACACGGTAAAAAGAAGAAAGGACCCAACTGAGAATGCTAGAGACCAGCTCTCTGCCATACCGCCCATTTTCCCCTCTTAAAAAAATTTTTCTGTTCTGCTCCACTTTTGTGTTTGGTAGTCGGTTAGTTGTGTCTGACTCTTTGTGACCCATGGACTGTAGCCCACCAGGCTCCTCTGTCCATGGAATTCTTCAGGCAAGAATACTGGAGTGGGTTGCCATTTCCTTCCCCAGGGGATCTTCCCAACCCAGGCATCGAACCCAGGTCTCCTGCACTGCAGGCAGACTCTTTACCATTGGAGCCACCTGGGAAGCCCCACTTTAGTGATTTTTAAAAATTTAATTTTGGAAAAATTAATACATGCCTTTGTCTGTCTGGTTTATTTTCAGTTAGCATAATACCCTCTAGGTCCATCCATGTGGTTGCACATGGCAAGATTTCTTTCCTCTTTATGGCTGAGAAATATTCCATTGTGTGTGTGTGTGTGTGTGTGTGTGGTGTTTATCTATATCACATCTTTATCCACTCATTTATATTTTTTGGTGAGTGGGCCACTTGTTTATGAAGTTGCCTATTTCTAGTACAGGTCATCATATGTGTTTATACATGCTGCAAACATTTTCCTCATTTATCTGCTTAACCTAGGTTCTCATAGCTTACTCAAGGATTTTAAAAATAGCAATATATTGAAAGAAGCTGTTGATTTTTCTATATTTCAAGGCTTCTCCTGAATTTGGATAGTAGTGACTAATAGCTTGTTATGTTTCAGATGTTCTTTCTACAATGTTCCAATGCTGTCCTTTTACTTTAAAATCATATGTTCCAGTTTCCTGAGTTTTATGAATTTGACTTTGGTACTCCTTACAAAAAGTATTTTCTATAGACATTTATATAATAATTAATAAAATAACTTATACTTAAATGACTAAGGTAGAGTTTATAAAATATACACTGTAATTATGAATATTGCCTCTGTGGGGAGTAAAGAACTCTGGCCAGAGACTTGTATTGCAACAATGGCTTAATTTCTCGATATGTAAAAAGAGAGAACTGGGCTGGACTGGATTCCATACAGCTAAAGTTTATTGGACCCTATCAAATCAGATCAGATCAGATCAGTCGCTCAGTTGTGTCCAACTCTTTGCGACCCCATGAATCGCAGCACGCCAGGCCTCCCTGTTATGATTTTTCATTTTTTTAGTAATTCAAAACTTTTAATTGTGGGAAAATACAATTAAAATAAAATTTATCATTGTAACCATTTTAAGTGTAGAATTAGTTCAGTGGTGTTAAGTATATCCACATTGCACCCAGTCTCTAGAACTATTTCATCTTGCAGAACTGAAACTCTACACCTATTAAATAACAACTGCCTATATTCCACCCTCTCTCCCCTGGCTCTGGCAACCTACCCCTGGTCTTCCTGGCTCTATGAATTTGACTATTCTAGGTACTTTATATAAGTGGGATCATACAGTATTGGTTTTGTGTTTGGCTTATTTCACTTAGCATAATGTATTCAAGGTTCATCCATGTGGTAGCATATATCAGAATTTCTTTTGTTTTTGAGGCTTAATAATATTCCACTGAATGTATATACCACATTTTGTTTATCCATTCTTATGTCAATAGACATTTGGGTTATTTTCAGTTTTTGGCTATTTTGACTAATGCTGCTGTGAACACAGTTGTAACTGAGTTACTCATAGTAACTTTGAGAGTCTGCTTTCAATTTTTTTGACTATATACCCAGAAGTGTATGATTTATTTTTACCATATTTTTACCTTACCATAGCCTTCCTTTCCATATGCAAATGAAGGAGGTATAATCAATTTTCGCTTCTCTCCAGGACACATATCCATCATCCCAATGTCTAGGCCTTTTATGACTTGTCCAACACCAAGAACAAACCATTTGGGGTGGCCTTCATTTTGTGTCCGGCTGTAATTAAGAACAGCAACCAGGTAAGTTGATTTCAAGGAAAATAAAATCAAACTTTAAAATACAGCTGAGTATTTAGTTCCTATGTAAAACTGGAAACCTCTCTAACCATGTCTTTTCCTATATTAGGACTCATTCGGAATCCCATTGTGGGGTCTTTGGCTCAAACTTCCTCAAAATAGCCAGACAGAGGTTTGATTTGCCCAAAGCTAGTCATTAGGAGCAGAGAAGGCAATGGCACCCCACTCCAGTACTTTTGCCTAGAAAATCCCATGGATGGAGGAGCCTGGTAGGCTGCAGTCCATGGGGTCGCTAGAGTCAGACACGACTGAGCGACTTCACTTTCACTTTTCACTTTCATGCATTGGAGAAGGAAATGGCAACCCACTCCAGTGTTCTTGCCTAGAGAATCCCAGGGACGGGGAAGCCCGGTGGGCTGCCGTCTGTGGGGTCACACAGAGTCGGACACGACTGAAGCGACTTAGCAGCAGCAGCAGCAGTCATTAGGAGTCATCTCATTTTCTTTTTTCTTGTCATCTTTACAAAAACTACTCAACAGTTAACTTTTTAATGGGTCTCCTGCCCCTAACGGCATAGTTTGTCCAAATGACATATTTAACCATTCTGTGTTTATTCTAAAAAAAAATGGATGGTCCAGGTTTAGCCTCAAAAAGTCATTTGAATCACGATTAAAATTTGTATCTTCTTATTAAATTTCTCTATTTTCTTCTAAATGGAAAGAATTAACTTTCCCCAATCATATTTTTATAGGGTAGTAGCACAGAAGGAGAAAAGACATTCTATCTCTGAGTAATAAAACATCAATTAAATCAGAGTAAGTAGTGGTGGGACGAAGGGGCAGGGCACAAAGACACAGGGTCTGAAAATCACCAGAGAAAAGTCATTGTAGTGGCTTCTAGTAGTGGAAAGCAGCCTCCAGTCAGTAAATATTGTGCTTCTGAAGGCCAGATAAACTATTCTACATAATCCTCTGTAAGGAGACTTTAACCCACAGCAAAGGAAAAGTGTGAACATTCTTACAAACAGTACCTTGACTTACTACTATAGGCGGTGGTGAGGAGAGCGTATAGATGTAGTGTATTTTTAATAATTTCTTGGGCTAACATTTTCCGTAATTTAAAAAATAATATTCCACATAATAGGGAAATACTGTGTCAAATCCTATTTTCCTCCTAGAAAGTTCAGAAAGGCTGAACTCTTACTGTTCAAAATCAACCTCAAACAACCCAGTAAATTAGGCTTCTGGTTGGTGGAGGGAGGTTAGATTTAGTGCATCAACTGGACTCGGGAGCTATTCTCATCATATCCTACCTGCAGTAGAATTTCGAGCCGTCTTTAGCCAAGAAGCCGTCGTAATGGGCATTTAGCAGGTCTCCCTTTTTGCTTGTCTTAGAACAATTTTCTGGACGATGCAAAACTTCTATTTTCACTTCCTCTGTGGTCTCCTCTGCCTTTTGTCCCTGAGCAGTAAAAATGCCCCACACGTAAAAGAAAACTATTAATCTGAATAAGAAATGCATGATTCCTGGATTCACCCCCCAGATGATCACAGCGTTCCCTCAAGCGTGTCAGTTGCAGGCGGGTGGCAGCACCATTTCCGACGCGTGGCAGGCGAGCATTGTCCTACGTCACAAAGGCCAGGGGCGGGGTGAAGCGTAGCACCGCCCCTTCCCCCTGCGGCGAGCCCAACCCTTGGAATTTGTGTCAGTTGGCTGCTGGCTGCACCCCTGTGGTACCCCGGGCTTTCACGGACCGTTCTCAGTCCCTAAGGCAACACTGTACTTTTGCACCGCATCTCCTTTCCAAGTCCTCATGTTTACAGCCAGTTTCCTCAGGGTTCGATAGTAAAGTTCTCTCTCTCTTTTTTTTGAAACTGGCGAAAAACGAAATAAAAAGACTACGGTGGGAGGTTGTAATCAGGAATACACGATTGGGCGTGAAAGGCTTCTCCTCAGATTCCTAGAGAACTAGTGCGCATCGGGAGAGGCAATCTTGTTTTAGGGGTTTCCTTGAAGCGCCTTCTTAAGGTCAGAGTCATACATTAAGGGGTTTCAGGCTAAGCCACATACTAGTAAACAGGTGCCACTGCTCCCTCTGGTTAAAAGCCTTTCCGCAGAGCTGACTAGCGATTTGGGACCGGCTACAGGTTTGCATTTTCCTTCCTTCCCCACTTGGGGTCGCCCTTGATTTGAGGGCTGTGAAAGTGCTGCACTCAATATGCCAGCAAATTTGGAAAACTCAGCAGGGGCCACAGGACTGGAAAAAAATCAGTTTTCATGCCAATCCCAAAGAAAGGCAATGCTAAAGAACGCTCAAACTACCGCACATTTGCACTTATCTCACACGCTAGCAAAGTAATGCTGAAAATTCTCCAAGCCAGGCTTCAACAGTTCGTGAACTGTGAACTTCCAAATGTTCAAGCTGGATTTAGAAAAGGCAGAGGAAACAGAGCTCAAATAGAAAACATCTGTTGGATCTTCGAAAAAATGAGAAAGTTCCAGAAAAACATCTGCTTTATTGACTATGCCAAAGCCTTTGACTCTGTGGATCACAACAAGCTGTGGAAAATTCTGAAAGAGATAGGAATACCAGACCACCTGACCTGGCTCTTGAGAAATCTGTATGCAGGTCAAGAAGCAACAGTTAGAACTGGACATGAAACAACAGATGGTTCCAAATTGGGAAATGAGTATGTCAAGTCTGTATATTGTCACCCTGCTTATTTAACTTATATCATGAGAAATGCTGGGCTGGATGAAGCACAAGCTGGAATCAAGGTTGCTGGGAGAAATATCAATAACCCCAGATATGCAGATGACACCATCCTTATGGCAGAAAGCGAAGAACTAAACAGCCTCTTAATGAAAGTGGAAGAGGACAGTCAAAAAGTTGGCTTAAAACTTAACATTAAAAAAACTAAGATCATGGCATCTGGTCCCATCGTGGCAAATCAATGGGGAAACAATGGAAACAGTGACAGACTTTATTTTCTTGGGTTCCAAAATCACTGCAGATGGTGACTGCAGCCAGGAAATTAAAAGACGCTTGCTCCTTGGAAGAAAAGTTATGACCAACCTAGACAGCATATTAAAAAGCAGAGATATTACTTTGCCAACAAAGGTCGGTCTACTCAAAGCTTTGGTTTTTCCAGTAGTCATATTGGATGTAAGAATTGGACTATAAAGAAAGCTAAGCGCTGAAGAATTGATGCCTTTGAACTGTGGTGTTGGAGAAGACCCTTGAGAGTCCCTTGGACAGCAAGAAGATTCAACGAGTCCATCCTAAAAGAAATCAGTCCTGAATATTCATTGGAAGGACTGATGCTGAAACTGAAACTCCAGTCCTTTGGTCACCTGATGTGAAGAACTGACTCACTTGAAAAGACCCTGATGCTGGGAATGATTGAAGGTGGGAGGAGAAGGGGACAACAGAGGATGAAATGGTTGGATAGCATCACCGACTCAATGGACATGAGTTTGAGTAAGCTCTGGGAGATGATGGACAGGGAAGCCTGGTGTACTGCAGTCCATGGGGTTGTGTAGAGTCAGACACAACTGAGCGACTGAACTGAACTGAGGTGCGGGTAAATTTCATGCTGTTGCTTTTCTTACCAACCCTTTGAGATGTCATTATCCACATTCCACAGATGAGAAAACGAGGTAATTTGAGTCTTGGGCATTCTATTTTAATCTCACACAGTTAATACGCAGCAGGGATATGACCAAGTCTGACACAAAAGTCGTGTATGAGTTTTTGAGTCGTATATGAGTTTTTGAGTCGTATATGCTCACCTTCGACATTTTAGTATAAAAACTTTATAATATATACAATAAATTTTACTATCCCATCACCGCGGTCTTAAACCCACTACTTGTATACTATCATATCCATCTGGCCATCTAACCATCAATTCACTGTATTTCCAGGCGAATACTCTTACCCAAACTAGGACTTCAGCTAAAGCCTGGTTCTCCAATGGGAGATATTACCTACCTCGGTGATGCTAAGAAAAGCAGCATCAGTGAGCCTGCTTTAATCTTTAAAGTGTGGAAAATTCCATACATCTGAAAATTATTGTCAGTTATACATGGGGATAGGGCTCCAGATGTGGGTTCGATCCCTGGGTCGCGAAGATAATCCTGGAGAAGGAATGGCAACCCACTCCAGTATTTTTGCCTGGGAAATCCTGTGGACAGAAGAGCTTGGCGGGCTATAATCCATGGGTCGCAAAGAGTTGACACAGTTTAAGATTAAACAGCCGCAGCAGCATACATAAGGATGGTCATTTCCAAATAGAATTTAAAAAAATCCTAAAAGCGAGGGCAGACTTTCATTTTTTAAATAAACTCCAAAGCTTGCTCCCATGTTTTATGTTCTAAATGAAGTAGTGGCTAAGATTTATTGCGTGGTGACAATTCCTTGGGGCCCCTCGCTGTTCCCTGCCGGAAGACTCTCAGAGGCACACCACCTTCCTAGGAGATAATTTCTCAGATCCCCCGAATGTGAAGAAGATGCAAAGTTAACATAAATAGGAAATCTTTTATTTTTTTAAAAGCAACCACCGGAGGGACCGGAGGCTCAATAACGGGAAAACCTGAGAGGCCTAAATCAGCGCCTGACTGACGAATGCGCTGGGGGGCTAGTCCTCGGGTTGGCCCGGGGGCTGCGCGCACAGTGGAGTCTGCAAGCGCTAGTCCTGGGCCCCGAGGCTTAGGCCCCAGGATACCGGGGAGCGGTCGGGCCAGGACTCAGCGTCCGGGATGAGAGTGGGATCCCGTAAGACGCCAGCCGAGGGTCTGTAGGAGAATGAGGAGGAGTCAGGACTCTGGCCCGCCCTCTTCGCGTAGCCTCTGGCTCGGCGAAGGGGCTGTAGGCCGCGCCCGCTCCTCCAGCCCCGCCGCCGGGGAGGGGTTTCCCGGGACGCGCCAGCCCCTTTCATCCAGGAAGTGAAAGCGACGTTGGGGTCAATGAAAATAAACGGGCAACCCGGGGTGGAAGGAAGGCGGGCTATCAGGAGGGAGCGCTCGGCAGCGGAAACGCGAACGGAAGGCCGGCCGGGGTTGCGATTTTGTCGCCGCCTCCTCGGGGGCTAGCCCGGGGATGTGTGAGCCCACGTCTCGCGGCCCCCGAGCTCCGCGCAGCGGCCGCCGTCCGGGCCTTTGAGGGCCGCCACGTCCCTGCGGCGCGCGCGGCCTGAGGGCGGCTTGGTGCCGGCTGGGGGCGCCGGGGGTGGGGCCCGGGCGGGCGGGGAGGGGTTGCCCAGGCTCTGCGTTTCCCGCATCACTTCGGCTGGCGCTGGGCCAGGAGGATGCTCGGCGCAGGGCTGTGAAGCATGGAGGGGGTTCTGTACAAGTGGACCAACTATCTCACGGGTATGATGGGGTCGGGTGTCCCGAGGGGCGGCGGGGGGCTCCGGCGGGCAGGCTGAAGAGAAGGCGGGTCAGGGACTCCTCCTTCCTTTGCCTGCCAGGGGGACCCCCACAGCGAAACCGGCTGTTTGGTTTCCGGGTTTAATCCCTTTCTCTGTCCCTTGTAAGTACCCATCTGGCTTCTTGAGGGGATAGTTCGAGACTGCGCACCATCCTCCTGACGGTGGGAAGTGCACCTGACCACTTCTTTGCCTGTGTAATAATACTTCTCTTTCCTCCTCTAGCTTCCGGAACCATTCTTACTCTACATATGTTGATGCAATCTCTGTCTTTACTCGCAGTTAATTCAGTATTCTGTTAATAACTGAGTTGTTGGGACATAGGACTGGAATGAACAAGTTTTTGTTTTAAGAAATCTTTTCACTGTATCTTTTATTTTTGTTTAGCAACACGGTTTATTTTAAAAGGTCTCTTGTTGAAGTGCGAGCATAACAAGCAAGATTTTGGAAGCTGTTCCAAGATAATATTCTCTTAGAGGTTGATTGTCAATGAGTTATGCTCGTGCTTTGGAATTCAGTTAAGTGTGCGAGAAATTGTGGGAGAAAGTACAGAAAAGAAGGTGGAGCCGGCAAGTCAGTTTCACTCGTGAAGTGAATTGAAAGGAATAATTCCAAAAAGCTAGGTGTTTCTGCAGCAATGAGAGACCAGCCGGGAAGGGCCCTTTTCCATAACACCAACAGTCTGGCTTATTAAAAGAGACTTAAATCTGAGTTGTAGTCCCATCCCTGCCATCAACTAATGGTAAGAACAAATCATTTTTTCTCTCAAGATCTGAGACTGATAGGGCCAGGGTGATCAACTAGTTTATCCTGAAGGTGTTTTTCAACTCCAGAATTTTATGATCTCACTAAATTAGAGGAAAAGGAATGGATTTAAAATATGGTTAAATGGCAAACAGGTATCCTGGTTTAGTGTAATAGGCCAATTTCCTGCCTGCTTGTTCACTCAGCCAAAAGTAATTGTATGGTACGTTCATCTTGTGTACATCTAAACTTGTGCAAAATCTGCACATAAACACTTTTTAAGACATAAGCACTGAGCTACAATTGTCTCTTTTTTTTATTAATTGGAATGCTAAAAACAGATTTATAGCAGCAAATGCTTTATATGATACATAGATGTTTTGTTGCATTAAAATGTCAAACACTTTATTTCTATAACATGTTTTAAGGAAAAACATTAGAAAAATGATGCAAATTTTTTTTTTATTACGAATTTTCACTTGGGCAGTTGTGAGAAACAGATATACTGTTGAGTTTAACTTTGAGACCCTAGCTACTATGTTTTGAGATGCAAACGATCATCTCATTGCAAATATGCATAAGCACAGTGTCTTGGGAGTTCATGTGAGGAACCTCTTATGTGTAGCCCAGAGTAATGGGTGATTACTAAGATAAGTCATAATTTATTCCAGGAACGAAATGTAGTCTTAGTGACCCTCCAGCTAGTTGTGCTTTTAACCTTGTGTGCTTGAAGTTTTTATCTTTGTAGAGCATTTAAGTTCACTGCTAGTATGGCGCATAGGAGCTTGAGAAAATGAAATCTTTTATTTGGAAGAACTCTTCTTAATATTTAAATTTGGCTCAGTGGCATGCTTATTATTACTTTTAGTTCATCTTAGGTCAGAAGGATGAGTGACTGTTCTTACTGTGATCTTTAAGGAACCTTCCAGTTCCTTGACAGTGTTCTTTGAGAATCCTTTGTAGAGAATAAGAATTTCAGTAACATTTGATAGTTTGAGATTAAAAAACATGTGTTTTGAAAAGGTAGTAAAAAAGGGAATACCTATGAATCTTTTTTGTAGATATAGTCCTCATATATATGTGTGAATCAGTTGAGATGATTTTATTAATTATTTCTTCAAAGAGGTATGTAGAGAAGGTCAATAGCAGTCTTAATTAGATTAATATATTTAACTATAGTCACCTCTCAAGTTGGTATAAATTCTAAATGAATCATTCTGCTCAATATTTATTTGAAAGAGTTTCTGAATCACAATAACGCAAGCTTACAAAATCACAATTTGTCCCATAAAGATAATGGACCTGGGGTAGAGGAGTGCATTTTCACCGTACGCTGCTTATAGTTTGTCAGGCTGAATTAATGTTTGGAAAGAAACCATTTTCATCATTTCTATGCATGCCCAGTACAGTATACTCTCGTGGATAAGCTGCATATCTCTCCTCTCATGTGTGCGCTCAGTCGCTCAGTTGTGTCTGACTCTTCAACTCCATGGACCACCAGGCCCCTCTGTCCATGGAATTTTCCAGGCAGGAATACTAGAGTAGGTAGCCATTTCCTCCTCCCGGGGATCTTCCCAACCCAGGGATTGAACCCACCTCTCCTGCATTACAGGCGGGTTCTTTACCACTGAGCCACCTGGGAAGCCCCATACTCTCATGGGTAACAGGCAATATCTTAATTTTCTAGTATTTAATTATTCATTCACTCAATCACATTTTTTTTTTTTTTTAAAGCACCTGGTATGTGCCAGGCACCTTTCCTACGTTCTGGGAATGTAGTGATGAACAAGATCAAGTTCATGTACCAATTTGCTAGGCCTCATTAAGGAATATAGTGTTTCATAAAAAGAATTTTCCAAGCATCTGAAACTTGGTTTTGGATATCCATCCCTCTGAACGATACTACCATGTTCTCTACTGTGAAATTTAATCTTTTTATGAAAACTCAGCATTGTCATTTTGAAAGCGTAACCAGTAAAGCCTTTTGGGGAGGTAAATCCTGAGTCTATGTCACGGTTTAAGAATGAATTCCCTGTCTGTCTCTGTCTTGGTACTGTTTGACCCATAAAAACTGAACTGGTTAATCATATAGCAGTCCGTGTCTAAAGTGACCAGGCTGAATGGTGATTTAATAGTCACAGAAAGAACAAGGGCAGTCATACTGCCTCCAGCATGGTCACCCTGTTATTAATCAGTGAACTGTTGTAAATCAGTGTATGCTTGATAAGATTTCAGGGAACACTTGAGTTTGATTGGAAAAAGTGGAAGTTAAGCTTCAAGGAAAGCCCTCATCCTCATCCCCACCATTGCATTGGAGCCAAATCTGTGATAAGTTGTGTTCTGTAGCACTGAATAAACACTAATTAAATGAATTATTTTCAGTGTCTAGCATTTCTGCCTGTGCTGTGTAAGCAGGGCAAAGGGAGAGGAGTGATGGGAACCCATGCTCTCACCGCAGGGTGTGCAACTTCACTGGAAGAGACTGGAATTCTTTCGGCACTCACTGTGTGCAGGGGGGTTGGTGGTGGTGTTCTGGCTGTTGTTCAGTTGCTAAGTTGTGTCCAACTCTTTGCAACCCCTGGACTGCAGCATGCCTGGCTCCCCTCTCCTTCACTGTCTCCTGGAGTTTGCTCAAACTCATGTCCATTGAGTCGGTGATGCTCTACCATTTCATCCTCTGTCTCCATCCCCTTCTCCTGCCCTCAGTCTTTCCCAGCATCAGAGTCTTCTCCAGTGAGTCAGCTCTTCACATCAGTTGGCTGAAGTACTGGAGTTTCAGCTTCACATTCAGTCCATCCAGTGAATATTCAGGGTTGATTTCCTTTAGGATTGGGACTCTCAAGAGTCTTCTCCAACACCACAATTTGAAAGCATCAGTTCTCTGATGCTCATCCTTCTTTTTGGTCCAACTCTCACATCTATTCATGACTACTGGAAAAACCGTAGCTTTGACTATATGTACCTTTGTCGGCAAAGTGATGTCTCTGCTTTTTAATATACTGTTGAAGTTTGTCATAGCTTTCCTTCCAAGGAGCAAATGTCTTTTAAATTTCATGGCTGAAGTCACCTTCTACAGTAATTTTGGAGCCCAAGAAAATAAAGTCTGTCACTGCTTCCACTTTTCCCCCATCTATTTGCCATGAAGTGATGGGACCAGATGCCATGATCTTAGTTTTTTTGAATGTTGAGTTTTAAGCCAGCTATTTCACTCTCCTCTTTCACCTTTATGAAGAGACTCTGTGGTTCCTCTTCACTTTCTGCCATTAAGGTGGTGTCATCTGCATATCTGAGGTTATTGCTATTTCTCCCAGTAATCTAGATTCCAGCCTGTGATTCATCCAGCCTGGCATTTCATGTGATGTACTCTGCATATAAGTTAAATAAGCAGAGTGACAATATACAGTCTTGTCATACTCCTTTCCCAGTTTTGAACCAGTCTATTGTTCCATGTCCAATTCTAACTGTTGCTTCTTGATCTGCATACAAGTTTCTCAGGAGACAGGTGAGGTGGTGGTTTGGTATTCACATCTCTTTAATATTTTCCACAGTTTGTTGTGATCCACACAGTCAAAGGCTTTCGTGTAGTCAATGAAGCAGATGTTTTTCTGGAATTCTCTTGCTTTCTCTATGATCCAATGAATGTTGGCAGTTTGATCTCAGGCAATTTCCTCTGCCTTTTCTAAACCCAGCTTGTACATCTGGAAGTTCTTGGCTCATGTTCTGCTGAAGCCTAACTTGAAGGATTTTGAGCATTACCTTTCTAGCATGTGAAATGAGTGCAAGTGTACCATAGTTTGAAGTTCTTAGGAGTTTGCTTAGGCAAAGTGTTTTATAGTAGAGAGGAAGATCACATTGCAGAATTAGACAGCTGGATGGCACCTGAGAGGACTTCTTGTTCAATCCACTTATTTTGAAGATTGGAAATTTTTGATATTTATTAGGTGAAAAGATTTTTCCCAGGTTATTCCACTAAAGGGCTTCCCAGGTGACTCAAGAATCTGCTTGCCAAGGCAGGAAACGTGGGTTCAATCCCTGGCTTGGGAAGATCCCCCGGAGAAGGAAATGGCAACCCTCTCCAGTTTTATTGTTTGGGAAATTCCATGGACAGAGGAGCCTGGCGGGCTGCTGTCCATGGGGTTGCAGAAGAGTTGGACACAACTTAACAACTAAACAACAACAGCAACTCAACTGAAAAATGAAAGTAGGACTGGAACTAGCATCCATGTCTTCTGTTGCTTTTTCCATTACATCATAACTCTTGTTCCGTTAGAAAAAATGAGCAGTTTGTGTTGCACTCTGTATGTAGAGCGATTATTAAAGATGGGTCTGATGGGTTGTTGATGAGAAGGTTGTGAGGCAGAATAAAGGTGTCATTCCCCATATTTATGCTGATCTAGAGGTTTCTCCAGAAATCTCTCCCAACAAAATGGAGATTGATACAAAAGTATTTTGGGCAGATCTTGGCAGTTAAAAATTTCATTGTTAGGATGTTATTTTAGAATCAAGAAATGACATGGATAGTAAATTTTGCAATCCTAGTTTTCAGTGTGATGAATGTAACTTTTTATCAATCTTTTGTTGTTTATGATCTTTGTAGGTTGGCAGCCTCGTTGGTTTGTTTTAGATAATGGAATCCTGTCCTACTATGATTCTCAAGATGACGTTTGCAAAGGAAGCAAAGGAAGTATAAAGATGGCAGTTTGTGAAATTAAAGGTAAGTGAATATATTGAATTAGATGAATCTGAAGTTAGGTAAGTGATAGTTTCTTCAGCATACTGCAAAAAGAGGAGAAAACCAGATAGGTATTTTCTAGTGCCATTTATCTCCATAGCATTCAGAAATGGTACTTAGTGTTGTTAAGCACGAGTTTTTTATGTTTCTCTCTCTATAAAAATACTTAGACATGAAATTCAAAGTACAAGTGTTAGTCTTCCAATTTGGACTTGAATAACAGTTTCTTGTGGATGCCACTTTGAGTGTCCATGCTAAGTCTACAAGTGTTTTTTGGGTTTTTTTCTCATTCTCATTGAAAGGTATTGTAAAGATTGGGAGCTCAACTCAAAGAAGATGAGGCCAGCGAACTAGATTTGTGAAGTATGAACTCAGAGTTGTAAACTCTGGTTTTTTGCTAAACTGCAGATAAGCTCTTCTGGGTTATAGAGATGTTTTCCTTTTCTTCTTTTTTTATGATCTTGTGAGTTTCCAGGAGTACTATCAGGAATATTGTAGGAAGTCCCTTTATTGGAATTTGTCTGATGTTTCCCCCATGATTAGACTGGGCTTCTGGGTTTTAGGGAGGAAGATCACAGAGGTAAAGTGCCATTCTCATCACATCGTACCAGGAGTACTTGCTACAACATGATAGCCCACTTTTTTTACCCAAAGTATAATTTCTATTTTAATTTTTTTGGAGGGTATGGTTTTTCTTCAGTGTATAAGGACCTAGCTCCTTACATGGGCTTTGGTGGAGGTCATGGGGCAGCTTCTGCAGGTCTAAACTGGGGTTGGGGTGTTTGGTCCATCTGGGCTTCACGAGAATGAGTCCTGTGCCTGTGACTGGCACAACTCATGCAGGAATGTAGTTTCAACGTAAGTACAGCTGGGGAAACACATAGGCATAGAACACTTGCTTCTGAAATGTCCCTGATGGCTGCGGCCTCTACTGTGTTTTCAGTGATGAATTTTTGAATGGCCTTAATGGTGTCGTTGGGCGCACATTGGGCAGAGCTGGTGCAGTGAATAGGCTGCATGTGGCTGTAGCCCTTTTAGGAACGGCTATTGTTCCTTCTTTTTTGGTCATCTTGGTAGTTAGGACCTGAGAGAGCTGACACATTACTCTTGACATTAACCTTGACCACCTGGCTAAAGCAGTGTCTATCAGATTTTTCTACTGTAAAGTTACCCTCCCCATTTTTTTTTTTCCCCATACTATGCTTTTTCAAAAGGGGAGAAATAAAGCAGTTTAAGTCCTGCTGTAATTTTCATAAAGGAAGGTTTTGTGGACCATTGATTCATTTGTGTGCGTAGTTGGGGTATGTGGGGTGCAGGCAGGTAGGAGAGAGCAGAGAAAATGATAATGAAAAGTATTGAATTCTTTAAAGAGAATTGAAGGAAAAGATAAAGCACTAGAGCAAGGAGTGTTAAGCCACACAGGGGTTCATGGCTACATAAGATATAGGAACACTTCACCCTGGTGGGCCTGTTACATGCATAGTCCCTGAACTATATGAGGTTTATCCCTGAACTAATTTTTTTTTTTTTTTTTTTTATAAATCACACAAGTTTATTTTTATGAATCACACAAGAAAAGCACATTCAGAGCATGAATTTTTATTTTTAAAATGATGGTTTTATTTAATCTTATTCCTCAGATTTGATTCCAAATGAGATACTGACTCTTGTCATAAATCAAATTGCATTCAAAGTTCAAAGATTTGACAACCTTGAGGATATTTAAAGACTATTAGTGGCAGAATTCTAAGGCAACTCTAGAACTTTTTCAAGTCATGGCAGCATTTTTATTGTCCTTGTTTGTTTAAAGAGTAAGATATAGAAGTGGGCATAAATCTTCAATATTCAGCCTTATGAATGCCAAAGTACTGAATGCAATCGTGTAATTACAGTCCAAATCAAGAATTAGAATATTGTCAGCATTCCAGATGCTGGGATAATAATCATGTTCCCTGAGCCACTAATCTCTCTAAAAGGTTACCATTAATCTGACTTTTATCACCATAGATAAAGTATTGTCTGCTCTTGAGCATTTTATAAATGGAATAGATCAGTATTTTTTTGTGTGTCCGGCTTCTTTAACTAAATATTATGTTTGTGAAAGCCATCTAAATTGTTTTGTGTAACAGTCACCATTCTTATTGATATGTAATATTTTTATTGTGTGATTGGCTCTCCATTCTAGTATTGATGGGTGTTTGTTTTTTCAGTTTAGGGACTGTAATAAGTAAAGCTGCCATAAGCATTCTCATATATTTGTTTTGTTGAACATATATATGTGTTTCTGTTCAGTATATATCTAGAACTGGAGTGGAGTTGCTGAGGGAGGCATTGAATATTCATACATTCAACATTAATGGATATTAAAGAAAATGTGCTTTTCTTTGGCTCTTCCATGAGTCATGTGGGCTCTTGGTTCCCAGACCAGGGATTGAACCTGTGTCCTCTGCATTGGGAATGTGGAGTCTTAACCCCTGGACTGCCAGGAGGTCCTAGAAAAGATTATTCTTGACCTTTGTTAAAATAGTAAGGTACAAGGAAGCAGACTTAGAGATGTAGAGGGCAAGTTAGTAGTTACCACTGGGGAGCAGGGAGAGAGAAGGAGTAAAACAGGGGTAAGGGATTAAGGGGTACAAACTACTGTGTATGAAATAAATAAGCTACAAGGATATATTGTACAGCCAGGGGACGTAGCCAATATTTTATAATAACTATAAGGGAAGTAGAGGAACTGAAAGGCCTCTTGATGGGGGTAAAAGAGGAGTGAAAAAGCTGGCTTAAGACTCAGCATTCAAAAAACTAAGATCATGGCATCCAGACCCATCACTTCATGGCAAATAGATGGGGAAAAAGTGGAAGCAGTGGCAGATTTTATTTTCTTGGGTTCCAAAATCACTGTGGCAATGACTGCAGCCATGAAATTAAAAGATGCTTGCTCCTTGGAAGAATACCTATCACAAACCTAAACAATGTATTAAAAAGCAGAGATATCACTTCCCTGACAAAGGTCTGTATAGTCAAAACTGTGATTTTTCCAGTAGTCATGTACGGATGTGAGAGTTGGACCATAAAGAAGGCTGAACTCCGAATAATTGATGCTTTCGAATTGTGAATTTTGCTGAAGAAGACTCTTGAGAGTCCCTTGGACAGCAAGGAGATCAAATCAGTCAGTCCTAAAGGAAATCAACCTTGAATATTCATTGGAAGAACTGATGCTTGGCTGAAGCTCCAGTACTTTGGCCACTTGATGGGAAGAGCCGACTGATTGGAAAAGACCCTGATGCTGAGAAAGATTGAGGGCAGGAGAAGGGGGTGGCAGAGGATGAGATGGTTGGATGGCATCACTGACTCACTCAATGGACATGAGTTTGAGGAAACTTGGGAGATAGTGAAGGACAGGGAAGACTGCTGTGCTGCATTCCATGGGGTTGCAAACAGTCGGACATGAGTTAGTGACCAACAGCAAAATATCCAAGAATGGTCTTTATAAGTAGAATAATAGGATAACAAAACTTTTGTGGCACTTATTTGCCATTGTACACTGAGCATCTGGTCAGTATTTTCAGTAATTGATCATCTAAGTTAGGGCTTCTGCCAAACTTTCTGGGCTCCTCATCATTTGACTCCACCCAGCTTGTTTATTCATGAATATATCATTTTGTAATCCAACACAAGGCTCTATTTAGGCCTGTCTCCTGATATCCTCAGTACATATTGTGTTCAGTTCGTTATCTAGGCCTTTTCTTGTGCTATTTTTCTCTTAACCAGGGTCTGCTGTCATCAGATCCTTCTTAAACTTTTTCACTTTCTGCTGCTGCTTACCTTTCGTTGTAATCACACATGATGTCTCTGTACCAAAGAGTTCAACATTTCAGTGCTTTATTTTTAGCATTTTAGTTTGTTGCCTGGATAAAATTATTTCCTCTGTTAGAGCAAAGACACCTTTTTTTCCCTCTTCTATCTTCCCCTCCACAAGCACTGCTCTGAGCAGAGTAAATATTTGTTGATTAATGAAAATGTAACAGAAATTAATCTTACAGCAAAGATTGAGGATTGGCTCAGTATAATTCTTGGTTAGCTTTCTTTTGTCTGAGATCTAGGGTGGGGGTAGTGTAGGAGAGGAGGAGATCTTTGAAGAGGAGATCTTCAAAATGCTCATGTTTTCCCGGTTATTATGAGATGCTCATTGCTTGAGGACTATTGTTCTGATGGAAGGTTACTTTACTTAACCATTTATTGCACTTTATGCCAAGAAAAGCTCAACATTCAGAAAATTAAGATCATGGCATCTGGTCCCATCACTTCATGGGAAATAGATGGGGAAAAAGTGGAAACAGTGCAGACTTTATTTTTTGGTGCTCCAAAGTCACTGCAGGTGGTGATTGCAGTCATGAAATTAAAAGACGCTTACTCCTTGGAAGGAAAGTTATGACCAACCTAGATAGCATATTCAAAAGTAGGGACATTACTTTGCCAACAAAGGTCCGTCTAGTCAAGGCTATGGTTTTTCCTGTGGTCATGTATGGATGTGAGAGTTGGACTGTGAAGAAAGCTGAGCACCGAAGAATTGCTGCTTTTGAACTGTGGTGTTGGAGAAGACTCTTGAGAGTCCCTTGGACTGCAAGGAGATCCAACCAGTCCATTCTGAAGGAGACCAGTCCTGGGTGTTCACTGGAAGGACTGATGCTGAGGCTGAAACTCCAGTACTTTGGCCACCTCATGCGAAGAGTTGATTCATTGGAAAAGACTCTGATGCTGGGAGGGATTGGGGGCAGGAAGAGAAGGGGACGACAGAGGATGAGAGGGCTGGATGACATCACTGACTTGAAACACATGAGTTTGGGTGAACTCCGGGAGTTGGTGATGGACAGGGAGGCCTGGCGTGCTGCGATTCATGGGGTCGCAAAGAGGGACACGACTGAGCGACTGAACTGAACTGAATTGATCCTAGGTTTGGGTGGGGGGTGGGGAGTGTTCCAAAACACAAACTGCTTTCAGAGAAATTAGTAAAAAGTATAGGAAGTGTGGCAGTGGTACAGGTGGTCCCAAGGGAGGGAGTTCTTAGATCTCGCATTCAGTAGTTAATTTGTTGGCTGTTTTCTCTTCATATGCTGCCACCACTTGACTGCCCACCTGGGTATATGTGAGAATGGTGGCTTAGAGGGTGCCCCTGGATAGCCCCTTAGGGAGGTGGTACTGCCTGCATCTTGAATCAAAGTTTGTTGTTTTAGGGCTCAAATTTCTAACAGTAAGTGATGATTTGATTTTCCCCAAATTACTTAAGTCCGTGACTGTATCTCGCCTTTGTTTATCATCATAGTCCATTCAGCTGACAACACAAGAATGGAATTAATCATTCCAGGAGAGCAGCATTTCTACATGAAGGCAGTGAATGCAGCCGAGAGACAGAGGTGGCTGGTTGCTCTGGGGAGCTCCAAAGCCTGTTTGACTGATACAAGGACTAAAAAAGAAAAAGGTAACTATACATTTTTCCTTCATGGTGGAAATATTTTTTAAACGTAAATGTAAATTGTTATGTTCATTTATAGTAATTCATTCCAGATAAATAATCAGAAATGTTGATCTGTGTACATAAATGTTCATTATAATGAAAAATTTCTAACTATTGCCAAGGTTTAAATTTAGGGGAAAGGTTCAGTAAACTATATAGTGCTTCTGTAGGCTGATATATTATGTAGCCTGTAAAATGTTTAGGACGGATTTTGATGATGTGAGGAAATGCCCAAAGTCATATAATAATTAATTAAAAAGAGCAATATTCAAAATTACATAGCCATTCCTTGGCCAGCTCAGGAAAAATATGTAAGTATTGGTCAAGTTCTTACCTTTGCAAAGGGAATTTGTGGAAGAAGACTCGCTTTTCACTTTACCCTGTGGCTGTACCTTTTGACTTTACCGTGTTCACATATTGCCAATTCAAAAGCCAAGCAAGGGAATTCCATTGCAGTCCAGTGGCTAGGGCTTACTGCTTTCACTGCCATGGCCCCAAGTTCAAGCCCTGGTCAGGAAACTAAAATCCCCTAAGCCTTGCAGCAAGGCCAAAAAGAAAAATAAAAAGCCAAGCAAATAATTTATGGTATTAGTTATGTGCAAATATAATGTGAAAATAATAACAGTATTTATATCTTGGTTGTGAGATTGCAGGGTTTTTTTATATATATTTTTTATTACATATTTTTCGTTTCTCAAAAATTTTCAGAGTATGTATTACTTCTATAATTAAAAACAGTAGCAGTTATTTAAATTAGTGAAAGCAACTAAATATGGATATTGCAAAATGAAGGCTAAGGGTTGAATTTAAATACTTTTCAAATATATGGAAGAACATCATGGATAAAGTATGGTTAAGGGTAGGATAAGAGAAAATGAGTCGTCAGAATAGCCACAAGATAGAAACAACCCAAATGTTTATAGTTGGGTGAATGGGTAAGCACAGTATGATATGTACATACAGTGGAATATTATTCAGCCTTGTAAAGGAAGGAAATTCTGATGAATCCTACATTGATGAATGTTGAATATATGCTAAATGAAATAAGCCAGTCACAAAAGGACAAATATTGTATAATTCCACATCTGTGTCTTTGTTTCATAGAGACAGAAAGAATGGTGATTTCTAGGGATTAAGGGAGCGGGGAAAGGGGAGTTAGTGTTTAATGTGTGTAGAGTTTCAGTTGGGAAAATGAAAACGTTTTGCAGATGGATGGTAGTAATGGTTGTATAATAATGTGCATGGTCTTAATGCCATTGAATTGTATATTTAAAAATGGTTAAAATAGTAAATTTTGTTATATATATATGTGTGTGTGTGTGTATATAATATAACTACAATAAAAAAGAAAAAATGGCCTTAAACTTGGGTAGAAATTAACTTACGTTAGGTTAAATGGGCAGCCAGATCTGAGCTGCTGTGGTCCGCTCTGGCTACCGGGGCTCTGTGGCTAGCACCAAAGCAGTGCCACTGGCTCCAGGAATACGCAGAAGCACCAGGACCGCTGTGTGCACTACTTTTCCTTTCTCCGCTGCCTACACATCTATTTAGAAGATATTGCTAAGTGAGTGGCTAAGATTATGGCTGATGTTTAGTGTGTCTGGAGATAATAAAGAAAAGTAGGTTCTTAGTTGAAACAGATTCTTTAAACAATATTATGTGAAAATAAAGCTGTGAAAGGAACAAAAGAAAATAAATAAATGCTTACATAGAGCAGTTTAACAACATAAAAGTTAAAAACTCCTATATACCGAAATACAATAAAGAAAAGTGAAAGACAGCTGAAAGATCTTGAAAAATATCTGTAGTATTTTGAATGGATGAAAGATTGCTAATATTAATGCATAAGCACTTTTACAAATTTTCAATTTATTTATTATTAAGAGAAAAACAAAAATCAGAACTGGAAAAAGGACTGTAAAGGACAACTGCAAAGGACAAGAAAAGCCAATTTACAAAAAAAGAAATACAATCACTTATTAAATGAAAGATGAATAACAGAATGGAAATATCCTGTATAAGGCATTCATTGTCATCAGCTCCTCTCTGGAAATTAATCTACCTAAACTTCGTGTCAGATATATGACTGCCAGCTTTTTCTAGTTATCCAAAAAGATGATGTTTCCTCTAAAGGGCAAAACTTTACATTCTATTTTCAAGATCTCATACCTTCTAAGCTATAGGTACTTATATCTATTGCCTTACTTTTTAATGATTCCATTTTGTTGCTTAGCCCCTAAAATATGAAAATGGTCTGTTTGAATGTTTGCACGTGTTCCTTTCAGAAATAAGTGAAACCAGTGAGTCTCTGAAAACCAAAATGTCTGAACTTCGCCTCTACTGTGACCTCCTAATGAAGCAAGTTCATACGATCCAAGAGTTTGTTCACCACGATGAGAGTCATTCATCGCTCAGCATAGAGGTACATCCAAGACGGCCCTTTCCTGTCTGATTGTGCTTTCCTGCATACACGGTGGGTGAGCACCGTCACGTAAGGTGACTGAGGAGCACTTTCAAGACAAGTTATTCTCAGCTTCAGACCTCTTGTACTGTAGACTCTCTGGAAACATGTATGATCTTTTAGATTTGGTCTGTAGAACCAGAATAAAGCAGCAGGCAGCACATCTCTCCAAGGAATCAAGGTCTGTCTTTGTAGCCAGTTGATAATTTGATGGGTGAGGTGGGGAAGAAGCATTACAGGCTCTGTTCCCTTGACTGACTGCCTGAGTTCACTGGACAGCTGCTATGTTCTTTCTTTTGTAATAAGGTTCTAGCTTAGCTATTGAGGGTTAATAATTTGGCTTTATAAAAGAACTTGAAAAAAAATCCTCTTAGAACAGTGATGTAAGAATCAAAATTCAGATTTATGAGACCTGTCTATGAAATAGTCTCATTCTTTCTGATAAGGTAGGACAGTGAGCCTTATTGCTTGCTCTCTGGGTGAAAGGCCAGCATGGTTCCCAGTCCCCTTTTGCCTGACTTGGGAGAAGTGGAACACAAAACCTTCCTGCTTCTACTGTGGCCTTCTGCTGGGGAAGGATCGTGGCAGTTGTCTCTGGATGTAGGTATGTTAAACTTGAAGGCACTTGCTGCTTCATTGCAGGCTCTCCAGAGGCAGGTGCCCTCGCATCCGCTCCAGTGGCTCAGGGACAGTGTTAGGGACCCAGTCTTGTTTCTTCCTTCCATTCTGCCATTCTTGGTGTGTTGGTTTTTTCTCCTCATGCTGAGCCTTCTATGCTACTGCAAGGTCTCATAGAAGCAGGAGGCAGTGGGTGGCCATGGTAGAGAGAGAGAGAGACTCTCTACCTTGGCTTCATCAGAGGATGAAAATTCCAGAACCCCAGCAGACTTCTCATTATCTTTTTAGTCTGAGTCAGTGGAAACTAGGAAAAATGAGTATTTGACAAAGGATCGTGGAATCGACATGACTGACTTATACCAGTCTATATTCATCCCCCAGGAGCAGGGCACTCTGCTGTCTTACAAAAAACCTTGGAGTTTGTATTCTACCAAGGGGGAAATGGTAATGTGCAGGGGGGAGACATGAATTCTGCCTGCCTCTTCAGTCATTGTCTCCACTACTGTGATCACCTTTGGAATTCTGATACTTAGAGGCTTACAGTCTAGCTTAGGTTTTTTTAAGATAAATTTTTGTACACAGTTTTTCAATATGATGCTTGGTTTAAGTGTAAGAGTTATTTTTTCATGGAGTCTAATTTCATATATTGTTTGCCTGAGAGAGAATTTTTATTCGTTCACTGATTTAGTTTTCTAAGGTAATGTATTTTAAATACATTTGAACATAATCTAATAAGGTGTCCATTGAAGGTAATGATTATTACTTGATTATAAGATGGTATATGAATCCACATAATTGTGTATGAGTCTGTTAAACTCTTTGCATATTATTTTTCAGAACATGAATGAAGCTTCTTCTCTACTTAGTGCCACGTGTAATACATTCATCACGACGCTTGAGGAATGTGTGAAGATAGCAAATGCCAAGTTTAAACCCGAGATGTTTCAGCTGTCCCATCCGGACCCCTTAGTTTCTCCTGTGTCACCTTCCCCTGTTCAAATGGTTAGGACTTGTGGTTTTTCTTCCAGTGATCCTGCATGTAGCTTTGTTTTTGTGTTTATTTTTAAGGCTGGAAACAGGCAGTGGGAGGGAAAGAGTCAACAGGTTGAATTTCTTTTGACTGTACTCAGATTTTGTATGGGAGCCTCTCAGTTGACAGGCTCAGTGTGTGCCAGGGTCCTGACCCCCTCTCTTTGGAAGGGCTGTGCCATTTATCCCAGCATACCAAGAAAATACAGAACTCTGGGGAGCTGTGACATTAAAGATTGGGAAGCATGCTTCTATCTGGTAAAAGCACTGCAAGAGGGTGATGACTTACTCATAAGGGGTTAAAATTAAGCAGATCTTTAAAAGAGTTGTAAGAGTTTGAAACACCATGTAGTCGGCATTTGAATTTGAACCTTCCAAAGGGGCAAGGTACTTAATCTCTCTGGACTTTATTTTTCTCATCTCTAAAATACATGTGTTATTTTTACATCAGAGGAGATCTAACCTGTTTAAATGTTAGGTTAAACATTAGGTTCTTACTCCGAACAGCAAGTACTCTTTTTGCCAAGGGTGGTGGCTTCATTGAGCTTTTCAAGGTAATAAACTTACTCGAGCATGCTGTGGGGGAACTTGGAGATGAGATAAGTTTTGATGATGGCTCAGAGGATAAAGCATCTGCCTGCCATGTGGGAGACCCGGGTTTGATCCCTGGGTTGGGAAGATCCCCTGGAGAAGGAAATGGCAACCCACTCCAGTATTCTTGCCTGGAGAATCCCATGGACAGAGGAGCCTGGTGGGCTGCAGTCCACAGGGTCACAAAGAGTTGGACACGACTGAGCGACTTCTTTACATTTTTTCAAATCAAACTATTTTCATGAGCCCTTTTTTAGGAGGAAGAATGCCACCTGGCTTATATTTTAGCAGTTACCTGAAGGCTTAAATGTTGGCAGAAATAATAGGGTACAATTTATTCTAAGATTTTCTTACCCACCACAGCAAATTTAATGATATGAGAATTAGTAACGATTATTACTTACATTTATTTAGATTGTGGGTGCATACTAAGTTGCTTCATTCGCATCCAACTCTTTGCAACCCTGTGGACTGTAGCCCACCAGGCTTCTGTGTCCATGGGATTCTCCAATCAAGACTACGGGAGTAGTAGTATGGGTTGCCATGTCCTTCTCCAGGGGATCCTCCCAACCCAGGGATCAAACCCGCATCTCTCAGTCTCCTGCATTAGCAGGCAGGTTCTTTAGCAGGAGTGCCATCTGGGAAGCCCCACTTATTTATTTATTTATTTTTTAAATTTTATTTTATTTTTAAACTTTACAAAATTGTATTAGTTTTGCCAAATATCAAAATGAATCCGCCACAGGTATACATGTGTTCCCCATCCTGAACCCTCCTCCCTCCTCCCTCCCCATACCATCCCTCTGGGTCGTCCCAGTGCACTGGCCCTAAGCATCCAGTATCGTGCATTGAACCTGGACTGGCAAGGAAGCCCCACTTAGATCATAGTTTTCTAATTAATTTATGGTGGACTAACAGCATTCTCTGAGATAAGTGTACCATGAAAGTGAGTTTTATGGCCAGATTAGTCTGGGAGTGCTAGGTTAAGTTAAACAAATTGGGTTTCTCTGTCATAGGACTTCTTCAGTTCAGTTCAGTTGCTCAGTCTTGTCCGACTCTTTGCGACCCCATGAATCGCAGCCCACCAGGCCTCCCTGTCCATAACCAACTCCCAGAGTTTACCCAAACTCATGTCCATCGAGTCAGTGGTGCCATCCAGCCATCTCATCCTCTGTCGTCCCCTTCTCCTCCTGCCTCCAATCCCTCCCAGCATCAGGGTCTTTTCCAATGAGTCAGCCCTTCACATGAGGTGGCCAAAGTATTGGCGTTTCAGCTTCAGCATCAGTCCTTCCAATGAACACCCAGGACTGATCTCCTTTAGAATGGACTTGTTGGATCTCCTTGCAGTCCGAGGGACTCTCAAGAGTCTTCTCCAACACCACAGTTCAAAAGCAGCAATTCTTCAGCACTCAGCTTTCTTCACAGTCCAACTCTCACATCCGTACATGACCACTGGAAAAACCATAGCCTTGACTAGACGGACCTTTGTTGGCAAAGTAATGTCTCTGCTTTTGAATATGCTATCTAGGTTGGTCATAGCTTTCCTTCCAAGAAGTAAGCGTCTTTTAATTTCATGGCTGCACTCACCATCTGCAGTGATTTTGGAGCCCCGAAAAATAAAGTCTGACACTGTTTCCACTGTTTCCCCATCTATTTGCCATGAAGTGATGGGACTGGATGCCATGATCTTAGTTTTCTGAATGTTGAGCTCTAAGCCAACTTTTTCACTCTCCTCTTTCACTTTCAAGAGGCTTTTTAGTTCCTCTTCACTTTCTACCATAAGGGTGGTATCATCTGCATATCTGAGGTTACTGATATCTTTCCCGGCAATCTTGATTCCAGCTTGTGCTTCTTCCAGCCCAGCATTTCTCATGATGTACTCTGCATATAAGTTAAGTAAGCAGGGTGACAATATTACAGCCTTGACGTACTCCTTTTCCTATTTGGAACCAGTCTGTTGTTCCATGTCTAGTTGTAACTGTTGCTTCCTGACCTGCATATAGATTTCTCAAGAGGCAGGTCAGGTGGTCTAGTATTCCCATCTCTTTCAGAATTTTCCACAGTTTATTGTGATCCACACAGTCAAAGGCTTTGGCATAGTCAATACAGCAGAAATAGATGTTTTTATGGAACTCGTGCTTTTTCAATGGTCCAGCAGATGTTGGCAATTTGATCTCTGGTTCCTCTGCCTTTTCTAAAACCAGCTTGAACATCTGGAAGTTCACGGTTCACATATTGCTGAAGCCTGGCTTGGAGAATTTTGAACATTACTTTACTAGCATGTGAGATGAGTGCAATTGTGTGGTAGTTTGAGCATCCTTTGGCATTGCCTTTCTTTGGGATTGGAATGAAAACTGACCTTTTCCAGTCCTGTGGCCACTGCTGAGTTTTCCAAATGTGCTGGCATATTGAGTGCAGCACTTTCACAGCATCATCTTTCATGATTTGGAATAGCTCAACTGGAATTCCATCACCTCCACTAGCTTTGTTCATAGTGATGCTTTCTAAGGCCCACTTGACTTCACATTCCAGGATGTCTGGCTCTAGGTGAGTGATCACACCATTGTGATTATCTGGGTCGTGAAGATCTTTTTGGTACAGTTCTTTTGTGTATTCTTGCCCCCTCTTCTTAATATCTTCTGCTTCTGTTAGGTCCGTACCATTTCTGTCCTTTATTGAGCCCATCTTTGCATGAAATGTTCCCTTGGTATCTCTCATTTTCTTGAAGAGATCTCTAGTCTTTCCCATTCTGTTGTTTTCCTCTATTTCTTTGCACTGATCGCTGAGGAAGGCTTTCTTACCTCTCCTTGCTATTCTTTGGAACTCTAGAACCTCTTTTATGCTCAAGTGCATGTGACTCTCTGAGGAGAGGTGGTGTGTTTCTGAAATTTATTTGATGGTTGAACCCTTCTGTATATTTTTAAATAACAACTCACAGGATTGTAGCGTTTGATAGAATGCAGTTTGACAGTGTTGCTTTTTAGAGCAATTTTAGGTATACTGTGAACTGCTAAATAACATTATAATTGAACAGAAAACCCTAATCTTTTGGGATGGATGTAGTGTGTTCCTGAGCTTGATATACAAGGGGTACACGGTACTTTTTTTAAGGTGTCAATTATTTTTGTATAAGATATTTTGTTTTATAGAGTCAAATATAATGAAAACACCTCAGACCTACCTGATTTCTGCATCAAACTTCTGAGGAAAATGCTTTCTGTTAGAAATATTCTATAGTCCAGAGAAGTCATATGTGTATTTTATGTAAACCATAACTGTCTCTTTTAAACTAAAGTCTTTTATCAGTGGAAACATTACAAAAAATCCAATAAGTAATCCAGAAAGTGTTGGTTAGAGGTTACTTATTTTTGCTCACTGTGCCATTTTACTTTATTCTTAAAGCAAAAATTGTGGCTTATGGTAAATAGTTCTGGAGACACATAGCATAGAATGTAAGGTCAGATAGTCTTCAAGGGGAATTTTTCTTTTTTTTTTAATGACATGAGTAAATGAAAAAGCTGAAAGATCTGAGAATTCCAAAATTAACTTGATCTTTGTAACTGCTTAGCATAGTTAATCTCATGTCTCTCTTTAAATTAGCTTGCATTCAGTTATATCTCAAATCATCATGGAAGTTTAAACACTTGTCATTTTTGATCCATAAATTGAGTGATAATTGTAGTGGGAGTGTTGCTGGGTGAGTAATCCTAAAGGAAGTGATTTCTCTTAAAGCAGCTGTTAATGTCCAGTTGCATCTTTATTTTAATCATATTAAGTATCCCTGGACTACAAGTTGGATGGGTCTTAATTCTCATTTCAACAGGGATTTCTCAGAGCAACTGTAGAAGGGCTTTATGTAACACAACTGTTAGACTTGAACTTACTTCTAAGACTTTTGAGCTCCTGTATTTAAAGGAAGCATCCTTAGTTTTAGTAAAAAGTTTGCTTTTTTGATAACTCGCCAAGCATTGAAATAATCTACTTAGCTGCTTCTGTCTTCTGGGGGGAGTAGGTTAAATTGTGTTTTGTATTTTTCATAATAACTTTCTGATGAATCAGATTTTATTTATTTATATTTTAAGTATATGATTTTAGAAACCTAGTCAAGGCTTAGGGTTTCTCTTCTGATTTCTTTAAAGGCTTGAATTATTAATGCTGTTTTCCATGAAAACCACCCACACTTTGGAACATCTGTGTAATAGCTATGTGAATAATGAATGGCAAGGAGAAGCTCTGCCTTTTAAAAAAGAGACAGACATTTATTAGACTGTTTTCTTTTCTGACTTTCTAAATACTTCTTTTCATCACAAATAGTGTGATTTTCTTTGAGGGGTCTAGTTAGGTATACTGTTTTATATATATTTATATGTATACACGTGTGTGTGCGCGCGCGCGCGTGTGCATGCATGCTAAGTCGCTTCAGTCGTGTCCGACTCTTTGCAACCCTATGGGCCGTAGCCAGCCAGGCTCCTCTGTCCATGGGATTCTCCAGGCAAGAATACTGGAGTGGGTTGCCGTACCCTCCTCTAGGGAATCTTCCTGATCCTGGGGTTGAACCCGTGTCTATTATGTCTGCTGCATTGGCAGGCGGGTTCTTTACCACTGATGCCACCTAGATACATATATAAAATAAAATTTGGTTTTTAATATTGAGAAAATAATCCAGCATGTTTTTGTATGCTTTGAGAAAGATTTCAGTTATTAGTTACTAGGGAGAAAGCTTTGTCTTGTGCTAATGTTACTTGAGTCTGTAAAAAACAAATTTTTTGGCCAGCTGTCTTTTCTTTGAGTAAATTTATGTTAATTATCATCACCATAATAATATATTAGAGCTGTCTTGTTCTACTTGACCTGTGATTAAGCTTATTTTCTTTTAAAATTTCTAGATGAAGCGTTCTGTCAGCCATCCTGGTTCTTGCAGTACAGAGAGGTAAAATAACCTTTTCTTTTGACCAAATTCTCTCAAAATCCTACCTACTTAGGGAAATTTTTTTTGTCTTTCATAAAATAGAATGTAAACTCTGTATGGGCAGAGTCTTGTTCTGATTTGCTCATCACTGTTTCTCTTACTGCTTAGTATAGAGCCTGGCCCCACTAGATAGTCAGTAAAGAACAATAATGAATGAATAAAATTGCCAGTAAGGTAAGCAACTTGCCAGCTATCATACTTTTTTTTAAGCTGTAAATTATAACAAGTGACGGTTAATAGAAATCCATTTTCAATGTATTAAGGCTTCAAACTTAGGCTTATTTTACTATAGTTTATTATAGAATCATATATTTATTCTGAGCTGTTTTATTTGGAGCTAAGGCTGTTACTGAAAAGAGAGAAAAAGCAATTGATATTTTAAAGTATATATTCATATCAGCACATGTAAAAAATTTACCTTTTTGATCTTGCCAGGATATCCCATGCTATTTATCTTAGCAGGTAATATTCTTTTGAGTTGCTTTGGTTGTCTTATTGGTTCTTTGGAAAGTGATGAAATTATAGTGACATTAGCATTTATGTCTCTACATTAATATGGGGTAGAGGCAAAAAATGCTTATTATAGGATTATATGAAATCATGTATGTGAAACTTTAGAAATTTGTAAAGTATTATAGAATTTAATGAATCTTTCTTTCAGTAAATGTCTATTGACTACCAAAAAAAAAGAATAAATGCTGAGACCCCTTATTATTTTGTCATGATTTTTTACCCTCTCATGATTATGTTATTGATTGAACTATTATGTGCTCATAGGAGTCCAGTATTGTATCTATCAGGAAATGAAATATTTCACCAACTGAATTTTCCAGAAAAATAAAAGCTTGGTTCCTTTAACAAAGTTTTAATTTTTTCAAATTTTTATCTTTATGATCGAATTTTTTGACCTGTGTTTTATCCATTTTGCCTTATTAAATAAGCTACAATATGAGTCTTTAAACTTTACTTTTTCTTGGTGAATCAAGTTTGTCATTAAGAATAGTAATGTTGGGCTGTCATCTAGTCATAATGCTGTTGAGGGGTGGTGATTTGCTTCTGTGTTGAATTTTTTAGTTTGATTTTCTAGTTCTCTGGTTTCCCAGATTGATTTGTGAACCTAGTTTTTCCGGCCTTCACTTGCTGCTGTCAGCGAGTTGGCTCCAGCACACCCCCACACTGCTGGCCCGTCCCCTTTGCTCTGCTGTTTCAGATTGGGTATGGGTGACACCAGATACATACACTTGTGAAGCCCGTAACTTGTAGATTTCAAATACTTGTTAACCATAAGACATGTTACTCTCTAGCTGGACCTTCCTCTGTAAAAGTAGTCACTTCATTGTACCTCTTTTCCTTTCAGTTTGGCTCAGAGGCTGTATTCCCCAGCTTACCAGCTGGGTTCTAAGTGCTTTGACTTGTTTATGGTCTGACCTCTGAAGGAGTAGAATGTTGCTGAAATAGAACTTTAAGTATAAAACCAGTTCCTCTTTCATTTAAAGAGAAGTCATTGAAAACTGCAGTTAAGTTGAGGGTGTTTTCATTTGTTGGAAGTCCTTAATGCTTTTAATTTATTTACAGGAGTAGCCACTCTATAAAAGAACCAGTGTCTACACTTCACCGACTCTCCCAGCGACGCCGAAGAACCTACTCAGATACAGACTCTTGTAATGATGTTCCTCTTGAAGGCCCAGATAGTAAGTTAGAAGGGGTATGACTCTCCCTTTGGCCTGTTCACCAAAATAGGTATGGGGCTCTGTAATTGTTGAAATGAAGAATACTGGCAGTGAATAGGGTCAGTACTTCTGCTGTTGCTGTGAAGTTGCTTCAGTCATGTCCAACTCTGTGCGACCCCATGGACAGCAGCCCCACAGGCTCCCCCGTCCCTGGGATTATCCAGGCAAGAACACTGGAGTGGGTTGCCATTTCCTTCTCCAGTGCATGAAAGTGAAAAGTGAAAGTGAAGTCACTCAGTCGTGTCCGACTCCTAGCAACCCCATGGACTGCAGCCCACCAGGCTCTTCCATCCATGGGATTTTCCAGGCAATAGTACTGGAGTGGTGTGCCATTTCCTTCTCCAAGGGTCAGTACTAAGAAGTACTAAATATCTCTTTGTAAATACCGTATCTTAGATTTACATATGTAATATCAACATTTTTACTCCCATTGCATTTTAGTAATTTCTTAGTAATCTTATATTCCCACTATATTTGCATTTAAAAAACATTTTAGAAGGAAGCATAAATTGTGAGTTGGATTCTAGGGAAAGATAAAGGCAAGTTCTAAGTTCAGAGGAAAATAAATCAGCTGCTACTGCTGCTAAGTCACTTCAGCCATGTCCGACTCTGTGCGACCCCAGAGATGGCAGCCCACCAGGCTCCCCCGTCCCTGGGATTCCCCAGGCAAGGACTCTGGAGTGGGTTGCCATTTCCTTCTCCAATGCATGAAAATGAAAAGTGAAAGTGAAGTCGCTCAGTCGTGTCCGACTCTTAGAGACCCCATGGACTGCAGCCTACCGGGCTCCTCCGTCCGTGGAATTTTCCAGGCAAGAGTACTGGAGTGGGGTGCCATTGCCTTCTTCAAATAAATCAGCATTGTTACTTAAATAATTTGAAATGGCCAAGGTAAATAATTTTTTTCTGGTGGTGATGGTGAATTATACTAACATTTATTCCTGTGCCTTTTTCTTCCTTATTATTAAAGAGACAGCATACTATGAATAGGAAAGATTTTGTGATTTCTGTTAGTTATTTTTTTCTTCAGAGGAGAAGCTTTGAAAGTCTGTCAGAACATAGACAGTAGTGACCATGATTTCCAGTGAATGCAAATATGGTATTATTATTACAACTCCATTAATAGACTTTTGCTTTCCAAAGTCTTTACTATTTTTCCATGAAACATGTGGGGTAGAAATTACATATTATTCTCAGTTAAGGAACAGGTTGTGTTCCAAGGGTTTATTTGTAAGTCAGCTGCTTGGAACAAAATTTTATTTCCCTTATGGAAATGAAATGGTGAATGGTAGTTCGATTCTTTAGACTGCATATAGGAGCCCAGCTAATTTGTAGTGTGGCTGAAATGAGATGAAACAATAGTGTTGGATTTCTAGTATTTGATTATATTGAAAACATTCATTAATAAAGAGTTGTTTGACTTAATCAGAACATTAAACAGGTTTAAGTAGAGTGGACTGTGAAGTTCATGAAGATGGTTGAGATTCTAGAAGGAACTGCTGCTCACTTTCAGATCTCAAGAAGTTGTTGGCATCTTTTTTTCTTAATGCCCATTTTTCTTACAGAACTAATCTATTTATTGATGTAGAACACTACTGTTTTACTCATTATCATTTTGAATTTATGTTGGGGCAACAAGTGAATAAACAAAAGAAGGAAACGGATTGAGTAGGGGAAGGGTATGGGAGAAAGAAACTTTCCTAGGCCAATTTAGTACATCTTCGAAGTGATAAGAACAAGAGAGAGATGGTTAAAGAGGTTAAGTATGGGGAAAATGTCACCTGAGGCAGATTCTGTACATTGCAATTTACCTTCCTCTTTCTGCCTTTGAAAATACATGACCCTTTTCATCTAGAGCTTATGAAGCAGTTTCGTACTGCCTTGTACTTTTTTTTTTAAAATGCCATTTCTCTTTTTTAAGGGTGTCAATTTCATTTGTGATAGCTAAATTCATTTTTTAAGCCAGCCATTTTCCTTAGCTGTCTTTTCTTTTAGAGCCTCTGGTTCTGAATTGTTGAAAACTGTTTTCATAAGATCTAAGTGTAATGGCCTATTCCATTTAACAATTTAGCTTTAAGGAGTGTAACATAATTAGTTATACACCCTTGTATGCACACCCACACACATACCTGCATTAATATATGCACATGCATTAATCTTTATATCCATACACATATCTCAACTCTTTAAAACTTTTTAAAGTTGGCAAGTATAGGATAGGTCAATTTTAGCCTTAGATTTCCTTCTTTTTACCCTAAAATTTAGTGTCCCAGTTAGCTGACAAAGCAGAGACTGTATTAGTTCTGTTTCTTAGAAAGTGTGGGCTTCCCTGATACTCGGTGGGTAGAGAATCTGCCTGCAATGCAGGAGACCCAGATTCGATTCCTGGGTCCAGAAGATCCCCTGGAGAAGGGATAGGCTACCCACTCCAGTAATCTTGGGCTTCCCTTGTGGCTCAGCTGTAAAGAATCCGCCTGTAATGTGGGAAACTCTGGGTTCAATCCCTGGGTTGGGAAGATCCCCTAGAGAAGGGAACGGCTACCCACTCCAGTACCCTGACCTGGAGAATTCCATGGACTGCATAGTCTGTGGGGTTGCAAAGAGCTGGACATGACTGAGCGACTTTCACTTTTTAGAAAGTGTACTGGGCAAATTGACAAGTCTTAGTTGAAAGTCTTTATGTCAGCACATACTTTCCTTTGAGAGATGTAGCTGCTGCTGCTGCTGCTAAGTCGCTTCAGTTGTGTCCAACTCTGTGTGACCCCATAGACGGCAGCCCACCAGGCTTCCCCGTCCCTGGGATTCTCTAGGCAAGAACACTGGAGTGGGTTGCCATTCCTTTCTCCAATGAGTGAAAGTGAAAAGTGAAAGTGAAGTTGCTCAGTTGTGTCCGACTCTTAGCGACCCCATGGTCTGCAGCCTACCAGGCTCCTCCATCCATGGGATTTTCCAGGCAAGAGTACTGGAGTGGTATGTCATTGCCTTCTCTGAAAAATTTATAAATTTTATATTAAATTAAAAATATGTTCATGTGAAAATGAACAGGACCATGCCAGTGTGTTTCATGTGCTCGCTTGGAGCTGGAGTTCTAGTTTTGTGAGCTGCATCCCAAATGGAGATGTGAGAACTTGCAGTGTGAGGTACCTAGTCAGCTTTGCTCAGAAAGTCTTGTGATGCTTTGCTGTATACCTGAAACTAACAAAACATAATACATCAACTATATGCCAATAAAATCAAAATATTAAGGAAAACAAAGTCTTGTGATGAAAAGATCAAGACCTGAGTTAGTCCAGGTTCTGTTGTTACCAATTGTGTGATCTTGGGTTAGGCCTGTGATCTTTTCAGAACTTGGTTTCTTTGCCTAGAAAATCAGGAGGATGCCAGCAGCATTAAAACGATAAGGCTGAAAAAGCAATAGTTAATGAAGACTAAATTCAAATTCAGCAAATCCTTATTCATTACTCCATTATGTGCGAACCTTGGTTCTAGCAATGAACAAAACAAGTATCTCTACTACTTCAGATGGTTTCATAACTTCTCATGAATTTTTCGGTTTCTCCTTACAACTGCCAGTATTATAAAAGTTAGATTTTTACTCTTTTAAGCAAACCATCAAAAGCTTGGCAGGAAGCTACAGTGATTTCATGTCCCTGAATAGAAAATGTTCTTTTACAGAGGACTGGAGTTATACTGGTAGGATGTTTACCTTTTTAATCAATTTCTTAATAGGACCTGTTCACTGTTCAAGAAATACACTTAATGGAGATTTGGCATCAGCAACCATTCCTGAAGAAAGCAGATTTATGGCCAAAAAGAAATCTGAATCAGAAGATCCTCTTTTATCCTTCTCTTCCTGAGGAAATGGAAGTGTCCAACTTCCGCTAAGTATTGCTATGCAAAAGCTGCTGTAATTAAACTATGTTATAGGGAGTAGTTTTTCCCTTAGGATTTCTCTGCACTTTATAGAATATTGTAAAACAAACAAAAAAACAACCCACATACCTTTGAAGTGTATTTTATCTTTATATAGTTTATTTGCAAGAGTATTTTCCTAATAACTTCACAGTATGAATGTGCATCCTTTTTTTTTTTTTTTAAATAAAAGATGGTGTAACATTTTGACATCCATAAGGGCAAATGTAGATATTTTTCTAAAAAACTGTGAGGGACTGACAGCTTAGTCAGTGTGTATTGTAGCTTATAAACATGAAATCTTATAAACCTAAGGTTTCAGTTTGACAGAAGTGTGATATATATATAACTTGTGCCATGGACCAAATGGTCACTTTACCCCAGCTGAAATGAGTTAAGGTTGCAGCTTGATGGTGTTTGTATTATATTCCTTTAAGCAAAAAGGAAACATTTAATATTCGAGATATTTTTACCCCAAATACTATGACATTGAGGATTTTTAAAAAACCAGACTGTGCTGTCCTTCGTATATGAAGTTGACACTACTGACTTATCAATACCAAATGTTGTGTTAAAGTATTTAATTTTTACTTATTTATTTTTCTGTTGCATCAAAAAAAAAAAAAGATTGCATCCTAACTTTTATGACCTACCAAATTTAAGATGTGTGTGCATTGTTATTTACATTGTTCTAGAAAGAAGTTAATGTCGTAGTGACCTTGCTCACTTCATCAGAGAAATAAACGACTTGCAATGGAAGAGGATTTTAGTGCTTTTTTCCCAGAATAGACGTTATTAAGCTACTGTTGTAAGGTATTGATATTTGCAGCTCTTTAGAACATCTAGACTTTTTTTATTTATGAATATTTATAAAAAGAGGAATCTCTCAAGGCGACTGCCCTACGTAACTTGAGAATGGCATTATTTAAAGAACAAATAGCATTTTCTGGTAGTGCCTGACCATGCCGTCAGTGTTTGCCTTGTAAACTGTTTTTTCAATTCACTTTAGAGTGACGGTTTTGTCCAAGGTTTTAGATGAGGAGCACTTTAAAACAAACTGGTTTGGTGTTTTTAAGTTAATCATATGTTTAATAAATATGTGGTTTTTGCATTCAAACTCATCATATAATACATTGTATTTTTTACATTTATTGATAGTTTGTCTAATCTTTATCAAATGGTAATAATATTCTTTATTCCTTTGATTTTGTTTGTATATTTAGATCTCATAGTAAATACACAAGTAAGGCATATTTTTAGCTTTTCTGCCTGTGAGCTTAGAATGTTATGTCCTATTTCATTTTAAATTTCTCTTGTAAGTTTATGTGGGAATTGTTTTAAAAGATTTGTTTTAAACAAATTAAAAAAATTTGTTATTTCCCTATTAAAATAAGTCTGTAGTTATAGGCTTTCTTAAGTTTAAAATGGATATAAACAATCTATATCCATTAATATACATTTAGATAAACTGTATGCTACTTAAAAGTATTTGAAATTTTAAATAGCACACAGGTCATTAGACTATATTAGGAGGAATCCTTTTCTGCTCATGTACTTCATATGTCTAGTTTGAGAAAAAAGAAGTTTGATGATATAGTAAGCTTTCATGTTGAGTGAGTTATCAGGTTTTTGGTTTCTTTTTTTATTTTTTGTAATAGGAATGAGTAGTGATAAGACCATGGAGATCAAGGTGCTACTACTGACTGTGGGAGTTTTTCTAGTAGTTTTTGTTTTTTTTTTTTAATCAATAGGTTTATAATGGAAACACTATAACAAAGCTTTTGAACTCATGGAAAATAAATCCATTTTATATTGCTTTATCCAAAAATATGAGTTCCTGAACAGTTTTCTGTAAATATTTTTAAAAATAAAATACAGTTATTTCTGGCTCATATCATTGTTTTCTCCTTGAAGTAGGTGCTTTGAACAAGTTTGCTATATTCCTAAATATG
Source organism: Bubalus bubalis (assembly GCF_019923935.1). NCBI lineage: Eukaryota > Metazoa > Chordata > Mammalia > Artiodactyla > Bovidae > Bubalus > Bubalus bubalis. The sequence continues at coordinate 70,533,691 of NC_059158.1, read as the reverse complement.
GATTTTATTGTGACTGGAATCACCTTTTTTCCCTTAGGAATCAACTCATTTGTGAAATCTTTTTTTTTTTAGGGAATATCAGTGTATCTGGAATTACACCTGGGTTTTGACCAGTGAGTTGGTATCATGAAGCAAAGCTTCAGGGAACATTGCATTTTGAGGAGCCCAGTGTATTTTCAAGGGTGCCTGACTTTTCTGAATCTTAAGAAAAAGATGAACCACATAAGAAAAATTTCATAAGAATTTTGGTTTGTTACGATTTTTGTAGTGTCTAATTATTGGTTGTTCTTGTTTTACTTTATCTAGGCCTTGGGGTTGAGAAATTTGGAGACTCTTGGTATATCAATGATCTAAGCAGAACCAGTGCTTGCTTTCTGTTGTGTGGGAATCCAAGGCTTCTATGCTTAAAACAACTCTGATGAGAGTTCTTTTGTAAGTGGACCAAATTTGAACTTTGTTATATTACACTGAATTATTGTGTTATCTTCAGTCAGGACAAGTCCAGAAATGGATGCTATTTAAACTTAAATTCCAAGGCAAGAGATAAAGTATCTTCATTTTGACAATCTCCATGGAACCTTTCACCTTGAATTGTAGGTTTTCTCTGTATGTTATTATAATTAGTGTTTAGAAGTTATAAGATCTCAGGAAATACAGTCTTGTAATATGTGTGACTCCATGCATGTTATTAATTTGGACTCCACCAATTCTTGACTTACTACATGAAGTGCCTCTGGGTCTGTCCTTTGAACCTTGCTCCTGCCTCTTGGTGCAGAGGGTATATGCTGGCCTGTAAAAAAGCCTGGTTAGGCTGCAGGAACTCCTTGGAGGAGGTCTCTCTGAATAGCCCTGATCAGGTAAGTAATTGGAGCTGGTAGATGGGGCTTCCTTCTCATGCCTTCCACTTCCACAATCCTCCTTTCTTTGAATTCATACTGAGTTTGTAAATTTGAATTATTTTTTTAAATTAGCTTTTTTGTTTTTTAAGTAATTCATGCACATAGTTAAAAAAATCAAATAGAAGCTAGAAGGCTTGTAGTGAAAAGAAGTAATTCCTCCTCTTAGTGCCCTAGAGGCAAGTACTTCTAGCTCTCAGTGTTTGGTTCTAGTATTTACCTTCCTATTTCAAAATACGTTTTATTACTCTTTTTGATTTGTCGATTTTTGAAATGTTTTTTAAATTCCTTTTATGGCAGGCAGGCAGGATTACTTTGCTTATATCCTCACCTCCCCTATACCCCCAGTGTAGATTAATCTCAACTATTTGTTAAATTTATGGATATAAATATTGTTTATTGATCATTATCAGTTTTTCCTATCATTATTTACTTTCTACTCAGTTCAGTTCAGTCTCTCAGTCGTGTCCGACTCTTTGCGATCCCATGGACTGCAGCACCCAGGCCTCCCTGTCCATCACCAACTCCCAGAGTTTACTCAAACTCATGTCCATTAAGTCGGTGATACCATCCAATCATCTCATCTTTTGTTGTCCCCTTCTTCTCCCGCCTTCAATCTTTCCCAGCATCAGGGTCTTTTTAAATGAGTCAGTTCTTCGCATCAGGTGGCCAAAGTATTGGAGTTTCAGCTTTAGCATCAGTCCTTCTGATGAATATTCAGGACTGATCTCCTTTAGGATGGACTGGTTGAATCTTCTTGCTGTCCAAGGGACTCTCAAGGGTCTTCTCCAACACCACAGTTCAGAAGCATCAATTCTTCGGCTCTCAGCTTTCTTTATAGTTCAACTCTCACACCCACACATGACTACTGGAAAAACCAAAGCTTTGAGTAGACCAACCTTTGTTGACAAAGTAATATCTCTGCTCTTTAATATGCCATCTAGGTTGATCATAACTTTTCTTCTAAGGAGCAAGCGTCTTTTAATTTCCTGGCTGCAGTCACCATCTGCAGTGATTTTGGAGTCCCCCAAAATAAAGTCTGTCACTGTTTCCACTGTTTCCCCATCTATTTGCCATGAAGTGATGGGACCAGATGCCATGATCTTAGTTTTCTGAATGTTGAGCTTTAAGCCAACTTTTTCACACTCCTCTTTCACTTTCAACAAGAGGCTCTTAAGTTCTTTGCTGTCTGCTGTAAGGGTGGTGTCATCGGCGTATCTGAAGTTATTGATATTTCTCCTGGCAATCTTGATTCCAGCTTGTGCTTCATCCAGCGTGGCATTTCACATTATGTACTCTGCATATAAGTTAAATAAGCAGGGTGATAATATACAGCCTTGATGTACTCCTTTCTCGATTTGGAAGCAGTCTGTAGTTCCATGTCCAGTTCTAACTGTTGCTTCTTGACCTGGATACAGATTTCTCAGGAGGTAGGTCAGGTGGTCTGGTATTCCCATCTCTTTCAGAATTTTCCACAGTTTGTTGTGATCCACACAGCCAAAGGCTTTGGCATAGTCAATAAAGCAGAAGTAGGTATTTTTCTGGAACTCTTGCTTTTTCGATGATCCAGAGGATGTTGGCAATTTGATCTCTGGTTCCTTTCTACTAGAATCTTATTTTTCCTTTAATTGATAATTGCCTGCTTTTAAAATTTGCTTAGTTTTTTTATGTATCTGTTACAATGATTATCCAAAGGCTTAAATGCTAAAAAAAAAAAATCAGATGATCTGTCAATTTCTTTTTTTCTTTTCCCTGTGGGGACATTTTTTCCATAGTCCTTCATCTTCTACCATCTGGACAATTGCCCTCCAGACCCGTGCATGATTTGGTGGTCATTCTGGGGTCATTTTGTTTTTCAGTCTTACGTTGGATCTCTTGTTTATTGGATCTTTATTGAGATTTGCTTTACTTTTTTTTGCCAAAGCATATCCACTACAAAAAGCTTCCTGGGGAAAGGTGGATGAGAGGCAAAAATTTTTGAGGCTTTACAGGTCTGAATATGTCTCTTGTCTCGATTGTTTGGCAGTTTGGCGTCTCTGTTGAAAATAAATTTTCTCTTAGAGTGTTGAAGGCAGTGCTCCATTGTCTTAAAGCCTTCATGATGCCTGTGAAAATGCTGGTACCATTCTCTTATTCAGGACCTGTTTTTACACTGTGGAAGCTTTTAAGAACGTCTCTTTGCCTCCCACATTTCATGAGGATGCACGGATCTTTATTCATTCTTGTTGACGGGTACTTAACTTTATAGTACATAACTTTAAATTTGTAGACTTGTCAACTTCATTTCTGGAGGGAAGTTTTTTCTGTTATCTTTTTGATAATTTTAATAATCTTTTAGTAGAATTCCTGTTGTTTGAATGTTGAACCTCCCAGATTGATCCTTTAATTTTAAAAATCTTTCCTAAGTTGTATTGTAATTGTCCTTTTTCTATTCATCTAGCTGTATCTTTTAATTTCTAAGGCATCTTTTTTGTCTGTTCCGTTTTCATGAGGATGATTATGATTTTTCCCCCATGTCTTATTTCCTGCATCATTTCCTGTTGTATTCATTTGTTTTGGATTGTGTCTTCCATTCTAAAGGCTCTCAGAAAGTTGGAAGAGTCATCCATTCTTATTAAGAATTCTTACTAAGGTACTAAAAAGCTAACTTCATGTTTTTTTATGTGTGGGCTGGGTTTATCAGTTGTCTGCTTTTAGGAGTGAGCTGGCCTTTTTTCTTGGAGTTCCCTAAATTTCAGAGTAGGTCTTTTCTTTGGAGCTGTTCATTTTCTCTAGAAAAGATTCCTGATTTCTAGCAGCAGGATATGAAGAAAAGGCTGAGGACCTTATAGTTTGTATGGTAGTATTTACTTTAAAATCTTTCTATTTTTGGCCTTTCCATGCCCTGCCCTACCCCACTTCAGTCATCTTCTGTGTTTTGCAACCCTCAGGTTCAGTTTCTTCCATGGATAGAGTTTGGGGTGAGTGGGTTGTCTGGCTGTGGAGAGTGGGGAGAGGACTTAGGGTCCAGTTGCTCTTTTTAACAGATGTCTAGTCCTGATTTCAGCCCTAAACCTAATGCCCTTTTTCTGCAGTAGCTGTTACTTCCAAGTCCTGATCTTGTTAGGTGTTTGGTTGAGTATATTTGTTGGCTCCTTCCTTCTGGGTACATAAGGTTTTAACCTCCTTTACTCTGCTTGGTTAGTTATCACACCCCTTCCTGATTTTTATTTTTATTAAACTTTGTGGAAATCTCATACCTATGTAGTCTGTTCTGACAAGTTGATCAGTCTACCATATTTAACTGGAAGTCTCGGCTGAAATCATAGTAATGTGTAGAAAGTAAAATTTCTTTAGTATTATTCTATAATTCTTCTTTCCACACTCTAATGGTTTTCAGTTAATATGGTTTTACTGTACGACCTACCTCATAGGGTTGTTATGAGGATTAGAACAGTCAATACATATGAAGTACTTAGAACAGTGTCTGACACATAGTATATGTTAATAAGTATTAGCTATTAATATTGTCACCATTATTACTGTCACTCTTAATTGAATAATCCATTTAGACTTGAATAAAGATGTTTTCACCAAAGGAAAAATTATTGATATATGGGAATATCTAGTGTTTGCTACTACCCTACATTTAACTAGACTTCATATGAAATGTTCAAGTATTAAATGTCATCTAAGACACATTAAAGCCTTAAAAATTCAATCAGTAATAGTTACTGTTTTTAAAACATATAATACCAATTTTGATGTGCTTTTTAAGCTTTATTGGTATTGCGTTGTGTTTGGGTTTTTTTTGCTACACTGTGCGGCATGTGGAATCTTAGTTCCCTGACCAGGGATTAAAGCCAAAGCCCCTGCATTGGAAACATGGAGTCTTAACCTCTGGTCTGTGAGGGAAATCCCTGTATTGTGTTTTATTTTAGTCATCTAAATATGAAGTATAGAAAACAAAATTATGGAGATGATGTTTTTATGGCCGGTAGATGAGATACTCTTTGAATGTATATAGAAATAAACAGTGGACTCTAGTCATTGCACCTATGACCTAGTGAATGTTTATATACTTTTCAGAAAATATTGTGAACTTATATGAAGCAGAATATCTGCATTTACTCAGTTATTTTAAGTATTGCCTTTGTGTCTGGATTAAGAGTGTATGTGATAAAACTGAATTCTGATTCTTAGAGGTGAAATGTGAGTAGGTGCTCACGTTGCTCCTCTTACAGATAGTGAGTTGCCTATATTGGGGAAGGGAATTTTTTTTGTAAGGAGGTTTGCATTCTCTCTCACTAAAGTAGAGTCTCATGGTTGGGACGAATGGCTGTAACTATCAATACCACTAGAGATGCTAGAAATTTTTCTACAAAAAGAATGGTCAGTTGCTGAGTGTGAGTAAACCTCTTTACATACATTACCAGGATGACTTTGGTAGGATAGATGAAACGGGTAGCCATGGCCAGTGTCAAGAAGTGCCTGCTGTTACAGCTTGATGCTGGCATTTCCCCGTCCCTAGGTGTGAATATCGTTTCTTTATTGTGTCCCCTTATTATTTGCTTTGATATTTCATCTCTGGAACTTGAACGTCTACATCTTTAGAGCCCTTATGCTCCTTCTTTTCCAAATACCTCAACTACTCTGGTGTGTTTTCACAGGATGGCATTTCCCCTTTGTGTCCTGTAATGTGCTCCTTCCCTCAGATAGTCTGCTGTTGATGTCTTTGAGAATGAAACACTTAACCTGGGCCAGTAGCTTTACCTCATTTTCACTTCATAACAAAGATGTTAAAGAACAAGGATACAGGAGCAACCAGGAGAAACAGAACCAAGATTAACTGGCGTGGGATTGACTGGAATGATAAAGACTTTGTTTCTATATCCTGAAACACCCTAGTGTTTAAATTACCTCTTCATTTAGTATTTTAGTTCATATGCTGCTGGACTAAGGTTAGTTGCTGAACAAATAACTAATCCAGAATTCATGAAATCCAGAATTTATGGAAGGGAAGGTTACATTTTGATTAATTTTGATAGATAAATGAATTAATGCACAGGAATAGTAACAAATTTAGCAATTCCTTTAACATCAGTTGTTATTTAGTCCTTAAGTTATGTTTGAGTCTTTTGCAACCCGGTGGACTATAGCCCACCAGGCTCCTCTGTCCATAGGACTTCCTAGGCGAGAATACTGGGGTGGTTGCCATTTCCTTTTCCAGGTGATCTTCCTGACCCAGGGATCAAACCCCCATCTCCTGCTTGGCAGGAGGATTGTTTACCACTGAGCCAACATCAGTAAGGGGTACTATATTCAGAACACCAAAGAAGAATAAAATGTATGACTGTAATGAATTTCCTTGCTAGTGTCCAGAGTGAGAGGAGGACATTGTTGACAGCTGTGGTTTTGAAAGCTGTCACAAAAATGGTTTCACTCACTTGAATCTCAGTGTAAAGTGTATCGCCAGATTTGGGGACAGTTAAGAACAAAAGAGAGAGAGCAGTGTGGTGAAAGGATCAGTAGCTGTCAGGAGCTGTGCGCACACGCTCTTTTCTTTCCCACCCTCTTGGTATTATAGGTATTGGTAGGCAGAGGTGGTCATTTTGGATGAGAGGCAGCGGTTTAGGAATGAAGATAATGAAGAATACTTACGTGTAATGAAAAGGAAGGCTTCTAGGAGAACAGTCCCTCAGGGCTATCATTTCTCTCTCCCAGCACTCTGAGCTTCAGACTCAGAGAGCTGTGTTGTTTCCCCCCTTTGTCTCATTCATTTTAAAGTAGTACCTGAATATATTTACTTTATTTAAATATGTTCAGTTACTGTGGCTGTATATAAAGTAATCATTTAGACAGTGTGAATAAAGTGAAGGTTTGCCTTGAAACCCCCTGCTCTCCCAGGGATAACCACTCTTCCGGCATGTGTCCCCCAGGCCTCTCCTCTGTACACTGACTTTTGTGTAAATGTAAGTGACTTTTAGGCAGTCATTCAGATCAGCTCATTGAAAGCAAAGTGGTTAAGTACATGGTGGCACATGTGTGTGGTACAGCTGGCAATAGAGGAGGAGGTGACTCGACTTATCTTGTTAAGTATTTCTTGTGTATGACAGAATAATTCTGACCTCTGCCCTTTTTGACCTGACATTCGAATTCCTTTATTTCCTTTTTAGTCATTGTATGCAAAGAACTGCTTTTTCTGTGTAGCTAGAATGAGGCCATTTCCATTTGAAAGACCATCCTGGGGTTTCTAGTGCTTTTCTTTAATCCTGTGTGTGTGTGTGTGTGTGTGTGTGTGTGTGTGTATACAGTTCTGTATGCATGGTTTTTTGCTTGTGGACAGTGCAACTTGGAACCATTTTGTTTTGAGATACATTTAGTCATTTATGTTTAGTTTTACAATTGATTTTATAAGTTGAGTTACAAAGAATATAGTAAGTTTGCACTAGAAGCTACCATGACTCAGTCTAAAAAGAGTTGTGTTCTTTGGCAGCAATCAAAAGTGTGACCTAGAGACGGTAAGAGTTAGACATCCAGATTTCTGTCTTGGAATGTGTACGTGATTTAAAATCTTCATTTGACAAATTTATATGGTAAATGAGCATACAACAGATACGTTTTAAGTCTTACCTGCGAATCAGACCGCGTACTTGAATTAGATAGGAAATTTCCATGCTTGCCCTTTCCCTTGGTGTCTGTGGACACTAGGTTATACAAGTGTTTCGGCATGTCTACAGAGCTGGCGTGCCCAGCCAGCGTTTAGAGCACCTTGCTGGGACACCCCATTTTGGATGATGCCTTGGAATGTAAGTCACATGTACAAGTGTAATTTGACTTTATTATTTTGTTTTTCTTGTTTTGCGGTTGTTGATCAGAGGGAAGTGAGTGGCAGCAAACACCTGTGATTTAATGTACCTGACATTGGCATACTGTCTTTTTGTTTTTTTCCTTCTGTGCCAATTCTGTTCCAGTCAGTTGTGGCTTCTGGGGATTCTGAATTTGAGGCTAAGATCAGCAGAGAGTGACCTGCTTGCTGTGGGCTTGGTGGGGAAAGTGCAGGAATGGTAGCAAGGATATTCTGTTGTCCAGAATATAGGGCAATGATTATGGTCTGACTTTGCAGAAATTTGCTAGATTACTTTTTTAATCACTCACAATAAACAAAGTTGAACAACTCATAATTGATTCCCTGTTTTCAGGTTCCACTATCACACAGGGGGAATTTAATCAAATGTATATATTTTTAAATGGAAACAAAAATAACCTGTCATCTCCCTCTTCAGGCCATGTGTTTATGTGTGCATGAGCAATGCACACCATTAACTTACTAGCATGCCTTTGTGAATTTGAAGACCTTTGCAACCTTGATATGGTGCTTGGGGGAAAATTAAAAAAAAACAGTGCCCTACTTTAAAAAAAAAATTTTTTTTTTAAATTTTATTTTATTTTTAAACTTTACATAATTGTATTAGTTTTGCCAAATATCAAAATGAATCCGCCACAGGTATATATGTGTTCCCCATCCTGAACCCTCCTCCCTCCTCCCTCCTCATACCATCCCTCCTAAACTCATACTTTAAAAAATTTTTTTAAAGTATGAGTTTAGGAAGTGGAATTCTATAGCATGCTTTTTCACATGTCACCTTATGTGTTTAAATCACCCTTAGCCATCACTTGAGAGAAGAGTTTGAGTTCATTTGTGGTTTTGAGTAAGTAACAAACCTCCTTCGACAAATTGCCCTTTTTCTTTGCTGTGTTTTAAAAATGCAGGCTGTGACTTTTCAGGGGGAAATGTACAGGTTGTAAGTTTTCTTTCTTGCTTTTGCAAATCAGGCTATGTTTTCCACACAGTGTCCTTAACTGGCATGAATCATGAGGCCTAGCAAAATGTACCGACCAATGACCTGTTGTTTTTTGTCTTCGTAACAGTCTCTGAGGGACACATGGCTTCCTCAGCTGTAATGTCTGCACCTGCCACTTTCAGATTGACACCTGCAGGTGTTTTTCTTTCTTTTGGAGGGGGAGAATGGAGAAGGAGAGTAGGGGAATGGATATAATATTTTAGATGGTATTTTTAAGTTCAGGTTCATTGCTAGCTTGCTCTAGAGACAGTAAAAGACTCTATGTGGGTTTTTTTTTTTATCGTCTGTCAAAATTCTATATATTTCCTCAGCCTTTCAATTGGCTCTGAAGAAATCATGGCTCTATGTTAGAAAAGTCATGGTTGAGTGTTATTAAAATTATGATTAAATGTTACAAGTAAGTTTCTAAGAACTTTCCAGTATTATCTATGATTAGCCAAAGAGAAAGTCATGTGAACTTTTCCAATTCTAATTTTCCTTTTTTTTTCCTTTGTATTTACTTTTTTCCTCTCTTCTTTTAACGGCTCAAACAAAACAGAAAACTTTTTTTTTAGGTATAATTGATGTATATAGCATCAATTAGTTGCAGGTGTAAAATAGTCAATATTTGTAATTTTTTGATTGATGTTATATTAGGTTGGTGCAAAGTAATTGCAGTTTCAGACCATGAATTTTAAATAATTATGACTAGACTCAAACACATCTTTATTAATCAAAATAGGAACCATTACAATCAACACATTTTTGCCAGTGAGAAATAAGTTTGTTTATTCCTGTAGTGTAAAAATCTGTGCTTCAGGATTCAGTGAACTCTTGGAAAGCATTTTCTGTATCCTGCCTGTTGTGGAAGGATTTTCCGCACAAAAAGTTGGTGAGATAATTGAAGAAGTGGTAGTCAGTTGGCAAGAGGTCAGGTAAATATGGCAGATGACACAAAACTTCCTAGCCCAATTCATTCAACTTTTGAACCTTTTTTTGTGCAAAATGCAGTCAGGCGTTGTCGTGCAGAATTGAGCCCATTCTGTTGACCAGTGCTGGCTACAGGTGTTGCGGTTTTTGGTGCATCTTATTAATTTGCTGAGCATATTTTCTCAGATGTAACGGCTTCCCTGGGATTCAGAAAACTGTAGTGGATCAGGCCAACACCAGATCACCAGGCTGTGACCATGACCTTATTCTTATGTAAGTTTGGCTTTGGGAAGTGCTTTGCAGCTTCTTTTTGGTCCAAGCACTGAGTTGGACGTCACTGGTTGTTGTATACAGTCCACTTTTTGGCACACATCACGATCCTATTGAGAAATGGTTCATTGCTGTTTTGTAGACTAAGAAGATGACACTTCAAAATGACAGTTTCTTTGGATTTGCTCTAATGTCACTTCCCTAGTCTAAAATAAATATAAAATAAGCAGCAAGTAATAAGTCATTAACAAAGAAACATAGAGTGAGAAACACAATTAAAATTATGTATAACCACATTTATTTAAGATATTACATTACAATATCAAACAGCAAAAGTCAACAATGCAAAAATTGTAATTATTTTTGCACCAACCTAACAGAGCCGCCCTCCCCTCTCTCCCAAATAGTCTTCTCAGTATCTCCATATTTGGTGGACTGTTTTGGAAAATGAATCATTTTGAAAGTGTGGAAAATTATAGTGGGCATGTACATTTAGGATAGGTCATATATTTATTCACCTCTTCAAAAAATTTTATTCAGTCAGTATTGTCTAGTTACTGAGTTCTATGTTGCTAGTATTAATTTTTGCTTTCTAATTATCCAGTGTACTTAAAATTTACTGTTTTATTTTTAATCGTTTAGATAAATTGACTATCTTAACTATAGTTGGATTTCCTTAAATTTTCACTTTTTTAGTTAACTAGTTGAATGGTATTAATTATTCACATTTGCACACTAACATAAATAAGCAAGCATTGGGAAATATGATTGTTTTAAAATAGCTTTTTCTTTGTGTGTATACACTTTTTTTTTTTTTTTTTTTTGCCTTTTAAATGTCTTTATTTTTGGTTAGTTTTAACTAATACATATGCTTCTTTCAATAAGAGTTTGCTGCTGCTGCTAAGTCGCTTCAGTCGTGTCCGACTCCGTGCGACCCCACAGACGGCAGCCCACCAGGCTCTGCTGTCCCTGGGATTCTCCAGGCAAGAACACTGGAGTGGGTTGCCATTTCCTTCTCCACAACAAGAGTTTATGGGTATTTAAATGAATAGTTTGTAAAGTTAGAAGTTAAATAAATGGAAATATTAAAATTGATAGAAAAGCTAGTCTCTAAATAAACCTAGTAACCTAATAGCAAAACTGGCTTTAGATTGATATAACTAAGCACTTTAATTTTGAAACATTCTCAGAATAGGATTTTTATTCCCAGGGGAAAAATAAATTTCATTAAAAAATATATAATTATTTTGTGAGTATTCTTTTTTCCTTCCAAATGCCAAAAGGTGTACTCTGTATGTTTTTAATGAAAATCCTGGTTGTTTAAAGTATTGTAGCAATTTTATGAATCAGTAAAACTGAGCTATGTCAACAGTGTGGGAGAAAATGTTTAATAAATTTGCCATGTCACTAAGAAAAGTTTTGAAAGATTAAGGAAGGGTAACCTTTGCTTTTTTTAAGAAAAAGACAACTGGTTTGCTGCACACTTAGATGTAAAATCTGATTGGCTAATAGTGCTGTGATATGAGGAAAGATGTCAGGAGAATAACAGTTAACCTTTAAGTGAAAACGGTGTTTGATCTGGGGTTGCTCACCTTGGCTGCACATTAGAAACCTCCAGGAGCATTTAAACTTCTGGATGCCCAGGTTGCCCAAGAATAATTACAGCAAAATCTCTGGGAGATTGTCAGTATTTTTAAAGTTCCTCAGTAGTTCCAGTGGGTAGCCAGGATTGAAGACCACTGAGCTACGTGACTTGAGTTTAAGAAGAGGTGTATGCTGTTGATGCTGCTAAGTCGCTTCAGTCGTGTCCGACTCTGTGCGACCCCATAGACGGCAGCCCACCAGGCTCCCATGTCCCTGGGATTCTTCAGGCAAAAACACTGGAGTGGGTTGCCATTTCCTTCTCCAATGCGTGAAAGTGAAAAGTGCAAGTGAAGTCGCTCAGTCGTGTCCATCTCTTCGCGACCCCATGGACTGCAGCCTACCAGGCTCCTCTGTCTATGGGATTTTCCAGGCAAGAGCACTGGAGTGGGGTGCTATTGCCTTCTCCCAAGAAGAGGTGTATAGGGAGCATTAAAGTTTAGGGCCATCATCTAACAGACGGAAAGGCCAAACATTTTTCTGTATCATTCTTAGCATGGTCTGAGGATCATCAGCATTGTCTTCACTTGGGAGCATGTTAGAAATGCAGACCCTTAGGTCCCCACCCCAGGTCTGCCCAAGAAGATTCTGCGTTTGAACAAGTGCAGGTAATCCCCATGCACTTCAGAGATTGAGAATCTCTGTTGGAGGTGGCCTTTATGGCAAGGTTGATCTTGATATACCTGCGCTTTTTTTCTACCTCTGTTTTTCTGTCTTAAGTCAAGACATTTTCACACAGGATTGGAAAATGAAATTAGTACTGTGTGCTCATGTCAGCAGGTTGATAAGTAGAGATGACTTTCTGATCAAGACCACATGTGAAGGAAACAGCCATCACTATCACCATCACCATCGAATTCTCCTCTCTTTACTGTGGGAAAAGAGAATGGAGCGAAAAAAATGGTCACCAGGCTGAAGGCCATGATATCCTGGGTCAGAAAATCACCCTATTTCCTAGCTATGTTGCAAATGCCAATAAAAGGTTAAGCGTTTCCGGCTTTAGCTTTCTGAGACTAGAAATGGACTATGTGGGGCCTTTTTATAGGGAGTGACCTGAAAGGATTTTGTTGTCTACCCTGCCCTGGAAGAACCCTCTTCTTAAACACTTTGTCTTGCTGTCTCACCCTCCGGCAATTTTGATTTTTGAAGCTGTGAAGCAGTGGCAAGACCACAGTGATACGTGGAGACCTGAATCCAGGTCTGCTACTAGCTGTGTGAATTTGGGCGTGTTATTCAAAGCCCCTGGATCTCAGGTTTCTTCCTTTTCTTCTTTCCTACTGGTGGATCTCTCCAGGAGGCCTCATTCTCTTCCTTGTGGTGGCCCTCCTACTTATCAGGACAGGGCTTCTCGCTCTCCCTCCTGGCCTTGGCCTGAAGGGTTTGCTTCAACTTCTTTGGGTTGTTTGAGGCAGGGAAGTGGGAGTAGAGTGGGGGCAGCCAGCCTCCCTTATAGATGTGGACCAGGGTTCTCAGCATGTAGCGGAGCAAAGAGGCGGGTGTCTTGACTAAAAATCCCCCAAACCAGCTGCAGTGATGTCAGATGATCTGGCAGCTGTCAACAAGCTGACTTCATTCTTGTGTTACAATTGCAGCAAAGAATTCTGCCCCCATGTTCTTGCTGAGGCTGGGGCTGGTGTCAGACCAGCTTCCCTCAACATCTCTGAGATTTCCCCTATAAACTCAGGCAATTTTTGTGCTGATTATTCCTTAGCAAGGAGCATTTATCTCTGCTGCCTCAGGAGTGCTTTTAGGTAAGTGCGATTGGCCTTCTATATCCACAGGTTCCATTCAGTTCAGTTCATTTCAGTCGCTCAGTCGTGTCCAACTCTTTGCGACCCCATGAGCCGCAGCACTCCAGGCCTCCCTGTCCATCACCAACTCCCGGAGTTCACTGAGACTCACGTCCATCGAGTCAGTGATGCCATCCAGTCATCTCATCCTCTGTCGTCCCCTTCTCCTCCTGCCCCCAATCCCTCCCAGCATCAGAGTCTTTTCCAATGAGTCAACTCTTCGCATGAAGTGGCCAAAGTACTGGAGTTTCAGCTTCAGCATCATTCCCTCCAAAGAAATCCCAGGGCTGATCTCCTTCAGAATGGACTGGTTGGATCTCCTTGCAGTCCAAGGAACTCTCAAGAGTCTTCTCCAACACCATAGTTCAAAAGCATCAATTCTTCAGCGCTCAGCTTTCTTCACAGTCCAACTCTCACATCCATACATGACCACAGGAAAAACAATAGCCTTGACTAGACGGACCTGTGCTGGCAAAGGAATGTCTCTGCTTTTCAATATGCTATCTAGGTTGGTCATAACTTTTCTTCCAAGGAGTAAGCGTCTTTTAATTTCATGGCTGTAGTCACCATCTGCAGTGATTTTGGAGCCCAGGAAAATAAAGTCTGCCACTGTTTCCACTGCTTCTCCATCTATTTGATGGGACCAGATGCCATGATCTTAGTTTTCTGACTGTTGAGCTTTAAGCCAACTATTTCCACTCTCCTCTTTCACTTTCATCAAGAGGCTTTTAGTTCCTCTTCACTTTCTGCCATAGGGGTGGTGTCATCTGCATATCTGAGGTTATTGACATTTCTCCCAGCAATCTTGATTCCAGCTTGTGCTTCTTCCAGCCCAGCATTTCTCATGATGTACTCTGCATATAAGTTAAATAAGCAGGGTGACAATATACAGCCTTGACGTACTCCTTTTCCTATTTGGAACCAGTCTGTTGTTCCATGTCCAGTTCTAACTGTTGCTTCCTGACCTGCATAAAGGTTTCTCAAGAGGCAGGTCAGGTGCCTCTGAAAGAGGCACCTGACCTTTGGCCACCTCATCTCTTTCAGAATTTTCCATACTTGGTTTCAGTTTAAACCCACAAATAGGTAGAAAATATTTGAAAAAAATTCCAGAAAGTTCCAAAAACAAAACTTGAGTTTGCTTCATTGGCAAATATTTACATAGAACTACTTTGTATTTACAATGATTTACATAGCATTTACATTGTGTTAGGCATTACATGTAATCTAGAGATGACAATTTCCCCCACAATATCTACAATAATATCTAACAGCATCTTGAGAAAGAGTTTGGAAAATACTGATCCAGACATACCAAAAGGTATAAAACTATTTTTATAATCTTAGAATAAAAATTGACAGGACAATCTATTTTCAAAAGTCCTTATATATACCTAGTAGACAGTTTTCTCCTATTACAAGGAAACTGAATTTTCTGTGCTTGAATTTTTCAAAATTAACATTTGGAGTAGAATAAACAAATACAAATTACTTTCTCTTCCTGGAGCATAATCATAAAACATTATTCTTCAAGAATAATGTCTCACCACAGAGACTGTCAATTTAACCTGTTATTTCACTGGCTGTTTCTGATTAACCTACCTTTCTACCTCTACATGACGCTTCCCAGATGGTGCTGGTGGTAAAGAACCCGCCTGTCAATGCAGGAGATGTTTTGAAAGAGGTGTGGGTTCGATTCCTGGATCGGGAAGATGCCCTGGAGCAGAGCCTGGCAACCCACTCCAGTATTCTTGCCCGGAGAATCCCATGGCAAGAAGCCTGGTGGGCTACAGTCCTTGGGGTTGCAAAGAGTCGGATACGACTGAGTGACTAACACTTCACTACCTCTACATAGGCTTCCCTGGTGGCTCAGATGGTAAAGAATATGTCTGCAATGTGGAAGACCCATGTTCAATTCCTGGGTCAGGAAGATCCCCTGGAGAAGGGCATGGCTACCCACTCCAGTATTCTTGCCTGGAGAATTCCATGGACAGAGGAGCCTGGTGG
Source organism: Bubalus bubalis (assembly GCF_019923935.1). Classification (NCBI taxonomy): domain Eukaryota; kingdom Metazoa; phylum Chordata; class Mammalia; order Artiodactyla; family Bovidae; genus Bubalus; species Bubalus bubalis. Next base: position 70,518,337 of record NC_059158.1, on the reverse strand, counting down.
GCTACAATCCATGAGGTTGCAGAGTCAGATATGACTGAGCAACTAACACTTTCACTTTTACTATCTTTACATGATTCATCTATATAATTGGCTATTATGGGTTAGATATAATAAATTCATCTTTTGAGAAACTCCATCAAAACACTTTTAAAGATGTGGTCTCTCCAGGGTGCTCAGGGCTGGTGTGCTGGGATGTCCTTGAGGGATGGGATGGGGAGGGAGGTGGGAGGGAGGGTCAGGATGGGGAACACATGTACACCCATGGCTGATTCATGTATGTGTGGCAAAAACCACCACAATATTGTAATTAGCCTCCAATTAAAATTAAAAAAAAGATGTGTTCTCTCATGCCAGTCATGTTATGGGTTGAACTGTGTACCCCTTCCCACAGATATATGGAAGTTCTAAATCCCAGTACCTCAGGATGTGACCTTCTTTGGAGATGGTCTTTATACAGATAATAAACTAAGGTAAAATTAGGGTAACCCTAACTCAATATGGGGCTTCCATGGTGGCTCAGTGGTAAAGAATCCATCTGCAATGTAGGAGTTGTAGGAGACACAGGTTCAATCCCTGGGTTGGTAAGATCCCCCGGCAGAGGGAATGACAACCCACTCGGTTATTCTTGCCTGGAGAATCCCATGGACAGAGGAGCCTGGTGGGTTACAGTCCATGGGGTTGCAAAGAGTCGGACACAACTGAAGTGAATGAACACACACATGCTAATCCAACATGCTGGTGTCCTTTTTTAAAATTTTTATTTTTAATTGGAGGATAACTGCTTTATAATATTGTTATGATTTCTGCCATGCATCAGGATGAATCAGCCGTAGGATACACATGTGCCCTCCCTCTTGAACCTCCCTCCCATCTCCTACCCCGTCCCACCCCTCTAGTTTGTTTCAGGGGCTCTTGGACCCACACATACAGGGAGAATGCTCTGTGAACACGGAAGTGGTCATCTGCAAGTCAAGCAGGGAGGCCCAGAACAGATCCTTTCCCAACAACTCAGGATTCACCCCTGTTGACACTTATCATTTTGGACTTCTAGCCTTTGTTTACTGCCCTCCCCTCCCCACCCCACCCCTCAACTCCTGCCCCAGGGTTGTGTTACTTTGTTTCAGCAGCCCTAGAAATATACACCATCTAGGGATAGTAAGTGAGGTCTGTGTTAGGTCTGCTCTAAAATGCTGCTCCTCTGGTCCCTAAATTGGATGTTTTGCATGGTGGTCCCTAATATAATAATGATTGCTGGTGTTTATTTGGTGCTGTGCCAGCACAGTTCTATGCGTTTCACATGTAATTTATTGAATCCTCACAAAACCTGTGAGGCTGCTGCTGTTATTTTTCCCATCTTATGAGTAAGAACCGGAGAAGGCAATGGCACCCCACTCCAGTACTCTTGCCTGGAAAATCCCATGGATGGGGGAGCCTGGTGGGCTGCAGTCCATGGGGTCGCGAAGAGTCGGACACGACTGAGCGACTTGACTTGCACTTTTCACTTTCATGCATTGGAGAAGGAAATGGCAACTCACTCCAGTGTTCTTGCCTGGAGAATCCCAGGGACGGGGGAGCCTGGTGGGCTGCCGTCTGTGGGGTCGCACAGAGTCGGACACGACTGAAGCGACTTAGCAGCAGCAGCAGCAGCATGAGTAATAACAAGGGATGGAGAAAGTTGGTAACCTGTCCCAGGTGATACAAGTTAGCAAATAGCAGAGGCTGGATTTGAGCTGGTATTCTGGGTTTTGAGTGTGTATATATAATTCCTACATTATGTCACTTTTCACTGTAGCCAGGTGTGGGATTTAGAAAATATACAGAAAGGATTTTGCAAAAAGAGGGGCAGGATAAGAGTGAAGATTCCTTATAGGTTTTGTGGATCGGATGGTTGAATCAAGAAGGCATTTGCTTGCTGCTCTTTAGCGTCCCCTGCCGACAAGGGAAGAGAAAAGGTGGTCTGAACCAGAAATGCAAAGATACTGGGAAGACACTCATGGGGATGTTGAAGGTGGGGACGGATTGAGCAGGAATCCCCATACCCTCTCCGTGGGGTAGTACGGTTCTTGGAGGAGCTAGCAGATGGAGGCTGGCTAGTAGACCCGGGAAGGGGTTCTTGTCGTCCTAGCTGGAGTGCCTCTGATGGACTTCTCGGGATCATCCCTACGCGACCAGTTGGCCACTCCTTCAGAGGCGGGGGCTTCTGCTACTGCTTAAAAAGCGGATTTTCTTCCCTGGATAAATCGTAGCCCCGCCCCCTTCTCCCAGGCTCAAAATGGCTCTCTGGACTTGGGAGCTTCGACTTTCAGCTTCAGAGTTCCTTTCAACTTAAGAGTTCTTAGCAGCACGAACTCTGCCTCAGCCGCGGCTAGGACTCCTTAGAACACGAGCGTGTCAGAGCTGGGAGTCATCCTCAGAAATCCCCGCCTCTCTCATTTTAAGGTAAGAACAGCATTTCAAGTATGGTGTCCTGGGAGCTGTAGGTACTGCCCAGATCCAGGTTATGCGTATCCGCCCGGGTTTCGTGAGCACTGGCTGTTGAGCTGCCCTAGTCTGCAGAGAGCCGTCTGGCCAAGGGGTGCCCCTCACCCCGGAGGTTATTTCCCTCTCTCCTTCCCATCCCCACAAGCTCACGCTTGTAGCCACTGATGGCAGATGAGGGGATCCAGATGGTCTGTGTCCCTGCTCCCAGGTGGAACCAACTGTGGTGCTTACGCTCCCAGTGGGATGGGGCTGAAGCTCCAGCCCAGACCACATTCTTGTTTAGCTTTTTTCCTCTGCTCTGCTCCCCTCACACTCTTTTTCTTGAGAGCAGCTCCTCAAACTATTATTTATCTCGAGTCTCTGTCTTAGACTCTGCTTTTAGGGAATCTGACTTAATACTTGCTGAATAAATTAATGAAGACTCAAGATATTCTCTGTGGGCTTTGCCGGTAGCTCTAATGGTAAAGAATCTGCCTGCAGCGTTAGAGACCTGGGTTCAATCCCTGGGTGGGGAAGATCCCCTGGAGAAGGAAATGGCTACCCACTCCAGTATTCTTGCCTGGAGAATTCCATGGACAGAGGAGCCTGGTGGGCTACAGTCCGTGGGTCGCAAAGAGTCGGACACAATGGAGTGACTCACACACACGCGCGATCTTTGGGGTGTAAGAATGGACAGTGCATATGCTTCATCTTTTTAGCCGGATGTGGTACAGTCCATAGGGGTCACAAAGAGTCAGAAACCACTGAATGTGCCCTTATGCGAACTTGCTTCACCTTTGGCCGCTTGTGCTTATATTTAGAAGGTAAATTTAGGCAAAGAATTAACTTTATAGGCTTACAATTATCTAATTCAGGTGGATACAGGTTTTTATGGTGCTAGATTATTAACTGTAGGTCCTTTGCTTAAAAAAGACTGGTAGGATTATACCATTCAAAATGAGTTCTTTAGTTTGAGGACGCCTATTTGTTCTGTTTCAGTTTGGAGCTGGAGTTGTCAATAATGGATTTGCTTGCACAATTGACCATTGTCTCTGAAGTTGTCATTTTCTCTTCTACACTCCTTGTGGTACAGTCTGTATCATCTTGCTCATCTTTGCGTTGTTGTCAAGTGTTTTCTTTTCTTTTTTAATTGGTGTATAATTGATTTACAATGTTGTCTTTCAGGTATACAGAAAAGTGATTTAATTATACATATACATATATTCATTTTTTTCAGATTATTTTCTCATGTAGGTTGTCACAGAATATTGGCTAGAATTCCTCGTGTTACACGGTAGGTCCTTGTTGGTTATCTAGCTTGGTTGGTTATTGGTTATCTATCTATAGAAGTATGTGTGTGTTAATCACAAACTCCTTATTACTCTCCCTCCCCTACCACTGTTTTTCCTTTGGTAACCATAATATTGTTTTTGATATTTGTAAAAATGTTTCTGCTTTATGAATAAGTTCATTTGTATCATTAAAAAAATTAGATTCCACATATGTGTAATATATGATATTTGTCTTTGTCTGAATTATTTTACTTAGTTTGATAATCTTTAGGTCCATCCATGTTGCTACAAATGGCATTATTTTATTCTTTTCATGGCTGAGTAATATTCCTTTGTATATATGTACCATATCTTTATCCATTCCTCTGATGATGGATATTTAGGTTGCTTTAGTGTCCTGGCTATTGTGAATAGTGCTGCAGTGAACATTTGCCAGGCATGCATCTTTTTGAATTATGATTTTCTCTGGATATAGGGCTTCCCTGGTGGCTCAGATGGTATAGAATCTTCCTGCAATGCAGGAGACCTGGGTTTGATTTCTGGGTAGGGAAGATGATCTGGAGAAGGGATAGGCTACCCACTCCAGTATTCTTTGGCTTCCCTGGTAGCTCAGAGGGTAAAGAATCCACCTGCAATGTGGGAGACCTGGGTTCGATCCCTGGGTTGGGAAGATCCCCTGGAGAAGGGAACCCACTCCAGTATTCTGGCCTGGAGAATTCCATGGACTGTATAGTCCATAAGGTTGCAAAGTTGGACATGACTGAACAACTTTCACTGGATATATACCCGGGAGTGGAGTTGCTGGATCATCTGATAGCTCAGTTTTTTAGTTTTCTAAGGAACCTCCATGCCCACAGTTGTTGTTCAGTTGCTAAGTTGTATCTGACTCTGCGACTCCATGGACTGCAGCGTGCCAGGCTCCTCTGTCCTCCACTGTTTCCCAGAGTTTGCTCATATTCATGTCCATTGAGGCAGTGATGCTATCTAAACATCTCATCCTCTGCCTGACCTCTTCTTTGCTTTCAGTCTTTTCCAGCATCAGGTCTGTTCCAATGAATCAGCTCTTCTAATCAAGTGGCCAAAATATTGAAGCTTCAAGTTCACACTCAGTCCTTCCAATGAATATTCAGGATTGATTTCCTTTAGGATTGACTGGGTTGACCTCTTTGCAGTCCAAGGGTCTCTCAAGAGTCTTTTCCATCATCATAATTTGAAAGCATCAATTCTTTGGCTCTCAGCCTTCTTTATGGTCCAACTCTCATATATGTACATGACTACTGAAAAATACCATAGCTTTGACTATGTTGACCTTTGTTGGCAAAGTGAATGTCTCTGCTTTTTAACATGTTATCTAGTTTGGTTATCACTTTCCTTCCAAGGAGCAAGCATCTTTTAATTTCGTGGCTGTGGTCACCATCTGCAGTGATTTTGGAGCCCAAGAAAATAAAATCTGTCACTGCTTCCACTTTTCCCCTTCTATTTTCCATGAAGTGATGGGGCCAGATACCATGATCTTAGTTTTTTTCAGTGTTGAGGTTCAAGCCAGCATTTTCACTCTCCTCTTTCACCCTCATCAAGAGTCTCTTTAGTTCCTCTTTGAGGTTATTGATATTTCTCCCTGCAATCTTGATTCCAGCTTGTGATTCATTCTGTCTGAGATTTTGTATGATGTACTCTGCATATAAGTTAAGTGAGCAAGGTGACAATAAATAGCCTTGTCATACTCCTTTCCTAATTTTGAGCCAGTGAATTGTTCCATGTCTGATTCTAACTGTTGCTCTTTGACAGGTTTCTCAGGAGACAGTTAAGGTGGTCTGGTATTCCTATCTCTTTCAGAATTTTCTGCAGTTTGTTGTGATCCACACAAAGACTTTAGCATAGTCAATGAAGCAGAGTAGGTATTTCTCTGGAATTCCCTTGTTTTTTCCTATGACCCAAGGAATATTGGCAATTTGATCTTTGGTTCCTCTGCCTTTTCTAAGTCCAGCTTATATATCTGGAATTTCTCGGTTCATGTATTGCTGAAGCCTAACTTGAAGGATTTTGAGCATAACCTTGCTTGCATGTGAAATGAGAGCAATATATGGTAATTTGAACATTCTTTGGCATTGCCCTTCTTTGGGATTGGAATAAAACTGACCTTTTCCAGTCCCATGGCCACTGATGAGTTTTCCAAATTTGCTGGCACATTGAGTGCAGCACTTTAACAGCATCACCTTTTAGGATTTAAATAGCTCAGTTGGAATTCTAACACCTCCACTATCTTTGTAGTAATGCTTCCTAAGGCCCTCTTGACTTCAGGATGTCTGGCTCTAAAAGAGTGACCACATAATTTTGCTTATCTGGGTCATTGAGACCTATTTTTTTTGTATTCTTCTGTGTATTGTTGCCACCTCTTAATCTCTTCTGCTGTGTTAGGTGCTTACCGTGTCTCCATAGTGACTGTACCAGTTTACATTCCTGCCAGTAATGTAGGAGGGTTCCCTTTTCTCTACACTCTCTTCAGCATTTATTGTTCGCAGATTTTTTGATGATGGCCATTCTGACTGGTGGGCTTCCCAGGTGGTACAGTGCTAAAGAACCCTCTTGCCAGTGCAGGAGACGCAAGAGATGGGGGTTTGATTCCTGAGTCAGAAGATCCTCTGGAGTAGGAAATGGCTACCCACTCCAGTGTTCCTGTGTGGAGAATTCCATGGACAGAGGAGTCTGGCAGGGTACCATCCATGGGATCGCAAGGAGTGGGATGCGACTGAGCACAGCACGGGCAGCACCTTCTGACTGGTGTGAGGAGTGCCTCCCATTAGTTTTGATTTGCATTTATCTAATTAGTGATGTTCAGCATCTTTTCATGCGCTTTTCGGTCATCTATATGTCTTTGGAGAAATGTCTATTTAGATCTTCTGCCTAATTTTTAATTGGGTTGGTTTTTTTTTTTTTTTAATATAGAGCTGCATGCGCTGTTTATAGGTTTTGGAGATTAATCCCTTGTCAGTTGCTTGCAAATATTTTCTCCCATTCCGTGGGTTGTCTTTTTGTTTATGATTTCCTTTGCTGTGCAGAAGTTTTTGAGTTTAATTAGGTCTCATTTGTCTGTTTTTGTTTTTACTTTAATTACTCTAGGAGGTGGATCAATAAAGTTCTTGCTGTGGTTTATGTCAAAGACTGTTCTGCCTATGTTTTCTTCGAAGAGGTTTACAATGTCCAGCCTTACACTTATGTCTTTGATCCATTTTGAATTTATCTTTGTGCATGCTGTTAGGGAGTGTTCCAATTTCATTGTTTTACATGTAGCTGTCCAGTTTTCCCAGCACCACTTATTGAAGATGCTGTCTTTTCTCTGTTGTATATTCTTGCCTCCTTTGTTACAGCTTAGGTGGCCCTGTGTGGGTTTATCTCTATTATACCATCTATCTTTGTTCCATTAATGTATATATATTTCTGTTTTTGTGCCAGTATACTGTTTTGATTACTGTGGCTTGTGGTATATTCTGAAGTCAAGGAGCCTGATTCCTCCAGCTCCGTTCTTTCTCAAGATTGCTTTTGCTATTTGGGATCTTTTGTTTGTCTATACAGAATGTAAAATTTTTTGTTCTAATTCTGGAGAAAATGCCCTTGGTAATTTGATAGGGATTACATTAAATCTATAAATTGCTTTGAGTATTATAGTCACTTGTACTGTATTGAGTCTTCCAATCCAAGAACATGGTGTATCTCTCCATCTGTTTGTGTCATCTTTGATTTGTTTCACCAGTGTCTTAAAGTTTTCTGAGTATTGGTCTTTTGCCTCCATAGGTAGGTTTATTCGTAGGCATTTTATTCTTTTTGATGTGATGGTAAATAGGATTGTTTCCTTAATTTTTCTTTCCTATCTTTCATTGTTAGTGTATAGAAATGCAAGAGATTTCTCCGTATTAATTTTGTATCCTGTGGCTTTACTGAATTCATTGATGAATGCTAGTAGTTTTCTGGCAGCATCTTTAGGATTTTCTATGTTTATTATGTTATCTGCAAATGGTGACAATTTTACTTTTTCAATCTTCTTTCTTCTTCTTTGATTGCTATGTCTAGGCCTCCCAAAATTATGCTGAATAAAAGTCATAAGAATGGACATCCTTATTTTGTTCCTGAGCTTAGAGGAAATACTTTCAGTTTTTCACCATTGAGAATAATGTTTGCTGTGGGTTTGTCATATATGGCCTTTGTGATTTTGATGTATATTCCCATTGTGCTCACTTTCTGGAGATTTTTTTATTATAAATAGGTATGGAATTTTGTCAAAAGATTTTTTGCATCATTGAGGTGATTATATGGTTTTTATTCTTTAGTTTGTCAAGGTGGAGTATCACATTGATTTTACATATATTGAAGAATCCTTGCTTCCCTGGGATAAATCCCATTTGATCATGGTGTATGATCCCTTTAATGTGTTGTTAGATTCAGTTTGCAAGTATTTTGTTGAATATTTTTATGTCTGTGTTAATCAATGATCTTGGCTTGTAGTTTTCTTTTGTTTTTGTGTGGTATCTTTATCTGGTTTTAGTATCAGGATTATGGTGGACTCTTAGAATGAGTTTGGGAGTATTCCTTCCTCTGCAATTTTTGGGAAGGGTTTTAGAAGGATAGGTGCTAACTTTTTTCTAAATATTTGATAAACGTTGCCTGTGAGGCCATCTGGTCTTGGACTTTTATTTGTTGGGAGCTTTTAAATCACAGTTTCAATTTCAGTACTTGTGACTGGTCTGCTCATATTTTCTATTTCTTCCTGGTTCAGTCTTGGGAGATTGAAGCTTTCTAAGAATGTGTTCATTTCTTCCAGGTTGTCTATTTTATTGGCATATAGTTACTTGTAGTCTCTTATGAACTTTTATATCTGTGGTGTCATCGTAACTTTTTTCATTTCTCATTTTATTGATTTGAGCCCTCTCCTTGTTTTTTTCTTGATGAGTCTCTCTAAAGGTTTATCAATTTTGTTTATCTTCTCAAGGAAACAGCTTTTAGTTTCATTGATCTTTACCATGGTTTTATTCATCTCTATTTCATATATTTCTGTTCTGATCTTGATGATTTTTTCCCTTCTACTAACTTTAGGTTGTGTTTTGTTTTTCTTTCTGTAGTTACTTTAGAAGTAAGGCTAGATTGTTTATTTGTGACTTGTTTTCTGAGTTAAGATTGTTTTGCTATTAACTTTCCTCTTAGAACTGCTTTAGTGTACTCAGTCGCTTCAAGCATGTCCAGCTCTTTCCAACCTTCTGGAGTGCAGCCCACCAGGCTCCTCTGTCCATGGGATTCTTCAGGCAAGAATACTGGAGTGGGTTGCCATACGCTCCTCCAGGGAACCTTCCTGACTCAGGGATCAAACCTGGGTTTCCTACATCTCCTGCGTTGCAGGCTGATTCTTTACCACTGAGCCACTACGCTTTCGATCATTGTGCGTTCAGATTCATTTGTCTGTAGGTATTTTTCCATTTCCTCTTTGATTTCTTCAGTGAGCCATTGATTGTTTAGTAACATACTATTTAGCCTCCACATTTTTTTTTTTACAGTTTTATTTCTGTGTAATTGATTTCTAATTTCATAGATTTGTGGTCAGAAAAGATGCTTGATATGATTCCAATTTCTTATATTTACCAAGGGTTGCATTGTGGCCCAGCATGTGCTCTATCCTGGAGAACGTTTCATGGGTACTTGAGAAGAAAGTATGTTTTGTTTTCAGATGGAATATCCTATAGATATCAATTAAGTCTGCCTGGTCTCATGTGTCTTTTAAGGTTTGTGTTTCCTAATTAATTTTCTGTCTGGATGATCTGTCCATTGATGAAAGTGGGTGTTAAAACCCTCCACTATTGTTTTGTTACTGTCAATTTCTCTTTTCATGGCTGCTAGCATTTGCCTTATATATTTGTGGTGCTGGCAGTGTTTGATGCATATGTATTTACAATTGCTGTATCTTTTCTTGGATTGATCACTTGATCATTATGTGGTGTCCTCCTTTGTCTCTTGCAACAGTCCTTATTTTAAAGTTTATTTGTCTGATATGAGATTTGTTACTCTGTTTCTTTTGATTTCCATTTTCCTTTTTCCAGGAAGAAATGGAATGGAATACCTTTTTCTATCCCCTCACTTTCATTCTGTATGTGTCCCTAGGTTTGAAGTGGGTCCCTTGAAGACAGAGTATATAAGGATCTTATTTTTGTATCCATTTAGCCTGTCTGTATCTTTTGGTTGAAGCATTTATTCCATTTTACATTTAAGCTAATTATCAATATATATTGCCATCTTGTTAATAATTTTGGATTTGTTTTTGTAGATCTTTTTTGTTCCTCTTTTGTTGTCTTCGCTTGTGATTTGATGGCTGTCTTTAGTGTTGTATTTGGATTGCTTTCTCTTTTTTGTGTCTGTATCTGCTGTTTTTTGGTTTGCTTTTCCCATGAAGTTTTGATATAGCCGTCTCTCTATATACACATGGAGAAGGAAATGATGACCCACTCCAGTATTCTTGTCCATGGAGAATCTCCATGGACAGAGGTGTCTGGTGGGCTACAGTCCATGGGGTGCAAAGAGTTGGACACAACTGAGCTACTAAGCTCAAATATACACAAGAATTTTTTAGGTTGCTGGCATCTTAATTTCAAATGCATTTCCAACATCCTGCCTTTGTACTCTCCTCATAATGGCTGGTCTTGATCTATTTGTGTGTGGATGATTTCCTACCTTTATTGTATGCTTGCTTTCCCAGGTGAGCTTTCCCATTCATAATTTTCTAGTTTCTAATTGTGGCCATTTCTTCTCCACCTAGAGACATTCCTTTAGCATTTGTTGTAAAGCTGGTTTGGTGATGCTGAATTATATTAGCTTTTGTCTATTTGCAAAGCTTTTGATTTCTCCATCAAATGACAGTTTGCTGAGTATAGAGTATTCATGGTTGAAGGTTTTACCCTTTCATCACTTCAGAAATATTGTGCCACTCCCTTCTGGCCTACAGAGTTTCTGCTGAAAAATCAGCTGATAACCTTATGGGGATTCCCTTCTATGTTATGCTACTTTCCCTTGTTGCTTTTAATGTTTTTTCTTTGTCTTTAATTTTTGTCAGTTTGATTACTGTGTGTCTCAGTGTGTTCCTCCTTGGGATTTTCCTGTATGGAATGCGACTCTCCGCTTCCTGGACTGGATTGAATGTTTCTTTTGTCATGTTAGGGAATTTTTCTGCTATTATATCTTCACATATTTTCCCAGGTTGTTTCTTTCTCTATTCTCCTTGTGGAGCCTTGTAATGTGAATGTTGATACGTTTAATGTTGTCCCAGAGGTCCATGGGGTTGCTAAGAGTCAGACACGACTGAGCGACTTCACTTTAACTTTTCACTTTCATGCATTAGAGAAGGAAATGGCAACCCACTCCAGTGTTCTTGCCTGGAGAATCCCAGGGACGGGGGAGCCTGTTGGGCTGCCATCTATGGGGTCGCACAGAGTCGGACACGACTGAAGCGACTTAGCAGCAGCAGCAGCAGCCGCAGCAGAAGTCTCTTAGACTGTCCTCACCGTTTCATTATTTCTTTATTCTGTTTCACAGCAGTGATTCCCACCAATCTGTCTTCCAGGTCATTAATCTGTTCTTCTGCCTCCTTTTTTTCCCCTGCTATTGATTCCTTGTAGTGTATTTTCATTTCAGTTATTGTATCATTTATCTCTATTTGTTCTCTAAAACTTCTAGCTCTTCATTAAACACTTCTTATGTCCTCTTGGTCTGGGCCTCCCTTCTTTTCCCAAGATCTTGGATAAGCTTTACTATCATTACTCTGAATTCTTTTACAGGTAGATTTCCTATCTCCCCTTCACTTAGTTATTCTTCTGGGAGTTTTAACTTGGTCTTTTGTCTGGAACATATTCCTCTGCTGGCTCATTTTGTCTAACATTCTGTGTTTGTGTTCTCTGCTCCTTAAGTTGCAGTGTTGGAACTCTTCTTTTTGTTTGGAATCTGCCCCCTGGTGGGTGAAGTTGGTCCAAGGGGACTGTGCAGGCTTCCTGGTACAAGGATTGATGCCTGCCCACTGGTGGGTAGAACTGGATCTTGTCCCTCTAGTGGGCAGGGCCATGTCACAGAATATGTTTGCAGGCAGCTGTTGGTTCAGGACAACTTTAGGCAGCCTGTCCACTGATGAGTGGGGCCGTGTTCCCATCCTGTTGGTTGTTTGGCCTGAGGCATCGCAGTACTGGAGTCTGCAGCCAGTTGGTTGGAGCTAGGTCTTGGTGTCAAAATGGCAAGGGCGTTCCCCTGGGCATCTGTCACCCGTATTCTTGCCCCTACAGTGAGACACAGCCAACTTCCACCTACCCAGGAGACCCTCTAAGACCCACACAGAGGTCTGACAGGTTCCTATGAGCTCACTGCTTTGCCCCAAGTCCCAGTACACATGAAACCTTGTGTGTACCCTTCTAAGAGTAAAGTCTTTGGTTTCCCCAGTCCTTGAGCTTCTGCTCTCAAGCTCTTCTGGCCTTCAGAGCCAAATGTTCTGGGACCTCCTCCTCCCATTGCCAGACCCACAGGCTGGGGAGCCGGTTGCGAAGTTCAGAACTCTCTCTCCTGTGGGAGAACCTCTGTGATGTAATTATTTTCCAGTTTGTGGGTCACCTCCTTAGTGGGCATGGGATTTGATTATATTGCTAAAGCCCCCCTCCTACCATCTCATTGTGGCTTATTCTTAGTCTTTGAGTATAGGATATTCTTTTTCATAGATTTGAGTCTTTTTTTGTTTATGGTGTTTAGCAGTTAGCTGTGATTTTGATTTTTTTATGATATGAGATGAGCTCTAGTCCTTCTATTCCACCATCTTGTCCAGAAATCTGATTCACTAATTCTTGTTTACTCCAGTCCTGCACAGTAAAATCACCCCTTGATTTCCTTCATTGCTCCCCATCTACAACCTGATACAAACAAGAGGGTCAGTCCTTTGGTCTTTTTGTATCTTGTTCATAATTTGCCCCAACTGTGCATGAACACAGTTATTTTTATTACCTTAGAGTTTCTCTGTATTTTGTTGCTTGAGGAGATGATTGGCCAGGTATGAGCACTATATAAAAGGGTCCAGGTCCCAGCCTGTCTCATTCCCCCTGAGAAATTCTACACCCCTTATTCTTAAGGGGTAAGGGGCCGAACATTTATTCTTCTGTAACTTCTTCCTTCTGGACAAAAGCCACGGACCGTAGCCTACCCTAGAGGTGTAGAAGTCCCTTGCTGACTTTTTCAAGAACCTGTAGGGACCTGGGCCACTGTCTGCTGTAATGGGTGGGAATTCCTTGAGTCATCACGAGTCTTACTTGAAACTGTTGGAGCCTAGCAGACACAAAGTTAGCCAAAAGGTTGAACAAACAAGGGCCTAAAAGGAGAACAACAGCAGCCACTAATGGGCCTCAAAAGGGAAGGAACCAGGTTAACTTTAGGAGGACTCCCTTAAGTATTGATCAGACAGTGAAAATGACATCATCCTTGGCAAAACTGTGAAGTGACTCTGCCTGAGCATGTGTTTCCTTAATATTAACTTCTACCTGTCTTGTCTCATTGATATAGGTGCAGTAGGAAGTATTAGTTATCACACAAACTCCACATTGTTCTGCCAGAAGGTTATCAAGAGTTAGACGATCTTCAAGAGCTATATTAGCCAAAGAAACGAGAGAAGTATTCAGTCCCTTTAAGGCTTGTCCCATCTATTCCATCATATAACCAAGGTCTCTGGTGAGATTTCTCAATTTTTCTTCATGATAAATAAAGCCTCCCCATGGAATTGCAGTCCTATGGCCAGCTCTGCCCCTCTTAAGATCATTCCTAGTGCTCTCCAGGTTTGGTGGTGAGCTGGAGTGATCCTGTTACAGATACAAATCCCTCTTATCCTGTAGTCCCTATGGTGGACTACAGGGTGGGCTACTCTCCTATGAAGTGGACGTTATCAGTACATTTATAGGCTATAGCTTGGTTGGAAAAGAACAGGGCCTGGCCATAATTCTATAACGCATGGTTTGTGTGTCTGCAGAGGAAAACAGACCCTTCAGGTGTGCAGACTTAAATGTCTGTCTGACAGTTGTTAAGAATGGACACTCCTTGAGGGACATAACTGTTGTTAATACTTAAACAATTAGGGGACAGAAGAGCATTATGTTGATAGTTAAGCATATAAAGCTCTACAACATTTAAAAAAATGTTTATGTATTTAATTTTATTTGGTATGCACCAGTATGACCTTCTGGTAATTGAAATCCAATATGGGATTTTTAAATGATTAGTCAACTCCACAGAGACAATATACTGCCGTGGAACACTGAAGGGGGAAAAAGCTGATATATTTATTTACAGTTCCCTGTATTGTAAACATTTGATCTATACACTGTTAGTAACTTTTAATGAGAGCTTTACACAAAGAAACGATGCCTTGCATTTCTATTCATATTTGGCAAAAGCATATTAAATAGAATATCAGATTTTCTTTTTCACTAGCATTATGCTTTCTTTAGATAATTATCTAAACTTTCAAAAGACCTAAATATATTCAAGTTCTATACAACTAAAAGTACTTAAGCCAAATATTTGGCTTATAATTTCATTTTTAGAATAAAGTGCTATAAACAACCTGGCAATCAAAACTACCTTTAGACATTAATTTACAATATACAGTATTTATCTGGAAGAGCTTAAATTTCAGCACAAGGTCACTATCACGTGTATAACAGCAGGATTCTTTTTTATGTAAATGAAGCTTCGAAATTAACTGATGAATTATTGTCTTAATGCCTCATCATTGGTTTCCTAAAAAAGAGGATAAGAACTACTGATATATCTTTTCTCTTCTTTAAGGTCACTTGACATTAATTTTCATATTCAGCAAGTCTACTGAATTATAATATTCTCCTATAATCATTGTCCTTTTATAGCAGCAAATGCTAATGGTAATTTTTAACATATACCACTCAAAAAAAACCAAGTTGTTTTTTTCCTTTTGAATAGGAACCTATATTTTGGGAGTTGTGCAACAAAGCTAAAACAACAGGACGATAAAACAGTTTACCTGACACAACAAGTTGACAAAATACGCATCTGTTTCATTGTTTTTGTAGTTATAATGCCCTGCTAAGCTACCAATATGTAAATGGTATATTTTCTTTATATATTAAAACCAGTAGAATCATCAAGTTCTCATTCTCCTTTGTCATTTTATAACTCTTTATTAGATAATTGAACTACGAAAACATATGCCCAGACCTGCAGACGATGTGCATTGTCATCTATTACAATCAGAATTCTCCTCAATTACATTTTTATTAAAGTGAAATTGAACATACAGGCAAAATTAATAAAGAGGATGCTATAGTGTGGATTGAAGCTAGAACTCAGTGATCTAAGAAGTATGCATTGGTTTGGCATATGTTTTTTCTTTCTAAGATTAACTAAGTTGAGCATGTCCAAAAGTCATTTGTGCCAACCTCACAGATACGGCAGTATCAAGTATTCATTTCCTTGATACCTTAAGTTAGATTACTTGAGGAAAACAATCAGTATGGTTTTAAAAATAATAAAACACAATAGTTTCAACAGAAGAGCACCATCTAGTTCAGTTCAGTCGTGTCCGACTCTTTGCGACCCCATAGACTGCAGCATGCCAGGCCTCCCTGTCCATCACCAACTCCTGGAGTTTACTCAAACTCATGTCCATCGCGTCGGTGATGCCATCCAACCATCTCATGCTCTGTCGTCCCCTTCTCCTCCTGCCCTCAATCTTTCCCAGCACCAGGGTCTTTTCAAATGAGTCAGCTCTTCGCATCAGGTGGCCAAAGTATTGGAGTTTCAGCTTCAACATCAGTCCTTCCAGTGAACACCCAGGACTGATCTCCTTTAGGATGGACTGGTTGGATCTTCTCAAGAGTCTTCTCCTACACCACAGTTCATAAGTATCAATTCTTCTGCACTCAGCTTTCTTCACAGTCCAACTCTCACATCCATACATGACTACTGGAAAAACCATAGCTTTGACTTAGACGGACCTTTGTTGGCAAAGTAATGTCTCTGCTTTTTAATAAGCTATCTAGGTTAGTCATAATTTTCCTTCCAAGGAGCAAGCATCTTTTAATTTCCTGGCTATAGTCACCATCTGCAGTGATTTTGAAGCCCCCCAAAATAAAGTCTGTCACTGTTTCCCCATCTATTTGCCATGAAGTGATGGGACCGGATGCCATGATCTTCGTTTTCTGAATGTTGAGCTTTAAGCCAACTTTTTCACTCTCCTCTTTCACTTTCATCAAGAGGCTCTTTAGTTCTTACTTTCTGCCATAAGGGTGGTGTCATCTGCATATTTGGGGTTATTGATATTTCTCCTGGCAATTTTGATTCCAGCTTGTGCTTCATCCAGCCCAGCATTTCACATGATGTACGCTGCGTATAAGTTAAATAAGCAGGGTGACAATATACAGCCTTGACGTACTCCTTTTTGGAACCAGTCTGTTGTTCCATGTATAGTTCTAACTGTTGCTTCTTGACCTGTATACAGATTTCTCAGGAGGCAGGTCAGGTGGTCTGGTATTCCCATCTCTTACAGAAATTTCCACAGTTTGTTGTGATCCACACAGTCAAAGGTTTTGGCATAGTCAATAAAGCAGATGTTTGTCTGGAACTTTCTTGCTTTTTTGATGATCCAGCAGATGTTTGCAATTTGATCTCTGGTTCCTCTGCCTTTTCTAAATCCAGCTTGAACATCTGGAATTTCACGGTTCATGTACTGTTGAAGCCTGGCTTGGAGAATTTTCAGCACTACTTTGCTAGCGTGTGAGATGAGTACAATTGTGTGGTAGTTTGAACATTCTTTAGCATTGCCTTTCTTTGGGATTAGAATAAAAACTGACCTTTTCCAGTCCCGTGACCACTGCTGAGTTTTCCAAATTTGCTGGCATACTGAGTTCAGCACTTTCCACAGCATCATCTTTTAGGATTTGAAATAACTCAATTGGAATTCCATCACCTCCACTAGCTTTGTTCATAGTGATGCTTCCTAAGGCCCACTTGACTTCACATTCCAGGATGTCTGCCTCTAGGTGAGTGATCACACCATTGTGATTACCTGGGTCGTGAAGATCTTTTTTGTATACTTCTTCTGTGTATTCTTGCCACCTCTTCTTAATATCATCTGCTTCTGTTAGGTACATACCATTTTTGTCCTTTATTGTGCCCATCTTTGCATGAAAAGTTCCCTTGTTATTTCTAATTTTGTTGAAGAGATCTCTAGTCTTTCCCATTCTATTGTTTTCTTCTATTTCTTTGCATTGATCACTGAGAAAGGCTGTCTTATCTCTCCTGGCTATTCTTTGGAACTCTGCATTCAAATGGGTTTATCTTTCCTTTTCTCCTTTGCCTTTTGCTTCTCTTCTTTTCATAGCTGTTTGCAAGGCCTCCTCAGACAACCATTTTGCCTTTTTCATTTCTTTTTCTTGGGGATGATCTTGATCCCTGCCTCCTGTACAATGTCACGAACCTCCATCCATAGTTCATCAGGCACTCTATCTGTCAGATCTAGTCCCTTAAATCTATTTGTCACTTCCACTGTATAATCGTAAGGGATTTGATTTAGGTCATACCTGAATGGTCTAGTGGTTTTCCCTACTTTCTTCAATATAAGTCTGAATTTGGCAATAAGGAGTTCATGATCTGAGCTACAGTTAGCTCCTGGTCTTGTTTTTGCTGACTGTATAGAGCTTCTCCATCTTTGGCTGCAAAGGATATAATCAGTCTGATTCCCACATTGATCATCTGGTGATGTCCATGTGTAGAGTCTTCTCTTGCATTGTTTATGTGCTATGCACAGTGCATTCTCTTGGCAAAACTCTGTTAGCCTTTGCCCTGCTTCATTCTGTATTCCAAGGCCAAATTTCCCGTTACTCCAGGTTTTTATTGACTTTGTACTTTGTCATTCTAGTCCCCTATGATGAAAAGGACATCGTTTTTTTTTTTTTTTTTTTTGGTGTTAGTTCTAGAAGGTCTTGTAGGTCTTCATAGAACCGTTCAACTTCAGCTTCTTCAGCATTACTGGCTGGGGCAAAGACTTGGATTACTGTGATATTGAATGGTTTGCCTTGGAAACAGAGATCATTCTGTCGTTTTTGAGATTGCATCCAAGTACTGCATTTCAGACTCTTTTGTTGACTATGATGGCTACTCCATTTCTTCTAAGGGATTCTTGCCCACAGTAGTGGATCTAGTGGTCATCTGAGTTAAATTCACCTATTCCAATCCATTTTAGTTCGATGATTCCTAGAATGTCGATGTTCACTCTTGCCATCTCCTGTTTGACCACTTCCAATTTGCCTTGATTCATGGACCTAACATTCCAGGTTCCTATGCAATATTGCCCTTTACAGCACTGGACTTTACTTCCATCACCAGTCACATCCAGAACTGGGTGGTGTTTTTGCTTTGGCTTCGTCTCTTCCTTCTCTCTGGAGTCAGTTCTCCAGTGATTTCCAGTAGCATATTGGGCACCTACCGACATCAGGAAGCTTCCATAAGCCTCTCATCCTTCATCAGAGGGCAGACAGACTGAAAAACTAACCAGTCTGATCACATGGACCATAGCCTTGTCTAACTCAATGAAACTATGAGCTATGCTGTGTAGGGCCACCCAAGATGGACAGGTCATGGTGGAGAGTTCAGACAAAATGTGATCCACTGGAGAAGGATTGACAGCTTACTTTTGTTTAAATCCTATTGCTTCCTCAGAAGGAATACTTTTATTTTTCAATTTCTTCTTGGTGTAGTGAATTCTCATTCAGAGGAAAATCCTGGTTACCTTTTATGCCTAAGCTTTGTTCTTTAGGACCTGATGTTTCTTAAAGATCTTCTGTAGCCTGATCTCCTTCCTTAGTGGCCATTTCAAGATTATTTAAGTCAGTTTTAAGAGAGAGTCCCCACTTCATTGGTAGTCTGTCCAGAATCAGATTTAAGTGATCAGG
Organism: Bubalus bubalis; assembly: GCF_019923935.1. Lineage (NCBI taxonomy): Eukaryota > Metazoa > Chordata > Mammalia > Artiodactyla > Bovidae > Bubalus > Bubalus bubalis. Next base: position 70,499,604 of record NC_059158.1, on the reverse strand, counting down.
AGTACTAGCAGCCTCTGATATGACTGTCAAACATTCTACTGCACTCTCATTGACGGTCTGCACAGACTCGATGCACCAGGTGATTTATCTGGCCACAGCTCATCTGAAGAAATAAGCTCTTCTTGTAAAGAAGAGAGTTCTGATTCCATCAACTTCTTCAGAAAGAGACTCTTGGTACTCCTAGGAGCAGTGCTGGCATGATCATTACCTGTATCACGGATTCTTGAATCTATTTCATCAGTATTACTTTTTGTCATTTTCTTTAAGTGGCAGAAGTCCCTTCCTGATGACTGATCTATCTCCATGAGTAAGGATTCCTTTATTTTGCCATACAAAATTTCTTTGTAGATTACAGATGTACAATTCCATTGGCTACATGATGCCATATTCCTCATGGCCTTTCTTTTGAACCAAGGGGTCTGTTTTATGGGGATCAAACATTATGTTATTTGGTGTAACTAGCAACATACCAGAGAGTTCCAGAAAAACATCTCTTTCTGCTTTATTGATTATGCCAAAGCCTTTGACTGGGTGGATCACAAGAAACTGTGGACAATTCTTAAAGAGATGGGAATATCAGACCACCTGACCTGCCTCTTGAGAAACCTATATGCAGGTCAGGAAGCAACAGTTAGAACTGGACATGGAACAACAGACTGGTTCCAAATAGGAAAAGGAGTACGTCAAGTCTGTATATTGTCACCCTGCTTATTTAACTTCTATGCAGAGTACATCATGAGAAACACTGGGCTGGAAGAAACACAAGCTGGAATCAAGATTGCCGGGAGAAATATCAATAACCTCAGATATGCAAATGACACCACCCTTATGGCACAAGGTGAAGAGGAACTAAAAAGCCTCTTGATGAAAGTGAAAGAGGAGAGTGAAAAAGTTGGCTTAAAGCTCAACATTCAGAAAACTAAGATCATGGCATCTGGTCCTATCACTTCATGGCAAATAGATGGGGAAACAGTGGCAGACTTTATTTTCCTGGGCTCCAAAATCACTGCAGATGGTGACTGCAGCCATGAAATTAAAAGACGCTTACTCCTTGGAAGGAAAGTTATGACCAACCTAGATAGCATATTCAAAAGCAGAGACATTACTTTGCCGACAAAGGTCCATCTAGTCAAGACTATGGTGTTTCCAGTGGTCATGTATGGATGTGAGAGTTGGACTGTGAAGAAAGCTGAGCGCCGAAGAATTGCTGCTTTTGAACTGTGGTGTTGGAGAAGACTCTTGAGAGTCCCTTGGACTGCAAGGAGATCCAACCAGTCCATTCTGAAGGAGATCAGCCCTGGGATTTCTTTGGAGGGAATGATGCTGAAGCTGAAACTCCAGTACTTTGGCCACCTCATGCGAAGAGTTGACTCATTGGAAAAGACTCTGATGCGGGGAGGGATTGGGGGCAGGAGGAGAAGGGGACGACAGAGGATGAGATGGCTGGATGGCATCACTGACTCGATGGATGTGAGTTTGAGTGAACTCGGGAGTTGGTGATGGACAGGGAGGCCTGGCGTGCTGTGATTCATGGGGTCGCAAAGAGTCGGACACGACTGAGCGACTGAACTGAGCAACATACCACTGACTGTGCATTTGCCACTGGTAGTATATCTGCAGTTAATTTTAAGAAATGTCTCAGTAAGTGCTTCTTCCTCTTCAGAAGTGGAAGATTCAACTCATGCAGGTCAAATACCAGTAAAAGCAGTTGAGGGAGTTGCTTCTTTTGAGTGGACTACATCAGGACTAGTAGTCTTACCAAATTCAGCCTCAGATGACAGAGGACTTATGGGGCTTAGAGATGGAGGGTGCTCAGCACTGGAGACTTATTCAGAATTGAGAACATTATAAAACCTGTCCATTAACAACTGCTTGGGAGAATATTTAATTGAACAAGTTTGTTGAGCTTGTATCAAATTTCAGGGCTATACTATTCAAAGAATCCTTTGATTCAACAGTATATTCAATAGTCCCTTTGGGTTTCTGAAAAGACATTCTTCTCTCATCTTTCTTGTCTAGGGTCTTCTTTTGGCCAGTGTCCCAGACAGGAACACAAGTCCACCAGAATGCGTGGTGGGTGGGAGCTGGAGTTTAGGAATTGGAGAGCAATCCCAGAGTGAGGACTACTTTTGACTGCAGAGGGAGATGGCCTGAGGAGACAGGAGGGAGGAGATAATGGTGGGAAATGCTTTTGGAGGAAAGCCAGGCAGCCCCAGAGGCAGAGCGCTGCTGCTGAGTCACATGCAGCGTGTGGAGCCTTCGCTGTAGCCTGCCTGCGCTCTACAACATTTTAAACTAGATGCTCATGCGTGATCCTGCTGACACCTGTTGGGGGTTGCATTCCATAGGCCTGATCACTGTTTGTCTGGAATCCCACAGGTGGGTTTACTTGGATTGACCGGGTGGATGGAATGTTGCCTTCCCATCACTCACATCGCCCTTCTGTGTTGTTTAGGGATGTGGGGCCATAGTTTGAAACATGGCATCAGTGGGTAAGGTTGTAGGATATCTGGTGTATTATGCCTCGGAAGAGTTTTCGGGGCATGTGAAACAAGTGCTGTTTGTGCAGTTTAGCGTAGCATGCCCCACACCTTGGATCCAGTTGTATGCGGGAGTCAGGCTAAAGCATTGGAATAGCCCCCTGGAAGGTGTGTGTGTGTGACTAGTAGAGGTGAAGGGGTGGCAGTTTCACCCCATTTAGATTGTTAATTACCACTGGACCCAGCAGGTTCAGGGGAAATGCATGAGGAGGGTAATAGCCAGCTGGGGGTGTTGATGGCATATCCAGCATTCTTCTAAATGGCCTCCCTGGTAGCTCACAAGCCACTCCAGTGTTCTTGCCTGGAGAATCCATGGACGGAGAAGCCTGGTAGGCTGCAGTCCATGGGGTTGCACAGATCGGACATGACTGAAGCGACTTGGCAGCTGGTAGCTCAGCTGGTAAAGAATCTGCCTGCAATGCAGGAGATCCCAGTTTAATTCCTGGATTGGGAAGATCTGGAGAAGGGATAGGCTACCCCGTCCAGTATTCTTGGGCTTCCTTCGTGATTCAGCTGGTCAAGAATCCCCCTGCAATGTGGGAGACCTGGGTTCCATCCCTGGGTTGGGAAGATCCCCTGGAGAAGGGAAAGGCTACCCGCTCCAGTATTCTGGCCTGGAGAATTCCATGGACTGTATAGTCCTTGGGTTCGCAAAGAATTGGACACGACTCTTTTAAATGTTCCCCTTCAAATACGATTCTCAAATATCAGTAGTAATAAAAGGCCTTCCATAGATCATTTCAAATCCTGGGGTCTACATGGACCTTTAGTAGTGCAATAAGAAGAAAGTTGGTCCAAGGTTCATGAGTTTCTTGGCAGAGCTTTGCTATGGTTTTCTTTAAAGTGTGGTTCATTTTCTCTACCTTCCCTGAAGACTGGGGCAGCCAAGAGGTGTTTACTTTATAGTGTATCCCAAGGCAATGGCACCCCACTCCAGTACTCTTACCTGGAAAATCCCATGGATGGAGGAGCCTGGTAGGCTGCAGTCCATTGGGTGGCTAGGACTCGGATACGACTGAGCGACTTCACTTTATTTTTTCACTTTCATGCATTGGAGAAGGAAATGGCAACCCACTCCAATGTTCTTGCCTGGAGAATCCCAGGGACAGGGGAGCCTGGTGGGCTGCCGTCTATGGGGTTGCACAGAGTCGGACACGCTGAAGCGGCTTAGCAGCAGCAGCAGCAGGGGCCACAGTAAGTCCCTGTGTGATTTGGGCTATAAAAGAGGGCCTCTTACTGTTCTGGAGGGACTTTGGAAGTCCAAATCAAGGGATTATTTCTTTTAAAAGGGACTTATACATTTCCATAGCCTTTTCAGATCAGGTTGAGAAGGCTTCAACTCATCCAGTGAAAAGTATCAGAAGATATTTATATCCTGATTGTGGGGGCATTTAAGTGAAATCTAGCTACCAGTCTCCCCACTAGATAATGTCGCTTGGCATTGGATTGGCCTGAGTAATGATGGGGGTACTGAGTGGGTCTGTGGGTTATTCTGGTCACATAAATCACAGGCAAGCATTACTTGTTTTTCTGTTCGTTTAAGCCCCTTCCCTCAGAAAGCCTTTTGTGTCAAGTCCCATAGTGCTCCCCTCCCATAATGGGTGGCATCATGTAAACTCTTAGTTTCCATTGTAGGGACTCAGGAATTAGAACCTTACCCTCCTTTTTATACCAGCCTGTGCTTCCCTTCTCATAGTCCTGTTTCTCAGCATTTTCTTGTTCTTTTGGAGAATACTGGGGAAGGCTACAGAGTTCAGGGTGATCAATCACTAGGGCCATAACTTGTTCAGTTGAACTGCCTTTTTTGCAATTTGATAAACTTTGCTGTCTCCCTGGCTCACAAGAGATACATTCCTCTGATGGCCCCTACAATGGCTACCTGGGTTGGGAGCTGCACCCCATCTAAATGAGCCAGAATCACATCTTTATGTTTTATAGGAGAATTTCTAGTGGTTAACATTCCTCTTTCTTTCCAAATGGTAGTATGAGCATGTAGCATGTGGAACCCATAGTTAAGAGTCAGTAGAAGCATTTAATTTCTTATCCTTCCCAAATTGCAAAGCTCCCATTAATGAATTAGTTCCACCTCTGTGCTGATGTCTGGGTTGGTGGGGCCTTCACTTCTGTGACTTGATCTAGACTAGCAATGGCATGCCCCACCTTTCAGGTTTCTATAAAACAGTAAACCATTTGACCTCAGGGCTTTCAAGACATTCATCTAGAAGATCAGATCTGCTGGAGCAAGTTTGTTCTATGGTGTTTATACAATGATGCAATAAGTCTCCACTCTCAACTACTGGAAGCAGAGTTGCTGGGTTCAGGGTTTGGCACACTTATAATGTCAAGGGTCTCTGTTAGGAGGGCCTGATATCTTGTTAACCTTCCTCCAGTCAACCAATGATGATCTTTGACTTCCAGCACTGACTGTACCTGATAAAGGGTTAACACATCTAAGTGTTGTCCCAGGGTAAGCGTGGAAGCCTCATTAACCAGCAAGGCTATGGCTGCTATTGCCAACAGGCAGTTTAGTCATTCCAGGGCCACTGTGTCCAGTTGTTTTTAAAAATAAGCCACTGGTCTCTGATGTGGTCCCAGCTTTTGGTCAGGACTCATAGTACTATCCCCGATCTCTTGTGAATGCATAGGGTAAAGGGCTTGTCCAAGTTTGGAAGTCTCAGTGATAATGCTCTGCTCAACACAGTCTTTAGAGTCACTGGTGGTTGCTCTTTCAATGAAGGGATTCCCCTTCTTCTTCCTTTAGAGCCTCACAGAGGACTTTGGCTTTAAGGCCATAATTTGGAATCCAGATGTGACAGAACCCAGTCATCCTGAGAAAGCCTCGGCATTGCCTCTTTGTGGTTGGAGATTGTAATCACCGGTTGTGCTTTTCTGACCTGTGGTCCCAGGGGTCAAAACAGATAGATCCTAAATATTGAACCCATTGCTGTGATATTTGAGCCTTGGTTGATGAGATATATCCCTTTTTGACCAGAAAATTTAAGACCTTAACAGTATTTTGATCTGAATCTTGTTTGGTCTCAGTTCTTATCAATCAATCATCAACATATTGTAGTAGAGTTCCCTTTTCAAGGATCACATTCCTTGCTAATGCATTTCTAAAAATAATGGAGGCTGTCCTGAACACCCTGTGGAAGCACTGTCCATGTATATTGGGTAGCCTCCAGGGTGTCAGGGTCCCTCCATACAAAGACAAAAAGATACTGGGAGTATGGATGGAGGGGAATACAGAAAAATGCATCTTTGAGGTACCAAACAGAGAAATACTGAGCACTCCACAGCATGCGGGTGACAAGGTGTGTGGGTTTGGCATCCGTGGGTGAACAGGGATGACTGCCTCCTTCACTGCTCTAAGTCTTGCACAAACTGACGATGCTGTCCATTAGGCTTCTGAATGGGGAGGATCAGGGTGTTGCAAGGGGATTGCAGGGCCTAATGAGTCTGCATTTTAGAAATTTGGTGGTCGGTGGCTGGAGTCCCCTCAGGGCTTCTGACTTTCAAGGGTATTCTCTCTGGATGTTCCCTCCCAGGCCTTACTCTTATTTCTGTAGAGGGGAACATGTTTTGCCCTGCTTGGCACTGAAGTATCTTAAACTGCTATTATCTACTTGCTCTCTAATTTCTTGGGGGATGTCTTGGAAAATTTTGATGACTAGCAGGTGGGTCATCTGGGGCTACCAATAGATGCATTCTCTGTTTGAATTCTCTGCCTCTTTGGACTTCACCCTGTCCTAAGAATATACTAGCTCCTAACTTATTTAGCAAATCTCTCCCAAGGAAGGCATTCTGGCATATACAAAAAGGAGTGAGTAATATTAATGGACCCAATTTCGTAGGCAAGGGGAGACATAAATTACGAGGAACTAGGGCCCATCAAGTTGCCCCTGGGGCATCCCATAGGAGGGCGTTCAGGACGTTCCCCTTCCAGTGACCTCCTTCTGACAAAAGGTACCCTGATCCGGGCCCAGGAAGCTTCTTGGCAGCCTGTCCAGCCTTCTCAGCCCTCTGGGGTCCCCTCAAGGTGGTGGGTGAGTCAGAGCAGCCAAAAGCTCTGTTTTCTTTATTAACCTCTTATCTTTATTGGTCTTCTCTGTTAAGTCTTGGTTGTTATAGACCTTGAAGACCTCCTTTATCAAGGTTGACAATGAGGTTTGGGGCCCAGCCTTGAGCTTTCATATTTTTCTCCTAATGTCAGGAGTTGTTGTTGCTGTTCAGTCGCTTGGTCGTGTCTGAATCTTTGCACCGCATGGACTGCAGCATGCCAGGCTTCCCTGTCCATCACCAGCTCCCAGAGTTTACTCAAACTCATGTCCGTTGAGTCAGTGATGCCATCCAACCATCTCATCCTCTGTTGTCCCCTTCTCCTCATGCCTTCAATCTTTCCCAGCATCAGGGTCTTTTCCAATGAGTTGGCCCTTCTAATCAAGTGGCCAAAGTATTGGAGCTTCAGCTTCAGTCCTTCCAATGAATATTCAGTATTGATTTCCTTTAGGACTGACTGGTTTGATCTCCTTGCTGTCCAAGGGACTCTCAAGAGCCTTCTCCAACACCACAGTTAAAAAGCATCAATTCTTTGGCACTCAGCCTTCTTTATGGTCCAGCTCTCACATCCATACAGGACTATTGGATAAACCATAGCTTTGACTAGATGGACCTTTGTCAGCAAAGTAATGTCTCTGCTTTTTACGTTTGTCATAAATTTTCTTCCAAGGAGCGAGCATCCTTTAATTTCATGGCTGCAGTCACCATCTGCAGTGATTTTGGAGCCCAAGAAAATAAAGCCTGTCATTGTTTGTTTTTTCCCCATCTATTTGCCATGAAGTCATGGGACCAGATGCCATGATCTTTATTTTTTGTATGTTGAGTTTTAAGCCAGCTTTTTCACTCTCCTTTCACTTTCATCAAGAGGCTCTTTAGTTCCTCTTCACTTTCTGCTGTAAGGGTGGTGTCATCTACATATCTGAGGTTATTGATATTTCTCCCGGCAATCTTGATTCCAGTTTGTGCTTCATTGAGCCCTGCATTTCACGTGATGTACTCTGCATATAAGTTAAATAAGTAGGGTGACAATATACAGCCTTGACATACTCCTTTCCCAATTTGGAACCAGTCCTTTGTTCCATGTCCAGTTCTAACTGTTACTTCTTGACCTGCATACAGGTTTCTCAGGAGGCAGGTAAGATGGTCTGGTATTCCCATCTCTTTTAGAATTTTCCATAGTTTGTTATGATCCACACAGTCAAAGGCTTTAGCGTAGTCAATAAAGCAGAAATAGATGTTTTTCTGAAATTCTCTTGCTTTTTCTATGTTCCAATGAATGTTGGCAATTTGATCTCTGGTTCCTCTGCCTTTCCTAACTCCAGCTTGTACATCAGGAAGTTCTCAGTTCACATACTGTTGACACCTGGCCTGGAGAATTTAGAGCATTACTTTGCTAGCATGTGGGATGAGTGCAATTGTGCAGTAGTTTGAGTATTCTTTGGCATTGTCTTTGGGATTGAATGAAAACCGACCTTTTGATTGAATGAAAACTCAGCCACTGCTGAGTTTTCCAAATTTGCTGGCATATTGAGTGTAGCACTTTCACAGCATCATCTTTTAGGATTTGAAATAGCTCAGCTGGAATTCCATCACATCCACTAGCTTTGCTTGTAGTGATTTTTCCTAAGGCCCACTTGACTTTGCACTCCAGGATGTCTGGCTCTAGGTGAGTGATTACACCATTGTGGTTATCTGGGTGGTTAAGAATCTTATTTGTATAGTTCCTTGTGTATTCTTGCCACCTCTTCTTAATATCTTCTGCTTCTGTTAGGTCCATACCATTTCTGTCCTTTATTGTGTCCATCTTTGCATGAAATGTTCCCTTGGTATCTCTAATATTCTTTAAGAGATCTCTAGTCTTTCCCATTCTATTGTTTTCCTCTATTTTTTTTTTTTTTTGCATTGTTCACTTAGAAAGGCTTTCTTATCTCTCTCTGCTATTCTTTGGAACTCTGCATTCAGATGGATATATCTTTCCTTTACTCCGTTGCCTTTCATGTCTCTTTTTTTTAGCTATTTGTAAGGACTCCTTAGACAACCATTTGATAAGAAGCATGGCCAGTAGTGTCTCCCTTCTGAGGACTGAGGGTGTATATTCATGTACTAGCTGGCTCAGGAAGATTGCAGCTTTCTATCTTTCTTTGTAACCTCTTAGAACTTACCTAGTTTACAGGCTTTACCATACACTTTTTCATTCCTTCCGATAGACAAATAACATGTCTCATCCTAGCGTGGCCTACTTGATGTTCATAGCCCCAGCGTGGGTCATGTTCTGGGACTGCATCCTCATTCCCCTGATAAATTTGCTGATGCGGGTTGGTGGCCAGTAGGCCATCTGCCTGTTCCCTGGTGTTTCTCAGTATATACTCAGCTTGCAACAGTGGGCCTGAATGACTGTGATGTTCTGCCAGGTGAGAGTGTGTCAACCCCAGCCTGACAAATTTGCTCCTAAACTTGTCAGGGTTCTCTGAGAACCTGCCAAATCTCTGCTTACAGATTCCCAAGTCTCCCACTGAGAAGGGGACGCACATTCTAGCTGCTTCCTGAAGGGGGTAAAGGCTTTGTGGGACAAAAGTGGGGGTTAACTTTGAACCTGATCAGAGCTCCGCTGGGAAAAGCACTGGGGCACTGATTTGGGGGTTTTGATTTGTCAGGGTGGTGAGGTGGGACTCCAGGAGCTGAAGGAGGTGGTGAAGGGGAAGAAAAAGGACCTCAAGAAGCAGGCTCAGTGTGCCGATGATTAATTAAGAGACTGGAAGACGGGGGGGTCTGTGAGAAGGTCTGGCTCCCAATCTTTGGGAACAACATAGGCATAGAGGCTCCACACACGATAAAAATCCCTCAGGCCTGAGTCTCGATAAAGTATAAAGGCCTGCACACACGGGACCTTTCTGCATTTTGGGGACTGCTTACAAAAATAGATCCAGTAGTAAAATGGTGTTTAAGAGATCCAATTGATCATTGGAGCTGGGTGATGGATACATAGGAGTTCATTATACTATTCTTTTTAAAAGATTTTTTTTTCTGTTGAAATATAGTTGATTTGTAGCATTGCATTGATTTCTGCTGTGCAGCAGGGTGGCTGAGTTGTACATGTATATATATTCTTTTTTGTATTCTTTTCCACTGTTGTTTTTCACAGAATATAGAGTGTGGCTCCTTGGGCTGCACAACGGGGCCTTGTTGTTTATACTTGTTTCATTGTACTATTCTGTTTATTTGTATACATTTGAATTTTTCCACGACAAAAGTGCTTTCCTTAAAAAAGCAAGCTGTGAGAGATGTACAATGTGGTATCATTTATATCAAGCTTGAAAACATAAACAGAAAAATAGACTGTTTATAGATTTATACTTTTGTGGTAAATGCTTAAAAAAAAACAAACACATGGAAATCATAACAGCTGATTTGACCTTAGTGGTTACTATTGGATGGCAAGAAAAGAAGGATTCAAAAGCCTTTATAATATTCTGTGTATTTATTGGGGCTTCCCAGGTGGTTCAGTGGTAAAGAATCTGCCTGCAATGTATCAGACACGGGTTTGATCCCTGTATTTTGGGAAGCTACCCTGGAGAATGAAATGGCAAACTATTTCAGTATCCTTGCCTGGGAAATCCCATGGACAGAGGAGCCTGGCCGGCTACAGTCCATGGGGTCAGAAAAGAGTTGGACACAACTGAGCTACTCAACAACAACATTTTTAAGTTATTCTCTGTTTAAAAAGAACCAAAACAACACAGTTAAGGGATCCATTCTGTGACCACTTCTCCTGGTCACCCAGTGCATATTGGCACCAGGCTGCACTGTAAAAGAAAATCAGTTTATTTCTTTTTAAACTGTGTTATTTAAACTGTCTCCAGTTGTTAAGAATGCAGAGATACCCTGGGCATTTCTCATATTTACATTAATCTGAAGTGTACACTGGCGAGTTTCTTTTATATTTCTGAGAATGTATATAAGTGCTCAGTTTCCTTTAAGCCAATTAAAAACAGCTCATTTACAAGTTAATTTTTACATACAGACAGAACCAGAGATCCAATAGCTTTCCCATCAGAGTTTAAAAGTCCTCTTTTTTCCTCCGTCTGGGGGACCTTAGGTAGATCAGATAGTTCCTAGAGCCAGGCAGAACAGTTAACATTGGAGGCAGGGGGGAGAAAGGCAAGCTACTTTTCTTTTCCCCCGGTGGTGGTCTTTAAAGTCCTACTAAGCACCCTGAGCCTGGAGTCTCAGGCCCTGTGGGCTGTTTTTGCATTTCAAGGCCTAAGTGCTCCACCAGGTCCGCAATGTTTGCAGAAACTCGCAGATCAGTTGGACAGACAAAAAGATATAAAACAAAGCTCCTTTTAAAAACACGGACAATGACGGAAACTTAAAGACACAAAGAGTCTTCAGGATGAAGGGCACAGGAGTGTAGGGCTGAGGACCAAGGGAGAGGCAAAGGGAGAGGGACAGAAGAGACTGAAAGAGACAGAAAGAGATTGCCGTTTCAACCTGCCCCCTGCAGGCGTCTATTCAGGCACCAACCCACCTGCTTCTAGAAAGGGCCGGTGATGGAGGGAGCACCCTGTCCACTGCCCACCGGGGTGATCAAGCCTGGAAACCAGCCAGTTGTGCATCATTTCTGGGTCCCCAACCCACAGATGGGACTTCTACCCATGCGTCCACCAGTATATAGAAATCTGCCATTTCAGCCTGTTCCCAGTGGGACATCTCTTGGCAGCAGGAAAATAAAGGTGAGAATATTGTGAGGCATTCAGACTTCCAGCCACTACATGATATTAGGTTTGAATCTCCTTCGCTCTTGTAAATCTCCAGTAAAGGAGAGCCTACTGGACCAGGGTCTGTCTGCACGGTGTGAGGCAGGCCTCTCCCACCTGTTTGTCACTGGTCAAGGGGAGCTGTTGCTGGCCAGAGGGTCTCACAAACCAAGAGGAGTGATGCAGCAGCCGCCCGATGTCCACTCTCTGGGAAGGATGGGGCAGAAGTAAGAGGACAGAGAGGGGAGAAGTAGAGAGGTTTCAGGAGAGAGAAAGGGACAAAGGTAGGGGGGAGAGTGTTGCCTGAATGAGGGTCTGGGAGCACCAGCGGCCAGGAAGGCAGACTTATCAGACGTGGTGACACTGAAATGAGGTCCAGGCGAGCGCTCGTCACCCAGGGGGAAGCCGCATTCGGTGCTCCCTGGCGGTGCCCAGATCCTCTTCTGGGATGGGGACAGCTGTCCCTTCATTGTGTCCCCAAAAAGCATGTTACTGACCACAGTTCGTGGCCTCCTTAGTCAATAGAAATTGATAAGAGGCTAGACAGGAAATTCCAGCAAGACTTTATTGGGGCCCCTGCTGCAACAGGAAGGAGCGGAAACAAATGACGGTTTCCCTTGCCTGCTTCCTGGAGGGCAGCAGGGGTGAGCTGGTTCCTTATATGGAGTGAGGGTAGCAGTGGGTCCAGGGGTGGCTTAGGTGGTCTGCCCACCTACCTGATGGTGCTGTGTGGGTTTTTGGTCTTTTCTGTATCTTGTTCATAATTTGCCCCAACTGCACATGCATGCAGTTGTTTTTAGTCCTTTGTAGTTTCTCTGTATTTTGTTACATGAGGAGACATTTGTCCAGGTGCAGGCACTACAGCAAAGGGTCCCAGGTCCCAGCCTGTCTCAAGAATAGGTATTAAGTTGTTTGATGGTGTTGTGGGTGCTGTCAGTACTGCCCAGAACCAGGTTATGAGTATCCGCCCCAGTTTCGTGAGCATCGGCTGTTGAGCTGCCCTAGTCTGCAGAGAGCCATCTGGCCAAGGGGTGCCCCTCACCCCGGAGATTATTTCCCTCACCCATCCCCACCCCCACAAGCTCACAGCATGTAGCCACCGATGAGGGGATCCAGATGGTCTGCATCCCTGTTCCCAGGTGGAACCAACTATGGTACTTATGGAATGGGGCTGAAGCTCCTGCCGAGACCACATTCTTGCTTATCTTTCTTCCCCTGCTCTGCTCCCCTCACTTCCTTCTTTCTGAGAGCAGTCCCTCAAACAGCTAGAGTCTGCTTTTGGGAAATCTGACTTAAAGAATTTGTTGCAGTTGTTTTTGTCTAGTTGCTAAGTCGTGTCTGACTCTTGTGACCGCATGGACTGTATGTAGCCCACCAGGCTCCTCTGTCCATGGATTTCCCAGGCAAGAATACTGCAGCAGGTTGCCATTCCCTTCTCCAGGGGATCTTCCTGACCCAGGGATTGAATCCGAGTCTCCTGGATTGGCAGGAGAATTCTTTTGCGGCTGAGGCACCAAGGAAGCCTTAAGAAAGAATATTTGCTGAATAAACTAATGCAGACCCAAGATCTTCTTTGGGGAGTAGGAATTGACTGTGCATTTGCTTCAACTTTGGCCGCTTATATTTACATTTAGGAGGTAATTTGGGCAAAGAATCAACTGTATAGGTTTACAATTAGGATTATCTAATTGAGATGGATAAATACAGATTTTTCTGGTGCTAGGTATTTTATTATTAAGCATAGATCAGTTGTTTTGAAAAGCATGGTAGGACCATATGATTTAAAACAAGTTCTTAAAAAAAAAAAGAGTGCTTCAGCTTTGAAGACTGATTTGCTCTGTCTCAGCTTGGAGCTACCGTAGTCAGTAATGGATTCAGTTGCACAGCTGATCATTTCCCCTGAAGTGGTCATTTTCTCTTCTGTATGTTTCTTAAGGGACAGGGTCTATCTCATCTTGCTCATCTTTGCACAAAATATTGTGAATTTTTGATGTTCCCGTACCTTTGGATTTAGTTGAATCAGTCCCTCTAAAAATATTTTTCTTGATAATATGTTTAGAAGATTTCTTATTTTGGGGGATTTTTGTTAACTTCTGGGGATAAATTTATCCATGAGAATCATATCTGTGCTTTTAAAAAATCGTTGAGTACATTCAACATGATAATTTAAATATTTGCTGTAGAGAACTTGAGTTGCTTTTTCTTCTCTATGATCATTTCTGTGATTTTCAAAGGCACATACCGCCCCAACCACAGAATTTCACAGAAAACAACCAGCCACACATTTTGAGGTGCAGATAGCTTGCTTTATTTTGTTGTTACTATCTCAAGGAGGTCCAACAATTATAACTAACAATTGAATTTAAACGTGCATGAAAAGAACTACATCAAATTGATATTTTGGGCAGTTAGTAATATTTTGTTGTTTTTAAATTTAACGACAGCTTTATTTTGTTCTTTATTTTTTGCTGTGGCTCATTGCTTAGTTGCCCCAGTTTCTGGTTTAAATTTAGAACTACCACACGAAGGCGTTGGCTGCACCCCTGAACCTCCAAGAGTTGACACTGCTCTGGCATAGGAATGCATGAATAACTTGGTTAACTGAGGGGATGGCCAGGTGATGTTACTTTTCCAAGCTACCCAGGCACTCTCTATGGTCAGAGACAGTGTGAAATGAGCGAACAAAGTGTTGGCCGTTACACTTTGTTCTGGTAATATTTAAGTCATGATAATTTTGAGTGTGACATCATCAGAGAAAACGTAAGACGTTAAAGTGTTGCTTACAGGAGGGTAAATGCAAACATCACCAATGCCTTACATTTCTGATTCCATAAGTATCAGTGCATATCGGGTGATGTGCACAGCATTTTTCGGTGGATAGGACATCTTCAATGGGGAATTCCTCGACCCACTGAGGCATACTTAGACATCAACATTATGTTGAGGCACAAAGATTGATTAAGTGTTGAGCAGGGTATTCGTTCCATAAGAAACTTTCTCCTACCAACCGTTAGTTTCAATAGTTACAGTGTAAAATGTCATAAAATAAATGGTACAAAACTTTATAACCGTTAATTCGGCTATATACAGTATGTACATGTCACTAGAAAATGTGTAATCTTCTTAGGTCAACAATTATGAAAAGACTGAAATGTATTATTTTTGAACTTCGACTCATTTAAGTTGATACAAAACTACTCTTTTTTTTAAGTATTTACAGATCAGAAAGATAGAAAGATTAGTCCATGTGAATCATTTGGGAAAGGTTAAGAATGAGTCTGAGTGTGAGAGCACAGGCCCTCTTAAATGGATCGAATATTTATATTCACAGTAGCAGAGTCAGATCCAAATTCATTCCCTAAACTCAGGGTATACAGTCCACCATCTTGTTTCCGTACGTCCATGATGATCAGAGTCGTCAGGTCATCTGTGTTTTCAATATGGAATCGCCCTTGCTGTTCTTGATCGTGAATTGTTCTTCCACCACGAGACCACATTATTTCTGGGGTAGGCTCACCCGTAAAAGCGCAGGCTACTGTTAAAACTTTTCCTTCATCAATGCTGATGTCAGAGGGAAGAGCTTCAATTTTAGGTGGAATTCCTTTATGGAACAACAACAACAAACTTTTAGAATCACTGAAAAGAAATAAAAACTTGCATTCTACTGAATCGTGTGTACTAAAGATTCTACCATGCTACTAGGCTTGTCTACCTCTACCAATAATTGGATTGCTCACCTCTTAGGCCTGCTTTAAGCATTCTACTAGTTGAACTTTCCAGTTGTTTCATACTAGATTTTCCCATAAAACTGCTGGAACTCATTTCTACAAAGGACTCTTGCATGGAGGACATGCTTTGGGCAGACATGCTTGCAAATTTCATTTCAGTCATGCTGCTAGCGCTGCTGCTGCTGAAACTGCTGAAGGAGGCCTCCTGCTTAGAGGCAGACATTTGGACTGACTGAGACGAGAAGCTTCCTTGCAAGCTCGTGTCACCACTTGTCCTCAATACTACCTCTCTGGGAGGTTCTTCAACTAGAGCTGTGGAGCACAGCAGATACACAGTGAACATCAGTGACATCTGGTTAATTTGTGACATCTGACATTGACTTGCAGAAATGGAAACTTAGACACGCACACACAGAAACATAACCCAAACAATCTGCTGTGAAAGCATAAGCAAATACATACATACAGTTGTCAAGAGCTAGCCCAGTGTCTCCCAGAAACGAATCCTTATATTTCTATTATTACATTTCATGCAGGTGCTAGAATCACTAGGAAAAAAATGATTAATCATATAGAAAACAATTTTTATACTGTGCATTCTGAAAATACATGTAACAGGACAGCTGGTAGCTTTGCTTTGAAAGTTAATGTATCCATATTTCTATCTAGCTGTAAAGAAACATTGGCTGTTAAGAATGAATTCACACAGGAAGCCTGTCTCTTACACATGGTATTTAAAGAGGCTCCTGAGAGTTTGCTGTGCTCAGAAAGACAAAAGCAAAAAACAAAACCATACGATGGCCTTAAGCAAGTAAGTAAAGTGGTAAAGATATACTTACGAAGGACTGTTAAGGAAGCAGTAGCTGAACACTGGCCACGGAAATTTTTGGCCTTAATTGTATACTTCCCACTGTCACTTACTGATGCATTTCGGATTTCAAGAGAATATACATTTCTGGAGCGACTTACACTGATATTTGAAGAAATAGAAATCTAAAAAGAAGAGAAAAAAATAAGTGTTTCTTTGAGCTCTTCAGGAGTAAAGTATTGAAAGTTCTCTTCAGTAACATTCATAATTAAACTTACTGGCAGGTTGTTTTTAAACCATTCGATTTCAGGCGATGGCTCACCACTGATTTCACAAGAAAAGAGAACATTTTGTCCTTCATTAACATTTTGAGATCTGGGCTGTGAGATGAAGGCTGGAGCATCTGAGAGTTCTTTGCTTAGGGTCAGATCATACTGACACTTAATGATGCCTTGGCTGGTTTTGCCGATGCAGGTGAGGATCCCTTCGTCTTTGGGACCAGCCTGTCTGATGGTCAGGGTCTGGTCGCTGCCTGAGATGCCGTATCTATACTCATCAGAATTGCTGAGCTCCACCCCATTCAGTACCCATTTCACATCAGTGGCACCAGCAATGTTGGCTTTCAAAGTCACTTTCTGACCAGCAGTTATACTCATCTGAGTGGAAAATGCTTTGATCTCAGCATGAGTTCGGATTTCTTCCGATGCCTGTGATGTTTTAGTGATTTCCTCATGGACAACAGATTTTTCCAGGGAGGTGGCTTCTGATTTCTTGACTTTTTCGGAAATCAGAACTGTGGAAGCTTCCTCCTTGAGGGCTAGCTTTTCGTGAGATTTTACCTCTGACCTCTTGATTTCTTCAGAAATGAGGGCTTTCTTGGAAATTTCCTCTTGGACAGATGCCTTCTTCTGGGACGTAATTTCGGAGGTCTTTTGTGCAGATACTTTCTGTATCTCAGTGTCTTCTACAACTGAAAAAGAAAGCTCCATAAAGCAAATTGAATGGAAAAGCGGTCCTACCCTTTTGTCTTGTGGATTCTGCAAGTAACACACATAGAAAAAATACTGACTTATGCATGCAGTGTAGGTAATACTTGATACTTTCTCAGCCCCGATCTTGGAAAGTTGTCATGCGTGACTTTCGAGATCAGTGTAATGATTATTTAAACTAAACTAAATTGAAGAATGAATTCTGTGGCTTAAGGGGAAAAAGTTTTGAAAGGAATAGTTAAAGGATCTAGGAGATGGATGGATTTAGGAGATTTTGATTGATTAAAACAATTTAATTATGTTTTAGAAGATTCAGATGAAGGCAAACTCATTTTAATCGGGAGAACTGATACAGCTTTGGACTGTATCATTAACTTTCCACTGCTTTGGAAAATTAGCAAGAGCGAAGTTTTAGGGAAGAAGTACCATTTGGTATATTCACCTGACTATTCATTCTTAAACATTACAGGGAGCAGGAATCTTACATAATATCTGGGACTCTTATATAACACTGCATACGATTATGCACTTAAATGTAAATTATATCCTAACTTCAAATATGTATATTTGTACATTTGTGTACAAATGGTATTCTGCAACTTGTAAAACAGTTTTTATTTTAATACTTTGTGTGTGTGTAAGCAAGCATGTTTAGAAATGTCTCCTTAATATAGTTTTCTGAAAACTGTTGGTAAGAATAAAAGCCAACTTACCTTTTATTGTTAATTTGCAGCTAGAGGACACAGATCCAGCTGAGTTTGTTATTGTACAAGTATAAAGTCCACTGTCAGAAGTATCAGTCTTATGAATTTCTAGGAAGAATGCTCCTTTGTCTTCAGAGAGTTTGTATTTACCTCCTTGTGATATAGCCTGTGGAATGCAAGTGATTTGAATTTTAAAAAGTTGAGTTACTCTAACTTTCTTTGGGAGTTGGGAAAAAAGGAACAGGGTTAATTTTCTTTGTTTTTTTTTTTTTTTTTTTTTTTAAGAAAATAAGGTAATTTAAGAACCAGTTACCTTTCCATCCTTTGTCCAAATGACAGTCGGCTGGGGTTCTCCAGTAACTTTAACTGCAAATTTAGCAACACCGTCTGAAGAAACAGTGGTATCCTGCAGACCAGTAACAATTACTGGTTTTGTGGAAATTGGCGCAGGAGCTTTGGGTTCAGTTTTCTTGCTTTCTGTTGGCTCAGCAGTTTTTGGAGCTGCTTTCTTGGTTTCTGTTGGCTCAGCAGTTTTTGGAGCCGCTTTCTTGGTTTCTGTTGGCTCAGCAGTTTTTGGAGCTGCTTTCTTGGTTTCTGATATGCTTGACACCTGCTCATGGATACTCTTAAAGGCTTGTCCCACAAATTGGAAGTTAGTTTTGGAAGTCCCACCTTCACCAGAAACCTCACAGATGTATTCTCCACGATCAGATTCGGTGAGGTTGAGGATTTTGAGCTCACAGGCGCCATCTGCAGAATAGTGAAACTGGAAATGCCCATTTTCCTTCAGTTTCCTGCCGTCTTTGTACCAGGTGACCTCTTTTGCACATAATGCACTACTTTCAACCACACAGGTCAGCTTGGCTATGTCTTTAGAGGCTTCTGCCTTCAAGGACTGAATTATCTTAGGTGGGGCAGCGACTGGCAACTGCTGAACCTTCTCTGTTGGTGTGGGTTTTGTCTCTGTGGGCGGTACGGCTTTGGGGTGAGGAGTCACTGGTTCTGGGGATTTCACTTGTTTTGGAGACTTGGCTCCTTCTGGGGATTTTACCCGAGGCTCCGGGGATTTGACTCTCGGTGGTGATGTCACAGCCTTTTCAGTAACCCTGGCCTTCTGAACAGTCAGAGTAAACTGCGCCTCTTGCCTCCCGTCGCTGTTCTCGACCACCACACTGTAGTTGCCCTCATCTGAAGCCTGGACTGAAGAGATCTCAAAAGTTGACTTGTACTTTGAGGTGGTCACTTGGTGGCGGGCAGAAGTGCTTATGACTCGTCCCCCACGCAGCCATGTCACTGTTGGTACCGGCTCACCATCTGTATCGCAAGAGAACCTTGCAGACTCACCTTCATAGACGGTTATGGACCTTGGCTTTGTGAGAATTCTTGCTGCCAAGGTCGTCTTGATCTTTCTGTGTGTGGATTTTTCTTCTAGCGACTTTTCTTCGATTGCAGCACTTTTCATTTCTGCGGACGCATGGTGTTCATAGGAGGAGAGACTTTCCCGCGTCTCTGTCATCAATGATTTCATTTCCCTGATGGAAGAGGAAGCTTCCATCTCAGATGTTTTCTTAAAGGACGAAACTGCATAGGCCTCTGTTCTTGTCAGCTCAGGGAAGACAGATCGGGGAACCTGTTCGTCTCTGCGCTGGGAAGCATAGGTAGTGTAATCCCCTCCTGTGACGTCCAAGGTCGCATAGTCGGAAGCCTCACCTTTGTAGTTGGTGCACACAGCACGGTATGTTCCACTGTCATCGATATGACAGTCCAGAATGTCTAGGGTCAGGACCCCACTGGTGTTGGTGTAATGAATCTTACTGCTCTCTTGGAGTTCTACACCATTGTGGTACCATTTGACCTCAGCAGTTGGCTTTGACTGAACGTTTAAGATAAAACGTGTATTTTGGCCGCAGGGAACCCGGTGGGAACGCATCCTCAGCGTGATTCGAGGCGCGTGGTCCAGTGTAAAAGGCTGCTGACTCAAAACCTCATACTTCCTTTCCGATGTCTTTTGAGTCTTTAGAGCGGCTTTCATGGACTCATACCTGGAAAAGATATCAAATCTTGCCGACCTCTCAAATCTTGACAGTGATCGCTCACTAGACACAGGGCTGGGGGAACGTGGACGAGTCCTCTCTGGGGTAGGAGACCTTCTTTCTACATCTTCTTCTTCTTCTTCTTCATCTTCATATTCCTCAGCTGGCCGTGGCCGCGGCCGGATCAGCTCAGATACGGGCCTCATCAACTCGATGTAGGTGGGAGACAGTGAGCGCCGGCGTCTCAGCAGCCTGGACACCGAGGAGGACGTCTCTCTCTGCGCGTGTTTGGAGATCTCATATTCTTCCTCGATTTCCGTTATTTCCGTCACTTCTCTCTGGCGTCTTGATTTCTTTCTAGACTTTGCTTCCTTTGCCAGGTGGTCCAGCTCACTCTTGTATTCCGAGAGGCGCTGGGTGGTGGTGACGGGCCGCAGCAGCTCGTGGTCCTCTCTCTCAGCCATGATTCTCTGCCGCTGATGGGCCTGCCTGTGCGAGGCGCGGGCGTGCCGCTCCCGTAGCTCTGCGTATCTTGTGCTGGTCTCTTCCTTGGTTGGGATGTGATAGGTTGAGTATCTGAAGTCTCTTCTTGCTTCCTCCACCTTGACATGAGCTTGTGGGGAAGAATAACGCAGACTCGAAAGCTCAAAACGGGGAGGGCTCCGGCTCGGGGGTGAGGCTGAAAAACCCAGTTCCAGCTCTTCTTCAAGACGCAGCCTCTCTTCCTCTGTTCTCTTCATCGCCAAGTAGTCGTCAATGGGCAGGAGTAATTCTTCGTCGGAGATGTCACCAAGAGAACGTCTCCTGGGTCTGTAATAATAGTAGTAATCGGGAGAAGGTGTGCGCCGGCGGGCTGGTCTCACCATTTCAAGGTCATCTTGGGACAGTTTGGGAATCCGCCACTTAGGTCTGTATTGATCGGTGATGCGCGGGAGAGGCATCACGTAGAACTGCTCCCATCTTGAAAGGCGGATGCGCTTGGGCCTCTTCTGAACAATTCTGTCAATCTTCCCAGGCATTTCAAACTGATCCCGTATCTTCTTATACCACTTCATGTCAGACATGGGCACGAACTGCTTAATGTGTTGGTCTTCTTCTATGGTGGTCTGTTTGTACTTGCGTGGCTCCGGTACTTCGTAAGGCATGCGGAGTTTCCTCTCCTCCTTCTTTTCTTCTGTCTCAAGCCGGTATTCCCCTTTCACGGTCTTGGTGCTAACGGCTGGTTTGTAGAGGATGGCAGCTTCTCTCAGCGCCTCCTGGGCGACCTGCGTCAGCGGCACCGCCTCAGTGCCAGAAAGAATTTCAGCCATTCTCAGGGTCTTGTCAATCTGCCTCTGCACATGTCGTTCGTGCTCCTCTTTTGTCTTGAATTCCTGTTTGACATACCTCAGGCGTTCCACTTGTAGGTGGGCCTGGCAGCTGCTGGATCCAGCTGTATTTGTGGCTGTGACCCTGTAATAACCAGTGTCTTCCGGCAAAGTATCCCTGATGTGAAGAGCATAATAATCCAAGCCTTCGTGGATAATTTCAATGTTAGGCCCAAGGGACAGTGGCCGACCATCTTTCTCCCATTTTAACGTTGGTGGGGGGATGCCAGACACTCTGATCTCAAAGCAGACACTTTGGCCTTCTTGGCATTCTGCGTTTGCCAGTAGCCGTTTGAACATGGGTCTGAGGGTCGTATCTGATGGAGGTGGATGTGGAGTTACAGTTAGCTTTGCTTTGCAGCTGTCCTCACCGTATTTGTTCCTTGCCACAACGGTATATTCGGCATCATCATCCATAGTTACGCTGTTGATTGTTAATTGGTAAAGACCTTTGTCCGACTCAAATATGTACTTCCTGTCATCATCACCTGGTTTGATTTTCTGACCTGATTTGTACCACGTTACTCGAGGCTCTGGGTGGACAGTTATGGTTACACCAAACCGGACATTTTCACCCACATAAGCTGTCTTGTTATAGAGAGGCAGGGTGAATTCAGGTGGTCTTTCCAGGAGTCTCATGGCATCTGTTCTGCGCTTAATTTTCTTCACAGTTCTACGGCAATAATAGTCGTAAACTTCTCTCACACCTTTGACAAAGAGCTCTGCATAAGAACTGTCTTCACCATAGTCATTGACTACTTTGCATCTGTAGGTACCATCATCGAATTTGGTGATGTCTTTGACATACATGGTGGCCACTCCATCTTCATATGTGATTTCATATTTCTCACTGTTCTCCAGCTGTCTGACACCGAAGTACCAAGTCACCTGGGTCGACTGATCGTAATTTTCAATTCTGCATACATATTTGACATAGCCTCCTTCTTCTCCAACTGCATGCATTATCTGCCCAGAAATGGGGCCAATTTCAATGGATGCCACTTTAACTTTAGCAATGCTCACTCCCTTCTGAGAGCGAATTGCACCACCACAGGAGATCCGGGCTGCAGACACAACCATGTTGAGGTCTTTCTTGACTAGGGTGTGGTAATAGCGTCGGTGTTTCAATGTCCTGATCACTTTAGTACTGACTCGTTCTATCTTCTGCTTCAGCCACGGGTGCTGAAGGGCCTCAGATGCTGTCATGCGAGATTTTCTCTCTTTCACTAATAGCCGGTCAACAAAGTCCATGGCTTCGAGGCTGATCTCTTGGAATGCTTCTTCATCAAAGGTGTATTCAGCATTCATGATGTTCTCAATGATCTGCTGGTTAGTTTCAGCCAGGAATGGATTGATACCACTCAACAGCACGTACACCAGTGTTCCAAGAGACCACATGTCTGTGGCTGTGCTGACAACATCATGCTGGTGGACCTCAGGTGCATAGTATTCAGGGGCAGTGAACTGAAGCCTAAAGTTGTCCCCTGGCTTCAGCTGACGGGCTTGACCAAATTCTATGATTTTAATGGTGGAGCTCCTCCTTGTTTGGTAAATGATGTTGTCTGGTCTAATGTCAAAGTGTCCAATATTATGGCTGTGTAAGAACTCAAGTGCTTCGCACACCTGGCGAACATAGCTTACGATTTCTCTCTCATTAAGTTCAAAAGCACTTGTGTTAATGCGCTCAAATATGTCAAGTCCTGATAGGAACTCAAAGATCATAACTAATTCTTCCATGCTTTCAAATGATTCATGGAGGTATAACATGTTTCGGTGCCTAGCTATATTTAGAATGGAAATTTCTTTCTTTACCAAAACTTGATCAGTCCCTTTGACCTTCACAAATTTGGCCATGTATGTCTTCTTTGAGGATGTTTCAACACAACGGTGGACAATTCCAAACTGACCACGCCCAAGATCTTCAGCAATCATATATTTCTCATAAAGCTCCTTGGTTGAAGAGTGAGAAGCTTTGGTCATAGAAACTTCCCTGGTTTCGTCTACCTCTTCATCATAGTTCATAGCCCTGGTCTTGTCTTCTTTGGTTACTGTTGGTTCTGAAGGCTCAGAAGGTTTGCTTAGGCCAAATTTATTCTCTGCTATTATACGGAACTGGTAACTTGTTTTTCCAAATAAGTTGATCACGGTATAACGTGTTTCTCGGGCCTGTCCTACCCGGATCCATCTTTCGGCTGTGGTTGCACACTTTTCAACAATGTAGTTGGTGACTTTGCTGCCACCATCAGAAGCTGGCTCAGTCCACGTTAAGTTCACAGAATCTCGTGACACGTCACTAACTTTGACTCCTCTGGGTGGGTCAGGAACATCAGCCACATCCAGTTCAACTGTCTTCTGATCAATTCCAAATCTGTTTTTAGCACAGACCACATAGAAACCAGCATCTTTTCTCTCCACTCCATTGGGGAAAACAAGTGATGTGAAAGACCTTGTGACAATAACTTGGTAGTGGCCGTTGTTGTCGATGAGATCTTGTCCTTTCTGCCAGGTGATCACTGGATCTGGTTTGCCACTGAATGGGATCTTGATGCTGATTACCTCACCTCGGAGAGCGTGGACTGCTCCCATGCCTTCAAGATTTTTAGGCAAGTGTATCTTGGCTGGAACTGTATCAGAACAAAAGAAGGAAGAATATAATTTAGCAACACCCAAAACTATATGAGTGCCCCCCCCATTAATAATATGTAATCTTGTACCAAAATGATGTCTACTGATGTGTTTTTACCTTCTACATCCAAGGAGGCAGTGCCAGACACAGACCCTCCTTGGTTGGTAGCTCTGACTTGGTAAACGGTGGCGTCATCATCTGTGACACTTGAAATGATGAGCTGGTGGTAGCCACCCTTAAACTCTTGAATCCTGTACTTTAATCCATCTGCGATGATTTCTTTGCCTTGTCTGTACCATTTCACAATTGGTTTCGGATGACCAGTCACTTTGCAGACCAAAGTAGCATTGCTCTGATATCTGACATTTAGATTTCTCAGTTCCTCTTTAAAGTGTGGTGCCTGAATTGGGACATCAGATTTGGGAGTGACCGGTTCTGATATTTCACTCCATTCGCTCTCCCCACCTAGGTTTTCACATTTCACCCGGAACTCATATTCAAGACCTTCAATAAGGTTTTGCACTGAAAAGACGGTTTCTCGAATTTCATCTGTCGTCACAGCAATCCACTTGTTCTGCTGCTTCTCACGCTTCTCAAGGTAGTAATTTCTAATCTTTGCACCTCCATCGCTGGCAGGTGGCTTCCAGGCCACAACACAAGAATCTTTTGTGACAGCAGTAATAGTTGGTTTGCCAGGGGCACCTGGCTTTTCTGTTTAAAACAAAGAAAAAGCATTTGCCTCGTCAGGTGAAACAGACAGCTCTATGAAGAGCTTATTTAAAAAAAAAATAAATAAAATATTATGAACCCAAAGTTCTACTAATGATAGCTAATCCAGAAAAATGAAATTGGTTACTTTATGCTAAGAAACTTATTAAAACAGAAAGTTCCTTTTTAAAGAAGAAGGGGAGAGGGTATATATGTGCCCTTTTAGATCAGCAAAATTCAAGTGACATAAAAGACACTTGTACTTTAGCTGAATCTTTGCTGTCTCCTTCCAAAAGTCATTTCTGTTGAAAAAAAAAAAAAAGTTTTACATACAGATGGAATTTTGCTATAGGAAGACTATCTGTAGAGGTTGTACTCACCAAATGGACTCTTAATGATCACAACTGAAGAGACTTCTAGAGGTTCACTGATGCCAAACATGTTCTGAGCCGAAACCCGGAAGTAATACCCAGCATTTTCTGTGAGGTTCACAATTCTACAGGTTGTCACTGAGATGGCTGAAGACACCAATTGCCATTCAGCCCCTTCCTTGGCCTCACATTTCTCCACCACATAATTGGTGATCCAGGAGCCTCCGTCATCTGCAGGTGGTTTCCAGCTGATCACCACAGAGTTCTTCAATAGAGCTTCAATCACAATTGGTCCTGTAGGTTTGTCTGGTTTATCTGTTGGGGGAAAATACAATTGTAGTGGTCTCTATAGTGTGCCTCCCAAGACCTTTTTTTTTTTTTTTTTAAAGAAGAAAAACCACTGAAAAGGAAAACAAAATACCTTGTATTTCCACATCAAGCATGGTATCAACCGTTCCGAGGACATTGCTGAGCTGAACTTTGTATTTCCCAGCATGAGTCTTACGCTGGACATTCTTCATGACAAGATGGGTATAGTGCTCTGTGTTTTCTATAGTAATGTTTTCTGAGTTTTGCAAGAGTTTCTGGCCATGGAACCAAGTGATGGCAGGTACTGGCCGGCCAATGTACATGACATGAATTCGAAGCGTTGAACCCACAGCACCATAATACTTCTCTTTCAGTGGGTAACCAGGATGGAACTGCGGGGTTGCTTGCAGGAGAAGCTTACTGCTGGATTCTACTTCTCCAACCTCGTTGGTAGCTACGCAGGTATAAACACCTTCGTCTTCCTGTTCCTCCGTCATTACTGTTAGAGTATGTGTGCGTCCGTCTGAAGACATTTTGTACTTGCGGCTTTGTACGAGCTCCTTACCAAATCGGAACCACTTAATGTCAGGCAGAGGCCTTCCCACAATCTGGCATGAGAGTTGAGCAGCTTCGCCCAGTTTAGTGGTAACATCCTTCATTTCTTTGCGTACTCCTGGGGCTTCTCCAGCTAAAGGGTATGAAAGTGCATAATATCAGTGCATTATTGTCACTACTGGATCTATAATCCACTGTCCTTGTATATCAGGAATGAATTCATCGTACTGATTGATACTCTTATTAGACACCATGATTTACACGAGTCTAATTCTTAAGTCTTCACAGTGATTGGAGGATCATCTGGAAAGTAGAGATTCAATGAGGATATCATCATATTATTATGTAGAGTGACTTTTTTATGACTGGGAGGCATTAACTATGTATGGGGTTTGTGAAGGGGGGTACATTTGTTGACACTTTGTCTTATTAGGAGTATTAAAATCCATTGTATTCATGGGAGAAATTGCTCTAGGCATGTGCTCAGTTCAGTGCATCTAACGGTTTACTGCTGAGGCTTTGTGCTTGGAATGACTTCCTCTAGAACGTATCAACTGCTCCCTTTGTGCACATATGCCAAACTGAGTTCTTTCTTTCCAAATACTTGCTCTCTAATAAAGCTTTCTGGAGACCTACTTAGTATAGAGGAAGAATTAACCTTTACATGTTGCTTAGTTTGTAAATGAAAGCAGAGAACTAACGGCTACTTACACGTTAGTTTGGTCTTTACAGACATAGCGGTTCGTCGAGGTCTGCTCAGCCCCGTCTCATTCTCAGCGAAAACCCTGAATTCATACTCTGTAGCTTCCAGCAACCCTCCTATTGTGAACTGCCTGTCTTTGATGCGGTCCTTACTGCTCTTCTTCCAGGCACTGTCTCCAGATTGTCTGTATTCAACCCAGTATCCAAGGATTTCTTTGCCACCATCACATTCAGGTTTCTCCCACTGCAGAGTGACACTGTCTTTGGATATTGAAAGAATCTCGAGTTCTCCAGGTTGGCTTGGCTTATCTGAAATATTTGAAAACAGTTGTAAAGGAAAGAGAGCAAAGATGGCTTGACTCTCTGATTCTAGCCCCTTCAGAAATTCTTTCCTTACCAAATGGATCTTTGCAAACAACTGGTTCAGACGCAGGGCTGGTCTCGCTTAGGCCAACGTCGTTCTGCGCAATGATGCGGAACTGATACTCGGCATCGGGAACAAGCCCCGTGACGGTGTACATTGTGGTGGTGATCTGAGTCTTGTTGTGCCTGACCCACTTGTCAGTCGAGGTCTCCTTGCGTTCAATGTAGTAGCCTGTGACCCTAGAACCACCATCATCTTTGGGCCGGGACCAGGACAGGCTGACGGAACTCTTGGTCACATCGAGTATTTCTGGAGGATTGCTTGGAGGCTCGGGAGGGTCTAGGAATGCAAGTGGGAAACACACACGTTAGCGTACAGTTCCAACTCTTGTCAGCTGGTGATTTTCATTTTGGAACAAAAGAGTATTGAGAAGAAGTTTACAGTGTTGTGGTTGGAAGAGCACTTACTCAGTGGTGTTTTTGGTATGACGGGTTCCTCCGATTTCAAGGGTTTGCTTATTCCAAACTGGTTTTCTGCTGAAACACGGAAATGGTATTCCACATTTTCTTTGAGGCCTTTTACCACCAGAGATGTACCTCGGACTCTGGAGTCAATGGTGTACCAGGCGGATTTAGGCACTTCGCGTCTCTCCAGGATGTACCCCAAGATGTCGGCACCACCGTCATCGGCAGGGGGCCTCCAGCTGACCCTCACAGAGCGAGCTTGTATGTCGTCATATTCAAGTGGCCCTTCTGGAGTGTTGGGATTTCCTATCACCCTGACCTTGATGTAGACAGCCTTCTTGCCACATTTGTTTTCCAGAACCAGGTCATAAGTGCCAGAGTCATCCCTGTCTGCTTCTTTGATCACAAGCTCAGTGTGAGTTTCCGAGGTTGCAATCATGGCACGCTTACTAATGTCTTGGCCTTCCTTGGTCCATTTACATATTGGGAATGGTTTTCCTTTGATCGGTATGGTAAGTCTGATGACTCCACCTTGTCTTACTAAGATACCTTCCTGGTATCTTTCATCAAGTTCATAGTCAGGATATTCTGGGGAGAAACGTAAAGTTACGATTAGCATTTTGGGACACAGACATAGGAAATAAGTCTAAAGGCAAATATAGCAGAAGGTAAGTGATCCCATCTCTTACCAAGCATTTCTGTGACTTTGACTGTTCCTGGTACCTCAGCAGGCTCCCCAGGTCCACCAGCGTTACAGGCTAGGACACGGAATCTGTATTCGGCACCCTGAGGTAGGTGTGTGAGAGTATACTCCCGAATTTTGGTTGGGGTGGTGTTGCATTTGGTCCATTCATGTTGATCGACCTTTTGCATTTCGATCAAGTAGCCCGTGACTTTAGATCCTCCTTCATCTTCTGGTGCGCTCCAGGCCAGGGAGACGGAGGTCCTTGTTGTGTCGGTAACTCTTGGGTTTTGTGGCTTTCCTGGAGGAGCTGGAAAATAAGAGTAACAACATCCTTGTTAAAACTTTCTGCAAAGTTGAAAATCAGATGCTAAAAACCTAATGATTTCAGTGAATTGTGGAGACGTGGAATATAACATTAGGATATTTTTCGTTTTGTAAATATTTAATTTTATCAGTTAAAACTACTTAAAACTCTTGCTTTTTCCTTTGTCTTATTTGTGCTTAGTTTATGATCACTAATTCTATCTTACATTTAACATCAGTTTTTAAACTGCTTCGAGAAATACTAACTTGCTTAAAAATTTTAACTGTGATACAGGGTGTCTATCATGAGTTCTATTTTAAAGAGGGAGAAGTAGATTCAAGAGAAGAATATAAGAAGTTACTTTGCCAACGCTGCGAAGGGTTGGGAGTGGGGAGAGGATTGACGACAAAGGACACAAATGAACTTTTTGGGCTGATGGAAATATTCTGTATTTTGATTGTGGTGGTGGTTATACAACCATACATTTCCCCAAACTCACAGAATTCTCTATTTCAGGAAGGTGAACGTTACTATATTAAATTACATCTCAATGAACTTTTATACAAAAGGTATTTACCGATTGGATCCATGGCCACGGTGGGTTTGGAAGGGCGGCTTGGTTTTCCAGTCCCTCTCACATTGATGGCGGTGACACGGTGCTCATATTCTAAGCCTTCAATAAGGCCAGTGGAGCGGTATCGAGTCATTGTCACTGGCACTTTATTTACACGGACCCATCGATCTGCTCTCACTTCTTTGCGTTCCACGATGTATCCAGTCACTTGGGAGCCACCGTCATCTTCTGGTGGGTACCAAGTAAGTGTCATGCCCTCACGGGAGACATCAAATATCTGTAATGTTTCTGGAGGTCCAGGAATGTCTGCAGCAAGACGGAGGTAAACACACCATGGCACCGTGAATAAATTAAAGACTCATACATTGTGTGTCTCGTATATACCGTTTTAAAAAGGTATGTAACGCTCTTATGACTATTTTTCTAGGGTTTTCATTTTTGTACCTTTCTTGCTGTTCCTCATTTTCATAAACATTTATTAAACGTGTATTCTGTACTTCTTCCTCACTGTAACAGCCAGTCTTCCCTCCCTCCTCCCTCTCCTTCTACCCATCCTTTCCTAACTCCTTCCTCTCTTTCTTTCATTAAAAAAAAACAAACAAAAACCTTAACCATGTTGAAAACCCCTCCAAGAAAAGGAGTATAGTAACCTTAGAACGACCCTGGGATTAATTTTGGACCTCTTTTTACTTACATAAGGGCATATTAAAAACAAATTCCTTCTTGTTAACATTTAGAGGTGAGGGGAATGGCAGAAGGGCCCAGGACTTACTGATGCTGCTGCGACATTCTATGACTTCAGACTGCAAGTAGGAGCCAATCCCAAAGCGGTTTGTCGCGGCCACTCGGAACACATACTCGTTTCCTTCAATGAGTCTGGTAAACTTAAATGTTGATCTGGTCACTGACTCAGACACAGGCAGCCATCCAGGGCGGTGGGCATCACGTTGTTCTACCACATAGCCACTCAGCGGAGCGCCACCGTCCAATTCGGGCGGTTCCCAGGAAATGGTCACTGAAGTAGCATCAATTTCATCAACCTTGATAGGCCCAGATGGTGGACCAGGCTTGTCTACAAAAGAAAAGGAAATTCCAGATATTAATTTTCACTTCAAATCAAAATTGGGTGACTGAGCACCAACAATTTGCTTGTGCCTTTTCCCATATCCCTACCGAGAATGATGACTTTAATGGTCTCCGACGTAGTTCCGGTTACATTCTTCAGTTCAAGTACATAGTCTCCAGTATCTTTGATAGTGGTTTCCCGGATGGTTAATTTAGCTACCTTAGTATGAGTTTCAACTGTGACACGCTCTGATTCTCTTAGTTTAGAACCAGCGAAGAACCAGGAAGCAGCAGGAGGTGGGCGACCAGCGATTGGTATCACCAGCTCTACCGGTCTGCCAGCTGGGACATGGATGGTCTTTTGAGGCATTGCAGAAAGATCAATTGTTGGCAACACTATGAGAAAGAAAGTAGGTATTTATTCTTAAGTATAATTTCTAATGACAGGATGTCATGAATTCTGAATGTTTCATTTTGCTTTACTATTATTGTTATCTTGGTGTTTTGGTACATACCTCTGAGGTCTCGTACAGTCACGGCTGTGACTATCTCTCTTGGTTCTGACACACCTTTCTCGTTTTGTGCCCTTACTCTAAATAAGTACTGTTCACCTTCATTTAAGGAAATAACAGTGTGCTCTAGGACTGTGGGTTTTAAGGTGACAACCTTCATCCATCTCTCAGTGCCAGCTTTGCAGGCCTCGAGAACATAGCCAGTGAGTCGGCTCCCACCGTCATAGAGTGGTTTCTCCCAGGCAAGGGTAACAGTGGATTTGGTGACATCGACCACTTCTAGCTTTGTAGGCACCAAAGGCACTTCCGAGACCAGAACTGCATCAGATGTTTCACAAGGTTCTCCAATGCCATAAATATTTTCTGGCAACACCCTGAAATAGTACATGGCTCCTTCTATAAGTCCAGAAATCCTGTAGAGTGTCTTGCTGCATTTGGTAGTTACTGTTTTGAATGCTCTCATGGCAGCTTCACGCTTTTCAATAATATAATTGTTGACAGGCGCTCCACCATCGATTGTGGGAACTTCCCAAGTGATGGTCACAGAATCTCTTGATACTTCCTTAACTTTCACTGAAGGACATGGGCCAGGAGTATCTAAAAAAACAGAATGAAGGATCCATACTTCTTATTTGACAGATTAGTTGATAGATTTTTGGGGGAAAGGGGTTAGGAAAATATACTTAACATAGTCCCTTCTAGAGAGGTGATCAATCAGAGGTCAAGGTGTTTGTTTCTAAAGAATCTACTCATCGCATAGTATTAAGACCAATACTTACCGTATACTTTAACAAGGACAGTTGCTGATTTCTTGCCAGATTGGTTTTCGGCTTCAATGGTGTATTTTCCAGCATCATACCGGTTAACTTTGTCCACAATAAGCAAAGAGTAACTCTCAGTGGTGTCGATGATTGCCCGACTTGCAAGGTCAATGCCCTTTTTGCTCCATGTGATGACGGGTGGTGGTCTTCCAGATACAGACACCATCAGCCGTAGTGAGGCCCCAGCTCTGATGGTCACGGTCTTCTTTAAATCATCTGCAAGCTCCAGATCCGGTATTTCTGGAAAGTAAATGTCAAAGCTTAATTAATTTATGAACAAGTGTGATGAGAAAAATAATTCACCTAAAACCTTGAATTATAAATACCCAGTCTTTCCACAGGCTCAATTTCTGCAGTTGACTCGCTGTATTCGCTCATGCCCTTCACGTTCACAGCAGCAACTCTGAAGGAGTATTTCTGGCCCATTTTAAGGTCTGTCACAGTGAATTCGTTGTTTCTTATTGTGGCGTTGGTATGCACTCGGTACCACTGATCAGTGTCCTTCTCTTGCATTTCAAGGACGTATCCTATGATGTCAGTGCCCCCGTCATACATGGGCTTGGTCCAGGCTAAACTGATGCTGTGTTTGGTGGTATCCACAACTCGTGGAGCAGAAGGTGGTCCAGGGGTGTCTGTAGAAAGAAGGATATTATACAAATAAGGAAGCTTTGAGATTTGTATTTTTGATTTGTAAGATTCACTCAGGCATTGCCGTTCTTTGTCTACACTCACTGAGATGCTCTTTGTAACTAAGGTCTTCTGATATTGCAAGATGGCACTGTGTTCTGGAGTTACTATTTTTATTATTTTAAGAGTTAAAAACTTCTTTAGAAAGGCAGATGTTTCTCCCTGGCCACCTTGGCTAGATACACTGTGTCCTGCTAAGTTCATTGCTTACAGTACCCATTCTCAGGAACTTTTTTTTTTCTCTTTTTGGCTGTGCCCAGTGGCATATAGGCAGAGAAGGCAATGGCAAGCCACTCCAGTACTCCTGCCTAGAAAACCCCATGGATGGAGGAGCCTGGTGGGCTGCAGTTGGGGTCACTACGAGTCGGACGCCACTGAGCGACTTCACTTTCACTTTCATGCACTGGAGAAGGAAATGGCAACCCACTCCAGTGTTCTTGCCTGGAGAACCCCAGGGACGGGGGAGCCTGGTGGGCTGCTGTCTATGGGGTTGCACAGAGTCAGACATGACTGAAGCGACTTAGCAGCAGCAGCAGCAGCAGTGGCATATAGGAACTTAGTTCCCCAACCAGGGATTGAACCTGTGCCCCCTGCAGTGGAAGCACAGAATTTCAACCACTGGACCACTGGGGAAGTCCCAGGGACCTTTCTTTAGCAGCTCAGCTTTCAACAAGGTCAATATTCTTGTCACCTCTACATTTCTAGTAAGTACAGGTATAAATATCTTCTACTTCCCCCGAGTCAATCCCAGTGATTTATTCCTTTTAGTTCTTAGGCTTAAACTTTGTACAAGGATTTGCCAACTTATTTTTGAGGCTCTTGTGACAATTATTTTGTTAGGTACTTATTAAGATAGTTGAAACGTTCTGTTCTGCTAAGCCTCTTAAAGGAGACATTGTCCTTTTTTTTCTCTTCAGTAGTTATTATCATTACAACAAAATTACCTCCATCCTTAGGAAGATTTGCAAAAGACATCCCTTTCATATTGGTAGTAGGAAAAAAAAATTTTTTTTCACAGATTGGAAAATAACAGCAACAATTTCCAGCAATGTAACTGTTAACTTATCAACAGAAGTACTTGTTGAAATATTTTCTGTCTTAGGCTGTAAAGTCCTTCTAATAAGCATATGCCTTTCTAGGCCAGTCATAAATTCTACGAGTACTTGGAAATTACATATTGGACAATTCTTTGTAATATGATTTTGATGGGCATTAGGAGTATGAATGAGTCTTGGAACTCACATGATGGTTCTCTGCAGGAGATAAAGTTGGAAGCTTCGCTGGGTTCACTGTTACCAGCAGCATTTACTGCAGTCACCCGGAACTGGTAATCACAGCCTTCCATCAGGCCAGTCACCTTCAGCCTGGTATCGTACACCACGTGGTCCTTGTTCACACGCGTCCAGCGCAGGCTCTTCTTCTCACGTTTGTCTACCAAGTAGTTGCTGATGTCATTGCCACCGTCAGATTCAGGTTTCGTCCACTGAATGATGATGTGCTCTTTGCCAGCCCCAACTTCTTCAGGTATGCCAGGTTGAGATGGAATCGCTGTTTATATTTTTATGAGAATAAAAGGCTGATCAGAATTGCACAAAAATCACTATTTCTATGACTGTCTGCCCCCTGCCCACCCCATCCCCTGATCCCATGACACTTCCACTGGCGAGTTGTTTAAGTGTTAATACTCACTGAAGGAGTTTCTGGCAACAATGGGCTCTGATTCAACAGGCACACCAGGGCCGTATTTGTTTACTGCCCGCACTCGGAATATGTATTCGTTGTTCTTGATGAGTCTGGTAACCACATGGGATAGGGTGGGGCATTCGCCTTCCACAATCACCCAATTGAGCCTGCTCGTCTCGCGTCTTTCCACGATGTAGTGAGTGATTTCTGCTCCTCCATCTTCCTGAGGAAGGCTCCAGGCTAAAGTGCACTTCTCCTCAGTTACTCTGCTGACGGTGAGCTTTCCACATGGGCCCGGGGAATCTAAAACAGATGTAGGAATGAGCAATGAGGAAGGTCCTTCTTTCTGCACACATGTGAGAAAGCTATGGAGATCAAAAATCGTTTGACCCTCTTACCGAGAACCTTGACCAGGACAGACACAGCCTTTGTCCCGCTGGCATTCTTCACTGTTAAAGTGTATTTTCCACTGTCACTTCTGTCACAGAACTTGATCACAGCAGTTGCTCGTTTGCCCGTGTACTGCAGAGAGACTTTCTCACACATATCTAGTTCTTTGTCCCCTTTGGTCCAGATAATCTTGGGTTCAGGTTTGCCACCAACTGCAGCATCAAGAACAAGATCCGAGCCTGCTCTGATGGTGACCAGATCACCCTGTAATCTGGCATCCAGCTCGGCTTTGGGTGGAGCTGTATAGACAAAATGTGAATGAATGTATGATAGTCTGTTGTCACAGAAATTGTGATAATTTAAAAGGAGAATGTGGATTATTATTTGGCAAAACTAATACAATTATGTAAAGTTTAAAAATAAAATAAAATTAAAAATAAATAAATCAATAAATATATAAATTCTAAAAAAAAAAAAAACCAACAACAAAAAAATTATTATTTTTACCGTATTCATCTCGGCAAGTGATGGGGCCTGTGGATTCTGATCCTTTGCTAATTACGCCTGCTGCATTCTTGGCCAACACACGGAATTCGTAAGTGTCTCCCTCACTGAGCGCAGTAACGGTGAAGAAATTGTCAGATACGATGGTGTAGTTGCACTTGAGCCAGCGCCCGTCTCCAACTTCGCTGACTGGCTTACGCTCTATGATGTAGCCCACGACCTTGCTGCCGCCATCATACACCGGGGCAGACCAGATCAGTGACACTGTCGATCGGGTGACATCTGTTACCTCTGGTCTTCCTGGTGCATCTGGAAGGAAGGCAAACATGAAGTTAAATACAGCTCTGAATTCTGCTAGTACTGATGATGATGATAAACAAATGTACCCTTAAATTTTGACACCTACCCACTGGGTTTTGGGCCATCACAGGTCTCGAAGCTTCACTGGCTTTGCTAACGCCTGCAGCATTGAGTGCATATGTTCTGAACTGATATTCCAGTCCTTCTACCAAACCGGTCACTTTGTAGTTGCACTCTAAGCATGGTACTTTGTTTTCTTTGGCCCAAAGAATGGTGTTACGTTCTTTCTTCTCAACCCAGTAGCCGATGACTTTACTGCCACCGTCATGGTAGGGTTCTTCCCAGCGAATAGACATGGCATTTGCAGACACATAGTAGACCTCAGGTCTGGTAGGTGCACTTGGTGGGACTAAATATAAACAGAGGTATCAAAATATAAATAGAGTTTCAAAATACAAATACAGAATATAAATAACATTCAGGGGAAATGTTTAATCATAGAGACTTGGTAATATGATTTTAATTTTCTTACCAAATGGATGCTCAGCCACGATTGGTGCTGATTCTACAGGCTTGCTGACACCAAATCTGTTCTCTGAACTGACACGGAAAGAATATTCCATATATTTTGTGAGATGAGTGACTTTAATCTGAGTGCGCTTGACACTGGAATTGACAAGCTGCCAAGCTGTTGTACCCGATTCCCGCTTTTCAACAATGTAATTGGTAATATCTGTGCCTCCGTTGTCTTGAGGTTCAGCCCATGACAGGACACATGATTCAGCTGAGATAGATGAAACTTCAATGGGGCCGGTTACTGGACCTGGCCTTCCGATGACCACAACTGTGATGGTAAATGTTTTAACACCAGCTGTATTTTCCAGGGTCAAGAAGTACCTTCCAGAGTCACCTCTCATGCTGTCCTTTACAGACAAGGTGGTTCTGTCTTTTGTCGTCGTGATACTCACTCGATCTGTCTCCTTAAGTCTCATTTCTTCAAGTTTCCATGTTACCTTGGGGGCGGGACGACCACTGATTGGCACGTCAATAGTAAATGTGCTTCCTGCTTTGCAAGTTATGAGCTGATTGGTAATTCCAGTGAGGTCAGCAGTGGGCTCAATTTGAGGCTCCTTGATGATGACAGAAGAGAAGGCTTCCCTGGGTTCACTGTAGCCGGCGTCATTCTTGGCCTTCACGCGGAATTCATATTCAGTGTTCTCAACGAGGCGCTCCACTGTGAAAGTCATCTGTTTGGTGTGACCAGCTTCAACCCAGAAGTCAGATCCCTTTTGTCTCATTTCGAGCAGGTAGCCAGTGATTCGGCTGCCTCCATCATGGTCAGGTTTAAGCCAAGCTAAGACGACAGAGGACTTGCTTGTGTCAACAATATCAAGTCTCCTAGGTGGAGCAGGTTGTTCTGTGGCTACCATTGGTTCTGGCATTTCATAGGGTTCACCAACACCATACTCATTTTCTGCAGAAACACGGAAATAGTATGGAACGCCTTCTAGCAGGTCACTGACCCTGAGGATCTGACGAATGCATTTTTCACTGACCACCTGCCAGCTACGGCGACTGGCTTCTCGTTTCTCTACCACGTAGTGATGAATTCGGGCACCTCCATCAAGGAGAGGGGCATCCCACATCAATGTAGCAGAGCCCCGGGTCACATCCTTGAAGGTAATCGGGCCAGGTGGGCCAGGAGAGTCCAGCACCTTTACGGTGAATGTGATTGACTTACTACCGCTGTTGTTTTCTACAGTAAGGGTATATTTCCCTGCGTCGGCTCTGTTGCAGTTTTCCACGGTGAGGGTGCTGAAGGAATCTGTTGTGTGGATGTCAGCCCGAATGCTAAGGTTAGAGTCCGGTTTGCTCCATACAGCTGTCGGAGTTGGTCTACCCTGATAGGCAATGAAGAGGCGAATGCTGGCCCCAGCTCTCACAACATGAGTCTGCTTGAAGTTGGCATCAATGTCTAACTCAGGAGCTGATAATCGGTCAACTGCTTTAATGGTGCCAGTCACTTCACAGCTGTCTCCTTTTCCAGCAGCATTGACAGCACTAACCCGGAATTTGTATTCTTCACCTGCTTGCAGGTCGGTGACTGTATATCTCGTTTTCACACATGCTTCTACGTTCACCTTGTGCCAGTCTCCCAGGTCAGCTTTGCACATTTCAATAATATACCCAATTATCTCCAATCCTCCGTCAAACACTGGCTTAGACCACTCTAAGCTCACAGTTGTCTTTGATGTATCTATCACTTTGACCACAGCAGGTGCACCTGGTGGGTTGACAGGCTCTCTGCATTTGATTAGTCGTGAGATGCCACTTGCAGGCCCTACCCCTGCGGCATTTTCAGCCATGACGTGGAATTCATACTCGTTGCCCTCCGTCAGACCTGTGACTTTGAATCTTGTCTCACAGATGGGCCGTTTGCTGATCACTTTCACCCATCGCGTGCTCTTCTTTTCTCTCCTTTCAAGGATGTACTGTTGAATTTCATTGCCACCATCTGATTCTGGCCTGGCCCATGTTAGAGTAATGCTATTGCCTGTTACATTACTAGGTTCTGGAGTGCCAGGGGCATCAGGAATAGCTGTGAGGTAAAAACAGAGAAAGAAACCAATTAGACATGTTTGCTTGGAAACTGACCTTATGACATAGTGCCACTTAGTGAAAATGGTCACTTACTGTACTGTATTTGAGCAACCACTGGGTCAGAATCCAGTGGCCTGCTAACACCAAACTTGTTAACTGCAGAAATACGGAATTGGTATTCATTTCCCGTTATCAGTTTCGTGGCTGTATAGCTGAGGGCTTCACAGTTGTCCTCGATGAGCGCCCAAGCAAGTCTGCTGGTTTCCCGTTTTTCAATCAGGTAGTGAGATACAGGGCCACAGCCGTCATTGAGTGGCGCATCCCACCACAGGGTCATCTTCTCGCCAGTTATGTTGGTGAATCTTATTGGCCCAACTGGTTTTCCTGGTGTATCTGTAAGAAAAAGATTCTGGAGTTAGTTTCTTTTCCCTTATCCATTAAAATGCAATCAGGCCTGTCTTTAATCCAAGTTCTGTACATTGTGAGATTAAGAAGCTATTTTAGAGTTTTACCTTGTACTCGCACTGTAATCTCTGCTTTTGTGCAGCCAGATGCGTTTTTGGCTTCCACTCTGTAGACACCACGATGGTCCCGGGTGGCATCTCTAACAAAGAGGCTGGTGGATCCAAGGACATCGGTTATTTCCATGTTCATCTTCTTCTCAATTTCTACTCCATCTTTGAACCAGGTTACTCTAGGTACTGGTCGTCCTTGTACCAAAGCTTTAATTCTAAGGCTCTCTCCAGACTTAATAGTGATACCATCAAAGTACTCAGGGCCAAATTCTACAGTTGGTGCAACTGTAAAAGAAATAGAATTATATACATTAACTTGGTTTAATAAAGACATAAACAAACATGTTTTTCATTAGCACCATATCATAAAGCCTGGAAGGGTAATCCTTATACCAAAGGCTATATGGAAAGTATGATTGACAGTTGAGAATTTAGACTCCAAGGTTAAACATTTGCATATTGTTATCTCCTTTGTTATGTTTGTCATGTTATTACTCTTGAATTTCCACTTGTAAAACGAGGAATGAAATATTTGTAGGTCATCTACTTCCTAATACTGCTGCATATTCAGACGAGTTGCTGTTCCACGCCATCAGCTGCACTCAGGCAAAATGATAATTGTGCTGTTGAATTTGTGTTGTATTTTTGTGATTTCAATAGAAATGGACTGTTATTCTTGAGAACTTTATTCTTTATTATAAATGACTGAAATTACAAGGCTAAAACCCATCCCCATTTGCATGCTATTTATGTGGAAATGAAATAATAGATGCAGTAAAAAGTTGATGCTAATCACATCTTTTTCTTCTCTTCATCTGAGAGGTAGAAAAATCTAATTCACCTACCTAACAACCTTTGGTAATCTGTATGAAACATTGATTTTATTCTCATTTTACACACCAGGGACCAAAAATATATATATTTAAAAACGTGAATGTTTTTGGTTACACTGGAAATCAGTCGTAAATGCTTACCATTTTCATCTCTGGTCATGATAACACCAGAAGACTGTGACGGCGGGCTTATGGTTCCAACAGCATTTCTTGCGATTATTCTGAACTCATATCGATCCCCAGGACTGAGTCCTGTTACCGTGTACTGACATTCACTGACGTCAGTAAAGTTGCATCTGGTCCAGCGATCGCTCCCTTGCCGTTTCTCGATGCTGTAGGCCACTATCTTACTGCCTCCATCACGCAGCGGTGGGTTCCACTTCAGTGTGATGGTTTCCCGGGTGACGTCAATGTAGTCAGGAGTGCCAGGTGGGTCTAAAAATTATATGAAAGTTAAAGGTCTCATTACTTCTGTAATCAACTCTTAATCCTCAATGGAAGGGGGAAAAAAATGAATAAATCCCCCAAACTCATTATAGCCATTAATTGAAATTTTTTGGTATCAGAATCTTAAAAAAATTTTTTTTAATTACTTTATTAGACTGATTTAAAATCATTCCTCTTGCTTTACCTGACCAACTCTAGTGTCAAGAAAATATGTGAGAAGGTGATACGTGGAAGAAAATTAGTAACACCTTAGTTGCTGAATGAAATATACTGGAATAATCTTCAGTCACTTACCTACTGGGGAAACAGCTAAGGTAAATTTGCTTGGGTCGCTAGGTGAGCTTAGGCCAGCAGAATTTTCAGCGAATACACGGAACTGGTAATCCAGGCCTTCCATTAATCCAGTAGCTCTATATTCTCTTCCAGATATTGGTGACATATTAATTCTTTGCCAGAGGATGCTGTTTCTTTCTTTCTTTTCAACATGGTATCCAGTAACTTCTGAACCACCATCATAAACTGGAGCATCCCAAGTGAGTGACATGCCGTCAGAAGTCACATTGTATGTAACTGGCTTTCCCGGGGGGCCAGGAATCCTGAACTGGTGTTTGGCCAAAATGATGTTTGAGACAAGTGGTTGGCTGACTCCATATCTGTTTTCTGCCCTAACTCTAAACTGATATTCGGCATCTTTGACTAGATTAGGAACTTTGAAAGTTGTCCGGGCAACGCTGGAACACACCATCTTCCAATTAGTTTGTGAAGCTTCTCGCTTCTCAATGCTGTAACAGGTAATTTCACCTCCTCCATCATCATCAGGCACATCCCAGGACATGATGACACTATCGGCCTTGATTTCATCGAATCGAATGGGCCCTTTGGGCTTAGATGGCGGGCCAAGTGTGATGACTGTAATGGGATATGTGTTTCGACAGACTGCGTTATCGAGAATAATGGTGTATTTCCCTCCATTCTCCTTCTTCGCATTCTTTATACTCAAAGTAAGTTTGTTTTCGGTTTTACCCAAACGAACAAGTTCACTTTCTTTCAGTGGCAAACCGTCTTTCAACCAACTGATAGATGGCTTGGGTTTTCCTTTATAAGGTAGTTCGAGGTGCACATTATGTCCGATTCTCACAGCGACTTGTGCCCCTGGGATTTCTGACAGGTCAACTTCAGGTGGAATTACAAGTTCTTTCACTGTAATTGGCCCAATAGTGACACTGTCACTCAGCCCTTTCTCATTTCTGGCAGACACTCTGAATTCCAGCTCTGACAGTTCCTTGAGCTTGCCGACCTCAATTTCACATGTCTTACTTACGCCAGCATGTGACCACGCTTGCTCCCCTTTACCTTTCCTTTCCACAATATAATCTGTGATTACACTACCACCATCGAAGTCGGGCTTGGTCCAGCTCAGCGTAACAGATGTCTTTGTTGAGTCTTTCACTGAGAGATCGCGTATAGGTGCTGGTACCTCGGCAGCCTTCACAGGCTCTGTGGTTTCACAGGGTTCCCCAATTCCAATTTCATTCACTGCAAAAACTCTGAAGAAGAACGGAGTTTTCTCTGACAAATCTGTTACTTTAAAGGATGTGCTAGAACATTTGTGTGACACGGAAGACCATGTTCTCTTGGTGGCATCTTTCTTCTCAATGATGTAATTAATTATAGGAGATCCTCCGTCAATGAGAGGAGGGTCCCAGAACAAAGTGACTGTGCCTTGAGAAACATGTTTAACCTGTAGGTTTTGGCAGGCGGCTGGTGTGTCAAGCACTTTAACACTCACAGTTGAAGACTTTGGTTGACCAACACCATTTTCTATTGTGAGAATATATTTGCCTGTATCATGGCGAGTGACTTGAGGGATAATGAGTATTGAAGATGAGTCAGTGTTTTGAATGCTGTAGCGGGCATCACTGCCAAGATTCTTCTCATCTTTTCTCCATGTGACAGTAGGTGGAGGTCTGCCTTTGAAGGGAACCAACACGTGTACATCTTCACCAGCTTTAGCTATAATGGACGTCCTGAAAGCCACGTCCAGGTCGATCTCTGGTTCCTCTGTAGACATAAAATGGACATATACAGTGAATTTTAAAGCAAGGAAATGAGTGATTTCCTGGAGGGTCTCTATTAAAATAAAAACATAATCATATCAGTAGGTACATACCCAGTATGTCTTTGGCTTGTACGGGTTCAGTCATTGCTATAGGTTCACCTTGTCCGGCACAGTTTACGGCAGACACCTGGAAGTAGTAATTGACTCCGGGACTCAGGTTCGATACCACATATTCTGTAGTTCTGACTTCTCCTTTGGTAGAGACAACAGTCCATTCCTCTTCCTCTCCTTGTCTCATGGCAACAACATATCCAGTAACAGCACTGCCCCCATCATAGACAGGTTTACTCCATCCAAGAGTGATGGAGGATTTAGTTGAATCTGCAATTCTTATCTTAGCCGGTGGGCCTGGTGGATCTGGAATGGACAGTCACAATACCGTAATTATGCAATTATGTACAACTGGGCGACATGAAAAACGACACAGGTGAAGAGGCTGCACTCACCAATAGGATCAGCAGCTTTGTAGAAGTCAGATGGTTCAGAAAATGGACCCTGTCCAGCAGCATTTACAGCACAAACTCGGTATTGATAGTCACTGTGTTCCGTGAGTCCTGTCACTTTCTGTCTGGTGTCACGGATTGTCTCCTTTAGGACTTTAAACCATCCAAGACTCTTCTTGTCTCGTTTCTCCAGGATATAGCCGCTTATGTCACTACCACCATCTGCAACTGGCCTGCTCCAGACAACAGTCATCGAATTCTTGTTAATCTTTGTCACCTCTGGCACGCTTGGAGGCCCAGGTGTGACTGTTTAAAAAGGAAGAGGAAAATGAGTTAAAAGAATCAACATTACTGATAGATTCTACCTTTTAATCTTCAAGTCCTACTTAAGAATATTCGTCTCATTTATTATATTTTCCACCTGGTGAAAAGGATCATTATGAGAAGTGATATGATGAGCAAGAAAATAAGTCAGTCAATCTCTGGAAACTATTAATAGCTAGCAGAATAGTATTTGTTTACTTATTAATTTATTTATGGTCACGTCACACAGCTTGTGGGATCTTAGTTCCCCTGGCCAGGGACTGAACCCAATCTCTGCCAGTGAAAGCATCAAGTCCTAACTGCTGGACTGCCAGGGACATCCCAGTTTATTTTTAAGTTTTCATGAATTTTACTCATTTCAGTGAGTAATGATAGAAATTTGAGAGATGAGATGCTATCTGAGCATATAGACATTTGTAAATGGATTAGTAATGGCTGCATGAAGAGTAGAAGAGTCTTGAAGATAATCTAAGCCAACATTTACCAAACTTGCTGTTGGAGATACTATTTAGTACCTTGAATCAAAACAAGGTCTCATTTATTTCAAAGCAATTACAACTAATACTCAAGGAATAAAATGATCACCTGGTAGAATTTGATACAATGAAAATAAGTAAATAAATAAATTTTCATGTATTTGATTTTAGTTTTCTAATGAAATCGTATCTCACCAAACGCATTCCTTGCTATCACTGGGTGAGATTCCAGTGCATCACCAATTCCATATTTGTTCACAGCGCGAACCCGGAAGATGTATTCATTTCCTTTGATAATTTTGGTGGTCTTAATGATGCACTCTTCCAAATTTTCAGACACCATAGACCACACAACGCGGCTTGTCTCACGCTTTTCCACGATGTAGTGAGTGATTTTTGCACCACCATCATCTGCCGGAGGCTGCCAGAGAAGAGTTATCTTTTCAGCAGTGACAGTCTTAAATTCAATTGGTCCACCTGGAGGTCCTGGTTTGTCTGTCAATGAAAGAACAAAATGGTATATTAATAAATTTAGAAAGGTTTCTAATTTAAAATCATTAAATTTTAGGCAAATGAAATATAATGTTGGCCTGCATTCAGCACCTACCAAGGATCTGCAGTCTAATTGTAGCTGAGGCTGAGCCCATGGCATTCCTTAGTTTTAATTCATAGGTTCCACTATTAAGGCGAGTTGCATCTTTGATGAGTATAGATGCAAGGTCAGTGGTATTTTCGACACACACCAGTGCATTGGTTTGTAACTCTTTGTCATCTTTATACCACTCGATTGTAGGCTCAGGTTTGCCAGAAATGCCAGCTCTGAGCTTCACAGATGTCCCTGCTCTGTATTTGACAACTTCTGTATATTCTAGAGGCAAATCAATTACAGGTGCACCTGTAAGAAAAACAGATCATAAATATTTAAAAGATCACAAGGATGAAGAAAATAATCTCAGCAACTTCAAAGTAAGCTCATTGGCCTTTATTAAATAATAAATGTACACACGGTAGTTCTAATCCCATTTCTATTTTATATTTAATTTTATAAGCTACTCTTCTATCCCAGATGAGGAAGAAAGATTGTGAGCAAGCTCGAACCCCAGTGACAGCACTAATTGCACAGGGATTTAAGTGCCTTTGAAATGTAAAGTCTGTTACGTGTTTCATTCCAGTAATGAAATGGGACACAGAACAATGATCTGTTGTTTTTATTTCCCTTCCCAGTTCACTGGTATTCAAGTGGGGGCAGTTTACAGCAGACCCTTAATGCTGAATTCTCTACTCACAGAGCTGTATACTCCCCTGGACTGGTTTTGT
Organism: Bubalus bubalis; assembly: GCF_019923935.1. Taxonomy (NCBI): domain Eukaryota; kingdom Metazoa; phylum Chordata; class Mammalia; order Artiodactyla; family Bovidae; genus Bubalus; species Bubalus bubalis. Next base: position 70,455,920 of record NC_059158.1, on the reverse strand, counting down.
GCCAGGCTGCTTACAAGTTTTGAGAAACAGAATTAATGTGACTTGCTTCACAGTCTCACAAATACTGACTCAGTGTCTACTAAGCCTGGTTCATAGAGAGAGGCCCGAGGAGTCTCATCATGAAGATGGAAGTGGGTACTTCTGCCACGATACCACAGAGATTCCCCCTTGGAAATGGGGGACTTTTAGAAATGGCATCATTGGGTACCTAACTCTTGTGAAATTTTAGTTTTTAAACTACTGTTGAGTTGAATGTGCTACTTATTTTCCAGTAGTGTATTTTGGGATGTGTATGTGTATTTTGGACAACAGCAATGTAGAGAGAATTCTGAAGTCTGTTTGAATTTCCCCTCTATCATTCATAAGCTGCTTTGATGTTGGGGAAGTTATGTATGCACTCTAAACCTCACTTTCTCTTCTGTAAAATGAGCTAATCTTAAGGTTGTTAGAACTAGGGGAGAGAACTCATGGAAGGTACACAGCAAATGTTAGCTACTGCTAATATTTATCATCATTAACACCTCTGTTTAGTTTTTCACTTGTTTAAGAGGAATATTCTCTGAGCATCCAACCATCACTTTAATTATTGATGCTGAAAATTTTAAATAGAAACATGAAACATAAACTAATTCATATAATCAAAGAATCATAAAAGACTGAAATCCAAATCTCATGTTTTAAAGTTAAGCCAAAAGGCCTGGGATGTTATGGAATTTTCCTAAGACCACCCGCCACCCCAGGTAATTCATAATTTCTCCTAAATATTTAACAAGGTACATAGTAAAAGTTATCCTATAGATTAGGACCAGAAAAAGTAAGATAGAATATTGAGTTAAATTACTGCTGTGGTTCAAAGTACTAAAAATGCTTACCATAAGAATCAATGCACGTGATGGGGCCTACAACCTCGGATGGATTGCTGATGGACCCGACAGCATTTCTAGCAAAGACACGGAATTCATACTGGGCATTCTGAGTCAAGCCAGAGACCGTGAAGTGAGTCTCGGTAACATTGGTAAAGCTGGCCTTGGCCCATCTGCCATCTGGAAGGTCTCGTCTCTCAACCATGTACCCTGTAATCTTGCTTCCTCCATCAAAAGCGGGTTGTTGCCATGAAAGGTTGACAGAGTTCTTTGAAATGTCAGTGATACGGACGTTTCTTGGGGGTTCTGTGATAAGATAGAAAGCAGATTAGTGGCACTCAGATCATTATTTTACTTTGCAGAAAGAAGGTTTGCATTGCTAGGTAGTCAGAACTGTCCTTCTTGTGACAAACACATACCGCAGGCATCAATGGCTAGGACTGGTTCCGAAGGATGGCTGGGTTTCCCAATACCAGCAGCATTTTCTGCATACACCCTGAATTCATAGATTAATCCGGCACTAATTGTTGTGACTTTGAAGTGAGTTGTGCGGATGACCATTTTGTTGGCTTTTTGCCATAAGATACTGTTTCTGTCTTTCATCTCCAGGTGATAGCCTATAACTGGACTGCCTCCACTGGACACTGGTTCATGCCAGCCCACGGTGATACTTTCTCGAGTGACATTAGTGACCCATGGTGTAGATGGTGGTCCAGGTTTTGCTATGGAAGACAGAAATCCCATGGTTAATATAGACCTTTCAGACATTTTTGTATTTGGAAATGTGGGATCTTTGAGCAGTTCGACAACTTACTGTATGGTAGTTTGACAACCACACAAGCTGAATCTATGTGGTCACTGATGCCAAAGCGGTTTTCTGCCTTGATGCGGAATTGGTATTCTTCTCCTGTGGTCAGTTTCATGACTTTAATCATGGTTCTTGCAACTGTTGCAGACACTTCCGTCCATACTGCAGTACTTGTCTCTCTCTTAAGTACAATGTAATTGGTAACCTGACTTCCACCATCATACTTAGGTGGCTCCCATTTGAGAGTCACGCTGTCTTCAGTTATATCCCTTATCACAACAGGGCCCGTTGGCGGACCAGGTCTGTCCAGTACGACGATGTTAATGAAAGCTTTGGTCGTTCCACTGGAGTTGGCAGCTGTGATCTCATATCTTCCAGCATCAGCGGCAATGCTTTCTTTGAGATTGATGGTCAGGTTTTCAGCAGTAATTTCAGTATTAAATCTCATGGTTGCTTTCAGTGGGACACCATCTCTTGACAAGGTCACTTTGGGCAGTGGTTTTCCAGAAATCGGAATGTCAACTTTAAGGTTTGAACCAGCTCTAACATAGACGGTATGGCTTGGGAAATTCTTCATGTCAATTTCAGGTGGTTCTGAAGAATAAGAGTAGAGAAGATGAAGGTGAAAAAAGTGTTTTTTCCAAGTTGACTTAAATCAACACAAATAATTTCAAATTTTGCTTCTACATAAAATTAAACATACCTAGCTGCTCCTTAACAAGGACAGGAAGCAGAAGCTCTCTGGGGTCACTCAGGCCAGCTTGATTTTCAGCAAACACCCGGAAAAAGTATTCAGAATTCTGCCTCAGACCAGAAACAACATGGTGGGTTGACTTTACCACCGCACATCTCATCCAGGTCGTCTGTCCTTTTTCTAGTGCTTCAATGACATAATGCACAATTCTGCTTCCACCGTCATGCTCTGGCTTCAACCAGGCCAGGGAAACACTGTCTTTGGATACACTTGTTACTCCAAGTTTTTCAGGAGGGCTTGGCTTTTCTATGAAAGTAAAACATCAGAAGAAAGGGAAGATTATTGCAACATTTTTCCCCACATGTGTTCTTCCTGCCTTGTCAAAAGAAAAAATTTTAATGAAGGCATACAATTACTTTGAGACTTCCTTACTTTTTATATGATCAGTTTAGCTTCTGAGTCAAGCAAAACTTTCCCAGGCTTTGTCATTTTATGTCATAGCATGTCATAGCATTCAGATCAAATAAGCAGCAAATGACCCAATTAAATGATTAAATTTATCCCAAATTTATTATGGGTAAAAAATGAGGAATGAGATGAACAGTGTTATAAAATATGTAATTTCTGCACATCCACGATATATATATGTACATATATATGTGCAGTCAAGTTCAATTATACTTAAATCCAACATATATTATCCATCTTCATCTATGTAAATTTCTACTTTTTTTGTAAATCAATGAAAAACTTTCTCTATTAGTAAGAATTCCTTTTATGCCATAGTATGAATCGCTTGAGGTGTGAACCAAAAGCATTTAAACAGTAATTAAAATGATTCACACTATTCAAGGAAAATGAATATGGATATGTAGGTTTTCTTTGTTCTTAAAACATACCTGTTATTTTTACTCCTTCCTTCGTTTCGGCTGGTACACCGACACCAAACTCGTTTTCTCCAGAGACTCTGAAGTAGTAAATTGCCCCTTCTTGTAAATTGGTAATTTTGTAGGAGAGGCGGTTACAGTTGTTGGTCACAGAGACCCATGCTTTCTTACTGGCCTCCCGTTTTTCTATGTGGTAGTTCTTCACTGGTGCTCCACCATCATTTTCAGGGACATCCCAGGATAATACTGCAGACTCTTTGGTGACATCATGTACAGTAATGCTGGCTGGAGGACCAGGAGAATCTAAAACTTTGACGACCAAGGTCAGTGAGGCAGCATTCAAGATGTTCTGAATCATTAATGTATATTTTCCAGAATCATTTCTGTTGGCGTTTTCAATAGTCAGTGATGTTCGAGACTCTGTGGAGTCAATATAAGCTCTAGTGCGGAGGTCAGTGTCTGGTTTACTCCAGGAGACGCTGGGTACTGGTCTTCCTCGGAAAGGCACAGTCATGGTAAAGGAGGCCCCGGCCTTGACAATCAAGGTCTTCCTCATTTCTGTGTCAAGATCAAATACAGGTTCTTCTTCTCTTTCCTTTGCTATCTGGGGATCGGAGCTATCACTGGGATCACTAGCACCGACCTTATTGATAGATCTCACTCTGAAAACGTATTCGGCTCCTGTGGTTAGTCCACTTACTGTATATTCAGTGCCTCTTAAGTTCTGAATGGCAGTTTGCCAGTCAGTTTCATCAGATTTTTTGAATTCCACAGTGTATCCAGTTATTGGGGCCCCACCATCAAATAAGGGCTTAACCCAGCCAATAGTTATATTGGTCTTGCCTGAGTCCATGACATTGGGTTTGGATGGAGGAGATGGTAAGAACACAGGATCTTCTGCCCGAATTAGGGGAGAGGTTTCACTTGGAAGGCTCAGGCCTGCAGCGTTTTCTGCATATACCCGATATTCATATTCACACCCTTCACGAAGTCCTGTGGATTTCACTCTCAGATCATAAACTGGTTTTTTGTTTACACGTACCCATCGTAGGCTGTTTTTCTCTCGCCTCTCAACGATGTAACCAGAGATTTCGCTGCCTCCATCACTCTCTGGTCTCGACCAGCAAAGTGTCATGAACTCTTTGGTCACAGATGTAACTTCCAAAGATGTAGGTGGACTTGGAACTGTAAATGGATCAAGGGCCTTTACAGCCATGCTCTCCAGGGACTCGCCAACACCGTATTTATTAACACCTGTTACTCTAAAGATGTATTCATTGCCCTTGAGTAACTTGGTCACTTTACAAGATGTCGTCCTTAACTCTCCTTCACATATAGTCCAAGCAAGGCGACTTGTCTCACGTTTTTCTACAATGTAATAGTCAATAGCTGCACCGCCATCTTCTTGGGGTGGTCCCCAGGAAAGAGAGCATTTCTCAGCAGTGAGGCCGGTTATTTCAAGTGGTCCTGCAGGTGGGCCAGGCTTATCAAGTACCTTGCAGTTAACTGCCATAGACCGAGTTCCAGCAACATTCTTCACTGTTAGCACATACTGCCCAGAGTCTCGTCGGACACAGTCTTTCACTGTTAGCAAAGTAGTGTAGTCCGTTGACACAATTTCTGTTCTTGCTCTCTCTTCAATTTCTACACCATCCTTGGCCCAGGAGAGTATTGGCAGAGGTCGCCCTGCAACGTCTGCATTGATCTTAAGGACCTCTCCAGCTTTGACAACAATGACATCTCGGAATTTGACATCCATCATAATTCTTGGAGCCTCAACATCGTCTTTAACTGTGATAGGTCCAGTGGATTCAGATGGCTCACTAATTGAGTCAGCAGCATTCCTTGCAAAAACCCGGAATTCATAACGTTGATCTTCAGTGAGTTCAGTTACTTCAAAGTATGTTTCTGGTACATTAGTGAAGTTGCATTTCAGCCACCGGCCGTCTGGTAGTTCTCTACGTTCAATGATGTATCCGGTGATCTTAGCTCCGCCATCATAATGTGGTTTTGACCACTTAAGTGACACTGATTTCCTTGTGATATTTGTGACTTCAGGTTGTCCAGGAGGGTCACAGGGGTCTCTTGCAGGGACTGGCTCACAAGATTTACTGCATTTACCAATTCCAGCAATATTCTCAGCATATACACGATACTCATACATCAGTCCTTCATCAAGGCCGGAGACTTTCATTTGCGTATCAGCAATGAGGGTTTTATTTGCTTTTGACCAAAGAATGCTGCTTCTTTCTTTATACTCAAGGTGATAACCAAGTACTCGACTTCCTCCATCATTAACTGGCACTTGCCAGGTGACCAACATGGTGGATTTTGTGGCATGCACAACTTTAGGAGTACCAGGAGGACCCGGGGGGCTGAATGGATACTCGGCAACTACAGCAGAAGAGTCACTGTAGGAGCTCTTTCCAAAGCGGTTTTCTGCGCAAACGCGGAACTGATACTCACTTCCTGTTACTAGACGAACTATTTTAATGGATGTTCTCGCAACTGCTTGTGAAACTACATGCCATGTTGTAGAAGTGGTTTCTCTCTTTTCAACGATGTAATTGCTAATCTGGCAGCCGCCATCATATTCTGGAGGATTCCAAGAAATGGTTATGTTGTCGCAACTAACCTCATCAATATGTATAGGTCCGGGAGGTCCTGGTTTGTCAAGCACAATTACAGTAATAGGAACTGTTACGGATCCAGCGCTATTTGAAACACATAATTCATACGTGCCAACATCTTCCCTTGAAGCTTCCTTAATTATTAGTGATGTTACAGTCTTTGAAGAAGAAACATTGACCCTAGTTGTCTCTTTAAGGGTCTGACCATCTTTTTTCCAGCTTACAGTAGCTTGAGGTCTTCCTTTAAATGGAACATCAATCTTCAGTTGGTCTCTGGCCTTTACATTGAAAGTATTGAAAGGAAGCTCAACTGAAGGCTTTATTTCAATATCCCTTGCAATTACTGGCACTCCAAGTTGTCTTGGATCACTTTTTCCTTTTTCATTTATTGCAGCTACCCTGAAGATATACTCCTCTCCAGCAGTTAGGCCTGATATAGTTGCTTCTAGAGTCTTCACTTGCGTGCAGATGCTCCATTTTTCACTCCCTTTAGTCTGCATTTCAACTACATAACCAGTAATTTTGCTGCCACCGTCACTTTCTGGTTTCTCCCACTTAATTGTAGCTGTGTTACGGGTCACATCGACAAGAGTTACTCTTCCAGGTGGGAGGGGTGGTTCAGAAGCTTTAACAGGTTCAGTTGTTTCAGCTGGCAAACCAATTCCATATTCATTGGAAGCCAAGACTCGGAAGTAGTAAGAACACCCTTCTTGGAGATTTTCGATTTTAAAACTGTTCTTTGTGCAGTTGTTTGTAACAGTAGCATATGCTTTCCGTGTTGTTTCTCGTTTTTCGACAATGTAGTTTGTAATCTTAGCTCCGCCATCAATAAGCGGTGGTTCCCAGGCCAGTATCACAGAGTCTTTCTTCACTTCTCTTACAGTCAGATTCACAGGGGCACTTGGTGAGTCAAGAACTCTGACGTTAACAAAAGCAGTTTTAGAGCCACTGTTGTTTTCTAGTGTCAGATTATACCGACCGCTGTCAAATCTGGTAACGTTATCAATTACCAGCATTGTGTATGAGCTGGTCACCTCAATCTGGGCCCTGTCAGTGAGAACACCTTCGGCCTTTTCCCATTTCACTTCAGGTTCCGGGCGACCTTTGATAGTGACAAATAAGCGTAAGGTAGCACTCGCACGCAGAATGACCACTTTTCTGAGATCAGCATCCAGTTCTATTTCTGGCGGCTCTTGTCTCTCTTTAGCAGCAACTGAACCAGGTATAGTTGCAGGCTCACCTACGCCTTCAGAGTTGATGGCACAGATACGGAAGTTATATTCAGTGTTTTCTTTAAGCTCGGTCACTGTGAACTGCTTTCCTTGTAGTCCTGTTGGTGGAGTACACGTTGTCCACTCATCAGCAGTGGCTTCTTTGACCTCAACAACATAGCCCTTAACAGGCGCACCACCGTCATAAATTGGTTTATTCCATGCCAGGGAGACAGAAGATCTGGAAGTGTCTGTCACTTTGGGATTACTTGGTGGTCCTGGTGGATACAGAGCATCACATGCACGATAGAAAACAGAAGGCTCGCTGGGTTCACCCACGCCAGCTGCATTTTCAGCAGCAACTCGGAATTCATAGGAATGCCCTTCAGTAAGGCCAGTTACCCTGAATCGAAGATCTGTTAGTGTTTTCTTGTTGCACTTGGTCCATCTAACGCCTTCCTTGTCTCTTTTTTCAAGAATATAGCCCTCAATTTCAGCACCTCCATCATCTACTGGGCGTGCCCATGTTACGACCATAGAATCTTTGGTGATTGCTGAGACTTCAGGTGGTGAAGGAGGACCTGGTGGTTTATAAGGATTACGGGCTATCACAGGCTCAGATTCCAGCGGCTCTCCAGTCCCATATTTATTCACAGCCATGACACGGAAAATGTACTCATTACCAGGAAGAAGTTTAGTGACTTTGTAGTTAAGGGCCTGCACCTCAGTTGAAACCTGGGTCCAAGAGAGTCTGCTGGTCTCTCTCTTTTCAATGATGTAATGTGAAATACTGGCACCACCATCTTGTAAAGGTGGGTTCCAAGCCAGGTAACATTTTTCAGCAGTAACCCCAGAAACTTTCAGAGGCCCTTCAGGAGGCCCTGGCCTGTCAAGTACCTTTACAGTGATGGGTATAGTCTTGGTACCACCAACGTTGCTGAGTTTCAGGATATATTGTCCTCCGTCACTACGTATACAATCTTTGACAACAAGGGTTGTCCTCTGAATAGTAGACTTGATTTCCATTCTGGCAGCTGTTTCTTCAAGCTCTCTTCCATCTTTTGACCAAATGATATCAGGGATAGGTTTGCCACGGATATCCGCTTCCAGGACAAAAGTCTCTCCTGCATGAACAACGATGACATCTTTATATTTGGGATCCAGTGAGGCATTTGGTGCGTCAATTTCATCTCTTGCAGTAATGGCGCCAGTACTCTCGGATGGTTCACTAAAGTTGCCAGCTGCGTTTCTTGCAATTACTCTAAATTCATATCTTTGGTCTTCCACGAGTCCACTCACTGTAAATTCAGTATCTAATACATTGGTAAAGCTGGCTTTCATCCAACGGCCATCAGGTAGATCTTTCTTTTCTACAATATAACCTGTTATCTTGCTGCCACCATCGTAGGCGGGTTTCTTCCATTTCAGTGTGACATTGTTTCGTGTAATAACAATGGCTTCAGGGCGACCTGGTGGGTCACAAGGATCACGAGCAACAAAACATTCCGACACTTTGCTTGGCTTGCCGATGCCAACAATATTTTCAGCAGAAACTTTGAACTCGTACTCAAGGCCTTCATCAAGCCCAGTTGTTTTGAATTTGGTGTCTTGAATGGGAGTCTTATTTAATTTGACCCATAAAATGCTGTTCTTTTCTTTCTGTTCAAGATGGTAGCCGATAACTTTGCTGCCTCCATCATTAACTGGCTCGTGCCATTGCACAAGCATTTGATCTTTTGAGACGGAGGTCACAAAAGGAGTGCCAGGTGGTCCAGGTTCTTTAAATGGATATTGTACAATAACCGGTTTAGAATCCAAGGGGGCGCCTTTTCCATACCTGTTTTCTGCAAAAATTCTAAACTGGTACTCACTGCCCGTTTTCAGTTTGGTTATTTTAATTGTCGTTCTTGCCACTGTTGCGGATACCATGTGCCAAGTGGTGGTGGTTGTATCTCGCTTCTCTACTATGTAGTTGCTTATCTGGCAGCCACCAGTATAGGCTGGAGGTTCCCAAGATATGACCACAAAATCTGCACTAACTTCGTCAAACCGAACTGGTCCAACCGGAGGTCCAGGCTTCTCTAAAACGATAATACTGAGATTTTCGGTTGCGGTACCCGCACTGTTTGTTGCCGTTACAGTGTATTTCCCAAAGTCATCTTTGTTACTTTCTTTAATGTGCAAAATAGTTGAAGTAGCTGTTTTCTCAACATTTACTCTTGTTGTCTGTTTAAGAGGCTCGCCATCTTTGACCCATGAAATTTCAGGTCTTGGCCGGCCAATAACAGGAATTTCGATTTTAAGATCTTCACCAGCTTGGACACTGTATGTGTTAAACGGTAACTTAAAACTAGGCTGTATAGTCAAGTCTTTGGCTATGACGGGAACACCAAGCACTCTCGGATCGCTTTGTCCTTTCTCGTTGTAAGCCTTGACGCGGAAGTGATATTCTTGCCCAGAACTCAAACCGGTAACAACTGCATTACAGACTTTGGATTCAGCCACGACACTCCATTTTTCTGTTCCTTTGGGCTGCATTTCAACAACATACCCCAGAATTCGGCTCCCACCGTCATGTTCAGGTTTCTCCCACATCAGGGACGCACTGGTCTGGGACACATCAGTGAGTGTGACCTTCCCTGGTGGGGAAGGAGGTTCAGATGCTTTCACAGCATCAACAGTTTCCACTGGAACACCAATTCCAAATTCATTTTCAGCCATTACTCTAAAGTAATAAATGGCTCCTTCTGTAAGATTCTCCACTTTGAGGCTTGTCTTGCTGCATTTATTACTCACATTAGCATATGCTTTCCTGGTTGATTCACGTTTGTCGATAACATAGTTCTTGACCTTTGCACCCCCATCAATTAAGGGTGGGTCCCACACCAGAAGGACAGAATCTTTTCTCACTTCTTTGACTGCCAGATTCTGTGGTGGTCCTGGGGTGTCAAGAACTTTCACAGTTACAAAAGCAGATTTAGACCCACTGCTGTTTTCCAGCTTGAGAATATATTTGCCAGCATCATTTCTATCACAGTTATCTATTGATAGTTGGGTATAGTTTGCTGCTTTTTCGATTTGGACCTTATCTGTGAATTCACCTTCCTCTCGAGACCAGGTGATCTCGGGTGTTGGGCGACCTTTGAATGGAATGTGAATTCTGACAGATCCACCAGCTCTTACAACGATTCCTTTCCTTAATTCAGAGTCGAGGTCAAGTTCAGGCGCTTCAAGTTTATCTTCTGGTTTCACAGTACCAGGAACTGCTGTAGCCTCACCTAAACCAACTTTATTGAGGGCACAGACCCGTATTTTATACTCTTGGTGTTCAGTGAGTTTTGAAATTTCAAATCGAGTGGCTTTCAGGCCAGTCTGGGGAGTAACTATTTGCCATTCTTCTTCATCTGCTTTACAGATTTCTACTACATATCCCAGAATTTCACTGCCACCATCGTAGATGGGTTTACCCCAGGCAAGTGTAATTGAATTTTTAGTGGTGTCTACAATGTGTGCATTGATGGGGGGGCCAGGTTTGAACACAGGATCGCAGGCTTTATAATAAACTGTAGCTGGACTTGGTTCTCCAACTCCAGCTGCATTTTCTGCAGAGACTCTGAATTCGTACTCATGATCTTCTGTTAATCCTGTTACTCTTAGCCTTAAGTCTGTAATGCGGCGTTTATTACATTTTATCCACCTAATGCCACTTCTGTCTCTCTTCTCTACGATGTAACCAATAATCTCACTTCCACCATCACTGTCTGGACGGTTCCAACAGACCGTCATGGAGTCCTTGGCAATGTTGGTGACTTCCAAGCTTTTTGGTGGTCCAGGAAGCACGAATGGGTTTTTCATGAGTACTGGTGCAGATTCCAAAGGCTCGCCAACACCGTATTTGTTGACAGCCATTATACGGAAAATATATTCATTCCCTTCTAAGAGTTTGGTAACTTTCAGAGAATTGGTTACAACCTCTGAAGCAACAACAGTCCAGGCAAGCCGACTTGTTTCTCTCTTTTCAACAACATAGTGAGAAATGTCACTGCCGCCATCTTGAAGTGGTGGAGACCATGTTAATGTGCATTTTTCAGCGGTGACTCCAGTAACCTGGACTGGCCCTTCTGGAGGCCCTGGTCTGTCTAGCACTTTTACGTTTACTGGGAATGACTTAGAACCTGCAACGTTGGAAGCTCTTAAGATATACTGTCCACCATCAATTCTAATGGCATCCTTTACAATAAGTAAAGCCTTGAAATCTGTGTTCTTTATTTCATATCTAGCAGATTCTTCAATCTCCTTATCTCCTCTTAACCACTCAATGGTAGGCAGGGGCTTTCCGTGGACATCGGCTTCAAGCCTGAATGTTTCTCCAGCATTTACCACAATTGTGTCTCTAAACTTTGGATCCATTGAAATTCTTGGGAGTTCGACCTCATCCCTGGCAGTTATCGGTCCAGTACTGTCAGAAGGTTTGCTTATTGCACCCGCTGCATTCTTTGCAATGACTCTGAATTCATATCTTTGATCTTCAGTAAGACCTGACACAGTAAACTGAGTTTCAATGACGTTTGTGAAGCTGGCTTTCATCCAGCGACCCTCAGGCAGATCACGCTTCTCTACAATGTAACCCGTAATCACACTTCCACCATCATATGCGGGTTTGGTCCATTGTAAAGTGATTTCATGTCTTTTAACGATTATTGCTTCTGGGGTTCCTGGTGGGTCACAGGGATCTCTGGCTACATAGCATTCGGAATTCTTGCTTGCCTTGCCTATACCAACAATATTTTCAGCATACACTCTGAATTCATATTCAATGCCTTCTTCAAGATTGATTGCTTTAAACTGGGTATCATGAATAATAGTTTTGTTGACTTTTGTCCACAAAATACTGTTTCTTTCCTTTTTCTCAAGGTGGTAACCTATGATTGGGCTGCCACCATTATTGATTGGTTCATGCCACTGTATAACCATGGAGTCTTTGGAAATGGCTGTGACAAATGGTGTACCTGGAGGGCCTGGTTCTTTGTAGGGATATTGAGCTACAATCGGCTCAGATTCCAAGGCAAAGCTTTGTCCATATCTGTTTTCAGCGAATATTCTGAATTGATATTCTGTACCAGTTTTCAGTTTGGTCACTTTGAGTGTCGTTCTGGCCACAGTAGCAGAAACAACCTCCCATACTGTGGTGGTTGTATCTCTTTTCTGAACTACATAGTTGGTGATCTGGCAGCCCCCTGTATATAATGGAGGTTCCCAAGATAAGGTAATACTTTCAGCACTGACTTCATCAAATTTAACAGGTCCTTTTGGAGGATCAGGCTTATCTAGGGTTATAATTTCAATGGATGCTGTCTTCTGACCAACCACATTAGCAACTGTGATTCCATAATGTCCACCATCATCCTTATGAGTTTCTTTAATACTGAGTACGGTGAGGTCAAGTGAATCAGTGACATTGATTCTTGTAGTCTGCTTCAGTGGAAGATCATCTTTAGTCCAGGTAATAGTTGGCTTAGGACGTCCAGAAATGGGTACTTCTATTTTCAAATCTTGGCCAACCTGTACACTGTAACTGTTAAATGCAGGTCTCACATCTGGCTCAATGACCAGATCTTTGGCAACTATTGGAACTGCAAGAGACCTAGGATCACTTCTCCCCTTTTCATTTACAGCCACAACTCTAAAAAGGTACTCTTCTCCCTGAGTCAGGTTGGTAATTACGGCTTCAAGGGACTTGACTCGAGCGCACTCCGACCATTGCTCACTGTGTTTAGCTTGCATCTCCACAATATACTGAATGATTTTACTGCCACCATCATGTTCAGGCTTTGTCCAGCTCAGAGAGACACTGTTCCTGGTGACATCATCCACAGTGATTTTTCCTGGAGGTTGTGGGACTTCTGCAACCTTAACTGGATCATCAGTGTGGGCGGGAAGGCCAATACCATACGCGTTCTCAGCTGTGACTCTGAAGTAGTAGCTACAGCCTTCTTGGAGCTGTTCGATTTTCCAAGAATTCTTATGGCAGTTTGTCACAACTGCAGCATATGATTTCCTTGTGGCTTCACGTTTCTCAACAATGTAGTTTTTAACTTTGGATCCCCCATCCAACAGAGGAGGCTCCCATGTAATTGACACTGAGTCTTTAGTGATTTCTGTGACTTTCAGATTAACAGGTGGACTTGGTGTGTCCAGAACTCTCACCGTCACAAAGGCAGACTTTGTCCCACTGCTGTTTTCTAATGTGAGAGTGTATTTTCCACTATCGTATCGGTTGACATTGTCAAGGACAAGGGAGGTGAAGCTGCTAGTGCTGTCGATGATAGCTGCGTCTCGGATTTCACCATCCACTTTGCCCCATTTAACTTCTGGTGTAGGACGACCTCTAATAGGAACAAATAACCTTAAGGAGCCACCTGCCCTTATATTTAGAATTTTCCTCAGTTCCAGGTCAAGGTCAATGTCTGGTGCTTCCAACTTTTCTTCAACTATGACAGGTCCAGGGACATCAGCATGTTCTCCCACTCCAGCTTTGTTAACAGCACAGATACGGAAGTTGTATTCATGCTTTTCCAATAGCTTCTCCACTTCTATGTTTGTTTTATTGATTCCAGTCGGTGGAGTGCACATTGTCCATTCACCAACACTCGTGTCACATTTCTCAACAATGTATCCTTGGATTTCACAGCCCCCGTCATATATTGGTTTGCCCCAAGAAAGGAAGACGGAAGATCTGGTAATATCAGTGACTCTGGGGTTGTTTGGAGGTCCTGGTTTATAAATAGGATCACAAGCCTTCTGATAAGCAGAAGGTGGGCTTGGCTCGCTAAGTCCAGCAGCGTTCTCGGCTGAGACTCTGAACTCGTAATTGTGATTTTCTAAGAGTCCGGTTACTCTCAAGCGCAGCTCCCCAATCAGACGTTTGTGGCATCTTGTCCATCTGATGCCCTCTTTGTCACGTTTTTCAAGAACATACCCAAGAATTTCACTGCCGCCATCAAATGCTGGTCTTTCCCATACAACAATCATTGAGTCCTTGGTCACTGCTGTGATTTCCGGAGCCTTTGGTGCATCTGGCACTACAAATGGATTCTTGGCAGTTACTGGCTCAGATTCAAGAGGTTCGCCAACACCATATTTGTTGACAGCCATTACACGGAAAATATATTCATTGCCTTCAAGCAGCTTAGTAACCTTGCAGCCAAGAGTCTGAACGTTAGCGTCAACCACAGTCCAAACCAAGCGGCTGGTCTCTCTCCTTTCCACGATATAATTTATGATATCGCTCCCACCATCTTGGAGTGGGGGTTTCCAAGCTAGTGTGCATTTTTCTGCTGTAACTCCTGAGATAACAATAGGTCCTTCGGGTGGCCCTGGTCTGTCAAGAACTTTGACATTGACAGTGACTGACTTCTCTCCTGCGACGTTTTTGGCCTTTAGTATGTAGCTTCCACTGTCAATGCGTATTGCATCCTTTACACTGAGACTGGTGGCAAAGTCAGTGCTCTTAATTTCTAATCGAGCCGTATTGGAGAGCTCATGATCACCTTTTATCCACTGAGTGGTTGGTATCGGTTTGCCATGAATATCTGCATCAATCTTAAATAGCTCACCAGCATGCACCACAATTGTATCTTTGTATTTTGGATCCATGCGAATCTGTGGTGGTTCTACCTCGTCTCTTGCCGTTATTGCTCCTGTGCTCTCTGAAGGCTCGCTAAATACTCCTGCAGCATTTCGGGCTATAACCCGGAACTCATATCTATGGTCTTCAACTAGGCCAGTTACTTCAAACTGAGTGTCAATGACGTTGGTAAAACTAGCTTTCATCCAGCGGCCGTCGGGCAGTTCTTTCTTTTCAACAATATAACCAGTGATCTTGCTTCCACCATCGTAAGTGGGTTTCTTCCACTGAAGAGTCACGGAATTTCTTGTGACAATGATTGGCTCTGGCCTTCCTGGTGGATCACATGGATCACGGGCTACGTAGCTTTCAGACACTTTACTTGGCTTGCCGATGCCCACAATGTTCTCTGCAGAGACTCTAAATTCATATTCAATGCCTTCGTCGAGGCCAGTTGTTTTAAACTTGGTTTGAGGAATAGGTGTCTTATTCAACTTAACCCAGAGGATGCTGTTTCTTTCCTTGCGTTCCAAGTGGTAGCCAATGACTTTGCTACCTCCGTCACTGACTGGCTCGTTCCAGTGTACTTCCATGCTGTCCTTGGAGGATAGTGTTACGAACGGTGTGCCAGGAGGGCCAGGAACTTTGAATGGATACTGGGCTACAATAGGCTCTGAAGTGAGGTAGGTGCTCTTTCCGTATCTGTTTTCAGCTGCAATCCTAAACTGATATTCACATCCAGTCTTTAACCTGCAAGCTTTTATTGTTGTCCTTGCAACAGTAGCTGACACAATCTGCCAGGTGGTTGTGGAAGTGTCCCGTTTTTCTACAATGTAATTGTTGATAGAACTTCCACCATCATACTTAGGTGGGCCCCAGGAGAAAGTAATACTGTCAGCTGTCACTTCCTCCATTTTAACTGGTCCCGTTGGAGGCCCTGGTTTGTCAAGAACGATAACATTAAGGGTTTCAGTAGCTTCACCAGCTGAGTTAGTCAGTTTAATGATGTAATGTCCAACATCTTCTCGGCATGCTTCCTTTATTGTCAGCAGTGAGTTATTTTCTGTGCTCTCGGCGTTTACTCTGGTTGTCTGCTTCAGTGGCACATCATCTTTATGCCAGGTTACGGCTGGCGTAGGGCGTCCAGTGAATGGAACATCGACTTTTAGGTCTTCACCTGCCAGGACAGTGAAAGTAGTGAACAGGAGTTTGAAGGCTGGTGGAATGACAAGATCCTTGGCAATTACTGGCACACTCAGTTGTCTCGGATCGCTAATGCCCTTCTCGTTCTGAGCAGACACACGGAAAGAGTACTCTTCACCCTGAATTAATCCAGTAATAGTGGCTTCGGTGACTTTGACCGTGGCACACGTGACCCATTTGTCACTGCCTTTGCTCTGCATCTCTACGATGTAGCCTAGAATTCGGCTGCCTCCGTCATGCTCAGGTTTCTCCCAGGAGAGCGACACGCTGTTTCTTGTGACATCCACCAGCGTTATCTTTCCTGGAGGCAGAGGTCGTTCTGATGCTTTCACAGATTCTGCGGTTTCAGCAGGCAACCCGATGCCGTATTCATTTTCGGCGAGGACCCTGAAGTAGTAACTGCAGCCTTCTTGAAGCTGGTCTACCTTCCAGGAAGTCTTGTGGCAATTTGTTGTAACAGTTGAATATGCTTTCCTTGTCGATTCCCGCTTTTCAACAATATAGTTATTTATTTTCGAACCTCCGTCGATAAGAGGAGGCTCCCATGTCAGTGTGACAGATGTCTTTGTGACCTCCTTTACCTTCAGGTCCTGTGGAGGGCCTGGTGTGTCTAGTACTCTGACATTGACAAATGCAGACTTGCTGCCTGAGCTGTTTTCTATGGTTAGTATGTATTTGCCACTGTCGAATCTGTTTACATTTCCAATAATAAGCAGGGTGTAAGAGCTTGTGGACTCGATGCTAGCTTTCTCTAAAGATTCTCCGTGTTCTCGGGTCCACTTCACCTCAGGTGCTGGCCTTCCTTTGATGGGAACAAAAAGTCTCAGAGTACAGCAAGCTCTTATGGTAACAACTTTGCGCAGTTCGGCATCCAGTTCAATCTCTGGAGGCAGCATCCTGTCTTCAGCCTTTGGAGTTCCAGGAACAAGTGCAGGTTCCCCAATGCCTTCAGAATTCATGGCATAGATGCGAATTTTATATTCCTGGTTCTCTGTGAGGTTGGTGATGGTGTAAGAAGTTGCCTTGAGCCCAGCTGGTGGAGTGACGATCTTCCATTCATCTTCCTCTGGCAGGGCGATCTCAACCATATACCCAGTGATTTCGGAACCACCATCATAGATAGGTTTGTTCCAAGCAATCGAAATGGATGATCTGCTTGTATCTAGAACACGTGGGTTACCTGGTGGGCCGGGTTTAAACACAGCATCACAAGCTTTATAAAACGGACTGGTAGCGCTCGGTGCGCTGATTCCAGCCACGTTCTCAGCCATGACCCGGAACTCATACTCATGTCCTTCTGTCAGCCCAGACACTTTGTATCTTAAATCAGTAAGGGTCTTTTTGTTGCATTTCACCCAGCGTTGGCCTGCTTTATCTCGCCGTTCCACAATGTAATTGATGATTTCACTGCCACCATCAGAGTCAGGATGGCCCCAGCAGACAACCATGGAATCTTTAGTGATACTGGTAACTTCAGGGTTTTTAGGTGGATCAGGAGGTCCGAAAGGATCCACTGCGAGCACAGGCTCTGAGTCCAGTGGCTCTCCAACGCCATACTTGTTTACGGCCATCACACGGAATATGTATTCATTGCCTTTCAAGAGTTTAGTGACCTTTAGTTTTGTTACTTGGACTTCTGAGGCTACATTTGTCCATGCCAGTCTGCTGGTTTCACGTTTCTGAACGACATAATACTCAATTTTGGCCCCTCCATCATCCAGTGGAGGCAACCATGACAGCACACATTTTTCTGACGTCACTTCAGATACAGCTAAAGGTCCTTCTGGTGGGCCTGGTCTATCAAGAACTTTGACGTGGAAGATGTGTTTGGCAAAACCACCAGGATTAGTTGCTGTAAGGGTATAGGCACCGCCATCCCTTCTCAGTGAATCCTTGTTTACCAGATTAGTAGAGAAATCTGCAATTTTAATGTCTAATTTCGCTGTGTTTTCAAGCTCCTTTCCATCTTTGGTCCATTCCATTGTTGGAGGTGGGCGACCTGAAACATCAGCTTCCAGCTTGAACGCTTCACCTGCTTTTAATGTAATTGTGTCCTTAAATTTGACATCCACCATTATCCTTGGGGCTTCAATGTCGTCTCTGCATGTGATAGCATCTGATGGCTCAGATGGTGGGCTAATAGCACCAGCGGCATTTTTGGCAATGACACGGAATTCATATGCGGCATCTTCGGTTAGTCCACTGACTGTAAATTCATTCTCTAAAATGTTGCTGAAGTTGGCCTTTAGCCACCGTCCATTAGGAAGATCCCGCTTTTCAACTATATAACTAGTAATTTTAAAGCCTCCAGTATATTCAGGCTTAGCCCATTTAAGAGTCACTGTGTGTCTAGTAATATTGAGAGGAATTGGTTTCCCAGGTGGGTCAATGGGATCCAAAGCTAAAATAGGTTCAGATGGCTTGCTTGGCTTGCCTTTGCCAGCCATGTTTTCTGCAATCACTCGGAATTCATAAGCAATACCATCTGTTAGTCCACTTGATTTGAAAATGTTGCCAGGTACTAATGCTTTGCTTACAGTCTGCCAGAGAATACCATTTCGTTCTTTTCTTTCAACGTGGTATCCTAAAATGGGGCTTCCACCATCAGAAAGAGGCTCGTGCCAGCTGATTGTTATTGAGTCCTTGGTGACTGCAGCCACCTGAGGGGTACCAGGAGGCCCAGGGACCTTAAATGGATAGTTGGCAACTACAGGTGCTGACGTGATGCTGGGTCCCACTCCGTATCTGTTTTGAGCTTTTACCCGGAACTGGTACTCTACTCCGGTAGTAAGGCGAGTGGCTTTGTAGGTAGTGCGTATAACAGTAGTCGCTAGTTCAACCCATGTGGTGCTGTCAGTCTGCCGCATTTCTACCACATAGTTGCTTATGGGTACACCTCCATCGTTCTCCGGTGGCTCCCAAGAGAAGGTGACAAAATCAGATGAAACTTCATCAAATTTGATTGGTCCAGTAGGTGGCCCTGGGATGTCATGGACTTGAATGGTGATGACATCACCAACCTCTCCCACGATGTTCCTTGCTGTTAATGGGTAGGGCCCACTGTCACTTCTGACGCACTCGTTGATGTTTAAGATGGTAGAAGTTGCTGTATTTTCAAAATTAACTCTCTGTGTCTGTTTAAGGATCTGGTCTCCTTTCTTCCACGTAACCGTGGGCTTTGGTCGACCGAGCACTGGAATTTCAACTTTGATGTTGTCACCAGCTTTAGCGATGACTAATTTCTGATAAATGCCGCGGAGATCCAGTTCTGGAAGCATGGTCTGCTCCTTGACAATGACGGGTCTGCTTTCCCGAGGGGCACTTCTCCCTGCGCTGTTCACTGCCATTACCTGGAAGGTGTATTCTTCCCCTTCGGTCAGATTCTTCACAACACATTCCAACCCCTTCACGGTTGTGATGTGGGTCCACTGATCAGAGCCTTTTCTCTGGGCTTCAATCACATAGCCAGTGATCTTACTGCCCCCGTCATGTTTGGGTTTAGGCCATGCCAAGCTGACTGTGCTCTTAGTTATGTCCATAATGTTAAGACTATCTGGTGGTGATGGTGCTTCGGAGGCCCTTACGGGCTCTGTTGTTTCCGTCGGCTCGCCAATTCCATACTCGTTTTCTGCCATCACTCTGAAGAAGTATTCACATCCTTCAGACAAGCCAGTGACTTTATAAGTGCATTTATGGCACTTCGTGGTGACTGTGGAGTAAGATTTCCGTGTTGCTTCTCGTTTCTCCACGATGTAGTTTGTGATGCGTGAGCCCCCGTCTATCAGAGGGAGGTCCCAGTGCAGGGTGACACTCTCCTTTGTGATGTCAGTAGGTCTCAGGTTGAGGACAGGTCCTGGTGTGTCCAAGACTCTGACATTAACGAAGCCACTCTTCTTCCCAGCGGGGTTTTCTATGGTCATCACAAATTTACCAGTGTCATATCTGTTACATTCTGGGATGATCAGGAGTGTGAATGACTCTGTATTTTCGATGTTAGCTCGGTTTTTAAGGTTGATATCATCTTTGGTCCATGTGACTTCAGGGGCAGGTCGACCTTTAATGGGCACGAATATTCTAATACTGAGTCCTGCTCTCACAACAAGAGTTCTTCGAAGCTCAGCATCTAGTTCGAAGTCAGGGGCCATCTCCCGTTCCACAATTTCAACATTTGGAATCACTGCTGGCTCCCCAACACCAGCATCATTGATGGCACTGATTCTAAAATTGTATTTTTCTTTAGTCTCAAGATCAGGGACCACAAACTCAGTGATTCGGAGGGCCGTTCCTGTTGTATCCTTTATCCAGCCCTCATCGCCTACTTTTTGATGCTCTACGACATAGCCAGTGATTTCAAGGCCACCATCATAATGAGGCTTGCCCCATGCCAAAGAAGCAGATTTCTTGGTAGTGTCGGTGACACGTGCGTTTGAAGGTGGTCCTGGGGGATCTGGAAAGGAAACAGGCACGAAAATGTTAAGGGTTTGGATTTGGTATAAATTAAATACCAGCACTCCCCAAAGAGCTGTGTTGAAAAAGATAAATACTCACAGGCAACGTCTTTCATTAGAACAGAATTTGAAGCATCACTAGGTGGGCCAATTCCTGCTTTGTTCTCTGCACTGACGCGGAACTCGTACGTGTTTCCTTCTTGCAGTCCTGTCACTTTGCATCTGAGATCAGAAACTGGAGTCTTTGTTGCTCTCACCCATCGCAAGCTTTTCTTCTCTCTCCTTTCTACATGATACCCTGTGATCTCGCTGCCACCGTCATCCACTGGTCTTTTCCAACTGACAGTGGCAGTGTTTTTAGTGACATTGGAAACCTCTGGCTTTCCAGGGGGGCCAGGTGGACCTGAAAAGGAAGCAAATTTGTGAGAAGTCTATGATTTCCTAAGCTCTGCTGCAAAGGTTTATGAATCAGTTCCCTTCTATGGTGTACTTACCAAATCTGTCTACCATTTTGACAGGTTCAGACTGTACGGGTTCTCCTTTGCCATATTGGTTTACAGCTGAGACCCGGAAGACATACTCGTTTCCTTGGATAAGTTTGGTTGCCACATGCCTGCAAGACTGAATATCTTCGGCAACCACTGTCCACAAAAGTCGGCTGGTTTCTCTCTTTTCCAGGACATAGGACTTAATTGGTGAGCCACCGTCTTCCAAGGGAGGTGTCCATGTGAGTGTTGCTTTTTCAGCAGAAACATTACTGACTTCGATGGGACCTGGGGGACCAGGTACATCAAGCACCGTCACCTTCACATGTTCACTCTTTGTGCCAAAAGGATTAGTCGCAGTGATGGTGTATTCACCAGCATCTTTTCTAGTGGCATACTTGACAGCAATCATGGAAGATGTTGGGGTTGAAGTTATCTGAACGATATCTGATGGTCGTATGTCTTTTCCTGCCTTGGACCAACTTGACTTTGGAAGAGGCTTGCCAAGAATGCTAATGGCACTCAGAACGATGGTGTCTCCTGCTTTAACTGTCAGCCCATCTTTTATTGTGGGATCAAGAACAATGGTTGGTGCCTCTGCAAAGGAAAAAAACAGAAAAACAAACATTGTAATCAGAAAAGGAAGGTGGCTTAATTTACTGTTTTTTTTTTAATGTGCATAAAAAATAAAAAAGACCTACCATATTCATCTTTGCAGATAATGGTTCCTGTACTTTCTGATGGAGCACTGATAGCACCTGCTGTATTCTTTGCTCTAATTCGGAATTCATATTTTCCACCCTCGACAAGGTCGGTAACAGTAAAGGCACAATCTGGGACGTTAACATGGTTGGCTTTCGTCCAGGATTTAGAGGGAAGATCTCTCTTCTCTACTATATACCCAGTCAACTTATGGCCACCATCGTATTTAGGTTCAGTCCAGACGAGAGTCACTGAATTCCTTGTTACACTGATAACCTCAGGTTTGCCAGGAGGATCTAAAATAAAGCAACAAACCAACCAACCCAGTCAGCCACACACCAATGTTTTCTTCATGAGGAAATACAAAGAGACATTATACAAAGTCTCTGTATAATGACTTACCAATTGGATCAAGGGCCACAACTGGCTCTGATGGCAGGCTTGGTTTGCCTACTCCTGCTAAATTGATTGCCATAACTCGGAATTCATATTCCAGACCTTCAGTTAGTCCTGTCACTTTGAAGTCTTTCATCCTAATAGGAGTCTTATTAGCTCTCTTCCACAAAAGGCTGTTTCTTTCCTTGAACTCGATGTGATACCCTATAAAAGACCCAGTGATGTGTCAGTTCACATAGAAAGCACAAATGTAGCCTGATTTTTACACACACACAGAACAAATAATCATTCCTGTTGGTATCTACACTTTTATTACCTAGCCTTAGGGATATTTTTATCTCCTGGAATAGACTTGTTTATGGCACCTTCTGTTGAAACATTTTACCTTATAAAAATAGATACTATCATTTAGAAAGCCTTTATTAACTATTACATAAGGAGTTTTTCATTCAAATGAAGTTAGCTTAATGAATTAGCTTAATTCTTAATGTTCTGAATGCATGATGAACTGAAAAAAGGAACATATACTTTTGTATGTGCAGAAAGTACTATAAGTAAGTAGCACAGATTCAGCTTGTTTTCGGGGAGGAAGATTAATGTAAATGCTCTAGGATAAGAGCCAACAAAATACCTGTAATCGGAGAGCCTCCAGTTTTCCTGGGGTCGGTCCATGTTAGAGATACGGAGTCATGTCTGACATCCACGATATTGGGAGGTGGGGGAGCATCTGGCACATCTAGGAAAAAGCAGATAATTCAAGATTTATAATCAGGAATGTATTTGAAATGAACCACAACCATGTTCTGCTTTATGTTTTCTGACCTTGAGACACTTACCAAATGGGTGTCTGGCAACAATTGGCTCCGATTTCAGACCCTCTCCTACACCGTATTTATTTTCGGCACTGACCCGGAAGGTGTATTCCATCCCCTCGTGGAGTCTCATGACCCTGAAAGTGGTTTTCTGCACAGCCGAGGCGCAAGTCACCCACTTGTTGTTTACAGAATCTCTCTTCTCCAGGATGTAGTTGGTGATCTCAGAACCTCCATCGTCCTTCGGAGGACCCCACTTTAAGGTTACAGCTTCTGCTGTGACTTCTTCAAATTTGATCGGTCCAGTGGGGATGCCAGGCTTGCCGACAACTTTTATGGTGAGAGTCCCTTCCTTGGTGCCAGCCACATTCTTCAGTGTGATTGTGTATTTTCCAGCATCAGATTTTTGGCAGTCATATACGACAAGAGTGGTGTTAACTGCAGACGACTCGACACTGACTCTTGTGTCTGTTGCTAGAGGGTCTTCCCCTTTCTTCCAGGACACAGATGGAACTGGCTTGCCTTTTATGGGGATCTTAAGACGGAAGTTGCTGTTTTCTTTGGCCAAGTAGCACAAATCAGGTAGGTCCTTTAAGTCAAGGTCGGGGGCCACTGTAAAACAGCAGAGATAAGACATTTTTTAATGCCAGGCAGTTAATTTTTTCAGATCATTATAGTTTTTAGAGGGTTTTTATGTAAGCCCGGGAATAGGGCTCAAGAGCACTTTTAGTTTTTTATATGGAGCATTTTAAAAGTCTGTATTGAATTTGTTACAATGTTATTTCTGTTTTATGCTTTGGTTTTTTGGCCATGAGGCATGTAGGATCTTAACTCCCTGACCAGGGATCGAACTTGAGAACCCCATGTATTGGAAAGCTAAGTCTTAATCATTGGACTGCCAGGGAAGTCCCAAGAGTGCACTTTTGATGACAAACGGAAAATGGAGATGATAGCTAAGGGCTTACCGACATCATCCTTTGCCACAGCAGTGATTTCACTTGGGGTGCCTTCTCCATTTTCATTCTCAGCGCTCACTCGGAAGGTATATTCCTTCCCTTCAGTCAAGTCTTTTGCGGTGTACTGCAAGCTTAATGATTTCATGACTCGTTGCCACTTATTTTCTTCAGTCAGGAAATCAACAACATATCCAATAATTCGACTTCCACCATCGCTGCGAGGCTTCTTCCAGCCTATGCTACAAGATGACTTGGTGACAGAGGTCACCTTCAGGTCCACCACTGGTCCAGGGGTTTCTAAAGCAAAGGAGAAATGATGAGTCTAAGCCCCAGAAAACCAAGGTAAGGTGTCACTCAGAATGATGGGGTGGTAGCTTCATTTGCTTACCGGAAGCTTTGACAGCATCTCGTGTCTCACCGGGATCACCAATGCCATACTCGTTTTCAGCAAACACCCTGAAGAAGTAGGATTTTCCCTCCTCCAGGTTAGATACTCTGAAGCTTGTTTTTGAGCACTCTGTTGTCACAGTAGACCAGGACTTCCTCTCTGCATCACGCTTTTCTACCACATAGTTTATGATGGGGCTTCCACCGTCAATAATGGGAGGATCCCAGGTAATATAAGCAGAATCTTTGGATATTTCTTTGACAGTCACGTTGACGGGTGGCCCAGGAGTATCTGAATAAATAGTGGGTAAATAAGAAATGAATACCTGAAAAACACATTGGCTACATTTGAAACATATATATGATTGTTTTTCCATGTAGACTTACCAAGCACTTTCACTACAATGGTATATTCCTTTTTACCACAGCTGTTCTCCAGAGTCAAGATGTATTTTCCTGCATCATATTTGTTCACCTTTTCACAGCGCAAGAAGGTGTCAAAGTCAGTGGACTTTATGTCCAGTCCAACCCTTTCTCTTAGATTGACATTTGGTTTAGACCAGGTTATCTTGGGAGGTGGACGTCCTTTTACTGGCACGTACAGTCTCATGGTAACTCCAGCACGCAATATGAGTGTCTTCCTCAGATCAGCATCAAGTTCTCCCTCAGGTGGAACTGTTTAAGTTGGAGTGAAGAAAGTTAGAGTAATGTGTATTTCCAAGGACTGGCCTGATAACTCCTAAAATATGTTTCTGATTTCTAGTTCTTAAAAAAATTCTTAATATAATCCTCAGAACTTTTGCCAACGATCTTAAGACTCTGTAGCAATTATTGACCTTTCTATTTTCTAGTATCCTATGGGCCAACCCACGTTTTCCCTGGAGGATCTGCATCTCCTTATCTCATGGACCTTACATACTCTTAAACTCTCTGTATATTACAAGTAGATGACTGATTTGGGGCTTTCTTCCAGTGAAAGCACTCTGCTGTACACTATGGCTTTCTTTGTTTCATTGTAGGAAGAAAAGTACACGGTGGGTGAAGTGTAATTCAAAGTAATAGGAGCATTGATTAGGGAGAATAAGTGAATAGAAGAAATGGTGGGAAAAGAAATTAAGATGGAGAGGGGTGGATTGGAAGAGAAAATAAAAACCTAAGAATGATAAATAGCTCACTGCTGCTGCTGCTAAGTCGCTTCAGTTGTGTCCGACTCTGTGCGACCCCATGGACAGCAGCCCACCAGGCTCCTCTGTCCACAGGATTTTCTAGGCAAGAATACTAGAGTGGGCTACCATTTCCTTCTCCAAAATAGCTCACTACTTAGTTAAAAAAAAAAACAAACTTTTTATTCTCAATAAAATCTCTATATTCCATAATCTTTTGAAGACAGGAAATTCTCAGGTAAGTAAGAAAAGCATTTCAAAACCACAAACCACCTTGCCTTCCATTGGCTTGTTATACAGTACCATAAAGTACCAACCCAGCTCTCCTACAACATACTTCTAGAGTTACCAACCCTAAAACTTGTAAATAAATAAATCTACATAGAGGAGTTCTATATATTCCTTCTTACAGTATGACTGATGAAAGGAATATATTTCTTTCTCTGTATATTTCTCCTGGTAATACTTACTTAAAATGTCCTTGGGACAGTGTTTGTCTGGCACATCACTGGGGTCACTGTATCCAATCTTATTAACAGCATACACGCGGAACTGGTATTCTGTGTTTTCCATTAGGCCGGTAACCTCAAAGCGGGTTTTCTGGAGCTTCTGTGGTAAATTGCACCTCACCCAGTTATCCGAATCAGCTCGTTTTACTTCAACAAGATAACCAATGATAGGACTGCCACCGTCATAGGCTGGCTTGCCCCAGGATAGACTCACAGAGCTCCGCGTTGTGTCATATACTTTGGGGAAAGCTGGTGGTCCAGGAGGATCTGAGGATAATAATAGAAAAATTTCATGAAGACCTCATTCCCGGTTGTTGAATGCTGATTAGCACACATCTGTGGGACTCTTCCATGAAAACTTACACAGAGGATCTTGGGCATAAACAGCTTTGGAGGCATCACTGGGTTTGCCTGGTCCAGCCTTGTTGATGGCTATAACTCGGAACTCATATTCTGTGCCTTCTTGGAGACCTGTTGCTTTTATTGTTCTTTCTATCACAGGTTTTCTGTTGACTTTAGTCCAGTTAACTGCGTGGGTTTCCCGCTTTTCAACCAAATAGCCGGTGATGGGGGAGCCACCGTCATCTGCTGGGGGCTTCCAGCTGACTGTCATGTGGTCTTTGGTTACGTTGCTAATAACAGGGGGGTCACAGCGTCCGGGAGGGTCTGCAGAGATTAACCGACAGGTTTATGTTCCGGTCTAAAAGGTAATATTTAAAAAGCAGAATGAAAAACTGCAGGAAAACGTTCTTACCGTATGGGTTTTTGGCAATTGCTGGCTCAGTTAAGATCGGGTCGCCCACTCCATATTTATTTTCAGCACAAATTCGGAACTGATACTCGTGGCCCTCTATCAGCTTCTCTACACTGCAGCTGGTGATGGGCACGGTAGCAGAGACTTGCGCCCAGTTGGGTCTGCTCGTTTCACGTTTGTCAACAATGTAGTTGGTGATTTCTGAGCCTCCATCTTCAAGAGGAGGTTCCCAAGAAAGCATTGCACGATCCGAATACATTTTGTTGATTTTAACGGATGCTGGAGGACCTGGTTTATCTGAAAGGATACGAAAGAAAAGTTAAGTCTTTCACCCAAACATATGAAATAGGGGATGAACAGAGTGGAGGACTGGAGACCTGGGCTGCTGTCTTTATACTATCATTAACTTCCTGTATGACCTTGGAAGTTACTTTTCTCCAGATTTTAATTTCCTCATATCTAAAATTATGTATCTGGAATACGTGATCTCTAATGGTCTTTTCAGCTGTAAAACACTACTGTTCTGTGTTGAGAATAATTCCATGATGACAAAAGAAACATCAAGTTAGGTATCTTTTCTCACATGTTATTTTGTAAATTCTATGACATCACATTAACCAATGTGAACAGCCTGAGAGTCTAGTGAAATGCTTTAGTTACCTAACACTTTGAGCTTGATAGTGGCTGATTTGGAGCCACTTGGGTTTTCAGCAGTGATGGTGTAGTCCCCTGAGTCTTTCCGGGTCACGCTGAACAGCTCCAGGGTGCACAGGTTCCGCTTCATGGCCATCTTGATCCCTTCCGATGGTTTCAGCAGTGTGCCATCCTTCTTCCAAGAGACTGTGGGCTTTGGTTTGCCAAAAACAGTAGCATCCAGGCAAACGTTGGTTCCAGCTTTCACGGTAAGCAAAGATTTCATAGCCACGCTCAGGTCTATCCTGGGAGGTACTGGAAAGAAGTAAGATAAAGGGATTTAATATATGCAAAGCTATATTATATAATGCTTATTTGTAAAAGTGAGAAATAAATAGGCTATCTTTTTCAAGATGGGATTTTCTTAAAGTAACTATTCATTATAAAAGAAATGCAAGTTTAATGCCAAAATTTGATAATGCTGACAGTATAAAGAAAAAAGTAAAGATATTACTCATCATCCCAGCATCCTGAAAGCTTCACTCTTATCATTTTGGTGCATTTTTGGGGGGCATCTTTCTGTGCATGTGTATGGTTAAAAGTATGTGGTCTTCACAGTTCGCTATCTTTTTAGTTTAACATGTTATTCTCTATAATCTTTTAATGTCTGTATACAAAGTACCTATCATTTTATTTGTCCTTATTTTCATAGATGTAGATTTAGTTTTTTATTAGGGGAAACATATATTATGAGTGATGTCTTCTTTGCCTAGAATGTCCAACAAAATCTTACCACTTTCTGCCATGATAGTCACTGGATCGGAAGGTTCAGAAGGTTGGCTAATATTTACTACGGTCTTGGCAATTGCTCTGAATTGATACTGAGCATTCTCTTCTAAGCCAGTCACTGTGAACTCTTCCTGGGGAATCTGGTGAGGTGAAGTATTACACCGTATCCACTTATCACCAGGAAGTTTGCAAGCTTCTACGAAATAGCCAATAATTTTGCTGCCTCCATCATGCTTAGGACGAGCCCAGACAAGAGATACAGTACTCTTGGAAATATCAATGACTTCAGGCTTGCCAGGAGGATCTAGAACCAAAAGAGATATTCTCAGCATTTGTCTTAACAGCAGAAATGTTCTATTTCACTGTATCACCCAGAACATATCCCTGAATGGAAATAGTAACATTTAAAGATGCTAAGATTTAAATGTGTCCTCATAATACTTTAAAAAAATAAAACTTCTCACCAACTGGAGTTCTTGCAGTCACATATTCAGTTGGTTTGCTGGGTGGGCTGGATCCAGCTTTGTTTAGGGCATAAATTCTGAATGAATACTCAAGGCCTTCTACCAGGCCAGCACAGGGATATTCAGTTGACCGGACAGGGGTGTCATTGGCTTTCACCCAGAGCAAACTGTTTCTTTCTTTGCGTTCAATCAGGTAGCCAGTAATGGGGCTGCCTCCGTCGCTGTCGGGTCTGTCCCATGCCACAAAGATGCAGTCTTTGTTGACTTTAGTGACTCGTGCGTTCTTGGGTTCACTGGGAACACCTGGAGATGAAAACCAGGGAAATGTCAGTTTCTAGCCCAAGTAACAGATTAGAAAGAAAACAGTTCAGTTTTTCGTCCTAAAAGGAACATACCAAATGGGAACTTAGCCACCATCTTCGGAGATGTAAGAGGCTCTGAAATGCCAAATCGATTCTCTGCACGGACCCGGAAGATGTACTCTTGGCCTGGGATCAGTTTTCCAACCCTGCAGGAAGTTTTTGTCACTGAAGCTAGAGCTGTCACCCAGTCACCTCGGCTCACGTCACACTTCTCCACGATGTAATTGGTGATGTTACTGCCTCCGTCCTCCAGAGGAATGTGCCAGGACAGGGAGCAGGCATCGGCGTCTATGTCAGAAATGTCAAACGGAGGCTGGGGGGGTCCAGGAGCGTCTGCGTGAACCGAGAGGAGAGAAAGGTAAGGACAGGAATGGGACTGGAAAAAATGCTTCTGATCTTCACATGTGGATGGCTGTTTGTCTAATGCTGAACCTACCCATGACAATGACTTTGATCTTCTGAGTGTCTGTCCCAGAACTGTTCTCTGCAGTGAGGCTATAGTAACCGCTGTCTTTCCTAGTAACATCTTTTATGATCAGAACTGAAGAATTGTCTGCTTTATGCACAGCCAGGTGGCTGGACGTGACAACGTCATCTTCTCCTTTTTTCCATTTACAGACCGGATTAGGCTTTCCATACACATGGGCTTCGATTCGGAGTTTCTTCCCAGCTTTGATAGTAATTTGCTCTGGCATGAGGATCTTGGGTGGCACTGAAAGTAAGAGGAAGATAATTTTGTGGGGAGGTTAAATTTCCTCTAATGAGGAACTATACTAGTGTTTTTTAAGTGGTGAATAATAACCCATTAGCAGGTTCCAGGTGATGTTTGCATCACTGCTAATACTTTTTAAAAAGAATGAGATTGAATTGAAAATACCAGAGTCCAGCATACATAAGGATGGGTGTTGCTCTAAGAAACTTCTTTTTAAAGTTATATATATGTCTGTGTGTACTGTGTCATGATTTAAGTTGTTTTACCATGTGTTGTGGGTGCAAATGTTTTAAAACCACTATTCTCTCCTATATTTCAGGTATTTATGGAATTAGATTCTTCAGGGAAAAATGTCTCCATGTCAAAAGAAAATTCTTGTAAACTTTTATCACATGATAAAAATGACTCAGTGTCCACTTACATAGCTGTTCTTTGGCTTCGTACACGCCTTCAGCTTCTCTCGGCAAACTGACTCCCACGGCATTTCTGGCCGCTACTCTAAATTTGTATTTCTTCCCTTCCTTGAGGCCAGTGACAATCAGGCTGAGGTCTTTCACCACTGAGTACTCTGTCCAGCGATCTGCAGGCTGCTCCTCTTCCCTGTAACTAACGATGTAGCCATCGATTTTAGCGCCTCCGTCACGCAGGGGTGGTAACCAGGCTAATACAGCGCTGTTCTTTGTCATTTCGGTAACCTCGAGTTTCCTGGGGGGATCCGGCTCACCTGGAAGAAAAACATGATTAAGAAAAAACTGTACAGGTCGCCAAATCCATCCCTTTGTAATATACATCAATGTTTTCATATGCCACCTGCTTCAAAGTATGTGGGAAAGGTGGTTCGGGCTGTTCAAAGTAAAAAGTACTCGAGGAGGCAGATCAGAAGTCTTCAGTGAGTGAGATATTTTCTTGTGCTGTGTAGGTTTCTACGAGTTAAAGCCCTTTAGGGTTTTGGTATTTGTTAAGTGTTTGGTGTCTTGACTTGATTGAAATCGGGGACTGGGGTTAAGAGGGGAGAAAGGATGTGACTTACTTAGAGGGTCCGTCGCAAGCACTGGTTTGGGGACATCTGTTGGGACACCGGGGCCATACTCGTTGACAGCAGTTACTCTGAAGAAATACTCTGTCCCGGGGACAAGATTGGTGACATGGAAGCTCGTTTTCTTCACTTCTGGGGTGACTGTCGCCCATGTCTTTCTCTCGGCCTCACGTTTCTCCACAATATAATGTGTCACCTGGCTCCCGCCATCATTCTCAGGAGGGGCCCAGGAAATGTGGCATGATGTTTTAGTGACATCCGAGACTTTTAAATCAGACACGGGCCCAGGGGTATCTGTAAAGAACCACAAGATTAGACATATGAGTTCCCTCAGCCTCCTGATTAACTACGGAGTTTCTGAAGGGGAGGAAGACAGTTCTTCACCACCCACCTAATACTCTGACATTCACAAACACGGCCTTTTCTCCCGCTGGGTTCACAAGCGTCAAGGAGTATTTTCCTGAGTCGTCACGCGTAGAATTGGGGATGACGAGGAAGGCCATGGTGTCAACCAAATCGACCTGTCCCTTTCTGACCACGTTATCAATACCCACTTTTCTCCAGGTGACCTTAGGGGCTGGTCGCCCTCTCACGATGGCAAATAGTCGGATGGGGCATCCTGCCCTCACGGTGACCAGTTTCCTCATGCTGGCATCCAGGTCAATCTCCGGAGGTTCTACAAATGACACGGAGGCCATTAGTTGACTTCAGAATGTGGGGAAGTCATGTGAGAAGTGAAACAATGAACCAAGTGATCACCTAGGGCCTCACCTAGGATTTCTTTAGGTTTAATAGCATCCTTTAGTTCTGCAGGGCGCCCGATGCCAACTTGGTTTTGGGCACAAACCCTGAACTCATATTCCTGGTTTTCATCCAAGCTGGTCACGGTGAATTCCATGCGGACAAGTTGCGCTGCAGCATTGCACCTTTTCCAGCCTTCATCTGGTGACATGTCTGGTTTTTTAGGCCTCATTTCCACAACATAGCCGATGATTGGCGCACCACCATCATACACTGGTTTTCCCCACCCAAGAGTTATGGAACTTTTGGTTGTATCAACCACTTTGAGATTGGTTGGTGGACCAGGTGGTTCTGAAAGTAAATTATGTAAGAATAAATTTACACATGGTTAACCATGATTAGTGATATGTTCATGTATAATTTTATACAGTCTATTCTTAATTAACCACAGATAGTACATTCAATTTCTCAATTGCTAACTAAGTCCTCCTTATGTTCCTTTGTAAATTTAGAATCTACCATTGTTCTTACATTTTAGGTGATTTGGCAAAAGATCTATTTGGAAAAATAATGGCTAAGATAAAGTTTTGATGTTGTGGATTTAACTTACTTGTCTAATACCTCTGTGTTTGAGATTAAGAGTTGATATAATGCCAGAGAAAAACAAGAACATCATACCTATGGGGTCTTTTGCCACCACTGGTCTTGATGGCAAGCTTGGTTCTCCAATTCCAACTTCATTTTCTGCCTTGACACGGAACTGATACTCATGTCCTGGAAGGAGATTCTGTACTTTTAGACGTCTCTCGGGAATTGCACTCTTGTTGACAGGGACCCATCGCATTGAATGTTTTTCCTTTTTCTCCAAATAGTATCCTGTGATGGACTTTCCACCATCATATTCAGGTGGCGCCCAAACCACGGTCATCTCTTCTTTGCTTACTTTAGTGACTTCTGGGGGATCAGGGCGACCAGGTTTATCATATTTGGTTTTTGCAATGACTGGCTTAGTTTCTGTTGGAGGCCCTGTGCCTATTTTATTTTCTGCACGGACTCTGAAGATATATTCATTTCCTTCTATGAGACGTGTTACTGTAGTACCAGGTGTCAAGATAGTAGAGGAAAAGGTGGACCAAACCATTCTCTTGCTCTCACATTTTTCTAAAATATAATTTTGGATCTCACAGCCACCATCATCCTCCGGTGGATCCCAGCGAAGAGAACACCTGTCACTACACACATCAGTAATTTTCAGATCCCTTACAGGACCAGGCTTATCTAAAACGTTCACAGTGGCAAAGGCCACAAAACTGCCAGCTGTGTTAGTTGCTGTAACTACGTATTTACCACCATCACTTCGCTTTGCTTTAGTGAGAGAGAATTTAGACGAATCACCACTGGTGTCAATCTTGACCCTTGGTGATCTTGTTAAGTCTGTAGCATCTTTGTCCTTGGTCCAGGAAACTTCTGGAAACGGTTTGCCTCTAACACCTGCCTCAAGTCGAATGGTGTCTCCTGCTTTGACAGTGAGCACACCACTTAACTTCAGGTCGAGTACTGGTTTCTGTAAGTCTTCCTTCACAACAACTTCCTCTGTCTTTACCCAGTCACTTTCCCCACCTTCATTCTTTGTTTGCACTCTGAACTCATAAATCTGGTTTTCCACACATTTGTCAACCATGTAGTGGGTTTCTTTAATGCTTCCTTTATGCACTCTTTCCCAATCAGCAGCGCCCTTCAGCCTCCTTTCAACATGATATGATAGATTTGGGCTACCACCATCATAATCAGGCCGCCTCCATTTTAGATAGACAAATGTCTTTCCTTTATCTGCAATATGAAGGTTTTCAGGCTCCCCTGGTCTATCAATAGGGTTAATAGCCAGAATTGGAGTTTTGGTTTCAATGGTTGGCCCAACACCTACTTTATTCTCTGCACAAACTCGGAAATAGTATTCGTTGTTGGCTAAGAGGTTGGCCTTGATTAATCGCTTAGTGGCATCCGAGGCGACAATTGACCAGCCTTTCTGATTTGGTTTGCGATATTCCACTATAAAGTTTGTTATTTCTGAGCCACCATTGTCTAGTGGGTTTTCCCAAGAAATTGTACAGTTCTCTTTGGTTACGTTGGTGACCCTTAAGTTCTGGCAAGGCCCAGGTCTGTCAAGGACATTAACGATAGCAAAACCTTGGGCATGTCCACTGCTGTTCTTGGCTGAGATGATGTACTTGCCATGATCAGCTCTAACAGCTTCTTTAATTTGCAACTCAACACGAGGTAGATCGTGAATGATGTTAACCCGCTTATCTCGGACCAATGCTTTGCCTTCCTTGGACCAAGTTATGTCTGGTTCAGGTCTGCCTTTGACCCGAGCAAGAATGCGGATAGTCTGGCCCACTCTGACGGTGATGACATCACGGCAGGTTACATCAAGTTCTACTTCTGGAGGATGAAGGATGTCCTTTGCAATTACAGATTCTGCTAGTTCGCGTGGCTCTCCCTCTCCCACAATGTTAGCTGCCTTTATACGGAATCTGTACTCATTTCCTTCGATGAGTCCAGGTACCCTAAAGGCACACTGCCTAATGAGTTCATCTTTGTTAATCCTGTTCCACTGTGTTGTCCCAGCTTTCTGACATTCTACAACATAGCCCAGAATGGGGCTACCACCATCGCTGAGAGGCTTTGTCCATACCAGATCAGCTGATTCTCTGGTCTTGTCTTTCAGCTTAGGATTAATAGGTGGTCCAGGTGGTTTGATGGGCCGGCAAGCTTTTATTGGATCAGAACTTGGGGATGGATTGCTTAGTCCTGCAAGATTCTCAGCAAACACTCTAAACTCATATGTATTTCCCTCATAGAGTCCAGTCACTCTGAACTTCAGGTCCGCTAGAGGAGTTTTGTTGACTCGCACCCATTTGCCTGTTACTTCTCGACGCTCCAGATAGTAACCAGTTATTGGACTCCCACCATCAGATTTTGGCAGGGTCCACGCCACTGTTGCAGCGTTTTCAGTAATGTCAGTAACCACTGGTTTACCAGGAGGAGATGGAGGACTAAATTTATGTTTAGCAACAGTAGGTACAGAGTCAAGAGGAGGGCCGATACCAATCTTATTCTCTGCTTTCACTCGGAAGACATATTCATATCCCTTTTGCAGGTGTGGGACTTTCAACTTTGTCTTGCTGCTACCTGAAGAGACCACACCCCATGTATCTTTCTTTGTGTCTTTTTTCTCAACGATGTAGTTTATCACCGGGCTTCCCCCATCATCCTTAGGTGGCTGCCATGATATAGTCATACATTCAGGGGTAACTTCCAGGATATTAATAGGGCCTGTTGGTGGACCAGGAACATCAAGGACAGTAAGATGTACGGCTACTGTTTTGGTGCCGGCTGCATTGGACACTGTGATCTGATATTCCCCAGTGTCTTTCCTTAAGCAGTTCTTAATGGTGAGTACTGACGAGAAGTTGTCAGTTTCAACTGTATAGTGTTCATCTGTTTTAATCTCATTCCCATCGGTTGTCCACTTTGCAGTAGGAATGGGCACACCTCTGATGATGGCAGGGAATCTGACTGTAGTTCCGGCTTTTACCACAAGGCCTTCAATTAATTTCACATCCAGCTCCACAGATGGAGGCACTGGAAAGTGAACATGAGGAAATTAGATTTTGCTTTTGACAATATGGATAATATCACAACATGAATAATTTTAAAAAGAAAGAAAATAGTGCCAATCTAAACTTTACCTAGTTTTTCTTGACATTCTATTGGGATAGTTGTGTCAGGGAGACCAAGACCCACAATGTTTTCAGCTTTTACCCGGAATCTATAGGTCTTTCCTTGTTGTAGTCCAGTAACAACACACTCTAAGTTTGTCACGGTCTTGAACTTAATCCAGTCTTGGGTGCCCTCTTCCTGATATTCTACCAAATATCCTGTGATTGGAGAGCCGCCATCGCGGTCTGGCTTATTCCAAACAAGGGAGACTTCAGTCTTGTCAACATCTACATGGTGTAGGTTCTTGGGTGGCCCTGGGGGATCTTTTCAGAAGAAGTTATGATGAATAAACAATATTCTCAAAGACAGTCAAACAGTACTTTTGTATCCAAAGAGAGCAACTTACGTAGGGGATCCACAGCTTTGATGGGTTTAGGTGTTTCCACAAAGGGACCACGTCCATACTGGTTCTCAGCAGCAACTCGGAAGACATACTGATTGCCTTCATTAAGATGTTTAGCCAAGTGACTCTTTTTCTTTGATGTAGTTGAAAGAGGTGACCACTCGGTACTGGCAACATCTTTCCTCTCAACCACATAATTTGTAATAACAGAACCACCATCATCCAGGGGTTCCTTCCAAGTAAGGTAACAAGAATCTTTCCTTATTTCACTGACTTCCAGATCTCTAGGTGGCCCAGGCTTATCTGAAAAGTGTTAAACAACGCAGTTATGTAAGTGATTTAATCCAGCTAAGAA
Source organism: Bubalus bubalis (assembly GCF_019923935.1). NCBI lineage: Eukaryota > Metazoa > Chordata > Mammalia > Artiodactyla > Bovidae > Bubalus > Bubalus bubalis. The sequence continues at coordinate 70,420,167 of NC_059158.1, read as the reverse complement.
CTCAAAATGTATTGAGTTACTTTTATATGTTATTGCATTAAGGACATCACGAGCACTAAAATTCTTACCTAATACGAGTACTTTTACTGAGACAGTTTTTGAACCAGCTGGATTCTCCACTGTTAAGGAGTAAATGCCACCATCTTCATGGGCAGCATTACGAATTTCAAGCTTGCTGCCAACTGGAGTAACGTCAATTCTTGCTTTAGTTGGAGCCTCTCTGTCTTCCTTTTTCCAGGTTACTTTTGGGAATGGCACGCCTTTGATGATGGCACTAAGCCTCAGAGTATCACCAACCCTTATGTGTTGTTCTCTTGCCATGTTGGCATCAAGAATCAACTCGGGGGGTTCTAGAATAAAGAGAATGGTACTTTCAGATTTGCTTTGTTCATGTATTTTACAATTAAGCACAGACAATGAAACCTGTCTTCCTGGCAGAGGCAACTGAGAATGCCTGTACTCACCGAGCCTGTCCTTTACTAGCACTGGCTCAGGAACATGAGCCGGATCTGACTCGCCAGCTGCGTTGACTGCTATTATTCTGAACTTATAGGATTGGCCATCCCGAAGACCAGTGACTTTATAGTTAGTTTCAGGACAAGACTCAGGAGTGTGATTGGCTCTTTTCCATTCTTCATCTCCAACTTTCTGGTACTCAACAATGTAACCCAGAATCTTGCTCCCACCATCACGACGTGGTGGCTGCCAGGTTAGATCGACTGAATTACATGTTGTATCTATTGCTTCAGGATTAACAGGTGGACTTGGCCTAGCTACAGAATAAAAAAGAAAATCAAAACAGAGTTAGAATACAGCTGGAAACAAACTCAGATAAAATGCAAGCTGAAAGAATGCTGTAGTACTATACCAATTGGGTCTTTAGCAAAGACTGGTTTGGATGGTGGACTTGGGTCTCCAATACCAATTTCATTTTCTGCAGAAACCCGGAATTCATAGTGACACCCCTCTAGAAGATCAGGAACCCTAAATTTAGTGTATGGGTGGATAGGCTCTTTGGTAACTCTAGCCCATCGTTTAGACATAGTTTCTCTCTTTTCCAGGATGTAGTTTGTGATGGGCTTTCCTCCATCATGTGGCTGGTTCCAGGAGACTAACGCAGAGTCTTTGGTAACTTCTGTAACGATTGGCTGGTCAGGTGCATCAGGAACCCCTATAACAAACGTTAGCACAATGTGTTAGAGATTTAATTCTTCCTGTTAACAACAGCAAACATTAAATCACTGAAAAGAAATACGATGCATACTGAAGCGATCTTTGGCTTTCATTGAGTCAGACACCAGAGGATCACTTATTCCATACAGGTTTTCAGCATGTATCCGGAAAATATAATCTTTTCCTTCAAGCAGTTTAGAAACTTTGCATGTTGTTTTGGCACTTGCAGATGTCACAGGCATCCAAACGTCTTTGCCCACCTCCTTCTTCTCAATAATGTAATTGGTAATTTCACTGCCTCCGTCATCTAAAGGCGGCTTCCAAGAGATAACCATGTAATCTTTTGTCACCTCATCAAAAATAACTGGTCCTACTGGTGGTCCGGGACGGTCTGAATAAAAGGAAAAAAAAAAAAAAAAACACAGCACAAAATGTTATTTCCACTTCTGCTTCGGAAAGAACAGAATGTTTCTAATACTTGCTAAATAATACTTACCAACAACATTAACTTGACAGACACCCTTCCTGGAGCCTGTACTGTTCTCCACAACCACACAGTATTTGCCAGAATCTGAACGCTTGGCCTTGAGTTTCTCTAGAGCAAGTGTCGTCGGGGTGGTCTTTATATGAGTGCGCTCATCTTCCAGCACATCAGCTTCGTCTTTGAACCAAGAAACTTTAGGCTTTGGTTTGCCTGAGTAACGGCCAGTGAGGGCAAAAGCTTCACCAACTCGAATTGTGAGCTTATCTCTGAAGTCGAGGTCAAGCGTTGGAGGAGCTGAAATGTATGATGATAAAGGCAAATCAGTCTGACTGATGTCTTACAGTAAATCTGTATGTGTGTACAAGTTTTCAAAGTGTAAGCTGCATTTGACACATACCCAGCTCATCCTTGCAAGTGATTGGCTTGGTGCAAAATGATGGTTTGCCTTGTCCAACAATATTGACAGCACTGACACGGTACTCATAGGTATCACCTTCTTTTAAGCCTTTCACGGTGTATTTCCTGCTCATCAAGTTGTCACTTGTAACTTTGTGGAACTTCTCAGTTCCAATGAGACGGCTTTCTAGGACATAGTTGATAATGTCAGATCCGCCATCATACTTAGGGGGATTCCAAGTCAAAGTGACAGACCCTTTGGTAACTTCTTTGACTTCCAGGTCTTCAGGACGCTCTGGTACAGCTACAAGTGTAGAGTGACAGTGAGACAAATGTTAAAACTGTAGGAGAATGTGGTAAATATTACTTTCTGAGGATTGCATTTAAACATTAAACTGTTTGGTAAGTGACAAAAGAGATCTCAACATAAAATGAGTAGCTAAAAGCGATCCAATACACACTGATTTCCAGATGACAAAATCGAGGTTAATTGAGACCAGATAATTCAGGAAAGTTCTCCAGAGCTGGTGGTTTCAGGGTTAGTAAACTACTTCATGTTTATGCCATTAAGTGAAAATTTTAAAAGCGCAGTATTATATGGAAGGATCTGAGGAATATGTATTCCCATAATCCCTTTCACAGTCACATTCAAATAGAACCAACATCAGATACTGAGTATTTGTCAAATGAAAGAAATGTTTGGCATTTATTTATACACCTCTTTTGTCACTACAGTCTTTGATTAAATGAGTGAAGAAGTGATTAAGGATGAAATTGTTTTAAACTGTACTTACTGATTGGATCTCTTATGACAAGTGCATCTGTGGTCTCAGTGAATGGGCCCATGCCAATACTATTTTCAGCCGCAATTCGGAAAAAGTAGGCTTTTCCTTGAATGAGACCCTGGACGGTAGCATTATGTCGGGTAACTGTGTATGTCACCGGGGTCCATGCTCTGTGGTCAGCTTCCCGCTTTTCAATGACATAATTGGTGATGGGAGAGCCCCCATCATCTTCTGGTGAGAACCATGTCAGCTTGCAGGAGTCATTGGTCAGGTTGTGAGCTAGGAATGGTATTCCAACGGGACCTGGTACATCTAGAAATAAGAGGGGAAGGTTTCTAGTTGTTTGACGTCAATGAACTACAGGGCTCAATATTTGTTACCCTCTGTTTTTAAAAGGGAGACAAAAATACTGTTACGAAAAAAGCAAGATTTTGTGTTTATTGAGGTTTTTTTTTCCTTTCTTTCCTGATGTCTATATCCAACCATATTTTAAAATAAAGTAAGTTTGCAGTAGTTACTGATTGCCCCTGCTTTAATGGACACTTATGGAACAGCTTTATATATATATACACACATATATAAAAATTTTTTAGTAATTTGTGAGTCAGATAAGAGGGTGATGTTGGGAGGAAAGTGCACAGAGGGAGATGGGAGAAGGGTGAGGAGCGGCATGACTATTTTTTGTGTTTAGTTTACTCTCCAGAAGGAAAAGGGGGAGAGAATTTTTTCAGGGTGATCAGTGAATCTGAGTAGCACAGAAGACCCCAAATCTCAGAATGACCAGTGAGACGGTTGCAGTTTAACCTGGAAATACACCAGTTTGTAAAGTAATAGCCATTGGACAGAAGAATTGCTCGATGAGATTGTTTCTTCATGTCATTTTCATTAATAAAACAAACTAGTTTCATAATATGAATTATGCTCAATAGAGAACTGGTTATTTTAACATAAGAATTGGGTGTTTGGAGTATGGCTGAGCCTAGAGACATGCTGAGAGAGAGATGTGAGTAGGAAGGCTTCACTTTCTGAGCAAATGACTGGAAGAGAGCAGTCAGAGAGAGGTGGGAACAAGCCCTGCAGAGTTCAACTCAATATTCAGGGACTAGAAATGCAATATTGATAATCCAATATGATGCTTCTCTTTGATTAGAATGCAGACAGCTTGAAAGGGATTTTTGCATTATTATAATAAATAGCAGGTCCTATTTGACTCATTGGAAAAGACTCTGATGCTGGGAGGGATTCGGGGCAGGAGGAGAAGGGGACGACAGAGGATGAGATGGCTGGATGGCATCACTGACTCGATGGACGTAAGTCAGAGTGAACTCCGGGAGTTCGTGACGGGACAGTGAGGCCTAGCGTGCTTCGATTCATGGGGTCGCAAAGAGTCGGACATGACTGAGCGACTGAACTGAACTGAACTGATGATGTGAAAAATGGTCAATCTTATTAGCAAACTGTTAAACATTCTTGGACATTTGCAGGAAAGTTGCTTTTATAAAGACTACATAATAATACAGTAAATGCTTATGGTAGCATGCTATATAAAAAAGGCAACATACAGGACTTCATAGTAGGAGTACAGCCATGTTAAAGTATATATTAGATAAACAGTAAGGAGGGAATTTTTAAAAATGCTAATAATAGAGGTTAACGGGATTGTGGGTAATTTTTCTTATTTTCCAAAATATTTGTAATATAGTTTTCTTAATAGTACATCTTTCTTGTAGATGACATAAAATGTTATTTTTAAAAGATGTGTGGACAAACTGAGTTTTTACCTAATACATCAACGATAATTGTCTTCTTTCTTTCCCCTGCTGCATTTTTAGCAAGAAGAGAATAGACGCCTTGGTGGCTCCTCTGGCAATTCTTGATGACCATGGATGAGCTAATGGCTGTGGTCTCAATGGTGGCCTCTTGAGGTAAAGCTCTTTCATTCATGTTCCAGGTAACAGTTGGAGGAGGCTTTCCAGACACATAGGCGATGATCCGAATCACCCCTCCAGCATGGACCACAATTCTATCTCTGACGCTGGCATCTAACTGAAGGTCAGGTAATTCTGGAAAACAATTTAAAAATAGTAAGTTGCTTTTCATTTCCAATCCAAAATGCAAACATTGATAAAACAAGAGAAACATCAGTAATTACCAAGTCTGTCCTTCATTTCAATGGCATCTGTGACTTCTCCAGGTTCTCCAATGCCGGCAATGTTGACTGCTCTAACTCTAAATCTGTAGAATGCTCCTTCTTTCAATCCTGTCACAACAAGTTTTGTTCCTCTCACTTCTTTATCTTTAGCCTAGGGAAAAGTCACAGACATTTTATAATTAGAATACAGTGTGTGACATGCGTGCTCAGTTATATCTGACTTTTTGTGACCTTATGGACTGTAGCCTGCCAGGCTCCTCTGTCCATGGGATTTTCCAGGCAAGAATACTGGAGGGGGTTGCCTTTCCTCTTCCAGGGTATCTTCCCAACCTAAGGATCTAACCCGTTGTCTCTTATGTCTCCTGCCTAGGAAGTGGGTTCTTTACCACTGTGCTACCTGGGAAGCCCCTAGAATACAGTAATGCTTTCTTATCTGTGGTTTTATTTACCCACAGAAGTCATTGGGAATCTGAAAATACTAAATGGAAAAAAGTTTCCATAAATAAACAATTCATCAGTTTTAAACTGAGTTCCATTCTGAGCAATATAATGATATCTTGGGTCATCCTGCTCCATCTCCGATTGGGAAGTGAACCATCTGGCTTCCCTGGTGGCTCAGTGGTAAAGAATCTGCGTGCCAATGCAGGAGATGCAGGTTCAATCCCTGAGTCAGGAAGATCTGGAAAGGAAAAGGCAACCCCCTCCAGTATTCTTGTCTGGGAAATCCCATGGACAGAGAAGCCTGGTGGGCTACAGTCCATAGGATCATAAAGAGTCGGACATGACTTAGCAAACAACAGCCCCTAAACAACAATAACCTGCCCATTAGTATAAGAAAAACCATAGTATATAGAGAGCGCTCAGTATAATTCTTGGTTTCAACCATCCACTGGGGGTCTTAGAATGTATCCCTTGGGGATAGAAGGGGACTCCTGTAGTTTTTTAATAGCTTTCCAAAGTGTAACAATAGCATATTTACTCTCTTTGGGAAAATTGTTGTCAATTTAGGTTTAATGGATCAGATATTATAGGTAAATACTGAATAGAAGCAATTATGTTTTAAAATATTGTCAAATGATTGAAAAAACTGTACTGTACTGTACTTATTCCACTTTTTTAAGCTTTAGAGCCAAAAGGTTCATCATAATAAAACTTAAGTTTTTTATAATTAAATTTATTTTTAATTGAAGGATAATTGTTTTAAGGACCAATTTTGATTAAATTTTTGATATAAGATGTCTGGATTATCAGTTAAACTATTTTTCTGATTTCTTAATTTAAAAAATACAGGTAAGAATGAGAATAACTATACATGTTCAGTTTATTTACAGTATATTCCCATCATGCCAAGTTTAGCTACCTTTTCCCATTCTTCTTTTCCTTCTTCTTTATATTCAACGATATATCCTGTTACTCTGGACCCCCCATCTTTTAGTGGGGGAGACCACTCCAGATCCGCAGATGATTTAGTCCAGTCTGTAACTTTGGGAAATGGAGGGCCAGGAGGTGCTGGAAAGAACCAGTAGACATTATTCTTGACTTTTGCATGGTACTTTTGGGAAGAAAAAAGAAACAGGAATGGTTTGAAGGCTTACCAATTGGATCTCTAGCAGTCGCTGGGTCTGATGGCAGACTTGCTGGCCCCACACCAGCAGCATTGATGGCATATACCCGGAATTGATAATCAGAGCCTTCAATGAGACCAGTCACTTTGTAAGAAACACCCAAAGTCATGGCTTTGATAGGATCTCGGTTAACTCTCTTCCATCTCTTTGTAGTGGTGTCTCTCATTTCTAGCCAATATCCAGTCACAGGAGAGCCTCCATCGTATTCTGGCTCTTCCCAATTGACAGTCATGGAGTTTCGAGTCACACTGCTAACTGTTGGCTTATCTGGTGCTCCTGGGACAGCTGTGACAAAAATCACAGTGATTTATAAGAAATTATGAAAGACAAAGACAATAATGACTTTGAGTGTGAACTATGTGATACTTACAGAAGAGGTTTCTCGCTGTTTCAGGTTCGCTGTCAAGAGGCTCCCCAATGCCATATTTATTCTGGGCCATGATTCGGAATACATAGTCATGGCCTTCTAGCAACTTGGGAATTGTGTACGTGCATTCTTTGGGCTCACTGGAGACATGCACCCATGTCTTCCTGTTAGCTTCTCTTTTCTCAATTACATAGTTTGTAATCTTAGACCCACCATCGTCTATAGGTGGAAGCCAAGATAATGTCATTTGATCTGCTGAAATAGATTCGAACTTTATTGGTCCCACTGGAGGGCCAGGGCGACCTAAAATGGTTTTAAAAGAGAAACGCTTTTAAGGGAAAGATCTTAAAACCAAATATTACGTTTATGAACAGAAAGTCATGTAGTTTTAATAAAATCATGTCATCTTTACCAAGGACATTCAGTCTCATTTCCTTTGATGCTGTTCCCAGATTATTCACAGCTGTGATGGTGTATAAGGCAGTGTCACTCCTGCGAGACTGTGGGATCACTAGGGTGCAAGTATCATCCACCACCAGTTTGTTGACATGGGTATCATAGACAATGGGTTCTTTGTTATCAGGCTTCTTTGGAGGAGCTTTAAACCAGGTCAGTGTCGGAAATGGCACACCTTTAATTTTGGCCACAATGTTAACATCAGTTCCTTCTTCAACCTCCATGAATTCTTTTAGCTCAATTGCAGGTGGGCCTAGATTATTAAAAAAAAAAACACGTTGTCATTAGAAACATAAAACACTAAAGGATCAGACGTATTGAATAGAATTCATAAAGAACAGATCTGTCTTCAGCTAATTTGTACCAGTTTGGGGGACAGGCATAGGTGGTCATCATCCTTTATTGATCTATATGCAGCTATGTATCAGCTATTGCCTGTCTCTTACCTGGCATCATCATGATTGTAGATACTGAAAGAAGTGCAACTGTAGTAAGTAGTTTAGGCTTGGGAGTTCTTTTAGGATATTCCCTAATATTTATTCAGAGTAATGAGGGGACCTATTTTGTTCTGAGATGAATTCTCCTTTTAAGAAATATAACTGCTAGTAGAGGCAGAGCAATTTTCCCTTTTTCATGAATTTAGTATAAGAATATGCAAAGTGGCTGGTGACTACCACTTTCCTAAGTTTAGAAGAGAGAACTAACAAATACACAGCAGTAGAGATGGTAACCATAATTACAGGAAGAATTATTAGCATATTTCTGTGGATATTTTATCTCTTAACATGGATGTATCTTTTTCTCAAACAGAGAAGAATCAATATAGTTTTAATAAAACCCATGCAATCTTTACTCAAGGACACTCAATGTCATTTCCTTTGATGTTGTTCTCAGATTATTCATGGTTATCATGATATGTGAACAAGTTTCTTCTTCTCAAGTAGAAAGAGACTTGACTATGAATATAAATGGGCCCTGGCAGTTGCTAACAAAATAACTGGTTACTTTTTGCCCCTTTTGAGGAGCATGCAGAGGCTTTATCTTTTGGTAAGTAAAACAGCCTGCTGTGGAGAAAAATCAGAGTAAGGAAATTCCACACAGTATCTCCTTTTAAGTAAAGGAAAGGTAACCTGTAAGGAAATGTGATAATTCTGTGGGAGTTGAGTGATTAGGTAACAGGCCTGTGTCCAGACTCAACCCATGGGAGCTTCCAATGCACAGAGACATCTTTTTATTTTGGATTTTTGAGTATCTAGAAAGGCATCCATAAAGAGGGCCTTCTCCAATCACATGTTGGTACGTACATGTCTGGTCTTTGACGATCACGGGGCCAACAGTGGCTGAAGGTTTGCTGACTCCTGCAGCATTGACGGCTTTGACTCTGAATTCGTATTCCCCACCCTCGATGAGGTCTTCCACGGTAAATTCCAGTTCTTCCACATCACGCTTATTGCACTGTCTCCATGCTTCTTTCTTTGTCCCAGTAGGATCCCATGCAAGGCACTCAACAATATAGTGGGTGACAGGGGAGCCCCCGTCATTCTTTGGGGGTTTCCATGACAGGTGTACGGTGTTCTTTGTTACAAGGCTGATCTTCAGTTTAATAGGGGGATCAGGAGGATCTTTAAAAATAAAGTATGAATCGTTTACAACGATACATTTCAGGTTTAAATTAGGACGCTAATTTAATCTTTGACTTAAAAACTTACATATTGGGTCTCTGGCAGTGGTCCTCTGAATCGTTTCCGCGGGAGCACCAACACCAAAACGGTTTTCTGCCCGCACGCGGAAGAAATATTCCTGTCCGGCGATGAGGTCCGGGACGACAAATGAGGTGCTTCCACAGTTGGGATTGACTTTAGTCCAAGCTTTTCCGTCAATAGTCCTCTTCTCAATAACATAGCCTTTGATCCTGTCTCCTCCGTCGTCATCTGGCATCTTCCATGAAAGTCTGCAACTGCCCCTTGTGATGTCACTGACTTTCAGATCTTTGGGTGGCCCTGGTACATCTGTTGGATGCAAATCACAATGTAAACAGTGCTATCTTGTTTAAAATAATTTGTTCTTATTCTATAATAACTTTTAAAGCCTTTCTTACCCATGACTTTAACTCTGCAATTTGCAGTCTTTTGTCCTGCTTTATTCTTGGCTGTAATGCTGTATTTGCCTGAATGAGATCGTTTACATTCTGGAATAATAATTACTGATGAATTTTCAGCAGTCTCCAGCTGTACAAAGAAAGCAGTAGTCATACAATGAATGAAATAATAGCAGTATTGAAGTCAATCAGATTCTGAGATCATTTCAATTTTCTTTTTTCTTACCTGTGCATCTTCAGGTATATCATGAACCCCATCCTATTAGAAAATAAAATAATCAGTTATAGTGTAAATATTCCTTAGAGTGATTCAGTGGGAGATGCAGAGAATTATAATTTTCTTACCTTCATTGCCTTCTTTGCCTTTCCATCAAATTCCCAAGATGATTTTGGTGTTGGGCGCCCCTTAATGACGGCAGGAATCCTAATCTGTGTGCCAGCTTGACAAATCAGACAGTCTTGTGCTCCAATGTCAATGAAAACTTCTGGTACCTCTGTAATACCATGGATAATATAACAGGATTTAGCTCACCTTTTTAGCTCACCTTTTTCAAAAAAGTAATTGACACATCTTCGGCACATGAATCAATTTCATAATAAGATCAAAAGATGAATACAAAAATGGATTAACAACTAGTACCTTGAATGTCAGCGGCAGGAATCTCTCCAGTTGTATCACTTGGTTCAGATTCACCGGCTTCATTGACAGCTTTCACTCTGAATCTGTACTTCCTGAGCTCTTTCAAGTTTGGCACCACACACTCACAGGTGGGTAGAAGTTTGTCTGGTTCATTTACGCTTTTCCAGTCCGTAGTACCTTCTTCTTGCATTTCTACAATGTATCCTTTGATTGGACTGCCACCATCTTTGGCTGGAGGTTTCCATGCTAGCGTGATGCTTGACTTTGTTTTATCTTTGACTTCTGGGCGAGAAGGTGCCCCAGGTGGATCTAAAAAAAAAAAAAGAAAAAAAATCAAAATGTGAAGCTGATGAGATGCTAGATTTACATACTGTAAGAATATTTTACTATCACTGATCATATTTTATTTTTAAAATATTAAAATAGGAATGCCAAAGGAATAAATTACCTTCTAGAGAAGAGAAATATAAGAAAGTCTATTTTCATTTAGCATTAATGCTAAAACAAACAAAGCAAACAACTAACTGGGAGTAAAAAGACTACTGGCTAGCGCTTGATAGATTATTTCTATTTACACATGATTGGTGAAAAGCTATTTTACTTTTGAGATCTCATTGAAGAGATTCTGCAATATCCTATACTAAAAACTTAATATAACCTACCATAAAATTAAAAAATGACTTCATCATTAGCTGTAAACTTTTGAACACAAACTGATTCTTAATGCCTTGTATTGTAGATATTGACCCTGTCCCTAATCACATAACAATCCATTATATTTCTGACAGTCTTTACAATTATGGAAATTTTTATGATAGGTCTTTCCAGCACTTAAGACAGTTCTTTACACATAGCATATATTTAATACTAGCTTGCCGAATGAATGAGTAATTCATTTTTTATATATGCTCCATATAGGACTTAAGATTATTTTAAGTCTTTTTTACAAATAACTGAATTTTTTCCAAAGAAAATCTATACAACACATGGTATTAATCATTAAGGCCACAGTATTTTAATTTTTGAACTGATATGCTTATAGATCTTTCAGAATTGCTTTTTATTTGACAGATTTCACAGACTATGCTTGAAGATCTTACATCTTTGTTTCAATGTATTATTGAAAATTATCAACCTTTCGTTTTTGTTAAACTCCTACTGGAAGGTCTGTTTGGTGAGGGAGATAATTTCCACAGTAGCTGATTAAAGAGGCGGAGGTTTATTTTAAGTATGGGAGCAAAGAGGAGCTATATAGTCCAGGGTCTTTATTATTGTGATTCCTCATACAATACTAGGTTTAATCTAAGTGTTTAAAAACCATATGAGTTTCTCTATGTGTATGCATACACATGTATATATACATATTAGATATGTGTGCTTAGTGTGTGTATCGGAGAAGGCAATGGCACCCTACTCCAGTACTTTTTTTTTTTTTCCTTTCAATTTGGTTTTATTTGGTATTAGCACTTTCACTGTATTAAAAGAATAATAAATGTGAAAATAAGGCTATAAAGATTATTTTCAACATTTTTATAGTTTTTAGACCTTTCAACATAAAATACATAGTGATATATTTGAATGCTTTATAAAATAAGTACAGATATTAGAATCACATGCTGGTTCTCTATGCTCTACAGGTGGAGTGATATAGGAATGGAATACCAAATTAAATTTGAATGATGACTAACTTCTTTTATAAATGTGAAATGTAGGCCCAACTGCTTTACTTCTCTTATTTTCCCATCATACCTCAGGCCCCATGGCCCATTACATGTTTCTTATTGCTCCTATAACAAATTACTAAAATTTAATGGCTTAAAGCTATAGCAATTGTTGATGACAGAAATTCAAAATAGGTCTCTCTGGGCTAAATACTCCAGTACTTTTGCCTAGAAAATCCCATGGACGGAGGAGCCTGGTAGGCTGCAGTCCATGGGGTCGCTAGAGTCGGATACGACTGAGTGGCTTCACTTTCATGCATTGGAGAAGGAAATGGCAACCCACTCCAGTGTCCTTGCCTGGAGAATCCCAGGGACGGGAAGCCTGGTGGGCTGCCGTCTATGGGGTCGCACAGAGTCGGACACGACTGAAGTGACTTAGCAGCAGCAGCAGCAGCAGCAGCAGTGTGTGTATATGGATATACACACATACATATAAACTTTTGACAGTCTACATAAGTATGAAACTTTTAATTTTAATAAATAAAATAACTTGGCATAGAATAAATACAAGAAATTTAAGAGCAGAATTATCTATTTAGTGGCTTTGTCTTTGATATAGTCCAGAGATGGAAGCATACTTACATATGGGATCTCCTGCAACTTCTGGGTCTGATGGTTCACTGGGAGGGCCAACTCCCGCAGCGTTTATTGCCATTGCTCTGAACTGGTATTTAACACCTTCGATCAAACGGGGAACATTGAATTCCACGCCTTTCAGGCCCACTTTGGTTATCGGTGCTCGGCTAACGCGTGACCAGTAGGCACCCCCCTCCTCTCTCTTCTCCAGCCAGTAACCAGTAATTGGAGAGCCGCCGTTGTCCAGAGGAGGAGTCCAGCTCACTAGCATCGACCCTTTGGTGCGCTCCAGAACTTTTGGTTTTCCCGGAGGTCCAGGAGTGCGGTAAGGATCTTGAATGACCACTTTATCTGATTTGCATTCATCACTGATTCCATATTTATTCACTGCCCTAACTCGGAACTCATACTGACCATTGGGGATAAGTTTCCAGATCTAGAAATCAAATGAATAATAATTTCTTAAAAACCACATACTTGTGTTGATTTTCACTTGATTTAATATTCAAGTCATTTGGTAGGGGAAGACTGTGAAAAGAAATAAATCTATAGACTCAATTATCTGAGTACATACACTCACATGTGGAGAAAGTCTTTTAAAATGAGAATGTGTACATTTATTGAACCTAATAATTTGTCTCTCAAGTAAAAGAGAATCTGTATATCAAACAGAAATTACTAAGGAACCTTATGTGCAAGGTGCTAAAAACTAAGGATTTTTGTGTGGAGTTTTAAGTTTAATCATTAAATTCCAAGGTCATGCCAGAATGGTGTTTATTCAGACTCAAGTCCTTTTAATGTGCATAAGGAAATACTTAGAAGAGTTTACCCCGTATCTCCTCTCCACAGCAGAGTTGGTAACTTCTTCCCATTCAGCTCTCTTCCTGCTTGCGTCGCGCTTGTCAATGATGTAATGGGTGATCTCACTGCCACCATTGTCTAGAGGGGCATCCCATGTTAGGTAGCAAGATTCAGCTTTAATGTCAGTAACAGCAAGATTTCTTGGTGGGGACGGACGATCTGAAAAGGAACCCATGGAGGAGATTGAGAAGGAAATTCTTAAACAGATGCTGGATTTCATTCTCTTATAAGAAAGAGTATCGCTTACCATATACTTCCACGTGGACATTTCGGAACACTGAACCAAGGCGATTAGAAGCAGTCACCGTGTAAGTGCCTTTGTCCTCCCGGGTTGCTTTGGGAATGCTAAGCTCAGTCTTTGCCTCACTTCGGGAAACTTCTTCCTTAGTTATCTTAAGTGCATCGGTGGGTTTCTCAATCACAGTTTCATTTTTGGACCACTCAATCTTAGGCATCGGAAGGCCTGTCACATCTGCAGGAATGTTAACAGGCTCTCCCGCCTTAACTTTGATGGTGTCTCCGCGAACAGACAGGCGCAACTTAATAGTTGGAGGCACTGCAAAAGAGAAGGGAAAGTGGGGGAAAAAAATAGCACAGTCATAAAGCTGTTTACACAACCTGTGAGATAAAGTGCATTCAAATGACCATTATGTTTAGATTCCACACCTTCATCATCTTGTATGACCACATTAAGAGGCAGGGATGGTTCACTTTCACCAATTTCATTGACGGCCTTGACACGGAACTCGTACATTTGGTGTTCATCGAGATCTTCAACAAGAAAAGATGTGGTTGGGCAGAGGCGCTTGTTAACTCTTTCAAAGTCAGGCTTGTCATGACGCCGTTTTTCAATGATGTAGCCTTGGATGGGGGAGCCGCCATTACTGCGGGGCTCTTTCCAGTCGAGGGTGATGGTGGACTTGGTCCTTTCTGTATATATGAGCCTCTCAGGAGATGTTGGAGGACCTTTAACCAGAGGTAGGTTGAAATGACAAGAATGAGACAAATATTCATGTATGAAATCACATTTCACTCCAAATTACATGAAAAATAGGTTTCTATTGGCATAATGTTACATCTGTCTTTAAAATCCTCAAAATATCTCAATTACCAAAATTACAGGCATTCATATAGGCAGAATTTTTTTTTAGTAAACTCTATAGTCAAGATTATTGATTAAAAATAAATTGAGGTGCATGTATGCTTTTTTATATTTAGCATTTTAGATATTTTACCTCTGTCATTGAGAAAGCTAATTTTAATGACCTAGTAGGGCTGTCTGTGAAATTTTGCTTTGGATGACCAGCTGAGAGCAAAGTATTCCTGTCTCATTAACAGAAAATGGATATGTCTACTGAATACACTTTGAACCATGTTGCCTGAAGTGTTGGTTTAGGGGTGGAAAGAGAATTTAAGTGATGCTGCTGTAGTTTTGTGTACTGAAGGATAAGATAGAAAGAATAAGCTCAGAATGGTGAAATTAGACCCAATCCATTCTTGACTATTATTACAACCAGAAGCAGAGCTTTACTGTCTAAGTCCAACTCTGTTCTGTTTTTTTCTGGCACAACTTGAGCTGCAGCAGACATTTTGAGATGGGCTGTTACAGTGAGAAGGTAATTTTGTCTCTTTTTTTGGGTGGTGGTGGAGGAAGAATAATTCCTCTGTCTCTTGTGGAACCACAAAGACTTTGCTCTCTAGAATGGGACGTCAGCAGGCATTACCAGCTGTGTGCAGTATTAGGGCTTCATATTTGTTCATACCAGTCAAGGAGATTTTCTTTGTTTTTTTTTCATTTGTGCTAAGCTCCAGTGATTTTTCAGCACATAAAACCATGCCCAAAATTACATTGAAATTACAGTAAATATGGTATCCTTACAGTTGCTTGTAGTTATTTGGTTTTTACCTTTCTCATCACTCCAAATATAAATCTGGAGACTGTTGGGAGTTTGAAGCCTTAAAACTCCATACATAAATGACATAACTACAAGCAATCAATACTTTATAAACACAAAACTTTCTCTTTTACCTAGTGGATCAACTGCAAGAATTGGTCCTATTTCAACAGGAGGGCCACAGCCAAACTTGTTCTTGGCAATCACACGGAACATATATTCTTGTCCCTCAAGGAGACCTGTGATGTCACATTTAGATCTCTCGGTCTCTATGGGTTGTCTCCAAGTGTGCATCTTCGCATCCTTTCTTTCAATAATGAAGCCTGTGATTTCACTTCCTCCATCATCTGCTGGATCAGACCAGTTAAGCAGACACATTTTTCTGTTTGTTACAACAGGTTTCAAGTCAAGAACGGGGCCAGGGACATCTGAAAAATAAAACAGTAACAACAGAAAATCAATGTGGTAAGATAGTATTGCTTAGGGAAAATCTTATGGAAATCCATGTTAACATTTCTTACCAAAAACTTCTACCCGGGCTGCCGCAAATTTGGAACCACAGCTATTGGTAGCTGTAATCACATATCTGCCATGGTCTTTTCTCAATGCATTCTTGATAATTAATTCAGACTTGGTTCCAACGTTCTCTATTTCAACACGGTCTTTATCCAGCTCGCCTTCTTCAATGGTCCACACTTTTGTTGGCACTGGACGGCCAGTGACCACAGCTGGAATTCTGAGAGTCTTCCCAGCCATAATCTGTATTCCACCCTTGACAGAAACATCTAATTCCACAGTTGGAGGCTCTGTTGAAAGAGAAGAGTCATACATTAGCTCCAGAAAGATGGGGAGGAAAAAAATCTCATCCTGGGAAAATATCCATCATCTTAATCAGGTCCCTGGTTTAGTACCTTGTGGTTCAGCCACAGTAACAGGTTCTGTTTCTCCAGGCGGCCCTTCGCCTGCGACGTTGACGGCACTCACTCGAAGTTTGTAATCGGCACCCTCTCGGATTTCTCTGACCGTGTACTCACGGGGCTTGATCATCTTCTCTGTGCAGCGGGACCATTCATTTGTGCCAACCAGCTGCTTATAGACATAGTAGCCAACAATTTCCCCACCACCATTGAAAGCTGGGGGTTCCCAGGCCAGTTCAATCGTTGTGGAACTTGTGTCAGTGACTCTGGGGACAGGTGGCCCAGGTGGAGCTAGAATGAATGCACACACAGAAATCAAAACTCGCTGATGGTTTGAAAATGTGCAGTAGCTTATGCTAGCCCATTTTCCCCCACAGTATGTTACATGTAATGTGGGTAAATATTGCTCTGTGACACTTTTAAGGTATATACACAAATGTTTATAATTTTACACTGCAACCTCAACATATATCTGTAGTTACGGCTAGTATTTAGTCTGTTTTCCAGCTCTGAGGTATTACTGACATATAATGTATGTAAGTTTTAGGTATACAACGTGATGAGTTGAGATATGTATATATTACAGAATGATTACCTCAGAAATGTTAGTTAACACCACCATCCCCTCACATAAATACCACTTTTGGGTAGCATTTAAGATCTACTCTCTTAACAACTTTCAAGCATACAAAACTTGAAAACTAGAAATTAACAGTAGCAGCAAACAGTAGTGTTAATTATAGTGACCACACTGTACCCTCTTTCCTCTTAAGGAATTACTTACAGATTGGATCATGCGCTGTTTTGGGGTCTGAGGGGGGACTGAACTTTCCAGGTCCAGCTGCATTTTCAGCACATACTCTAAAGACATAGGTGAGTCCTTCTAATAGGCCGTCTACCTTGGTCTTCAAAGAATTCAGAAGGTTTCGGTTCACACGAGACCAGTGTGTGCTGTTCACCTCACGTTTTTCAAGCCAGTAACCTAAGATGGGGCTTCCATTATCTTTTGGTTCATTCCATGTCACTAGCATACTGTTACTGGTGACATCTTCCACAATGGGCTTATCAGGTGCATCCGGTGGTTCTGATTAAAATTTAAAAAGGCAAGTTTGAATTAATTCCCTAGTATGACATAAAAATTCGAATTTATAAGCTGGGATAATGTATAGCAACATATGATAAAAAGGCAAAGTTTAGATGCTAAAGAACCTTACCAAATGGATCTTTCGCCATAAATGGCTTTGAAACACACGGTGGTCCAGGCCCAAACCTATTTTCAGCTCTCACACGGAAGAGGTACTCTTTTCCTTCAATCAGCTTTGTCACTGAATATTTGCAGTGCCTAAGCGTTGAGGTGACAACCATCCATTCTGAGTCAGGTTTTGTCTTGTCTTTCTTTTCCAAAGTGTAGTTTAAAATTTCACTGCCACCATCATCAAGGGGTGGCTCCCATTTACAGAGGACTGAAGTCTTTCTCATATCTTCAAATACAAAGTTGATTGGCGGTCCTGGTATATCTGACATTTTAAAAAAGACAAGTGGTTAAAAATTTTTGTACCACTGCTTGCAACAGAAAATGTACATGTTGACTGTGCTTCAGTGACGTCAACTTCTGTTTTTCCTACATCTGTCTTCATATCACATTAGCTAATGAATAACAGCGTCAGTTTTCTTCGTCAAAGCCAGAAGAAAAAGGGAATGAGGACACCTGACTGAAGCTATTTCCCACTTCTTTTAACTGCCCCCACCAACTCTTATATTAACTTTCTTCCATTGGAAAGTGTAGTTTTACCTACTTACCTAGCACACAGACGGTACATGGAGCTTTTGCAATACCATGGTCATTTTCAGCTTTGATCATAAACAGGCCATGATCGGGTCGGACAGAATCTCGGACACGGAGCTGAGATTCTCCTTTTTTACTATTGTCGATACTCAGACGCTGTGTCAGAGGCAGGACAAACGGTTGTTCTTCTTGAACTTCACCCCTCCTTCTCCTAACCAAGGGTTCTACCCGCTTCTTAATCTCCTCTGGTGTGATAATACTTTCATCCTTTAGCCATGTAATTGTTGGGTAAGGTGACCCAGAAATAATTGCATCAAGTGCTATTTCATCACCTCTTCTGACTTCTAGGCTTGTTTTCATAATGACTTTCGGGGCATCTGTAATGATGAAAAGCAATAATTGTTTTCAGTTCTGATGAAAATGTCTGAAGTGAAGTGAAGTCACTCAGTTGTTTCCGACTCTTTGCAACCCCATGGTCTGTAGCCTACCGGGCTCCTCCGTCCATGGAATATTCCAGGCAAGAATACTGGAGTGGATTGCCATTTCCTTCTCCAGGGGATCTTCCTGATCTAGGGACCGAACCCGGGTCTCCTGCATTGCAGGCAGACACTTTACCATCTGAGCCACCTGGGAAGCCCTGTCTGACAGAACATTATTCTCATTTCTTTCATGATGGGAAGATGGCAAACCCATTAAACACGACTTACCAATAGGATCCACAGCTTTGGTTGGAGGAGTGGCCCGAGAGGGTTCGCTGATACCAGCAGCATTTTCTGCTCGCACACGGAATTGGTATTCCTTTCCCTCTTCAAGGCCTTTTGCTGTATAGGTCAGGACTGGGACCAGGTGTTCGTTGCATCTCTTCCATCTTTCTTCACCTTTAGCAATCTTCTCTATGATGTAACCCATTATCTTGCTTCCTCCGTCATACAAAGGTGGCTTCCATGTAATAGTCATTGCCTCAGCTGTAGGATTATGTACCTCAACATCTACAGGTGGATCAGGGGGTTCTGGAGTACAAGAATAAAACATGTTAATATAGGGAAACCCATCTTCTTAAAAAAAAAAAAAAAAAAACACAACTCCTAGCTTTATGATGTTCACATCCAAACTTACGCTTTGGATCTTGAGCAATGACTGGATTTTTCAGTTCAATATATTCGCCTCCACCAATCTTGTTGACAGCTTTAACACGGAAGAAGTATTCACCATTTGGTATGAGATCCTTGACAGTCCAAGACAGTTTGTTCTCACCAGACATGACTGGTATGTACGTCCTCCTCCCAGCTTCTCTGCGTTCCAGGACGTAATGAAGAATTGGGCTTCCACCATCATATTCTGGAGGTTCCCAGGTTAATTTACAAGAACTCTTGGTCACGTCACTTGCTTTAAGATCTCTGCATGGCCCAGGTAGGCCTATTAAAAATCAAAATGATAATTATTATTATAACCTGAAAAGGCTTGGTATTAAGAGCACACACTTTCTCTGTGTAGGACACGGTGGGCCCTTTAGCATCCTTGACTCTGAACTATTAAGTGTCAGTAGCTCCCTCTTAGTTTTGTTCCAAGCAAAAGTGGCCTCCCAAATTTCCAAACATGATTCACCACCAAGAGTGGGGGAAGGGGCAGAAAATGTCACCACCCCTGGTTGAGAACACTATGAAAACTTGAAAATACAATTAATAAATGAATATTGGTTATTTAAACATTCTTTGGGTATATCTCTTATTCAAATTGCTATTTCATATGCAAATAATTACAACAGAAGTAAACAAATGCAATCAGAGTTTAGCAATTTCATTTTAGAATTGCTTTGCTTCTCATATGGTAAGAAATAATCTGAAAGGACATTTAGTTTACAAATAGTCAACTATTTCTACTAGCACTGCAGAGTTAACCAATCTTCCCAACACATAAAGCATGCCTGGTATTTCATCAAAGAATGATTACCTATGACTTTGACATTGATTGAGGCGGTTGCTGAGCCAAGCTTATTCTCTAGGGTAATGGTGTAAATGCCAGCATCGGCACGGACACTCTTGGGAACTTCAAGGTGTGCAGAGATGTGATCGTTCTTCATGGTTAATCTGTCACTTGCTTTCACTTCTTTGCCATCTTTATGCCAACTAACAGTTGGAACTGGGACAGCTCTGAAGGGAACAGGAATGCTTAACTTTTCACCTTCAATGACAACAATGTCGTGAGTCTCCAGATCAATTGTTGGCTTGCCTGTAATCCAAAAGGGGGAAAAAATTGTATGTCAAAATGCAATGCAGGAGTAAAGTATGCTTTATTAATTGTAAAAAGAAACTGTGTTCTTACAGTCTGGGTCTTTGGCAACCACGTTTTCAGAGATTTCAGACGGCTCACTGACTCCAACAGCATTGACAGCTCTGACCCTCAGCACGTACTCCTTGTCGGGCACAACGCCTTCTTCAACCTTGAATTTCAAGTCTTTTATTGGGCGAGAATTAACTCGCATCCATTTCTCAGTGCCTACTGGACACATTTCAACATGGTATCCTATAATAGGACTTCCACCATTTTTCTCTGGAGGTTTCCAAGCAATGGCAATGTGCTTTCTCCCAGCATCAGTAACATGCAGGTCAAGAGGAGGTGAAGGAGGACCTTAAAAGACAGTGAAATGTTTGCATCCATAATCTCATCATCAGACTCTGGACAATATCCTTTGTAACATCAGCACTACTTACTTGTTGGATCTTCAATTTTCAGGATTTCTGTTGGTTCACTAGGGTGACCAACTCCAGCCTCATTCTCTGCCCGAACCTGAAACTGGACCTCTGTTCCTTCAATGACATCAGTTACTCTAAAGTGACAGTCAGGTCCTGAGGTCTTTCCAGCTTTCACCCAACGGGTACCTAATTTTTCTTTCTTCTCAATGACATATCTATTGAAACAACAAGCATTTTGTTAACACTAATAAAGAATTTTCAGCCAGATGTAATTTCTTCTTTATGAGTTAATTAAGGTCCTACCTCTGTATCGGTCTTCCACCATCATTTTTAGGTGGTTCCCACTTCAGGTCAATGTGTCGTTTCGTCACATCAACCACTGCCAGAGCATAGGGTGGTCCAGGCGTGGCTGAAAGCAACATTTTCGTTGGTTAGAAACACCAGAGAGAAAAGTGACAATCTACTATAAAACGGTGTCACAAAAAATGAAGTTAGAGAGCATACTGAAGGTGTCTTTGGCCAGGACAGAGTCCTCAACTTCACAGTAGTCACTTTGGCCTATGGCGTTTTCTGCAGCAACTCGGAACACGTACAAGGAGCCCTCCGTCAGCGGGGTCACTGTGCACTTGGTGTCCTTTACGGTCGTGTCCACTGTCTGCCAGCCTTTCCGTCGCACATCTCTCTTTTCCACGATGTAGTTGGTGATGGGCGACCCGCCGTCTTTCTCAGGAACTGTCCACTTCAGGTCTGCTGTATTTTTTGTAATATTGATCACTTCAAGCCAGCGAGGTGGTGATGGGGGATCTGAAGGAAAAAAAATAGTCCGTTTCTTATTGTCCAATATTCAGTCTTCACTAAATTTTCTAGTGGTCACTAAGAACCCAGATAGCAAAGATGAAACAATCAAAAGTGACTTACAGAGCTTCTCCCGGCACAGCACAGGGTCGCTGGGCTCACTGGGCTCACTTTCCCCGGCCTTGTTCACGGCTCTAACTCGAAATGAGTATTCCTGCCCTTCCATGAGACCTGGGAGCAAATGCTGGGTGGTGGGAACCCCTTCAGCCACTCGGACCCAGTCCTCCGTGCCAGTCTTTAGCATTTCAATGACATAAGAATCTATCTTTGCCCCTCCATCATGTTCTGGCTTTGTCCAGTTCAGCATCAATGATGTTCTGCCTACATCTTTCACAACTGGTTTTCCAGGGGGCCATGGAGGGTCTGCAAGCCAGTGAAATGAAATCATTATTTAGGTTTGTCAAAGGAATTAATATAAGCTTCAAAACAATCACAGAAAATAAATGAATCATACCTATGGCATCCTTTATTAAGATTGGCTCAGTTGATTTGCTTGGTTTTCCAGGTCCAGCAAGATTTTCAGCCAGCACACGGAATCGGTATTTTTTCTTATTTGTGAGACCTTTCACTCTGAATTAGGAACAAAGTATGAGTTGAATACCATGATGAAAAGCAGAAAATTCTATTTATTTCACGTAGAAGAAGGTAATTTATTTAAAAATTGGTTTGGCAATTTAAATGAAAATATTTCAATATAAATTAAAAATTGCCTTTTCATGGTCACACACACAAGATTTGGTCACATGTACCAATCTAATTATAATATCTATAATAATAATCATTAATATACTGGAGGACCAAACACTTTGGAACTTCGATAAAGTTGATATTTTATGGTAAGAAATTATGAAGTGTGTCCTTCAATGGAATTTATGTCTTTTTTGAAATTATGTGGTAACAGAAAAGATAAGTAAAAATAATTAAAATTTTTATAGTGATGTATAATCAGATATATTCAAAAGGAATGCTAAAGAGTGCAAATTTGTATACACTGCTGTTTTAACACTGTGATGGAGAGCTTGGGCATACCTGTATGTTGTGTCCTTTATCGGCATCTTATTGCATCTAACCCATTTATCACTTTCAGGATCTAATCGTTCAACCCAGTATCCTGTGATGGGGCTGCCACCATCGTCATCTGGCTCACACCACGTGAGGGTCACTGCATCTTTAGTGATGTCAGAAGGTTCTAGGCGAGTTGGAGGTCCAGGCGGATCTACAGACAGGATAATCGTATGGGTTATATAGCCTTTATACAAATATGACCACTAAATATACATTTAACATAAGTATCCTTTTTTTTTTCCCCTTTAAACTAACTGGTTAATGAGAAACTTACCAAACTGAAACTTGGCTGTTATTGGAGTGGCCTGGACTGGCTCACCAACACCGTACATGTTTTCTGCAGCAACTCTAAAGATGTATTCTTTATTGGGTGTTAACTTGGTTGCCTTGAACTTGGTATCCTTGACAGTTGATGAGAGCTTGTGCCACATATCACTGTCAGTGGCTCTTCTCTCCACAACATAATTTGTGATTTTAGATCCACCATCATCACGTGGTGGGTTCCATGTGAGAAGACACGACTCGTTGGTTACGTCTGTGATGTCAAAAGCAGCTGGGGGTCCGGGTTTATCTGTGGATGGCATTACACACTCAGAAAAAACCACATTTTTAAATCATGTTTTATTTTCAAAAGTAGCTAGAATGAGTTTGCTCATTTTTAAAACGAGCACCTCCCTCACCTAGGACATTCACTTCTACCACGGCGGTGGCCCGGCCACAGACGTTCACAGCCTCGATGATGTACGTGCCGGTGTCACTTCTCTTACTATCCATGATCGTCACTGTGGATTTTTTAGGAATGTTTTCAATGGTGATTCTTTTGTCCTGTTTCAGAAGCATGTCAGCCTTTGTCCAGGTTATTTTAGGTTCAGGTTTGCCGGTTACAGTGGCAGGAAGTTCAATCTTAGTTCCTGCTTTTACAGTGATACCTGCAAGGAGCTTCACATCCAGGAAAATTTCTGGAGCCTCTAAATTGGAAAAGATTATTTAAGATGTTAGCAAGTTCAGGTGGAGTTAAAGTCAGAAGTCTTGACTAACAAAGCAAAAACCTAAAGTGAGTACCCTGTGTGTCTATAGCCTGGATTTCTTCTGTGGGTTTGCTTGGCTTGCTGGCTCCTAGCCTGTTCAAGGCCTTCACACGGTAGGCATACCACTGGCCTTCCTCAAGACCTGTCACTTCCATTCTGTCAGGAAACAAAGGAGGATATTTTACTTTAAGGCATTTCATCTGTCCCATTATGTAGTATTCATAATATTTCCAAAATTAATACCCCTGGTATAATACTATCCTTTAATTTTGGATTGCGTCAGTATTTTCATTAATAAAAATCTTGATTAAAGGGTAAGTTCAGCAGCACTTTTAAAAAATTAGGTACACCAAAGAAGTTCTAAACTTAACATTTAGACTTTCCAAAATAAAGCTCATGTAGTAAGAGTAAATATTTACTCTTATGTCAAATAATTTAAAAACTTACTTTGTTTCTGCCACTGGTTCTCCACAGGCGACCCATCGATCAGAACCACGTGGACATTTTTCAACTATATATCCTTTGATGCGTGAACCACCATCATGTTTAGGTGGATCCCATGTTAGGAAGATGCTCTTGGCTGTTCGATCTCTCCACTTAACATTCTCTGGTGGGTCAGGTACCGCTATAGCATTTTAAAGAGATAGGGTCAGTCTTAGATAGACCATCTGTGAAATCTCTATGTTGCCAACCTGTGTCTTTCCCTCATAGCTTCAACTCCAGGTCTAAAGCAAAAACAGGTGTGAATTCCCTGGTGGTCCAGGGGTTAGGACTCCACATTTTTACTGCTATAACCTAGGTTCAATCCCATAAGCCACACAAGTGTGGCCAAAAAATAAATAAGTAAAAAATAACAAAAACAGGTAACAAGAGGTTAGGTAAGAAATTATCAAGGATGTACTCACTTGCAGGAACTGACATATTTACAGGTTCATCAACATATGCGGGTTCTCCGGGGCCACACTTGTTACAAGCACAAACTTTAAATAAATATTCTTTTCCTTGAAGAAGATCAGGAACTGTGAATTCTAGGTCAGTCACAGAGTCTATAACCTGGGACAAAGCAATACAATTAATTAGTTGTTTTCCAAAAACTCTGCCCAAGTCAAAAGGTTTTTTCACGAGCAGAGTTTTGAATGCTAAGGATGACTGTGTTAATTTCATATTAAGGAAAAAGTTGCAAAGAAAGATACAAAATAATTTCTGACCCTTAATATAAGGTGGAATTGTTTCATAATTTATATGTATTAAAAAGCTGGCAAATAAGGTGTTGATTCTTTCTACCAGCTTGGCCAGTAGAAGTATGATAAATCAAGGTTAAAGGAAAGTAATGGTATAAACTGGGGAGAGAAAAGGGCAGATTAGGCCAACTAAGGTTATCTAGTGGAGTGAGAGGTATGACAGCCAGAGAGTTAATTTAGTACTTAGTGTCCTTAGAATGGCTTATAGCCCTTTTAAAAGGTCATACTGGATACTAATCTGGTACTAAGTAAATAAGTAGGTTTTGCTTTATTTTTTTTTTTAACAAACCTAGTTGAAGATCTGGTAAAGCTCATAGAATGAGGCAATTACACCATACCTTGGTTGAACTACCTCAGGAAGCATTAGCATCAACACATTTTAAAAAAGATTGAGGTACTTTTTCAGCAGTGTAAAGGTAAAAACATTTAACTTTGCAAGGCATCTCAGGATTTCCCCCATTCTCTTTTCTGGAGTTGGTGCATTGCTGCTCAAAACTCACTTTAGTCCATGTTTTCCGGCTGACTTCACGCTTTTCAATAACATATCCAGTTAATGGACTTCCTCCATCATCTTCTGGTGGTTCCCAAGTCAAATGTACTGAGTCCTTGGTTATATCACCAAATTTCAGTTCTCTGGGTGCACTTGGGCGAGCTGAAAAAAAATTCAGTCAGAATCATTAATAGCTTGAACCAATATTGTTAGTACTGTCAAATCACCTTGTATGATAAAAGGTTAGTTCCTTACCAATTACATTGACATCAATCTCCCCAGAAATTGCCTTTGCACGATTTTCTAACTTCAGCGTATAAATGCCCTTGTCTGGACGTTCACTCGGAGAAATGACAAGCTCGGCGTAGGCAGACAGGGTTTTCATTTTCACCCGGTCCCCTGCTTCTAGTACTTTATCTCCAAAAGACCAGGTAGCAGTAGGCCTTGGATATCCTGTACTTGGAACCAGGATCTTGATGGGATTTGGCACAATAACTTCCAGACCATCTTTAAATGCACTCAAATCCATTGTTGGTTCAGCTACCAAAGAGAAAAATTAATGACTTTCCAATACTATATTTAAATCCCAATACCCCCAAAGAAGCTACATGGTGTTCCCAAATCTAACAAGGAAATATCCACTTACCATCAGCATCATCAGCAGTTAGAGGACCAAGAATTTCAGATGGATCTGAAACACCAGCTTCATTTTCTGCAGATACGCGATATAAATACTTATTTCCTTTTTGTAATCCAGTAACCTAAAATTAGGAATCAATATTTGTAAAAAATATATATATATACACATTTAAGTCCACAATCATATACTATTTATGTTAGATACACATGCCCTACCTTGTAAGTCAGTGCAGGGACAAGTTTCTTATTGCAACGAATCCAATTGTCTTTTCCTTCTTCACATCGTTCAATTATATAGCCCAAAATTGGGCCTCCTCCATCTTTCAGAGGAGGTTCCCATGTGAGCTGAACTGAGGACTGAGTCTGATCTGAGGCATTTAGGTTCACAGGAGGACTTGGTCTCTCTGGATTGGAAGCAAGAATTGGAGTATGCCATTTAATTCTTTTACCACTAGTGCCACCTGGGAAACCCACCATTTAGTTCAGTGACAGATTTATTAAGACAATGCAGTCATCATTTCGATCATCCCCGTAGTCACTGGATAAAAGCAGGCATAGTCTGCATTTCTACAATTTTGTTCAAATTTCTCTGATGTGCTTTGCATTAACTTCGATTTATTTTAATTGATAGGCTTAGTTTCTTGATTTAGTGGAGTACTTATTTCTCCTTTTTTGATGAACTTACCAATTGGATCAGCAACTTTGATGAAAGGTGTTGCTGCACTTGGTTTTCCAACTCCAATTCGGTTTTGGGCCCTGACCCGGAAGCTATACTCTTGTCCTTCCACCACATCAGTGACAGTTGCGGACAGGTCTTCGGCTCTCACTGTCATGGCAGTTTCCCACCTGATAGAAGTCTTGTCCCTTAATTCAATGACGTAGTTTGTGATCTCAGCACCTCCATCATACTCGGGTGGCTCCCATGTCAGAGAGACACCAAATCTGTTTACATCAGTGATCGTTACATTCAGAGGAGGGCCTGGAACATCTGCATTTCATCACAGAAGAAAACATGGGCTTTCAGTTATCTCAGGGATAAAAGTAGGGATAAGCTACTTTTTAATCGACTTAAAAAAGTCTTCTTACCATATTTACTCCTCGCTTCTACAGGACTGTCAGTTTCCACTGGTTCACCGGTGCCAACTCTGTTCCTTGCACTCACACGGAACAGGTACTCAACTCCTCCTTTCTGTAGACCAGTGACAGTGAACTCACAGCTGTCTGCACGGTCAGTGGCCAGAACCCACGTCTTTCTCTTGACGTCACGTCTTTCAACAACATAACCTATGATTTTGCTTCCACCATCAGTTAGTGGTTCTTCCCAAGCGAGGCTCACTTCACCATCAAATGTCTCTGTCACTTCTAAGTTACGTACTGGCCCAGGAACATCTGAAATTCACATATACA
Organism: Bubalus bubalis; assembly: GCF_019923935.1. Classification (NCBI taxonomy): domain Eukaryota; kingdom Metazoa; phylum Chordata; class Mammalia; order Artiodactyla; family Bovidae; genus Bubalus; species Bubalus bubalis. The sequence goes on along the minus strand of NC_059158.1, from coordinate 70,392,817 downwards.
ATTTTTTTTTAGTGTATTATCACATTTTTAGTTGTGCGTTGCCAGTAAAGTCCAAGTGACTCAAGGGCTTACCAATAACTTTTAAATTGATGAATCCTTCTGCTTTTCCATGTTTGTTCTGAAGCACAACTTTATACCTTCCTTTGTCTTCTTTCTTGGCTTTTAAAATCCTGAAGGAAGTTTGTTCAGCTGTGGTATCAACTGTTTTTGAAGAGAGGGGTTCATTTTCTTTAAACCACTCAGCTTCTGCTTTGGGGTAGGCATCGTAGGGCACCACCATCGTCAGAGGCTGGCCAACATCAACCACCAGGTCTTGGTCAGCTGTCTTGATTTTAGGTGCAGCTAGTGAGAAAAATCACATGTGAATGTTTTGAGGTGCTTTATTGTAGCCCAGAGATGCCCTAGCTGTTTTACTATGCATTCATCAGCAAATACTAGTTACATAACCTTGGAAGCCTATCACAGTAACTTCACAGTGGAGAGAGCACTAGCTGACTTTGCGTTCTCAACAGCTTACTTGACAAATTATCAGACTCTGAAGAACAGAGGATTAAGGATGATATGAAACCATAAAATCTCCATTCTTTGCTGTTAATAATAACAGGCCTAAATATAGTACATAAAACATGCTTTTTGTTTTATATAGAGTAGGCACCTCATACTTACTTCAAGATAAATCAGACAAACTTGTTGTTATGTACAAGAGGTGTATTAATGGCTTTTTCAAAATGTCAGCCTATAGGGATGTCTTAGAAGCCTGGGTCAGAATAAGAACAGACCTAAGGGGCCCCACAGGGACTTGGAAAGTAGAAAAGAATAGGGCTGGCTCTAGGCCTGGGTTTGCTGGGGAGACTCACACGGCAATAGGTTAATTCTAGGAGTTAATGAACAGCTGCCACATGCCAGGAACTGTGCTGGGTTTTGGCAAGTAAAGAGCAAGGGTCTTGGTGGTAAGAGGAATCAGAATAGTTAACATATGGACAGGGCTTAGTAGGAAGAAAAGGGTCTCACAAACATTTTCTCATTAACTCTGAAGTCTGAAACCAGCGCAGTATCTGTAGTATTAGAAGGTGATCTGAAGATAAAAGAAAGGGACTTACCTGCCAGTTCAAGCTTAGCTCTGGCTTCTTTGTCTTTGGCAATAAACCTGTATTCGCCCTGGTCACGGGGCTTGATGTCGCAAATCTGTAGCCTGTGTATCTTTCCTTCGCTCATCATCTGGTGTTTGTCACCCTGGACGATAATCATGTTGTTTTTGAGCCACTGGACTTCCACCTTATCTTTGTTGAGCTCAGCTAAGAAGACAACATCAGCACCAGGGGCTTCAAGGATGTCTTGGGGAGGTCTGATGATCTCAACAGGGATTTCTGAAAAGGAAATGTGAAATAAATACAAACATGTTTGTATTGGGATTAACAACATTTGAAGACTGGTGCTAATATTAAAAATCGTCCTTTCATTTAATATGTACCTTCCACAAAAAGTCTAGCTCGAGACTTCCTGTCTTCTACTCCACAAGCATATTCACATTCATCATCCAGCCTGCAGTCTTTTATAATGAGTCTATGTATACTGCCATCTTTTTCAAATTTGTATCTAAAAGAAGAGATTGAATTATTGGTTAGCTTTCATAAGGACCACTATATTGCCAAACATGTATATGTGTATATAGCTAAGAAGAGATTGAGATGTTCTCACATACTTTTTGCCTTCTTTAATTTCTCTCCCATTTCTGTACCATTTTACATTTGCTTTCTCTCTGGAGAGCTGGCAGGAGAAGATGGCATCGTCAAACTCAGTGACTGTCTGGTCTTCAAGGTGTTCCACAAATTCTGTAGGGGCTTCTATGATGAGAAGCTCAGCAACAGATTTATCTTGTCCTGCAGTGACAACGTATTCACCCTCATCTGGGAAGCCACAATCTTTAATTATTAGAGAGTGCTTATATTTGTCAATTCTATATAAGACACGGTTGTCAAAAGCCACTTCTTCTCCATTTTTGGTCCATTTCAGTGTGACGTTGAGCCGGTTCACCTTACACCAGAATGTGACAGATTTCTTCTCCATTGTTTCAATATCTTTAAGAGGCTCAATGATCCTAAGATCTTCCTCTGTTGGAAAGGAGAAGAAGAATGTGGATTTTAGTTGTTCTCATAACAGAAACTGATTTTTAAAATCTCTAATGTCAAATAAGTGACTCACCTTCTACTATTAGATTGGCTGCACTCTTAACATTTTCACCTCTGTGATTGGTCAGAGACACACTATAGTTGGCTTGATCATCTAATCGCGCGTTTCTAATTCTGAGGGTGTAGACCAGGTCTTTTTGGAGAATAATGTATTTCGAACTATCAAATATGGCTTCATCATTTCTGAACCATTTGGCTTTGGCACCTTCGGTGTTGACTTCACAGTTAAAGACGACTTCTTGTTGTTCCTTCACACGGGTGTCCTTCAGAGGAACTATAATCCTGAGTTTTTCTGAAAGCAATCAGCAAGACTTTATAGTATGAAGGACCAAAGTGGTAGATGCAAATGTAAGTAAATTCAAGACGCACAAACGCACTTACCAATTACAGTCAAGTGAGCTGCTGCTCTGGCAGCCCCAACCATGACTACATAAGTGCCCATATCTTGTAATGTGGCGTCTTTCACAACTAGAACCCTCTTTTTGCCGTCAGCAATGACATCATATTTATCTCCAGATTCAAGAGTCTTATCATCTCTCTTCCACTGGACTTCAAAGTTTTCCTTTGATATAGAGCAGACAAATTCAGCCTTTTCTCCTTCAAGTATTTCAAGGTTTTGAGGCTTTGAGATAAATTCAGCGGCAAGTTCTGGAAAGAAAAAGTTGCAAGATATTGAAAACTTTAGCATTTCTACCTTAAATGCAACAAGCATGATTTTCTTAAAATAGCATTCATTGTAATTTTCTTACCATGAACTTTGACTTTGCCATCAGTTCGAGAACTTGGGAGTCGGCAGTTGTAGTTGCCAGCATCTTCCAGATGAGCATTCTGAATGATCAGGATTCTCTTTCGTCCGTCAGTAAGTATTTCGTATCTTCCTGTTTCAATGATCTCTTCATCCCCTTTGTACCAAGTCACTTCTGCTCCAGGCTTGGAGACCTCACAAACCAGTTTTACAGTGTCTGTTTCACTAACCTCAATGTTGGCAAGATTTTTTGTAAAGACAGCTTCTTCTTCTGCAAGAAGAATTTTTTAAAAAATGAATTAAACTGGAGAGTTTTTTTTTTCCCCAACACATATACTTCTGCAGAGAAAGACTTCAGTCTTACCCAGAACTGTCAGCATGCCAGAAGTTCTTGCTGTCCGTACTTCACAGGAATATTCTGCTTCATCATCCAGTAGACATTTGTTGATAACAAGAATGCGGACTGCTCCCTTAGATATGATGTCATATTTTTTGCCCTTTTTAATTTCAGCACCATCTTTAAACCACTGAACCTTTATTTAAGATAAACAAATACCTTTATCAGTTTTCTTATTCCTTCACATGTATGTCCTTGAGAGGAACTATGATCCTAAGCTCTTCTAAAAGCAGTCAGTAAGACTTTATATTATTAAGAAGAGCTAAAGTGATAAATATAACCAAACCCCCAAAAACAAGAACAAACTTCACAATTATGTGAACAGCTGTGATACTACTATCAGGTATTAAAAATAATGGGATCATATAAGTGTGGAGTCATAGAGGGCTTTGGATTTCATGCAGACCAACTCCTTTGTTTTCCAGATGTGTAAACTGAGACTTAAAGTTGACTCTCCTATGGTAGTTAACGGAGAAGGCAATGGCACCCCACTCCAGTGCTCTTGCCTGGAAAATCCCATGGATGGAGGAGCCTGGTAGGCTGTAGTCCATGGGGTCACTAGGAGTCAGACACGACTGAGCGACTTCACTTTCCCTTTTCCCTTTCATGTATTGGAGAAGGAAATGGCAAGCCACTCCAGTGTTCTTGCCTGGAGAATCCCAGGGACAGGGGAGCCTGGTGGGCTGCCGTCTCTGGGGTCGCACAGAGTCGGACACGACTGAAGTGACTAGGCATAGCATAGCATAGCATGGTAGTTAATGGCTACCAGGAGTATTTAGTTGAGAGATATGACATTGCTGATATTTGATTGTTTTTAACTTAAGAAAAATCTCTCTCCTGTGGTTCAAATTAATTATATCTAAATGCCCTGATTGTAAATCCAGCGTTTTCCAAGTAATAGCAAGTGAGTACTACTAACAAGAGAACAATTAAATCAAGTATGTCTTTCATACTAGAGTAAAACCATTAATCTAAAAATAAAATGATTAGAGATAGGTTTGGTTCACTTTTTTTTCCCCTCATTTTGGCTGACCAAAAGTAAACAAATTTATTGGAGAACACAAGTTAGCAACCGCACAATCACAAACCTTGGCGTTTTCTCGGGAAATTTCACACTCAAACCGAGCCATTTCTTTTTCTTTAACTCGAAGGTCAGTGAGTGGTCTTAAGAATTCCACATGAGGAGCTGTAAGAGAAGGTCAGAATTCAAAATGAGGTTTCTAGAAATTCATTCTGACATTACTATAGTGCATATGAAGAAAAAGTGAGTCTTTTGCAGGCTTTTTCATATTAGGCTACCACTGCTTTGCAAGTCACTTGGAGCTGCCCTTCAGTTGTGATACTTTGCATTTTACACATCTCTGTAGTTTTTATAAAATTATGTAGCATACTATATGCCCAACTAATTCTTCCTATCACCAGCTTAGTTCTTCTGAATGATAGCTGGAAGGAAAAATCTTCATGGATACTTCTCCAGAGTTGAAAGTTGATATTGTCAAAGGAAATACCAGTAGCAAAGAATCATTATCTTATTTAAGGCAGGCAGAATAATCTTTGAGAAATTAGAGGAATTCAATTGCAGTACAGCTTGGAGAGCTATGGCCAGTCTTGTCTATAGCTAAGAGGCATAAGTCTGCAATTGAAATCATATACGTTCAGCTTTTTTGGTGTGTGTCAGCTTCAAAGAAGTCACATATAAGGCATAAAGTTCATTAGTGCAACTAAGCAACAAGCTTTGAGTGGGAGGGGGTGATTCTTTCAAATATGTATAGTTTTATTTATCTCCAGAATTAAGTTGGTGGATTTATAGGATTGAAGAGCTGCCAACATGTCCTTCCTTTTTCCAGGGCTCCTTGTTGAGTCCTTCCCAGATGACCTTTCTTGATCAGTGAGATTCTGGGATACAAGTGCTGGCTAATAGGCTTGAAGATATGCTCATTGTAGCTGAGCCTTCTTGGAGTGGAGACAAAGTAGAGGACAGAGAAGAAGGTGACCCAAGAAGCTATTCTGTCTTAAGTGAAAGTAGAGCAACCACAATGTGGAAAGAATGAAACCGACTAAGATGCATGGAAGCACAATCAAAGCCACTGTGAGCTGTTAACAGATGGGAAGCAACTAAACCAAACAGCAAGTGTATCGTTTTCTAATTCCATAAAGGAATTAAAAAATGGGCTTGATTCTTTAAAAATAAATCTGTTTTCCATGCTAGGGCAGGGACTACCCTAGTTTGCAGAGTGCAGAAAGTAAGCTTGATGGATTAGGCATGGTAGGGGTGTCGGGGGGGTGCCCGCATATCTTAAGGTGAGTAAATAGCAAATACTACACAAAAATAAAGATGCTCTAAAAAAGTTACCGCTCGACCAATGAATGAATGAAAAAAATGAGCTAGCATGTGGCATTTTGAAAAAAGATGTTATATTTTCCACCAGAGAAAGAAAGAAGGGTAAAAACCATTAGTGTTCTCTTCACTTATAGGGCTCAATCCAGACTCCACTCCATCTTCTTTTCCGTTCTTCTTCTCAGAGACAGCTTTATGTGAATGGGTTTTATCATACTACAGCAGACCTCTGGGGTGCTCCTTTTCAAACTGAACTTTCACGCTCATTTTCTAGTGGTTTCTCACACCCGAGAATTCATTGTCCTTCCAAGTGGAACTTGCTTTCATTTCCTTTCCTTTTTTTGTTTTTGTTTTTCTGACTCCCTTCTTGTCTTTTTAAGTTTAAATTGTCATCTGTATCGGGATATTCCTGCAGTAGGCTTACCCCACATAGACAAAGAGCACATCTGCTCATTACTCAGTGAGAAGCATAGCAAAAAGTGATCATCACTCTGCCCTTCTCAGACCAGATGTAGCAGAAGGACAGTTCTTTTTTTAAACACATAAAAGATCATGTTATGTCAGTACCAATAATGTAAGTCTCCAAGAAATGCAGTTAGGCCAAGAAGGGCATGCAAAAAGTGGTTTTTGTTGTTGTTATCAAAGAGTTACAAGTGAAAAGTCCTGTGTAAGAAGAATACTTACGCACGACATTCAGGTTACAAGAAGTCTTAAAATCCTTAGCATCACAAGTGTATGTCTTAATATCCTCTGGGGTACAGCCGTGTATAATAAGTTTTCTGACTCTACCATCGGCAACAATCTCATACTTCTTGCTTTTGAGAATTTCTGTCCCGTTTTTGAACCATTTCACCTTAGCATTTTCTCGGGATACTTCACACTCCAATACTGCTGTGGCTTCCTCTTCGACCGTCTGGTCCTCAAGAGGCTTAGTGAATTCAACTGGGGGTTCTGAAAGAATCATACTAATTAGCCAAACTTCTCCAAGAGTTTCAGCACCTCCTCAATTCTCCTCTTGTATCTCGAGGGCTTTTCTGTTTTTAAGTTTCATTTGTAAGTTTTGATTCCACCTGGATGTTTTCCTCTAATAATGATGTTTCATCATTATTTTTATATACAGAGGAAAAGCAAAGAATATGAAACAACAAGGAAATAATAGCCAACTCTTGGTTAAGAGAGTGATGGGTACCCATTGATAATGAGATTTCCTTCAACTATTTACTGAATGGAATAAAAACAGTGGGATGGAAAAAGGAAGTGAAACCTATTCTAGCCAAGTTTGGCTATTTTTTTTTTTTTAAGTTAAATTTTGGTCTAATTTTGTTAGGCCAAAAAGTAAAATTAGCCTTTCTGATATTCGGTGGATTTGAGCGATCTGTGAAGTAAAGTGAAGTGAAGTCACTCAGTCATGTCTGACTCTTTGTGACCCCATGGATTGTATGTAGCCTCCCAGGCTCCTCCGTCCATGGAATTTTCCAGACAAGAGTACTGGAGTGGGTTGCCATTTCCTCCTCGGGACTGAACCCAAGTCTCCACATTGCAGGCAGACACTTTACTGTCTGACTACCAGGTAGTACTTATCATATACAGATAGTTAAGAGTTGGCATTATTTATGAAACTCTGTATTATACATGTTTTTAAACAAATAAGCTGTGCGATTATTACCTTTCACAAAGAGTTTGGCTTGTGTTTTGAAATCTTTTGCTACTAGTTGGACTTCTCCAGCATCTTCTAACTTTACATCCCTCAAAGTAAGTGTATGAACTCTTCCTTCTGAACGCATAACCACCTAATTTTTCGGGGGAAAAAAAAAAAGAGTTCAGTTTAAGGATATATGAATGGTAACTAGATTTATCACAGTGATCATTTTGAAATCTACAGAAATAAGAATCACTATGTTGTGTATCAGGAACTAATATAGTGTTATAGGTCAATTATAGTTCAAAAACAAAAACAAAAAAACCCAAAAAACTCATAGAAGAAGAGATCAGATCTTTGTTTAGCTGGGTGGGGTGGTGGGGAGAGGCTAATTGGATGAACTGATCAAAAGGTAGAAAATTCTTGTTAAAGATAAGTACTAGGGATGTAATGTACTACAACATAACAGATATAATTAACATTGCTGTATGTTATATATGAAGGTTGTTAAGAAGGTAAATCCTAAGAGTTCTTAACCACAGGACAAAATTTTTGCTTTATCTTTAATAGGAGATAATGGGTGCTCACAAAACATTGTGGTAATCATTTCATGATACACATAAGCCAAATTATTATGCTGTACATTTTAAACTTATACAGTGCTGTATGTCAATTATATATCAATAAAACTGCAAGAAAAAAGAATATATGAAATAACATTCCTCTGTCTCTCTCTCTCTCTATACACACACACACACACACACACATGTAGGTACATTTAGTTCATTCAGGTAAAGAGTTTGAAATAGTGCTTTCCAAAATGCTTTATAATAATTTGTATAGCATATATGTATTTGAAAATAATTTAAACCAATAGTTTGGAATCTTTTGAGGAAATTTTAGGTTTGTATAGTTTGCAGTTACCTTTATATAATTACAGGGAGGACTTCTATGTTGAAATGCCTTGGTGAATTTATATGTGTATAAGTATTTATATGTATACATATATATTTGACTCCATTTTACTACTGGGTTTACATATATAAAGGAAGAACTTATAATAGCTAAATCATGAAAGGAAGGGAGAAAAATGATCACATATAGTTAGCTGAAAGTAAACCTTATGTTCTAAATGCAAGGTGTTTGCCTTGCAATGAACTAGAATTCTTCCCATTTATTTAGCGATTATTCTGCAAACCAAATGTGATTAAATTAGCAATTAAATGTGAGTAAAATAATTTGTACAGTCTCTTAATTTTGTTAGAAAATACAAATGAAGATGTTGGCTCTTCATTTCACATATGAAAGTCATGTATGTGCACCTATGACTGGGAAAAGCAGGTATCAGACAGAGCTATGATTGTTCACAGAGCACAAACGGATAAAGAGACTTCAGAACTAGTGAAAGCAGGAGACTACTGTGATCTTAGAGTATGAAGACAAATGCTGCCACTACCGTTAATATTTGATTTATATTATTGTTGTAAATGCAACCTTAGGTGGTTTGAAGGGGTATCACCTGTAGGAAAATGAATTGTCAAAAAGAATACACTGGCTTGATATGGGCTGCAATTAGGTCCCGTAACTGGCTTGTGCCAACTGATTATCAGGCTATAGACAGAGCTATCTTGACAGTAAATTATAAGACAACTGGAGGTTCTTCTAGTTCAACTATCCCAAATTCCTCAAGACATTGTGCCCTGTCATAGAGATTGATTTTGCTTAAGAGTTCACTTACAGTTAAGAATAATGTAAACATTTTTACCAGTAGAACTGTTTATTATGGTGGTATAAAGAAGAGAGTTAGGAATAAAGTTTCATATGAAGGTTTTTCCTTAATGAAGAGCTGGGCTATTAAAATAACTACCTTAATAATTGGGAAAGCCAAAACAAAACTAGGGAAAATAAATAGGAGAAAGTCATTAAGATATGTTCTAGGGACACAGCTACTTATTCAAGGACATGGTGCTTGAATAGGAGAAAGATTGTTTTTGTGATGATGTTTCCATATAAATTGTTTATTTAAAAATTCGACTGTGATTTAGGGCTTTTTTAAAAAGTATCTCCCATTCTAATCTACCAACAGATACATCTTATTTGTTGACACATGGTTTTATCATTAAAATTTCACTGAGGTTAACTCTAGAATATTCTATTACCAAGAACTAGGCTCAGTGGTTCTCAGGAAATATTGCGGTATACCTGAAACTAACACAACATTGTAAATCAACTATACTCCAAAAATTTTTTCAAAATAAAATGGTCCAGTTCTACATTAGAACTAATAAGACTAATCTTTTAATTAAAAGCTCTTAATTTGAGCTAAAGATATTTAGTAGCAAAAGAGTAATATCATTTGTCCTTAGGCAATGTTCCTTTGGGACTTCCCTTGTGGCTCAGACAGTAAAGAATCCACCTGCAGTGCAGGAGACCAGGTTTTAATCCCTGGGTCAGGAAGATCCCCTGGAGAAGGGAATGGCTACTCAGTCCGGTATTCTTGCCTGGACTATTCTATGGACAGAGGAGCCTGGCTGACTACAGTTCATGGGGTTTCAAAGAGTTGGACACAACTGAAGCGATTAACACTTTCTCTTGTGTTCCTTTATTCAAATCATGAAAGGATATTGAAAAATCAACCAATGCTCTGCCTTTAGACATGAAACAATTAAACCACACTTAACTGGACAAATGTGTATTTTGAAAAAGCAAACTTGAAGGTGGAGATGCCTCCATCACCCAGTTCAGTATATACTGAAGACCTCACAGTGGGGACAGTTTCCTCATTTAACTTAATTCTCTTGCTGCAAATTGAATGTATGACTGTTTTCTATCCTTGGTAACAAAGGAGATCAACTGGTCATTACTGTCTGTACAGCAGGCAGATTTTATTTCCCAGATGAATGTTAACTGATTACCCTTCAATTCCTTTGTTAAAATACTACTATTTTTGTTCAAGAATAGTTGTCCAAAGGCATTTTCCTTCTAATACTTTAATCAACTTTATGGCTCTTAATTAAACTGAATCCCTTTTAAATTATATTCCTATAATTGTTAACAGTTTGATTTATATTGAAGACTTGATGCCACATTTGATACTATTTCTAAAAATACTGGAAAAAAAAATGGACATAATGGCCTGTGCTTATTTCCAACACACGTTGGATGTTTTCTATATATTTTATTTCAAGAATTCAAAAGTAATGGTGAGTTATCAAGATAATTTAAACACATGTTGTCTTAGGGAGCAAAATACATAGTTCAATTTGGATATTGAGCTCGTTACTCAATACCCACCACAAGCTAGTTACTTCCTAAAACTTCTTAAAGTATATTTGTTCATACGTGTGGCTAATCACAGAGTCCTTCTTTCTTACCACCACCATCGGGCATTTTAAATAGTCCATTTGCATTCCAGAATTTGCACAGCTCAAAGCACTTGAGGGTTAAAAATAGCTTTGGAGAAATGCTTGAAGAGCAGATCCACCCAGAAGTTATCTCAACTACTTGATCAACTGCCTGAAATGGAATTTCCATCCTCTCCTCTTAATCCCCTTATATGCAGAACACGAAATAGCATGGAGAGAATTCTCCATGAAACCTAATCTGTACCCTTGTACTGCACAGCAAATCAGAAAGCCTTTTTGATCCCTCCTGTCTTCAATGAATTAAACTATCACTGATCATTAATTAATGTTTGCCTTTTCTGCAAAAACCTAAAACTTGATCATACTTAAAATCTTAATTTCCATTTCAATAGAAATATCATCAGGTTAAACCCTACAAAAATGAGAAGAACCCGCTTTACAACGTCAACAGAAATCACACTTGAGTAGGGAAAAGAAAGGGAAGGGGAGGCAAGGGAACAGTAAGAAAGTGTAGAAGAAGGAGCACGCATGTGAAGATGAAAGAACCGAGGGAGAAAGAAGTGCAGGCAAGGCCACCACCCGTCTGCCTCTGACCTTGTCACTGGGCTCCAGTTTCTTCCCTCTGAGGTACCATTCCACTGGGATGTCCTCGTAGGACAGCTCGCAGTCGAAAGTGGCGGTCTCCCCCGCGGTCACCGTGACATCCTTCAGAGGCCTCAGGAGACCAATGACGCGGGCTGTGCGAGGGGAAGGAAACAGCTCCCGGTGACTCATTTTGTAACTCCAAAAGGATAAATACAGATTTAGTTATTGATCTTCATGCTTTCTCCGAGGAGGAAAGAGCCACAGGACTGCCCGCTGTTCTCACTCCCATGTGAACATGGCCCCTTGGTGCTGAGTAGGGGAGAGCAGGTGGCCAGGGAGTGGGTATCTATCTGCAGGGGCCCTTTCGTTCTGATTTGCAAGGTCAGCGAGAAGTTTGTGCTGCATCTGTTGTTCTGCCAGGCATCGAGTTCCTCTTGCTACATAAGGTATGTGACTTCCAAAATAACTAAGACTCTGATTGGGAGACGATAAGGGCCCCTCAATCACACAGCCTGTCCAATCCATAAACACTTCTGCACCTTCCAAAACTGTTAGCCTGCTGCTTCCCACCTCCCTTCTTGAGTCTGAAATGCCCACACACAGAGTTTTTCTTTTTTGTGTGAAAGTTGTACAGCCACTTGAAAATTTTCTTTAAGGGTCTTTAAGAGTTCTGAGTTAGACTCTTTTTTCTATGAATATTCTACTTTGAAAGAATTAGGGAGTAGGGGAGTGTGAGACTTAATTTTCTTTGGTTCAAACAAAATGGTTGATGAAATTTCCAAACTTTAGAATTTGAACCACAGGTATATGAGGATGACAAAGAAGTAAATACCAGAAAGCTAGTTTCTATACTTTAATAATGTTTTCTAATTAACTAAATAAATCTAACTAATTTCACTCACATCCAGTTGCTGTAGGAGTATACGATTCACTTTCAGCAGAAAGACATAATACTTACGTTTTACTCGGAGGTGGGCGCTAGATTTAACATTGGCAGCTTGGAAATCCACCCCTCCAGTCTGGTCCAGGCGGCAATTGTGCAAAATAAGGAAGTGTGTTTTGCCTTCTTCCTTGATCTCACATTCCTGTGTCAAAAGAGGAAAGATTCCATAGGAAGTCATCTTTGGTATTTTGTTTTGAGGATAAAATACCTTAATTAAAGGAATTTACAAGGAAAACTCTTGAGGTGACTATTTTGTGAGAGAAAGCTAACAAATATTATTCATGATGGCAATACTTATTTTATCTGCTTCATTCTACACCAACTAGCAGCATTTACAGAATATCTAGAACCTTGTACCAATGCCGGATCAAAAATAACGCAAGTGTGCCTATCTGAGCCCATTCATAGACCCCAATAGCTCTCATTGGCTTGAGTTCTGATGAACTTGATATCATGTTTTAAATGCCTTGTGTGCATTCTGACTTTTCTCCTGTCCTTTTCCTATTTCACACAGCTCCTCTGGGCATTGGCAAGTTCAGAAATAGCCTTACAGGTGTTTGGAGCAGGGCCTCGCCCTTGAGTTTCCAGTTGGCGTGGATATCATCTTCCGAGATTTCGGTTTCAAAGCGGGCCGTCTCGGTCTCCATCACCTCCACGCTGTACAAGGGCCGCACCAGTTTAATTTCCCGATCTAGAAAAGTGCAGGGTCAGCATGTGTCATTAGCCTCTGGCAGAAATAACTCCAACAGCTTCACGAGTGAGGCTTGTGGAAACGTCCTTACCCTCAATGTTAAGCTTTCCTGAGGTCGTATCTGTCCCACAGTCACAGGTGTACTGTCCAATATCTGACTTCAAGGCTTTCTTTAGGATTAGTACGCGCTTCTTGCCATCTGCCTTAATAACAGCATTTTTAGATGGCTTTATTTCCTGTCCATCCTTAAACCATTTCACTGGTGCATCTGCTTTGCTAATTTCACACTGTAGAATCACTTCATCTTTCTCTACACCAGTGTAATCTTGAAGCTTTCCTGTAAAGTATGGATCTCCCTCTGCAAGTCAAGTATAATTGAAAAAAAATTCATTAACCACCTAAGGAGACAAAAATCTCTTGGAAAGTTTAAGGGGCAGCTCACAGAAGTCTGGGTGTATTTAGCAAGTGTACCATGCTTCCACTCATTTAACGTGTATGTTCAAAAGTTCTCTAAAAGTTAGAAAAGGAATTGATGCCTGGGGTTTATCAAGATCTCGTGAGTCTGAGTGAACTCCGGGAGTTGGTGATGGACAGGGAGGCCTGGCGTGCTGTGATTCATGGGGTCTCAAAGAGTTGGATACAACTGAGTGACTGAACTGAACTGAATCTATATTATATTTTGAAGTATTTCATTAACAGTAGTATGAAAGACACACTGAAATTTAGCTTCAAATGATTATATGTTTCTCCATCATTCAGCTAAATTTTAAATTTCTTAGCAAATCTCTTATGACTAGTTTACCTGTAAGCTTTCCAGTTCATTATTAGTTTTTCTTCTATCAATTAATAGTTTGTCTTTAATGGTCACTATACATGTTAGACTTCATATATAATCTGCCTGAGACTAGCAGCCCAGGAAAAAGAATGAGCTTGATTAACATAAGTTCTGTGTTTCTTAGGGACTTGAGAAACATTTTTCTGAAATAATTTTGATAAAGTGGAGAGGAAGCATTTATATTCCTAATTTTAAATATGACAAGGCTCCATAATTAGTTGAGTTTTAATTCTGATTTAAACTGGCTATTTTGTGAGCCTGAGTCTTTATTCCTTTAAAATCCTCATAGTTTTAGGTAAAAATATTTCAGACACAAGCCTAATAATGTATGTGGTCATTTCTTAAGGGCAGGCATTGCTTTCATGCAATTTAACACTTGAAAGATTTTGCACAGTCGATACTACATACATTTCTGATGAATGCAATAAAATTAAATTTTAAAAAAAGCACCTACCAAGCACAGTGAGTTTGGCTTCTGAACTTAAGCCCATAGCTTCCACTTTAATTTGAGAGGTATCGTCAATAGAGAGGTTTCTGAATGTGATGGAATGGGTCTTCCCTTCATCATCCATTGAGACGAACTTGCTGGTGTGCAGGCGCTGGTCGTTCTTGAACCAGCGAACACGGATGTTATCATGGGACAGCTCCACAGTAAACACAGCACTTTCCCTCTCTTTGGCTGTTACGTCCTTGAGTGGGGTGAGGAATTTAAGTCGGATTCCTATCAGGAAAAAACAACAACAATTTACTAATTCCAATCCTTAAAGGAGGATATATAAAAGCAAAAATAAAAATAAAAGTGTTTAAAGGTAGCCTGTCTGATAAGAATGCTTACCTTCAATGGTCAGTTTGCCACTTGTATGCTTATCTTCTGCTTCAAATATGTATTTTGCTTCATCTTCAAAAGCGGCAGATTTGATCACCAGTGAATGCTTAGTACCATCCTTGATAAGCTCAATTCTGTCATCACCTGTGATTTCCTGGGTTCCTTTCAGCCAACGGTATGTTTTGGGCTCCCTGGATACTTCACATTCAAACTTAGCTTCATCTTTCTCAAAGACTTTAACGTCACTGAGAGGTGTGATGAAGATAAGTGGCAATTCTGAAAAAAAGAAAAGGGTGTGGATGAAGCCAGAATATGCTTCCAGTCATGAGTTCTGGGTCTCAAAAGGAAGCCTTGCAAAGAAAATACAAAAGGGTGGCTGGCAAGCAGAACGTACCTTTCACTTTCAGATTGGCTGCGGATTTAGCATTGGCAGCTTGGAAGGAGACCTCGCCTGTCATGTCCAGCCGGCAGTTATAAAGGACCAGAATATGCTTCTTCCCATCTTCAATGATCTCACAGTCCTGTTTGGAGTGAGGTGAGGAGGAAAGAGAAAGAAAAACATCATTTTCATAACTGGTTATTCCTACAAATAATCAAGAGATTTTGTACCAGAAATGTACCCTCTTTCACCACTGAGCAAGCAAGCGCCCCACCCCCACCTATGTGATCAGATCATTGCGACTTACAGGGGAAGCAGTTAAAGGCTCTCCTTTTAGCTTCCACTGGCCATGGACATCTGGTTCAGAAAGTTCGATTTCAAAGCGAGCTGTTTCACCCACAAACACTTCTACTCCATGCAGAGGCTTTTCCACTTTTATTAGTCGGGCTGAAATTTATAGAGTTTCGTAAGAATGACTGAACACAGCAATCGCAGATTCAGATGGGGTACCTTTAGAAATTCTGTGTAACTCACCCTCAACAGTGACGTTTGCTTTTGTCGTGTCCGTGCCGCAGTCACACACGTATTCGCCTTTGTCCTTCAGATCTGCCTTTTTGATTTTTAAGATGCGGCGCAGGCCATCTGCCTTGATGGAGTGTTTGGTTGAAGGTAGAAGCTCTTCCCCATCTTTGAACCATTTCACCGGCACGTCTTTGCTCACTTCACACCTGAGAACAATCTCGTCCTTCTCGACGCCTGTCTTGTCATGCAATTTCACGGTGAAGTAGGGATCGGCCTCTGTAAGGGACATTTGGCAGATGATCAGAGAACGTCAAAGTGAAATTAAAGGGTTACACATTGCAAAATGTTAACTGTTACCCACTCCCACCATCCAAAAGTCAACTCTCTGGTTATAGCTGGTCACATTTACCTATGACCTTCAGGTTTGCTGTGGAGCTGAGGTCCTTAACCTGGGCTTTGATCTGGGATATATCATCCATTGTCACTTCTCTCATTTCCAGCTTGTGAGTCTTGCCCTCCGAGGAGATGAGTACAGTCCTGCTAGTGTGGAGTTTAGCATCATTTTTGAACCAGACCACATGCATTTTTTCATGAGAAAGTTCACAGACAAAAGTCGCTGTTTCACCTTCTTTCACTGTCTGATCTTCAAGAGGTGATATGAATTTCAGTCTTATACCTGCAATACAAGTTAATATGCTCAGAAATATTACCTTCAGAAATATTCCACTTTGCCTGGCAAAAAGAATCTTTCACATGGCATTTATTGAGTCACCTTTTCAAAAGGATCTATCCTCCATTAAAAAAAAAAAATTAAGGGGGTTGTTTTGATGGCAATGTGAAAATAAAGTTGTGAGGCTGATGGTCACTTACAGCTATTAAAACTTGGTGTTCCTTTTTTTTTTTTTTTCCCCTGATGTTCTGTATGTAAAGTTAGATATTCATGTGCCTAACTATGGGATGTTAGAGTCAGAGCTCACCAGCTCTTACCTGTAACAAATAATCGTGCTGAGGTCTTCTTGCCCTCCACTTCAGCAGTATAGACTCCTTCGTCATCAAACTGAGAATTATTGATGACAAGAATGTGTTTCTTTCCATCAGTAATGATATCAAATTTGTCCGATGACTTGATTATATCAGGTCCTTTAGACCATATAACATTTGCCTCTCGAGTGAGGACACATTCAAATCGAGCCTGTCGCTTTTCTGGGACTGTGACATCCTTCAGGGGCACAGCAAAGTCAAGTTCAATTTCTGGAAGGCAAACGTTAAGAATGAGACTTTTCAGAATGCAGGGGGCTGTCAGATGAAGTTGAGCCCACTCCATGAGTTCCAAAGGCCCATACCTTTCACTGTCAGAATGGCAGTCGTGACTGCATTCAGCGCCTGGTAAAGAACTTCACCAGCTTGGTCCAGTTTGACTTTATGCAAAGTCAAGAAGCGTTTTCCACCTTCTGCCTTGATCTCACATGTCTGAAAAAGGATAGTTTTAGTTAGCATTTGAATGGATAGATTGTTTCAGATACAGATGTCTATAGAGCCATAAAATAACTGTAATACTACTAATAAAAACAAAGTATATTGTCATAAACATTTTTTAAAAATTGCTGAGCTGTCTACAAATAGTGCATCAAATTTCTTCCCCTCTTTGAGACTTTAGAAGCCAGAAATAATTTCATCATTACTGAACCAAATCCGAGTGTCAGAATCAGTTATAGAATGTAGTCATATAGAATATGACTAGCAACTTATTTTATTTTTTATTGATGTATAGTTGACTTACAATGCAGTGTTTATCACAGGATGCTGAATATAGTTCCCTGTGCTACATAGTAGGATCTGTGGTTTACTCATTTTATACATAATAGTTTGTGTCTGCCAATCCTAAACTCCCACACCCCTCTCTCCCTTGACAACCACTAGTCTCTTTTCTATGTCTGTGAGATTGTTTCTGTTTTGTAGACAGGTTCATTTGTGTATATGATTAACAACTTAAAAGAAGAAATTACTCACAGGTGAGGGTCTTAGAAGTTCTCCCTTCAGTTTCCATTGTCCAGGAACGTCTGCTTCTGAGATTTCTGCATCAAAGCTTGCACTTTCTTTCTCATAAATGGTAACATCCTCTATTGGCTTAAGCAATTCAACTTCACGTTCTGTATTGGTAAAGGATGAAAAACCATCAGGCGTTAAACAATCTAATGACACTTTTGTGAGTGTACCTGTGTATATTATTTTGCCTTAGGCACATACAAAACTTAAGAATAGATGGTAAGATTTTTATACCTCCAAGTGTCAGCTTTGCAGGGTATCTTTTCCCTTCAATTTCCACTGCATATTCATCAATATCTTCTGGCATAGCATTTTTAACTTTGAGGTGTATATGATTTCCATCTCTTACTATCTCAGTCTTATCAGTTGGTTCCCAGGGGATTTCATCATATCCTTTGTACCACTTAATGTTTGGAGTATCCTTTGCTATAACACAGGTGAAAACAGCTGTCCCTTTGGGTTTCACATGCTGATCTCGTATGGGTTTCACCAGCCAGTCTCTAATGACTTCTGTATGATAAAAGAGGTCAGAAAAGATAATTATGATCTGAATAAGCAATACAAAAACTTCCTTAGTAAATTTCAGAAATTGCAAAAAATTCTCAAAACTGGACATAATTAATCTGCTATGATTTGATATTCTCCCTGTTAGGTAAGGTGTAAGACTGCTGATATTCTGATACTGGAAATTGAAGATCTCGCTTCTCTTTTCTTAATAGTAAGTAGAACTAATTTTCCAGCGAAGTACTGACCTACTACTTTCACGCAGGATGAGCACTCCAGGTTGTTGGCATTTTCCACAGTCACTGTGTACGTCCCAGCATCGGAGTCATCTGCATCATTGATGGTCAGAGCCCGCAACAAGCCGATGACGCCGGGCACAATTTTGCCGGGTTTCTCCACGACAATCTTGCCATCCTTCCTCCAGACCACGTCACGTTCTTTGTTTAACTCACAGCTTAAGTACAGTGGCTGTCCTCTGACCACTGTGACTTCCTCTTCAAGCGTTTTTACAAAACGCACGGGAAGTTCTATGGAGAATCGCGATATTAAAAAGTGGCAGAGACTTTTCAATACATACAATATTATCATTGAGATAAAACTTGGGAATAAATTTTGTTCAAGGGACAATAAAAATTGCTATGGAGGTTTACTGTGTTAACGTTCCATGGGGGCCATATTCAGAAGACTGGAAATTACCTTCAACAATCAGTTTAGCCGTGGAGGTCTTCTCCTTATTTCCCAGACGTAGAACACAGGTGTATTCGCCAGCATCAGAAAGTTGAACATCAATGATATGCAGCTTTCTGTCTTTTCCATCAGCGATGAATCTGTGTTTTGGGCTCTCACGGATATTGCTACCATCTTTCATCCAGCTTGTGACTGCAGTGGACGGGGAGACTAAACACTCAAAGATTGCAGAAGAGCCAACTGACTCTGCTTCAGTCAAGACAATGTCTTGGATTTCTTTCACAAACTTCAATGGCACAGCCTTCAGCTGGTAGGTGAATGGGGCTTCGTCAGGCGGCTTCTCTCCACCACTTCCTGGTCTTAACTTTTTCCTTTCAGCTTCTATTGGTGAAGGAGTCTTTTTGGCTACACCTAATTCAAAATAAAATCAAAAGTTGAATTGGCATTTCCATAAGGGTCAGAAAGTGCATACCTGGCTGTCTGCTGGGTAAAACCAGTGACCATGAGACAAGAGGGGAAAATTAAAGATGAGGCAACTGAAAGGTCAGTTGAATTTATCCTGCTTTCTTTCAGAAAGAAAATGAGGTGGCAAAAGGAATCCATGGATAATAAACACTCATTTTCTCAAGTTTGAAAGCCAAATGTATAATGTCCAGATTAATGTCTCATTATTTTATCTATCATGTATAAATATCATGTATATGGAGAATGAAACTTGGAACTTGTAGGGTTCATTATCCTAAAGTGTATATGTTACATATGTAATATCCACTTGAGTAATATTAGAGGTGTATTCATTGTGATATCAAAAGACATACTAGTTTTTGCAGAATCAATTAGAAATCATAAAGATTGATATAAATTTTGAAATGTTCCCCCTTGAACAGAAAACTGCCCTTGAATGTAAAGTTTCCAAAGAGTGAAAGGTTTTACAACTCAGGTACAGGGAAATGAATCTTACCTTTGATGGGACCTTTTGGCTTGGCTGCCTCCTCTTTCGGTGCTTTGGCTTCTGAAATAAAAATAAAACCCAGGATTTAAACAATTTTCAGACTTATTTCATGCTTAGTAGTAAACCATGTGGGCTGAATAATGAATGAATGAAGAAAAACTGGACTTATTTATGTGACTTTTACTGAGAATATCTGGATATTTCCAGCAAGGCATATTCTGAATGTTGTGACCACGCTAAATTGCCAGTGTTTCTAGGATTAAAAAATTACCTTCAGCAAGTAATTCTTCTCCCATTTCTGGAAGGCTTACTCTTACCTTGTGAGGAAGAGTTTTACTCTTACCTAGCTGTGTAAAATATTTTGTATGTTAATGTGTGTGCTCGTTTTGTGAATCAAGGAAATACCTTTTTATGTCAACAAGGAATCAATGTAGGCAAAAGGGAAATAACCCAGAAGTTACCAAAAGCCTTTCTTTATTAAGCTGGGCAAATAAATCCAGGGAAGACTCCAGAAAAGGAAAGGGTCTGTGTACTACAAAGGTACGAATTCTTTGAAGATTTCCCTTAATTAGACAATGAACTAAGGCAAAACCAAGACAGTTCTCACACTTAAGAGTTTAATTCAATTAATATGGGGCAGTATAAATTGTAGAACCAGTTCTTTAGTGTCAGACACTGGGGATGTGAGAAAAGCTGTACTCTTACACATACTTAATTATCTCAATGGCAGTTCTTGTCTTTTTCTGAACTAATAAGAGTATCACATAAAAATCATAAAAGTTTAAAAGAATAATGCCCAAACCATATCAGTGACAACATATGTTATATAATATTAAAATTAAACCATAGAAGAAAGAACACAGTATATTCTCATGTTATTAAACATAATAAAAATCCAAATATTTCTTGCTATGTACCAAGCACTGTGCTAAAAGTTTTGCATATAGTTAATCCTCATAATAGTTTTAATAAGTAGAGTTATTAAATATTCTGATTTTACAGACTAGGAAATTAAAATTTAAAGAAATGAAGGAAGTAGCCAAAGATCAAATAGTTAGGACATATGTTTATCAATGATCTATACATGTCAAATCATTTTGGTTTTGAGATTATCACCTAAGTAGTTCAACTAATACGTATTTTAAGTTTGTACCTAAGATACTGAGTTAGTACATTTAAGAAAATTATTATTTATCTAAATTCTTATATAGATTTAAAGGCAGAACTATGCAGTCCTTTTTTTTGTTCTTTTCATTGTGGTAAAATATACCTAACATAAAACTGACCAGTTTAACCATTTTTAGGTGTACAATTCAGTTGCATTAAATACTTCACAATATTATGCAACCATCAACACTATCCATTTCCAGAACTTTTTCTTTATCCCAAAATGCAGTCTTTTTAAAAAGTGAGAAATGATTTTTACAGGGCACATGGGAAATTTGAATCTCCATGGGATTCCTATATGTATGTCCTTAGAGAATATATGTCTTAACTTTGAACATATTCATTAATCTCAAAAGCATATAAATAAATGATGCTTTGCAGAAATACACATTTCAATCAAAATTGCACAATATGCACCTATGGATGAGAAAGTAGGTTGGTACAGGGTAGCAGATAAAGAAAATTTAATCATGAATTTATAAGCTCCCACAATTGAAATGATGCTTTGTTTCAACAAAAAGAAAGCTTGATTTTTAATGAAGTTTTCATTAAGCCACCAAAACAAACAAGCAAAAAGAAAACAACAGAATAATTACCTGCTTTCTTTCCAACTACTGGCACCGTCACTGGGGCAGCGATGGGAGTGGGTGGGGGCTCCATGGGAGGTGGTTTGATTATTTTCACTTCTGCAAAAAAATGTTCATTGCATTAATGTATCCTTTGTCACTTCCTAAAACCCATTTGCCTATTTGCCTCCCCTGATGAATTTTAAAATCTAATAAACTGGTTTTCAAAGAACAATATATTCTAATTATAATAAAATCTATATACAAGATAATAACATATTTGAAAATACGTGACATTATCTTAAAATACAACAGTATAATCTAAGACATTGGGGCATTAGAAATCATTTGATGCATGCACACTTTTACTCCTCTTATTAACTATACATTGTTTGTGTGAAACATGAAGGTATATGCTGTTGATATTGAGGGTAAGCTTGCTTACCTGGTTCAGGCTTTGGTTTTGGTTCAGGGGCAGGGAGAGGTATTGCTGGCTTAATTTCAGGCACTAAAACAATTCATAGTAATAAGCAAGTTATCACAGAGTTTTTGAAGTTTTTCACAAAGTCAAACCAAAATTGGACAGGTTTAATGTATCTTGGAAGATACTAGAATTTATACACAAACAGTCACCAAGTCAAGTACTTGACCCAAGTTTATTCTTACATTTAAACAAAGTACTTAGTAAATATAGCACGTCAGGTTTATTGATTTTCTAATGTTATTATTCATCTCATTGCCCATAAATACAATTTTCTTAGTTTTTAAAACTCAGTAATTTATTTAACAAATGGATGGGCATGAGGCAACTGCACCTGAGAGTGAATTGTAAAGAAAATTAAGCTGGATAAGATGAGTAGAGGTCATGTGTTCAGATCTTAATGCCAGTGTAATGATATTTTAATTGATGCATATTTGTATTTTTAGAGACAACTGGAAGTTTGTACCTTTTGTTGGTTCTGGAATTTTCCTTTCCTTTTTGGTAACAGCTGGAGGTGCTTCAACCTCTTCCACAGCTTTTGGAGGTGGTTCTGGCACTTTAAGATAATAGGATGATTTTCTAGTGTTATTTTAGGATTTGAATCCTTAGAAATCAGCTAATCTGAAATAATTAGATCAAACTATTTTCTGAAGCTCTGTTGTTGACTTGAGAAAGAAAACCCTTATATTCTATCAATTAATTTCTGTTTTCTCTTCTTGACTCTGCTTCAATTTATTTTTCTTTCTCTTATTTCACCTACTTGCCTCCCAACCCCATTCGTGAGCTCTCCCTTTCTAAATCACTTCTGAAATAGCAAATATACTCTTTGAGAATAGATAAAAATCAGCCCCCTAAAAGCCCCAAATTTTATGAAACATTTCTGACACCTTCCCATGAAGTTATTTTGCAGCCAACTTGATTATTTCACAAATAATAACAATAATGATGATGAAGTGCATGAATGGATTTGAGAACTATTAATACTATAAAAATGTTTAAACAGAAAGCAGACAATGGAAAACATAGACAGATGAAATATGAAGCTACATTTATATTTAACTCCATTTATGTTTACAAGATAAACCTGTTGTTAAATCTCAATTTTGTTAAAAGATAATTTCACAAATTTTTACTGAGATTCCTACCTGCAGGTTTTTTTATTTTTTCTACTTTTTTAGGTTCTACTTTAGGTTCTTCTTCTTCAGGCCTCTTTCTTAGAACTTAAAAAGACAAAAAGGTTTATATGTAAACCAAGACAAACGAATGAAGATGTTGAATAAGCTTAATGAATGCAAATAACGTACAAAGCAAGGAAAGTGAAAAGCATGAGATCAAGTGCACCGGGAAACTGGCTTTTACACTAAAAATGCTGTTAAGAAAAAGATCAAGTGTTGTTAAGGTAATTAAAATAGCACTCAGAGTCACTTTATATAGATAGTGTGTTCAGAGAGAAATCCATGGCAGAAATATCCAAACACAAAATGAATAACCTGAGGAGCAAAAAATTCTAATAATTCAATGTTATAACTTAATGAGAAAAGAAGAATTTAAATAAGTACAAAGTTAACAGAAGTGGAGATGGCCAAAGAAATGTAGCCAAGAAATAAGTAATTCTATGTGGAGGGAAAGTCAGAATTTGATTCTTCATTCAAATATCTTGTTTCTAATTCTTTAATATTTTATTAGTAGAAAGAAATGCTCAGGTTTTAGAAAATGTTATTTATTAGTTGTGGTAATCCTGTGTCACACTTTAAAACTGAACTTTGAGTTTAGGCTTAAATCATTTGGTGTAGTTTAGAGTATTTAATAGGCTTAGTGTATTTTACTACATAATTTGATTATGAAAATGGCAGCTATTGTCACTGTTATTAGTTTAGAATATTATCAATTTAGTCATGTCTATGAATGTTGTAAATTTCAAGATACTCTGAATGCTCACAAAATTTCTGCCTTTTTAAAAAGATATGAAAGTGATCATATTTAATTTTCAATGCAACTAGAAATGAATTTTGATATATTAGGAATCTAATTAAGAGAAAACCAAGGAACAGAAATATTTTGTAAGCTTTCAAGTTCTTTTTTGTTATTTGAAGCTGATACAATGTTTGAAAAATACTATACCGCTTTTGAGAACAACTTCTTCCTTTGGTTGAGGTTTAGGTTCAGGAAGTAATTTGCGAACTTTCTTTTCACCTCCAGCCACTTAAAAAAATATGATTTTAAATTTTGAAGTAAATTCATATAAAAAGTAAATTTCAACAAGTAACTGTCTCTTTCAAAACTAGTTAACCATGATGCATAAGTAATAATTCTTGTTGCATATAAATACCACAGAATTTAAAAGCAAGAACACACTTCAAGTTGTTTCCTCTGCATAGATCTATATAACCTTGTGATGAAATTCAACTGCATTAACTTCAGGCAAATATAATTCATTCACCTTAAAAGGGTGTAGATGTTATTCTATATTGACTTTATGAATTTTTCATTCAATGCAAGGTTCTTGACAGCATATTTGCCCCAATATGCAATTGTAGATTGTTCAAATCTACACTGATATCCCCCCCGACCATTAATTATAGTAGGCATGAGTGACATTATTCAAATCTTCTCCACTAACAAGAGAAGAAAGCCAAATAATATGGATTATGAACTTGATTTGGGGAAAGGAAAAATACTTAAAACAATCTGAATTTTTAGATATTTCTATAAAATTTCACATTTGGTGTTTTAAATAAGACATTTGCAATTTATTAAATAACTTTCATCTTATGTGACAAAGATAGATGTGCTTAACTCTTACTTGAAATTTTAAACATACAGAGCAAATATGTAAATATTTCATTTTAAATATTTTTCTGTCAAGTATTTTAAGTAAAATTTCACAAATATTAAATGTTTTTATCCATGATAATTATTTTAGAGTTACCAGTATTTGTAATGTAAACCATTTTCATTGATCAAGCTGGAGAGATGCTTATGCATTTAATTTCCATCAGTAATATCATTTACTTATCTAATGAATATAGTGAAAATGTATCTTGGTATCTGTTTTTCCATATTGTTATTTCATTTTTAAGATCTTATGTATGAGACTCAGGTGTAGAACACACCATTGTAGTTATTTTTAAAGTCATTATATATTAATATGTCATTGCATATCATTTAACGTTTGAGTGGCTTTGTAGAGGATTATTACATCCTCTGCATCCACATTAACATCCACAGCAACACTAATTTGTAATCTCTGTTTTATAAATGAGGAAATATATATTCAGATGGGTGATTTTTCCAAAATCCCAGAGTGAATCAGGAATAGATTCAACTTATGAGTCTGGATGTGTTAATTACTTAAATAGAACACTGTTCCCTACTATGCTTACTGGAAAAATGAACAATTTTATTTTCAATAGATGTTTTATAAACCTTTATGGTTCATTTATTTTTCTTTTCGGTCCAAGCTTAGATAGGGAAAAATACTGTTTAAAGAGAAATACGTTGTGAAAAAATGACCTGCGGTGAGAAAGAAACTTCCCTACAACATGAGATCTGTACACCCAAGAGAATGTTTTGGAGTCCCTGAGAAGAAAGTGATAGGAACGCCATAAGGAAATCCCTATGAATCATGTATTTTTTTTAAATTTAATTTTATTTTTAAACTTTACATAATTGTATTAGTTTTGCCAAATATCAAAATGAATCCGCCACAGGTATACATGTGTTCCCCATCCTGAACCCTCCTCCCTCCTCCCTCCCCATACCATCCCTCTGGGTCGTCCCAGTGCACCAGCCCCAAGCATCCAGTATATTAACAGTATAGAAGGAAAACAGGACTTATTTTTGGTGCTTATAACACTGGCTAAAATACTGTTGTTCAAGTGAAATCGCAAGGCTTTCTATTGCTAGCTCTCAGCATTTTAATCTAAGATGTGTCCTGATATTAATGTCAGCTAACCAGTAAAATTTGCTATTTTTTAGTTTAGGAAAATGCAAAAAGATATATGTCGATGAGACAAAACAACAACTCTCCATGAGTGCATGAAACTGATGATAGACAATGAAAGCAACACTCATGAACCAGGACTATAAAAGCTACAAAAACACAAGAAATCAGTGAGACTACTCTGATTTTTTTTTTTTAACGGAAAGAAGAAGAAAAAGAAGAACATTGAAGAAAGCAGGAAGAGCAAGGAGTTAGAGCAAGGGATACTGAATATGAGCATTTTCTAGACTGTTGAAATACCTTTCAGAGGTGTAAGCTCCACTTTTTCTGGAACCACAGGTTTCTCAGGAACTTTCTTCTTCGAAACAGCTTTAAAGAAGATGATCTTACTTTTATTATTTGTTTATTTAGACTGATCTGAAGCAAATTATTAAATACCTGCTTTATTGTCTATACCCAAAAGCATTAATAACAGCCAAGAACAGCCACTGAAGAACATACAAGAAGCGTTCAAACCATGAAAACAGATTCAAGTTTTACTCCAAAGTGGAGTAGTAAGTTAAAGTCTGGCTGAGAAGAAAGATAAGTTTTACTCTTTGCAGGGGTAAGAAATCTTCCTTTGCATATAGATTTTACAAGAAGGGAAACATATTTAAGTGTGTATCTTCATAAAATGTCAATCAACAGATGGGTAACCTTTTAAGAAGTGTTCGCTTTTTCTATGTCGGATTTAAAATGCCAAAGACTCTCCCTACAGGCCAGGAGTGTTGTAGAGAGGCAAGAAACAAGATTTCCTATGGAAAACTCTGATTTTGTGTACATGTGTAGGTAAGGGAAAACTGCTCACCTAAGATTATATCTAGATTATTTTAGATGGGGAAATCTCATGACACCACAAATAGACAACATTTTGTTAAAATAGAAATAATACAATTTTGCCAGTTTTTCAGCTTTTAAAGATGTTATTTTAAGAATTAAATAATATTGAATCAATTCAAAGTAAAAGTGAAAGTCACTCAGTCATGTCCGACACTTTGTGACCACATGGACTATAGTCCATGGCATTCCCCAGGCCAGAATACTGGAGTGGGTAGCCTTTCCCTTCTCCAGGGGATCTTCCCAACCCAGGGATTGAACCCAGGTCTCCCGCATTGCAGGCAGATTCTTTACCAGCTGAGCCACAAGGAAAGCCCAAGAATACTGAATTCAAAGAAAAATCTAAATGCAAAGAGAATGAAAGAAAGTTTAACAAGGGGAACAACCACAGAACACAGTTGGGTTTTTATCAAGTTGTAAAAAAAAGAAAAAAAAAAAAGTGGGGAAGCAGTGATAAGTTGTTCATATACCTTCTTTTCATGGTATATGAACACATCAGCTATTAGATCCCATAAATATAATGCCTATAGTATATTTTAAAGCATATGTCATTCTTTAAGGACAACGTTTTGGCTTTTGTATAAATTCATTAATGCAATATTAAAAATATCCTGCTAAGTTTTCTTCTACATTTCACATGCACAAGATCCCAAAGATATGCACAGCAATCACACTTTGAAATCAGAAAACCCTTTCACCCCACTCTGCATGAGAAAGTTAGTTGGACAGCCCCTGCATCCAGATGGTCAGGATGAAGCTAACCATGGCGCACTTTCTGACACTTTGGGCAGCAAGCGTGGCCTGATAACGCACCCAGGGCAGCATAATACACAAGTCTCTATGAAATTCTCCAGCATGATCATGTCCAAAAGTACACATTTAAAAAATACATTTCTTGCAAGCACCACTTCAGATGTTTGGATGGAAGTTTGGAGCAGGTTAATAAAACTTTGGAAGTATCATTTGATACCTTTAAGCTGGAATATTTTCTCCTTTACATCTTCTTTAGGTGGAGCAGGAGGAGGAGCTGGGGGCCTTGGTTTTAGTTTTGGTTTCTCAATAACCTTCTTTTCAGGTTCAGGTTCTTAAAAGAGTATTTCAGGAGTATTAGTATATGAATACAACGACTGGTATGTGGACTTACAGTATATTCAGCAGAAATATAAGGATATTTATGTAAGAAGTAAGAAGCATATTTAAGTAAGAAGTTTGCTTTTTTGGATACATAATGTGGGTATCCAACATAAAACATAAAAATGTTCAACATAAAACATAAGAATATCAACACTGTACATAGATAACAAGTACAGCACAAGCACTAATGAAAATGACAAAGGAAGCATCCATATAAGCCACACTGACGTGAAATAAATAGTACAAGTCACATGAACACAGACGACAGAGATGCACATTTAAAACAATACCTTACATACAGGTGAAGAGAGACATACTGTACACATCGAACAACATAAAACATATGCATATATATCAAGAGGAAGAATATGGTGATGAAGATTTAAGTCCGATTAACTGAATACCTTGTACTGGTGTTTCTTCCGGCTGTGGTTCAGGTTCTTCGGGTTCTTCAGGCTTAACATACTTTTCAATTTCACGCTCTTTAGAGAATGTTGACAAAGGATAAGAGGTTGTAATGTAAAGTTCTTCACAAGACTCATACACATTTCACACAGATGCAAAGATGACAGTCACAGAAACAAAAATATACGTATTCACTTACATAGAAAAAGAGGTTAATATTTCTATTTTCTTATATTCAAGCTTTCTACTGTTTGATGTACGTTGATGGCAAATGAAATGATTTTTAAAATCTGATGTTGGGTTATCATTGGAAGATCCAATGCAATGATTCCAGTTTTGCCTCAGTAAACTGTATCTTTTGGAATTTATAATTACAATCAAGAATAATCAAAGATTATACTTCAAAAGAAGTTTAATGATTTGAAAAACAAAGAAGTCAAATATGTGCTAGAATGCTTTTACATATAATTTCAAGAAGGAATGTTAGCCTATAAATACTTTTGTATTTCTAATAGGAATTTTCAAGAGATTAAAAATTTTATATGTATACATATATATATATATACCTTCAACAGGGGGAGTCTCTTTTCTACCAATGGTTATGGATGCTCTTTCTTCATATATTATTTCCTCAGGCGACTCTTCAACTTAAAAAACACAGTATTTTATTTTAGACTGAATTCAGAGTAGAATACTGTGACTGCTGAGTTTCAACGTATCAACTTAGTTACACACTAGAACATATTCTTCAGAAGATTTCAAAATGCCAATAACTTTACTACATAAGACAGGCAACAGATAAACACAAAAGATCCGTCTACAACCAAAGCAAGATGATGAGACGACTATCATCTTTCCAAGATTTAGAGCACAGCCATGTACCTTGTACAGGTGGAGCTTCTGGTTCTTCAGGGATAGGAACTGACACTTTCTCTTCTGTGACGATTTCCTTGGGAACTTCAGGCACTTTAAAGATATTGATTTTGTTTACTATTAAGAATTTAGAAGATGTACAAGATATTGCAAAGAGCAGGCAAAGAATACATGGGTACAGTACTTCATCTTATAAAACTCAGTGGGGAAAATAGCTTTAGAGGCAAGGCACCCTTTTGGACATCCTAATTTCATAAATGAGTCCTTGCAGCCTTCTTCATTTATTTCTCATCCTCTGTGTGCCTTTAAATATAGATGTTTTCCACTGGTCTAACTTTGATGATTTTAAAAACTGAATCTACATTTTTTGAGCAATCACTCCACTCTCAACTCTTATTTCCATGGTAATGACCTATGGATCTACATCTCTGGCCCCAATCTCTCCTAAGTTCCAGATGCATATTCTCAAATTCCATACTTGAAATGTAAAAGATATATTCACCGCCTTCTTTCTAATATTAGTTTGGGGGTTCAGTGAACCATTCTCATGGCCTAGCTTCAACTCTTGGGCTCATCTATTTCCCTCATTACTTTAAGAATAGACACCCACTCAATCTCCACTTCTCTTAAATCCAATCCTTTCCATTTCTGTCACCACTGATCTTACTCAATTTTTGAAGACCTTACAAATTGCAATGGCTCTTTTCTATTATTGTCCTCTTCTAAGAATTTGACCTTCTGCCAGTTATCTGAAGCTCGACTCCTGTTAATTTATACACCACTGAAGCCTATTGCCCACAGACTAAAGTACATGCCTTATATTAGCATTCAAAGAACTCCAAAACATGACTGGCATTATTACATCCAGCCTTATCTTTCAGGATAAGCTAGGTTTCTTCTGTTTGTCTGTCTTATTTTCTCCTTGCCTTCATTATTTCCCTCTGTTTTTCTGTAAAATCTGTTTTTGCATAAACTTATACTTCATATTTTTGTTATAAGAACTACTATTAAGATGCTTAACATTCAGATAAATACATTCTTTCTTTCTTCATGGTAGATACCTTTTACTCGCTGGATTTCTGGTTTTTTGGTAACAGGCACAGGTTCTTTCTTTACTGGAACAAGTCTCTTGGGCAGCTCAGACACTTTGAAGATATTAGTTTTATTTTAGAAAGAGTATTTAAAGACATTGGAAAAAGAGTTAAGAATAAAGAACTTATAATTAAAGAGCAGCATTAAAATTAATGAAAGCAAAATAAGGACATTTTTGTCCCTAACACTGAAGACAACTTATTGGATTCCACTTGAAGATAAATGAATACTTAAAAAAAAAAATTATAATGTCAATGATGATGTGAATACCTTTAATTTCTGGTGTTTCTGGCTTCTTAATAGTTGGGACTTTCTTCATTGGGACAACTTTCTTTGCCATCGCAGGTACTTTAAAGATATTAGTAGCATTTAATAATATAAAATTGCAAGATGCAATATGTACACATTAATTTGACAAGTCTGCTCAGGACTGTAACATACAGATGACAGTTCATAATACAGCACATAATATAGCACAATATAAAACAAGGAAAGAGTGCCAAATTTCTGACAACACACAAAAAAGTAAATATTTATTTTACTGTAAGTACCTTTAGGAGGTGGAGGTTCTGGTTTTTTGATGACAGGAACTTTCTTCTCTGGAACAATCTTCTTGGGCTCTTCAGGCACTTGAAAGATAGGGATTTCTTTTAGAGTCAAATGATGACAATGAAAAGATTAATGCTATGAATGAATAAAAAAGATCACACTTATGTCTTTGCTATGCTGCATTGTGTGTGTAGGACAAAAGCTTTATGTGTGCAACTGACTTTTGTTCTTGCCAATGAGATCAAATGTTAAGGAAGGAAATAGAAGACTGAAATGTTTGCCTTAAACAAGATAAATAATAGACATAAAAAATCAAATGGTGTATTCTTCCATTCAGTGAATCTTGTCTTGTACCTGCTGGTGGTGGGGCTTCCGGTTCCACCTCTTCTACAACAGGAACGGGCTCTTCCTCTTCTACAACAGGAACGGGCTCTTCCTCTTCTACAACAGGAACTGGCTCCTCTTCTTCAGGAACAATTTCCACAGGTTCTTCATAAACTTTAAAGATATAGTTAATTTTAATTGAATGTGTGGAACAGTATTCTAAAATGCCCAAATGTGAAACACAATAAATAGTCATCTTGATTTCTTCCCTTGTTTCTATTAATATCATCACTTATATTAAGATGAAATCCATCTTGTTTGACTGATTTCTGTGTCTATTGCTTTGAACGTTTGAAAAACCCCTTAGTGTTTAATGTCATTTACAGTCATTAGCTCACCTGTCCTGCTTTGTGTGTGCATTAGAGAAGCTTTGTGTAACACAGCTTATGATGGCCAGTGTCGTTGCTGACTATGGACCTCAAACAGATTTAATATTGGAGCTAATTAAGAACCGTGAAGTAAGACAAATAATTAAAGGACAGAAAATGACCAAGAGATACTGAATTAGAAGAGGAACAAGGCCTACATTAAAAACAGTCAAAAGTGGTAAGCTCATAAACAGCATTACATGTACCTTCTGGAGGAGGAGACTCTACTTTCTCAGGAATAGGGATGGCTGGTTTCTCCTCCAAGACAGGTTTCTTTGGTACCTCTGGCACTTAAAAGAAAGAGTTAGTTTTACTTCTGGGTAGTTGAGAAGTACATGAATTTTATACCATATCTAGTTCAAATAACCCAGGGACAGATCCATGAACAAAATTCACAATGAGGCCAGTGATCTGTTCTTGGATCCACATGGTCAGAAGAAAACAAAGCCTATTAACATCAACAAAACCATGTTAGAAAACTCTTCTAATACTTACAACAGACGTACCAGTCTTTTTTTTTTTTTTCAATCAATGATGCTATTTAAAAACATTTAAAACTCTAAAAGCCAGTATACTAGGTTTGTAGTTGTTAATATAAGATGTTTGACAAACAAAAGGATTTCCTATTGGAAGTGAAACCAAGAGTGAGTGCTTATCTACAGGTTAGTGACATGTACCTTTAGCTGGTGGGACTTCAGGCTTTTTGGGAACAGCTACTTTCTTTTCTGGAACGACTTCTTTTGGAACTTCAGGCACTTTAAAGATATTAGTATTTTAACATTATGAAGAATCACGTGCAAACATTCATCACATTTACACAGAACAAAATGCTTGTCAAGAGCTAGAGGTTGTATCCACCTCTCTTAGACAGTAGACAGTTACAAGTACCTTTAGGCGGCGGGACTTCTGGTTTCTTGGGAACCACTGGAGGCACTTTCTTTTCAGGAACAACTTCCTTGGGCACCTCAGGCACTTAAAAAGATATTAGTATTTAGCTCATCGTTTCAATGACATACGGAAATCATTAAGCTGAGCAGCGGAACATAGCATTTTAGAGACACATTTTTCTGTATGAAGCAGTGGCAGTGGGAAATACCTTTCGCTGGTGGTGGTTCAGGTTTCTTGGCAACAACAGCGGGTGGTTTCTTTTCCGGGACAGGTTTCTTAGGTGGGACGGTCACTAAAGATATTATGATTTATGTTTTAGAATCGGTGAAGAAGAGTGAGAAACAATAAAAGTCATAACGCCTAGAATCTGGCGGCCAAGAAGGGCAAAGATTGGCTAAAGCTGCATGGCAGCTGGCCAGTACCTTTTGGAGGAGGAGCAGGAACAGGCTCTGGCTCTTCTACGACTTCAACTGGAGGCTCCTCTGGGGCTATTTCCTCAGGCTCCTCATACACTTTAAAGACACAAGTTTGTTTGAATGCTAGAACTGACTCAAGCATATGAAACATTTTGTAAAATGATTTTTACAGTGCTCAGAAGAGAGTTTTTCCTTTTAAAAATACTAGTTTGGAGAGTTTCACGATTACCTGCAGGGGGAGGACTTTCCGGTTTGGGAGGAATAGCTTCAGGCACCTTCTTTTCTGGCACAGCTGCCTTTGGCACCTCGGGTACTTTAAAGAGATTAGTATTTTCATGATTAGACCGAAATGAAGACAAACAGACCGTGTCAAACAGCAACATGCGGGCAGCTACCTTTGGCTGGTGGGACTTCTGGCTTTTTAGGAGGTGCCACAGGCACTTTCTTTTCAGGGACAACTTCTTGGGGAGCTTCAGGCACTTAAAAGATATTAGTAAAATTACATTTAGGAGTTATGAGAGCACTGGAACAAATTATTTTCAAGAACAGAAGAGTTATATCTTTTTAAGCCTAAGGTCTGTGACAAGTACCTGTAACAGGTGGAACTTCTGGCTTTTTAGGAGGTGCCGCTGGTACTTTCTTTGGAGGGACGACTTCCTTGGGAGCTTCAGGCACTTAAAAGACATTAGTAAAATTATATTTAGGAGCTATGCAGTTCACTGGAACAAATATTTTCCAGAGCAGAAGCATTATGTCTTTTTAAGATCAGTGACAAATACCTTTAGCAGGTGGGACTTCTGGCTTTTTCGGAGGCGTCACGGGTACTTTCTTCTCAGGGACGACTTCCTTGGGGGCCTCTGGCACTTAAAAGATTTTAGTAAAATTACATTTAGAAGTTGTGGGAGCACTAGAGCAAAATGCTTTTGAGAGCAGAAGAGTTTTATCTCCTTAAATCTAAGGTGAGTGACGGCTACCTGTAACAGGTGGGACTTCTGGCTTTTTAGGAGGCATCACAGGCACTTTCTTTTCAGGGACAACTTCTTGGGGAGCTTCAGGCACTTAAAAGATATTAGTAAAATTACATTTAGGAGTTATGAGATCATTGGAACAAATTATTTTCAAGAGCAGAGGAGTTATGTCATTTAAGCCTAAGATCAGTGACAAATACCTTTAGCAGGTGGGACTTCTGGCTTTTTCGGAGGCGGCACGGGTACTTTCTTCTCAGGGACGACTTCCTTGGGAGCCTCTGGCACTTAAAAGATTTTAGTAAAATTACGTTTAGAAGTTGTGGGAGCACTAGAGCAAAATGCTTTTGAGAGCAGAAGAGTTTTATCTCCTTAAATCGAAGGTGAGTGACGGCTACCTGTAACAGGTGGGACTTCTGGCTTTTTAGGAGGCATCACAGGCACTTTCTTTTCAGGGACAACTTCTTTTGGCACCTCAGGCACTTAAAAGATATTAGTAAAATTACATTTAGTAGTATGAGACCAATGGAGCAAATATTTTCAAGAACAGAAGAGTTATGTGCTTTAAAGCCTAAGTTTCATGACAAATACCTTTAGCAGGTGGGACTTCTGGCTTTTTAGGAGGCATCACAGGTACTTTCTTTTCAGGGACAACTTCTTTTGGAGCCTCAGGTACTTAAAAGATATTAGTAAATTTATGTTTAGTAGTTATGTGACCACTACATTCAAGAGCAGAAGAGTTTTATCTTCTTAAATCAAAGGTGAATGACAGGTACCTGTAATAGGTGGGGCCTCTGGCTTTTTAGCAGGTGCCACTGGCACTTTCTTTTCAGGGACAATTTCTTGAGGAACTTCAGGTGCTTAAAAGATAGTAGTTTTATGCTTAGGTTAAAGAGGTCAATGAATTAAAAGTACTTCCAAGAGCAGAGGAGGTATTTCTTCTATAGAAAAAGGACTGGGGTGAAAAATACCTGAAACTGGAGGGACTTCCAGTTTTTTGGGTGGTGCTTTGGGCACTTTCTTTTCTGGAACAATGTCTTGGGGAACTTCAGGCACTTGAAAGATATTAGTAGTTTTACGGTTAGGTTAATGAAGAGCAAAGGACTTGAATCATTCTCAAGAACTCAAGAGACATTTCTTCTGCATAAGGAGTCCAGACCCGACATGTACCTGTGACAGGTGGGGCTTCCGGTGTTTTGGGTGGTGCCTTGGGGACTTTCTTTTCTGGAACAACTTCTTGGGGAACTTCAGGCACTTGAAAGATATTAGTAGTTTTACGGTTAGGTTAATGAAGAGCAATGGACTAAAATCATTCTTAAAAATTGAAGAGACATTTCTTCTGCAGAATGTTGTGGGTCAACATGTACCTGTGACAGGTGGGACTTCCGGTGTTTTGGGTGGTGCCCTGGGAATGTCCTTTTCTGGGACAACTTCTTGGGTAATTTCAGGCACTTGAAAGATATTAGTAGTTTTAAGATTAGGTTAATGAAGAACAATGGACTTGACTTATTCTCAAGAACTGAAGAGACATTTCTTCTGCAGAATGAGGTCAGAACCAATATGTACCTGTGACAGGGGAGACTTCCAGTTTTTTGGCTGGTGCCTTAGGGACTTTCTTTACTGGGACAACTTCTTGGGGAACTTCAGGCACTTGAAAGATATTAGTAGTTTTATGGTTAGGGTAATGAAGAGCAATGGACTAAAATCATCCTCAAAAACTGAAGACACATTTCTTCTGAAGAATGAAGTCAGAGCTAAATTGTACCTGTGACAGGTGGGGCTTCCATTGTTTTGGGTGGTGCCTTGGGGACTTTCTTTTCTGGAACAACTTCTTGGGGAACTTCAGGTACTTGAAAGATATTAGTAGTTTTATGGTTAGGGTAATGAAGAGCAATGGACTAAAATGATCCTCAAAAATTGAAGGGACATTTCTTCTGCAGAATGTTGTCTGGGTCAACATGTACCTGTGACAGGTGGGACTTCCAGTTTTTTGGGTGGTGCCTTGGGAACTTTCTTTTCTGGGACAACTTCTTGGGGAACTTCAGGCACTTGAAAGATATTAGTAGTTTTATGGTTAGGTTAATGAATAGCATGGACTAAAATCATTCTCAAAAATTGAAGGGACATTTCTTCTGCAGAATGTTGTGGGTCAACATGTACCTGTGACAGGTGGGACTTCTGGCTTTTTCGGTGGTGCCTTGGGAACTGTCTTTTCTGGGATAACTTCTTGGGGAACTTCAGGCACTTGAAAGATATTAGTAGTTTTATGGTTAGGTTAATGAATAGCATGGACTAAAACCATTCTCAAAAATTGAAGAGACATTTCTTCTGCAGAATGTTGTCTGGGTCAACATGTACCTGTGACAGGTGGAACTTCCGGTTTTTTGGGTGGCACCTGGGGAACTTTCTTTTCTGGAACAACTTCCTGGGGAACTTCAGGCACTTGAAAGATATTAGTAGTTTTATGGTTAGGGTAATGAAGAGCAATGGACTAAAATCATCCTCAAAAACTGAAGCACATTTCTTCTGAAGAATGAAGTCAGAGCTAAATTGTACCTGTGACAGGTGGGGCTTCCATTGTTTTGGGTGGTGCCTTGGGGACTTTCTTTTCTGGAACAACTTCTTGGGGAACTTCAGGCACTTGAAAGATATTAGTAGTTTTATGGTTAGGGTAATGAAGAGCAATGGACTAAAATGATCCTCAAAAATTGAAGGGACATTTCTTCTGCAGAATGTTGTCTGGGTCAACATGTACCTGTGACAGGTGGGACTTCCGGTTTTTTGGATGGTGCCTTGGGAACTTTCTTTTCTGGGACAACTTCCTTGGTAACTTCAGGCACTTGAAAGATATTAGTAGTTTTATGATTAGGTTAATGAATAGCAATGGGCTTGAATCATACTCAAACCCTGAAAGACATTTCTTCTGAAGAATGAGATCAGAGCCAACATGTACCTGTGACAGGTGGGGCTTCCGGTTTTTTGGATGGCACCTTGGGAACTTTCTTTTCTGGAACAACTTCCTGGGGAACTTCAGGCACTTGAAAGATATTAGTAGTTTTATGGTTAGGGTAATGAATAGCATGGACTAAAATCATTCTCAAAAATTGAAGGGACATTTCTTCTGCAGAATGTTGTGGGTCAACATGTACCTGTGACAGGTGGGACTTCTGGCTTTTTCGGTGGTGCCTTGGGAACTGTCTTTTCTGGGATAACTTCTTGGGGAACTTCAGGCACTTGAAAGATATTAGTAGTTTTATGATTAGGTCAATGAATAGCATGGACTAAAATCATTCTCAAAAATTGAAGAGACATTTCTTCTGCAGAATGTTGTGGGTCAACATGTACCTGTGACAGGTGGGACTTCTGGTGTTTTGGGTGGTGCCTTGGGGACTTTCTTTTCTGGGACAACTTCCTTGGTAACTTCAGGCACTTGAAAGATATTAGTAGTTTTATGATTAGGTCAATGAATAGCATGGACTAAAATCATTCTCAAAAATTGAAGAGACATTTCTTCTGCAGAATGAGATCAGAGCCAACATGTACCTGTGACAGGTGGGACTTCTGGTTTTTTAGGTGGTGCCTTGGAAACTTTCTTTTCTGAGACAATTTCTTGGGGAACCTCAGGTACTTGAAAGATATTAGTAGTTTAACGGTTAGGTTAATGGTGAGCAATGGGCTTAAGTCATTCTCAAAACCTGAAAAGACATTTCTTCTGAAGAATGAGGTCAGAGCTAACAGGTACCTGTGACAGGTGGGGCTTCCGGTGTTTTGGGTGGCGCCTTGGGAGCTTTCTTTTCTGGGACAACTTCTTGGGGCACCTCAGGCACTTGAAAGATATTAGTAGTTTAAGACTTTGGGAAATTTGAAGGTATATGTTACAATGATTATGAAGAGACAAGACAATATACATTCTTAACACAGCAGAGGGGATAAATACCTTTAGCAGGTAGGACTTCTGGCTTTTTGGGTACAGCCACTTTCTTTTCAGGCACAACTTCTTTAGGAACTTCAGGAACTTTGAAGATATTAGTATCTATTAGTTAGAAACTATCAAATGGGAATATCGACAACACACTTGCCCAAGCAAATACCATTTATAAAACTGACGGACACTTCTAAACACCCTTTCCCCAGCCCCCAAAACAGGTGACCCACAACATGGAAGGATAAATACCTTTAGCTGGTGGAGCTTCTGGCTTTTTAGGAGGAGCCACAGGCACTTTCTTTTCAGGGATGACTTCCGGCGGCACCTCAGGCACTTAAAAAATATTCATAATTTGTGTTTAGAAAGGTGGAAATAATGAATGACTGTATCATGTAATCATACACCAAGATATTTTGGATAACTCCCAAACCTCTTTAGAATTTTATTACCTTTATGTAGTGGGACATATACACATAATTTCTTCTAGCTAAAAGAGCAATTATTTCCTTCCCGGTATGTATAGTATTGCCATTACCTGCAGGGGGAGGACTTTCCGGTTTGGGAGGAATAGCTTCAGGCACCTTCTTTTCTGGCACAGCTGCCTTTGGCACCTCGGGTACTTTAAAGAGATTAGTATTTTCATGATTAGACTGAAATGAAGACAAACAGACCGTGTCAAACACAGCAACATGCGGGCAGCTACCTTTGGCTGGTGGGACTTCTGGCTTTTTAGGAGGTGCCACAGGCACTTTCTTTTCAGGGACAACTTCTTGGGGAGCTTCAGGCACTTAAAAGATATTAGTAAAATTACATTTAGGAGTTATGAGAGCACTGGAACAAATTATTTTCAAGAACAGAAGAGTTATATCTTTTTAAGCCTAAGGTCTGTGACAAGTACCTGTAACAGGTGGAACTTCTGGCTTTTTAGGAGGTGCCGCTGGTACTTTCTTTGGAGGGACGACTTCCTTGGGAGCTTCAGGCACTTAAAAGACATTAGTAAAATTATATTTAGGAGCTATGCAGTTCACTGGAACAAATATTTTCCAGAGCAGAAGCATTATGTCTTTTTAAGATCAGTGACAAATACCTTTAGCAGGTGGGACTTCTGGCTTTTTCGGAGGTGTCACTGGTGGCTTCTTTTCAGGGACAACTTCCTTTGGAGCCTCAGGCACTTAAAAGAGATAAGTAAATTTATATTTAGGAGTTATAGGACCACTAGAACAAAATATTTTCAAGAGCAGATGAGTTTTATCTTTTAAGCCTAAGATCCAGGACAAGTACCTGTAACTGGTGGAGCTTCTGGCTCTTTAGGAGGTGCCACAGGCACTTTCTTTTCAGGGAAAACCTCTTTGGGAGCCTCAGGCACTTTGAAGATATTAGTAAATTTACATTTGAGTCACAAGGATCAACACAGACAAGAATCACATTTACATAGCAACGACACTTTAGAGGCTAGCAAGGCAATTCTTTCCACAGCCCTCCCTATTCCCTCCTGAGGGGCTGTTAGGATGTACCTTTGACAGATAAAACTTCAAGCTTCTGGAGAGTATGGACTTTTTCCCAGACAACTTCTATGGGCACCTCAGGCACTTCAAAGATATTAATATTTTCACATTTAGGAGTCACAAGAATGAACGCAAACAGGAAACACATTTATATAGGAAAAGACATTTTCCCAAACATCTAAGCTTCCGGCAACATATACCTTCATCAGCAAGGACTTCAGCCTTTTCATGACGAACCACGTATGTTTTCTTTTCAGGGACAATTTCTTGGAGAGTCTTGGGCACTTTAAGAAATCAGTATTTCAACATTTAGTGTTTCAAAGGTCAATAGGAACAGCAAAATATTTTCAAGACTACAAGTGCTATTTCTTCTTGAATTTGAGGGCATGGGAACTTGTACCTTTAACTGATGGAGGCTCTCTTTTTTTGGAAGGAACTCTTTTTGCAGGAACATCTTCTTGAGCAGCTTCAGGCACTTTAAAGATATTAGTATTTCACATTTAGGAGTTAAAATGACAAATGAAAACAGTAACCACGCTAAGTAAGCAAATGTAGTTTTCTAGACATCTCTTCTCTGCCTATTGTCCCCTTGCCCCACCAAGCATCTAAGTTGAATGGGATTAGTATTAATAGCATCCTTGCGAAGATGGGCTCACCCTTCTCTAGCGACTAGTTGAGGTGCTATGACACTAGACCCTCCTTATGAAATATTTGTTGAATGAGTACTTTTAATAAAAGCATTTTCTGTTTTGATAGGAATGGTCACACACATTTTCTTCTGAGAGCGGACTTCTTGTGGAGCTTCAAGTGCTTTAAAGATGGTATGTTTACATTCAGGGGTTAGGAAGAACATTAGAAAAACAGTTTTAAGAACTGAGGGTGGCCAATTTCTTCAGTATCTGTTCAGAGGTGATGTGCACCTTTCTCAGGTGGACATTCTGGCTCTTTAGGAACATCCTTAGATACTTTCATTTCAGGAGCAACTTCTTTCACAGCTTCAGCTACTTTGAAGATGTTAGTATTCTACTTAGAGGTTAAGGGATCAGTGAAGACATTAATGACATTAGCCAAAGTGACTTTATGAGTACAAGGGTGCCTCCTTCAAGAACTGGATGAGGGATAAAGTCCTGAAGAAAGGAGTGAAATCTTGTCTTTGTTATTTCCCATCTCCCTACCACCATACACATGGGCATATGTTAAATAAATGAACGAAGGAGGACAGAATAAATGATACCTTTAGGGGATGGTGTTTCAATTTCAGGAGGACTAGCCATGAGTATTTCAGGAGAACTAGCCATGAGTATTTCCTTCCTTAAATGAAGGAAGGAGGACAGAATAAATGATACCTTTAGGGGATGGTGTTTCAATTTCAGGAGGACTAGCCATGAGTATTTCAGGAGGACTAGCCACGAGTATTTCCTTCCTTAAATGAAGGAAGGACAACAGAATAAATGATACCTTTAGGGGATGGTGTTTCAATCTCAGGAGGACCAGCCATGAGTATTTCCTTTATAGGGACAACTTCTTCAGGAGATTCAGGCACTTTAGAGATATTAACGCGTTGTACTTCAGAGTGACGAAGAGCAGTGAAGAGTTTTACTCATAACCCACCTACAGCAATGTTCCAGACTGGGTGACCTCCTTGCTCCCTGAATCTGATTCTTTGGTAATAGTATGAATGTTTGATTATCAGGAGCTGTTTTCTTAGTCACCTCAGACACTATCAATGCTAGTAATTTTATTTCTTTGAATGGTAGCAGTATAAAAATTAGATAATAAAAATTTACCTTAAGGTGAAAAAACCCTGAATTTTGAATAATTAACAATGTACCTTTTGCTATTAGTTTGGGGAAAATAAAAAAGCTCCTTTCTTATCTGAAATGGCTTTATTTTGTACCCTCATATTAGGTACTTTAAAAGGGTAATTGTTTTTAGGAGAAAGGAGAACAACTAAAAGTTTAGACTAAAAAAATAGTGTCAAAGTGCTCAGATAGTCTTCAAATTACAGAATATCGTGGGCATTTTGAAGAATTTGTCATTTTGGATGTTCTAAAACATTTTCATGTTTTAATTAATCTGAAAATGTTCCAAATGGGAAAACTTAAGACTCTTTAAAAATAAAAGACAAGGAGAGGAGCAAATAAATTATTCAGGGCAGAATTCTAACTCTAACTGGTTTTGGTTTTAACTGCCCTGGTTTCAGATAGTTTCAGAGAGGATATTACACACAGAACAGCTTCACAGTGAATTTAATATTTTATTTTCTTTAGGTCATGGTTTTCTGAAAGTATTTCTGATATTTAAATCCTAGGGGATATCAATTATTTCAAATTCATGTGCTTGTTTTTGGTGGTAAGTTTATTTTAATAGAAAAGCAATTCCAATAGGTAGTGGTATCATATCCTGAATTTCAATCCCATGGAGCATTTGAATTACTGACTTACAGTCTACAGCCAAGAACCTCCGTCATTTGACAACACGGATTTTCACTTTAAAGAGGGATGGGGTGAGCCTATTCAGTCTAGCTTCAGGGATATAAATGTTACAGGTGATCTCTCATATAGATTTTTTTCTAGTACTCTGAATTTTACTTTTTAAGGCAACAGCAATAGCTATTTCCTATTGAAGAAACGACCTGGGTCACATCTGCATATTATATGGACATATATTTTTCCTAGAGGCCTCATAGATAAAATTTATAGCCCATGCATCTCCCTGTGTATAAAGGTATGGACTTTTCCCACTTATGACTCCTGGAGACATGTATAATACCCAGTCAAACCGCTACTTTGGGGGACACACTTTGAAGTGGCCTCCCTGGTAGCAACTAGAGCTTTTAAGATATTAGTATTTTCACAGGTGTTAAGTACAACAACAATCAGGAGATAAGAAGGCCGACTATCTTCTCACTTGTACCTTTTGGTGGTGGTATTGTTCTTCTGGTAACAGGAGCTTGTCTCTCTGGAACACCTTCCTCAGAGACTTCCACCTCTTTAAAGATATTAGTATTTTTTTAATTGAGAAAAGGCAAAGACAGGAAGACATGACTTACAAAGAAAGTTAGGTATATTAACAGACATTATAACTTTAAATTAATTTTTTTTTGTTCTAATAGTTTATCATTATTTGTTGTATGAATGGGATTTTGCCTTTTTAGGGGCAAACCGTAGACAGTTCCTTGTCTTGGGTACATTAGGGACTCTAAAGATATTAGTATTTTAGCATTAGAGATTGTGAAAATCTACATAAAGCAGTAAACGTATTTTGCAGACTGATGAAAGATTTTCTTATTTAGATTTTCATAGCTAAGAATTATACCTTCGGTTGGAAGATGCTCTGGAATTTGGGGAATAGCCTCAGGTAACTCCACCTCTGGAAATGCTTCTCTGGCTGTATCAGGTTCTTTAAAGATATTAGTAGGTTTATACTTAGAAGTTGTAAAAACAGTAAATTATGTAACATGCAATATTTGAGTCTTCAAGTCAAAGATATTCATCCAAGTTTGATGTTGTTGAAATGTACCTTTAGTTGCTGGTGTTTCTCTCTCTTTGGGAATAGTCACATATATTTTTTCCTCTGGAACAACTTTCTTGGGTGGTTCAGGCACTTAAAAGATATGAGTACAGTTATATTTATTAACAGTGAAGAAAAGTACTGACTTTTTAAAATGAGCCAAAAGTAAATTTTCTTCACTGGGTTATTGGTATTATATACCTTTTGCTGCTTTGGTTTTTGTTTTTTGAGGATGAGTCACAAGCACTTTTTCTTCCAGAAACGATTCTTCAGATACTTCATAAACTTCAAAGATATTAGTATATATATAATTAGAGGCATTTCAAAGTGGATGAAGAATACCATTAAGAAAAATATAACACATCATACACATTCATAACTCAAACGACAGTAGCACATAGACCCAAATTAGTGACAATAACGCACTGGCCTGGAAAAACTCTCATTTCCAGGTTTATGGTACAGGACTCTCGTCACTTCTTTATAAGCATGAGGGTAAATTGAGGAATTCACTGGTCAGGGATTAGTATATAATTCTTCTACTTTGTCTGCAGAAAGCTACTGGTATATTTTCCCTATTTAACTTTTATGGATTTTTTCTTAAAGAATGGGATTGATGTTGAGTTGCACATCAAGAATTCTTGAATATTTGACCTACTGGAAATTCATCTAAGTCCCTTCCTGTTCCAGAAAGCTAGTTTGCTTGCTTGCTTGCTAAGTCGCTTCAGTCGTGTCCGATTCTGTGTGACCCCATAGATGGCAGCCCACCAGGCTTCCCCATCCCTGGGATTCTCCAGGCAAGAACGCTGGAGTGGGTTGCCATTTCCTTCTCCAATGCATGAAAGTGAAAAGTGAAAGTGAAGTCGCTCAGTCGTGTCCGACCCTCAGCGACCCCATGGACTGCAGCCTTCCAGGCTCCTCCGTCCATGGCAAGAATA
This sequence comes from Bubalus bubalis, assembly GCF_019923935.1. Lineage (NCBI taxonomy): Eukaryota > Metazoa > Chordata > Mammalia > Artiodactyla > Bovidae > Bubalus > Bubalus bubalis. Next base: position 70,349,186 of record NC_059158.1, on the reverse strand, counting down.
CTGGAGTGGGGTGCCAGTGCCTTCTCTGGTGGCCCCCTAGTTACTTATATTTTAAAAATATAAACCAAATCTAGTTTATGGCTTCATATTTGATATGAACATGAAAACCATTTAGGGATTAGAAGAAAATAAAAATAAAAATGATTAAATATTTGGAAAAATTAGGCAACTGAAGAAATAAAGAATTCTCCAGCTTTTAGAAAGGAAGACTAGTTGATAATAATAACCAAATTCAAGTACACCAAGGATATTCAAACAAGGGAGTCGTCATATATTTTTATCCCAACCTATTATTATAGGGTGACAAAAACTGGATTTAAATTTTAGATTCAAATAAGTGGAAACTGGCATTTTCACTCTTCAGATTATTAAATAGCATTCTACTTAGAATATTTTATTACTCATATTATTTTACTGTTTAAATTAATCATAATTTTGCATAAAAGCAAAACCAAAAATGACTTGAGGCTTCTTTTGCAATTATAATGGCCTTATAAATCTATGGGTATTTGAGCAGCACTGCCAAAATGTTTCCAACAATTATTGCAAAAAGTAAAAAATAATAACGGTGAAGTATTTTGATTCTACAAGAGCTAAGTAAAATATTATTATGAAGTTAAGGAAAGTTACCTTACGGTCTGAGAAAATGAACTGCTTAAAAACAGAAGACGTTTTTACAGAGACCACATTAACAAGACAATGATAAATTCAACAAGACACATGACTTTCTAAAATTGGGCAATGGTATACATAAAGGACTTTTTTTTTTTTTGGACAATTTGTTTTTTAAATTGGCAAGGAAATATACCTTGTCTGAGGCAAACAGTCATTCAAACTATTTAATTTGAGCCAAATATTTTGGGCATGTTGGGCTTTTTCAAGATATTAGTACATTTACTTTTAAAAGCTATGAAGACAAACTGAGACAAACCAAAGAGAACCACCAATTTTTCTACACTCACTGTAAGTTGTTGCATCTTCAGAAAGACCTATGCGTGATATTTCTTCTTGAATTCTTTCCTTAGGCACCGCAGGAACTTCAAAGATATTAGTATATTAATTGCAATAAATAACTAATATAGCAAGAATATAAAGACACAAAATACAAATATATCACTCACACTCACTGTAAACCATGAATAATTAGACATAGTGTTATTTCCTGTTGTGATTAGCATCAATGTATACCTTTAGCTGGTGGAACTTCAGGCTTTTTAGGAACAGCTTCACGAACTTTTTCTTCTGCAACAATTTTCTTGGGTACTTCAGGAGCTTTAAAGATATGTGTTCGTTTTATTTTTAAGAAGTGCATCATTGGATATAAAATATCAAGACAAAAAGGGGCATTTAACAAGGAGAATGTCAAACGTCTCCAAATTAGGAGTCATCCAAACACAGTGAGTGCATCTCTCTGGATTGCCTTGTTGATGAATCCTTGATTTGCCATATTAGAAAGACTTCGCCCTTTGAATATAGCATCATTTTCTATCGTCATTCGGAACATGTTTGTTTCTAAAGCTACTTGACGATAGCTTCCAACATTAATTATTTTTGAAAAAGAGGTTGAGGGGTCAACATTTAAATACTGCTTAAGAAGAGGTTCAGTACAGATAATAACAACATTTAGGATTAGGTCTGTGTTCCCTGAAGGCTGTTACAAAAGGTAGGATTATGTTGTGAGACATAAATTGAAATTTACATCGTTCAGCCATTTTGTGGTGTTGAGGGGAGAATGATCTCTCTCATTCTTTATTGCAATAAGTGCATAAAAGGGAGTTTTGTGTTAGTGGTGAATCAGCAAAGGCAGATACCTTTAGCTGGTGCAACTTTGGGCTCTTCAGGAACATGTACTTTTTCTTCTACCACGATTTTCTTGGGTACTTCAGGTACTTTAAAGATATAGCAATAATTTACTTTTGAACATTCATAAAGATTTTTAATAAGCAGAGCACACGAGAAATGTAAACACAGAACAGAACACAGCCACAATATAAAATACAGACATCGCTTTATCAGGTACATTACAGTAATTAATATGAGTTGAATTTTGATAACACAAACAATAACAAAAAAATCCAAGGGAATTTCTCATGTAAGAGTCATAAGAACTTGACAAGAAAAATGAGTAAGACATCTTCTCTGCTTTTTTCGCCTGTTTTGTTGGAATAATTGGCATTTTCAGTGATAACATTCTTAAATGCTTCAGAGACTTTAAAGATATAAGTATATATTATTTATTAAATACTGTTTCTTATTTTTGTTGTGAAATTCAAGAAGTTTAAAAACCTGAACAAAGCAAGGACATCAAACACAAAGTCATGATATATTTATATCTAGTGGGTCATTAAAATTAATAATCAACATAAAGACAGGGATTTATCAATAAGCATATTAGTGAATATAAAATCAAAGAGCACCAAAGGAGGAAAACTGGGTTCACTATTTGGTTAGTAGTGATATTCATTTTGGGTATTCTTAACAGTGACTATTTTTTGATAGAACTTTCTTTAACCCCTCACCTGCTTTAAAGATATTAGTTTTGTTTTAGACATTCCAAAAACACAAAACACAGAAGAAAAACATCAAGGAGAATGCAAACTTGTAAAGCTGCCAAGCTGCTATTGCATGTAAAATTAGGTAAGTAATTTTTCACCAATAAAATACCTTTAGCTGGTGGCTCTTTTCGAGGAACAACTTTAGTGGGTGGTTTTTTTGGAGGGATGACTTTCTCAGATATCTCAGGCCCTTTAAAGATATTAGTGTTTCAGTTTAGAACCAACTTCTGAAGTGTAATTGTGCTCAATGACCAAAGTTAGTACAATGAGGGCTCATAAGATGCTTTCTCTATTTATATTTTAAAAATTTACACCAGACCTACTTCCAAAAAAGACTTGATTTTGCTAACTTTCATCTAGATTGTAAATTTACTATGTATACTAAGCACATACACATTCCTTCCTATTGAAAGTGAAAGTTGCTCAGCTGTGTCCGACTCTTGATGACCCCAAGGACTATACAGTTCATGGAATTCTCCAGGCCAGAATACTGGAGTGGGTAGCCGCTCCTTACTCCAGGGGATCTTCCCAACCCAGGGATCAAACCCAGTTCTCCCGCATTGCTAGGAGTCCCACATTTACCAGTCACAAGGGAAGCCCCTCCTTCCTATTGCACACATATGATTAACTTGTTCAAAAACTGGAGTGGTCTTGTAGAGGAAGTATTTGTAAGTTTATTCTCAGAATATACTACAATACAGGTGCTGCTACCACACTTCATTTCCTTTCTTAATGTTGTTTCTCTTGAAAATATCATAAAATGGTGGAAGCTTTGGATAAGTAATTATCCATGTGTGAATAGCTGGTTGAATTGCTAACAAAGTAATGGCTGTTTTGCTTCGACTATAAATTCCTCAGTGCACTGAGGAGTTTCTTTTTATTCAACTGATAACACTGGCTAGTTATTTTGGAATCTGCAAGGCAATGGCACCCCACTCCAGTACTCTTGCCTGGCAAATCCCATGGACGGAGGAGCCTGGTAGGCTGCAGTCCATGGGGTCGCTAGGAGCCAGACACGACTGAGCGACTTCACTTTCACTTTTCACTTTTATGCACTGGAGAAGGAAATGGCAACCCATTCCAGTGTTCTTGCCTGGAGAATCCCAGGGACGGGGGAGCCTGGTTGGCTGCCGTCTATGGGGTCGCAGAGAGTTGAACACGACTGAAGCGACTTAGCAGCAGTAGCAGCATACTCTGGTTAATCTTTACTCTGTATCAATCATTGTTATCAAGTAAACTCATACTTCCAGTATTTCATGATTTTGTCAAGGAAATAAGTGAATTTCTAATGTCCAAACTGAACATGACATTTACTTTTAAAAAAAAGAAGTTAGGGCAACATATAACAATTTGTAATATCTGTACAATTCTCTATACCTTTTGGTGGAGCTTTGGGTTTTTCATATACTTCCTCTTCTTCAGCCTCTAAAACTTCTATTACCCTATGGACTTCTTCAGCTCTGTGTACTTCTTCTTCTGCTCTATACTTTTCTACTTTGAGTAATTCTTCTACCTCGTGGAACTCTTCTTCTTCAAAATACTCTTCAACCTCATGGAACTCTTCTTCTTCAAGAGCCTCTTCTACTTGTGCTTCCACTATTTCTAATTCTGTTCTTTCTTCTACTACTTCCTCTTTGTGGAAAGCAACAGATATTTTTTCTTCAAGGACAGCTCTCCCTGAAAAAGCATCTATTTTAAGAGACTCATTTTTTTAAGCACAGGAAAAATGAAGATGTAAATTCAAAATATAAAGAAAAACAACTGAGAAAAGCTTTCATGCAACAATACAAGGACATCAAAGATCTGCCCCCAAAGTACCTTTAGCTGGGGGAACAACTTCTTTTTTAGGCACAGGGACTTTCTTTTCTGGGATTTTCTTTTCTGGGACTTTCTTTTCTGGGACTTTCTTTGGTACTTCGGGCACTTTAAAGACATAGTTTTAATATTTAAGACTGTGAAGAGCAAGCTTTCATAAGCAAAAGACATCAAGTACAATCAAGACATGTTGACATAAAACATAAAACTCTTAATGAAAAGAGATTATAAGAAAGTTGAGGTTAAAAAGAAAAGATGTACCTTTAGCTGGAGGGGCCTCTTTTTTCTGAACAGGAACTGGTGGTTTTTCCTCAGGAACTTTCTTCGGCACTTTAAAGATATTAGGGATTTACAATTAGCTGACAATACTCAATGATAAACATAAAATAAAAACATCAGAAATAGCATCAATATTACAACAATCAAAGTTTAAGAAGTCACTCTGTACTGTAAAATTGGACACCAAATTTAGAGGCAATAAAGATGTCTTCACGTATTTGTGCCACTCATACCTTAGAAGAAGGCATGTCCACAAGAAACCTGTGCCATCTTTTTGTTTTTAATAGCAGGGAGTATCAATATTGAGCCTGATTCTACTATTTTTAATTTCATGAAGGCTTTTTTTAAGTGATTATCCTCATGAAGTACTTAAGCCCCAATACAGGTGTCAAGTTCTGCTGGGCACCATCACGTCCGCTGGGGCGCTCTACTGTGATAGAGACAGATAACCTAAACAATTAGGAGGCTACTGAAGCATCGGCCTAATTAGGAGGCAAAGAGAAATAGATGCTTTGTAATAACCTTGAATACTCTGGTCAGATATCACAAAAGGAACACTAGGCTCTTTAAAATAATTATTATCTAAGTATTAGAATAGATACCCCCCATAAAAAATACAGCAGATATAATTACTGTAATAATTATATGAGAACATTCTACTTATATAATTAGTAAAATCTAGGAATGGAATGTTGAGAATAAAGATCCACCGTAATGTATATAAGTATTGAGAGATGTACTATTAACATTAAAATTCCCAGCTATTTAAAATAAGAATGTTCTGGAATAATTCACACACACACACACACATACAAATAATCATTCATTAACATTCCAAAATGCTAAAACAACCAAATGAATTATATTTGTACAGGTTCTTAATTAATTTCATAAGCTCTCTATTTAAACGACTCTAAGAAAGCAGTGAAAGAAGATACTTTTGTTTTTTAAAAAGAAGATGGATAAGAATTTAAAGATATTATTATCTTTAGTAAAAGGATTTGTTATACCTTTAGCTGGTGGTGCCTCCACTTTTTTAGGAACAGGAGTAGGTGCTTCAGGTACTGCTTTCTTAACCACTTCAGGCACTTAAAAGAGATTTTATAGACATTGAAAAATGACATGCAATAAACAGAACTACCATATACAAAAAAAATCCAAACACAAAACATTGATTTATTTTACTAAAGATATTAGCAACCTAAATGGTAATTACACATATGAAGTACTGACTCTAAAGGTGAGAGGCATATTACTTGGAAATCCTATAAGCAAACAAAGGTTTGTGTAAACTATGCAAAGGACTGTCATAGTCTTTAGCAATGAAAGCCTAAGAATTATTCTCAAGGGCGAACACCATAGAAATAGGTTTTCCCCCACTTTCCTACTGAAGAAAAAAAACTAAGGATTAAAAACTAGGAGAAAGTATTACAATAGCAGCTGACCAGAAAAAATCAAAGTGTCAATAACATAAAATTCTCTCTCTCATTCTGATTGTACTGCAAATGCAGTGGACCAAGTTGGGCAAAGAAAAGGGACACAGAGTTTCAGGTGCTTATCATAAGTAATCTTCAATTTATCATAGATATGATGTAAGCAAAGTATACTGGTGAATATTAGGTTTAGATGACCTCTGGGAAAGATATCGAGCAAAATGCCCAATCCATAGAATCAGCTGTACCTCTAGGTGGCGCCTCCTCCTCAACCTCCTCTACGATAGGTGCTTCCTCTGGGATCTCCTCTTCTGGAATAGGCTCTTCAGGCTCCTCAAACACTTTAAAAAGATTATTATTTTGTAAATTATTTTTATAATCAACTTGGATATTAGACTAAAATGATACATCTGAAAACTGAGGTTGTGTGATCAGCATAGGTAACTCAGCCTTCTAAATACATGTGAAAACTCACTCATCCTAGGCCCTTCCTAGAATTTTACAACTCTGGAAAGGACTTCAGAAAGAATTCAATTTAAATGATTATTTTTAATGGAGGTGGATTTTTTTGAAGTCAAACATTCACTTAGGAGTCAAAGTCAGACTTTCTGTACCAGTTACTCAGGTTTAACTAAGCACTCTTCTTGGAGAAGCTAATCCCACAATTACCAACCAAGTCATATGATGAAAAGCTTCCCATGGCAAACACAGTTTCCCTTCAAAGATTCTCGTTAAAGTAAAACAAACAAACAAACAACAATCACACATGTAAGAAAAGAGATTCAAATGGTTTTGTTTTGCCTATCCAATTTCTACTAGGTAAAGAATATTTCCTGGTAGAGTCTGAATATGTTTATTTTCTGGAGTGAAGTATGCATATACCTCTTGAAAATATTAGACAAAATAAGATAGTAATGCTTTTGAAAATGCTGTTTTCTTAAAAAGTCATCTACCTTCAACTGGTGGAACTTCCTCTTCTTCAGGGACAATGATTCGTTTTTCTTCCACCTTCTTAGGCACCTCAGGAACTTAAAAGATATTGATTGTTTTAGGCACTTAAAATGCAAGAACCGGGAGGAGCACATAAAGACCCAAGTTCCCCATTTTTCAACACAAGATAACTAATAACAGAATACACATGCACCAGATGAAACACTGACATTTCACAGCATCGTTAATGAGACAAAAATCAAAGATTGGTGGTTCAAGATAAACACCATTCTATCTTTTACTGCTGGAACCCCTACTTTATTAGGAAGAGCAATGGGTACTTCAGGGACTGGTTTCTTGGTTATCTCAGGCTCTTTAAAGATATATAAGTTTAGTATTTTTATTTTTATTTTATTTTATTTTTTTACAAACAACATACATGGACAGATCAACATAAAATACGGAAACAGAGTAGAAGAACTGACATAGAACAAATATGGGTGCAGCAGAGCTTCAAGTGATGGCTACAGAACAGAGCGCACAGTGCAAACGCTTATGTGGAACATCCATCCCTACGTGAAGAGCATCACAGTTCCACAGTGGAGGGGAGCAAACACACCCCTGTTGGCAGTGATGTACCTTTGGCAGGAGGAGGCACTGCTTTCTTAAGACCGGGTGGAGGCACCTTCTTTTCTGGTTCAGGTTTCTTAGGCACCACAGGCACTTCAAAGATATTATTTTGTAAGTTCAGTTTCATGAACACAGAGACAACAGACACCACAATATTGTAAGTTATGTTAACCAGTACTGGGAAATGGGCCATTCTGGCATTTACAGGTGAAGAAAGAAATGGCAGTGTCTAATTTGCTTGGGAAGAGCAGTACCTTTGGCAGGAGGAACCTCCTCTTTCTTGGGAATGATCACTTTCTTCTCTGGCACTTTCTTCTTAACCTCAGGCACTTTAAAGACATCATTTAATGATAAGAATTTATTGTAAAGGACAAAAAAGAGAGAACACAAGAAGTTCACACAGAGAGAGACTAACATGCAACAGTCACTCAGGACAGGGATGTAGTGTAAGTCGGGAGCCCAAAGGTAAGGATAGAATTAGGTGTCTTAGAGGAAGGGATCAGCAACCTATTTGAATACCAGAGGATAGACGCTATCATTTCATCCACTTAAATGTCACTAGAAATTTATTAAATCATTATCTATAAAATATTTCTAAATTCTAACAATCCAATAAAGGATCAGCTTTACTGTTTTGTTGGTTATAAGACTATTTAACCTAGTGGAAAGGTCATGCTTATTTTAAGTAGTAATGTCATAAATTTTGCAGAAAATATTGAGCTTTAAGGCATAAATATATATTGTCCCACACTATGCACTGATTGAATATGATAAATCCGGATACTATTTATTCAATCATAGAGTCCATCTATATACCATACTTTCTTTTATCCTCACAATAATATCTGAGCCCACTAGGACTGATACTAAGTTTCCTCACTTTTTAGGCTTAGATCAGTTAAAGGACTTGCTCAGGCTAACACAGCAAGACACATATTCAAGGCTAAAATCAAAACCTGCTGGGCTACCATTTATATGTATGTATCAGAAGACATATGCTATTAATCAGTGTTTTCACAAATGCATTAATCTTTTATCTTTTCATCTTGATGTTCTAAAGATACTTTATATAAATGATTGAAGGATGATGTTTAGGAAGATTAGTTCATCACATTTTTCAGGTGCTGTTTGCATTGATAATTTGGCCTTGTAAAATATCTATATGGAAAGTATGATGTTTAATAAAATTATAGGGAATTGGGTAGAACTTTGGGGGAAATTTTAACACTTCTCTTCATCTTTGTTCCTGAATACTGCTTTATAGCCAATGAAAAGTGGATACTAGAGTTCTTGAACATTTTCAGCAGTTAATGTGACTAGTTTATAAAGTTTTCTAAATCCCAGTTCTGCTATAATTTTCCTGGTGAAACTATGGATGAAGAATGTGTATGTACTTGGGGGAGGTGTACCTTTAGGCGGTGGAGGTTCCACTTTTTTAGGAGCTGGAACAGGGACTTTCTTCTCTGGTACCGGTTTCTTTGGCACTTCAGGCACTTTAAAACATTCATTTTAAAACATTAAAAAATCACATGTACAGTACTGGATATGCAACGAAAAGACACATGAGAATAGGACCACAAACAGCGAAATAACATTCTATGCCATGGAATCTGAAAAGACATTCAGATTACTTACAATAAACAGACACATAAGACAGACACCAAACAGTAAGAGCACACATGTCTGGACTGTTCTCTAAGATTTAGATGGTAGGAAACACAACGAGTATAGCATCACAGATAAAATTAGAGATGAACAACAGGATGGAAAGACAGAATTCAACACAAAAGAGGTCTGAGGACTTCAAAAAGAGCTGCTATACCTCGTGCAGGTACTGGCACTTTAGGCTTAATTTCTGGAAGAACTTTTTCTTTTTCGGGTACCACTTCTTCCTCAGGTACAAATTCTTCCTCCTCAGGAAGAACTTCCTCTTCCTCAGGAAGAACTTCCTCTTCCTCAGGAGGAACTTTCTCTTCTTCAGGAGGAACTTCCTCTTCTTCAGGAGGAACTTCCTCTTCCTCTGGGAGAACCTCCTCCTCCTCCCCTTCTAGAGGAACTTCTTCCTCGGGTGAAATTTCCTCTTCCTCTGGCAGAACTTCTTCCTCGAGGATAACTTCTTCCTCATGGATAAATTCCTCTTCAACAACAATTTCTTCTTTATGTTCAACTTTCTCTTCCCGGAGGAGAGCTACAGGAATTGGAACTGGAACTGGCTCACGTTTCTTTGGCACTTTAAAGATATTTGTCAATTGGACAAGCATCACTTTTATGTACAATATTCAAAACAGTGGGACAACATGAAAAGCTAATATTCTGTAGTCAAAAAGCATCAACTGTTACCCACATAAGTCACTATAATTAGCGAGGCTGTAGAATGCCAGTTAGTTAGCCTTTTTGTTTTGGGTTTGTTAGAGATTAATGTACCTTTGGGTGGGGGAGGCTCCACTTTTTTCCAAATAGGTGTTGGCTTCTTTTCTTCTGGGAGGACCTTTTTGGGCACCTCTGGCACTTTAAAGATATTATTTTTCTTTAAGAATGTGTTCATTTACGTGACTTAGAGCAACGGACATAAAAAAGAATCACGAAATATCTGACTTAAATATTTCTAACAAGACAGACAATTGTTTAAACCACATAATGTTATGGGAGAATTTATATATGAATATATATAAATGTTGGGCTTCCCCAGTGGCTCATGGTGAAGAATTCGCCTGCAATGCAGGATACTTGGGTTCGATCTCTGGATTGGGAAGATTCCATGGAGGAGGGCACAACAACCCACTCCAGTATTCTTGCCAGGAGAATCCCCATGGACAGAGGAGCCTGGCAGGCTTCAGTCTTTGGGGTCGCAAAGAGTCAGACATACCTAAAGTGACTGAGCATGCATATGTAAATGTAAGTTTTTTTTTTTTTCCCATGGACTTTAGTTTACATGGTGAAGTGATGTACCTTTTGCTGGTGGAGCCTCTACTTTCTTAGGAGCAGGAACCGGCACCTTCTTCTCAGGCACAGGTTTCTTAGGCACTTCCGGCACTTTAAGAAATAATCAGAGAAACAGTTTATCCAACCTAGAACTTTGAAACCAAGCATAGTCTCAAAAAGATTATGACAAGGTCATAAGAGTATGACCACATTGTTTCAGGAAGCATTTTACTTTTAAAATAAAATCTTTTCTTTTCCATGAAGGAATACTAAAGCATTGCATCTCCAAGTAACACAGAGTTTAAGTATTTACTCATATGCAAATTTTAAGTGTAAAAAATGTTTATGACATTGTAAGTTCATGTACCTTTGGCAGGTGGAGCTTCCACCTTTTTGGGAACTGGTACTGGCACTTTCTCCTCTGGTACTGGCACTTTCTCCTCTGGTACAGGTTTCTTGGGTACTTCAGGAACTTTAAAGACATAAAATTGGGTTATTGTCACATTTTTCACCCATAGGTAAGAATTTAGCAATTTCAGGCCTATTGAAGTATCACAGATATTTGAACAACTTCACTTAAAGATTGAAAATAATAATTATAATAGCCACAAAACAAAGGCCTGGAAATGCACAAAAATTAAGATAAAGAACACTGAATAAACGCAGACTGCTATTAAAGACAACACACAATGTCTGGTAAATGATGATTTTGCCCATCTTCATATTACAATAAAAATTTATTTTATTCTAAGAACTTGACACTAAAGAGGAGGAGTCAAACATCAATCACCAGTATGCTTTGATGGTAAAATTCAGAGATGAATACACAATAAACTGCTCCAGTTACCAGCTGGGAGGTCTTTGTCTTGGCATTAATACTGTTAATATCATTATGGGGTAAGAACAGATGTGGCTCACCAAGTGATACTACATGGGTAAATTATCACATTATTCCACTGATGTATTACAAAGAGATGTACCTTTAGCTGGTGGAGCCTTCTCTTTCTTAGGAATGGGCACAGGAACCTTCTCCTCAGGCTTCTTGGGAATCTCAGGCACTTTAAAGATATTGTTTATTGATAAGTTCTTGCTACCAGTAACAACATATCCACGCAAAGGACAGGAAACAAACAACAGGACAGTTTCAAACAACAGATAGTAACAACTCAAAAGTTTTGAACTCAGAAGATGGCTATTTAGATGCAGATTAAACTGGTAAAGAATCCGCCTGCAATGTGGGAGACTAGGGTTCGATTCCTGGGTTGGGAAGATCCCCTGGAGGAAGGAACAGCAACCCACTACAGTATTCTTGCCTGGAGAATTCCATGGACAGAGGAGCCTGGCGGGCTACAGGCCACTGGGTTACAAAGAGTTGAACATGACCGAGCAACTAAGTTTTTTATACACTCATGATATGAGTGGTGGTGTACCTTTTGCTGGTGGGGCTTCCTTCTTTTTGGGAACAGGAACAGGTTTCTTCTCTTCTGGGACAGGTTTCTTGGGTACCTCAGGCACTTTAAAGATATTATGAAGAATTTTGGAAATGTTGCAGAAAAAGATATAAAATGTGAAAAGCAACTGCAGAAATCATGCTTTAGCCCCTATGAGTGTCTTTTCCTAATAACAAGCAGAATTGGTCACTGGTGCTAATATACCCCAGACTTTAACCAAACTGGACACTAAAGATGTTGCTGCTTATCCCTTGGTAGGAGATGTAATCTACCTTTGACTGGTACCACTTCTTCTTCAGTTATGATTTCCTCTTCTTCATGAATGTACTCTTCCTCTTCTTCTTCTTCATAATATTCCTCCTCATGGGTTACAACTTCCTCTTCAAAGGCAATCTCTTCTGGTTCTTCTCTTTTAGGTACTTCAGGCACTTTAAAGACATTATTTTTAGGTTGGATATTTTTCCAATTACTTGATAAAATGAAGATACATTAGGAACATGGCCATTTGTAATAGAAGAAGGAATAGGCTTCATCTTTCCCACAGAAGAACTTTACACATAGAACTGAACATGAATTTCATACCAAAAAAGACAAACGACACATTAAGAAGAGTACGTATAGGTACCTCTAACAGGTGCTGCTGCTTCTTTTTTAGGAACAGGTACTTTTTCTTCTGTGACAACCCTCTTGGGCTTCATGGGCACTTGAAACAGTAAGTATAAGGAAATTTTATTTTCAGAAACAGGTCACCCAATTAATGCTTGCTCTATTGTACTTTAAGGACATAAAATGATTTTTCCAGTGTTTCTCCTATAGTAGATATATAGTAGTATATATATTGTTCAACTAAAGACACTTTATATTTTCCATGGAACAGATTCTGAACCTCACTGGAATAAAAACATACAAAAGTACTCAAGGAGGTCTGGGGAAACCCCAAGATTGTGAAGTAGTGCTTAGTGTCTGATATCTCTTCTTGTATGAAACATCCTGTACCAAAAAGCTAAATTTACTTCTGGGTAAGTATACTGTCTGAAATTGCAGAGGAGCTACTTAGTAAAAAGCAGGGGGAAATGGTTAGATACTGAGTTAACTCTTTCTTCAATCTTCAAAATGACTTTAGGGTCAACAAACAGATTTTAAACGGTGGTGTATATTGTTATATCATTACACCAATTTAGATAAGTCAGGAATGTGCCAAATGGTCACTGATTTTAAATCCAAACATTGTATTTTATATTCATTGTAGCTGTCTGTTAGGACAGCCATTGCATAAGGAGTTACGGATATATTCTACGATAACTTTTCCTTTTAAGATAACATTATCTTTTTATTCTGTATTTATAGATTTTTCTATCCAATATCCATCTAACAATTAATGTAAAAGATACAAAACAGTGAGGGAAAAAAGCAAAACATAGCTGCTTAAGTTTTAAGAGAGACATTATAAAAGGCCACAGTTGAGGAAGGAAATTATACCTTTAGCAGCTGGTTCAGTCACCTGCTCTTTTTCACGTTTGATAACTGAAATTTGTATTTTTTCCTCAACAACTTTCTTTGCTTCTTCACGTGCTTTAAAGATATTAATTATTAAAGACCATTAAAACCAACCCACATGAATATCATGTAAATAAAAATTTACGAAACATAGAGAAAGGTAAGAATCAGCACCAAACAATACATTCAGTAAAAACAAAGAACATCAGACAAGGTAGTAAGACACGTTTATAGGATGTAAGTGACAAAGATGTTTCTGGTAGTCATCATGCTGCCATGTACCTTTGGGAGGTGGAGGTTTGAGTTTCTTAGGAATGGGCACTGGCACTTTCTCTTCAGGGATCACTTTCTTTGGCACTTTAAAATATCAACATTAACAGATTTAAAAACCTGATCCAGACTTCTTAAGAGCAGTAAGAAAAACAATGAAGAAATACGACGTACAACATAGGGATCCCACACACACACACGGTTGGCACGCTGCCACGTCAACATGGATTTGTAGCTGGACAGACATGTGAGAACCACAGGTCTCACCACTAATAATGTTTTTCTCACTCTACCTTTAGCTGGTGGGGCCTTTGGTTTTGTGGGAACTGGTTCTTCCTGGATAGGCTTTACTGGGACGGGCTTCTCGGGTTCTTTAAAAAATATATACAGGGTATTTAATGTTAGACATTTTTATGTTAGGACATAAAAAAATGATATTTCTTCAATGGACACAAAGGATTAAAATAATATATCTTATCTACAGCATAGCCATAGCCTTGAGAGGTGAGTAAGAATTAGAGGTTCAAGTAGAATAAGGTATAAAAGACTTAAACAAGCTTTTATTGCTATTTCTTCCTTGCTAATTTACCTCAACTAGGTAACTGTGACTCTTTTACATATTATCATTTCACTTGAGGTAGACAACATCATGGTTAAACTCCTCTCCATATAATATTTGTTTTTAATTCTATTTGTAAAACTACATAGAACATTCTCAAAGTGAGGCTATGAAACACCAAAAATTGAATAAATGAAATAATATTGATGCATTCTGAAATCCAATAGAATCTTATTCCTACAAATTTGACCTGTACAATGATAAAACACAATTGCTTGTGTTGGACTTTCCTGTCTTTATTTTTGAAGGAATCTTTGTTATGCTTAGTGAGGGGAACTCCAAGGGTAGGATGTTTTCTCAATAGGCTATCCTGTTTGTTAATAACAAGCTTCAGGATGAGAGAAGTTCAGAAAGTTTTGGTCATTGGAATGATCAAGGGCACTTACAGACAGACTCAGCCTTTTGGAGAAAGAAATTTAGTTTCATTTGTTTGATATTTGTAAAAGTAAAAAGGGGAGGGGAAACAGATTATGCCCAGAACCAAACTCTAACAGTAACTTTACAGTTTATAGAGAATTTTGTTTTCCTAAAAGTTATGCAAGAAAGAAAATTCTGAGTTTCCCAAACAAAGTTCTTTTCAAATTTCTTTGGGTATTCAAAATTTTATCCTGACCTAATGTCATTTGCATATATTTAATGTGGTATCAGGTATAGAGTTCTGCTCATACCTGTGACATACTCTTCATGTTCTTTATACTCTTCATAATGTTCGAATTCACGTTCCTCATACTCTTCATACTGATCATATTCTTCTGTTGGTTCATACTCCTCAAATTCTTTATAATCATATTCTTCATATTCCTCATATTCTTCTTCCCGTTCTACTGAAACAGTTTCTTCCTCTTTGGCGTAAACCCATTCTTTCTCTGCTGTTACAGTAACTTCTGGAACAATATTGACAACAGTAGCCTTTTACTTGAAGCCCATGGGACCATAGTGACAATGTCTGTGATTTCATTTCCTGGTAATGGTCTCATGCACTAGTTATAGGAGACCTTGACTGTCCTTCACTGGCCAAGGTATTACAGAGTGTACAGTTGCTATTTACAAATTCAAATGTTAGATTCCCTGCCTTTAGTCAACAATAAGCCAGAAGGATGAGACTCAAATTAGAAACTAACAGGCAAAGAGCTGTATAGGTTCGTGCTTCATTTTATTATTTAGTCAAAGCACAATATACCTTTAGCAGCCGGAGGCTCTCTTTTTGCAACTTCAATGGATACCTTTTCTTCTTTAACAGCTTTTTTCCTGAGTTCAGTCACTTTAAAAAGAGTAATTATTGAAAGTGAATCGCAAGATTCAAAATAATGTGTGTTAAGAGAACCTGTGTGTGCACAAATCCAAAGACAAAGATAACCATAACCATGTTCCTTGCTTAAGTGTTTCATTTAAGTGGTAAGAAAGCTCAATGGCCTCAGAAATAAACATGGTCTAACATATATATAAATGCTTTTTTCTAAGCTACTTAATACTTAAAAGACATTGAATAACTTTAGGAAGATCAAGTAGTAATTATAAGAGAACTAAAAAAGATAACTGGACAGCATAAACAATGACTATCAAACAACCATTAGACAGAAACTTATGTTACATGAATAGTTTCTTCATTTTAATTCTGAGGTATTTCCATAACTTCTACCACCACAATGTAGAAGATTAAGGATTTAAAAATTTTTAAATTTCATCCAAGGTTGCCACACAAAACAAGCATTTCAGCAAAGGAAATCAGTATATAGACAAAAAAACATTAAAAGACAAGTACATTTTAAGGGAAAGTATCTACACGTTTGGGTGAGGTTTCATTTTTTGTTTTTTTGAGAAGAGAGAGATTTGAGTACATTTTCTGGATTCAGAAATGTTTAGTTTTGAGATGATATGGAGTAGCATATGTATATTAATTACTTTGTAATACATAAATTATTTTGTCTAAGGATCTCAATTCCACTAGATGAGTTACAATACTTATAAGCTTATTTTGATTTTTGTAAAAGTTGGTGTACCTTTTGCTGGTGGCTCCTCCTCTTTTCTAGGCTTGAGTTTTGGAAATTTCTCTTCTGGAACAGCTCTCTTGGGTTCCTCAGGCACTTTAAAGACAGATTTCACTTTAAAGAATTGTTTTCCTCATTCAAATCACAAAATGGTAGTTGTGTAACAGCAACTCAAACATCAAAGACTTGACATTTTCATTATTTCAAACAGAAAACAATGATAACAATGACAACAAAAAACCAACACCCATAACTAGTGTATTTGGTAAAGAGAAGAGGGTAAGCAGAACATTCTGGGTATCAAAAGGCCCCATGTACCTTTTGGTCTTGGAGGCTCCACTTTTTTAGTAACAGCAACATGAACTTTTTCTTCCTGGGTAATTTGCATGTGCCTCTCAGTCACTTGAAAGATAATTTTAGGATTATGGAGTTGTATTACTTAAAGTGGAATTTTAAAAAGTGTATTAAGTATATTCAGTTCAGTTCAGTCACTCAGTCACGTCTGACTCTTTGCGACCCCATGGACTACAGGTCTCCCTGTCCCATCACCAACTCCCAGAGTTTACTCAAATTCATGTCCATTCATTCATTCAGTGATGCCATCCAACCATCTCATCCTCTGTCGTCCCCTTCTCCTCCCGCCTTTAATCTTTCCCAGCACCAGGGTCTTTTCAAATGCATCAGTTCTTTGCATCAGGTGGCCAAAGTATTGGAGTTTCAGCTTCAGCATCACTTATATTAAGTATATTTGCCAGAGGCTTATGTGATTTTAGAATACAATTTTACAAGGTACACACAAATAAGCTTCACAACAAGTGAGTAATAATCGACCAAAGACAAGGCAATAATACATCACTGGGGCCAACATACACCAATAACCTCCATATAGAAGGAGAGACCGAAGGACAGACGCGAGAAGACGAAAGACAGGACATGTCTCCAGTTGCCGTGCTGGGGGCTTCGTTTACCTTTGGTGGGAGGAGGTTCTTCTATCTTAGCTACTTTGGGAGGAGCCCTTTTTTCAGGAACTGGTTTCTTTGGTTCTTCTGGCACTTAAAAGACATTGCACGACACGGTCAGACACAAGTGTGAAAAACACTAAACACAGGCACACTTATTTCTTGTTAATGTCATAAAAATTTGAAGAATGTATCAGTTTAAGATTGAAACACAGGCATTACTTAAGAATAAAGGAAAACCCAATATACCTTTGGTGGGCGGCACCTTTTCCTTTTCGGGAACTGCAGCAGGAATTTTCTTTTCTGGCACAATTTTCTTCGGTGCTTCAGGAACTTTAGAAATACGAGGTTTAAGAATATTAGTCTGCATTGCAGAAGAAGTGCCATTCTTTTGGGGCAAAGAGCTCACTTTATGAAAGATCACACATTTACACAAACATTAATGACTACAGTCAGTTAAAATGTTTACACATAAGTTGGCAAAACTGAGGCAGTTACTCAAACTAAAAGCATTACAGCTATGAAGACAAATGGGTCCCATTTCTTAGAGACAGAATTGTACCTTTAGCTGGTGGAGGCTCCTCTACTTTAGCAGGAATTTTCGGTTTGGGTATGATTTTCTTCTCAGGCACTTGAAAAGATTATAAAATATATTTATAGAAATGTCCAGGTTTATTTTTAATAAAAATTTAAGGAATTTTTAAATTAAACATATTTACTGATGTTTGCAATACAGGCAATGAATTAACTCTAAGAGAACATTTAGAATGGGACAAGTCCAACACAGACAAGGGCTAGAGTTAATCTAAGAGTTGGTCTACCTTCGGCTGGTTCAGCTTCCACTTCCTCAGAAATAAAGGGCGCCTCTTCTTCTACAATGTATTCCTCAGGCTCCTCCATCACTTTAAAGATATCAATTTTAAAGAAGATAAGCCTGTAGTGTTTTTCATGTTCAAATTTAGCTGTACTTTATTAAGTATAAAGCTGTACTTTATAAAGCTGTACTTTATAAAGAATAAGTGAAACAGTGAAAGTTTAACACTTGCCAAATCCCTGGTTGTTCTCATTTATAATACCCAAAGAAGAAGACTTTAATCAAAGCATATGCCTTAATAAAGAGTACAGAAACTGTTTCAGTAACTTAATTTTACAGTGTATCATAAAGATAACAATGCTTGTATTCACAGGAAGAACAGGACAAGCACAAGACATAAGAACAATTCTAGTGGCTAAATTAACAAGAACACAGGAATTTGAAGACAAGTATTAAAAATACGATGACACTAGATTTGAAGGCACAGGGCAGAAATATACACTTGAAGAATTGTAAGTAGGTTTATAAGAAAGAAAAGACCTGTATTACATAGGAAAAACCTGCTGAGAACTTGGAATCAGAACTCCCCACTGCCCCAGTTTTACAAGAGTAGGGATGGTGAACAAGGTTAACAGTCTTCCTGTGGTTTTTGAGTCTGTGTGTCTAAGGTTAATTACAGAATAGAGAGATCTAGTTATGAACATTAGGAGTAAACTGAACAGGCTGCCTATCTTTCCCCTAAATCTTTTGGACTTAATGAAAGCATAAGAATATCCTGTGGTGTCTTTCCTTTTAATTAGTCTATAGTACTAAAAGAAATTTATAATGCATACTGTCAAAGGCTGAAATTAGATTCATGCAATGAGAACTTTCCTTGTGTACATGTTAAGCTTTCCCAAGCATTTCTACAAGGGATGGGGCCCTTGGGATCCATCAGATTTCTGACTTGTGCCTGATGTCTCGGCCTTTCCCAGGAAGCACAAAAGAACTGGAGGGCTTCCTCCAGGGAGTCGTCTTCTCTGTTCTAAGGTTTTCCATCAAGATTGCACATCTGGATTTCACATGGTGTCTCCTTCCAAGTGGGGAAGAGGCAGGACCCCTTTGATTAGCTAGAGACATATATTTCAAGGGCATCTGACTGTACAGTTCTATTCACCGTTTTATTAGGAAGACAGTACATTTATTAAGAAACTTACTGATTAATCTTTAAAGCAGAGGTATATTAAAATTTTCTTAGTAAACTTCTTTCAGATATACTGCTTTAGCCACAATGCTGAACTTTAGCAGCAAACCTAGGGCTGTCTTAATTCATTAAAAAGGTTGAAATAAAGCTTGTTGCTCAGTCCTTAAACCATAGAGAACTAACATTATAGGCACGCAAACATCTGAATAACAGGCTGGTCTAATAAAAGATATTTCACGATTGCTCTCTCCATACATGGATCACTGGAAAGGCCTAAGTGCTCAGTGCTTCACTCTCAAACCTGGCCAATAAGGTCATCTAATTCCTTGTTCATTTAAAATATGTGAGTTAGGCCACATTATTGAGTTGTGCTATCAACACTGTTTTGTGTTGCCTATGTTTTAGACATTAGTCTACATTCAGCTCACCATACTGAAACCAAGTCCCATCTACTGAAAGGGTAACTGTATATGAAGATACCTGGACCTTTAGTTACCTGTTTAAATATGAAGCCCTGTCTCCTACATAGCCAAGTTAAGAGGGGGTAGACAATAAATACACTGGATGTTTAGCTAATGCTTCTGAATCTTGCGGTTTGATCAAAAGGCACATCAAATAAGGCCAGTAGATGTTCACTGAATTTGTATCACTTTCATTAATCTGAGTACATAATCTGTGAAGGAAAACAGTTTATCAAGACTCCAGGTCACCACTAGCTTATTTGCATTGTTTACCTTCATATTCTGTAACCTCCACTTCCTCCTCCTCTCTTTCCTCTTCTCTATAAACTGAAACGGATACTCTTTCCTCTTCTTCTGAATAACGCCATTCCTTCTCTGCAGATATTTTAAAAGATGAGATTTAATTTAAATTCCACCCGAAGAGTCCGTTGAAGTTCTGATAATAACCACGTGTTCCCTACGGGTGGATGATGTTCTTCTATCTGCTTAGGGGTGGAGCTCCATAGGACTTCCTCATTGCAACAAGGAGAGAGCTGGTTTCAGAAGAGGGGATAGTAGAGCCCACGACCGAGAAGAATACTCAACTTATGCCCAAGTGTGGCCCCATTCACGTTTATCCCACATTCACCATCCCATTCACTCTCTTAAAATGATTCAGGATCAATGCAGACACAAAACAGTCTCAGAGGCTACAATAGACAGACAATACTCAGGACAACTTCTAAAGTAAACGATGTGGCAAGAAGAAAAGACTTGCAGGGAACACACGCAAACTCATTTCTCCCCTCACGCCTGATTATATACCTTCGTGCCGCATGACCTCCACTCTCTGAGGAACTGTGACGGATAGTTTTTCTTCGGCAGCAAATCTTTTTTCTTCCATGACCATTTTCTTAGAAACTTCGGCTTTAAGAAAGCATTGAAATTAAAGCTTAAAAAGCAAGAGTCTTAATCAAGAGTCTCCCTAAAGTTAGGGGAAGATTTGCCCAGTATACCACTCTCCCTAACAAAGTCGGAAACAAGTTACATATCACAAGTATATGCACACAGAAATTCTATCTGAAGAGAGACAAGGGGTCAGTACAAGAAGACATCAGGTAGGAAAAAGAATTCACTGGCTCAAAGATTTTTGTCAGACATGAAACAAATCCTACCTCGAGGAGGAGGGGCTTTCTTAGCGACTGGAACTGGCACGGGAACTTTCTCCTCCGGGACAGGTTTCTTAGGCACAGCTGGTACTTTAAAAACATGGTCCACTTTCAGAACTTGAGTGTTATTTCACTGAAGCTCAACACCAAACATAGATACACACTCACGATCCACACATATCACAGAACTAACAAAATCATCATTTGCCTTGGAACATAAAATGGTAAAGATGGTTCTTGGAGAGAGAGAGAGACAATACCTTTTGGTGGTGGAACTTCTTCCTCTTTCCGAGGGACAGGTCTTTTTTCTTCGGGAAGTTTCTTCTTTGGTATTTCTGGCACTTAAAGGATAGTATTTGATTTTAAAATTCTCAGAAAGGCAAAGAAAATGAGCAACATAGAACTGGCAGGCCCACTAAAGAAGACATGCAACTAAAGAAGCCTGAAGACAAGACACGTTTCTTTCATGGAGACGGGATGGGGTACCTGCTGGTGGCGGAGACTCCTCTCTTTCAGTGACAACGGTTATTTTTTCTTCTGTGACAACCCTCTTCTGTACTTCAGGAACTTGAAAAGACATTAATTTTTAGAGTTGCCTTTTGTATTTTCCAAAGTAGCTCATGCACAGTTATTTTGTAAGAAACTAGGCAGGTAGACAGACAATGTTGTTGAATTCTTACACCATAAAACATTCATTTTTAATTAAACTAAATGAACAGATAATTAAACACAAAAATGGTTTATACTCAAGACATAAAGATAGGGCTTCCTTACTAAGCAAGTCACTGTACCTTTAGCTGGTGGAGCTTCCTTCTTCTTTGCAATGGGAACAGGAACCTTTTCTTCAGGAACAGGTTTTTTGGGCACCTCTGGAACTTAAAGGTGTTAAAATACAATGTTAGTTCAGATATATATCACTTTCACGAATGGATATAAGCACGAACACAAATCTTTATGTAGTTCATTAATGCTGTTATAGATTTTTTTATGTATAGGCAAAATAATGCAAAAAATTAAAATACAGTGTTCTAAAGGCCACGATACAGTGTTCTAAAGGCTATGGTAAATGTCTTATGTGATATTACAGAGACATTTAGGCAACTAAAAAGGAGAGTTATATACACAGAAATATGTATATGCAATTTATTCTTTATATATTGGTATACTTTTGATAAAAAATCAGTAATTACAAAAACAATATAGAGTATGGATACAATATACAGAAAAATCTCTTTATGCTTTGTATTGAGAACTGGAATCTGTAACAACATATATATTTTGGGTATATTTTACCCAAGACTATCTTAGACTTGGAGAAGGGCATGGCAACCCACTCCAGCATTCTTGCCTGGAGAATTCCACGGACAGAGGAGCCTGGCAGGTTACAGTCCATGGGGTTGCAGAGTCAGACACAAATGAGTGACTAACATTTTCACATCTTAGACCAATAAGTCATTAGAATGGTTGTATATATATCGTTATTAATTTTTTCTATTTCTTTTCTGGGTTTTTTTTTTTTTTAATTTGCTTGTGCACCTGTAGTCTTCACAAAACTCAGGAAACACTCTTGTGCTAGGCTAGTCCTCTCAATATGACATTGAAGTGTTCATTTGGTTTAAAAAAATAAAGACTATAAAGAAACAAACATACTAACTTGAAAAGATACATGCACCTCAATGTTTATAGCAGAATTATTTATAATGCTAAGATAGCGAAACAATTTAAGTGCCCATCTATAGATGAATGAATAAAGATGTGGTATATTTTTACAATGGAATGCTACTCAGCCATAAAAGAAAGAATGAAATGTTGCCATTTAAAACGGTGGATGAACTTGGAGGGTATTATGCCAAATGAAATGTCAGAGAGCAATGAGTACTGTATGATATCACTTATATGTAGAATCTAAAAAACAAAATAGTGAACACAGCAAAAAAGAAACAGACTCACAGATATAGAGAACAAGTTAGTGGTCACCGGTGGGGCGAGGGAAGAAGGCAGGGGCAATATGGGGGTAGGGATTAAGAGATACAGACTATTATATATAAAATAAGCTACGAGGATACAGTGCACAACCCAGGGAATACAGCCAATATTCCATAACAATTATAAATGGAGTATAACCTTTAAGAATTATACCACTTTACAGTACACCTGAAAGTTATATAGTATTGTGCATCAACTCTACTTCAATTAAAAAAAAAAAGAATACCTCTCCTCCCCCTAGGATGCTGAAACAGCCAAGAGTTTGAGAAACAGAGAAGCAGACTTGATCCAGGAAGAAAATGGAAAATTGAGAAATCAGGCAAAAGAGAACACTACATAAAATGTATGAGCCTGCTTTCTTCCAAGCTGGATGATACTGGATCTCTATAACTGACCAGATGTGTGCAGTTTTGTTGCTTCATCACCTCCATAAAATAGTGTCTATCACTAAAACCCCCAACACCAACCAAATCCAAAATCAAAGCCAGAATTAACACATTTGAATCCAAACACACCTGTATGCAAGATCCCTTCACTAATTAGATAATTGCAACATTTGTGGCAAGTGCCTATGCTCAATTAATGTCTAGAGAAATATAGTGAAAGTAACTGTCCAAAGTTGATGCTTCCAATTATTTACGAGTAGGCCTTATTGACTTTTCAGAAGAGTGGCTGTTACCAGTAACACAGCAACATCTTTACCTAGTTAACATTCAGTTCTACCAAACTCCCTCCTATTAATCTTTATCTTGTCATAACTCATGAAAGTGTTTTGTTTTTTTTTTTTTTAATTAAGAAATGGTCACATAGTTGAGGAGTGAAAGAGCTTTTCCTAGAAACATGCCCTGTAGAAAATGAATTTCACAAATACTTTTTCTTTCTCTAAGGGAAGATGTTAAAAATTTAAGACAGCAGTTTGATATAGTTACTTTTTAAAAGTGACTTCTGTCGTTCAGTATCATAAATAATGTATATGTCAAGAGTAGAGCCCCAAAGCTGACAAACAAACGAAAAACACTAGGGACATAAAAGACACCAGAGAGACAGCAAAGTAAGTGCGAAAACTGTGTAAAATGAAGCACTGGCATTTGGAGCAAAGGGGCAGCCCGTGATCAGGTCTGGCTGTACCTTTTGGGGGAGCAGCAGGCTCCTTCTTGGGCACGGGAACTGGCTTTTTCTCCTCTGGCACAGGTTTCTTGGGAACTTCAGGAACTTTAAAGACACCATTGTTGAAACAATATTGAGAACTCTAGTCTCCTTCTGAGACACTCAAGACTACGTTAAATCATAAATCCTCAGTAAGAGTGAAAGAATTTAGGAAGTAATTTAATTCTCTCTACCTGTGATGAAAATACATGCTAAGTACAATACCGTAGAGACGTTACATATATTACATGAAGTTGACAAAGACCAAATTAGCATAGTCTGGAGTCTAAAAGTGTCACTGACATCTGTATAACATATTATCACAAATTAACGAAATCAATATACATGGGATTAAACTATATTACAACCGGTTTACAGATGCTATCTCATTAACACACAGATCCAACAGAAAAAGGTACAAGAAGACAGACACTACAAATATTTTTCAAAAACGTGATTCTACCTTTGGCTGGTGGGGGCTCCACCTTTTTAGGAACAGGAACAGGGACCACTTCTTCTGGTTTCTTGGGTGGCTCAGGGACTTCAAAAAAAAATGGGTTGTTTTTGAGAAACTGCATTTTGACAAGGCATATATTGTTCTAAGGCTTAAAGAAAATATATTCTGGTTTTACACCAATTGAAGGCAACAAAATTGTGTGTCGTAATCAAGGGTTAGGGGCAGTGGGCTAGGGGCTAGTTAGAAAACGTGCCTGTCACTCACTTTTACCTATGGGATCTCTACTTTCCCAGAAACAGGTTGGAATGCCCCTTCCTCAGAGGTATGAGTGCCAGTTTCTCAGACACCAGTTTTAGAAATTTTACTTTTATAAAGTCACTGCACTAAAACAATTGCATTCAATTATCTTAAATAATGTTTGTATCCTAAATGTTTAACATTTTGCCTGGGCATAGGAAAGGGTCAGTGGTGGCGGGGATGGGAGCCCTAATTTGTAGTCTTGATCAGTTTCCAAGTTCCAATTTTCATGGTGGTACAAATACATGCATCCTGGCTACTGGTCATGATGTCACTGTCATGGAGTTTGGAAGGGACAGGAAGTAGTGCAAAATGATCCAGTATTTTCACAACTCAGAGGCAATCCACATAACCTCGGAAACATAGTCATAGTAAAAGGGGGAACTAATGAGTTTTGAGCATTTCTTACCATAGTTTTAAATATAATTTATTTAATTTTATATAATTTTTTAATCATGGAGGTGTTAAATGCTGGGTAGCAAATTCCTGAAAACTTAACATCAGCTCTCGTGAGCTGGTAGGGGCTCGCTCCAGGACACTGTATTTCTATTTCTAAATGGTTGGTCACTGGATCCTAAGCTCAGTGAAGTGGGAAACAGAGCTGCTGGGAATTGTCATTCTTTCCTCTAGCATCCTCCTCATGGGTCTTCTCACCTGCCTATGATTTCCTTTGTATATAGTGGCTGTAGGTCTGTGGACTGTGACTAAATCTATTATTTAATAGTAACAGATTCAGATATTTGGAACTTTTAAAAAATGTTGCTTTGACACTTTTACAGGATTTTAAACTTGGAATAAATCACTAATACCTTTGGGTGGAGGTTCAATCTTTTTGGAAACAGCAACATGAATTTTCTCTTCGGTAACAGTTTTCTTTTGTACCTCAGGGACTTTAAAAAAAATGTACATTTTAGTTCCTGGTATGCCGTACTGTAGGTGATATTGCAATTTACAAAGAATATTGAAATGCGAATTAAAACAGACAACTGAAATGAAAAGATGACAAAGATTCACAAGGAGACAGAGTTATCTACATGAACACAGATTAGATAAGAAGAGAGATAAAAATCCATCTGAAGCCCTTCCAATTGAGCCCCATATTCAAATTTGCCTTGTACCTGTGACTGACACCTCCTCCTCCTCCTCTGTGTGAGCAGCAAAGAACATCTTTTCTTCTGAAATAACCATCTTCTTTGTATGTACAGCAGGTACTTCAGAGAGAGTATTTCACATTAGTATTTCTTTTTCCAGAAAAAGACATCAAATACATGGCGTGTACACTGTATTTAAGTTTTTAGTTGCAGAATGAGTGGGTTAATGTGATAGCTTAAGAACAAATTCAGTATTGACGAGGAAACAAATCATGTTTTGATCTATAGGGACAAACAACCCATGCAGCCTTTATCAAATATTATTAAATTGGAATCAAATAGAGACAACTTCTTCACATGTGATGCGGTGTTTTCCCAAAGCCATTAGGGCTTATTTACATAGGTGAGAGGATGGGAATATTATACATAATAGAAAACACTGCAGAGTAAAGTTAGAGAACTACTGATTAAACACAAACCCTTCCTTAATTAGGAAATTATGCAATTTTAGAGTGAAACTAAAAACAAAGTTATTATTTACATAAATTATATAAATGTGCAACATAAAATGTATATTATATAATATATAACATGTATTTATTTTGGTGATTTCATATTTGTGTATTGTTCAGTAATATATGTACACATATCCATACACATAAATAAAAATGTTTAAAACTTGTAGCTGAAAGACAAAGATGTATACCTTTCACTTCAATAATTTCCTCCTGCACTGGAGTCCGAGAAGGTTTTTGTGGAACAATCTTCTTTGAAACTTCAGGTACTTAAAAAATATGTACAAATATATTTGTATTGTGAAGAATATTGTTTTGCACAAAATTTTAAAAATCTTAATTTAGAGGACTATATAAATAACATGTGACTATATATTAGTAAACAATTACTTGTGTACATGGTACTTGAAATGTTTTATCATCAGTTTTTTGAAATCAAATTCCTTCCAATTTACAGAGAAAGTTTTTTTTGAAAAATAGATGTACATAATGGATATTCATTGAAATGACTGATGCTGAAACTGAAGCTCCAATACTTTTGGCCACCTATGCGAAGAGCCGACTCAATGGAAAAGACCCTGATGCTGGGAAAGATTGAAGGCAAAAGCAGAAGGGGGCAAGAGAGGATTAGGTGGTTGGATGGCATCATCGACTCAATGGACATGAATTTGAGCAAACTCCAGGAGATAGTGAAGGACAGGGAAGCCTGGTGTGTTGCAGTTCATGGGTTCACAAAGAGTCAGACATGACTTAGTGACTGAACAACAACAATGGAATATTTGGAAGATATAAAAAATATAATGTGGTGGGAAAAAAAAAATCACCAATTCAGCTACTACCCAGAAGCATGAAATGTTTTAAATAATAATACCTTTGGTGACTTGAACTTTTTCTTCCTCCATTCTTCGAGAAGTCTTTTCAATTTTTTCAACTACAGGCTTCTTTACAACTGTAAGCATTTTAAAAAATTGCAGTACTTTTAGAATTTCTATTAAAATAGTCTCTCTCTTTTTCTTTCATTTTTAGAGAGAGAGATAAGTTTGTTGCACTGAACTTCAAGTACAAGCTTCTGTACTTCAAGTATTTTGGCTTTATTTTATGCTTACCACAACAATCTGCTTATCATCTTTTTTATGTTTACATTAAATGAAGTAGGTAGATATTCTTAGAAAAAAATCATTGATACAATGAAGCTTCGAGAAGAAGTTGTGTCTATTGGATTAAACTTGTGATTCATACATCTTTGCCCAGCAAGCCATGATCATGATGTTGATGATGTGATCTATTTAAATAATTCCAATTACATACCTTTAGGAGGTGGAAGTTCTTTCTTTTCAGGTACTTTTGCTGGAATTTTCCTCTCACGTGATTCTTTAACAAAAACAGTAATAAAAAGGAGTGGTTGAATACGTAAATTCTAATAAATTGTATCAGTTTGCAAATGATGTAAATTAAGAATAATATACAACTGTCTAAATTATTGTATTTGGGATCTTTATTGCTAACAGGATTACTCAGGCCAGATTTAGAAGCAAGATCAAGCAGAGATAGCAAGGTAGTAAAACTAAAACTTGAATTTCCGCATTAGAAAAGAGCACTTGGAATTCAGTCTTAGTAACAGGACTAAATGATTCAATTTACAATAACAAAGCATGAAAGTAACTCTGAAGAAAATAATTCTTTTAAAGATTCTAGAGATTTCTAACTTTAAAAATGGAAACGGTCTTTTCATCTATTTCATATTCATTATGAATCAGGTTAATAACCTTGAAAATAGAATTGAGCAACAATGAGGAAAAGAGAAAAATAAATCACCCAACTGATACATACCTTCATAAACCTCCTTTTGAACTTGGACGACTTCTCCCTCTTGGTAAGTCTCCTCCCACTCTTCCTCTCCTTCGTCATAACCTTCTTCCCTTTCATAGTATTCTTGCCCTTCCTCAAAATCTTCTTCCCATTCCTCATGAACTTCCCTTTTAGCTTCTACCTGGGTCTCTTCGTAGTCTTCCTCTGGTTCCTCATAATAAGGTTCTTCATATGGCTCCGTATATGTTTCTACCTCTAGCTCATCGTAAGGTTCTTCCAAAGATTCTATGTAAACTTTCTTCTCCTCGTAGACTGCTTGCTTTCTCTCATACACAGCTTCTTTTTCTTTCTGAACCTCTTTCTTTCTGGTTATGGTCGTTATTTTCACTTCTTCAGCCTTGGAGGATACATCAATAATTTCAGGTGCTAAAATAAATTAAAAAATAAAAGATTAGCATATTAATTATATCCACACAATTACTTCACTAAACAAATGTCGATGTCATCTAGCAATATCAGCATCTCGGATTTTAGCATCAATTTGATTATGTATGTTTTCTTTGTGTTGTGGTGCTGCTTAAATTTTTGTTGATTATGGAACACAATCAGGAGGGACAAGAGACAGTCTACTCTTAATCTGAGGATTCTTCCCATGTGTACAAAACGGCATTCAGTAAATATTCTTAAATGAACACATCTTCCATTGTTTTGTGGGAGCTCCAATTTGTAAAACTCTTAGTTTTTCTCC
This sequence comes from Bubalus bubalis, assembly GCF_019923935.1. Classification (NCBI taxonomy): domain Eukaryota; kingdom Metazoa; phylum Chordata; class Mammalia; order Artiodactyla; family Bovidae; genus Bubalus; species Bubalus bubalis. The sequence continues at coordinate 70,320,183 of NC_059158.1, read as the reverse complement.
CATGGAATATCTTAATCTTTGATCATTATATGGAATTTATATTTAATATTTCTGCAGCTACTTACAATTCCAATTCTTCTTTCAAAAACAGTACTAATTGTAAAGCTACATTTTTTAATATTGAATATAACTCTTTAGTCAGTTTAATAAAGATAATATTTGAAATTCTGTAACTAAATCAATTAATTTCTTTTGTATGACAACTTTAAAAATACTAAGGCTAACATTATTCATATGATCCTTAATATCTGTGTTAGCTACAGCTGAAACAGTAAGAGGTGATCCCTCCTTTCTAGCCCTAACCACTTCTTTCCCTGTGTCCACTGCAAAGAGGCTACATAAACATCTGCCAAGGTTTCTTTCCTGGAATTTGACCAATATAAAATAGCCATTATTTCTACTGCTAATTTTACTGTAGCAGAGGAGACTCAATTTTATAATAAGTTGGAAGCCTAGTACATAAGAATACAATGCGGGGATAAAAATCTCAGCAAGAAATAGAATATTTAATGATTTCATTTACCTTCTGCTGGAATTAAAGCAGTAGGACGTGGTGGCTTCTTGGGAACCTCTATAACTTTGAAAACATAGAATACAAGTTTATTTTCAGATTATGCATTTTTTTAATGCTTACTAATCCTATATACCCTTGTTAGTCATTTGTACGATCAGTGAAAACTATTTGTATACCAAATGCTTTTATAAGATGCAAATTTGCTCACCAGAAATGCTCTGCAATGCCATGCAAATGAAAATATGAGAAGGGTAAAAGTTTTTTTCTAGCTTAGATTGATTTAAAACAATTTCAAGTAATATGAAACATAAAGAGAATATTCAGTATGTCTGATGCTAAAACATAATGCTAAAAGAAAATAATTTTTTTCAGGGATTAATGATAAAGTTCAGGAACTATCTATGGCTTTTGAGCTTCTCCTTATTGTATAACACTTCATAAATGACCACTCAGAAAAAACTCTCAGTGAAGGGGTACCCTGTGCTCTTGAGTTTTCCTTCTTTTTAGGAGTTTGCTGCACTCTAATCTTAGCCAGATGGATAAAACTGTTTGCATAAATTTAGCTATCTATTTTTCTTTCTAAAAATTTCCCAAGTTACAACAAAAACTTAAAGTAGGTAAATTGATGCCCCTGTAAAAAGTATTTTTCTTCTGTGGGTATTGACATTTAGCTCAGCTGAACCCAGAAAGATGCTGAACTGGTCGGGAGCAACCACTCAAAGCTAGCACCAGCCCTTTAAAACATTCTATTTGAGTGACTAGAGTAAGACCAAATGTTGGACCAGAGGGCAGTGCCTTCTTTAAATCACCATCCAGAGATAATAAGAACTCTCTGGTGTGGCCATTGTGTGTTAAGGGCAGACACAGGCAAAGGAGGACAGGGGAGGAAAAAAATGGGAAAATAAAGTTTAGAAAGAGAAAGTGAGGAGTGAGTCAAAGAAGACTGTGAGGGTGAGTAAATGAAGAAGTACTATTTTATAAAGTCACACTCTTAATCTTCCTCTGTCCTTCCCTATCTGGATTTAAATTTTTTTAACTAAGAGAAAAGCAGGAAGATTGAATTTTGGGGGGTGGGGTCGGGTGGTGCTGTGCAGCTCGCAGGATCTTACTTTCCTGACCAGGGATTGAACCTGGCCCACAGCAGTGAAAGTGCCAAGCCCTAACTACTGGACTGCAGGGAATTCTTGGAATTTTGATAAATCATAATACCTTTAGGTGGCGGTGCCTCTTCCTTGGGCTTTGCGACAACCTTTTTAGCATCTTTCTTCACAGCTTTTTTGGTCACTAAAAAATAAGATGTCAGATGTAAATTTTACTAAAATGTTTTCAGGAGACTGGGAGGCTTACTGAAATTTATTTTTTCCATATGCTCGGATGATAACAAGAGACTCTGTACATTACTGTTAGATGCCTGTTTCAGAAAGATTTTGGACTAGAAAGTAGAAAAATTTGGGGGGAAGGAGAAAGAATATGTAAGTGAAAGTGAAAGTCATGTCTGATTGTGATCCCATGAACTGTAGCCTGCCAGGCTTTTCTGTCCATGGAATACTCCAGGCAAGAGTAATGGAGTGGGTTGCCAATTCCTTCTCCAGGGATCTTCCCCCTGAAGATCTTCCCAGCGCAGGGATTGAACCCGGGTCTCCTGCATTGCAGGCAGATTCTTTACCATTTGAGCCACCAGGGAAGCCCACACTGATTTTATGCCTGCTTCAAGTTTTCGAAACATCCAGGGCAAACCCAGGTGGTATCATGTATAGAAAAGGTACACTATTTCATCTTTGTTTCACTTAGGTAAGACTGCTTTAAATTTGTCAGGAATAAGAATAAACAAGTGAATTAGTAACATTAAAGTTCCACCTATGCTACATCGTGGAAATTTTCTTTTGTTAATGCTAACATATACCTTGATCCTGGCCCCAGATCATAACTTGATTATGGCTCCTAGTATTCATGAATAATGACACTGTTTTGAATTTTTTAAATGTGATTTAATTTCTCAAGTTTCCCAGTGGGTACTTAGTCGTGTTGATAGCAGTGCTCAAAGCATAAATCCCTCATTGAGATGAATTATTATTCCCGACAACTAATGTAAGCAGAAATCTATTTTTTGGTATTTGATTCTTGCTCATGTTTACTATCAGAAGTAAATGAAATATAGTTAACTAAGTTTATGCAAGTTATAAAAATACTTTTATTTGTTATTGAGATAGTTTAATCATAAAACTAGAAGTGGTTTTTTTTTTTTTTTTTTTTTGCCTTTTAACTAGATTTCCCCTAAGGCTAGCTGAAAATTTTCTCAAGATTTTGACACCACTTGGAATGGCTATTAGTGGATTAGCCTGCAGGCTACTACTGTAATGGAGGCTTGGCTTTGGGAAAATGTGACCTTGACATGCAGAATTTTTTCCTGATGTTGCTGGGAGAATTCTGACAACAGTTCTGAACTCCCCAGAACTCTAGAAAGTCCAGGCACTCTGTTGATTAATTAGTTGAGAAGGTTCTGGGCACAAACAGTACAATTTATCTACTGAACTATTTAAGAGGGACAATTCCCTGACACACTCAAAAGTTTATTGGAGAGCTCTTTCCTTAGCTTTAGAAAAAAAAAACAAAGATATTCTAACTCATATTTTTATAATGAAATAGTGAATTTTAAGGAGTAGTTAAGTGTAATTGAGAAAAGACACAATTTTAAACCTGACTATACACTAGCATTTTTTATTTCTATAAGTTTCACTAGGATTTGATTTTATTATTTTATTGCTATACAGAGTAGTTAGGAAAATATGAAATGTGAAATCAGCTTGCTATTAATGCTTAGACAGTGCACTAAGTTGTGTCCGACTCTTGCGACCCCATGGACTGACTGTAGCCTGCCAGGCTCCTCTGTCTATGGGATTCTCCAGGCAAGAATACTGGCAAGAATACTTAATGCTTAAGTGATTTTTAAAAAATATTTTTTTCTAATTATTTTCAGACTTTTAGGCACATGTCCAACACATTTAATTAATACTAAAATCATGTAACTTACATTTTGAAAGGCAATCCAACCTGCTGACCACTAGAGGGCCAACAAGTTGCACTAAACAACATTTTCCAGGTCTGTATATTCCATAATTAAATCCTATATTTTGGCATTTAGGTAGCTAACATATAATACCTTCAACACGTTTTGCTGGTGGTTTCTTTTCTTCAGGTAATGGTAGCAAAAGAGGGATGGGAGGAACAGCCGTAGGAGGAATTTCTAAAAAAATAAATGCCATCATAAGTAACATGGTTTGGTTTCTCATTTTGTGTGAAATACAATGAAAAGTCTCATGCATTTCTTTCAGTTCTTCAAAGGTGGTATAGTAGCAGTTCAATAGTCAGACCACATAAAAATAGCATCTATTTATAATTGCAACTACTCTTTTGCTTTGATTTTTAATAACACCGTGAAGAAGATAAAGTGGAAGGATACTATGGTTTGGCACTGGTAACTTTCTAGTGGTAGGCAGTATATTGCTTCTTTTTTGTTTGTCTCATGCTAAGTCATGTCTGACTGCTGTGACCCTGTGGACTGTAGCCCACCAGGCTCCTCTGTTCATGCGATTTTTCTAGGCAAGAATACTGGAATGGATTGACATTCTCCTCTGGGAAGTATTCCCAATCCAGGGATCAAACCTGCATCTCCTGCATTGCAGGTGGATTCTGCTGAGCCACAGGGAAGCCCAGTGGTAGCATATTGCTGCTACCATATTCAAGACCGGGGCTGGGGGTGGGGGTGATGCTTCTGGGTCTTTCTTACCTTCTGGTGGTATTGCTCTGATTGGCATGGTTGGAATTGGAACTCTGGAGTCAGGAATATCTGAAAAGAGACATTTAATAATGATAAGAACCGAAAGACTGAAAGCTCAGATATTTATTAGACAACTAAGATGTGTTTGGTTGTTAGGCATTTCCAACAGCAGAATCTAAAATATAGAATCAAAGATATTAAGATTCTTCTGTAAGCAGCGACACATGCAAATTCATTCCCTGGGACAATCTGTTTTGTTCTATGGCCACATTGTTTGACCTGATCCTAGAAGTCAGCTGAATGTGACCTCATTACCTCTAATTTCCCAAACTCATAAAGCCTAACGTTGGTATTATTTTCCTGATGATAATTTTACTGAATAATATTTTATATTAGTTTGGCTTCTATCACTTACAAAATTACACCGAATGTATTGTAAGCAAGGATTGATTTTCTTTTTTTTTTTTTTTAACTTACCAGGAGGCTTCATCTCAAGTTTTATTTCTGCAAAATAAAAAAAAAATGATGTATTAAAAAATTTAATAGAATTGTCTTGGCAGGTTACTTTGTCGCCAGAACCGCAGTGTGATTTGAATGGGGTGTTTTCTGACCTTTGGTTGTCAAGTACAGCTCTGCAGTGCTTCTCGCTTCACCTCTGGGCTCCAGTCGAGCAATTACTGAATAGACACCTAAGGGAAAAAGATCATGAAACCCTTGAGTTTTGATATGTTTGAAAATAACACTTCTTTATTTAAACATAGTATTCGTTTATATTTTTCTTTCCTAGGAAACTAACCTAGATAGAGTCATAGAGTATAAGCATAAACTAGAGAAGAAATACATAAAACAGGAAAAGCTTAAATTATATATTCACAGGGACACTGTCAATTAAGTCACCTTCATCATCTGGGGTCACGTTGTGGATGGTCATATAATGGCAACGACCATCATTCCTAAAGTTGTATTTCTGGCTCTCGGTCAGTTCTGTTGGTCCTTTGTACCAAGTTACAATGGCGTCATCGAAGGACACTTCACATTCGAAGGTGGCAGACTGGTGCTCACTCACAACAATGTTCTGTATGCGCTTTGTAAACTGAATTGGTTCAGCTGTTTAAATAAAAAAGAGTTCAAATTTAGTTTGTATGGGAGGAATTTCTTTCATTGTGCTTTTCCCTCAGATGTTCAAAGTCTCTTATCTTTTTATCTGATTGGAGAATAGCAGAAAAGGGCTGAAAATATAAAACAAGAAGAAAGTACACTTCTTTGCATCAGTACCAAAAAATTATCTCAATATTTAAGTGTACTCCTGTAAGATTAATGTGGAAAAGTAAAGAAATCCTGCAAGTCCTTATAATATTCACATGAAGAAAATAGTCAAGGTGCTTATAATCCAGAATAAAACTTAAAGATGCTAGTGAAATGGGGGCTTCAAAAGAAAGAGAACATAAACTTCATCTTACTATACACTTTATTCCCTTTTGAAATTCTTTCCTCTGTAAAATAATTCTGCCTTTCGGGTTCTAGAACTGTTTATTACGTGACCTTTATAACTTTTCTTGTGAAATAATTTTAAACTCAATAGGAAATCTGCTCTTCTAAATTTCACAGGATTCATTTTGAAGAGTTCTGAAACCTGCTTTGCAAGCACCAGTGGGCAGGCAGGGAGTCCACCCCTTGCAAATGGCAAGGTGTACAGGAGGAGACGGGGCTGGAGGGGAGATCCTCCTGCAAAATTTCATCTGGAATTCAATGTGTCACAGCATTGTGAGCAGCTTAGATATCCTACATAGTCTGGTGAGCTTTTTTTTTTTTTTGAAGGATCATAGAAAAAATAGGCAATTATTTTAAAAATAAGTGGTTTCAACTTTTAAATGGAAAACTATTAAAAATTTCTGAATTTTAAAATACAACCAGACCTTGATAGCCACTGTAAAGCAAGTCAGAGATTTTGAAATGCTTATGTAAATAAGAAGGCACATAAGTTGTTATTTCAGCAGCTATAAATGGGTAGCAATGCCTGGAAGTAGAGCCCATCCTTAGAGCCAAATGTTGCTGAATATAGTCCAAAGCTGTAGGTCTTTAGGAAATAAAACTCTTTGCTTCTAAATCTTGACATTCCATTTCATTTCAGAGATTCAGAAGGTTGGAATGTGATCTTCATATGAAATAATTATTTTTGAAAAATAGGTGCTAATCACATATCACATATATTATTAATTCTATCTATACAGTTTCATACAGATGGAGTCAAACTGATGCCTATAAACAAAATGTCATCTCCTAGCCAAGACACAGAGCCATGAAATCTGGTCCTTTCTCTAAGATTTATTTCTAGGATTCAAAATCAGAGACGTGAGGTTTATGGCATTTAGTAGAATTGCAAAAAATTATTGAATTTAGAAGAAATCATGAAATTTATCAGAAATAACTGTTAGAAAGTCGTGTCATTGTTTAGATTGAAATCTACTGGTCAAAACGAACTATAAAAATGAATCGCACTTATGGGAATACTTCCCTTTTGATTTTGTATAGATTTTGAGACGCGAGTGCATGGTTTGCTATGAGTGTGTTGGGAAATGGAATCGCACAAGCACTTAAGGTACATGCAAAGGCAAGGCTGCAGGGGTTGTGCATAGTGTTTGCCTCTGACTGACGCTGTGGTAACTCCAGCCGTACTCTTTCACCCACCTTCAATTCTGAGCTCTGCTGAAGTTTCGAGGTCTTCGTGTTTGCAGGTGTATCGACCCTGGTCCTCTGCTCGAACATCTGCAATGGTCAGCTTATGGACTTTGTGCTCCACTTCTGTTTTGTATCGACCTTGGGGTTTAAGGATTCTGCCATTTCTGAACCATTCAGATCTTACATTTGGCACTGAAAACTGGCAGGTCATGGTACAAGTCTGGCCTTCTTTCAAAGTTACATCCTGAAGATGCCGTTCCCAGGCAGGCTCTGTGGGTATAATACAGTACATATTTTGTTTGGTATCACATGTGATGTATTCAAAAGTAAATTCATCTCATCAGTTTTTTTTTTTTTTAATAATAAAACTCTTTTTACTTACCAATTACAGTTAGTTTAGCACTAGCAATGTGTGGACCACACACCAATCTGTAATTGCCCTGATCTTTAAGTTGACAGTTTTTGACTCTGAGTGTATGTTGATCACCATCAATGCTTATTTCAAACTTATCACTGGGTTCCAGTTTTTCAGTTCCTTTATACCATGAAAGCTTGATTTCTGGATAATTAATCTTAATGTCAATTTCAAACACAGCATCATTATCTTTCAAGACTGTCTGATTTTCAATGTCCTTGATCAGAGTGACAGGCTAGGAGAATAAAAAATTAAAATGCATTAGTCACTCCTTCCCTTGTAATTTCCAATAATTTGTTCATTTTGTGATCAGCATGATTCATTTTACCTCTGTCTGTGACAGCCTTTGCTGAATAAATGATACAAGTTCCTCAAATTCCTTCTCGTCCTTCTCTGATTTCTCTATTTCTTCAATTTCCTAAGAAGAAAAAAGTAGAATTATCACATATGGAAAAGATTTTGAATTAGAAGATGGATGATTATATTCAGCTTCCATTTTGATGCTGCTTAGGTTATATTAAGATATTATACAATTGTAGGGTCTGGAAATTCAAAAGGTGTAAGCTAGATGTTTCAAGTGTGAATTTTTAGAGATTATACTATACACAAAAGAGCATACCAATCTATGTGTCTCTTCTCCTTCAGTTTGCTTTAGCAGTTCAAATGCTTGAAGAAGACCCCGGAAATCAGTGATTCCATACATGCGGGCATATTTTTCATATTCTTTTGGATCAACATTTTTGAGAAGTTCCATGATATCAATTTCCTCTTCTTCCCCAGCTCCTTTCTTTAAGACTGGAGTTCTAAATGAAATAAGAAATAAACATGAATTACCTCTCTTCTACTTATTCTGAATTGTCTATCATCATTCAATGATTATAAATATAATTACATTTTATTCACAAAGTTATAGTTCTGTGTTCTTTATTTAATAACTACTAGTTTTACCATGTTAAACAAACAAACAAAACTGTGAAACAAACAAAAAATGTGGGTTTGGAGACGGAGTGGATTAAGATTGGACCATACTGCCAGGTACAGAGATTGATCAAAGAGTTTAAGAAAGGAAAGAAAACAAGTATTCTTGTAAACTTTACAACAAAAGAGGCTACTGAAAGAATAAGGAAAAATGATAACAATCATGGAAAATATTAATAACGAACACATATATATCATGGGAAATGTGTAGAAATTAAATGTTGATTGATTAATCATGATGAAACATAATTGGTATTGATATTACTGGTAATTATGGAAAATGTTTAAAACAGTTGATCTAGAAAGCCATTCAGAGTAAGGAAAATTACATGTAGAACCAAAAATTTGATGTCTGACACAGATTTTCTATAAGCCATTTTCTTTGTTCAAAGTTTTAATAAAAATTTACTTCATTCTCAAAACTTTCTGATGATTATTTAGAAATTGACATTAAGGTACCACTAACTTCCACTCAAATACTATATATTTCCTTAGCTGTTAAAACATCTTTGTGCTTATTTTCTTTCACAATCTGAATCTTGGAGGGGACGGTCCACGAAGGGAATATTACCAAAAGCGATGTTTTACGGAACTTACTTTTTCAGCATTGCTCTAAGGTCTCCTTCAATTTTCTCTTGTTTCTTCCTTTCATCCACCTGTAGATTAACATTACTTTCAATTTCACCATGTTTATTAAATGCAACACATCGGTATAAGCCAGAATCGGTTTTTGTGGTGTCTCTGATCTCCAGCTTTGCTTCATCGCCTTTTTGGTGGATCAGTATTCGACCTCCTTGGTTCAGTTGTCTCCATTTGCCTTTTGTCCACTTAACATTTGGAATCGGGTCACCTCCAACTTTTGCAATGAACGTTGCAGTGGTTTCTAAGGAACAATGAAAACAATTCAATAAAAATTTAATTTTCCAAAACCAGTTTTTCTGAAATTAAATCAGTAGTAAAATGTACAAGATAGATGAAGATATACTTTTCATGAAGTACTTACTTTCTACAACTCTGATACTCTGAGGTTCTGATACAAAGAAGAGTTTTCCATCTACTGCTGCTTTCTTAGCTGCTGGGACGGCAGCTGGCTTGTCTAAAAAAAAACACATGTACATGTTTTGTTATCACAATTACCTTAAAATTGCAATAAATAATTTTCTTTGAAAAGTAGACTTTAAGAGTTTGGCAATGTCACAAATATTATGAACTCTATATGAGTGGACTACAGAAGATAAAGCAATTTCACAGACATTTATAACCACTGACAGCTACTGCAAGCAGACTGAACTACAATCACATCAATAGCATCAAGTTTTATACCTCTAGACTTGGTTTCATTACATAGATTTCCTCTAGGGATATAATATCAGGCTATCTGATATTATTAGCATTGCAACTTGACACGAATTTGAACAAACTCTGGGAGACAGTGGAAGATAAAGCAGCCTGGTGTGCAGCAGTCCATGGAGTTGCAAAGAGTTGGACATGACTTAATGACTGAACAGTAACAACAACAAGTCAGGCTACCTTATGTCACATTATTAAACAGGATCATTTCTGGAACTCCATTTAGTTATGTTTTTGGATATGGTGAAAAAAAAATGTCAAGAAATGTGATGGTGAACTTGGGCACTTTCAGAAAATTCATCTGGAAATTATTGCCATGAAATGATCTAGTATTTCAATTACAATGAAGAGGCTATAAATTGCAAATGAGCAATAACTGAGGCTTCTAAAAATCTAATTTCATTCTTATTTAAATTGTAATCAGCAAACATAAGCAGTTGATCTAAACAATAGTGTCAAGAAATCTGTACCTTTAATGGTCACTTTTGATTTGGAAGTGTCACTTCCAGCCACATTGGAAGCTTTACACACATAATCTCCTGCATCTGCTTTAGTCACATCCTTAAGTTCTAGCACAGCAGTGCCATTAGCAAAGCTGAAGCTGCATCTGTCTGAGGGCTTTATTTCTCTGCCAGCCTTCAACCACTGGATCCTGATGGGCTCTGATCCCCAGACGTGGCAGCTGAGTTGCACAAATTCTCCTTCACTTGCTGTTACTGGGGTAAGGTGCTGATCAAACACAGGTGGCTTCTTAGGTTCTAGAATTAAAAAGGTATTTTCATGAGGAACATAAAAACAAAAAAGTATTAAATTCCAGAAAAGAACGTGTTGCCTCTAACAGGTAGCACTGATTGCTATAGTAGAATTGAATCATGTGCCTTTATTTCTGAAAACACTGGTTACACGTGTTGGATTTTAAAAATAGAAAAAGGTTTAAAAACAAGCAAAGAACAGATGCCATGCTGCCCATGAATTACCCAAGTGTCTGTGTCCTGATTCAGCACCACAAACACTGCACCGGCAGCTACTATAAACTTCGGTGGCACATAGTATACTATTGATCCTCTCAAACTTGCGTGCAGCTGCATTTTCACTGAACCCTAAAATCTAAGAGCCTACTGGAGAATTCCGCACATGATATGCAATGCTTGCTATCCTTTGGGAAAGAAAGCCAACATTTGAGTGATCCATGAGCCCACATCTTAATATGTGATTTTCCTTGATGTTCAGATTTAGTTATTATATGTAGCTACAGTAGCATTTAAAAACCCAATCTTTGCCCAAAGGAATGAGGAGTTGAAGCTCAGTGCTCAAGTGAAGACCAATGAAGAAGACATCAGTAACATGACAGGAAGGCTGTGTATAGATAGCTCAGTGTTATGTAACGATTTTACCAAACCGTTCTGAGACCTACATTTAAGAAGAATAAGGCAACATTTATGATTGCACAGATGAAAACTTCTGATGCCTTACTCTTTAAAATTCTATGTATTAAAAAGCCTCAGAATTCTATAGAAAGTATTTATCTACCTACAACATGGCAAAACCATCATGAATGTAAGTCATGAATAAAAGCCACCACTAAGCACATATTCTTCATCTTACTAAATGTGTTTAAATGCATTTAAGTCCTATTAAATGAATGATAAAATCTGAATTACAAGTTAATTCAATGATATTACCTTATTAGTAATATTAATCTACTGATGATATTAGCCTATTGTCTGGGCACCCTGAAATGGCCAGCTAGATGATCAGAGTTGGTAATTAATTCCCAGCTGTTCAATGAAGTTACATTGCAAAGTGATTTTGATGAACTGCCTCATAATCATCTGGATGAAGCCATTAGAGTTAGAAGATCAGATTGAGACAATCTTGTTAAACAATACAGTCTATTTCTTTACCTCAAGCTATGACTGTATATTTGTAATGATATACATCTTTCCACCCATTTTTTCTCTTAAATTTTATCCTTTTGCATGAGATGAATATTCATTTACAGGATAAAAGCTTTGGGCAATATATGTCAGACATAATGCTTTAGAAATATCCTTAGAAAAGAGAATGCTTCAGAATGTGATAGATCTTATAATAAGCAAAGCTAATACAGTATTCAATGATGAAAATTTTTCAAAATTTAAAAACAAGTGTGCTTCATAAAAATTTGTAAGTCACTTATGCATGAATTTCAAAGTAGCCTTAGACTTCTAACTACCTGGCAACATTTTGGGATGTGATTTACAAGCTAAGGTACATAGTCTATAATATGACACCTACTTTGCTGGGCCATGTAATTAAATTACAAATAATACATATATATATCTATCTCAGTAAACATAAGTGAAATTGTAGCAAGCCAATTAAATAATATATATCTGGAATCCAGAAGTAGGTTGAGATGTCAGAAGAAACACACATGGCTGTCTAATGGACAGAAAGGAAAAACGCATCACGCTGGGGCAGTCAAGGAGACTTACCTTTGATGACGATCGAAGATGTACACAGAGCAGAGCCTGCATCATTCGACACTTTGCATGTGTACAAACCGGCATCGTCCATGCCTGCCCTCTTGATTTGCAGCAGAAGTGTGTTGTTCTTGAATGTGATTTCACAGTTAGATGTTGGATGGATCTCTATGTTATTTTTGTACCAAGCCACAGAGATGGGTTGGGAACCAGCAACACGGCCCTCAAGTTTGAAAGAATTCCCTTCTGTTTCTTCTACTGTCTCTGAGAGTTTTTTCGTGAAACTTGGTGGGATCAGCCGCTCTGTAAGAAAGTTCAAGGACATATGAAGTGGAATCCAGAAGTAAGTTACTAATAGGAGGCTTTTCAAGAGAGAGAAGCCATATTTTAAGTTCAAAATCAACGCTGACCAACTAAACACAGCATATTAGTGTAATGTTCCTAAATATTTTGCCTCCCTCCACAAGCTTATTGTATTTATTTTTATTTTTAAATTTAAAAAATTACTTTATATCAGAATATAGCTGATTAACAATGTTGTATGTTTTAGTTTTAACAAGTTTATTTTAAACTGTTCTCTGATTTATGGGATGGATGATAAGAATAACTTATGGCCAGTTACAGAACCAGATATTTGTAAAAAGTAAAAGGAGGGGGAGAGAAACTTTAGAGAAATGCAGGTTTTAAAAGATCATTTTTTTCTCTAGAGAAACTTATTTCTTCTGAAACATTTTTTTTTTAATGTCAGTGGTTCAAAAATGTCCTAAATGAAAAAAAAAATCCTAAACATTATCTGTTCTAACAAAACTGATATGCAAAGATACCTTTTATATTGAGCTGAGCTGTACAGGAGTCCTTTCCCACTTCATTGACAGCATAGCACGTATACTGTCCAGAGTCTCCTTTGTCCACTTTTAGGATGGTCAGGTGGGCACTGTTTTCCAGATAACTAATCTGGTAGTTTCCACCACTTCGGATCTCTCTGTTGTCTTTAGCCCAGGCGACCTTTATCGGCTGTGTCCCAGTCACGTGGCACTCAAAGTCCGCACTCTCTCCCACCACAGCATCCACAGGGGCCAGAGGGATGTCAAAGAAGGGGGGGTTCTTCCCCTCTGGGAGGACAGCAGAAAGACAAGGTTTCAGGCTCCATACCTGACCGTCCTAGGTCACACAAATCATCCTCCCCTAATTTCAAATTTGTTTCTAACAATTTTACTTACAAAATTAGAAGTTTAGGAATTCACGCACCTGTGAGAATGAGTCTGGCACTGGAAGAAGCAGAACCTATAGGATTTGTAGCTGTGCAAGAATATTGGCCTGCAAAACTCCGATCAGTTTGGAAAATGTTTAGAGTGGCCACATTATCTAAAAATGATGCTTGTACGTTGGGGCTGTCTTTCACTGGCCTGCCATCTTTAAACCAAGACACTGAGATAGGTTCTGACCCACTGATGGCACACTCAAAAACAACTGGCAGCCCAACTGTTTCCTGAACATCTCGCAACTGTCGAGAAAATGATGGTGGAAGTTTTTGCTCTGTAGGAAGAGAATTAAAAGTAATGAATACTTGTGGACATTTTGAATTTATTTAATATTCTTCTCACAATTATTGTTACCTAGATAATGGAACTTCAATAAAAATATCAGGATATCAGGAGGTATTCACAACTCTTAAATTAACTTGGACTCAGGGAAAAGCAGGTAAATTTTTGGAGCAAAAGTTTTAATTTGATGGCATGCTGATGCATGGCATGGAGAAGGGAATGGCAACCCACTCCAGTATTCTTGTCTGGAGAATCCCATGGACAGAGGAGCCTGGTGGGCTACAGTTCGTGGGGTTGCAAAGAGTCAGACACGACTGAGTGACTGACACTGATGCGTGGTAGGTGTAAAAATATGTAAGCCAATAGAAAAACTGATTAGTTTAAGGTATATTTCTGGCATGTAGCAGATTCTCTTACTTTTTAAGACTGCTTTCCAGCAATCTGAATGAGACACTCAGGGAGTAGGGATTTAAAAATATGGTTATCTGTTTTTCTTAAAGATTTAATTATCGAGGCAAATGATGACTTGATCCTTCTAACTGAAGATTTAATCATTTTTATTTCTCTCTGTAAAGGTGATTGAAAAAGATAATCTAATTTGTAGGTAGAACTACTTAAGCAGAAAACTTTGCATTTGGAAAGATTTCCCCAAAAAGAAAACCCTCATCAGATATTTTAAATCTTGTTCAAAAGAAACACATTCATTCACTTTAAAAATATTGCAATCACCTTGAACAGTCAGGAAAGTTGACGAAGAAACTTCTCCCACACTGTTTTCAGCTCGGCAGATATATTCTCCGCTGTCATTACTATCCACCTGGTTGAAAACCAATGTAGCAACGTTGTTGCTAAAATGCATCTTGTAGGTAGCAGTAGGTCTCAATTTTGTATCTCCTTTAAACCAGGACACAGCAATTTCAGGGGTCCCACCAAGCTGGCATTGTAAAGAGGCAGAATCTCCAACAGTCACCTTCACAGGCTCCAACTGCCTGACAAAATATGGTGGTTCTACAGCCAAGAGAGAGAATCAGTCATGAAGGAGGCATGCCGCAGTGGCTACATGTATGCAAAGATGGGAATGTGCAATCACAACAAACCTAGTATCAGGATCTGTGCTGAACAGGAGTCTTTTCCGGAAGTGTTCTCAATGTAACAGTTGTACTGTCCTGCGTCCTCCACTGTGCTGCTTGGGATTTCCAGGATCGCAGATCTTTCAGTTGTGGTTATGTTACACCTCTGAGATGGAGTTACGTTTATGCCATTTTTCTTCCATGTCACGGAAATGGGAGGAGTTCCAGTGTATATGCCCTCTAGGATCAGAGGTTTTCCTTTCTCTATGCTGTAATCATTGAGCTTCTTTACAAATCTGGCTGGGGCTGTAGCAGACAAATTGAAAATACGATATCAAACACATATACACATGGATATGGGCATATCCAGTACTTCACCTATGTTAACTGTAAAAATGCAGAATAGCAGTCAGACAAACCTTTTACGTAGAGATGTGTTGTACAAGAAACTTTGCCAGCTTCATTAGTAACGATGCAGGTATACTCCCCACTCTGTGACGTATCTACATCAAACAACTCGAGTTCAGCAACTGAATCCTCCAAAGACACATTACATGTGTCCCCTGGTACTAGTTCAGTGCTGCCCTTGAACCAGCTAACACTGAAAGGGGGTGTTCCTTTTACAATGCTTGTGAAGGTTACGTTGGTTCCAGTTAAAACATCCATGGGGTCAGGTTTCTGAACAAAAGATGGTGGTTCTAAACAAAAAAGCACATATCAGAAAAAGGTTAACAATTTTGATTATAAAAATGTTTAATGCATAATGAAATGCGATGATATTTTACTGTATTTTTGACTGACCTCTCACAGTCAAAGGAGCACTGCACTTATCAGAACCAGCCACATTAGTAGCTATACACGTGTAGTTGCCAGCATCTGATTCTTCCAGCATGTTCACAGTTAAAGCACATGTGTTATCTGTCAGGGTGGTCTGGTATTTCCTTCCACTGCTAATCTCGTTTCTTTCATGGAACCAGGAGACAGAGATTGGAGGTGATCCATAGACTTTACACTCCATTACCACCGAGGAACCAGACAGACCATTTGTCTCTTTCAATCTTCTCGTGAACGAAGGAGGAACAATTCGGTCTGAATGTGATAAAAATCAAACAAACAAGGGACATCAGTTACAAAATGATTTGAAGAGAGAATTATTGTCTTTTTGATGGAATATCCCTAGATCCATTTGGCTCTTTTGTGGGGGTATCAAAGAACTGCCTGAGGCTTCACACAATGGAGAGCCTTGAGAATCAATGGGCAAGATGTGCTAATTGACTTAGGAATTTTGGTCTCTCTTTGCTGTGTATCATTATGTGGAGAATTATTCCAGCATAACCAACAGTAGAAAACCACAGTATCCTCATTCCTTAGTCAGGAATTAAGTTTTATTCCTACCACCCTGAATTGTGGTAATTCCTCCAAGAGAAAGGAATAGAACTTTTGGGCTTGCTTTTCTCCTATCTCTATAATGAGATGGTTGGATGGCATCATTGATTCAATAGACGTGAGTTTGAGGAAGCTCTGGGAGATAGTGAATGACAGGGAAGCCTGGCATGCTACAATCCATGGGGCTGCAAAAAGTCAGACATGGTTTAGCAACGGAACAACAGGATAGGCATATTACCTCTAATTTTGCTGTTGCAGAATGTCAGACTCATGTCACACTGTAGAATGTGGAGCTTCTCATACACATACATGTAAAGCAGGAACTATACTACGATCACACCGAAACAAAAACCCAACCAACCAACCTGAAACTTGCACTGAGGCTGTGCAGCTGTCTTTGCCCACAGGGTTCTGCACCTCAAAACTGTACACCCCACTGTCACTGGGGGCCACATTAATGATCTTAAGGCCAGACACTTTGTTGAAGAAGCTTATTTTGTATTTGTTGTCACTTGTCAGCTCTTTTCCATCCTTAAACCACTTGGTCGTGAGTTCGGGTGTGCCAGTGACCGAGCACTCCAAGGTACAGGTGTCTCCTGTGGTCACTTTTATGGATTCTGGCTTTTCTACAATTGCTGCAGGCTCTGGAATGAGATACAAATTGCATTCAAGTGTTAAAACCCCATGGAAAAACTAAGGAAGACACAGGTACTGGTAAGTGTATGCCTTCTACTCATGATGACATTCTCTCTGCACTAACCGAGGATGGACACCGTGGCAGAACACTCTTGCATTCCGGCATCGTTTTTGATCTGACAGGTGTATTTCCCGGCGTTGGCTGTTTCCGCTCTTGAAAACTGTAGGGTTGCAGTGTTTTCTGAATAAGAGATCCATATGTTGTCACTTTCTCTGACGATCTCCCCCTTGTCTTTGAACCAGACCACGGAAATGGGCTCAGCGCCCTCAACAGTAGCCTGAAGCTGAACTTCTTCACCAACGATAGTAGAAACATCACTGGGCTTCTTCACAAACCTTGGTGGCGCTGAAGAAAAGAGGGGGGGGAAGAGATTTAAAAGGTGTGGGGTTAAGAGTATTTCCCTCAAAGCCATCAATGCCAGGAATCGAACTAGTGATCATGCACTCTTTGCATTTCTTAAAGAGGCATTTCTAGTGAGTGGGAGCAAGGATGCATTAGAGTTTTGTACTTTTCTGGCCTTGCCACAAGGCTTGTGGGATCTTAATCTCCTGACCAGGGATTGAATCCTAGGCCACCGAGTGAAAGTGTCGTGTCCTAACCACTAGACCACCAGGGAACCCTCCTAGAGTTTGTGTTAAGCAGAAGGAGTTGAACACCTTTGCCTCTCTAGCTTTCTAATCCAATCAAAATCTACTGGGAAAACTGTTTAAAAGGGTACTTAGTAGAATTTGAAATGCACACTAAACATAAAAAGATTTAGGAAAGGAGAAAGGGGGAAAGTAGAAGAGACACTAGTGGAAAAGGATGGAGCCAGAGCTGAGGGGTCAACAGAGTATTAGAGTTAGAAGGAAAATACTAGTAAGCACGAGAGGCTGAAGTCACTCTAACCTTTCAGAGTGATGGAGCCCACACAGGTGTCACTTCCCACATCATTCGTGGCTTTACACTGATACTCCCCAACATCCGCAGCATCAACGCTCAGAATGTGAATACTCGTCAGGAAGTTCTCAGACATGATCTTGTACTTCTTGCCACTCCTAAGTTCTCTCTTGTCTTTATGCCATGAAACTTGAAATGGGGGAGTGCCCTGAAGCTCACATTCAAGGTGAACATCAGCTCCTTTCAGTGTTTCAATGGGATGAGGCTTTTTGCGGAAAATGGGTGGTTCTAAAGTTGGAAGAAAATCGAGTTAGAAAGAAAGGGGAATTAGGCTGTATTCTCGAAGTATGTATTTACAAGTAAAAATCAGTTGTCTAGTCCAACATAGAGAGTATCACTTCCAATTTTCTATTGTATCCTTTAAAACTTTTAGAACCTTGGAGAGTCCAACAGGGAACTGAGAGGACAGCTAGGATGTGCAAGACATAAAAGATGGGTAAATGCTACTCTCCCAGTTTGTCCCAGACAGCTAGTGGGAAGCTGCTGCGTAGCACAGGGAACTCAACTAGGTGCTCTGGGATGACCTAGAGGGGTGGGATGGGGAATGAGGCTCAAGAAGGAGGGGGTATTTGTATACTTATGGCTGATTCACACTGTTGTGCAGCAGAAACAAACACCACATTGCAAAGCAATTATATCCCAATTTACAAGAAAGAGAGCGAAGAGCTGACCTTTAACTTTCAAGGAGGTGGTGCTGCTCGCACTGCCCGCGGCATTGCAGGCCTCGCAGGTGTAATCGCCACTGTCTTCCACACTGAGCCCGTGCATTTCCAACACTGCCACTGAGTCCACGAACGACATTCTGAATTTACTGCTCTCTTGAATTTCAGTCTC
Organism: Bubalus bubalis; assembly: GCF_019923935.1. Classification (NCBI taxonomy): domain Eukaryota; kingdom Metazoa; phylum Chordata; class Mammalia; order Artiodactyla; family Bovidae; genus Bubalus; species Bubalus bubalis. The sequence continues at coordinate 70,301,534 of NC_059158.1, read as the reverse complement.
GCCCTTGTACCATAAAACTTTGATTTCTGGAGACCCTCCTATTTTACATTCGTATCTTGTAGATTCATCTTGCTTCACGATTCTTGAAGGTTCTAGCTTCTTAATGAACCTGGGCGGTTCTATGGAAACAAGAAAGAAAACACAAGGGAAGAGATGGGAAAGACACGTATAATTCAGGATGAAGGGAAAACTCAAACAGAGAGGTCTTTAGCTCTGGAAAACATATTTATTTATTTCAAGAAAGAATAGGTAAGTGAAATCTAAATCCTGAAGTAAAATGCCTTTACTTTTGTAAGCACCCACATCAAATATTATTGCAAAAGGAAGGAAGAAGAGACATTAATCCTTGTGCAATCCTCCTACCAGCAAAAGAATCACTTCTTTGTGCAAGATCAGAGGCAGAGTGTGTATCTGTTGGTGAAAGCACTCTATGGTTTACAGGGATTAACAGCATTTGATTACTTTCTTGTATGTGAACCAGTACAGGTCTGTCATTTCCTATGGCTGCAGAGATATCAGTTATGTGCCAGGAAGAGTCAGAGTAGCAAAATTGGGTCAGATATCTTAATATTTTAAAGTGCTATTTTCTCCTATAGGACTTTAATAGATATTTCTTCAACCTCTATGATAGCCCTTTGAAGTGGGGAGAGCAATACTTTCTTCATTAACTGAATCAGAAAATTCAAGTTTAGGGAGATAAAATAATTAGCAATATGTCACAGGGCACATGGGCTGCTGAATCTAACTCTATTTCAATTTCAAGTTATTTATAAACTGTCACCACAAAAAGTCTTTAAAAATGCTCTCATGAGTTAGACCAGCAGCTCACTGAGTTAATTTCTGACCACAGCAGACAGGAACTGTTTTTGCTACCTTGAGACATGGTTGCCTTCCATGATATAAGATATTAATGTACTCTCCAGTCCCCTGACTTCCACTATTATTTAAGTGAGGCTAGCAGAAGAGAAGAATTTGACACAATCTGACTCTTCTTGAAGGGCTTTATAGTTTGAGGTGAGGAACAAAACCATTAATTTACAAACTACTGTGGAAAAATATACCATTCAAGACAACTTCCTTTTATTGTCCTAAAATAGTTTCTTTCAAACTTGGATTATCTTACAATTCTGTGAAAAGTTCCTGTTCTCTCTCTAGTCTCTATTTTCAGCCATTGAAAATGGACCCTCAGCCCATGTTTGACCAGTTTTATATATATATTTTTTTAATTAAAAACTTGCTCCCATTTAGAAGACCCTAGATTTGCTGTAAACTGTAAACTATAAACTTGTAGCCTGCCCAACACCTCCCATAGAGTCTGGCCCATGAAACTGAAGTTGCTCAGTCGTGTCCAACTCTTTGAGATCCCATGGACTGTAGCCTAAACCCTAGTCCTAAACACATCTTTCAGGTACACACTTCCTCCTATAGTGTCAGAAGTTGAAATGAGCCCTTGCTATTTCACTCCAACAAGTACCTTGTACACCCAGATGAGCAGAACAAGAGTCTTTTCCGGCGACATTGCTTGCATAGCAGGTGTACTGCCCAGCATCGCCTTTCCCTATTTTGAGAACCGTCAGAGTGGCGGTATTTTCAACCAAAGTCATCTTGTAGTTGCCTCCAGGACGAATCTCTCGGTTATCTTTAGCCCAAGTGATTTTGATTGGTGCAGTTCCAGTTACGTGACATTTGAAAGAACCACTTTCTCCAAGAGCCAGATCTACTGACACAGGCTTGAGATCAAAGAAAGGAGGTACTTCATGCTCTGGAAAGAATGAAGAGCAACAGGGTGACTTCAGTTTTCGTGCTCTCAGACGTGGAGCAGACACTAAGTGGCACCAGTCCTTGGTGGTTGGGTGCAGTGAAGCTGCTTTATAACGAAGAGGTCATGTGATGAGTTACTCACCTAAGAGGATGAGCTTCGCACTGGATGAAGCAGTCCCAAGGGGATTCGAAGCCGAGCAATTGTACTGACCGACGTGGCTCTGGTCAGTTTGCAAAATCTGAAGAGTTGCTACATTGTGAACAAAAGATGTTTGCAGATTAGCATCATCTTTCAAAAGTACCCCATCCTTGTACCAAGACACTTGGAGAGGTTCTGAGCCATTGATGCGACATTCAAATGCAACCGGGAAGCCAAGAGTCTCCTGAACATCCTTCAGTTTTCTTGCAAAGGAAGGTGGAAGTTTGCGCTCTGTAAAGAAGTTATAGACAATCCTTATTTACAAGAGAGAAAACAACCATGGCGTATTTCAATCCATTAACATTGTGATGTTTTTAAGAAAATGGATCTGTCAACACACAGTGAGACTTGCAGAGAAAACCGTCATCACCTTTGATAACAAGCACGGATGAAGAAGCCACCGCTCCCACAATGTTTTCTGCCTTGCAGGTATATTCTCCCACATCACTGTGATCCACTTTGTTGATCACCAAGGAGGCAACGTTATTTTTGAACTGCATTTTATATGCAGGAGCTGATCGTAGCTTTGTGTGTTCTTTATACCAAGAAATTCTGATTTCTGGGGTTCCATCCACTTTACACTGTAAAGTTATAGGTTCTCCGATGACTGCTTCCACGTGTTCCAGAGGCTCAATAAAATAAGGCGGTTCTGAGATAGAAAGGATGATAATCAATCAGGCGCACTAACTAAAAGAAGATGTTATGAAAGAAAGAAAAGAGCAAGAAGAAGAGGTAACTGTCAACACACCTAAGACAGACACCACAGCATCACAAATATCTTGACCGGCCTCATTTTCTATTAGGCAACTGTATTGTGCGTAATCCTCTATTGTGCTGTCGAGGATTTCCAGGATGGTAGATTTTTCTGTCATGGTAATACTGCAATTCTGAGACTGTGTAAGGGCAAACTCATTCTTCATCCAGCTCACCGAGATGGGAGGTGTACCCGTAAACGTGGCCTCAAGAACGATGGGGCTTCCTGTCTCGACACTGAAATCGGCCAGTCTTTTCACAAAGGTGGCCGGTTCTATGAGGAGAAAACACAGAGGCAGAATTGACATCTTCAAGTGAAGAATCAGAAAAAATGTTAAAGATACGTGCTTTAGGAGGAAAGGGCAAACCTTTCACAAAAAGATGTGCGGTACAGGAGGCACTGCCAGCGTCGTTAGTCACGAGGCAGGAGTAGTCCCCGCTCTGCAAGGGCTCCACCTCAAATAACTCCAGTTCCGTGACAAAATCTTCCAGAGAGATGCTGCATGACTCCCCGGACACCAGCTCCCTGCTGCCTTTAAACCATTTGACCTTGAAAGGCGGGGTGCCTCTGATGACGCTGGTGAACGTGAGGCTCGTTCCAGGCAGCACTTCCAAAGAGTCAGGGGTTTGTTCAAAAGAAGGTGGTTCTAGAGATCCCAGGGAAGGGGGAAGATCAAGAGAAAAAAGGAATCCAAGTAAGCAGTGCTTTTTGCTACTTGAAGAAAAAGGAACTAAGACTACGCACGAAGACAAAATACAGAAATCCCCCACAAGGCAGGCACTAAGTCACGTGGTGGAGGCGCTGGAGAAGCAGCGGTCTGGCCCCTGAACACTGACCTTGGATAGTCAGGACCGCTGAGCATTCATCTGACCCAGCCACGTTGGCGGCCACACATGTGTATGTGCCTGTGTCAGAGGGCTCCAAGAAGCTCAGATTCAAAGTGCAAACGTTTTCTGAAAAGCTGGACTGGCATTTAGGCCCACTGACAATCTCATTGCCATCCTGAAACCAGCCCACGGAGATGGGGGCGGAGCCGGAGACTCTGCACTCCAAAACCACTGAGGCCCCGACGATGGCGTTGATGTCCTTCAGCTTGCGGATGAAGGAAGGAGCCACAACCCGATCTGTGTGGATGAAGAAGCGTAGTTTTCCATTGAAAGAGAAGCTTTATTTTTTTCCCCCAGGGAAAATGATACATTCATGAAAACCTCATATTACTCACCAGAAACGTGGACAGAAACAGTGCAGGTACTTTTACCAACACTGTTCTTCACTTCAAAGCTATATAACCCCTTGTCACTCATTTCTGCACAAGGGATTTTAAGTGAAGCCACTTTGTTGACGAATGTGATGTGATGCTTGCTGTCTGCAGCTATTTCTCTGCCATCTTTGAACCACTTGGCTGAAAGTTCTGGTGTCCCAGTCACTACACATTCTAATGCGAAAGGATTTCCAGTAGTGACAGTCATGGGTTCTGGTTTCTCAATGATTCTGGCTGGTTCTAAAAGAAGAAGTATATTGCATTGAACACACAGTCATTTTTCAAACCAAGAGTACACTCAGTATATTACTGGGCAAGAATAATATTTGCAGGCGATGTCATAGGTCGAGCAAATGGACATTTTCCCCCTCAGGCTGCACTTTGTTACTAACCTAGGACAGTCAAGATTGCTGAACACTCTCTCATTCCGGCATCATTTTTGATTTGACACACATATTTTCCAGAGTTAGATGCCTCCGGGCTCCCAAGTTGGAGGGTTGCAACATTATCAACAAATGAAATCCTAGTGTTTTCACTCTCTCTGATGATGTCACCTTTATCTTTCAGCCAGATGACAGAAATGGGCTGGAAGCCTTCCACTACAGCCTGCAACTCAACAGCATCCCCAACAAGGGTTGAGGTGTCACTGAGCTTTTTCACAAATCGTGGGGGTTCTAATGAAAGAAATTTGAGGTTAGAGAAGAAAGATGAGAATCACAGCCAAATACATTATTGGTCAAGCAAGAAAAGATGAAAGCAAGAGGCATCTATTTTGGGGCCCATGGATACAAACCTTTGAACTTGAGAGTGCAAACACATGTGTCACTTCCCACCTCATTAGTAGCTTTGCAGTAATATTCGCCTACATCGGCGGCTTCCAGGTTAAGGATATGAAGACTTGCATCAAAATTTTTTGAGGTGATTTTAAACTTCTTGCTGCTTCGAACTTGCTTTCGATCTTTAACCCACACCACTTCAAATGGGGGAGTCCCCGAAATTTCACATTGGAAGACAACATCAGACCCTTTAAGGGCTCCTATTGGAGAAGGCTTCTGGGTGAAAACAGGAGGTGCTACCAGAAGAAAAGAAGATAAACAATGAGAGCATTTGCCTAAGAAAAGGGAACAATATGTTAGAGTCTAAATCATTCAGTGCCTGGAGTGACCATATGACAGTAAACGAACATAAGACATGACAAGTCATAAAAGCTAGTTTAAGAATTGCAAGCAAATCCCCTTCACTGGCCTTTTTGTTTTGGAGCTCAGAACACTGCTGAGAAAGAATCCAGAGCAGAGGAGAAGGAAGAAAGCAAGGGACTTAGTGTATCTAACCTTTGACGGTCAGGGCTGTGCTGCAGCTGGCGTCCCCAACCCCGTTATGGGCTTCACAGATGTAGTCCCCACTGTCCTCCGCGCTGGCTTCATTGATGGTGAGCACTGCCACCGAGTCCACAAAGGACATGTTGTACTTCCAACTCTCATGAAGTTCACTGTCATTTCGGAACCACGAAACTTTGATTTCTGGAGAACCACTTATTTTGCATTCCAGGTGGATGGATTCTCCCTGCTTTGCAACTTTCGAAGCTTCTAATTTCTTAACAAACTTCGGAGGTTCTAATAAGTCAAAGGAAGAAACAGCTTATGTTTGTAGCTTAAGATTTTATAAATACCTAATTTAATCTTGTTTATTATTAAGAATATATGTACTTTCTGAGAATTTCATGATAAAATATATATTTTTTTCTGTTAAATAAACTTTTACTATTTTTAATAGAGAATTTAATTGACAAGTTAATCTTGTAGTCTGGATATAGAAACTAAAACATGTAAGTTAATGTATTATAGAAGTATTTGATCAAAATGATAATTCAAAATGCCATATAACAGGAAAAGAGTGAAAAAAAGAGAGGAAATGACATTTAACAAATTTCACATAAACAACACTCTGATAAGATTATACTTAGAGATACACTAATTTAAAAAACAAAATAAAAAGGGAAATAGAACTTTGATTAATGTTGCCTCCAACACTAATATACAAATTCTAATATGATCTAGTTAGTTCATCCCAAACATTTAAAAAATAAAGAAACTTTTCTGAAGAAGTTTCTGAATTATGTAACATGGGAGAGAATAAGTATTGGTCAGTGCCATGTAGAGATACCTTTTACACTGAGTTGAGCTGAGCACATGTCTTTGCCAACATCATTGGTTGCTTGGCAAGTATATTGACCAGAGTCTCCTTTGCCTACTTTAAGAATTCTCAAATGGGGAGTGTTTCCCACACATGTAATTGTGTAGTTTCCTCCAGGACGGATCTCCTTGTTATCTTTTGACCAAGTAATTCGCATTGGTTGAGCACCAGTAACATGACATTCAAAGTCAGCACTCTCCCCAGCAATAATGTCTATAGATACAGGCTTGATGTCAAAGAAGGGAGATTTCTTAGGTTCTGGAAGATGAGAAGAAAAATCAACATACTTTTTGCTGTTGTTCTTTATTGGCTATTTTGACTTTGACAATGAATAGGAAGTCATGGTTTGCAAAGAGAAAAAGAGTAACATGGGAACAAACCTCTTGCTGTCAGTCTAGCACTGGAAGACGCTGTTCCAAGTGGATTAGAAGCTGAACAAGAGTACTGGCCAGAGTGACTCAAGTCTGTTTGCAAAATTTTTAGAGTTGCCACATTATCTACAAACGATGTCTGTAGATTTTCATCATCTCGTAAAAGTATGCCATCTCTGTACCAGCTCACTTGGATGGGTGCGGAGCCATTCAGTCGACAAGTGAGGGTAACTGGTAACCCAACAGTTTGTTCAACGTCCTTTAATTGTCTTGCAAAGGAAGGTGGGAGCTGGCGCTCTGCAGGAAGACAAGTAATACTGGAGGCATTAGTACGTGAAACAGAAATTTCCCCATAAAGGGAAGTGTGAAGATAAGGAAGAAGAAATTCCTTAATTTGTAAAATAAGATCATCACCTTGAATTCTGAAGACAGTCTTAGAAGAGGCAGTTCCTATACTGTTTTCTGCTTTACATGTGTACTCTCCACTGTCATTGATGTTCACTTTATTAAAGACAAGTGTGGCCACATTGTTTGTAAAATAAGTCCTGTATTCAGGAGTTGGCCGTAACTTGGTATCGCCTTTGTACCAAGACACTGTAATTTCTGGGGTCCCAGCAACTTGGCATTGTAAAGAAACCGAATCTCCCACTGATGCCTCCAGAGGCTCCAGTTCCGTAACAAAATAAGGTGGTTCTAAAGAGGAAAGGTTCACGATCAGCAACTGGGATTAAAGAAAACCACACAAACCATGCCTCACGTTAGACAAATGCCAATCATTGGAGAATAAGAAACACACCTAATGTAGACACCAGGGCTTCACAAACATCCCTTCCCGCCTCATTCTCAATCTCGCAGGAATACCGTCCTGCATCTCTTTTTGTGCTGTTCAGAATTTCCAGGATGCAGGTCTTCTCTGTTGTGACTATGCTGCATTTTTCAGAGGGTGTTATGTTGAAACCATCCTTTTTCCATGTAACTGAAATGGGGAGTGTTCCCGTATAGGTACTTTCCAAAATGATGGATTTCCCTGGTTCTACCGAGTGATCACTCAGTTTCTTCACAAACACAGCTGGTTCTGAGGAGTGACAAAGCATAGCCGTTAAACACAGTAAAAACATGAACAAAGATGCCACTTAAAAAGCAGGAAGCACAATGCGCTGGAGCAAACCTTTTACAAAGAGACGGGTAGTGCAGGACGTTTGGCCAGCGTTGTTGGAAACCACACAGGAGTATTCCCCACTCTGAGAGATGTCGATATTAAATAATTCCAGTTCTGCCACAGTGTCTTCAAAATAGATGTTGCACATGTCTCCTTTCACCAGTTCTCTGGCACCTCTGAACCAGCCAACCTTAAACGGAGGGGTTCCTCTAATAACACTCGTGAAGGTGATGTTTTTGCCTGGTAGTACTTCCAAAGGTTCAGGTTCCTTCACAAAAGAGGGTGGTTCTATACAAGCAAGGAGGACAATGAAAAGATCCTGTAAGTTTCAGACTTAGTTGTGATTTTTATCAAAAAGAAGATGCCTTTTGAACGTGTCAGCAGGGATGGGCACCCAAAGAAGAACTTGTAAGAAAGGATGTGAGTGTCTGACACTGACCTTGTACAGCCAGCACTGCACGGCACTCATCAGACCCAGCAACATTAGCAGCCACACATGTGTAACTGCCCATATCTGATGAGTCCAGAGAATTGAGCTGCAATGTGCAGACATTATCTGAAAATGTAGTTTGGTACTTCGCTCCACTGACAATCTTGGTTTTCCCATGAAACCAGGCAACAGAGATTGGTGATGATCCGGCTACTTTGCACTCCAAGATGCAAGATGTACCCAGCACGCCAATGGTATCTTTCAGTCTTCGTGTGAAAGAGGGAGGAACCATTCGGTCTGCATGAGGAGAGGCAAGAGACGTGAGGTTTGGAAGAACAGCAGAGACTCGAGGGAAGAAAGCTTGTGAAAGGAATTTGCTGAAGCAATGGGAAGAACATGTCGCAACTAACCTGAAACATCGACCACGGCTGTGCAGCTGCTTTTTCCAACGTTATTTTGAACCTGGAAAGTGTATGTGCCTGCGTCCTGCTTTTCAACGGAGAGAATCTTTAAGGAAGAGATTTTGTTGTAGAAGCTAAATTTGTGTTTTTGGCTGCTGGTCAACAGCTTTCCATCCTTGTACCATTCGACTGAGAGTTCGGGAGTGCCAGCCACCTTACACTCCAGAGTGCACGTTTCTCCTACAGTAACTGTCATCGAACCTGCTTTCTCGACAATGACTGCAGGTTCTGAAATAAAACGTGATAGCCATCTGTTAAAACCTGTTAGCTTCACCTTGTCTCTACTATCAAATTCATTAACACTGTTTCTTTCAGTGATATGGATATCTTCAGGCCCTCTTTCTCTAGACCTTAAAGTGAGAATCCATAATTACATGCTGTCATGAAATTATAGGCATTATTAAGAAATATGTTTTTGCATTATTCAACTTCTGAAATAATTCAATGTCATATATTGATTTGTACTTGACCCTCTCTAGAACAAAGCCCACATGTTCCTATGAATTGCTCAGTATTGTTGCTTTACTTTAAGGAGCTAAAGATAGCTTTTTCAACGTTGTTTTTCAAACAACTGCAAAATTAAAAATGAATATGCCCAAAGATGAAAGTGCAAGTCATTCTTATCAAACTTTGATCTTTGGAGTTTTTGTCAGCTTCAACACTAACACTTGAGTAAAAAAAATCTCCTTGTAGCATATGTTGGACTCTCACTTTTTCCATGGTTAAACAAAAGACAGTCATGGTTTTCTCTGCTAATTCATCAAGAAAATAATAAAAATGGTTAATTTTTGTTAGGATCACAGACACAGAAAAGAGTGCTTGAAAGGTCCTTTTCTATAAACCTTTGAAATAGGTGAGGATTGATATAGTTCTAGAAATTAAAAAAAGGAAATTCTACCACTATCTCTTATTAAGTCATTTCAGGGTTTGGCACCTCCTTATATCAGAGAACTACTGCACCATATTGTACCAACCTAAAACAGTCAACGTGGCCATGTTCTCCCTCATTCCACCGTCATTCTTGATTTGGCAGATATACTTCCCAGCATTAGCTGGTTCTGCTTTTGAAAACTGCAGAGTGGCAACATTTTCCACAAATGTAATTCTGATGTTTTCACTTTCTCTAACCACTTCTTCCTTCTCTTTAAGCCACTGGACAGAAATAGGCTGGGTGCCTTCTATGGATGCTTGTAACTCAGCAGGCTCACCAGCTACAACAGTGAGGCTGTTCAGCTTGGAGACAAATCTTGGTGGTTCTGAACAGGGAAAGATGGATGGAGATTGTTGGAAAGCTTGTCCAGATAATGAAAAAGAGAAAACAAATAACCATTTTGCACATTCCTGCCATTTCTGCCACATGCAGGAAATAATGCTTACCTTTTAGTTTTACAATGCAAATGCAAGTATCGCTTCCCACTTCGTTCTGTGCTTTACAGTGGTATTCACCCATGTCTGAAGTGTCAACACTAAGAATGTGAATGCTCGCATGGAAATTTTTGGACACAATCTTGTATTTCTTGCTACTCCGGAGTTGTCGCTTATCTTTGTACCAAACCACCTCAAATGGTGGTGTTCCCGAAAGTTCACATTCAATACTAACTTCAGCATTTTTAAGGGTTTCTACCACAGGAGGGAAGCTGCTAAAAACAGGTGGTTCTGTAAAAAAACAAGAATTCCTCATGAACTAGGCTACTTAACTCCATATAATGTTTTTATTTCTTTGTTTAAAAATTGGAAGAAAGAGTCAAACTACTAACACAGGTCTGGCACTATAACTTTAGTGCTGAAGAATAATAGCCTCAGAGAAGCAATAGGGCCTTTACAGAATCACTTGGCTTCACTGGCTGAGGACCCAGACCAGACCCCAGACAACCTTACTGAGCAGCTCAACGTTCTGTCTACACCACTTTACTAATTTAGTAAAGATTGATGTGAAATTGTAAACCAAAACAAAAACCAAACACACCTCTAAACCCAAGTGTAAGGATTAATATGATCTGTATGAGGTATGGGGTCCTGACTTCAGGGATGAACTTTTTTGTAAGTGCTTTACTCTCGGGATACCTGGAAGTTACCACACCATCGGTGCTCTAAGTCTTCCACATCAACAAATGAGTTTTGCAATAATTGCGTCACAATATGACAAACGTAGATTCTGTGACAAAAATTCTGGAAAATACTAGTACTATTTACAACACGGTTTAGTGATCTTATTTTAAAAACTAGGAACTAGTTTTGAGAGAGAAAAAACAATATAATGATCCTGTTGTAAATGTACGGTTAAAACCTCTATTGCTTGAAACTTGGGATATATGTGGCAAATAGTCTTTGTTTTAAATAAAAGATAAAGATCATGCTGAGGATGATGATATATTTATAAGTTGACTGAAGGCAAAAGTTCATTTTAAAATGCCTTCCTTTTTTGAGTGTTTGAAACATCACATTTGAACTGCTTGGCTCATATGTTGAGGTGATTAGAATTATGGCATTGGCATAACAAGAAAAATATCTCAGAATGATTATCTATAGGTGAGCAAATCTTAAGAAAAACATCTAAAAACAGAAATGATACTATTTGGGAAAATGTCCTATGATCTCAAATGGAAGCTAAAGATGACCGTAAAACCATGAAGAGCTCTGATAGCCAGAGGAGAAGAAGGTGGGCTTCAGGTAATGAGGAAGAGAAGAAAGAGGTTTCTACCTTTTACAATAACCTTGGTGCTACAGCTTGTGCTGCCAGCAGGATTCTGAGCCTCACAAATGAAATCCCCAGTGTCCTCAGTACCAAGGTAATTCATCTGTAAGACGGCCACCGAATCAATGAAAGCCATTCTGTATTTATCGCTGGCTGGGAGTTCATGTTCATTTCTGTACCACACAACTCTGATGTCTGGGGATCCAGTTACTTTGCATTCAAGTCGTGCTGAGTCACCTGCTTTCACTATTTTGGTCGCTTCTAGTTTCTTTACAAACTTTGGTGGTTCTAGAGAGTGAAGAAAAGAGGAGATTATGAGGGAACATAACAGATATAAATAACACAAGTTCAGTTAAGTAGTACAAGAAAGAGAAAAACATGAAACATGAACAATGCCTGGCCAATAGAAGGGTATTTTCTTGACTGGGTAGATGAATTGTAAAAGATTAGAGAAAGGACCAGAGCCACAGGCAGACAGAAACATAAAACAATCAAACTTGCACACCTGTCACAAGCAACGCTGTGGTACAAGAGTCGCTACCAACGTCATTGGTAACTTGGCAAGTGTACTGCCCAGTCTTGGAGGCATCCACTGAGTAGAGATTTAAGAAGCTAGTTGACCCTTCCAAGCCAATGAAACATTTAGGTCCAGAGGCAAGTTCCACATCATCCTTAAACCACTTGATTTTAAATGGTGGTGTTCCTTTTAGCACAGCTTTAAATTCCACCGTAGAGTCAGGTATGGCTTGTTGTCGCTCAGGTTTCACTAAGAAGCTTGGAGGTTCTACAGATTTGAAGAGAAATGCATATGATTAAATGCCTTGTAGCTGGATTATTTCAACAGTTTTAAGGACATGTAAGAAAACATTACTGAAAAGAGGTAATGACTGAATATTTCTTGAACTCAATATAGATGTGTCTAAATAAACAGAATTATGGCGATTTTTAGTCTTAAAGGACACTAGGAAAGAGTGTTACATTTAAAAGCAACCAGAGAGAACAGCCAGGAAGAGCTTAAGAAATTCTAACCTTTTACAGTCAAGATGCCGCTGCATGCCGCATCCCCTGCTACGTTTGATACTCGGCATGTGTAATTCGCAGTGTCTTCTAATTCCAGGTTGTTCACATCCAGTGATACAGTGTTCTCATGACAGACGAGTCTGTATTTTGCACTTGTAGATATTTGTTTTCCATCCTTAAACCACTGAGCACTAATAGGAAGTGAGCCAGAAACTTTGCACTCCATATGAATGGAAGAGCCTAGCACTTTATCCATTTTGGTTAACTTTTTGGTGAATGATGGGGGAATATTTTGATCTGTCCAATGCAAACAATAAAAAACACCCGTTAATCGTTGCCACTTGTTTACCAAGGACAAATATACATAAGGGAAACTGACGGGGGCCAAGAGTACAGACCTAGTACTCTCAGGTAGGCATCGCAGCTACTGCTTCCAAAGTCATTTTCCACCTTGAAAGTGTACTCGCCGCTGTCTTGCTTCATTACTGACTGAATCCTAAAACTGGCCACGTTGTTTTCAAAACTCATCGAAAAATATCTACTAGGCACAATCTGTTTCCCATCTTTAAGCCACTTGACTTTGAGTTCTGGCGTTCCGGCCACAACACACTCCAAGGTCACTGGGTCTTTCTCAGTTACATCGACAGATTTAGCTTTCTCTATGATCTGAGCGGGTTCTGTAGTAAGAATGGAAACATGGATGAGTTACACTCATAATTCCATGGAAAGGAGGTTATTGCTTGTGAAACTGTCTCCAGAGAATAACTCTGAAAGGGGTTAGCTCACACACCTTGTACTAAAAGGAAAGCGTAACACCTCTCAACTCCTGACTCATTCTTGGCTTGACACGTGTACCTCCCACTGTGTCCATTATCCACAGATCTAATTTGAAGTGTGGCCACATTGTTCACAAAGGAGATGTGAACATTGTCATCTTCATCCAGAATCTGGTCATCCTTGAGCCAGGTGATAGAAATGGGAGGAGAGCCCACCACAGTGCTCTGAAAGGTGGCAGAACTTTTCAAAACAGTAGTGATGTTTTCTATCTTCTTTATGAACGAGGGTGGCTCTGTGATTAAAGTAGACAGTATGAGAAGAGGAAGTTTATCTGAACTCCTACCCATCATCACAAGATGAAAACTTTACAGAATTTGTATTGGGCAGCCAGCTCCTTTGCATCCAACTGACCTTTCAGAGAGACTCGAGCGCTGCAAAAGCAGCTGCCGCCTTCATTGGATACGACGCACTGGTAGTCACCAGTGTCTGAGGGGTCACATCTGTTTATGTTGAGATTAAACACTGACACTCTGTCAGTCAGGGTATATTTTTTGCTGCTCCGAATTTCCTTGTTATTCCTCAGCCAAGTGACTCGGAATGGAGATGTTCCCATAACTTCACACTCCAGCTCCACATCACTATCTTTGACTACCTCCACGGGTTTCAGCTCCCTGATAAAGGTGGGAGGTTCTAAAGATTCAAAAAGGAGACAGAGAACCGCTTACTCCAGGGAAGACCCAAGGACCAGCCAGGAGCATAGCCAGAGTGGAAAAGAGAAGCAGTAACGCACCTTTCACTTTTAACTCAATGCTGCAGCTCGCAGTGCCTGCATCGTTTTGAGCTTCACAGACGTAAGTCCCACTATTTTCCACCCTGGCCCCAGATATCTGGAAAGTGGCTAAACCATCAATGAAGGAAATGCCATGTTTCTCAACGGCTGTTATTTCGTTCCCGTCCAGATACCAAGAAACTCTGATTTCAGGCGTGCCTGTTATCTGGCATTCAAATGTCGTGGACTGTCCATTCCTCAGCACTAGCACTGGGCTGGGCTTCTTAATGAATTGAGGAGGTTCTAAAGATGGGGAAAAACGTGTGATGGTGAGCATTTTTTATACTGAAGACCAATGAGCAAAACTGTTTTCTCAAGCCCGCTCCCCTGAAGAAAATCTAGGCAAGCAAGACAGTGAGAAGATAGAGAGACCAGACCTTTCACAAAGAGAGAGGCTTTAGTGGTTGCTGTGCCAACATCATTGCTCAGTTGGCAGATGTAGGTCCCCGAATCGGCAGCTTTGGCTGAAAAGAGCTCCAGGATGGTGGAGGCGTCATCCTTCCAGACCGAGCGAGCCGCTCCGGAGTGCAACTCTTTGTTGTCTTTAAACCACTTTATTGTCATGGGTGCAGTGCCACCTACAAGTGCCTTTAACTGAACCCTTGTATTGGGATTGACATCTTGTGACTGTGGCTTTTCCAGGAAGTAAGGGGGTTCTGGGGTGAAAGAAGAAGAAGCGAAAGGGGAAAGGAAGGTTTATTGTAGAACTGATCAGTCAAGGAAAGAATTAAGAAATGAGAGAGCAGCAAGTTCTCGAGAGGCAGAGACAAAATTTGCCAACCTTTGACGGTCAGATGGCCGCTGCACTGGTTGTGTCCGGCCTTGTTAGTGGCAGAACAAGTGTACGTGCCACTGTCTGAACCTTCCAGCTGACTGATTTCCAAGAAGGCAGTGTTGTCATGAAAAGAGAACTTGTATTTTTCACTAGCTGTTATTTCTTGGTCATCTTTGAACCACTGGATGCTTATGGGATGTGACCCAGCCACTATACATTCTAAGTCGATGGAAGACCCTTTAATGCTGTCCATTTTCTTCAGCTTTTTGGTGAATGACGGAGGTATGATAAGATCTATGCAATGAAAAAAAAAAAGTCAATCTACTGATTTATACTTTTTTTCTAAAATTGAAAGAGATGAAAGAGCATAGAAATGCCCAGTTCCTCGCCATAGAAAAGCTGTACCAACCTAAGACATTAATGCTAGCCTTGCAGCTGCTCCTCCCGACATCATTTTGGACTTCGAAAGTATATTCACCACTATCTCTCTTTTCTGTAGAAATAATCTTCAGTATAGAGACAGTGTCAGTGACACTGATTTTATATTTTTGGCCCGGTGTCAGTTCTTGGCCATCTTTAAACCATTTGGCTGTAATCTCCTTAGTCCCTGAAAATTTAACCTGCAAAGTGGCAGGGTCTCCGTGGGTGACATCTATAGACACAGCCTCTTCAATGATTGTTGCAGGTTCTATGGAAAACAAAGGGATAGGTGTGGGTTGTGAATGGCTCTGGTTAAAGGCTTACATCTGCATTTTTTCCCTAGAACCCACAGTGAGCTTTCTGAACCGACCTTTTACTGAGAGTACTGCGGAACACCTTTGTATTCCTGCATCGTTTTTGGCCTGGCAAACATATTTCCCATCGTGCTTGACTTCAATGCCACTGAGGTACAGACTTGCCACATTGTTCTCAAAGGTCATTCTTATGTTATCGTCTTCGGTGATTTCCTCGTTGTCTTTTAGCCAAGTCACCGTGATGGGCAGGGAGCCCTTCAGCGTGGCCTGGAAGGCAGCGGTGCCTCCTCTAAGGGAGCTGGTGCTCTCGATCTTCTTTACAAAGGTTGGGGGTTCTAGTGGAAGAACGAATTCTCAATCAATACCGACTCGAGAGCGAAACCAGCTTAACCAAAAGCATCGGCTCCAAAGAAAAGCCAGTCCGTCACCAGCACTGACACTAACCTCTTAAAGTCACCCTGGCACTGCAGGTGCTGCTGCCCACCTCATTGGTGACCCGACACTGGTATTCACCCGCGTCCGCAGCAACAAACTTGAGGATCTGCAGGCTAACCAGCTGATCCTGAATGAAGGTTTTGTATTTCCTGCCACTTCGCAGTGTGGTGTTGTCTTTGAACCAAGTGATCTCAAAGGGAGGCGTGCCTGCCACCTCAGCCAGCAACATGACATCATATTCCTTCAACACTTCAATGGGCTTAAATTCCTTGGTAAAGTAAGGTGACTCTACAGGGGAAAGGAATTATTTTGAGTTAATGGGAGTGGAGTCGGTGCCCCGGGCCATAACTTTGGTAACGCAAGAGACAACGTGAACACAAACCTTTGACTATCAGAATGCTGCTGCAGTGATCACTGCCAGCTTCATTTTGAGCCTCACACATATATTCACCACTGTCTTCGACAGCAATATCTGTAAGTCTTAGAACCGCGGTGGACTCCACAAAAGACATTTTGTGTTTGCTGCTCTCCTTAATTTCTCTATCATTTGCAAACCACGTTATTTTAATTGGAGGGGTGCCCGTGACTTTGCAGGCTAGCTGGGTGGTGTCTCCCTTCTTTAACAGCTGGGACAGCTCTAACCTTTCAACAAATGTGGCAGGTTCTGTGGAAGGAAGTCATTCAGAGACGTGAGAAAGAGGCAAGAACTAACAACGGTAGCTCAAAGATGTCAAGGAAATTCTGCAAGGAAATTCTGCAAACCTTTTACAAATAAGTTTGCACTGCACTCCACAGCTCCAGCCACGTTGCTGACTTTACAGGTATATGTGCCTGAATCGGTGGTTTTTACTGAATATAGTTCCAGGGAACTTTCTAAAGCTTCTTTGTTGATATAGCAGCTTCCACCAGAAACCAGCTCTTTGTCACCCTTAAACCATCTGATTGTGAAAGGGGTAGACCCTTGGAAGGTGCTCTTCAGGCACACAGTGGAGCCAGGCAGGACATCCCTTGATGCAGGTTTAGTTACAAAACTGGGTGGTTCTAAAGGAGTGTAAAAAAGAATTTGAAAGAGTTAAGAGGTGCCATTGAAAGGAAGATACCTTAATTTGAACATCATTTACATAAGAATGAAAGGCACAGTCTCCGGCCAACCTTGCACAATCAGGGCTCCGCTGCAGTCTTTGCTTCCCACGGAATTCGTGGCTCGACAGGTGAAATTCCCGGCATCACTCATGTCTACTCTGCTTATTTCCAAAGAGGCTGTGCCTTCCACAAAGGCTATTCTGTATCTGTCAGAGGAGGCTACTTCTTTACCATCCTTAAACCAGGACACCCTCATGGGGAGGGAGCCAGCAATTTTGCAGTCCAGCCTGCAGGTGCCACTAACCACACTGTCCACGTTTCGAAGGGGTTTGGTAAAGAATGGAGCAATGTCTCGATCTGTTCATGGTACAAGAAGAGAAGAAAGAACAATGTGGAAAAGGGCGCAGTGATTTTAGTGTTGGTTGTCAGTTGGTTTTCAAAGGAATATGGGAGCACAGGTTTCTACGGATACTAACCTAAGACAGTGAAGGTTGTCTCACAGGAGCTGCTGCCCACTTCATTGGAAATCTCAAACGTGTACTGGCCACTATCGTGCAGTTCAGCTGAATAAAATTTGAGTTGGGCAACATTGTTTTTGAAACTTATCCTATACTTTTTACTGGGGACCAAAGGTCTCCCATCTTTGTACCATTTTGGCTTGAGTTCTGGGGTGCCTGCGACTGTGTACTCCAGTGTGGCTGGGTCTCCTGCGGTCACTTGGATCAGTTCTGCTCTCTCAATGATTTTAGCGGGTTCTACAATGGTAATAAATAGTTAGAATTCTGCAGTGTCAATTAAGGTTTCATTTTTAAAGGAAATATCAATTCAAAATGTTCCTCCACGAACCTTTAACTATTAATTCCCCAACAGACGTTTGGCTTCCGGCTTCATTTTCAGCCAGGCACGTGTATTTGTCACCAAAACTAATCTGCACATCAGGGATTATCAAGACTGCCACACCATTGGCAAAGCTCATTTTGATCTTTCCATCTTCTTTAATGATCTCCTGTCCCTTCATCCACGTGACAGAAATGGGTTCTGACCCTCTCACGGCAGCTTGAAAGGTAACTGTCTGTCCTGCCAGTGCAGTAAAATCATCTACTTTCTTTACAAAGGTTGGTGGCTCTAGTTAAAGAAAGACAGCAAATAAAATTGATCATTCCCAAACACTTTGACACCATGTGCATGCAATTATTTTATCTCGATTACATTTATCTAGTCCATAGTGTTGGTTGATTAGAAAAAGAAATCCAGTTGAAGAGGTATTACAGTTCCATGCAAGAAGAAGATGCAAAGATACACGGCTATCAGCTGACAAAATTGCTTATTGCATAATTCATTTTTGTAGACTCGGGTTCAATTCCTGGGTCCGAAAGATCCCCTGGAGAAGGAAACGGCAACCCACTCCAGTATTCTTGCCTGGAAAATCCCATGGACAGAGGAGCCTCGTGGGCGACAGTCCATGGGGTCGCAAGAGTTGGATACAACTTAGCAACTAAACCACCACCACCATCAGAGACTCAATATTTACACTGGCCTCAAGATAAAGACTGCACTGTCCCCAGGGTCCTAGGTCAAACCGAAGGCAAAATGTATTTTCAAAAATTAGGAGAAGAGGAGAGTGTACCCCTTTTACTTCCTTGAGCTAAGAAAGCTATTTTGACAATTTATTAAAGAGATATGAATTTTTCCAGCACTAACCTTTTAGTAAGTGGGTTGCCACACAGCCACACTTCCCAACTTCATTAGCAACCACACACTCATAGTCACCAACGTCCGCGCTATTAAAAGAAAAGATCTCCAGGGACACAGTGGACTTCTGAGAAAACAACCTGTACTTTTTACTACTTCGAATTTGCTTCTTATCCTTGAACCAGCTAATTTCAAATGGTCCAGTGCCTGCGATTTCACACTGAAGGAGGGCATTTGTTCCTCTCACTATGTCTGCAGGCTCAAGAGTTTTGATGAACGAAGGAGGTTCTACAAAAGCATGAAAGGAGTGTGTAAGTTACGTGTTACAAACAGGTAAAAAGAAAACCTTGTCTCAAAAACCAATGGACTATGACCAGGTCAACGAACCTTTGACAACGATTTCAGTGCTGCTACTGTCAGTGCCGACGTCATTCACCGCTTCACACGAGTACGTCCCGCTGTCTTCAACTTTTACATCCGTAATGTCAAGCACGGCCTCAGAATTGACAAAGGCCATTCTGATTGTGTTACTCTCAGTAAGTTCTTTGTTATTTTTAAACCAAGTAACCTGGATCACAGGTGAGCCTTTCAGCCTGCAGTGGAGGCGTGCTGACTCACCTGGGAGCATTAAGTAAGAAGGATCCACCTTCTTCACAAAGGACGGTGGCTCTATATGAAGTTGACAAAAAAGAAAAGGAAAAGACATCTGAAGCATAAAGCACACACAAAGTAGACATCACACAATAAAAAGACACACACAACACACACACACACATACAATATCTTCATGAAATTCCTGAACAGGTTGTGGTGTACTTAATAGCTTTCCACATTTCTATGATTCCAAAATGTTTTCCCAGACTCTTGATTTATTTGGCAAAACGAATACAATTTTGTAAAGTTTAAAAATAAAATAAAATTAAAAAAAAATAAATAAACAAAACCAAAACTAAACAAATTCTACTTAGACAAAGAGCAATTTTATGAAAGAAGATATTTAAGGATTGCCTTAACTCAAAAGTTCTTAGAAGTAGTTTTAAGCAAGCTATGTTAATGGCAGACAGCTTGAAACGAACAAGAGTAAGTGAATTCTGGAAAAGACTAAAAAAAATAAACAATTTCACAATTTCCCCAAACCAAAACAATTGCTGAGATGAAATCATTTTCATCACAAAATGCGCCAACTGCAGTGTGTCAATAATTTGTCTACTGAGGCATCCCTGCAGAGAAGGGAGTGAAACATTGTTCACACACTTCTTACCTCTGACAGTTACTGTCGCTGAAGTGGAGCTGCTTCCAGCCTCATTGGAAGCTGTGCAAACATAGGTTCCTGAATCTTTGAGTTTGGCCAGAGGGATCTCAAGTGATGCTATTTTATCTTCAAAATAGATCTTATAATCTTTCCCAGGGGGGAGCTTCTGCCCATTTTTGCTCCACGTAATTGTGACTTTTCTGTCTTCATCTACTTGGCCCTCAAGACGGATCTTCTTATTGATAGCTGATTGTACAGGCTCCAGTTCTTTAATGAAATGTGGTTTGTCAATTATGTCCAACTCAGCTTGGCAGGTGTCGGCTCCAAACTTGTTAGAAGCCTTACAGGAGTAAACTCCTTTATCATGAACTGTAAGATTTGAGAGCTCTAAAATGTGTTTGTTGTCTACATCTGAAATCTTGCAGGTAGGGGAAGGTGAGAGGGCCATGCCATCTTTCTGCCAAATGGTTTCAATCACGGGAGTGCCTGTCACTGTGCAGAGAAACTTGGCTGCCTTACCCACAAAAGTCGTTATGGACTTAGGTCTGGAGAAGAAGGTTGGTGGATACGCCTCTGTAAGAGAAATGTTTTCAGTGTTATAGTTTGTCCCCACAAAGCTCCTGCTGTAATTACATATTCCAAGAAAGAGAAGAGATGAGTTATAGCTTTAGATAGACATGAGACATTATTTAAAGTAGGGTAATGTATTAAGAAGATGAAAAGATGCATCAAAGGAAAGAGACGAGAATTTTTTTTATAGCAGAGCAAGACAGCACTTTAAATAAAAGAAGATTTGTTCTTCTTTTATTTCACAACATTAACTTACAATTGCTAAAGATCTGTCCATTTTATTAGCTGATTAATTGAACTATCTGATAAGCAATTCAACTGGTACTTTAATTCTGCAAATCAGAAGACTGTATAAGGAATATAAAGAAAATGTTCTTGACTTTTCTGAAGAGCAGGGATATTAAGTGAGTAATAGAAAAGGTGTGAATAGTTTTTTAAAGTCTAACCCTCATGTTTCAACTATAAATGCATCTGCTAAACCATTTCAAACTTGTAAAAATATATATAGCAGTAATTTTCTATGTCCATTCTGCATTTGGAAGAAAGCCTTTAGGAACCTCTCTTTTTGGTTAAAAAAAAAAAATCCTCCTCTTTCTTCTTTCCTCTGTGACTTGAAGCTCAAGTGTTAGTTCCATTACTGAACAGGCCTATTTTGGATAAAGAAATTTCCCAAAGTGTCATTAAGAATAATGCCATGTACTTGGTGGCATAGATATTCTTTGATCACAAAGCAAAAACCACTGAATGGGCCACTGTGGGCCCGGGGTGTGGAGTTTCCGATGGAAGAGTTGTGGAGGAGAGGAAGCTATAGGTAACCTCGTCTTTTTCAAGTCAATGACAGGTGCTGCATTTGTCTTTCCCCTCCATGCTCTCGTTGGAAAAGAAGATCAAGGTAATATGGTAATCAACTAAACTTCAAAAAGAAAAACAAGAGCAAAGACAGGCCCACTTGTGCATGGCTTCTGTCAACAGCACAAGTCATTGCTACCCCTGATCCCAAACCATAATTCATAAGCTCACAGTCACATTTTCCCTTGGTAGAAAGAAGGCAAGAGAGACAGAGAGGGAAGGAAGGGAGAGAAAGGAAAGAGCTACTGATCTCTTTTGCTAATAAGGGAATTCAAACACTTGAGTGTTACCTACTTGACAGTCATCCTGTATGTTATTAGGAAACTAAGAACAGAATATTTGTGTAGTTATTCTTATTTTTAAATTAGTAATAAAGCCTAGGGTGAGAATCCTAGCTTGGAGTCCTGTAATACCTCCCTATCTCTTATTAGGATTTGTTTAATTTTAGTCTTATGCTCTGTCCTTATTTTTTCTGTTCTGATTTTCCCTGTTCTTAATTGGTTAATTGATTCCAAGTTATGAAATATATTGGGACATCATTTATTTTTTTAGCAGCACCAAAGTGTCCTGAAAATTGTTTATACTAAGGGGCAAGCCAGACTATTTAAAGAAAAGAAAGAGAACAAAACAAAAACCCAAACCAAACTATCAGGAGTCACTGCTTGTAGGATTCCTTGACATCCTCTTGAAATAAAAAGTTATTTTTTTCTTTAGCTGTTGTCAGAAATAGGACCCTAAACAAGAGAAACAATGAGAAACAAAATTTCTCATCTCTCATAGGCTCTGCAGGAGCCACTGTGTTACCACGTTGCTGCTGGTCTCTCCAGTTGGTAGAACACACACTCCCTGCACCTGTGTGGAAGTCAAACAGGCGACCGTATGAAACGGAACGACCTCCGTGTCAGCGTACGGCACTTACCTGTCACAGTTAGTGTGGCTGTGCAGCTGACACTGCCGTACTCGTTGGACGCTTTGCAGGTGTACTCGCCACAGTCAACAACCTGGGTTCTCAGGATTTCCAGGGTGGTGACGTAATTTGCAGACCGAATAGAACACTTGTCACTTTCATAGATTTCTCGTCCAGCTTTGAACCACTGGAAGCGGACATTGGGGGCGCTGTGGATCTCACAGGTAAATTTGGCGAGGTGGCCCAGGGCTACTTCCAGGGGCTCAATTCTCCTCCTGATCACTGGAGCAGCTGCAAAGGGAAGCAGAGGCTGTTAGCACGCCTCCTTACTAGGCACCTCACATTTTTCTTTTCCTTCTAACTTTTGTGGCTGTTAATGGAGTAAAACAGTTGAAATTGGTGAGATGGATTGCAGCAGTTTAAGACAAGTGACTGGAAAATGAGAAAGATCATTGAAGGCAAAAGAAGACAATGAGCAGCTTTCAACATATTCAATTGTTATTTTCCAGTGAATTGTGAAAAATGTGATGCTTTGGCTTACATGCATAACGTGATATTTTTTTTTAATATACCATGCTGACTAGGAAAACTCAGAATAACGTGAAAGAAACATGATCTACTAAATAAAGTGATGTAGTGAAACGATAGCAAAAAAAAAAAAAAAGACGTCGAAATGAAAAACACAGACAATTAATCGTGGTTATTTTGAATTTATGAATGAGACTGACGATTTCAGGGTAACTAGGTGTTCACTGACAGCTTTTGATTACATATCATTAAAGTATTTTCATATAGAAATAGACTGAAAACATTTATCAGTTTTATGAAATATATGAAAATACATTTATTTTTTTTAATAAATAGCAGTATAACGTACCACCCAGTAAGGCAGTAAGGAAAAAGGAGAAGAGTTAATAACCATGATTATGTCTGTGATTTCATTTTTACTCTAAATAAATTCTGGCAATGGCAGGTAAGTTAAAACTCAGTGATGAAACCTAAATCACTACAACCCAGTGAATGTTAGAGCTTGATCCACTGAATCCTTAAAAATCCAACCTCTTTTGACTACAGTGAGTTTTGCTGAAGTTGTTGCTTTTCCATTGTCATTCAAGGCCTCGCACGTGTATTCCCCTTGATGCTCTTCTCTATTTACTTTGTCGATGACTAGCGTGTATGTATTTTGATCCTGTAAACACTTGAACTTTTCATCTGAAGGGACTGGTTTACTCTCAAAATACCAATTCACCTCTTTGGCGTTTGTTATGCATGACATGAGGCTTACGATGTCACCTTCCTCGGCAATTGTGTCCACCAAGGGTGTCTGTACATCAGGACCATCCTCTCCGAACTTCCTGTCTTCCTCATCCTCAGCTTCCTGTATCTCTACTGTACCAACCTCCTCAGTACCACCTTCAGGGACTTTATTTTCTTCCTCTGATGGTTTTGGTATCTCATCCTGTTTTTCATCAGAAACAGCAGCATAAGCAATTGTGGTACCCACAGCTTTGACCTGACTCTCCACCTTAAAATAACTGATCTCTTCCTTCGAGACAAGGTACTTAGATTCAACTTCTGGTTCAGTGATTGCTTCAAGCTTCTGTGAACTGGAAAAAGAAACATCTTCCTGCAAGACTACTGTGGCTCCTTTCTCAATTCCAGGCTCCTCGGCTGTTAAAATGTTCATTTCCTCACATATAGAGCACAACGCCTCCTTCAGTTCAGTTTTCAAGTCAGCCATTTGAGGATCAATGCCTTTAATAGTGATGGTTACTTCTTCTGTCAGAGATTTCACTGAGGTAATCAGATAGGTGCACATAATGCAGTTTGGCTCTTGGGTAAAGTCTATGGCCTTGACCTCCACCTGTTCAATGTTTCTTAACCATTCAGAGAAAAGACTCAGTTGCTCACTGGCCACTGCTGCTTGCAAAGCACTGCGGATCTGAGTTTTCAGGTTTAATCGCTGCTCCTCTGGAATACCAGGAAGCAAACTTTCCTTAGAAAGAAAATCACTTCCCTGCACCTCCTGCACACCATTTACTGCCATAGGCTCCTTTTTATACTCAGTGGTTTGGTCCAGGGGCAATGCCAAGGTGTCAGAATGCTCTTCCTTGAGCAGTACCTGCTTTTCTTCACATGCTAATGGAAACCTTAAGGACTGGCCTTCCTCAATCCTGTCTGCAAAATCTTGCCCTGCACTATCCAGTTGATCCACACTTTCCATCAAAATTTCACTTTCTGTGCACGTGTGTTCTGAAGGGACCCTGGAGACTGTGACGTCAGGACCCTGGAAACTTTGTGCGTGTCCCTCAGCTAAGTTCTGATTCAGGAAGAGAGCATTTTGTGACTCTTGCTTTTGAGAAGTCTCTCTTTGCCCTCTGTCCACTGCAGACACTGTCTTGTCTTTTGATAACAGTACTTCCTCAGCCACAGAGGTTGGATATGAATGGGCTGGTGTTTCTTTTATTGATGGCTGTGGATAACTCTCTTCAGGTTCAGCTGATAACGTTTGCAGAGACTCAACTGTTGACAAACTAATTTCCACTATGGACATGGCACTTGGGAAGATTTTTTCCGTATCTGATAGAACTACCTGTGACTCAGGCTCTTGACACAACAGAGTATCTTCTCTGGGGAGGGTGTCCTGGGACTGGGCAATCTGCAGCTGTAAATTGGGAGGTAGTTCCTTGATAGGCTGGACATGAATAGTACCACTGATGGAAAGAAGTTCTCTGGTGCTTTCAGGAGTGGGCATATCGTGTTCCAGTATGACTGTGGATTGCAGTTGCTCAGCTTTTAAAGTAACTTGACTACTTAGTTCATTGGTTTTAACCACATGCTCATAAGAAAACTGTTGTTTTTCTTCTGCAATTAAAGAAGCTTTCAAAATGGCATCTTTTACAAAAGTTACAACTTCCTGCTCTGAGTCAAACGTCTCAACTGCAGGGTCCTTTAACGATGTGTGTGGAAAACCTTCCGGAGCCTCTGGTGTGGGCGCTGCTTTGCAGGTGGCATCAGTCATGTCTGTGTCTTCCAGAAGCACAAAGAGCTCTGCTGCACAGGTGGACTCACCCCACACATTCTCTGCTTTACAGACATAGAGACCGCCATCTTCTTTCTGAGGATCGTTGACGATGAATGTCCCGGAACCATCAGAATTGTGAATGATAGTGTAATAAACATTGGTACAAAGTTGCTTGTTTTCTTTGAACCACAGAACGGTGGGTGCAGGCTCTCCGAGTACCACGTATTCAAAGATGGCAGGGAGTCCCTGCACACAATGCACTGGTTTTAGCTCCTTAAGGAAGTAAGGAGGACAAGGACCTTGGAGCTTTTCCAGAGACTTCTCTGCCGATTCTGGCTCTTCATGGCCCTCGGCTTCAGAATTTATTTTCAGATACGCACTACACATTGCCTGCCCATATTCATTACTGGCAATACATGTATATTCTCCGTCATCCTCCAGTTTGGTGAACAGAATGATTAAGCTGTGATCATTACCGTCAAACACCAATTTGTAGTCAGCTGAAGGGGTTAACATTGCTCCATTAAAGAACCACTGTATCTGGGGTGTGGGAATGCCAGTGACAGTAACAAACAGCTTCGCCACATCCCCTACGCTTATTTCAGCATTTGACACTTCTTTGATGAAAACTGGGGCACTGCCCTCCTTTTTGGAATCAAATTTAGGTGAATAAACTGAAGGTTCAGACAAAGGTTCAAGTGTTTCATTTCTATTAAATAACTGAAGGTCACAGCTAGAGGTTTGACGTCCTTCTTCTTTGGCAGACAGAAGAGAAATAGAAAACTCTGTATGGGAAAAAATGATTATTTTACTATCAATTTTACTTAAATAAATGAAGAAGTCAAAGAATTACACACCAATTGACAGTCTTCTTCTGCTTTATTCCTGAAATTGTTAATTATCATGAGATTAATTTATCAAAAAGCACATTTCTAAAATTTTAACCTTAGCTTATTATATCATATGATTATAAATACTGTACTGATGCAACTTTCAATCCATTTCATTTGTGTTAGAGTTTATAAATTTTAAAGATGTTCTTATGAGTTTTCCTTTGTGATAGTCTCAATTCTAAAGTTTGCAAAACTGCTGGCTAAATATTTATAATAAAAGAATTCTGGATCCAAATATTTTTCTTTAACTAAAAATTCCAATAAATATTAAGTAACTAATATCATTTAATATTACTTAAATATTAAATAAAAAAGAATTGAGGACTATGTAAATACATGACTAAAAAGATCCATAATTATTTCTTACATTTAGAATTTTCTTGAGTTTAAGAATGATCATTGTCAAATTGAAGACTGTTTATTTCCAAAATAAAACATCTATGTTTTAGTTACTGCTTATAAACTGAAGCCATTATTAAAAATAAGTGGCTACAGAAAATGGTTGGTCTGAATTTGTAAGAGAACCACTGTTTTCAGTTACTAGAAATGCAGGGCTTCTTTTGCCTGTGAATTTGCCACAGCACTTCAGCAAAGCTTTTATAATGAGGCTTATGCTAAGAAAATGGGAGAATCAGAAATGAGAGAAAACTCCAGCATTAAAAATTTGATTATATTTTATTGCACAAGAAATCCCTATACAGTCTTATTGAACAGAAAAACAAGCAATGAATAACAGATATTCTTTCAAGTTTCACAAGCAGAATGAAAGAAATATCATTTGCTAACAAGAGATTAGCTTTTCATTAAATTTGTTAGGTATGTACAACAGCTCTGTTAATAACAGTTTTATTACTTTACCTAAAAGTAGTTTGACTATTGTATTAGTTCACTCCACTTGCATTACAGGGAACAGTCTTATGTCTTAATACAAATGTATAAGCAGTAAAGAGCAAGACTTCAGTGTCTGTTGGCTATAAATATATTGATAAAACTTATCTATAAATACTCAATTATTTATCATTTCAATCAGTAAGTTGTAAAAACATTGATTAATTTCACATTCTAATGACCACTTAACTTCACATTTAATCTATAATGTTATCACTCATGTCAGCTTTCCCTTCCTTTATACTCCCAAAATATCTGTAAATGGAGTGAATGTCAATATAGTGAAAATCCCCTACTCACTAACATGTTGAATTATTTTCAGTGTTTTCCCTTTCTTCTAAACATGGTATAGTAACCATAAAAAGATACTAAGTGAAATTCAAGAGTGCTGCAACATGAAAGGTGTAGTTAAAAATACATGCAGTAGTAACAGCTAATAATTATGTCTAGATTCTACTATGTGTAGTACAATGAATTTTATATCTAGCATAAGAGAAATTAATATCTCAGGCTTTTAAGTTATATGCCATTGAGCTGGAAAATAAATTCCATTTAATTATCTGTAACAATAAGTAAGCCAAGTGTGGGCAAGGCTTAGTTTTACTCAGTCATTGCTATTTTGAATATCCTCAAGTTCAATGCTCCTGAGACTAAGAGAATTCTAATGAGCAAAATCAAATAAAACCCACCTTTTTATAAGCATAAAAGCATAGTTTTAAGCTCTTTCTGCCAATCCAAAAGGCAATAAAACTTTTATTATTTTTTTTTAAGAACAAGTTTGAATTATTGTGATGCTGTATAACATGAGGGTAAAGTGTGCTTGTTTGTCATAACCTGAATTTGTAATTTATTTAAACATCCATTGTGTGATTAAGAGTAGAATAAATCCCCAAGTCTCTAAACTGTAGAATTACTTTTATTTCAGGGATTTATGATGTGATATATTAACACCATCTCTATAATTATGACCACAGATATTGTGTGCTTATTGGTTGAAACAGAAATGATATTTCCACAACAGTGTATCTATATTGATAAGTTATGGGCGACTCTAAGCAAGCAAAGCCAATGCTCTTCTGCGGGGCAGTGAGGAGGGTGGGGTTACAAGCCTGACTGCTCTGTCTAGATCCTACATATACTCCCGGGTTTCTTCTTTAATTTGAAAGGCTTTTAGGGAATTCCCACTGTGGGAATAAAACATGTGACAAATGAAAGAAACATAATAAACATAACTGGATATATGGATTCTTTTGAAAATTTAAATGACTAATGTTTTACAATTCAATTAAAATTAGTATACTTAATATGATCATGGTATATAAACATTGCTCAACTCAGGGTGGAAAACAGCCATAAGCTAATAGTGAGGAATTTATAGAGCTGGAAGAAGAAAAGTTTCACAATCTAATTACTACATTCTATTATTCCTCTTGTCAACTGTGGAAAAGCTAAAATGCATTCTGAATTATATTAAGAGAAGTTACTACTGACTGGAATGACATACAATCAGAGTTGAATGATTGCCTCTGAGGTCTTTTGGGCTAACCCTTTGTTTTTATACAGGAAAACTAAATTTCTTTGTATTTATTATATCTTATACGAGAGAAAATTTAGTTCACAGTGGCACCTAGGTACATTAAGGATTTTGTGAATTTACTATAATTATAATTTTGAAAAACCAAGAGTCACTTCAGCAACATATATGTTGATATATCTTAAATTTGAATGCTTATTAATTTCTAGTTAGTTTTAAAAATAGAATTCAGGAAAATGACAGGAAAGCTAATTATCTTACTATTTGTATATAATCTGAAATACAAATTACCATACTGCCTCAATATTAAAAGTATCCCACCTTCTTTTTCTAATTTTAAAGATTCTGAAACTGTACTACAGCTTAAAATTTATATGTAAATGAGATACAGTAGTCCTTTCCTCATCCCAGGCCAGTATCAAATTAATGTTGCATTTTTATACTTAATGTTATCTCAAAAATTGAGAAAATGAAGCAGTTTCAAAAGTGGAAAGGTATTTGCATATTCTGCAAATGTCTAGGTGAACTCTAATCACCAAGAGAGCACCACTGGTTCCTTCAACACTAGCAAGAGTTAAAATGCTTAAGAGGAGGGATATTAATAAGGAAAATATTTTTTAAAGAGCTAAAAGTAAATATTAAGACTACAAGGTAAAACAAATTATAGAATTAGTTACCAACTGGGGCAAAGCTGGTTTCTGTTGTTGTTTGGTTTATTCAAAGTCTGAGTAAATAAGCATGAATTTGGATGAAAAGGGGGTGTTATTTCAAAAATGACTTCTACTCCGAGCAGAGAGATTTTACCTTACCAATTTGTCTGTGTGGTCATCTGACATGGTCTTCCATTTCACAGTTTACATAGACAGTTTATCTGCTAAAAGAGAATGCATGCTGCTGACATATCTTATGGAGCAGGAAGGGAAGTAAAGCAGTGCCAACAAGTAGGTAGCCAAGGAGATGTTTAATAGTGCTTGATGCTTCACAGCAGAATTGACACAGGTGATGATCCCACAGTTTAGATAACAGAATATTTACATGTGTTACAAACAAGAGATTTCCACATACAGAAAGTGTTTTCCCAGGGTTTTTTTTCAAAGCAGTGTGTTCAAATAGAGCAGATATATTTGGAAACTTATCAGATCTACGTGATTTGGAAAAAGTGAAAGCACTCATCAGTTCTCATCATCACGGAGGCACTAGACACCGCATGGAGAACTTTAAATGAGGGTGAGCACAGCGCGGGCCTCAGCCATGCCTGATCCGTTCGTAGCTACACACCTGTACTCACCTTCGTCCTCTTTCGCTAAGCTTGTTATGAACAGGTTGTGGAATCCTATGCCACTCTCCTCGGCACTGAACCTTGCTCCTTGCACTAACTTCCCATCTTTGTACCAGTAAACCATGGGCCTTGGAGAGCCACGGACTAAACACTGGAAATAAGCTGCTGTACCTAACGGTGCAGAACAGTCAGAAATACCTTTGATAAACCTGGGAGGCCCTTCTACCACCTGAAATTCAAAAAAGCTGTCTGCATATTTGCTCTTTAAGACTAACTCTTCCCTCACACTGCTTAACATCACTTTGCTTCTCTGTGACATCAGAGCTGACATTTCGGAGTCTCCCATGGTGAGGAATCCCCTACAGATCGCCTCCCCTACACTGTTCACAGCTCTGCACCTGTATGTCGCGCTGTCAGAAAGACAAACGTTGCGAATCTTCAGGGTGTGACTTCCCTTCTCCTCACTAATCACATATTTAAGGTCATCTGGCTCAATACACGTATATTCTTTATACCATTTTACTTCGGGAGTTGGGACACCTATGACTGAACATTTGAACACAGCGTCTGCGTTTTCTGGAATCCTAAAATCACAAATAGGCGTTACAAAGCGAGGAGGCATTTCGAAGACTTCTAAGTCGATTTTTAAATCTTTGTCCTCTGCCTCCCTTGAAGCCATACTTGGATCTGCTAAATTCAATGGGAGAACATCTAGGCTCACAACCATGCTTTTATGGTCAGGAGTAAATTCAGGAACTGTGACTATTTTCACTTGCTTCTCAAATTCCTTAACATCTTTTTCACTTAATTCAACTTCCAGGACAATTTCCTGAGGAGAAGGGGTCCTTGACGCAGCGTTTTCCAGATCAAACTCCATGACATGCTGGTGTGTTACTGGAGGCGGCAGTGCCACTGCTCTCTCTTGTTGGGGCACAATGTCCACGTGTGCAAAGCTCTTTGCTTCCCCTATGATGTTCACAGCATGGCACATGTACTCTCCCCCGTCTCCGTTTTGAATGCCAGCAATTTCCAAAGAGCACACGTTACCCACCCTTTCTATTTTGATTCTTTCATCTGGCTCCAGCAAAGATTTATTTCGATACCATTTCACACCGGGAACTGGAAGGCCCTCAACTTCAACAATGAAGCCCAAGGTTGCGTTTTCATAGACCTTCCTTTTGGTCAGCGGTTCAATAAAAGATGGAGGCATCTCATTGTCTTTGGGTTCAACGGCTTCACTGGGTGTGCCAAAGGAATCAGAACGCCATAATTCATAGGCTGAGCTTCTGTCTTCTGTAGGTGTGTGGAATTGTTCACTTGACAGACTGTCCTCGCTTCCTAGCTCGGATGGGTGCCTTTTAAAGTTTTCAGTGGGGTTTGGTCCTCCAGTAGGAATAGAGTATTGTTCAGCTGTTTTCCCACCTAAAGGGGTGGAGTATCTCTCTAGGGTCTCTCCTGGGGGTGTGGAGTATCTCTCGAGGGTCTCTCCTGGGGGTGTGGAGTATCTCTCGAGGGTCTCTCCTGGGGGTGTGGAGTATCTCTCGAGGGTCTCTCCTGGGGGTGTGGAGTACCTCTCTAAGGCCTCCCCAGGAGGTGTGGAATATCTCTCTAGTGTCTCTCCTGGGGGTGTGGAATATCTTTCTGCTACCTCGCCTTCAGAAGGTGTTGAGTACCTGTCAGTAGCTTCCTCTAGAGCTGTGGTTCTTTCAGTAGTCTTAGCCCCTAAATCTCTTGAGGATTTTTTAGTTGTATCTAAAGGAGGAAAATACAAATCAGGAGACTTTGGAGTTTCAAAATGTTCAACAGAGGATGGTGGGGTATAAAACTGATCTAGCTCAGAGATTTCTTCACTGCTGACACTTCCCACATCAATGGAAATATCAGATTCGGGAGAAAATGGGCGTCCCAGGGACTCCTGTTGTTGGCTGTAATACTCATACACAGTGCTGAAAGTTACTTCTTCCACCTCCATTGATGTGACTGAGTCAGTCTGAACATGTTCTGCCTTGTGCCTGGTGTCTTTAGTCTCAGGAACTTCATGTTTTCCAGCAGCAAGTAAGTACTGTGTCAGGGAAGTCTCGGATTCCGTCACCTCCGTGGTATGCGCCTCATCCAACTTAGGAGGGTTTTCAGAAAAACAAGTTTCTACCTTTTCTCTTTCCGTGGTGGGGAAAGAAGTTTCATCCTGTACTTGAATTTCTTCACCACATTTTTCTTTTTCAGGGGCATCCGTTTTTCCCCTCACTTGTCCGTTTGGATGCTGCTGTTCCTCAGTCACCAGGAAGGGAAAGCGCTGACTTAAGGGCACTCTCCTGTGTGGTGCGTCTGCTTCCTGAACATCACCTGTGTGGTCTCCCAGAATTCCACTGGTATAGGCCTCTGTGCCTCCCACTTCCTGAACATCACCTGTGTGGCCTCCCAGAATTCCACTGGTATAGGCCTCTGTGCCTCCATCTTGCTTTTGAAATGATGTCAACTCTGGTTCCAAGGTATGTTCTTCCTCCGTTTCACAAATCTTTAAAAGCTTTTCCTCACTTGCAGCTTTTTTCAAATGTGAGATGAAACTCCCATCTCCATTTTTCTCAGATGTATCAGTTTCTCCTGCATCAGCAGATGAGCTCTGAAGTAGGGTACATGATTCACTATAGATCTCTTCAGAAAAAGTTTTAAGAGAAATATCAGTATTTAAAATTTCTAAATTTTGTTCCTGCGTATGTTTTTCCAAATAAAAGGCATTTTCATCACTGCCGCTTTTCTCCCTCAGAGTCCTATCTGAAACCTCCTTACTGGAAGAAATCTCTGGATTTGCAAGTATGTTACTTTGCAAGCTTTGAGAGGTATCCTGTGTATCAGATTGTATGGTTTCAGGGCTCGGAACTTCCTCTTTATATGGTGTTGCCTGCTCTTGACTAGGTTTTTGCTCTTGAAACTCCTTAGCTGGGTCTCCTAAATGAGAATATATTTGTTTCAGATCAAATACAAGGTTCTCAGCATCAGCTGCTTCAGAAGCACGATGTTGGGTTTGAAAATAAGTTTCTTCTGGTTGATCACCATGTAATCTTACTTCTTGAAATTTTACATCTGCAGTTTCTATTTGAGCATGAAATTGCTTGAGGTCAAATGTAACAGGTGCTTCATATTCAGCCCTTTCAGAAGCTGCAGATTGATCTGTAAGAGCTATTTCCTTCTGTTGTCCCCTTTCTTGTAATTCAGACTCCTTATGAGTTTGAGAAGAAAGTAGCTTTAAATTCATTACAATGTTAGACGAATCCTGTTCAGTGTTTGGAGACATTTCCTCTGCCTCGTACACATTTGTGTGTAGGTTACTTGGTCTTGATTTTCTTTGTCTTAATGGAAAGTCTTTGTCATCAAGCTTCTTTTGAGGAGGATTCACAAATGATTTCTTGGTAGATCTTTTTTCTAGAACACCTTTTTCTACCTGTTGTAACTTTTCAAATGCGATGACTCTATGCCTCACCTTTTTCCCTGGGTAGTATCTCTCTTCACCAAAGGGTTCTTCACATACAACGATGGATGATTCTTTTGTATCGTAACTATCAGAAGGTCTCTCAGAGCGGATATTTGGTAAATAGTCAGTCTGGGCATATTCTTGCACGTTTTCCCTCTCTGGTCCACTGAATTTTCCAAAATCATTTCTTACTTCTTTTCTATTTTTAACTTCACTGAAATCATCACCAAATGGATAAACAGTCCCCTCTGCTTGCTGTGGCTTTGATTTTTCATTTACGCGTTCCTCTTCCCCTTCATCTTGCCATTGTATGAGTTCAGCTCGGAGAGGCTTGTTGATTCTTAAGGATCTAGAAGTGCACTGCATAAATCTGGGCAGTTTTTCTCTAGAAGATGTACAACGAACGTGGACTTTCTGCTCTATATGTTCAACTGTCTCAGGGCTTTGAAAATACTCTCTTACAGAATATTCTTTTATTTTGGATTGGGGAGTAAAAGAACCAGTTGGATAATCATAAAAATGTGCCCTCACAGATTCTCCCTGAATGTGTTGATCTTTGGAATATCTGGCATAATTTCCACCCATATTTTCTAATTGACTATATTCCCTGTCAGTGACAGGTTCCACTGTTAGGTCTGAAACACTCTCAACCGTGCCTGAATTGTTTTCAGCAACGCATCTATATTTCCCAGAATCTCGAGAATTGACATCATTAATATATAGCCTGTGGCAACAATTAATTTCTTCAAACTGGAACTTCTGGTTCTGCCTTAACAGGACTCCATTGTGGAACCACGTCACCGCTGGTTTAGGCTCACCAGACACTAAACATTCAAGGACTATGGAATCCCCTTCTCTACACCTGGCATGTTGTGGCATTTCCTGTATCACTTCCGGTGGTTCGTTAGTAATGTCAGAAGAGAATATGAACTTGTGTTTCGGTGAGCGAGTCGCCTCATCCTGAGGCGTTGCCTTAGGTTCCGACTCCTCCAGCTGAAACAAGTCTCTTGACTCTCTATCCTGTTCTGGGGTAGGAGTAGCTGCCGTTATCTGAATTTCTACAGGAAAGGAAAGCAAATCTGTGTCTGCAGAGGGAGGAACTGGTGGGTTACTTTTTAACATATGGAGGTTTGTTTGGCCCTCTCGTCTTAGAGAAGGAGGGATGCCTTTTGCTTGGTCAAACACCAACATCAGTTCCTCTTCCTCATCACTATAGTCTTGCAACACTGGGACCCTATATGCTTCCACATCATGCCTTTGTTTTGACTTCACTTTAAGTACACTCGTTGTTTTTACCGTTCCGTATTGGTTAAATAGCACGCAGGTAATGAAACCTTCATTTTGAGGAAGAACAGAAGAAAAGGTTAATACTGAATAGTTCTCGAAGGTCTGAGTGATAAAGCCTTGATTATGTGGGATTGGTGTATCATTGTTATACCATGTTACTATAGGCTGAGGGTGTCCTTGAAAATGACACACAAATTCACAACGGTCACCTTCATAAACTTCTTGAGATGCTATTTCTTGAAGAAATGAAGGTGGGCAACGTTGCAGACGTTTCTGGAAAGGATTTTCTAAATATCTTGTGGCTTTTTCTTCCTGTTCAGTTTCAAATTCATCACCTTTAACAGAGGTGGAGTGTTGTAACTCTCTCACATCATCTTTTCTTATTTCAGTATCTAATGCTTCACTTTCTTGGATATTTACAATTGAGCCAAAAGATTCACCGGTGTATGGTGTAGTAACTTGAGACACCTTTTCAGGGGCCTCAAATATTTCCTCATTCTTACTTACATTCATGGTATCTTCAGATGACTCTACAATTTTGGTTTGGGTCATAATGGCTTCAAGTTGTTCTCCTGCTTGGGTAGTCTCATTTGCTACACTCTTACTGTATAAATGGTCTCCTGAAAAACTTTCTCTCAGAAATGCCTCTTGGCTCATTCTCATTTCAGTCTGGAGAATTTCCTCATTGACAGCAGTTTGAAAGGTTGTGGGAGCTTCTCCAGATTCCACATTTTGATCCATTAAATTAGGAAGGACCTGCGGATCCTGGACAGTGTCCTCAGTTGGATTATCTACCTCTTCCCTATCGTCAGCTAGAGCAGGCATAGAACTGCTTTTTATTTCCTCTCTAGAGAACAGAACATCCTTATCACTATCTTCACTTCTAAGAGTTCTTGAACTTATTTCAGATGACGTGTCTAACAGAGATAATTTCTTTTTCTCCATCAACATTCTTCTAGCCTCCCGTAAACGGTGCAACTTCATCTTGGTCTCCTCGTCCAAGAAACTTTCGCCTACATTAAGCCATCCCCTTATGTCAGATTTACTTTCTAAATATTCTTCCTCATATATTAAATCTGTTTTCCTGCCAGGGCACACTGTCTTAAAGTGTATAGTTCGCATCATTCCCTGTTGTTCCACGTCTTGCTTCTTATTAAAGGGAGAACCAGTAAACCTCAGGTCAACCTTCAACCTCCCTTCTCTCCTTTCAGCTAAAGCTGCCACATTTCCATGCGTCTGTTCTACCCTTTTCAGAAATTCTAAATATTTCTCATCTTGCCCTTTTTGAATTACGAGCAATGATGCAGTTGATTCAGCAGAGCCTTCACTATTAATTGCTAATAATCTGTAACTTCCGGAATCTCGGTCTTGAACACTTTTAACCTCTAAGCTGGAAGAGTGATGATGTAAATCACTCTCTGTTTTTATGACCCGTCGAAGCCCTGTTGTGATAGGTCGATTGTTTCGAAACCAAGTCATTTTGGGAGTTGGACAGGCAATTAATTTACACGTAAAAACAACAGGTTCACCCTCAAAAACATATTTAAATGTAAGTTTTTGGGTAAAAGAAGGCTTGAAATATTCTGGCCAGGAGCTTGTTGATGATATTCTACTCGCGTATCTTTTAGCAGCTGTGGAGCTGTGGTCTCTGTCTTCAGAATCTGAGAAGGCATCACGGGTCTCTCTCTCTGAATGCTCAGATTCTTCCTCAGAGGATGACTCTAAAAGAAGAGTTCAATTAGAAAGCATTTTACTATTTTCCACAGTATTTGAAAAAGTTGAAAATAAATGAAATTGCGAAATAGAAAATGAAATAAGTGCATGCTACAGATTCTCACGAATCCATAAAAAAAAATTCACTCACCATATTTGTTCGAATAAACGCAACACCATGCTCTGTTTAAAAGATTCTGACACGAAAATCGTTCGTTGTCTGGTCTTTTCTTCAAACTGCTGAAATTTCTTCTTGAACAAGCAAAAATGCATTTCAAAATAACATGTTCCTGTGCATATTTGTTTTGAGAGCAGGAAAACTTTGTTCTTTTGATGGCTAAGGGGAAAATCTTACCTGACTTGCAGAGAGTGGAATAAACGCCCTTTCTGATCCTTTTGATTATAGATTAAATTATTATATTTTTGGAGAATTAACTATTTAAGAAATATATATGAGAACTACGACCATAAATAATTAGCTAAAATAAAATAAAATGAGAAGGCGTTTATTCGAACTAATACAGCCATAAAGTCACGATGTTATGCAAAGAAAAGCAGGCAATAAGGATCACGTAAGGCAGCTATCTGCAAGCCAGTGTAAGAGACATATCAATGTTAAAATGATGTATGTGCATGAAGTGTGAACCAGAATGGGGATGTAACATTTTCACACATCCTAAACAAAAAAGCATTTCAATTATGATTCATTCATGACATTGCATTCTGAGAATGACAGCTAGGTTATTATCTATTGTTCAATTTAATTCACTGTGATTTTGAAGACAAACTTCTACTTATGATTTCATGCATTAAGATGAAAACCTTTTCTAATACACGCTATTGAAAATGTCTGCAAACAAGAAGTTGAATATGGCTGATAAATTTTAAATACAAAAGTTTAAATTACCATAAAACAAATGACTGTGAAATGCATGTAACCATCAGCATACTAAACCAGGCATGCGACATAGTAATATATACTCTAAGAGATATATTTGTACATCTATGTCATTTTTCCTCAATAATACTAACAGAAGGAAGCTCAAGGATTTTATTAATCCTTCAGAATTTCTATTTAAATCTCACATTCAATGTAACAATACCTTTCATCTCCATCTCAATCTGCTCATGCAACATTGATTCAGGAGCTAGAATGGAAAAACAGGAGATTTTCATGATTAATTCCATATACTTTCTGCCTCAATTCATGATTCATATAATTACACTTTTCTCTTTATTATAATAATAGAAAACTACATACCCCAAATGCACCCCTCAAAATCCATGCCAAACAAATCAATGAGCTGGTAAGGTACATGATGATGACAGAAAGATTTAAAAACATTTTTATTTTAGGTTCTCTGGTGAAATTTCCACTTTTAGTTCCACAATTCCCCATGCCTTTTACATGCATTGAGAAAAGCAGTCCATAAACGATAGGAATATTTCTTTTAATTGTCTTATTGACTGAATACTTGCTAAGAGACAAAAATCACATTTAGAAGAAACATGCATTTTCTAATTTGCCACTTTTAACTCAGCTTTCCCTAAAGAATTAAGTGTTTCCTGCTAGTAAAAACTCTTTTGATTTGAAACCACCTTTAAAACGGGATGCAA
The DNA here is from genome assembly GCF_019923935.1 of Bubalus bubalis. Classification (NCBI taxonomy): domain Eukaryota; kingdom Metazoa; phylum Chordata; class Mammalia; order Artiodactyla; family Bovidae; genus Bubalus; species Bubalus bubalis. The sequence goes on along the minus strand of NC_059158.1, from coordinate 70,263,622 downwards.
AGTCCGATTATATGTTAAAGAGCAAAACAGAGAGTCGTCAGCTCAAAGTTGCTTTTATTATATAAGGAAAAGTCACAGCCTTTAGACACAATCATCTCGGGGTGGCTTCTGGAGGAAGCAGATGTCCAGGTACCGCTCTCATTCTTCTGTCTGCGTGACACAAGTCTGCAGGTCTGCTGCCCTGGCTTCTCAGTTCCTTGTGGACTCGGGCATAAAGTTACCGACAAATGTGATGTTTTCTTTCATGATGCTCTCTTTACTTCATGGGTTGTTTTAATTTGGGACTCTTTGAGTGTTTTAATACTTTTAGTGTCTGAACCAAGGGTAATTTTGTAAATGCTCAGATTTGCGATAATTTTGCTAGGTAAGAATAAAGTTTGGGAAAGGAATAAATTAGCTGTGTTTGTAAAATGTATGCAGAATTTAGAGGAGATGGAATGTCGTTAGGATGAGAGAGAAAGCAGCATGTTAGTCTCAAAACTGATATTTATCTATGCTTACTATGCACATGAGAACTCTACCCAAACAGACTTACGGGGGTTCACATTCCTACCTGACTTTCGTGGCTAACTCAGTAGCCTATATAAAGTCATTAGGGCAAATGGAAGAGGACCAGATAAAGACTGGCTCATATTGGATAATTAGATAACTGTGCCTGATCCTTTATTCTTCATACACTTAAAATGGCTTATCTCTTAATTTTCTTAAATACGGCAGTCTGGACTTGCCAAGGGGGGCGGGGAAATGCTCATGTGCCAAGAACATTTTAATAATATAATCTGCTGGAACTGAGTGAATTGGAAATTCCAAGGCAAAAATGTCCAGTTCAAATCCACTCTGGGAACATAGTGATCAAGCACTGTCCTAGGGCACTATGTTCTTTAGGAAGCAAGTTGAAAGGCCTACATTGCTCTCATCTCCAAAACACAGCCAGCTCCCAATTATTTTACTGTAGGAATGGTCCCAGTTGTCACCTGCATGGCTTGTAGACAACACATCCAGGTAGACAGTTACCTGTCTGACGACTGTGCTAGCTAGCAAGCATGGTGAAACTGAGGGTTGACTTTCAGGATGGTGGCGTTTTCCACCTAATTTTCATCTAATTTGCATAATTAGACCTCAGTTCTTGAACTATTCCTTTCTTAGGCTTTGAAAATTAATCAGAAACAGCTATAGACCCAAACTGTCAGATGAAGAAAGAAAAAATCCTCCTTCTGATGACTGAGGATTGCAGATACTTTAAGTGAGTTAATTCATCTGTTTCAAAATGCAGCACAAAGATGGCCACGCACATAGCACTGTGTTGCCCCCCATTCGGTTCTAACCCCTCAAAAATAGCATGGCTGGATTGGGGAAGAACTAAAGGGCACAGCTCCACAGACTCCTGGAGATGCCCCAATTTCTTCCTCCCACTCTCCTCCATGGGATTCAGTGAAGGGCCTTTGCCTGCAGACACACAGCACAGGATTCGAGTACATGAAGAATACTTTTCTCACTTCATTAATAGTGAAGAAGACAATCCAAGGATGAAAGGAAGACATTATCCTCTGCGCAGATAAATACATTCATGTCCTTCCAGACACAGTGGTGAGTCAAGCACAATAACAACAAAAATAGTATCTTGCTATGAGATAATTCTACAATTCTGCAAGGAGCTGAGATTGTAAAGCAGCAGCATTGGTTGAGAAATGTCTAAAGACTACTCATTTTGGTCCAGACAATGCCAGGCATAGTAATAAATACTCAATAAAAACTCAATGATCTATAACACCTTAAACTACTTTGGTACACTTCCTAGGTGGTATGTTTGGTAAACATTAGAAAAAATGGCACCTATGAAACAAATCTTAACTTCCTGAACTCAGATTTGAAAGTTAAGCTTCCGTGAATCTAGAGTGGAAAGTTACATGTTCGTACGTTAAGCCAATGAGTTGGTTGACTTTCATGAGTCATTTATGAATAGAGTGCTAATATAAGGGTGTTTTAATTAATACATTCATCGATACAATTTGCATGATGGAAAAGCTGCATGAAGTGATGAGGATGAAATGAAGCAAGTCAGAGCTAAAAATCCAATAACCACCTTCTAGTCTTGGCACTGCTGACATTGTCTTCTCTCCATACTCATTGTGTACAATGCAGCTGTACAATCCTTGGTCTACCAGCTGAACATTACATGTGGTAAGAGACTGAATATTTCCATTTTGTGACTGCTTCACTCTCTTATATTCCTCTAGCTTCATAAATCCAGGTTATATCAACAGAAGACTCATCTTCTAAAACACAGAGGAATTGAGTCACGTCACCACACTTTACAGAGAGGTCCTGAAGATGCAGGAGAATCTTTGGCACTTCACCCATTGTTTCTTCAGCACTTTTCTCAGATAACTCAGTGCTTTCTGCGATTTGTGAAAGGGATGCAGCCTGGTGCAACCGTACATCTTCAACGGATGCAGCTGTGTGGGTGGAACTTTGAGATACACTTTCAAAAACCTGCAATTCATATTCATATGATGATCCTTGAAATGACTTCATTTCACTCTGCAATATTCTGCCAGTCCTGCTTTGTGAAAGAGTGGCTGTGCCACTGCCTGGGACTTGGGGGACACTTACATCTCTCCCAAAACTTTGCCTAGCTAGGGCTTGCACTGTATGCTAAGTGACAAGAAAAAGAAAAGAATACTAAGATCTAAGCTTCGTCACTTGGCTAGGTTAATAAAATAAAATGACGTGGAAGATGAAGATGAAAGACATCACTGTCGCTCAGAAGCAGCCTGCCAGATGCAGTGTGCTCCAGGGTGTCAGGATTACACAAAAGAGAATTCATTCCCAGTGATGCAGTGCTGAATGGATGAGGGAGGCTCGCGCGGATGCCGTGAAGTATCTGCTTCCTTCCTTCTGTTGTCATTGCAGCTTCCCAGAGTGCTATAACCACTCTTTTTTCCTGACTCTATTTGGGATATCATTTGTCCTCCCTCCCCCATATACTTTATCAACAATAGGTAGCAAATAGATTATTAATGATCCAATGATGAGATGTCGCTTAGAAAAGTAAAAACGTCAAGCAAATTTGATGCCTGCATGCTAAACAGCTTCAGTTGTGTCCAACTCTGTGTGACCCTGTGAACTGTAGCCCACCAGGCTCCTCTGTCCCTGGGCTTCTCCAGGCAAGAATACTGGAGTGGGTTGCCATGCCATCTTCCAGGGGATCTTCCCCCAAAATAACTAGTGTAATGCCCTGAACACATACTTCAGTGAGATTTCAAGTATACTGGTTAAACCATAGTTGAGAACTTAGGGGGAAGTGTTAGTAAATGATGGACCAGCCACCATATGCACCGAGACACACAGCAGAGCCTCGCATTAGTAACAGGGGGAGAAGCAGGGATGCAGCAGGGCAAAGTCTCTGAAGCAGGCTGGGCTTCCTTTACCTTTTGGAGTCACTGTGAGTGTAGCTGCACAAGTGGCTTCCCCAGCGCTATTGGCTGCTTTGCAACAGTATTGCCCGGCATGCTCAGAGTAAGCATCAACTATAAGCATTAAAGCCAAGCCTGTGGACTCCTCAAAGTAGAAAACTACATCTTTTGTTGGTAGAATTGATTGCTGGTTATGAAACCACTGGATTTCTGGCTTGGGAATGCCAGAAACCCTGGCATGAAATCTGACTGTCTCCCCGCTGTGCACCCTGAGGCTGGATAGAGGCTGGATGAAGATGGGCTTTTGGCCAAGGGGCTCCTTCTTAAATGAAACTGATGAAGAGATATGCCATTGAGAGTTGGATGTAACTTCTTCAAGTGTGCTAAATCCTGAAAAGAAGCATGCCAACCTTTAATGTCGTGCGTACCCTGCATTGAAACCAGAACTCATTAGGGTGCAAATTTCAATGCGGACTAGAATCCAATCCAATCTGGATGCCTAGTCAACATATGCCACTATGGATTCAAAATCACACAAGTTCCCTTCCATTCTCCAGACACGCTGGGGCATAAATAGTCTAAGGAATTTCATACATTGTTCATGAAGGCAGTAGCAGAGTATGCAATTCAGGTTAGATATTCTTGTTTTCTGTTATTTTTTTCCCCCTCCGGGTGTAAGACCAGCTCTTATTTTTGGTAAACCACATTACACTGTTTACTAAAAAAAACCTCTGGCTATCAAAATGAAGTTTTTAAAATTAAGGAAAAAAAGTGAGAGCTGCCCTAACTCTTCATGTATTTGTATATGTTTACTATTACAGAGACTAAGGACTTTGCTGGTGGTCCAGTGGTTAGGAGTCCACCTTCCAGTGCAGGGGACCTGGGTGTAATCCCTGGGCGGGGAACTAAGGTCCCACCTGCTGAGGTTGTCACAGGGCTGAGGTGCCACAGCCAGAAGCCCTCGGGCCTCAACAAAGACCCAGCGAGCCACAACCAAGACCCAAGGCAGCCAAAAACAAATCATTTCAAAAATATTCGAGACTAAATTGCTCAGGAAAAATAGTCTGACTGTATAAAAATACTATCTCATTTTGAATCAAAGCGCCCTCCCTTGCCCAGATACTGAGGAAGTATTTCTGAATGCAATTTAAGAGCCCCAAGTCATAGAAGAATGTTAAACCACCTCACAACTGAGCCTCTCAATCCTCACTCATTCTTTGAATGATGGCAAAACACATCCAGCTGATGTACAGACCTGAACTCATCCACAGTAGCTTCTGGGAAATCAGAATTTTGTCAATACCACGGTGGGATAGGAACACTCTTACACTGGAAAACTTCTTTTTAAAAATGTTCATGCTCACCAGATGAGAAAACAAATCTACCCAATTCTTTAGCATATGTTTCTCCCCATTCTGATACATGCTGCTCAGGAAGCATGAAAGCTGGTAATGAGAGCAATACATTACAAAATACTATGGAGACAAAGCAGGGCGAAATAAAAAATGATACACTCTGTGACTCATAATGAGAGGGGCTAACTGAAAAGCGAGAACATTGCATGTAACAGGGAAACAATTAGTTGCATTAAGAGAAAGGTAGGACCGATGACGATTTACACGAAATCCTTAGTGATTGTTACCCACATTGTAAGATGAGGTCTGTGTTTCAATGTGGCTCTTAAAACTGTTTTGCCATACCTTCCAGTCTCAGAGTGGCTGTGCTTGAGACCTGACCTACAGCATTGCTGGCCACAAAAGTATAAATTCCTTCGTCTTCTGGAAAAGCTTCAGCAATTTCCAATTGGTAAGTGTCTTCAAACTGAGTCATTTTAAAGAACCGAGATGGCTTGATTTTCTTGTCTTTGCTGTACCAAGACACTTTTAGATCTGTAACACAAAAGGAAAAGGATCTTTACATTACCCAAAGTGGGTGTTTTTATTTACCTGCAAACACAAAATGGACTATATAGCTGACTAATGTTATATTTATCTAAATAATATGATACTTTTCTTTTGGGCATGCCACATCTGATCTTACATGATTTCTTGTCATTGTAAAGAAGGAAACATGATTTTAGAGAAATCCAGCTTATAGATGGGTTAGAGTGTTTGAAATTTTACAATTTTAGTTATATTCTTTGTAATTTTTTGCATGTCGTGCGATGGAAGCAAAGATGAGATTTTTACACATTCGGTGACTTTGAGAGAAAGCCTGTCCTGAGAAACAGTGACCTCTCAAGGTGACCGAGACTGTGGTTGCCTACTGAGACAGGAAATGAGGAAAATCTGCTTAGGGAGAAAGAGCCATCAAAATTAGAGCTGAAACGATCAACACTCCATAAGGTCTAAAAGAGATACCACTGAAGGCTGAAGAAAAAAACCTCCACTATTTTGTTACCAATGGGCAAGCATTGGAAGGTCTCAGCACATCAGAAAATAATTTTTAAAACAAAGAAAGATTCATGAAATTTGGGCATCTTAGATAAATGTGGCTTTTTTCAAAGTAGCAGTAATAATAAATAATAATATAACTAGCTATTTCCACACAGGATTTGAACCATCTTAAAATGATAGAAAATAAAAACCCAAACCAAGGATAAAATAATATATGCTGTTATAGTTTAAGGTGTTGTGTACTTTTAAAATTAGTATCCTTTCATTAAAGCAATAACCTTGTAAGTCAAATGTAGATTCAAATTCAGTTACTTGTTTTAAAAGCCAAAATCAAAAGCATCTTCTTTTTGCAATGTGGTCATTATGTTACTTCCTTATCTCAATATGATCCATGGGGATCTTCCAACAGTCCAATCATTTAGCGTTTGCTTGCATTTTTGCCTAACTACTAGTTTATGGTGGTTTCCCCCACTTAATAAACAAGTGCCCCTTTTAAAGAAACAAATCTTTCCACTTCCTTAGGTAGCAAGGTAAGATAGGAAATGGAATCCTGACAATACAATTTATCAGCCATGTGACCTTAGACATGTAAGCTAATCTCTCTGAATAAGTCTTCTGATTTGTAAAATAAGAAGCATAATAATTCATAGGCTATAAAATTGCTGTGTGAATTCCATGACACATAGAGGAAAGGGCTTTATAAACAATAGGCACCGTCGGTCATTAAAGCAAGAATAGCTAACCTCACAAGGGATCAGCAATGCCTTCAACAACTTGCCAAAAAAGCAGGGTCATAGGATATAAAAGTAATATTATCACATAGGATGTAAAAGTCATCCTACAAACACTTGGATTGTTTGTTTAGTCCTCAACAGAAAGGGAAGGGTAGAGAGTATTAGTCTTCACAAGAAAGCTTATTTTCCTGACAACTTCTTCCTTTGGTGAACTGAATGAAGCAGGCGGACAGTCATGGACTGCCTGTAAGAAATGAGCTAAAGGCAAGGTCTGTCCTGGTAGCGGACTCGGTGCTTCCCGCTGGACTTCCACTACCTGCGTCAGCCACTGGCTTCTCCTGGCTCCTGTGAGGCTGCCCCACAACCTCTGCTCCTCACCCCCGCTACACCCTTGTACTTGGTCCCTGGGTCTCATTCATTCTACCTCCTGAACTCTTGCACAATCTACCCACTTCTTTCTTCTGACTCCCGTCATTGGCAACACTTTCCAAGCCTATCTTTATAAAATGAAAGGAGACCAGCCTCTCTGCTGGTTCCTCCCCTCCAGTCTCATCTCCCACAACTGTCCCTTCCTCCTTTCATTTTCAGTGTTGCTTCTAAAAAGCAAATCTGATCATGTTACCGAGGGGTTTAAAAAAATCTCTCAGTGATTCCTCAAAGGAAACAGGAGTCCTAACTAACCATAGACTACCAATACTTTATTGGTATCTGGCCCTTGCCTTCTTCTCTAGCTCTCAGCTTCCTCATTACAAGACCATATTTAAGCCACTTGTTGACGGATAAGTGTTCTGGTAAACCTTTACGACTCTGCAAATGCCGTTTTCTGTCTGAAGCACCACTGTGCTGAATAAGCCTGTTAATTCTTCAGTGTTCCATCCATGCACCTTTCCCCAGCTGTCCCCGGACAGCACTGAGTAGGTGGGCTGTCACAGAGCTCACAACCTTGGAATCTAGCCGTGCATCTCCTCACCTACACACTGAGCTCCAGGGAGCCAGGGACAGGTGTGGCAGCCCCAGAACCTAGCATGATGTCTCAACAGCAGGACACAAATATTGGGGGAATGAAACAAAAGAGATGCTTAAATGAGCGATGGGCATTCCTCACTGCCTAATTTTTTATCATTTCACTTAGCTAGTTGCCACTCTGCGAGCCTCCACACGATACTGACTCATTACAGAATGAACAGCAGCAAAGAGCTAGATTTATTGTTTTAAAATGCTACTCTTTCAAATTTCTCTGCTACCAGTAGGTGGCACCAGAGACCTTCAGTTGACAACATTTTCACTCATAAAAGCACGACCAGATACCTCGGACCATATTCTGTGCTTTGCTAAGTATTGATTTCCCATAACATGAGACTGGGGCTTCTGCCTACTTTTCCCCCCTCCCCAGTTTTAGAAAGTAGAGCTGCATTTACTTTCTTAAGGCAAGCTGTGTAAATATTTTCAGTCCGAGGGGCATGAAACAATGTGATTCAGTAAGCTTTTATTTTAAAAAGGCATTTTATTCAATGAATTTATTTTTTGTTACATAGAAAATACATTTATGACAGGATGCTAAAACCTCTGTATATATCTAAATATTACCACACAGAGAGAGTTAATGATCACATGAATTTATAAAGTCTCTTCAAACATTTAAAGACATTGCCCATATAGAAAAGATATTTTTCTTTTGCTATCCCAATTGAGGTCTGGTAAAGATTAGAATGTATTTTTACAACATCCTAAAGGCAAACTATAAAATGACTTACCTAAAAAAGTACTATATAAACATATCTAAGACTACTACTTTAGATAATCCATATTTACATATAATTAATCAAAATATTTCTCTAAAAATTCAAAAAACTGATAAATTATTTAGTGTGACTTTGGTGAATTTAAAATTATTTTTTCTTTCCTGTGTTAGTAAGATATTATCAACTCAATTCTCATTTCTTAATATTTAGGGTTTCTCAAACACTATGTTCTGAAGTAATAAAGTCTATAGTATTTATCTATGTTGGTCCCCCATTACCAGACTTTTATGTTTCTATAATTCCTTCTGGTGGTTGTAATAAAATTAATATATTGAGTACCAGCCACTTGTCAGCCATGTCATACCTATAAGTGCTTTATATACTTTGTATCCTTTAATAATGCACATAAAATCAAATGGGTCTATTTGGTTTTTGGATCAGCATCTCCAAATCAGAGGAGGAAATCATTAGGTGATAGAAGTATGGTAGAAATACTAACTTGTTTAGGAAAATGGCTTCTGGCAAGGTAGAGACTGGGTCATCAACAAATGGGAGAAGCACTATAAACAAAAGAAACTTACTAGGAGTGCTGGGAGAACTTCCCTTTGTGGTGGCGTATAAAAGCCAAGGAAATGAGAGACGGATTTTCATCTGGGATAAAGTTGGCTTACCCTGTCAGTCTAAAATCATCATTTCGTAAAAATGGCTCTAAACATTCTGTCTTATTCTACTAAGGTCAGCCTCCTGGGGGAACGGGAGGGGCTCATGGTCTTTGGGAAACATGCAGCAATTAAAAAATCATAACAGCTAACAGACTGAGGGACTACTCTTGGATGGGCACTGTGCTATGTGCTAATGTGGGTTATCTGACACAATCATGATGAATGATCTGAAGCAGTGGATATCAGCCATTAAACAAGCATGCTGTTGTCCAATCAACAATTACTGAGCATTGACTATGTCCAGAGCTATTCTAGGACAAGGATCTACCCTTGCTTTCACAGAGCTTTCCTTCGAGTAGCTACTGCTTTTCAGGCACCAGGTTTTCAGAATTAAGAATCCCTGCTCTCATGAAATGCATATTTTATGATGGCAATATTATCCTCACTTTATTCATGAGGGAAAGAGAACCAGAGAAATCATGTCTTTGCCGAAGGTCACACAGTGGAGCTAAGATTCAAATTCAACCTCTCCAATCGTCAGGCCCCCACTTTTGTCCAGTACCAGACACTGTCTTCTAAATGGATGGGCCTTTTCCCACAAGCACTGTCCATAGATTGAACGTCTTAAATATAAATAGACTCTTTTTTAAAAACGTATGTAGATGCTATTATAGTTAATTTAATAATGATTGTAGGTTTTGTTGTATTTTTTCAAGAGATAACAAAAGTCTAATTACAACCATAAAGAAAATATGACATTTTTGCAAGTGTAAAACACTGAAAAACACCGAATTTTTCTTTTAAACACATAGCATGCAATTTGTCATCTTTGCCATTTTCAGGTGTATAGTCCTAAAAATAGTAGTGGAAAACACTGATCTAATTCTTAATTCAGTAATTCAAGTAAATGTTCTGCAAGATGCCCATAAAACTTCAAATTATGAATAACTGTTTGTAAGGGAGGAAGGGATGAGAAAACCTTTTCTTCACTTACATCATTCTTTTTAAATATTAGCAACTCTACCTTTCCTGGTAAACCTACCTGTTCCAGAAACTCTGCATTGAAAGTGGGCTGGCCGTCCCTCAGAAGTGACAGCGTCCTGAAGTGGGCTGACGATGGCAGGAGGATAAACTGGCATTTCCTGATCAGGAGACACAACTTCTGGAACTAAAGAAAGGGACCACAAGACTCGTCAGGACTAAGTCACCCTACAGACCTCCCAGAATGAAGCATGCCAATTTCTCTTAATTTATCTGGCCGTGGAGCCCAAAGTTTCCAAGTTGTATAGCAATCTACTTTTAGGACCTCCAAGCTGTATTTTTTAAATGTCCTGGGAGAATGCAAAAGCAAGTTTCTTAGGCTTCAGTTTAAGCTGAGAAGTAGCAAGGCATTTCTACCTTCCACAGAGAGTGATGCTGAGGTGGTGGCAACCCCGTAGTCATTCCTGGCTTCACAGGTGTAGACGGCCGCATCCTCTGGGAAGGCTTCAATGAGCAAAAGTGTATATTCTTGCCCATCGTGAAGGAATTTGCACTTGAAACCAGTGGAAAGCAGCTGCTCTTCCTTATACCAGGAAATTTTGGGCTGCGGTCTGCCAGATATCACAGCACAGAAGCGGGCAGGCTTGCCAGACTGCACGGTAATAGGCTGGAGTTCCTGCAGAATCTGGGGTGGCTCTGGGGCTGGGAAGAAAAGACAGATAGCCCATGAAAACACGGGAAAGCACTGGAAAATCCACGTTAGTTCACTACCCGGTGGTTATATACCCTGAAACAGAAGTTTGGCATTGTGGTATCTTTAATTGTCTTAGAATGTTAGAATATTCTTCACGCTAAGAAGGGAAAAAAAAAAAAAATGGAATTCTGTCCATAAGTTGAGGGAATAGCTTTAGAAAAATACTTTTGATATTTGGGGGTAGGTAGGTGCTTGCAAGTGCTGAGTTTCTCAACATAATATGATCACCCCTTTCCTGGCTGGGGTCTGAATTGAGGGGGAGGAGCAGTGGACAGTCCCCTAAAGAATACTGGAACACTTCCACACACTACCTATTTTTAACAGTCCTTGGGCAAATCCCGTGGTGAGCTAGTTTATCCCGTTCAGGTCTGTTTTGCAAGTATTTGTGTGTGTGTCAGAGTCATTTTTTAAGATACTGGTGCCAATGAAGTGCAATCATTATGAGTGAATGAATGTCATTTTAGATCTAAAGGCAATTAGGTAATTTTTTTTAAAAAATCAGCTTTCCTGTTGGGCTAATCAGAACATATTCTTGGTGTCATGATGACTGAGGGAAACTGAGAGGCTCGTGAGCCTAGAAATGACTTCTGTGAGGCTGGTTTCTGACACGGTCATGTGGGAAGACCTTTATTACCCTGTGCTCAGATTCTCTACCACTAATACAGAAATAATAATAACCGAACCATGACTGGTCCTCCAGGGCCTGAGGGAATGTTGGCAGTATGGTTCATTTTTATGAAACTTGAGATTTCTCTTAGCGTTCCTTCATCTGTCTCAGGAGTGTTTGTTCAGACAGATAGGACTCACGGTCAGGACAGGAACGGAGGCTGCATTTTCTGTGTGTATGGAGGCTAGCCTCAGAACTAGACCAGCCTCATTCAGCTCAAAGTTTCCTCCTAAGAAAAGTCGGTGGTTTAACGGTGCTCCTCTGATTTGGCAGCTTGTGAAATTCCCCTGTAAAGTCAGAGCCCCTGGAACTCCCCTTGTGGCTCTCTAGATTCTCCCTGGCACGCCCTACTAGAGGTGGAAATGCCCCATTGCTTGTTAGAGCTACGAGTGCTCAAGCAGTTAGGGCCCAGGGCAGAGAACCAGAACACTGATTGCTGTACCTAGAGACCCACTTGGGGTCTAGCAAGACACTTGGGGTCTACACTAGACACTTGGGGTCTAGTATAATTGACACGCAGAGAAGGTTTGACAGTGTTGACTGACCGAATAAGAATCTAGCCATTAGGTGCTTTCTAGAAATGGCATTTTAGTCCTTTTCAAAGCTGCCATCCCTTTTCCACAGGTATAACATGAAAATACATGTAGCCCTAAACATACGAGCACCATGGGTTCTTGAGAAATTGCCCAGGAACTACCAGAAGTTTAGTAAATTGAAGTATGGGGGATCACTACAGATGGATGAACAGACATACTAACATCTCCACCTACCATTGACATAGAGAGTAACGGAACTCCTGTTCCTTCCTGCTACGAAGGTGTATTCACCGGCATCACTGTGCCTGGTCTCAGAGATAAACATCCGGTGGATTCTTCTCTCCACCACATACTGGTGTCGTTCCTGAACTTGGAAATTGATTTCGATGCCATCTTTATACCAGTGGGCATCAACGTCATCTTCATTGACCTCAAACTCAACAACAGCACGTTGTTTCTCAATAACCTTTGGATGGAGCAACAGAAAAAGAACACTGAAGTCCTGGTTTCCTTGTGGTTTTAACCTGTTTCTAAACCAGCTCATTTGAAGAGCATTTCAAACCCACACATGATGATATAGGAAGTTGACTTGTTATAGCAGTCTCTCAATTTTCCCTCCCTGTCCTTGGACAAATGGAGCCCACACTTCTTTTGCAGAGAATTATGCTTATGCCTTCACAGAGACAATGATTTCATCCTTAAATGTTCGCTTCTTCGTTTATCATAACAGAAATAATGACACTTTACCTCCTAGGGCTGTCATCACTGACAAAGCCCTTTTAAGTTACTACTCAATTTGATTTCATATGATGTAAACAATAACCTTGTGACTTAGGCAGGAACTATTATCCTCATTTTTTAAAGTGAGGAAATAAAGGTTCAGAATGGACAGCAGAGGAGGATGAACATATCTAGGTCATCTGAGTCTTCACTGAAGGCGTTTTCACTATGCCTGTGATGCCCGGCTCTTAGTGGATGAGCAATATCGTAATGTGAACTCAAGTACTGCTTCTGTTCACGTGTTACCCACATTACACCATGTTGGAAGACGGGCACCCCTGAGGACAAGCTCTACACATGCAGTCAAGAGCGAAGGTGTTTTCTCAGCATCCCTGCTAGGAATCCAGCTTTGCTCAGAGGGTGTGTTCCCAGCCAAGTCCCTAAACAGCTGCCTTTCCACAGTAGAAGGTTTCTAGAAAAAGCCACCTTGTTCTGAAGTCCCTAAATTCCAGTTGCTGTGTAAACACCACAATTTAAATTTCAGTTCTTTTCAAGTTGGTGCTGCTTGGCAAGTGGCCACTTATCAGACAGTGAAGTTTCTGCAGATGCTTTCATTAAAGTATTTAGACAGCTGTGAAGGACACACTTATCCCCTAAGTGAGAGGAAACTGTGACTAAGTTGCTATCAGTATAAGAGCGTTAAGCCAGTAGGGATAAGCTGATTGCATTTTAGAAGACAGTGGTTGGAAAATTTTAAAGTCAAAAAATTTGACAAAATGATAGATTAGGTGCTACTGATGATACCTCTAAAAACTCAGCATGTGGACAATTACCTGAACCTCCCTTTTAATGCTTCGGATGCGCACATCTCTGCCCTCGACAAAGAGGTTGGCACTGGACATGTTGCCCCCGGCCACTACTGTGTACTTCCCAGCGTCGGACATCCGTGTGGACGGGATCAGCAGGCGGTGGACGTACTTCTCCTTCTGTATCTTTATTCTGTGGAGGAGATGGAAATTGGGGTTTAATGTATGATGACTCAAAGGGAACTGGGAATCACTGGGGGTGGCACAACACACCAACGGACCTGTCCACGAGCTGCAGCTCCTGGCCATCTTTCATCCACTGCACGGTGATGTCGGGCTCAGAAACTTCACATTCAAACATGGCTCGCTTCTTCTCGAGAACCTTAATGTCCTTAATGTGCTTCCTAAATTCTATATGACGAGCTGGAGGATAGCATGTAAAAGAATTAACCTTTCTAACAGCTTTGCCAAGATATGATTACATACTATACAATTTACCCACTGAAAGCATAGGTCAGGGGCTTTCAGTATATTTAGAATTGTACAGGCATCACCATAATCAATTTCAAGGCATTCTCATTACTCCCAAAAGAAACAACGTATCCCTTAGCCATAACCTTCCAGACCCCTTGCACTGCTCTTCCTGGACACTTAGGCACAAATCTATGTCTCTACTGATTTGCGCATTCTGAACTTTTCCTGTAACTGGATTCATATAATACATGCTTCTTTATAACTAGCTTCTTTCACTTGGTATAAGGTTAAGGTTCATCCATGCTGTAATATTTATTAGTACTTCCTCATTATTACCAAGTAATATTTCATTGCATAGATATATTTTATTCATTCATTAGCTGATGCACTAATATTTTATGTAGTGTGTTTGACATTTCTTTTTATGGATATGACACTTATGAAACCATACCTTCCACATAAAGAGTGGCTGTCGAGGTAGCTTTTCCAGCCACAAAGGTGTACTCAGCGGCATCCCCAAAGTGGACATTCCTGATGTTCAGTGAGTGGGTGAGCTTTTTGGTTCGCATCTGGCACCTGTCAGTTGATTTGATTTCCACACCATTCTTTAACCATTTGTAAGAGATGCCTTCATAGTTCACTGTCACCTCAAAGGTAATGGTGTCTTTTTCTTCAGCATTGATGTCCTTCAGCATGGATGTAATCATGATTGCTGCAAAAGGGGAAGCAAATATACCCAAGGAGATCTCGTGTCAGTATGGCATGGGTTTTAACAAGCACAGAGCAAAAACTTGGAATGTCTTTAACACATCTGTTTAAGTGATCACAGTTCAGAGAGGTACCGCTCTACAGGATTATGCCAAGTGACAGGGGAACAGAAAAAGCAAGCAATAGACACTGGAGCATCTTTATAGACAGTCTTTGAATGCTAATCAAAAATTTTATCCAGATACCTAACTCAGTGTGAACACAGCAGATGAGGAAGAAAAAGTGCAGGCTATGGGATGATGAGTCTACTGGGTATTCTATATATATATGTATTTACTTACGGGTCACTTTGAGGGTGGCGCTGACTTGGTCATTGCCACAGACAAACGTGTATTCTGCTGAGTCCTCCGTGCTGGTGTTCATGATGATTAGCTGGTGGAGTTTTCCCTGCACCACAATCTTGAACTTTTCACTCATCTCAATCTCCACGCCATTCTTCAGCCACATGGAAGGTACATTGAAGTGGGAGACCTCACACTCAAAGGAGGCAGTTTTGGTCTCGGGCACCTCGATGTTTTTCATGGTTTTTGTAATATGTAATGCTTGGGAAAAATCAGAGAGCACTCTGGTTTATATACATATATATATATTTTTTTTTTTTTTAAGATGAAGCAAACAAATAAGACCACCTAGCAATGCGGCCAGGGCTGTCTCATACTTACTCTCCACGAATAGTTTTGCTTTGCATTCCAGTTGCCCCACCACAGCTGTGTATTCCCCAGCATCCGAGGGGGAGATATGTTGCAGCATCAGTTTGTGGACCTTCCTTTCTGAGACCAGCCTGTGTTTGTCACTCGGCTTAATCTCCACATTCTTGTGGAACCATTTTACTGGCACTGTGTCATGGGAAACGCTAACTTCAAAGGAAACGGTGGCATTTTCCAAGGCAGTCACATCCTTTGGCTTCTTAATGATCTTGACGGCTGATGGGGAAAGATGAAGCCATTTAGTGATACACTTCCTTTCATGGTAACCATGAGCTGGCGACTTGTCAAGTGCTTCTAAGTCAACTTACTCTCAACGTGCAGTCTGGCGCTAGCTCCCAGCTTTCCAAGCTTGAAGCCATAAACAGATTCGTCCGCCACGGCACAGTTTTTAATTCTCAGAGAGTAAACTGTTCCTTTGACTGAGATAGTGTATTTGTCATTGGATTCCAGCACAACTCCGTTTCTGATCCACTGGACACCTTTTACGTTAGGGTGTGTGAGCTCCACTGTGAAAACAGCATCCTGTGTCTCTGTCACTGTGAGGTTCTTCAGAGTCTTCTTAATTTTGACAGCTGAGGACAAATTTATGATTGGTTTAGGAAATAAAGATGATACCACCAAGTAAGAAAATTCCTGAATAAGACTGTTACCTGGCCATCTTGTAAATTAATGGTTATCAACAATTTTTGTAGTTATGCATCATCTCTAGAGTTTTTAAAAGACACCTTGCTATTACTCTGGAAAACCTAGGACCCAGTTTGCAAAGTACATTGTACAATGATTTTTCTATACTTGCATGAGATGAAGTTTGTTTAGCTGTATACTGGGCTTTACCGGTGGCTTGATGGTAAAGAGTCTGCCTGCAGTGTGGGAAACCTGGGTTCAATCCCTGGTTCGGGAATGTCCCCTGAAGAAGGAAATGGTAACCCACTCTAGTATTCCTGCCTGGAAAATCCCATGGACAGAGAAGCCTGGTAGGCTATAGTCCATGGGGTCACAAAGAGTAGGACACGACTGAGCAACTTCACATAGCTGTATACCAATAGCTTAGTCAATGGATTGGAGGAGGATGAAAGAAGACTAGAGAATAAGAGCATCTAATTTGCTGTTTCATAGAGTTGGAACCTAAGACATGGCTTCTTCACATAAACTCAGAAGCAATTTTGCACCTGTGGTATATGGCTCATAAAGTTCAAGAGTTTATAATGATTTTATGAAATGAGGATTTATGGCACCCAAAATGATTAAACTGTTTGACTTTTAGATAACTGTCAAAAACACAACATGATTTGAAATGGGTCACTCTGTTGTTATATCACTGACCTTCAACTTTGAGTTTGGCAGATGTTTTGGAAGTGGCCACCTTGTAGGTGTATTCTCCAATGTCATCTAGTTTGGTGGCAGCAATGATAAGTCTCCTTTTGCGGCCATCAGATTCACTTCTGATGGTTTTGCTCAGCGGTAGGTGTTTGCCATCCTTCAACCATTCACCTTCAGAATCTGGGTTGGCAACTTCACACTCAAACACAGCTTCCTGGGACTCAGCTACAGTCTGATCTGTGAGTGGCTTAGAGATGGCGCCCCCTTTGGAACAAGAGAAATACAAGTGTGAATCTTTAAAAAATATTTTAACAATAAAGAGATCTTTGCACAATTAAATAACAAGTTTTAAAACATAATTTTGCACATCATGAAAATTTCTAATAAAATTAGTTTTACCCACGCTGAGAAGATATCATAGAAACCTCTCATTCTAAGTAAGTATGTGTTCTAAGTATGTACCCAGGGAAACTACTAGAATCAGGAAGGGTTTGCAAATGGAAAAGCAACTGTTAACTTATACAGAATTCTGAGAACTCCAATGTGAAGGACACTTCATGGATGGCCTGTAACTCAGTTTATTCTTCAAAAGCATTCTGTTTAGTCTCCTAAGGATGATTTCCTTAAAACATGTCTAATATTTGACTGGAAAAAAAAAATCTGCTCAACAAAACTATAGTCATCAACGTCTCTAAAAGATTGGGGATTCCCATATACTGAAAGTCACTGTTACCTCTTCCATGAAGCTCCATTGCCTCCAATGCCATCAGCTACTGGCAGAAATGATTACTCCTTCAGCAAGTTAGTTGCTAATGTATCTGTCCCTCTCTGAATTGTGAATTCCTCAAAAGAAATAGCATGCCTTATTCATTTCTATATCCTGAGTTCCTAGCAGCATCTGGCCTGTGGCAGTTACTTTAAAAAATGTTGGGTAAGATCACATACAAAGGCTCAGAGCTTTTTCTTGTTTTCACACTACATTTACATTACATTTAAAAACATGTAATTTATATTAAATGTATCAAGTGTAGAATCTGAAATTTTGTTTCAGAAGTTTTCATGGTCAAATCTCTGAGGAAATCATATAATGTGATAAAGTATAAACCATAAAATTTTTATACCACTATTCCCATTTGACTTGCTTAAATACCAGATGCCACGGACTGTATAATTTAATCTCAATGTCATATTCCATCTCCTCAAAACCTAAATTGTAATGCGCCAAATTAATGATGACTTCTAGTTTTTTCTTGACAATTGGTTTAGACTTTTGATTCCTTATTTTAAAGCTAGTGACTTCTGCTGAGAATGGTTTACTTCATGGTATAGGAAAAAGACACATAGACACACCCACTGAGGTGTATTTTTAAAATATTCATTGGGCCCAGTAATAGTGTGAAGGGAGCAAAAATGAATGAAACAGGGCATAAAAAAATGAATACATCTTTACAGTAGGAAAGTTTGACCAATAAAACTTGATCCAACAAACACAACATTTATCAATCTATCATGTACAACGTATTGGATTATATGAAGATGAGAAAGAAGCAATTCCAGACTTTGGAGGTATCTGCTCAAGTGTGGAAAGAAGAAATGGAGAATAAAGCAAGTAGATGAGTATGGGTCATGAAAGAAACACACAGAGAGTGATACTGTGGTTGGAGGAGTAAGATCTACAAATGAGAAGATCAAGGAAGGTTGTGCAGAGGAGACGGCATTTGAGTTATGACTTCCTGGAAGCATATTTTGAATTTAGGCTGATGGGAGCAGTGTTGAAGGTATTACTGGTTGACAACAACACAAGCAGGGAACTGCGGGAAGTAAGGAAGGAAATGGGTAATGGTTTCTTAAGTTAAAACAACTGCTCCATTTAAGAACTTATAATTTATAAATGTACTAACCAGCCACGGTAAGTTTTCCAGATGTCCTATTTTCTCCAGCATAAAAGGTATATTCTCCTTCATCATCTTTCATCATGTTTAGAACTGTCAACTTATATATTTTCCCATGAGCTTCAATTTTATATTTAGAACTGGGTTTGATTTCCTTGTCCTTAAAATTCCACAAGACATCGATTCCTGAGTGGGACAGTTCAACTTCCAAGACCACATTTTGGGTCTCTGTACAGGTAAGGTCACGAAGACCTCTGATAATTTTAATTTCTGGGGGAAAAATATAATCGTCACTTGGTTACTATTACACTGGGAAAATAGAATGCTTAAGACAATATTAAGTGAGATGGAAGAATTCTTACTTTCTACAGAGAGATCACAGCTGGTTTCAACTCTGCCAACCACCAGCTTGTAAGGTCCTTCATCTGAAGCGTGGGTCCGGTTAATCACAAGTCGCTGCTTCGTGCCTTTGACAATGGCATGCACTCGATCATCAGGCTTGATTTGTTCATCATTTAAGTACCATTTAACAGAAGTCACATCAGGGACTGAGACCTTACATTCAAGCACAGCCTTGGTGCCCTCAAGCACATTAACATCTTTTAAAGGTGTTATCACATCAACACCTGCAAAACCACACACACACAAGATTTGTGAATACAAATTTTTGTCGGAAATACTGCTCACTTGACAGCACAGATATAAGACCATGTAAGTCGCACTCACTGTAGACAGAGACACGCCCATGGGTTGACAGTCCAAGGGAAGGAATGGTGAAGGAGTAATGGCCAGCGTCCTCCTTAGTCATGTCTTCAATAAGCAGCATGTGGGACTGCTTGTCTATCACAATGTGAACCCTGTCACCCGGCTGCACTTCTTCGCCATCTTTCATCCAGACACCTTCCACATTCTCTAAGGAGACTTTAACTTCAAGCTGAACAATGTCACCCTCGCAGACTTTTTGATCACTGAGTCCTTGTAGGATGGCGATGGGGCGGGCTGTGAAAATATGGGGAGAGAAAAGAACGGTATGATTTATTATCAATAAGCCATAGGCTTGCTATAGGCTGGAAAGAAGGAGGTGGCTTACGTTTCATCTTTAGTTTACAGGTTGTCTTTTTCCCATCGACAACAAAGCTGTATTCTCCCTGGTCCTCTTTGGTCACATCCTTGACTGTCAGGTTCTGACGTCCACGGCGAGATGTAATTGTGTACTTGCCATTGGATTTAAGCTCCACACCCTTATGATACCATTTGCCTTCTATATTTTCTGGGGTTATAATGCATTCTAACTCCCCTGAAAATGATTCTGGAACCTCTATGTCCTGAAGTTCTTTCACGAACTCAACAACTGCACCTGAATTATGAGATAAGGAGAAGTTAATTTCTCTGGAGAGTTACGTATCTAGACTTAGACAAAAAATTAAATTATCTGTAAATCTCTTATCTCCCCCCTCAGGAATATTCTTAATATCTAACTTCTGGATTGAGAAATAAATTGTCAATAAAAGGATTTAAGTTTTAAATTATTTTTAATAAAGCAAGGAATTATAATTCAAAAAAAAATTTTAAAACAAGACATCAAAATAACCTCACTTTAAAAATATCCCAATTGTCAATATTCTTAACTAGTATTATACAGTCATGATTCTTGGTATGAAGCTTATATTTAATTCATAGGTAATGCAGATGAAACCACCCTTATGGCAGAAAGTGAAGAAGAACTAAAGAGCCTCTTGATGAAAGTGAAAGAGGAGAGTGAAAAAGCTGGCTTAAAGCTCAACATTCAGAAAACTAAGATCATGGCATCCGGTCCCATCACTTCATGGGAAATAGATGGGGAAACAGTGGAAACAATGGTAGACTTTATTTTGGGGGGCTCCAAAATCACTGCAGATGGTGACTGCAGCCATGAAATTAAAAGATGCTTACTCCTTGGAAGGAAAGTTATGACCAACCTAGACACCATATTAAAAAGCAGAGACATTACTTTGCCAACAAAGGTCTGTCTAGTCAAGGCTATGGTTTTTCCAGTGGTCATGTATGGATGTGAGAGTTGGACTATAAAGAAAAGCTGAGTGCCAAAGAATTGATGCTTTTGAACTGTGGTGTTGGACAAGACTTTTGAGAGTCCCTTGGACTGCAAGGAGATCCAACCAGTCCATCGTAAAGGAGATCAGTCCTGGGCGTTCACTGGAAGGACTGAGGTTGAAGCTGAATCTCCAATACTTTGGCCACCTCATGTGAAGAGCCGACTCACTGGAAAAGACCCTGATGCTGGGAAGAATTGAGGGCAGGAGGAGAAGGGGACGACAGAGGATGAGATGGTTGGATGGCATCACCAACTCAATGGACATGAGTTTGGGTAAACTCCAGGAGTTGGTGATGGACAGGGAGGCTTGGCTTGCTGTGGTTCATGGTATTGCAGAGTTGGACACGACTAAGTGACTGAACTGAACTGAATCCTTTTTAGGGGGTGAAAATTGGGTAGCTAATTTTATCACATAATACAAGTAACTCTAAAACTTGAGTAAACAACAAAAGCATTATTTACTACCTTCAACAATAAGTTTAGCTGTTGTTTTCACGTTTTCATCTTCGACAAGTACACAACTATAGTCTTCAGCATCAGATGTGTCGATCATTAGCACGGAGAGGAAGTGAACTTTCCTGTCAGAGTGCATCCTATATTTATCTCCTGTGTGAATCTCCACACCATCTTTATACCATTTCACTTTGACAAATGGCTCTGAGGTTTCACATTCAAAGGTTGCCATGGTGTCTTTTTCCTTAGCAACAACATCTTGTAATTCCTGTGTAAAAGTGATCAATTGCTTGGCTACAAGAGAAAAAGGGGGGGATAAAGCACATTAAATTGAATACACAATTTGGATAATGGAAAAGAAAATTAAGACAATACACTATTGGATATTCACAGATAAATAAAAATAGATCCATCAAATGAAAGAAATTCAAATTACCCTGGACGAGTAAGAATGCGTGGCTTGAGGTTTCCCCAGCAATGTTGATGGCTTTCACCATGATGCTGGCAGAGTCCTCAGCAGTCACATCTCTTATGACCAGCTCGCAAACATTGTCTTCGGGCCAATACCAGTAGATTCGGTCAGAGCGCTCAATCTTCACACCGTTTTTGTACCACTCACATTCAGGATCAGGTTTTCCCACTACTCTGACCCGGAAGTGTGCATCAGAGCCCTGGCCCACTGTTTGGCTTTGGATTCTTTCGAATATTTTGGGGGCCTCCATACTAGGACTTAATTCAATTTTGTCAGGTTTAAAAGTTGGAATAGTGATTTTGCCTTCTTCAGCAAGGGCTTTCTTCTCCTCTTCGGTTAGCTCCTTGGTCCAGTGGAGAAGTTCTTCTTTTGTCTTCCTTAGAAGCTCTTCATAGGATTCATCCTTCTTACGAGACTTGAGCTCCACAGCTGTAATGGCTTCATAATAGCCTTCCTCAGTCCTGCGCTTGAACTTGCTCCGCAGCTCTTCTGACTCTTCAGACACTTTTTCATGGGTGATTCTTTCAGCCCTTTTCAGCCTCACAATTTCCTTGGTTTCAGTGGTGTCAATAGGTCTGTCTACTTTTTGTACTTCAAACTGAAGTTTTCCAGGTTCATGGACGTGAAACTCAGGCTTTGGCTCAGGGGCTCGCCTAAGGACAGACCTAAAATCTTCCCTCTGTTGGATCTCAAGCTTTACTTTATGCTCTATCACACCTTCAGGATTTTCTGCGGTGACCTTGACTTCACCTGTATCATAAGACTTGCAGTCCACGATGTCCAGATAATGAATGCCATCATAGCGGACTCTGAACCGTTTGCTTTTGCGGATGAGCTGCCCATTAAGGTACCAGTTGACTTTGGGCTGAGGGTAGCCTGTTACCCGGCAACGGAATCTGGCGGTCTCCCCTTCCAGTACTCTTACTGGCTCTGGGAACAAGACAATGTCTGGCTTTTGCTTCTCTTTTTGATCGGTTGTCACACCAGTAAGGGCACCTTCATGAGCCATTCGCTCTAATTCTTCAATTCTCTGTAAGCCTTTCCTCCCCTCAGGCAATTGAGATTCCTCCACAAGACTCTTCTCATCTTTGACAATAAGGGTAGCAGATGTGTGATCTGTTCCATACTTGTTAGTAGCTCTGCACGTAATGACACCACTGTCTCTGGAATACGCCACTGCGTAGTCAAGGCTACAATACCCAAATTCATTGATCATGCGGAGCCTGTTGGCTGCTTCCAGTGGCTTTCCATCGTGGAGCCATTCCACCACCATCGTTGGGTCGCCAATTGGTGTCAGCCTGCATTCAAAATGGGCAGGCCCAAAGCGCTTGAGTCTTAAGGAAGTGAGTTTTTTCTTGAAAAATGGTTTCTGTTGCTTTTCTTTGTCATAGAGGTCACCCTCTTCCCACTGCTCTTGGCCATATCGCAAATGGAGAGGCTCCAGTTCTGGGGCTGCAATCTCCTTTGCTCTATACGTCCCTCGTGGGATGATTAATCTTCTCTCTGGCTCAGGCTCTGCAAACTCAACTTCAACATTTACTTTGCATCGTGTAGTGTCTCGGCCAGCCTTATTAATAGCAGTTGCAGTGTACCAGGCAGAGTCTTGGCTGACAGTGGAATCAATTTTAAGGGCAGCTTCTCCCTTGGTTCCTTCAATTCTATAAAAAGTAGAAAATAAATCATCAATACAGAAGTAGTTGTTACTTCCTCAAGTATTGGATTTGTGTAATGAGTTTAATTATTTTTCAAGCCAACTTACCTGATTTTGGGATATTTATGAGGTACAATGATTTCACTGTTTTTCAACCATACGATGTCAGGATTGGGGTTGCCCGTAGCTCTGACTTTCATTTCAAGTCGGGAACCTTCCTTTATGTTGAGATTCCTCAGTTTTTCCACAAACACTGGTTTTACCTGATGTTCCACAGCTGAAAGAGAAAGGTTGTGATTCTGAGTGAGTAGGGCTGAACTACTTGTTTAAAACCCAAGTGATAAGGTTATTTATTTTGAGTCTTCAGAGCAAATACCTTCCACAGTTAAAATCACTGAAATTGAAGATTTCCCTGCCCTGTTTTGGGCAACCACCGTCCATTCCCCAGAATCACTGGGTGTTGCAGGAACAATAAGCAGTGATTGGGTCCCATCTTCTTTAACGACTACTTTATGGGTATAGTCATTGACAATTTGCTGGCCTATCAGAAAAATAAGCAAAAAAAGAATCACGTTAAATTAGTTGTTTTTAAAAGTTGTTAGACACACAGATAAGTTTATTTTTGTGTTTAATAATTTATTAGCAAAAACTTAAACTTACCGTCATGAAACCAGAAGGTCTCAGGCATGGGTCGACCCACAACCTTTAAGTCAAATCTGGCAGTCTGTCCTTCTACACACTTGAAAGAAGTAGGTTTCAACACAAAGACTGGCTTATACAGTCTCTCGAGTTGTGACTCATCTGTTTCCTCCAGCCTGCGTCCAGGGGACATCCGTGCAGGGGACATCCTAGCAGGGGACATGCGTATTGGAGATCTGCTCACTGAACGTGGAGAGATGGATCTGAAAAACAAAATGCCAAAAGAATATTTTCATGAGGCATAGAGAAAACTCACCACAATAAATCTCTTTAACATTATTTTAGAATTTACTTTGTGTATTAAAAGGTACTCAAACTCATTGGGATCCAAAACAGAATACATTATTATTGCTCCCAAAACTATATTGTTCATATACTATCAATCCCAGTCAGGAATTATTGAACACAGCCAGGAACCCATCCTCAAAATCTTAGACTGGTCCTTAATACTGTCTCTCCCTCACCAACTGGGTTTGAGTTGCTGAACCTTTTTGATTCAACTACCAATATATTTCAATAAATCTTGGTTGGTTAAATACCACCAACATAAATATGGAAAAAGAAAAATAACTTACATATCCCAGAAGAGGAAAAACAAATAAAAGATATTTGAAGAAAGTGCCAAACTCTACTTATACATTGTAGCCAGATTGGCTTGGATTGGATTTCAAGTTGCTGGCACCACCACACAGGCTGGGGGAACTAAGGCAATTTTCACAGGGTCCCAGAAACTTAGTGTTCTCACTCCCAAAATAGCAACAATAATCCCTCCATTGCACGGTTGTTGTATAAATTGGTGATGTGTGCTTGTGTTAAGTCGCTTCAGTTGTGTCCGATTCTGTGCGACCCCATGGACGGGTTGCCATGCCTTCCTCATAAACTAGAGATAATACACGTAAAATCAGACGTTAAACAACTCTTTATGGCTTTCACTATATTAGCTATGGCACTGGCAAAACAGATAATATGATACATGATGAAAGATGCTTTGCTCATTCTACACAGGGGTAAGAAATAAAAATTGGGTAATTGCCAGTACAGAGAATGGTAGAGTTCTGGGTTATTTTAGCCTTCATACCCCCCACTACATGACAGCAATTTGCTACTGAGATATTTGGTGTTTTAAACGATTTAAATACTGATCAACCTGAACTAGCATGATTCTCACCTGATTCTGCTCACTGGTTCTGGCGTGGGTATGTAAGTCGGAGCACTAAGAGGTGCCGCAGGCTCCACATACAATTTCCCTGAGCAAATCGCATTTCCTTTCATATTGCTGGCAAATGCAGTATAGATGCCTTCATCTTCCGGAAGAACAACAGGTATTCGCAGACTAGCTCTGCCATCTTGTAGAAAGTCCATATGGTATCTCTCTCCATGTTTGATGCGCTTGCCATCTTTATACCATGCAATCTGCGAATAATATCACGCACATGTAAATAAGATTTACATAAAGGAGTTACACTATAACCTATGTGTGTCTTTACTGTAGCATGGAGGTATGATCAATGCCTATATTTTACCTTGGGTAATGGATACCCAGACATCTTGCAATGAAATGTAACACCCATCCCTTCAAGAATTCTATAATTCTTGACTCTTAAATCAAATCCTGCTTCAATAGCTTCAGATTCAGAAATGTCAACTGCCATCTTTTCTTCTCCATCTTCTTCAAGAAGTTCTTCTAATGTAGTCTTTATTATTCTGTATTCAATTTCTTTAATAAGTCTCTCCTCAAAGGAAGAAATGTGGAATTCCTACATGTAAAAAAGATGACAGTCTGTTAAAAAGATATCTGCTGACTGATAGAAATTCTTTAAGAGTATTTGTTTTCAGAAATAAGGTTTGATTAAAATTTTTAACAGGAAGAAACACCTAGAAGCATTATATTTTTGCTTTTTTATTTGTTTTTTTCAGTGAGAATTAGATGAGTCATTATTTTTTAATCTGCCTTCCAGTCATCTTTGGAAGTTCATGCTGTGGTGTCTTGGACAATGGTATCCTAAGAGTATGGGTTATACATGTGATGTCTATTCTACCGATGAAAAAATGTCGGCAGTAATGTGCTTTGTTGTTTTAGTAATTATTTTTCCTACTTACATGTAATCTTTATTTCCAAAGTCATATGTGCAACATATTAATATTATGAAGATTAATGAAGTTCATCAGCAGTGAACCTGGACCTGCTTATAGTAGTATAATCCTGGCCCATCACTCGAAAATGAAAATATCAAACAAAAACAGGGGCACCGCAGGAGGAAAGAATAATGTGTGAGGTGATTTACTTGGTCATTATTGTTATACCTACCTGGTCTTCCACAAAAGTTCTGACCATTACAGTATCTTTGGCCATTTTCTTCCTAATTAAGGCTTGTTCTTTTTCATACTCTTTTTCATACTCAGAGTATACATATCCAGGCGCTATTTCTCCAACTTTAGGTTCTTGCACAAATGCAGTCACTTGTGTTTGGTAAAGCATTTCTTGCTGGGATTTCATCAGTGATTCATAATCAGCTAGGGGTTAAGAATATGAGTGAATTTTTAATGTTCTTATGAAAAAGCCTTCATGCCACTGTTCATTCAAGCAAGTCCTACCCTATGGAAAGTTGATAAACAAAAGCCAGATTTTCCTAATTTTACTATCAAAGTGCTCAGGATAGACTAAGTAGATTGAATTTCAAAGCCAAACTTACATTAATAAGTCAAAGCAGCCACTACTATTATAGAAAAAATTTTATATTAGCAGTCAGTCCTTTGGGATCAACTCTAGAGGTCTTCCTAATTTGTCATGTGACTTCTGGCAATTCATTTATCCTCCTTGGTCTTGAGTGCTTCATCTGCGAAATGGGGACAACATCCTAATCCTAAGGGGTTTTGTACAGGACATAGGATGGTCCACTATAAATGTGAACATATTGGCAAAGATAATGGAGACCCACAGGTACGTTTTGTTTAACTTAAATGCTATTACACTTTTCTTTTTTTCAAATTACTTATGAATATTTAAAATCCTGATTTATAGCTTAAAAAAAAAACATTGGAAGCTCTAGCAACATTGAGCCTGGTACGTGTGTGCCTGGCAACAACATACTGGAGGTGGGGAGCTACTGACCCCTTGGGGCAGGGCATATATTCTCCAATTCTCCACTGTCTTCAATGCACTCACTAATATCTGTCTGGATCTAGAGGGCCATGGGATTTAGAATCCTTACATTTTCATTTTTTAATTTAATGTAATTGTTTTGGCCAAACCACATGGCATGTGGGATCTTAGTTCCCTGACCAGGGATTGAACCTGCACCCCCTGCATTGGAAGGCAGAGTGTTAACCACTGAACTGCTCAGGAAGTTCCTCCTGCATTTTCAAAGTCATTATATACTTAGAAATGAACGCACCAAAAACAAACTATTGTCAGAACCTTTGAAGTTTAGTACTGGTACGGTTTTGGGGGCCATGTGGTCTAAAACATTTCCTATACAGCTGAGGCCAAGAGGAGGGCGGATGTGGAAAGGGCAGTATCAAAGCCCAATGCTGCAGCAGGACTTCTGACAGTCACACAGCGCTGCTTCCTCCCTGCATTTCCATTCTTATCATGCACATGGAACTACTTAGAGCTGCACTCACCTTCTTCAAGCAAGGAGGCAGATGCAGACGTTTCTCCATGCTTGTTACGGATAACAATAGTGTATTCTCCAGCATCATCGGCAAAAGTCATCGAAATCACCAGTCTGCACTCGCCAGTTTGTTTGTTGTAACTCACTTTGTATCTTTATGGAAATGAACAAACGGAAGAGTTCATAAATAACCCTTATGTGAGTAAAATAAGCCTTATGTGGATCTGCGGTATAAAATTCAGTGATCCTAAACATGGGACTAAGCTCCACCATAGAATATAAGATTGCTAAAAATTGAGGGAAATGCATGGACATGAGTAATGAAGGCCAAACAAGTTAAAATTTTCATTTTAAATAATAGTCATATATTCTTCAAAATAAATAATAGACTATAATACTACTTATGGAAATAAGAGACCTCAGTGTTTATGTTAGCAAATGATGAGGTCATTTAAATACTAAGATACTTCTCTTTGCTCATTATTTTGTTCCCTGTTTTATGTGAAGATCAAATGAATAATGAAAACAATAAACTCCTTTAAACATTTCAATATTAAGTCTTTGGTACACTACATTTCTTCTTATTAAGATATGATGGATACATTTTTAGATTAAGTTGCAGGAAATTTAAAGCTGAATTTTATACTCAATTGCAAATTTATTAGCATAGATTTTCACATATAACCAGCTTTCTTCAAAAATTACCCTTTTTCTTTTATCTTTTAGTGACTTAATTATTATGCCTTTTTATTGAAAGTTGTTTCAGATCCTTGATAGAAAAATACGTTCTCTGTGTGTAAAAATTCCACATCATTTCTCTATTTCACCAGCACTATAAGTGAATCAAACCAGAATATAAAATATATATCTCCCATCCACTTTTGTCACATAACTCTGTTTCTCAATAAGACTTTGTGTGAAAACACGAAAACCCCTCCAAGCACGCTATGAAGGCTCTATAACAAAAGACCCGACCTCTGAGGGTGGGGTAAGTATATTCTATTCTCTCTTGGCTTCATAGACCGATCAGACAAATCACAGAAAACTCTATCATTCAACCATGAAAATACCTGTATCCTGAGGTTAGAGGAACACCGGACTTTTTCCAGTAGACATGGGGCTTCGGGTTGCCCCCAACCTGGCATTCAAATACAATGCTCCCACCTTCCACCAGTTTCTGGACCACTGGTTTGGTAATAAAGAAAGGAGCGGCAGGTTCTCCCGGCCCTGCTGGTTCCTCTGTGATGCTGGTATCAGTCATTACCACATCTCTTGATTCGACGAAGCTGGAAAGAGAATGCCCTTCATGTGAGCTTCCGGACTGCCATTTGCCAATACGAAAGGGACTAACCAAGCAAAACTGTGCTACAATGAAAAATCATTAGCAAAAGAAGGTGTTACCGTTTCTCTTCTGTGGTAATTTTCTCAGCCACAGCTGTTGTTTCCTTTTCAAATTCTTCTGACACTAGAAGAAGACAGACGGTTCTCTGGTTAAAGTCAGGTATTTAGTTCGCTTCACTACTGACCTCTCCTTAGCATGACAGTTAAGTTGACCCTCAATTCTAAAAGGGGGCTCCATTACCAGACATGTAGAAAGAAGTGCCTGGTGGCAGTGAGGAGTGTGTGGAAGGTCCGTGGGGGTGTGACCACTGACCTTGCACAGCTAGATAGCAGGATGTGCTGACGGTCCCAGCCTCGTTCACAGCAGTGCAAGTGAACCGCCCACTGTCTTCCGCAAAGGCTTCACGAATCAGAAGGCGAGCAATTCCACTCTGGAAGGTTATCTGGAAATCAATGGAACTTTCTATCTGGTAGTCTTCCCTGTACCATGTCACTTTGGGGGATGGGTATCCAGAGATGTGGCACTCTAAGGTGACAGATTCACCTTCAATAACAGTCACGTTCTTTAAGCCCTAAAGAAAGAAGAAACAGGAAGTATTGATACGTGTGCAGATGCATGAATCATCTCTAAATGCTGTACCAAACGTGGGGGTTTGACCTTGTACATTCTAACTGTCATAAAATGCTTTCTTAACATCAAGACTGTGGAACTATCCGTAAAGAAAGTCCTTTGGAAATTGGAATACTCCCAATTTGAAATAAATGTAAAGTGTTTCCAACTTCATAAGGTGGAACTGTACTGATGTCATATAAGAGGGCATCCCTGTACCCTCCGTTGTTTGCACATATTCAAATCCTAACAAAGCTTGAAGGCTCAGCAGCGAATGTTGTCTCTTCAGCAAAGCTTTCCATGTTATCCTCAACTAGAAGTAATCAAACTTTCCTTTGCACCCTCCCTCTACTGAAGTGCTTATCACATTTTATATTTTATTATGCTTATTTACGTACATTTTTTCAGATAGTAAGACAGATTTCCAAGAAGGCTAGACTAGTCTTGCAATCATGCCTTACACATAACAGAAACTCATCGAATCTGCTGGCTATGTGACTGAGGCTGTCACACAGAATTCCCCCTCTCCTTGCCTAATAGTATATGGTCTTAAATACTTGCAGACATGCTCATGGAATTTTCAAGTTTGGGAAGCTGATCTTTGCATGTATGAACATTATTTGACTAGATATGCATGTGACTCAACACTATCAACTTTACTCACCGAGACTAAAGTTGGTGGAGTTACAGGGATTTCAACAGGCGCAGGTACTCTTGCTGTTTCTGTTACCTACAATTTTGACAAAGGATGTTACAAAATGCTCAGGAAATTAGGGGAAGTCTCAAACTCTTAGCACATGCAAAATTATAAAAATAATTCGAGTAGAAGAGTTCTGACCCACACCATGCTCGATAAAATGAAGTCTGAGCAATGGAGAAAGGCAGGGCATCTGGCTGACTTCTTCTGTAGCACGGATTGGCCTAGTGCCTGGTCCTGCTCCCCGGGAATGGACTAAGCGACAGCAGGGACTCCAGTGACCACCAACCTTGGTTTCCCGCTCACGCAGTGCTTCGAAGCGCTCTTCACGGACGGCAACACCAGTGATGCTCACCCCAACCTCCTTCTTCACCTCAATGCCAGCTTGACTCTTAAAAGTCTCTGGTGTTTCCGCAAAGGGGAACTGGGGTGAAGGAGTGGGCTCCGCTCTCACTCTAGCCTCGGCAGGCTTCACGGTAGGTGCCTTCACAGATTTGGTGACCTTCTGAGCAGAAGGTGTGGCTGACAACTCTTTTTGTAATGTGGCAATAGCGCTACCGGCTATTGATGCCTAAATAGAAACAGAGTCAGAAAATAGTCACTTAACTGCCATCCCAGTTGCCTCCCAGAAGTCCTTCGCCACTAGCACCCTTGTGGTAAGTCTGAGTCAATTTTCTATGTGGTCCCCTTTTTAATGTTCTCATTATCACTTTTATAGTTAATGAAAAGTTAGAGATAAGCTAGTTATAAAGCTCACTGTCATTCCTGCCAGCTTCTAAAATAAATTTGAAAGTCTTCCTAATAGAGTTGTATTTAGAACTTCTTATTTTAGGCTCTTATCATAAAGGGAATGAAGGTCTTCTAAAACTTGGTCATGAATTTTCAATTAAATCATGCCAAGGAAGCTGTGTTTGAAAATACAACAGTGGGAAATTCAAAAATAATAAAAATTTTAACTACTTGCTTAATTCCTAAGAACTACTTTAAAATAGAACATTTAGGCTTCAGCCACAAATCTGTGTGAGAGGTGAAAGTGAAAAAGCTTAGAAGAATATTTTAAGAGTTTCCTTACTCTTTTTACTCTGTTGCTGTCTGGGTATTTGAGATTATCCCAAATGCAGGTATTAAATATACCTTATAATTCTCTGAAGCATACAGTTTGGATTCTACGACTCGGGTGTGTAACATAAGAATGTGTGCCTGCTAAGTCACTTCAGTCATGTTTGATTCTTTATGACTCTATGGACTGTAGCCCACCAGATTCCTCTGTCCATGGGATTCACCAGGCCAGAATACTGGAGTGGGTTGCCATGCCCTCCTCCAGAGGGTCTTCCCAACCCAGGGATTGAATCCTTGTCTCTTATGTCTCCTGCATTGGCAGGTGGGTTCTTGACCCCTAGCGCCGCCTGGGAAACCTCAAAATAAGAACAGCTGTGACTAATATTGAGGATTATTAGATCTTGTCAACTTACTAAGGTTTTCACTTGTACTAACTTGTTCCTGATGACAGAGCTAATAAGGGGCAGAGTTAGGGTGCAAATCCAGGCCTGTGTGACCCCACAGTCCAGCCCAACCCCCACACGGTAACACGTCTCCATCTTGTTATCCTGAGTATATAAACACATGACTTCTCAGTGTCTGTCTTTGGTATCAATTCTCATTTATGTCATTCTGAAATATCTCACAGCATAAGGAAAACTGAACTGAACCTTTTACAGAATGTGAAACAGAGAGAAGCCGGTATGGATGTGTGTCTTCTCAGAGGTGTCAGGAAACTATCTGTGAGTCTAGGCTCTCTCTGCTGGGCAAGTTCCAGTAATCCAACTTTAGGGGTTTCTGAGTCTACATGAGGGTAAACAGACATCACCAAAAACAAGCCTGTACTGCCTTCAGCAAAGATACTCCGTATCACACAACCTACTTTCTTCCTTTAAGCCTAACATTTCTTTGTCATGCTCTTTAACTTCTTACCTCATATCCATGTTCTGTCTTAGGAACAGAAATTTTTGAAACAGTAAAGTGAGGGCTCGCTGTGCGGGGGCGTTTATCCACATGGACTAATCTTTCGCTTGTTAGATCTGTAGTTTTCTTGATCTGCATGGAAATGGAACTCAGTGAAACCCTTGCTCACCAGATGACCACAGCAGTTATGCTTGCTTCCCCAGAAACAGGCAATGGGTCCAAACTCACCTGTGATGATATCTGCATTCCCATTTGATCAGTAGTTGTGATATGAGTCTCAGAAGGAGCGTGGATCACTCCAGGTTTGACTGCTTTAGGGACAACGTGGGGCTCTGAGGCTGGACGTGGGGGCTGCTCAGCTACCTTTGTGGCGGAAATGTGCTCCTTATATCCATACTCCAAAGTGGTCTGCTGAGCGTATGCTTCTTCAACACGCCTGGGTTCTCTGGGCTCTCGAACTCGGGCCTGGTCGACTGCAGCAACCACTGTTGCTACAGCTTCCGCCTTTTTCCCAACGCCCACCTGCAGACAAGGTTTCCAGGATTAACACTCAGTAATGTCAAAGTCAGGCTGGGACTTTTCCTCCTGGGATAGTCATCGAGAAGAGACAATGCCTATAAGGCGTGATGGGCAGATGGTGCCTATGTTACACAACCATGTTCATGTCTCCAGAAATGTGACTTAGAATTGCATTTAGGAACTTAACGTTTCACTGATCATTATAATGCGTAGATGTCTAGTTAGACACACTCTGTGAAGCCTGGCTTAATTAGACATTAAATCACACAAACACAACACAGGACAACACAATGTGTGTATAAAATAGGAAAGAAGTTATGAGTTTGTCCAGTATTTTGTCCATGGCAGACAGACAGCACTTGCGAAGTCAGAACTTGGGGCTGGTTATCTTAATTGATTATTCTTTCTTGCCAACCATTCAGTCTGGTGTAGGTGCAATGACAGTGATGATAAAAATGCCCTCAAATATTGTCACAGTCCCATCCAGAAAAAATCAGCGGCTGCAGCATTGTACACTCACGTGCAAATCTGAGATAACAAGAAAGCTTGTAAACCAGGGAACATATTAATTTACTTATGATTCCCTAGGGATAAGAAATTTTTAATTTATTAGAAAGTATCTTTCTTAAAACACATGAATGAAGATGCTGTGATGAAAATCAAAGTGTTATCCTATTTGGATTCAAGAAAACAACCTTTTACAGCAAAGTTCAATTTACTGTTATGACCACAGAAAGTTAAAGTGAAGAAGGAAAACAAAATGTTGTTTTCTCATTTCCATGAATATGATTATCATAAATGGGAACACAGTTTGCAAAGGAGTTTCTCTTTTATAGAAAGCAAGCCAGTTGATATGGCTCATATATTATGATTCTGTGCAATA
Organism: Bubalus bubalis; assembly: GCF_019923935.1. Lineage (NCBI taxonomy): Eukaryota > Metazoa > Chordata > Mammalia > Artiodactyla > Bovidae > Bubalus > Bubalus bubalis. Next base: position 70,230,054 of record NC_059158.1, on the reverse strand, counting down.
CTTGGAAACAGCATATTGCAAACACCACATCACCATGTCCATCAGCGCTGTTTAAAAGAATGCTGGAATATTTTATTAATGTCCAGTTTTCTGCTGCTGTGAGTAGAACCTAGATTGCATCTGAAATGTTTTTCAAGTGTACTACCTCTATATATCTGTTCAAATGGTAAATGATCTGAACCATTTAATATATAAATGAGGTATTTTTGAGATGAAATTGGGCCTTTAGTGATCACAGGCTTCATCCAGCTCTCCTTCTAGGAAGCCACAAACAACCTAATCTGCCTTGAAGAAGGATAGATACCATTTTCACTTTAGATTGCATCTTAAACTGTAAGATACATGTGAGGATTAGGTGGTTTAAGTTAATTTATCTGGTTGTTTCTTTTTTCAAACCACATGGGCCATAAATTGACTTTAATTTTACAGATGTTTTAAAATGTTACCATCTTCAACAGATTTATATTTGTTTATATAAATAAATAACTTTGCCTGTAAAATGATTATATTTACATTATATCTCATTTGAATCTTTCAACCAGACTATGAAATAAATTGTTCTATTTTAATAATGAGAAACCTTAGGTTCAAAGAAACTGTCACTCACCAACTGACATAGATGAATGTCATTCTTAATTTAAAACTTATGCAAAAAAAGAATCTTAACTATGGTAAGATATTTTAAATTGGGGAAGCATTTATATGTTTTTTCCTGGGTTAACATATTTCAACTCTATATACATATGCTGGTGGACCTATACCCTCATTTTGGTGGACAATCACAAATGAATATTCTAGGCTGATAGCCGCTTTTATTTCTTTCTGACTCTAATATCCCTCATATTTTTCTAAACTAGATAATCAGCAAGATTTGGACTAGAATTGGAGATCTCAATTCCTATCAATTTAAGCTGAGAATAATTAGAAAAGTGTGATTTAATCTGACTTTTCACAACTAGAAATGCTGTTCCACTGAAAGAACTGGACTGAATCTAATTGGCGCTAATGTTCTGTTGATCAGTTAAGCAATTAAATGGAACAGCAGGAGCACAGTGATTCCTGATAGATGAAAAGTCAGGAGAACTGATGATGAAATGGGATGAAACAATGCTTTTCACCTCCACTGCATCAGTTTTCATCTCCTTAGGAAAAAGATGCATTTGTTCCTGCTTAATAGCAAATCCTTTTCTAGATCTTGGCAGTGTGGCTGATTCAGTAGATTTTGCACTAGTAACTATTATTTTGGGTGTAGACATTTTCTTAGCTTCCATTCTTAGGTAATTTTAAATAACGAAAATAAGATAGTCAAATTTGTGGGATTCAGAACAAACAAAATAATGAGATTATGTTACATATTGGAATTTCTGATGTCAATGAGACTTCGAAAAGGTTGATATGCCATTCAAAATTAGACTTGAGTGTGGAGTAAACGTCACTCAGTCATGGCTGACTCTTTGCAACCCCATGGACTATACATATAGTCCATGGAATTTTCCAGGCCAGAATACTGGAGTGGGTAGCCTTTCCCTTCTCCAGAGGATCTTCCAAACCCAGGGACTGAACCCAGGTCTCCCACGTTGCAGGCAGATTCTTTACCAGCTAAGCCACCAGGAAAGCCCAAGAATACTGGAGTGGGTAGCCTATCCCTTTTCCAGGGGATCTTCCCAACCCAGGAATCAAACCAGGGTCTCCTGCACTGCAGGCAGACTCTTTACCAACTGAGCTATGAGGGAAGCCCAATATTAGACTTTGGTAATGTTTAACAGCTGATCCTAAATCGTGTCTTAGGAAAAAACCCAAAGATGTAAACGTAGAGAACAGCATTGAGGGAAATACAGAAAGGAATGTTATGATACTAAAGAGATTGAAAAGCTTTAGTTGCTAATATCCAGTTACTATATTAGCAATGAAGAATAAAATTAGGTGAATAGTTTACTCAGTACCCGAGGCATAGATTTATGGGAAGAAGGTTAATTCATGGAAATTTCATAGCCACAAATAGATGCTACAAACAACATTTTCATAGCTTGCGTGTGTTTATTCTGGTTGGATAATTGCTTCTCAAGATTGTAATATTGCATCTTGTTCAGTGTTAGTGAGAGTGACTATAGCAGGCACTATGATTTCCTCAGCTTCTTTTCTCATCTGATATTTGCAGAGAGAAAAAAGATAAAGTTTCACATGATGAAAATTATAGGTTATTTCTTAAAATAACCCCATACTATACAACGTAAGATACCGAATTTATGAACCCCTCAAAATCTATATCTTCTTAACAGTAAAATTCATCATTTACATATATATATATATTTTTTTAATGTCCATGGCATTTCTTAAAATTAGCCTGCATGAAATTTCTTTTTTTCCCCATTTCCCATGATTTCATGTTTTATTGTGGTAAGTACACCTAACATGATGTCTACTCTTTAAACGCATAATATAGTATTGTTAACTCTAGGCACAATGTTGTTCAATAGATCTCTAGAACTTACTCAACTTGCATAACTGAAACTTCATACCCATAAAATCAAGAAATTAACACATTTAAAAGTGAAAAAAATATATTCATAAATTGACTACCTTAACGAAACCCCTTTTAGTTTTGAATAGTCCATGTGTACAAGTCTAAAGATAAAAATACTATAATTTTATACAGTCTGCATGCAGTTTCCATCATCAACTTCTGGAGAATTCTAGACATTAATAATGAAAAGTCGAAAATAATAGTAAAGCAGTCAGTGAGGAAAGGATTATGTAGTAATATTAACAATAATAAATAATTTGTTATTTAATTTTCCAATTGTATAACTAAAAATAAATTAGGTTAATAGAGTCTCATAAGAAATTCTGAGACTTGGTATTAAAGTATTATAATAGAGGATTTCACATGAGATTTAGTATCAGTGTATTATAACAGGGGATTTCACACTTGGAATAGCAATAGTCACCTTTCCATGAGTAACTTGGATTTGTTCTTGTCTAGTAGCCATTTCTTCTCTAGTTCTCAGTATTGTTTCTTGTTCTTTGGCTTTAGCAGTAGCAACTGCTACTGTAGACAAGGCAGTTTTCTCAGCTTCCTTTCTCATCTGATTATCACAGTAAAATCAAGTTTAAATTGCACAGGGCTTTAGACGAATATGGAATGACCCTTCCCCCCTCTTAGTGGGGATGCAAGACGAAGTTATTCAGGGTTAACTACACAAGAGAAGTTAACTTTCACTGGGGCAGTGTGTGCACACACTGACTGGGAATCACAAACTTTAGAAATGTTAACTACAAAAAAAAAAATCTCCAGATGATTCCATATATTGCTTTCTAGAAATCAGGCTAATCTTCATGCAAAGGATAATGGTGAATAAAATGAATCACAAATGTTACAGATGAATGAAAATCAAAGGTGCAGATAAAGATAATGAGAAAAAGTCATACATTCACTGTGTGGTTTTTAGTTGGGGATTCAAAAAGGAAAATACAGATTAATAATTCATATCACATCGCAGTTAATGGTTTACTCGAAATTAGTTTAAAGATGAACTTTTCCCATCTTGAATATCTGTATTCACCTTTTCGTGAGTTACTTGAACTTGATCTCTTTTGGTAGTGATGCCTTCTCTAGTTCTTGATACTACATCTTGTTCTTTGACTTTGGGTGTGGCAACTATGACTTTAGGTACCACTGTTTTCCTAGTTTCTTTCAATATCTGGTCATATGATTTGGAAAAAAAAAAAGGGTGAGAAAATGATCATTAAATTTAATTCAGCTCTATTTAAAAAAAAGGTAAGTCAAAGTTGAGAAAGGAATTCCGAACATTTCTTCCTACTCAAGGACATTTTGTCATTTGAGTTGCTTTGATCATCAATATTGTTTTATTAGTAGCAATATCAAAGTAAGTTCAGTCTAAAACAAAAAAAATATGATGAGCAATAAAAGGATGCATTTTTCACATTATTCTCATAATTTATGAGAAATGCCAATAGAGCCATCAATAACACATAACTTTGCATTATATCAATTGACTTGTACACTGGAATCTTCAATAGAGACATGTTAAATATTAAAATGAATTATAATATTATATTAGTAACAATCCAAAGGAAATACGAAAGTTAGGAATGAAAAGTGGTGGTGAAAGCTAGACAGATAGCAAAAGGTTCTTGAGAGATTGTGAAGCTTCCCGTGTGAGTTATAAGAGGAGGAGAAGGTGATAAAGTGATCATTTTAAGACCCAGGATGAAAATGTAGGTGGCTTGTAAACGGAATGAAACAAGAGTGAATTTCACACCAGCAAGAACTGTCACCTTTTCATGAGTTATGTGCATTTGATCTTGTTGTGTGACAATTTCTTCTTGGGCTCCCAGAATTGTTTCTAGTGTTGTGGGCTTGGCAGTTTCAACTACCACCATGGACACAGCAGCTGTCTCAGCTTTCTGAATTATCTAATTTTCAGAGTAAAGTAAAGGTTTGAGTTTCAAAAGGCACAGGAGAAATGGCGAGTTAACTTTGTAACATTCAGGAGGATATAGAATGCTTAGTGGTGAGAGAGGAACTACCATGGTTCTGTTTTAAGGGCCTACACTTGTGTTTAACACCCAGAAATGGACTTCTTTTCTGCCCACCTGCCCCTTAGTAAATTGTCTTGCAAACTGAAAAGTCCTCATCTTTGAGATATATTGACACATTAGGGAACTTAGTGAGTACTCAGGCAAATGGCTAAACAACTACGGTTATTGAACTTGTCAGTTTATCAGCCTTGCAATGGCAACAAGGATTTCTATGCTCTTGATTATGCAACTTAGGTTCTTGTGCACTCAAACTCGCTCACTCACTGTAGGAGAGAAAAGTTCATTCAATGGCCTCTGACCAGCCTTTTAAGTCTGAGTTGCACCTTTTAAAAAAAGTAGTTCTGAGATCAACAAAAAGCTTGAGATTAAGAGACGCTGGCCAAGTTGGAACAACCTCAATGTCACTGAAATCTACTTGAACATGAAAGAATCTACTTGAACAAGAAAGGGCCTCTGCCTAGATCCTTTAAAGCTTGATTCAATACATGGGAGAGAAGTTTGATTTTGGTGACATTGAGGTTGTTCCAACTTGGGTCTATGTCATAAAACCAGCAAACACGTCTGGGTCACTATTGATCAACCAGGAATTCACTTTTTTTTTTACAAGTACTGGTTTTCCCTGATGTTGAAATTCCTCACTTTCACTTGATATTTAGTTGAAGTGTTTATGGCTGGTGTATGTGTGTATGGGGGGCGGGGGGTGGATATGCATGCATGTCTTACAACTATGTAAAGTTTGTGTGTTACAGGTTAAGTGCCCAAGGGCTTGGGCTATGCATGGAAAAACTGATTGTACCAGTGGATAACTAGGCTGGAGTGATCACTATCTTCTGGTTAAGTGTGTTCTAGAAATGTCATTGACGTGCCTCAAACTATTCTAGTCGATAGATAATCTTCTTGAAACTGATCATTTGAGTGGAAAATTATGCAATGAGAGCAGAATTTCCATCATGAAACAATTTCAATACTAGACATAGAGAAACAACAAAAAGAAAACATACACAGAAGATTCCTCCACTTAGAGGTTTTGGTTAGAGGGAACATGTAGCTATCTGGGATGTGATATTTGTCAACAAATTACAAGCATTTACAAAACTGGACTTACTGTTTCTTGAGTTATTTGTTTTTGTTCTTGTTTTGTAGTAATTTCTCCAGTTATTTTAGTTTCTTGTTCTTTGGCTTTAGCTGCGGAAATTACTACTTTTGGTACAAATGCTTTTTCAGTTTCTTTTCTTATCTGAAATCAACAATAAAAACAAACCTTATTGTCTGCTGGTCTCTAATGAAAGCTGACATAATGTTTAATAAATATAACAAAATAGGAAATCAAAGAAGTCCTTTTCCAGATGCCCACTAAATGAAATGATCTTTTTCATTAATAGAGCCATGCTCTTTGTCTAAACCATAAGTTAGCTGCTCAGAGAAAAAGAAATGGATTCAACACCCTTTGCCTTGAATTAGAGAGCGTAGTCTTCTTTAAAAAGACTTTCAATTTTTATAAATGCGCATATGGCAGTATTATTCTGTGCCACTCAGTCATCTAAAGGAAATCCTAGAGCATAGGCTATTAGAATGGAAGACTTTACAAGTACTACTGTCTGATTCTTTAATTTTACAAGTGAAAAATCAAACATAGATGATTTGTAATCCACATTTATACAATATTTTTGCATTTGCTTTGAAAAACGTCCTAAATATTATGAAGGTTTGGAATATCAAGACTTAACCTTTCTAAAACTGAGACATTATGGGGAGAACACTTTTGTCCATATTCCGGGTAAAATGTTTTCCAAACCCTTGTGAGTTAAGTTGCTTCAGTCGTGTCCAACGTTTTGCAACCCTATGGACTATAGCCTGCCAGGTTCCTATGTCCGTGGGATTTTCCAGGCAAGAATACTGGAGCGTGTTGTCATTTACTTCTCCAGGGCATCTTCCCGACCCAGGGATCGAACCCACGTCTCTTAAGTCTCCTGCACTGGCAGGTGGTTCTTTACCATTAGTGCTACCTGGGAAGCCCAGAAAATATTGTGTTTGGATCTGGACACCTAAGGTGTATGCGAGGGGAAAGTGGGGTACTTGGGGAGCAGCAGTTTTCCCCATTTTCCTCTTTGTCATTTTCAGCCATTATTACTGAAATTCAGGATCTCAGGGTTAAAAGAGGCTTGGAAGTTATCTTCCCAAACCACCCAACTGACAATTGGCAGTGTTGGCCAACAGCCCTATCAGGTGGTCTTATCTAATCTGCTCCTGAATGCCTGCAATCACGAGGCTGTCTTTTTCACTTTTTGTCTGGTCATTTGACCTGAGAGGGCCAGATTCTCCACCTCATTTCAAATCCATGCTCAAATGTTTTCCCAAAGACTCAGGAAGCAGTTGCAAAGCTATTTTCAAAGCACTGTGGGTTCGTTGTCCTTTGCCGCTCCTCCCAGTTCCTGCTTCCGCATCTGCTTCTCCCTCCCTCATAGTCTCACAGGTAGTCGGTGCATCTCCATGTCAGTGAAGAAGAGACCCCTGCTTCCACTTCCAGTGTGTGTTCCCGGAGCCCCCTCTCGTCTACACAAGGGAAGCATCTGGGGACTCTAAGAGACTTTGGTATCTAGTACCCAGGGACACAACCATGTTGCCCACAAAACAACACCTTTCCCTGTAAACAACACTATCTGGGTTGACACTGATATCAACAGCAGCAACGATTTCATATCAAAAAACCATCTTCACCTGTTCATGAGTTACGTGCACCTGCTCTTGTTTTGTCGTAATTACTTCTCTGGTTCTGGCTTTTAATTCTTGTTCTTTGGCTTTATCGGCGGCCACTACCACCTTAGTTACGGCAGTCTTCTCTGCCTCCTTTCTTATCTGATTTTCATAGGGGAGAGAAAAGAAACACTGTAATGTGCCTTATATAAAAAGGTACAATGATAAATCAGGATAAAGACATAAATGTCACACAGGAGAGGATAAGCAGGAAAGCTAGAGAGATTTTAAACTATAACAGAAAATCTATTCAAATACGAGGTGGGAAATTATCTTGGATTTATAACACCTTCCAGCCATGAATCAAATGTCACATAGGTTTTGAGGAAAGTAAAAGCAAAGCTCTTTAGGGAAAGCTTAGAGAAACGTTAACGGCAGCCCTCAAATAATGGCTTCCCTGCCTGGATCCTGGAAAGACTGAGCTCTGGATGGACCATTTTGGAACTACAGCTCCAGGTGCCGGGTACCTTGTTTGCTCAGCTTAACCTCTCAGCCACCCTTTACTCGTCTTAACTCAGGAATGCCCCTTGTCTGACCTCCTGAGAGGTACCTCTTACCTGCCAAGCTGCCTGACAGAGACCTGACACCGAGTATTTATATCCTGAACACCTCTGGTGTCAGACCACCAGCTCAGAATGTCCTAAAAGTCTGGGCCATGGAGGGCTCAGCCCTCAAAACAATCTGAACCCTAGTTCAGCCTGGGAAATCTGCACACAGAGCTCGGTCTGCGCGGCCCCACGCCCACCTGTTTGTGAGCAGGTTGGATGTGCACGGCAGTCGTGGTTGTCCTCTGAGCAGTCTGCTCTACAGCGCTGATAACTGGTTCTCTCACTCTGGCCATATCAACAGCAGCAACAACGGTGGCAACAGCTGCACTTTTGTCAGCTTCTTGTTTCACCTGGATTGGCAATGAGCAAGCGTATTACTTTCTGAAATGAAATGCCTAGTAGAAACTGCAAAACACAGTGGAAACGAAGTCATCAAGAGTAAAACAGACATGTGCATAAGCACCTATCACCGCTAAGAGAGATATGGTATGTATTGCTAAAGTCTACATTTATAAACATCTCACAGAACACAGCTTTTGTGGAGCTTCCCGGGTGTCCCTGGTGGTCAAGTGCCCGCCTGCCAACACAGGAGACATAAGAGAACTGGGTTCGATCCCTGGGTCGGGATGATTCCCTGGAGGAGGGCATGCTAACCCACTCCAGTATTCTTGCCTGAAGAATCCCATGGACAGAGGAGCCTGGCGGGCTACAGACCATAGGGACGCAGAGTCAGACACAACTGAAGTGACTTAGCATGCATGCACGCAGAGCAATTTCAGAGTATAAGCCAAATTTGGTTTTCACTTTCTGTTGTATTCTTATGTTCGTATGCATCTTCCTTCAACCTATACAGACTGTTTCATGGCAGGATTCTGGTGGGAGAAAGCAGAACAGGAAAGGAAGGAGGAAGCTCCAGCAGTACCTCTGCAGCCCCAGCAGCGACAGCTTCTGCTGCGAAGGTAGCGCTGGCGGCGGCGCCCGCAGCTCCGCTGATGGTCACTTGCTCCTGGATCCCGTATCTCCCTTCCCATCTCTCCTCTGTCCTGATCTGAGTAGCACTGGTCACCATGGTCTCTCTCATCTCAGCCTCAGAGGAAGCCACGTAGCCCTCTTGCTTCCAAGGGGGAGGCACTTCAGGGCCTGGGGGCATGGTGGGTGTCTGAGCCTTCCGGACGAGTAAGGGAGACTTGACGGATCTGATGGGGGATGTGGAGATCCTCCCCGCTGGAGACACGGACCTGAAAGTCAAATGGCAGAGGTCAAAGAGTGCCAAGACAAGGAACTCCTCTCTGGGTCATTAGATTTGAATGAAGGAAGAGAAATCTGGAAGTGTTCAAGGCAGGGTTTTAAAATCCATGGCTCCGCATTGAGCCACGTACGGATCTTAACCTATACAGAGACAAGTAATGTACTTGAAAGTAATTTGTTTTAAATTTCAGTGAGTCTTATTCTCATCTGCTGTAATTCTGTATGAGAATTTAATCCTAAAGAATTCAGTGCCCTGCCCTACCGTTTCATGTTTAGAAAAGTCAAGACAGCAGAAGGTGTTTCCTCAAAATACAGTCAAAGAAAGGGCACTGGGAATATGGTAACATAACTCTAAGTTTCTCTGTAGTCCCAATTCTGAGGGGGAAGGGGATGTCAAACAGGTGTTGAAGGAAGCAAGATTTCTGTAATCAACATGCTTGTGCAACTTGAGGTTCAAACAAGGTAAACCCTTCTCATTTTCTTGTAAGACTTCCCACAGCCTTCATCATGCCCATATGCTTTGTGAATTGCAAGGCTTTCAGATTAGTCATTTTGCAGAATTCTAGGGGTATAGCTGTGCTTTGGAAACTGTTCTGGTCCAAGTGTGGTGCTCTGCTGTCTTAAATATCCTGTATTTGTTCACCCTCACATCCTCATTGTATTGTACTCTGAACTTCTTTTGAATATCCTTAGACTGGATAATTTGAAACCTAAGGATTCCATAATTCCTAGGTGGCTCAGTGGTAAAGAATCTGTCTGCCAATTCAGGAGACTCGGGTTCAATCCCTGGGTTGAGAAGATCCCCTGGAAAAGGAAATGGCAACCCATTCCAGTATTCTTGCCTGAGAAATCTCACGGACAGAGGAGCCTGGCTGGGGTCGCATAGAGTCAGACACGACTTAGTGACTAAAGTAAGAATTATATAGTTTTTGGTTAAACTGATAGTTTCTTCCAAAACAGTTTTCATCATTTTTTATTTGTGTTCAAATGCAACAGCATCAGCTCAAGAATCTGGGTACTGAATAAAGCTATCTACAGTCAAAAAAAAAAAGACAGCTTCTAATTGACAATAATAATTCCAGGCATCAGTCAACTATTTTAAGATGAAATTTTTCGTAATTTAATTTTTAATTGATAGGGTTTAATATACTTTTCCCTCTAGGTGGCAGTATTGCCTTATCATTGCATTTAACTACTTCTGCATACAGGAAAAATGTTTATAAATGTATTCTGACATTACATAGGGTATTTAACTTATATCAATCATAAATAAAACAATTATTCTAATTAAGACTCAAGGTACAGTTGATATATACTCTAAATTGTAGAGTAAATTAACAGTACATTACAATATTGACGAGTTTCATGAAGAAATGCTTAATCATTTTCTTGAAGAAGGGTTTTTTGGGTGAAAATCAATTTACATTTTATAAATGGAGTTGTAATCAACAAAAGGGAGATCTAGGGGAACATGTCTCTATTTTGAAAGTGACTGCCTTTGAACATAACAAAGACCAGTTTAGAATAATGTAGGGTTTACACTAATTGAAGAAAAGCAAAGTGACATGTATTTCCAATTTTCGACCTATGTCTTGTTCTTGCTGTCCTAGTAAAATGGGTCTAATTCAAATACACTTAAAGACATGATTAGCATGACATGAATGATTAGCAGCAGGTTGCAGGTAAGCCTGTAACTGTGAAAATCAATGTAATTTGAGTCATTATAGGAAAGCGCTTATTTCTGCTCTTACAAAAAATAATCATCTGGTCACAGCGAGATATAATGCACCTTATTCAGTGAAATACGTTTGCCTTACTTTACAACAAAAATCAAGATTCAGGAAATTGTCCATCCTGGATAACCGTTATTTTCTCCAGAAATTGACATTTTAATTTCTTAATCATTTTAAAGTAAATTTGGGGGGCTAAATAATTGAAATTGCTATTAATGAATTCTCAGTACTTCTAAGACAGTCAAAACGCTCCACAGAATCAGGGAAACTCTGTAATTCTAAATGACTCTTGGGCTTGGATTAAATATATGGTGAGGTTGTTATCTCCTTCAGAAATCACATTTGGCCTGTCTTGTGATTTTGTGGTGTGAAAACTTGGAGTTAGCCTGAAACAGAACACTTACTTGATAGCCAGACACATTTTTAAAACTGAGCTTTTTGGCCAAGGCTTCACATTAGTATTTATCAGTATCTTTACTTTTTAAAGTGGGCACTATAATGAAGACTGGAAAATATCTAGCATTTTCCCATATATTTGCTGGACATTGACATTGCCTCTGGTATGAAATACTTGGTATTTTCCACTTTTTTCATTTGTGTTGCTTGCTTTTCCTTTAATAATTAGTTTGTGGAAGTTCTTGATACATCTGGTATATTACAGCTTTGCCATGAAATGTTGCAAATATTTCTCCCAAGATCTACTGTTTGTATTTGCTTATTTCTTATGGGGTCTTAGCCAGCATCAACATGTTCAGTCGTGTAGGTTATGCATGGTTTGTAGACTTGTACCATTCACACTGAAGGCATTGTATGTTTGCTTTAAATATTTTATGGCAGAGGCAATGACATATCTTGAGGAAGAGGCATCCTTAAATTTTTTTTAACAAATGCACTATTTGGTGTAGCAATGATTTTGCCATATACAAATTTTTGTTTTTATGTAGTTGAATCTGTAAACCTGTTTTTAAAAGCTCTGCCCAACAAATGTTTTCTCAAATTTTCTTCTCATTTTTCTTGTTTTTTAATTTTTTTAAAATTTAGCTCTGTGGTTAACATGAAACTTATTTTGTAAATGGTGAGAGATACAGGTTTACATTTGTTTTCTCCCAAATGGATAGCTAATTGGGCCAGCATTCTTGTACAAAATATTCTTTTCCCCACTGAACTGAAAAGTCACTTGGATTAAAAACTGAATTTCCTGGGTACCTGGATTAATTTTTGGATCCTCTGTTCCGCTTCCCCATGTATATTCTATTTATTTACCAATATCACACTTTTTGATGACAGTAATGTCACAATAAGTTTGAATATTTTTTGAATCAACTATTAACTTATTCTTTTAAAATTTTTCTTGGCAGGGAACTTTCTCTATATTTAAAAAAATTTAAATTGGTCAAGAAACACTGTTTTAAAAAAAAAAAACCCCACAAACTTCCCCCTTTTACTAGTTTATAATATTAAAAAAAAAACCAGAAAACACCACAGCATGTTAAGCTAAATCCCAAAAGTTCAAATTTGCTATGGATAGTTTACACTTGCTGATATAGTTTCTGAGTTCTGATGATACATGCTTACTTTCTAAAATATCTCCATATTAACTAAGCAAAGAAATCCAGCTTATATTCTAGATAAAATAACATAAGCACATGCAAAATATTTAGAGGGTTTTACTTACTATTAGAGCATAAGAACATTTGTATAACTCATATTTAGAAGATTCCTTCAACTAATTATCTCATTGAACCCTCACATCTTGAGATCATTCTTCCTATGATTCTCTATAATTTACAAATGACATGACTAAGACCTTAAGCAATTTAACTTCTTTAAAGTTCTTTAACGTCTGGTCACCTATTTAAAAAATTAGGGGTGATACTTCTTAAAGGTTGCTATGATTATTTGATGAGATAATATACACAGAGTGCAATCGAATGTCTGACAGAGAAACTGGTCAATATATATTAATATTTTATTATTACAATTATTCTGTAAGTCACATTTTAGCCAGTGATCAAGAAGACTGAACCCAGGGCTTCCAACCTTAAATTCTGTGCTCTTCTCATCTCACTGTGCTTTCTCTTAGCTCCTACAGCAGATATTGAATGGCATACAAATAAGATTGTAGAATTACAGCTTATAAAGTTTTCCAATTTACCCATGGACAGTAAAGATTTGTGAAAATCATAAACGATATCTTTTTGGTTTAACTCTTTTTATCACACACAACATTCCTTATTCCTTCCTTTTACATCTCTTCTTATCAGATTAAACCTAATTAAAATGCATAATGACCTGATCGCTCTTAAAAGGCTTTACCTGACAGGAGATGGAGTCGGTGCCCGCACATGTCTGACAGGGGAAGGGGAGTGTCTTATCGGCGATGGGGACTGCTGTCGAGCCAACTGTGCTTTGGCAGCAATGGATGGTGGTGTGGGAGACCTTGATTTTGGTTTAGGAGGTATCCTGGGAGGTGTTTTATGTGGCAGCTGTTGCCCAGCGGCACCATCTATGACCATCTCAACTGCTGCAATTGATCTGGCATCAAAGTGGGCCTCAATCTTCTGCAAAGAGAAAAACAAAGACCATGGTGAGGAGAAATAGTTGGCGACGCAACAATTTAAAAGGCAGTATATATAGTATATATTTCAAGAAAACCTTTTCAATTCGAGTTTGTCGTGTTTCTGAAATCTGAGCAGTCGAAACAATTGTCTTTGTCCTTTTAGCGGGTACTACTTCTTCACCTGTAGGAAGGCAAAGACAAATATTTAGGAGGGAGCACAAGGACCCAGTTTTAAAGGGGTTATGTTAATTCTGACTACAAAGTCAATAGGATTTTCTAGGTATCCCAATGGGGAAAATTGCAGTAAGATTTTGATTTTGTATAAATAGAAATTAGGTTTAAACAATGAAAATATTTATTATTAGATATGAGTTTGCTTAGAATCCTTTTGAAAAGTTTCATTATTTGCCAATAATTTGAAAATGTAGATGACTTAACTGAAAAACTTTCCAATTTCTAGTGGCGTTAAAAATTACAGATTGCTTCAGTGATTCTAAACTCCTCCTTTTCATGGGTATTGGAAAGCCAGCTTTGATTTCAGCTCACAGTATTCCATGACCTCAGAGGGGAGGCAGGTGGACCCCTGGTCCCACTCGGTCCTAAATGTCCCCTCTCCCGCCTCCTGTTCCTCGACCTCCGGGGCATACCTTGAACCAGTAATTCGGCAGTGGAAGTAGCTCTTCCAACGCTATTGGTTGCATTTACTGAATAGGTGCCAGAGTCTTCTGGGTATGCTTCTGCAATCAGTAAGCTGTAGAGTTCTCCTTCTTGTGAAATTTGAAAATCAAGGGAGCTCTGGATTTCGGCTCCGTCCCGGTAGAACCTCACCACAGGTGCAGGGATTCCAGTCACTCGCACTTGGAGTCGCACTTGGCTTCCTTGTCTCACAGTCATGCTCTGCAGCCGTTGCGTGAAGTTGGGTGGCGCTGTCTCCGCTGCAGCAGAAGGGTAGAAAATCAGGACCAGTGCCAGTGGGGGTACTCCCAACAAGCTATTTTTAAGTAATCACAGCTTTGTTTCCGAAACCAGGTCATGACTCGCTGACTCAAACATCCTTGACTGTCCTTGAGCCCAGCTCATCCATCAGATGACCGCAAGCGTGGAGCCAGGAGGTGGCAGAGGGCACCCACCACCATACTTTATTGTTTTGTTTAGCTGTTCTAGGTCACCACATTTTAAAAATGTTATCATGTTATTATATTTTTAGGGAATTTTTCCACCAGTTACTCCCAACTTCACATCCAGCACTTTTTAATATGTTAAGGTAACTTTACATATTTCAGTAGGTTGCATTAAAATAAATTCCAATGGTTGGTTTGCTGGATGTACCCATAACTTACAGAATCATTACATTTTAATTTAAATATAAAACCCTAAATTGGTTCCAACTTAATCAATATTCAAGTAACTCAAATATTTACTTGCATTTAAAATGTTAATCCAAACAATGACATGCTTTAATGTTAGTTATGCTACAGAAAGCGGATTTTTAAAATTATGTTGGAAGTTTTTAATAAAATAAATGTGAATGGTGAGTGGGATTAATTTTGACATGTTTTTGAGTAATAAACAATAGCAGATGCTGTCAACCTTGTGCATTGTCCCTTCTGAATTTTCTGGATAAAAGTTAAAGTTCATACCTGATGTTCCTTCTGTTTTGGTCAATGATAGCCCTATACTTAAACAGTGCTAAATACATAGTTTATTGGATAAACATATGTAATGCTATGTAGTTCATGAAAGATATTGTTCTGTAACATGTAAAGTAGTGTGATGTTCTGCGTATTGATATCTTACAAAATAAAGGATGGAGAAGAATGACAGGGGCCATAAAGATTGGGTGGTAACTTTTATGGGGAAACTGTGTCATGCACTTGAATCATAAATTTGCCCTTTTTCTATGCTTACAGTGCAATTTTTTGTAGAAATAGAAAGTAAATGAAGAATTATTAAACACCATAGCCTAGAGCAGTACTTCTTAAATGGGTAGGCTGTGGACCACTAGCGTCAGAATCGCAGGTGCCTGTTAAAGTGGGAATTCTTGGAGATACGCATATTTCCTTAGTAGCTGCGTACACAAGGCTCCAAGCCTTTCTACTTGCTCAGAACACAATTTTTAACATGTCCTTAGCCTACTTTTAGGTGCTTGATACATGCATAAAGGAAGTCGTTCTCAGCCACTTTTTGAGGAAAATTAAATTCCACAAGACAAACAACTTTGCTGTCAATGCAGCGTCCGGGGAGCCCTGCTCTGGATTCCAGCTGCTTGTGCTCTCACTAGTTTTTGGTGGACAACCCCCACCCCAGGTCCTGGAGAGGCCTTCCGGGCGGCGTGTTTTAGGGGATGGCCAGGACCCCTCCTGCCTACCTGTCACGAGAAGCTCAGCAGTACTAGTCGCTTGTCCAGATCCATTGGTGGCTCTCAGGGAGTATCGTCCACTGTTGGCTTTTGTCACGGCGGGGATCGTCAGTCTAGCGCGGCCATCGCTAAAGGAGATCTGCACGCCGGGCAGAGTGGAAGTAGAAATCACCTGGCCATCCCTAAACCAGCTCACCTCAGGAACTGGGAAACCTAGGAAACAAAGAATTCATCTTTATGTCTGGGGCACTGCCAAGCCCTCCATTCTGTCCCGTTATGTCCACTCCCTTATCTTAAACCACAAAAGCGATCCAGAGTGTTATGCTATTCCATGACTGTGAAAATTTGACAGCTGTGTGAGAAAAGTACAAAGTTGCAGACCATTAGGAAGGTCTGTGGGTTCACACAGAGGCCAGCACCTTCATTTTACAGGGGAGGAAACTGAGGCCAAAAAAAACCTCAATAATTCTTTCACGGTCCCTCAGCGGGCAGTGGCACACAGAGGGCTAGAACTGCCATCACCTGCCCTCCTGCCCAGGGGTCTGTCTAAGACGATTTAATAGACAGCATTAAAATCATAAAAGATTTATTAAGGTGAAGAGCCAAGGAAATTCTGAGAAAAAAAGTGACTGCTGTCCTCATCAAAAACAAATAAAGAACAAAAGCAGTAAAGGGATCTGAAAGTTCAGCTTAACAGGCACAAGAGGACACGCTCATCTCTTTACCTCCTCTGCGGTTACGGGGACACAGTCTGCCTGACCTCTCCTGCCTTTCAAACGCGCTTCAGTAAAAATGCCATGCTCATACAGTAAGAGACGAAGCTGAACCCAGTCTTTCAGAACAACATGGATACTTGGAGTTGCAGGTAAAAAAGTACAGTTCTCTTTACCCACCATGGATCGTGGCACTAGGGACTACATGTATGCGGTTGGATGTTTTAAATATACTAAAATTCTGCATTCAGAAACATGAGGCAAATTCAGAGCATGGTTTACTCTGCCTTTGGCATGAAGGCGGATGATCTCTTTCAACTGAGGAAGTGAAGATGAGCAAGAGAAAGTTTATCTTGTTGTCTTTACATTAGTCAATCTCTCATTGTGGCCGAGTGAATAGTTTATTTGATGAATTCATGGGTGTCAAATATTTTCAGTGGTGTTTTCCTAAGAATTCTATTAGCATAAAGTGTGAAGGAACAAGAAGCTTATGAGGAAGCCAGATTCCATTACTCCACAAGCAGGTGAACTTCCCAGTGAAGCTATATGCGATTTGCTTGTTCAAGAGTTACTGAGTGTTACAAGATGAATAAGCAAATTATTTGGAAGTCAGTCAGAGTTTGTCACGTATGAGAAGAATTGAATGGGAAACCGAAGAATGATTATGATATTTATGTCAAATCATATGATATGTCAAAATATCACATACGGTATTTGTGTACTATAAAAGTGTTACCCAGTTATGAATAAGATTGGCACATAAAATATAAAACAAAATGTGGAAAGAGAAAGGAAAAGGAAATCTTATTTTATATCTTTATTATAAGCCATAAAGTTAAAAAAAAAAAGAGGACCCATGCACCATGGAGGTGCATCAAGCATCTCCAACTTTTAATTCATATAATCTTACATAACCAATTATATTACAAAAGGAGAAAATGTGGATTAAATAATTCAGATTATTTACAATATGGTTCATAGACTACCACCATTCTGTCACATGATGACAGGTCCCAGAAATCTTCCATTTTCAAAATCATCCTTTAATTGAGTTATAAAGAAGAAAAAGAAGGGGGGAAAAATGAGACAAAAGAACTTTCTATTAAATATAATTCTAGGGTTAGTGTTTGTTTCTTTTTAATACGTGAAACGAGTGTCATATATTATTTTGGAGTTTCATTTCAAAATGACTGGAAAATCTTTTCACTGACTAGAGATTGAGAATAAAAGAATGAAATACTTAGGAGTTAGCTCATCATTGAAAGTTCTGCCTTTGAGAGAAGTCAGTGGTCTTGTGATTTTCCATGTGAAACCACAGAGGCTCAGGCACACGGAACAGTCAGCACCAGGCTGCTCGCCCGGTAGCTCCATGACCGGCCCCTATCAGTCCGGAGTACTTGGCTTCCAGTCTGGCTCTGCAGCTGAATCCAAATATAGAATGACCAAATTTGGTCCTACTCAGAAGCTGGATTCTGACAACGGTTTTAATCCAATGCTAATTATTTTGCTTTGTGGAATTATAAATATGCATAAAACATTTTCTAACCATTATACTGTCAGATTTTGTCAGCACTCTGGGAATGGTATACTCTTATAATGACCCTTCCATAGAGTTGGGCCAATTTCACAAAGTGAAAGCAAGGCTTAGGCTTAATGTTGACTCCTACAAAAAAGTTAACAGAGAGGAGGCACAGAAGACAGAGGAACATGCGAATGTGTGAGCTTACCACTAATGTGAGCCTCAAAGGTTGCGGTACTACCCTCCAGTACCACAACACTTTGTAACGGCTGCGTAAACGTCGGTGCTTGAGTTGCCATCTTTTCAGGCACTCTGGAAAGGAAGAGAAAAGAAGTTAGAGGGTCACAACTGAGGGCCATTCTGGAGCTACTCTGTCGACGGCAAAAACACACATTTTCCAAATGGGTTGCTTCTCAGATCATCTGTGGGCCCAGAGTGTTCTCTTTGGTGGCTTGAATTTGGCTTCTGAGTTGATCTGCAGCTTAACAGAGTAAGCAAGTCTAAGGGGAGATGGAGGAAAAAAATTGAAGAGAGCAGAGCAAGGAATGTATGCTAGTGGTCAAAGAGGGCAGTTCAGTCTTATGAAAGGTGAGAAACCTGGGAGAGAGTCAGGAGAAAGGGAAAGCTGGAGGAAACTAGGGATCATGACAAATAAAAGCAAACGTGTGAAAAGTATAAAATGAATCTTTGCATCCCATCAATGTCTGAAGGAATTATTTTTTTAAAATGTCCTTCCTCCCAGTATTTTTCACACACTGTTATTTACAAAGTTGACACAGATTCAGGCATTATGAATCTAAGTAATCCAGGTAAATGTTTGAAATCATAACCAAAACTAAAAGTTTAAACTTTATAATTTCTTTCCTTATCTGAAAAGTTTTGGAAAGCTTTGTCAACTAAGCACAAACCCTCTGTAGACAGCATACTGTGCTTTTTATTTCTTAATATTTCCTCATATTGTAATTGCTCACTAAATGTTGCTACTGCTGAAGTAAATATTCACAAAGTTTAAATTTAACTGAGTAGGCCAAAATTTATTACAGATCTGAAAAATACTGACTTGAGTTCTTAATAAAGAACAAATGTCCAGAATGCAAAAATGGAAGGCTGAGTGAAGTGTAGCTGAAGTGAAAGCACCTATGCTTTTATAGCACAAATATTAAAAAAAAAAATCAAAGAAAATAACATGAAACTGGCAGTTAAGTTCTTTTCTTAAGTGCAAGAAAGTATTTTGCCTATTAGTTTTAGATTATGAGAAGCATTTTCTGATGTATAAACACCTTCTTATTCAACGTCACTATTCCACTATTCTGACATAAAAAGCAGATTCTCAGCTGTCAACTGTTTCACTGCTACTGTTCATACAATTCTGTATTAATTAAAAGCTTATGGAGCAATACTTTTTCTAGTCATAATTACTGTCTTGTAACTTTTTACTTGAGTTAAAAAGAAAATAAAACTAGAATTCTGAGATAATAACATTTATATTTGAAAGATTCTGATAATATCCAAAAGTTTTTTTTTTTTTTTTTAACTATTGCCAAGAATTCCTTAGTGTAGCATATTCTCTTTAGGACACAAAAACAATTTTTTGTGGCTCACTTTTTCTGTTTCCAAGTGAGTGCATCTTCTAAAAATAGCTGTATTCTTGTACCATTTATATACTTATATATTTATAGGCATTTACAGTTAGTCATCTAATTTCAGGAATATGAGAAATCAAGGCATAATTTGAAATAAGCCTCTAAAACACTACTTCTTGCCCTTAACATCAAACATTTATTTCATATCATATAATTTGATAATGAGTTAAATTAAAACACATAATGAAATTCTGAGTGTTTTAGAAAACAATTATATAGCTCTTCTTGTTTTCAAAATTTCTAAATACATTGCAATTAACTGACCTAAAGGGGTCTTCTATTCCCATCATTTAGGTAAATTTGTTGCTTTAGCACTTGGTCTTGAGAGACCTTTGTCTAATTAGGGCTGAAGGTAGGCATCTAAAATGTCATGCTCCCAAAATAAACTCTTCAGCAGATGACTGACAGCAGGCAAGTGTTCTGTCACCGCGCTGCAACTGATACCTCAGCAGTTGATTCCCTTAAAAAGTCATCGGGTGTAGCTGATACCACATGCATTTTATCAGAGCTATTCTTGGTGTGTCTCACTTTATCACTGAGTAATATAACCTTGAACATTCTTAACAAAAAAAAGTCTATAAAAGAAGCAAACATTTTACATCATTTCAGACATCAACTTTTAATACTTTGAGAATTAAATACTTTTAAACAATTTGAATCACTAACTGCTGATATGCTAAAACGTTGAACTTTTTAAAGAAAAGCGTTCACATATTTTAAAACAGAAGTTAAAAGCAGAGTGGATAGCACCAAGTAGTCCGACAAACACCTTTATAGGCATTGAGCACACAAAGCTAGTAGGGAACTAGAAACTAATAAGGACGGGCCTCTACGAATAAGAAAGAAAAGATGCTGCTCACCTGATTTCTCAGGAGTGCCCAAAAAGGGTGGGACTAAGCCCAAGGTTGCTTCTGAAACGACGTCCTATTTAGAGTTGGTTTTTTCGACCATCTCCAACATGAATCGGTGAGCCTCTAACTTAAAAACAAAACTACACAGTCACGACTGTGTAGTTTTGCTTTTCTATGCAATCCCTACACCCGAGGCGAGGCTGGGAATGCACGACTGCTCAAGATCCAGGGGCGGGTCGGGTCTTATATTTGCCACATCTGCTGCCAGCCCCACGTCTCAGGGCAGGGCGCCGGCTGATTGGCTTTCCGAGGAAAGCATGATGGGAGCGGGGCCTATTTGGTAGTGGCCCAGACCACCTGTTCTTCTGATTGGCAGTGCTAAGTTTAGCATCTCAAAAGGGGCTTTACCAAGGAAACAACCGTACTTAAAGAATAACTCTGTTGAGGCCTGGGGAAGAGCCCTTGTCGCCCATGATACTATCTGAAAATATGAGTCCGAGGAGAATTTTTAACAATAGAAAACACTTGAGGGCAATTATACAAAACCAAACCTGAGGGCTCTGCCCTGAGTCAGGTCCGGTGCCTGTTCCCTTCCCCCTTACGATCAACCAAATGGACCTGTCAATCATCACAAACAGATGAGGGAGTTTATCTCATGCATAAGACTTCACCCTTTTTTTTTTTTTTTTAAAGAATCAGTGTCTAAAAACCTCAGCAATGAAGAGAGTTAATTTATGCTATCTTCTCCAGAACCTACTTGTGCTTTGCAGAGTTAGGCCAGTGTTAATGAGCTGTGTGTTACAGCCCTGCAAGAAATAACAGTTGAAAGACAAAATCTGAACCTGGCTTAAGCTTAGCCTGTACATTGTAATGATTTCTTTTTTCAGATTCCTTTTTTTTCTGGCATTAATATTTACAAATATACATGCACTGATCCTTACTGAGTAGCCAAGTGTTTTGTTTAAATCATCCATAGGATTCTTTTTCAGGCACATGAAAGCTGCCTTACTAATCTCTGGAGTTTGCTGTTACTAATGGGAAGTAGTTAGGAGATGATATAGTTGCTATTTTAAGACTGAATTTAATTTCAAGCAAGAGATATTTCAAATACAAAAGAGCATACCAAAAGAGCTTTATAATAGTTCAGCTGAGAGATTTGTAAAGCTTCACTAAAAGGGAAGAAAATTGTCTTGTTGATAATAAAAAAGACTTTTCTTAATAAAATAGACTAAAATTTTAAATTTTAAGTTAAGTTTATGTCTGTAATTAAAATGTCCCCTGCTGTGGAAGGCCATGCATTAGATTTTTCAACTTCCTGAGTTGTGATTAACTTATTAACAGGGCTTCCCTGGTGGCTCAGAAAGGAAAGAATCTGCCTGCAATGCAGGAGACCCAGGTTCAGTCTTTGGGCTGGGAAGATCCCCTGGAGAAGGGAATGGCTACCTACTCCAGTGTTCTTATCTGGAGAGTTCCATGGAGAGAGGAGCCTGGCGGTCTACAGTCCACGGGATCACAAAGAGTCGCACACGACTGAGTGACTAACACATTTGAACTTATTAACACAAAACAGCACTAAAATATACTGGACAACTTATGTAATATAGTTATATAGACAAGGTGACATATTTAAACATTTGTCTTATTTTCTTAAGCGATGATATCCATATTGCTGGTATTACTTTTCCCACTATAGATGCTATCTGCCAAAATCCTGTTTGACTGCTTTATTCAGAAATAACTAGTTTCATGTTACATATAATTCCCAATTACAGACTATGTTACAGGAAACTGGCCAGTCATAAAGCAAAGCAAGACTAGAAATGTCATGTGATCGTTCTGATTTGCAGTGTTCACCAGCTGGTTATCTGTTTAAAATGTGTTTGTGCCTGTGTGTGTATGGTGAGTCTGTGTATGTATATACGCTCTTAGATTCACTTGACCTAATGTGAAGCATGTTAATGTGTTGTTAGGTTTGCTAGAACCAAAATCAAACCACTTTAATTCTTATGGGAATTAGAGGGAGTGAATAAATAGAATCTTGAAGTGTATGTCATTTTGACCTGGTGCAAAACTGAGAGTTCAAGAGCGGGGAAAGTGGACCATATATATTATAGACGTAAGGTCAGGTGTTTTCCAAAGGTGCTTATCTATTCACTGTTGTTGGATGTTTTTAGACTTTGCAGCATTATCAAGATACTTGCCTTTTGGCATGTCCATCCTTATATGACATTCAGAGCTAAGAAGGAAGGAAGAAAAGAAGGAAAGGAAAGGAAGAAGAGACCAGTAGGTAAAGAGCTAATTTACTACTCTGGCAAGAGGCCATGTTATTGGATTAGTGAACAACAGTGGACAATACATGGTATTATGGTAAGCATTAGTTTTAAAATGAAATCTTCCATAGTTGTAATATAGTAAGCTATCCCAGTGGAAACTAAATACTACTCAGATTGGGGGAGCTTGCTGATGCAGTAAGATCTTAATTTATCACCCTAACAGTGGAGAGGAGTCCCAAAGATAAGCCAAAACAGCTGATAATTCAAATATAATGCCTACTTAGTTTTGGAATGCGTGGGGTGATTCGCTTTTTGAACATTATAGTCAAGGTTACTCAATAAATAATTAAGTATATGCTCAGTGCTGAATAATGTGCTAAATTATTATAATTTGGGATTCTATCATTGCTTATTTACTCAACAAACATTGCTTGTTGAGTGGTGACTTTTGCCAGGCATTGTGCTAGACGATGGCTAAACAGTGTTGACCAACAAGAAGTTCTGGTTCCTGTACTTTTGGAGATTATGGTCCATATAAACTCCTAATAAATTCTAAGTATTCTACAACTGAAACCTGGACTAGGATGTGTGTAAAACTCAGGTAGTATCTCCATCTACACACTGTGGTTGTTGTCAGACTTTATTTATACTCCATAGGACAAGTTACCAAAGGAAGGACTTACTGGGGGTTATTTGAGAAATGAGTACAGTTTTTAAGGCTAATGTAAGAGTCATTTCTGACAGAAAAGAGTAAAACTGATGTCTCTTATAATCCATTAAATTTGTGTGTGTGTGTGTTCTTACTGTATTAAACACAACTCAGGCACTGGGATTATAGCAATGTGTGCGACAGAATCTCTACTCTCAAGGAGTCTGCATTTTAGCAAGCACAGTAATATCTAGTAATAGGAGATCTATAAAGTCCCTTCCACTCATAAAGTGTTTCAAAGTTGAAATATAGGCTTATCATTGAGCTATTTTTACATAAAAAAGTAGAAAAGCAAATTCAGGAATTGCATAGGAAAGAATGTGCTGACCCAAACAACCCATTCTGATGGATTAAGATCTGTGGTCCTTGAATTACAAAGGCAGGCAAAGCTACAGCAGAGACATGGGAGCAAGGAAGTGCTGCTTGAAATTCCAGACTTCTCTGTCTGATATTTTACTACCTCTAGTTACCATTGCTGGAGAAGGCAATGGCAACCCACTCCAGTACTCTTGCCTGGAAAATCCCATGGACAGAGGAGACAATGGCAACCCACTGCAGTACTCTTGCCTGGAAAATCCCATGGACGGAGAAGCCTGGTGGGCTGTAGTCCATGGGGTCGCTAAGAGTCGGACACGACTGAGCCACTTCACTTTCACTTTTCACTTTCATGCATTGGAGAAGGAAATGGCAACCCACTCCAGTGTTCTTGCCTGGAGAATCCCAGGGACGGGGGAGCCTGGTGGGCTGCCGTCTATGGGATCGCACAGAGTTGGACACGACTGAAGCGACCTAGCAGCAGCAGCAGTTACAATTGCTTTAGGAGTAAGACTGAATTAACTGGCTTTCTACAATTGTTTACAGGTGTGCTAATAGTCATGCACACATTTAATGGCAACTTAAGTACAAAAAGTTTATTTTAGACACGTGTGGCACTTCTATCAAAATAAGAAAGATCAAAAAGTTATTGTGTTTCTTGATAGCCCTGACTCCAGGGACGTGTGGCATTTTACTCTCACCCTACACGGGCTTAGGCAGCTCGCTTGAATCTCAGAGTCTCAGATTTGTCAGTTGTAAATTGGGGATTATAATATCTACTTCAAAGGGTTTGGGGGGAAGATTAAATGACAGAATGAACATGACAGGGTTCAGGACAGTGAGAATGTGACAGATTATAAGCATTTAGTTTGTTTGCTGCTGCCAACCATGACATAAAAGAAAATCATTTCTGTGCTTGGTAATATTAATTTAATACATTATCTACCCAGCTGAATATCCAAAATAGTGTTCTCCAAGGAATCTTTGAAAAATCTAAAAGTTAGCTCATAGAAACACATCTTGTCTTTCCCTGAAGGATCTCAGAAGGTGACATGACATTTATATGTGGAATTAAAGCAAAACTCAAGAACTTCTGGTATCTTAAAGAAGAAATCAGCTGGGTTTCTGGAAACTTGGCACAGGAAACCTTAAACCAGATCAAATCCAACCACAAGCAGATGCTCACAGGTGGTGATATTATTGTCAAATAATAAGCTTTACATACACCAAAAAGAGATAAGCTTATTTTATCCAGTAACTACTGCAGGCACAGACCTAAGGATTAAGGGCTCTTTGGGGGCCAAAAATGTCTTTGGAGATGAAAAATAAGTTTTGTTCCAAAAAACATTGCAAAAATGAAAAATAATAGATGTTTATCACATGCCTACCAAAAAAAAAAAAAAAGAAATATTGGCTCTGCATTTTAGTAGTTAACATGTCTTTTTTTGTTGGCAAGTGATCAGTTCATTTCAGTCACTCAGTCATGTCCAACTCTTTGCAACCCCATGAACCACAGCAGGCCAGGCCTTCCTGTCCATCACCAACTCCCGGAGTTCACCCAAACTCATGTCCATCGAGTCGGTGATGCCATCCAACCATCTCATCCTCTGTCATCCCCTTCTCCTCCTGTCCTCAATCTTTCCCAGCATCAGGGTCTTTTCACATGAGTCAGCTCTTTTCATCAGGTGGCCAAAGTACTGGAGTTTCAGCTTCAATATCAGTCTTTCCAATGAATACT
Organism: Bubalus bubalis; assembly: GCF_019923935.1. Lineage (NCBI taxonomy): Eukaryota > Metazoa > Chordata > Mammalia > Artiodactyla > Bovidae > Bubalus > Bubalus bubalis. Next base: position 70,204,528 of record NC_059158.1, on the reverse strand, counting down.
CAGGACTGATCTCCTTTAGGATGGACTGTTTTGATCTCCTTGCAGTCCAAGGGACTCTCAAAAGTCTTCTCTAACACCACAGTTCAAAAGCATCAATTCTTCTGCACTCAGCTTTCTTTATAGTCCAACTCTCACATCCATACATGACCACTGGAAAAACCATAGCCTTGACTAGATGGACCTTTGTTGGCAAAGTAATGTCTCTGCTTTTTAATATGCTGTCTCAGTTCAGTCGCTCAGTCATGTCTGACACTTTGCAACCCCATGAACCACAGCACACCAGGCCTCCCTGTCCATCACCAACACCCGGAGTCCACCAAAACCCAAGTTCATTGAGTCAGTGATGCCATCTAACCATCTCATCCTCTGTCATCCCATTCTCCTCCTGTCTTCAATCTTTCCCAGCATCAGGGTCTTTTCCAATGAGTCAGCTCTTCACATCAAGTAGCCAAAGTATTGGAGTTACAGCTTCAACATCAGTCCTTCCAATGAACACCCAGGACTGATCTCATTTAGGATGGACTGGTTGGAACTCCTTGCAGTCCAGGGGACTCTCAAGAGTCTTCTCCAACACCAAAGTTCAAAAGCATCCATTCTTCAGTGATCAGCTTTCTTTATAGTCCAACTCTCATCCATACATGACCACTAGAGAAACCACAGCCTTGACTAGACGGACCTTTGTTGGCAAAGTAATGTCTCTGCTTTTTAATATGCCATCTAGGTTGGTCATAACTTTCCTCCCAAGGAGTAAGTGTCTTTTAATTTCATGGCTGCAATCACCATCTTCAGTGATTTTGGAGCCCAGAAAAATAAAGTCTGCCACTGTTTCCACTGTTTCTCCATCTATCTGCTATGAAGTGCTGGGACCGGATGCCATGATCTTAGTTTTCTGAATGTTGAGCTTTAAGCCAACATTTTTACCCTTGTCTTTCACTTTCATCAAGAGGCTTTTTAGTTCTTCTTAACTTTCTGCCATAAGGGTGGTGTCATCTGCATATCTGAGGTTACTGATATTTCTCCTGGCAATCTTGATTTCAGCTTGTGCTTCATCCAGCCCAGTGTTTCTCATGATGTACTCTACATATAAGTTAAATAAGCAGGGTGACAATATACAGCCTTGACATACTCCTTTTCCTATTTGGAACCAGTCTGTTGTTCCATGTCCAGTTCTAACTGTTGCTTCCTGACCTGCATACAGGTTTCTCAAGAGGCAGGTCAGGTGGTCTGGTATGCCCAGAGTTTATTGTGATCCATACAGTCAAAGGCTTTGGCATAGTCAATAAAGCTGAAATAGATGTTTTTCTGGAACTCTCTTGCTTTTAAATGTTCCAGCAGATGTTGGCAATTTGATCTCTGGTTCCTCTGCCTTTTAAAACCAACTTTAACATCTGAAAGTTCACGGTTCACGTATTGCTGAAGCCTGGCTTGGAGAATTTTAAGCATTACTTTACTAGCTTGTATGATGAGTGCAATTGTGCAGTAGTTTGAGCATTCTTTGGCATTGCCTTTCTTTGGGATTGGAATGAAAACTGACCTTTTCCGGTCCTGTGGCCACTGCTGAGTTTTCCAAATTTGCTGGCTGATTGAGTGCAGCACTTTCACAGCATCATCTTTCAGGATTTGAAATAGCTCATCTGGAATTCCATCACTTCCACTAGCATTGTTTGTAGTGATGCTTTCTAAGGCCCACTTGACTTCACATTCAGGATGTCTGGCTGTAGGCGAGTGATTACACCTTAGTGATTATCTTGGTCCTGAAGATCTTTTTTGTACAGTTCTTCTGTGTATTCTTGCTACCTCTTCTTAATATCTTCTGCTTCTGTTAGGTCCATACCAGTTCTGTCCTTTATTGAGCCCATCTTTGCATGACATGTTCCTTCGGTATCCCTAATTTTCTTGAAGCCATCCCTAGTCTTTCCCATTCTGTTGTTTTCCTCTATTTCTTTGCATTGATTGCTGAGGAAGACTTTCTTATCTCTCCTTGCTATTCTTTGGAACTCTGCATTCAAATGGGTATATGTTTCCTTTTCTCCTTTGCTTTTTGCTTCCCTTCTTTTCATACCTATTTGTAAGGCCTCCTCAGAAAGCCATTTTGCTTTTTTGTATTTCTTTTTCTTGGGGATGATCTTGATTCCTGTCTCCTGTACAATGTCACTAACCTCCATCCATAGTTCATCAGGCACTCTGTCTATCAGATCTAGTCCCTTAAATCTATTTCTCACTTCCACTGTATAATCATAAGGGATTTGATTTAGGTCATACCTGAATGGTCTAGTGGTTTTCTCTACTTTCTTCAATTTCAGTACGAATTTGGCAATGAGGAGTTCATGATCCGAGCAACAGTCAGCTCCCGGTCTTGTTTTTGCTGATTGTATAGAGCTTCTCCATCTTTGGCTGCAAAGAATATAATCAATCTGATTTCAGTGTCGACCATCTGGTGATGTCCATGTGTAGAGTCTTCTCTTGTGTTGTTGGCAGAGGGTGTTTGCTATGACCAGTGCATTCTCTTGGCAGAACTCTTAGCCTTTAGGCAGGGGATAAACATCTATTATTTTTCATTTTTTAATATGGTTGATATTTAAGGGATGGATTCTCCTAAAGTAAAAGAGCCTGTGTGGGACAAAAACCTAAAAATGACCCGGAAGGCATCTCCACTATCTCAAAGATAAAAGTGAGCTTTGAAGTATTTTAAAGACCCTTTGAACCTTAAATGATGATTTATGTTCTTTTGGAATTCTGAAGTGTTTGTATGTCTGTTGAAGAGATGTAGGTTTTTTACCTCTGTTTTACCCTATCTATTTTAAATTCCGAGTCAGATACCATCCCTTCCACCCATATTTCCTCACCTAATAAACATAGAATCCTTCTGAAGCAAGCCTTACTGTGAAAGCAAAGGGCAGGATGGTGAATATTCTTTGGCTGCCCTTGCATCCACTGCCCACCTCCTTCCATCCTTGGGATGTACTTGCAGGAGAGAGTTTGGGGTATGTATTCCTTTGGCTCCATCCTTGTCTGGCTGTAGTTTGGCCCTATCCTACTTGTGACCATGCTCTTACTGGGCACCCCTTTCCTACAGGTAAACTCTTTGGCTTCTGGTAACTGCTCCTTTCCCATGGGTTTTTAGCTGGCCTTTTCCCAGGGCTCTTCACCATCCAAGGTTAGTGCTCACAAACCTGTCCACACCTTGTAATAGTCCCTTGACTCAACTCTCTTCAGTTATGCTACAGAGTTGCATGTGCTTCCTGCCCGACTCTGACCTAACCTACCTGTATAGAGACAATAATAAAAATTTCTTACAGATACCATATGATATCACATGTGGAATCTAAAATATGACACAAATGAACTCTATGAAACAGAAAGAGACTCACAGACAGAGAGAACAGACTTGTCATTGCCAAGGGAACAGTGGTTGGAAGAGGGATGATTGGGAGTTTGGGATTAGCAAATGCAAACTATTATATATAGAATGGATAAAGGACAGGTCCTACTGTATAGCATAGGGAACTATATTCAATATCCTGTAACAAACCATAATGAAAAAGCATATGAAAAGTAGGTATGTATGACTGAATGATTTTGCTGTACAGCAGAAAGTAACACATTGTATTATACTTCAATAAAATAAATAAAAAAAAAAATAAAAACTTCTCTTCCAACTTCAAGCTAAACCAACCAAGCCTTTTCCTTATTACTAGATAATTGTTTCCATTTCCAATAGACTTATTCCTTTACCTGACAGGCTTAATGTATTTTTTACATTAACTTCAGAGTTTTATTCTGTTCCTTCTCTCTTCCTCCCTTCTTCTCTCTCATATCTTTTGTTCTCAAGTTATTTTTGAGGGTCTTCCATATACCAATAACTATGGAGGCTATGGAAAGGGTAATATCCTTCCCTTACTAATTGGAAAGACAAGAGAGCTATGTAACAATTCAAGGAAAGACAGTGGAAGGGAAGAGCCAAAAATGACTGATTAAGATACTAAGTGCTCAGGAACTCAGAGATGGAGGAGGCCACTGAAAGGAACAATAAAAGCAGAACTCCTCATGGAGAGGATAACCTGGGCCAGAAACTTTACATTTCATCACCCCCCTGCCCCAATAATTGAGGCATTTCAGCAAAATCAGGTAAAATATGACAAAAGAGAAACAGAAATGAAGAATGCCTTTCAGAGAAATAAAAACAGAGTAGAAAACTAAAACCATGTCAAGAAGAACATAAGCTCACATACCAAAAAGGCAACTCTACTTACTATATCATGTTTGATGGTGAGATTCCTAAAAGTTAAAGAATGAAGAGACATGATTGTCAATCTACAGAGGGAAGCATACCAATTCCTTGGGGAAGTGCAATTTTTTTAATGCTGAATTTTAAAAATTTATGAGGTACAACTTTACAGAGAGGGTATTGAGTGATATATAGAACATAAAGTATTTAATAATATATCTTTTGCAGATGTAGTGAACTGATTTATAAGTTGATATTTTTGGTAGAAGCTTTTAATGAAAGTCAAGGACATAACACTAAAAGGTAACTCACTAAATGCAACTGAATGAGGCATAGAGGTGCTATAGGGCAAGTTTAAAAAAAAAATGGAAATGGGGCTCTACCTCTTGACCCATGAATAGGATTTATAATATTCAAAAGATCTTTGGTAACTATTAATATCACCTCTTAGGTATTCCTCTGATAGGCATTGAGACTGAAAGCTAGGAGCACTCCGGCTAGGATCCTGATTGTCTGTGTATTTGATTGACAAGTGATTATCATTATTTTTAAGAGTATTTTTTTAAACACAGTTCACATTCCCCGTTGTAAAGTTTCCCACATTGTTTCACTGGCACTAACAACAATTACTACTTTACCAAGTCATTTACATTTTTGTAAGCAAATCCAGTTCAATAATCATGCTCTTTGATTGCAGACTATTGACATAGAACAGTCCTTAGAGATGTTGAGTAGATCTTCTCTTTGTACATGTGTAAGAGGCAAGCAAACACCCTGGTGAAGGTTAGCATGGAATGCAAATCTCTCTCTCAGAGTAAGAATCTGCTGCTATAGGAGAAGGCTAAAGGTTCTAGCTCCACATTGTTTTCCATGAGTTAGTGACACAAAAGGGCTTTGAAAATGAAACCATGTCGCATGTCAATATCAGAACCAGCCAAGTTGTCTGCCTCATACCTCTGTTTCTAAGAGTTTTGTTTAAAGATTTTAGGGGTTAATATTTGGCAGTGGGTATGAGCAGGAATTACCACTAGAAAAAGATATTAAAGGGATTAGTCAGTTTAAGCATTTGATCCTTGAAATTCTAAGGCTCAGAAGGCTGTGCATACCAGTAAAATAAATCCAGTGGGATGAAAATTGTTTACGTAGGTTCATGACATTGAGGGCTTAACATTTGTGGGTTTGACACATTGCGAGTAACACTACAGAATCATGGCAGTTAATTTTGGGAAAATGTGAATTTCAACTGTTTATAATACAGCTATGTATGACAGTGTCACCTACTAATAAGTGGGCCATAGCAGGTCAGACACACATTCATGTGTGGCTTTTGTTCTCTATTTTTGCGACATAGAAATACATTAAATGATGGAAAAAACAGTTGTTTTAGAAATCTGTAGTAGGAAATATAAATGGAAAACGTATCTCTGCCAATAGGGAGTTTTTATACTGATACAGTAGACCATTTGGTAGCTCTTGAAAAAGCAGAATGGTGAAAAGGGAAACTGCTTTATCAGAAATTACACCTTACAATAAAACTATAGCAAACTGCCAGGTATTGGCATAGCAATATAAATTATTAAATAGAATAGAGTATCCAGAAATAGATCCAAGGAAATCTGAGGAATGAATCTATGATGGTTTAGTTCACCATGGTGCTGATATAATTGAATATTTATTCAGAAGAAAGCACCTCATGCCATGTAACATAAATCTCAAATGGATTAATCTAACACCATACACAAAAATAAACTCAAAATGGATTAAAGATCTAAACATAAGACCAGAAACTATAAAACTCCTAGAGGAGAACATAGGCAAAACACTCTCTGACATACATCACAGCAGGATCCTCTATGACCCACCTCCCAGAATATTCGAAATAAAAGCAAAAATAAACAAATGGGACCTAATTAAACTTAAAAGCTTCTGCACATCAAAGGAAACTATTAGCAAGGTGAAAAGGCAGCCTTCAGAATGGGAGAAAATAATAGCAAATGAAGCAACTGACAAACAACTAATTTCAAAAATATATAAGCAACTCCTACAGCTCAAGTCCAGAAAAATAAATGACCCAATCAAAAAATGGGCCAAAGAACTAAATAGACATTTCTCCAAAGAAGACATACGGATGGCTAACAAACACATGAAAAGATGCTCAACATCACTCATTATCAGAGAAATGCAAATCAAAACCACAATAAGGTACCATTTCACACCAGTCAGAATGGCTGCAATCCAAAAGTCTACAAGCAATAAATGCTGGAGAGGGTGTGGAGAAAAGGGAACCCTCTTACACTGTTGGTGGGAATGCAAACTAGTACAGCCACTATGGAGAACAGTGTGGAGATTCCTTAAAAAACTGGAAATAGAACTGCCTTACGATCCAGCAATCCCACTGCTGGGCATACACACTGAGGAAACCAGAAGGGAAAGAGACACGTGTACCCCAATGTTCATCGTAGCACTGTGTATAATAGCCAGGACATGGAAGCAACCTAGATATCCATCAGCAGATGAATGGATAAGAAAGCAGTGGTACATATACACAATGGAGTATTACTCAGCCATTCAAAAGAATACATGTGAATCAGTTCTAATGAGGTGGATGAAACTGGAGCCTATTATACAGAGTGAAGTAAGCCAGAAAGAAAAACACCAATACAGTATACTAACGCATATATATGGAATTTAGAAAGATGGTAACAAGAACCCTGTGTACGAGACAGCAAAAGAGACACTGATGTATAAAACAGTCTTATGGACTCTGTTGGAGAGGGAGAGGGTGGGATGATTTGGGAGAATGGCATTGAAACATGTATAATATCATGTATGAAACGAGTTGCCAGTCCAGGTTCGATGTATGATACTGGATGCTTGGGGCTAGTGCACTGGGACGACCCAGAGGGATAGTATGGGGAGGGAGGAGGGAGGAGGGTTTAGGATGGGAAACACATGTATACCTGTGGCGGATTCATTTCAATATTTGGCAAAACTAATACAATTATGTAAAGTTTAAAAATAAAATAAAATTAAAAAAAATAGTTACTTTAATAAAATAAAAGAGTGAACAGAAAAAAAATTTTCTAAAAGTGAAAAGATCATAATAAACTAATTACACAAAGAAAAATACTTGTGGAACCTCTCAGGTTGGACAGACTATCTTAAGCAAGACTGGAAACTCAGAGGCCTGAATGAGTCACCAAGTAAATAATTGGATGGCACGATCTATCCTAGTCAAATTCCAAAGATGGAGGGAAATATTTGTATACATGTGTCAGTAAAGGGTCAAATGCTTCAAAATGTAGAGGTATGAGTATAAAGATGATTAGTTTAGTAATGTTTTAAGTGGAAAAATATTGGAAACAACCTGGACATTGATCAACAAGGGAGTGGTTGAATGCTAGATCATATAACCATGATAAGAATATCATCCAGCAACTACAGATAGTGAGTTAGAATCATATTGCCCCACAAAGATGGCTAAGGCAGTAGATGAAGAGCAAGTTCCAAAATAATATAAAATGCATACTATTTTTGGTCATAGCAATCTTTATTTCAGTCATAGTTCTTATTTGCTTGCTGTTATTTGTATGTTTTAATGTTTTCTTAATTTTCTCCTGATTCTTCCACTAGGCTATAAATTCTGTACTTTTTTTTTTTAAGCAACAGAATCTGTTTAGTTGGCCTTTAAATCCCTGAATTCTGACCCAGTGCTGTACTAGGTAGAAGTTGCTCATTAAATATTTGTTTGATGAGAATCTATAGCAAACTTTTGGAACGATACTAAAAATCTGTTAAGAGCAATTTCCTTTAGAGAGTTGGGCCTCAGTTCAGTTCAGTCGCTCAGTCCTGTCCAACTCTTTGCGACCCCATGGACTGTAGCACACCAGGCCTCCATCACCAACTCCTAGAGCTTGCTCAAAGTCATGTCTATCAAGTTGGTGATGCCAGCCAACCATACCGTCCTCTGTTGTCTCCTTCTCCTCCTGACTTCAGTCTAGTTGTCCCATAACAAGGATGAAAAACTTTCAGGTTTTCCTTTACACCTCCCTGAAGGGTTTGTATTTTCACCATGAGCATTTATCACTTCTGTTTGGGAAAAAACAAACAAACAAAAAAAAACCTCTAATTACTATCATGGTAGTTTGTCCAAAACCAGTTGTGAAATTAAAAAATAAAATTAAAAAATATAAAATCTAGTCAATAAAATCAAAACAAATAATAAACAAAAAACTTTCTTTGTGAAAAATACCCACGTACACTGCTTTTCTATGTATGAAGGCCACCAAAAGCTGAAGAAGTCTAAACAAGGGAAATCACACCTATGCAGGGGAAAAAAGAGGCAAAGAGGCCTTGTGTATTGAAGCATAAGCTATGTTATCTGGGTAGAGGGAGCCTGAATTACTTTTATAAACAGCAAAGAAAATTCAAACACTGACAAAAAGCTGTTTGGACATCATCCCATAGCTGACATAAATAAGACAGTTGAGTAGGAAATAAGCCTTCTGGAAAAGTCTTTCTTTGCTATTGGTGCTCTGTCTGTCTCTACTGAATGGTTGTCTGGAACCTCCATTCTATTGTAAACATTCTGCATAATTGTTCTTTTCAGAGTGCTCTCTCACCTCCTTGCTATGCCTGAAATGTGGGTCTCCCTGGCGGATGCTGCTTTCCTTGTGGGCTCACCTGGTAGAAACTGCTTAGTGTCTACTCAGCCGTGTCCTGGGTCTCCTCAGCTTCCCATCACCACCTCTACACATTGCATTTTGACTCATGAACATAGTCTACTTTGCCTTTGAAGCTAAGGTTCTTTGACCACCTCTTTCTACTCTTCTCCTCCAGACTTTCAGGTCATTCTTCTACCTTCATTAAGGACATTAGCACTACTTCTCTAAGCCCTGCGGCTGCCCCGAGGGACTCCAACATCCATGTGTGATAACAGCAGAGGAAAGGATGGACAGCACAGCTTCTGCAGCAGACAGACTTCAACTCAAATCTCAGATGTGCAAGTTATTAGCAGAATGACTTTGAATTAATCACTGAAGCTTGGTTTCTTCTCTGTAAAATGAGAATACTCACTTCTTCATAGTGAGAATTTTTATTTTACTGTTTATTAACTACATTTTGCCAAAAGGTCCGTCTAGTCAAGGCTATGGTTTTTCCAGTGGTCATGTATGGATGTGCGAGTTGGACTGTGAAGAAAGCTGAGCGCTGAAGAGTTGATGCTTTTGAACTGTGGTGTTGGAGAAGACTCTTGAGAGTCCCTTGGACTGCAAGGAGATCCAACCAGTCCATCCTAAAGGAGACCAGTCTTGGGTGTTCATTGGAAGGACTGATGCTGAGGCTGAAACTCTAATACTTTGGCCACCTCATGCGAAGAGTTGACTCATTGGAAAAGACCCTGATGCTGGGAGGGATTGAGGGCAGGAGGAGAAGGGGACAACAGAGGATGAGATGGCTGGGTGGCATCACTGATTCGATGCACATGAGTTTGGGTGAACTCCGGGAGTTGGTGATGGACAGGGAGGCCTGGCGTGTTGTGATTCATGGGGTCACAAAGAGTCAGACGTGACTGAGCAACTGAACTGAACTGAACTACACTTTGTAAGTTTTCATTTACTTTTTAAATTTTATAGCTGGTTTTTAATTCATTATCATAGTCATTAAAGAGCCTTTGTTCACATCACAGAACATAGTGTATTGGTTGCTGTTATTATTTGGAAGGCCTTTTCCACACCTCAGCCACACAGCCTCTATCCACCCAGTCTTGAATGACATTCCCTCCTTTCCCATGCCAGCACTTTGTGTCTTGCCCTCTCCAGGTCTCTTCTCTGTGGCATTGCTTCTTTTCTAATATCCACAGACAAGTTGAAGCTACAACCCTTATAAACATTGTCATCAAGGGCAAAGCCCAAACATTTGTCCCATAAACATACATATGCTTATCTTTGCTCCTCCAGGCTCACAGGGAAATAACCTCTTCCTCTTCATGTCTAGACAAATATTTTGGATCCTTCCCCTCTTGTCTCTGCTTATCCATATGATATGTTTAACCATTTCTTTTTAGTAGCTTCTGCTTCTTAGCTGTTAAGTATACTATGGTTCTGCTTGTTTTAAAAACTAACAAATAATAAAAGACAGACTTTCCCATGACTCTGCAATGCCTTGTGGGTGCCAATCTCTTTTCCCTCCCAGTAACTGCTCCAACTATAACAGCAATCTGCATTAATTGAAGATCTGTCCCTATTTTGTGTCACTTCTGATAGTTAACACATTATATACATTTTCTCATCATTTAATTTATATCTGGGTCTATTGCTAGGTCCATTTCTTCATTTCCTATTCATTTCTGAATCTCATTAGCTGCTTTTCTCATCATTCTTCTGATGATACTCAAGTCAAAATATCTAGGGCATTTCTTATTTCTAAGTCCAAGGAGCATTTTTTACTTATATGTAACATTTTTGGTTGTCATGAGTTATTAGTTCCTGATACATCCCTGGCAGGTTGCAATGAGTACTCTAAAAAATAATATATTTTTTTAATGTGCAGTAATATATGATGTATAGAACTTCAAATAAAATCCACTCAGAGGAAAACTATTTATGTCAAGTGATTGAAAAATCAATTAGTTCATAGCATTGACCTTGAAGTGTTTCTCAGACTGTGTCTTCCTTTGGCCTCAGCTTCTTTAATGGGACATTTTATCAATGAAGAACTAAGGTTTTCATGCATTCCATCACTTTCACCATTTCGCCGATCAACGTTTGCACTTCCTCCTCTGAGAATCTGTCCAAACTTGAACTCCAAGGTGCCAGTCTGTCTGGAGAATCTCCAACACACTCCTGCCTCATTGAGCATTCTTCCTCCTGCCTCTCCTTAAGTGCTGATTTTTCTCAGTTTCTGTCTCTTCTTACTCTTTGTGCTTTCCTTGTGTCAACTCATCTCCGTTCAAGGCTTCAGCTACATCCTGATGACTTCAAAATGATGTCTCTGGCTCTCTCATCTCCACACAAGCTGCACATTCACATTTCACCATCTACTGGGTATCACCAATATTGTACTCCTTATGAATCTATTTATCCTCTTAATTTTCCCATCTGAGTTAATCATGCCACAATGTATCCAATCACCCAAGTTAGAGCACTGGGAATTGTTTCCAATTCTTCTTTATCCCTCATATCTGCTTCCGAGAGGTCACTATATTCCTTTAATTCTACCAGCTAAGTACATCCTGAACCTTTACAGTTCTGTGGCCACTGCCATCCTCAGCACCTTATTCCTCACTGTGCTATTGGATTAGCTCTTTCTACCTCCAATCTAAATTCCACACCAAATCCAAATAATACAAATACACAGTACACATTTCACATCACTTCTTTGATTTCAATCTTCAGCAGCCCTTGAAAACCTTGCATCACTTGAGCTACTGACTGCATCCACCGCCTTCCACTCTTGACTTTCTGGCTCCTCTCCTGACTTTGACCAGCACAGGAGAGGGACTCTGCCTGGGGCCATGATGATACATCGTGGGCATCTGTTCCGAGCTGAACGGTGTGCCTCTCCCTTTCCATGATGAAATCCTAATGCTGAGTACCTCAAAATGTGACTGTAGCTGGAGTCTTCAAGGAGGTAATGAAGTAATAGTGAGGTCATTAGGTATCTCGGTAAGAAGAGGAGACTGAGGTACATACAGTGAGGTACGTACACCATGTGAAGATTTGGGAAGAAGATGATAAGCCAAAGAGCAAGGCTTCAGAAGAAACCAACACTGTGGACACTTTGATCTCAAATGTGTAACCTCGAGGACTGTGGGAAAGTTAGTTTCTATTAAGCCATGCAGTCTGTGCTGCTGGGTTATAGTCACCACAGCACACGAATGCAGTATGCAATGAGATATTTCTTGAAGGAATGAACAACTTTATCAGAGAAATACATTGATGACTATGTGGTGACTGACTTTCTCTGAAACCTGAGATTCATTTTAAGGAAATGAGATTGTAGTGGGTCAGGAAGACAGACCTCCCTGGCTCCCTACCAGGAGCAAAACATCCCCCAGCTTTTGACCCTCACTGTGGAACTTAGTCTTAAATGTTACGTGCATGCGTGCTCGGTGGTGAAGATCGCTCAGTCATGTCCGACTCTTTGCGACCCCATGGACTGTAGCTTACCAGGCTCCTTTGTCCATGGGATTTTCCAGGCAATAGTACTGGAGTGGATTGCCATTTCCTTCTCCAGGGAACTTCCCGACCCAGGGATCGAACCCGGGTCTCCCACATTGTAGACAGACGCTTAACCGTCTGAGCCACCAGGGAAGTTGTGCTCAGTTGTGTCCAATTCTTTGCAACCCTATGGACTGTAGCCAGCCAGGCTCTCCTGTCCATGGAATTTTCCAGGCAAGAATGCTGGAGTGGGTTGCCATTTCCTACTTGAGGGGCTCTTTCCGACCAAGGGATCGAACCCTCGTCTCCTGAAGTCTCCTATATTGATAGGCAGTTCTTTACCATTGCACCTCCAAGGCAAATGTTTATACCCCCATTTAAAAAACTAAAGCAGGAACTTCCCTGGCAACCCAGTGGTTAAGACTCCTTGCTTCCACTGCACAGGGCATGAGCTTGATCCCTAGTTGGTGAACTAAGATCCCATAAGCTGTGCAGTGAGGCCATTAAAAAAAAGACAAAAAAAAAAAAACAAAAAAAAACCCACAAATATATCTATATTCTATAGAATAGAATACAATAAAAAGCTAAAGCATTAGCAGTTAAGTTTTATCTTTAGCAAGTTCTTTTCATCTTGGCCAGAATGAAAAAACACTATCAACCGCATGTGAACCTTCATCTCTTTCCATCCACCTAGGCAGAGTGTGGGATGGGCTAGGGACGCTTGTGGGAGCCGCAAGGAGGGAAACAGAATCATTAACCCTACAGAAACTATACTCATTAGAGGTTAAAGGAGTATCACGTATAAAACCCTCGGGAAGTTTCAAAACTCTCTAAACTTTGAAAGAGAAGAAAGCAGGTCCTGATAGCCAGAAACTGGCTGGGCACTCCCAGCTCAATCTGTGTTCTCCTGTTGAATGTAAACAAGATCACAGAACATTAACACAAACACTCTGGGACCATGATGGATCAAGACAACAACAAAACCACTCCATCACCTTGTCTGAACACAAGCATGAACGTTGTCCAAGCCACAAAAATGACCCAGAAACTCATCCTAGCTAATATGAGTGACTGGGGCTTCTTTACCAGTTTGTAGCTTCTATCTCTATTCATTATTCCTGCCCTATAGGTAACATTTATTAAGATACCCAAACATAGACTTATCTTTGCCTCCAATCTACAGCAAGGCCGTATTCCCTTAAAATTCCTCAAGTCACCTAACATAAGCCCAAATCCTATCATAAGTCCCTTCTGCTGCCGCTAAGTTGCTTCAGTCATGTCCAACTCTGTGCGACCCCATAGATGGCAGCCCACCAGGCTCCCCTGTCCCTGGGATTCTCCAGACAAGAACACTGGAGTGGGTTGCCATTTCCTTCTCCAATGCATTAAAGTGAAAAGTGAAAGTGAAGTCGCTCAGTTGTGTCCAACTCTTAGCGACCCCATGGACTGCAGCCCACCAGGCTCCTCTGTCCATGTGATTTTCCAGGCAATAGTACTGGAGTGGGGTGCCATTGCTTTCTCCTTAAGTCCCTTCAAACTCCCTGTTACTGAGATGCCCCGAGCTTCCCTTCCCTATGGTTATTGCAACAAGCAATAAGCCCAAAATGTTTAACTCTGGATATGCTCCTGATGGTCTTTAGCTGGAGAGAATTGATGATCTATATGTTTATAGCTAGCTATAACACCTGTGTATGTGTGTATGCATGCATGTACAGCAAAAAGCCTGGAAATATAAATATGAGAATGCTAATAATAATTGTCTCTGAGTGGCAGATTATGGGTTAATTTGATATTTTTATTTTTTGCTTATCTATATTCTTTGCATTTTCTACAGTAAAGATTATTGCTACATATAACAAAGGAAAAGCTATTTAAAATAGAGAAATACACATGAAAGGAGATTCTTATCTTTAGAAAAATGTTTCAAAAGTATTTGAAAAAATGAAATATTCATGTTCAGAAATTATAGCCTTTACAATGGAATTAGATGAATCTAAATTTATTTAAATCATAATCCAAATCACAATGAATAGATAGTTTTATAATGGAATATAACTAGATTTTACCGATTTCACTATAAAAAAACACAATAAAAATATGAGGTGATGGCTCACAATAATTAATATCTTTTAATTCAACTTGTTCTCTGATTATTCCTTCCCCTGCTGTGTCCTTTGAAAGCTTTGTTCAAGTTGATTAATTCATCAGATTCCAACATTCCACATCTTTATTCTGCAAGTAGTATCTGATAAATATACAGAAATTAATACCATGTCTCCACTTTTTTACTTAACATTACCTCATATAGAATGTTCCAGGTCTAACTTGATAGTTTTTTCCTTCTTAGCCATTCTATATTCAATGATTTCAGGTCAGTGACCCAATTAAGAATAGAAACATGTAATAATATTAAAATAGGAGTTGAAGGGTAAAGAACAGTTCACCCTATTGTTTTATTGCCTTGAAATTCCTATAAATAGTTGTTACTTCCTGTAATACCTCCTCTACTAGATGATTTTTTTTTTACAAGAGACATTTAAGAGAAATAAACTTTTACTAAGGTAAGAATAAGATTAATATATTTGCAGTTCCAAATTAATAAAGCCAACAATTTAAGTTAAATAGTTCACCATAACTTCAGAAATAGTGTGGATTCAATTCTACTTGCTGGATAGACTGGCTATGAGATGTGGGTATGAGCAGAAGTCACCCTTCTGGGACAGTCAGACACATACAGACTTGGCTTTGACTCAAGAATATTCAGAACTGAGAAATCTTTAAGTATGGCCTATACTTTAGCTGCGCCAAAGATGGACCATCTTCCCACTGTCCCAAATATAATGTCCCTTCTGTGAATATAATCAATGTCTTTAAACATCTCTTCCCTTGTGAAAGGAGTCTGTGTGATATTCAAGAAGTTGGATCTAAGAGCGTGTTGGGACAGTTGGAGTGTGACGCCCTGCTGGAAGAGGGGAAGGAGAGATGAACGGGGGTAGGGAAGAGATCGTTCTTTTCTGGCTAAAAGAGAGGAAAATCCCCAGATACATGGCATAGCTGGAAGTTATGAAATCTGGGTTCTACCCTAGTTTAATTTCTATCCAGTTGTATCACAACCCCTCTGGGTCTGTATCTCCCAAGGAGGGGCAAGAATGACCTTCTTTGAGGAGCAGGTGGACCAGGTAGGGAGGCTGTCTCACCAGGCCAGAGCATGATGGTGTCAGTGAAGATAAAAGAAGAGATCAAAGTCAAGAGTTTTGAGTTGTTAAGGATTAGAGACCTCAGAGTGAGAAAAACACATGTAAGGATTGACGCCAAGATTTCTGGCTTAAACAAGTGGGTTGGCAATAATGCCTTTTAAGGAGAGAAGCAGGCTTGTCTTGAGAAAAAAGTTATAGGCAGAACTGAGGGGCTGGTGGGAGATTCAGCTGAAGGTGAAGAGTAGATGATAGAATCTGGAGCTTATAATAGGAGTTTGGACTGGAAATAAACCTTCAGCATCTCTCAACTCAGTTGGGTGGCACCTGAAACTGGGCAATCTGTCACTCAGGAGAACAGGGATGCCTGAAAGTGAAAAGAACAAGGATGGATAACCGAGGAAGTGCAACAGTTAGGAGGAGGAGACATGCCAAAAGATTAAGAAGGATGAATAAGAGGAAATCCGGTTGAGAATGGTAGCACAAACGCCAAAGGAAATGAATTCTTTAAGAATAAGGAAGATGCTCCAAATGTTGCTGGAATGTGCCATTTGGATCCAGTGTCATTTTAACATTAGGGAGCTGTTGAGTCCACGAAGTGGTAGGAGATAGAAGTGTATAACCTTTGTCAAAATTTTTCCTTTTTGAAGGGGAAGAAAAAACAGAAGGGTAGGTGGAGAGTTTTTCATAGGAAATAGGAATTTCACCAACGTTTTCCAGAGATGTGTGAAAAATCAGCATCTACATCTAGGATGAGTTCATTTACTTCTGTTTCAGGTATTTAGCTCAGCTTCTGAATAGAATGTCAGGGGTGCACCACCCCAAAGTACAGGACATGTGATGCTCTAATACATAAGATATGTATTATTCCAGTTCCAACGACTGGAATAGAGTCACATCACAGTTGCTACTGTTTGTAGACAATCAACGTTTTAATTGGGTTTTTGACACCAAATGAGAAATGATTGAACATATGTTGGCTTATTAAAGACCTCCGCTGACAGTGAGTGGGAGAGGGTGGCAGTGTGTGTGAGGCATAAAGGAGACACTGAGGCAGACCCCAGAACTCAAAAATCAGGGAAGCAGGGCTGCTATTAGGAAACAGTTAATCAGTAGACTGGTCCTGTTTGGTAGATAGATTTTCAGTTACCTTAATAGAATGGCTTTCAGGCTCTAAGAGAATGCAAAGGGAAAAAAGACTTTTATTAAGTCATGAACACAATGTTCATTAATGCAGTGCAGTAGCGGGGTTACCAGGGGAAGCGGGGGCTCTCCTCATGACTTCCAGCACCAACTTGAAAGAAGGCAGGCAGTTCCCACACATTCACAGAACCCTCATCGTATTGTGAGGGTAGCATGTCAGACCATCTGAACCAAATGATAATGAATTCAAACTTACCTCTCTAACTCCATGCTCACCAAACAACATTTTCAATGGTCATTCTTCCCTTGTAGCTTACTGTAAAACTATATTCACATTATAAGCAGTGATTAGTTTCAACAATATGTCATCTGGCACATTAACAAATGCTGGGAAGTATAATTTTATTAGATTTGTTTCTCTCTCTGGTTTGTGGTTTTCTGTTTCCTAGTTTTATAAACATAAGGGATTTATATTTAGTTTAATATTTGCATAAATTTAAATTATCAAGTATTAAAAATTATGTTAATCAAAATATTTGAGACCTGCAATATTTTTCTCTTACTAGGTTTGTTTATTTTTAAACTGTCACAACTGTAAAGGCTAATGCTTAAAACAATCACTCCATCTTATACCTAAGAACCACAATTTAATTAGATTTCACTTTTTTATCTCTTCAAAAATTAGTGTTTTTTTTTTTTCTTTTCCTGCTGCATGCTCAGTTGCTAAGTGGTGTCTGACCCTTGGCAACCTCATGGACTATAGCCTGCCAGGCTCCTCTGTCCATGGGATTTCTCAGGCAAGGATAGTGGAATGGGTTGCCATTTCCTTCTCCAGGGGATCTTCCTGACCCAGGTATTGAACCCGATTCTCCTGCTTGGCAGGCAGATTCTTTACAACTGAGCCACTAGGAAAGCGCTTTTTGTTTTCCGAGCCTTTTAAAAATTGAATAGACTTTTTTTTTAAAAGAGAAGTTTTGGGTTTATAGAAATATAAGGAGGAAAGAATTGAGAGTTCCCATATACTCCCTTTCCATGTACATCTTGCCTTACTGTTATATATGTTTGTCACACTGATAAGCCAATATTCTAGGCACTAGTATGCAATCAAATCTCCTTCCTGGAGGTAGGCAGGTTCAACACTTTCTAGAGATGCTGGAATTTTTGTCTAGTACTAAAAAATACAAAGATATTTGCAATTGCTGACAGAAGCCACACACGGAATATTTTAAATGTGTTCATTTTCAGAAGTATTTATAAGCAACATCAATTTTCTTTTTACTGCAGTTTCTAATATCTATCAACCACCAATAGGTTTCCTGAATGAAAAATCAAAAGCAAAAGTAAAAAAAAAAAAACCATTAAAGTGACTTTATGTCAATACTCTTGACTATAGTCATCTTGTCAAATTCTGTTTTCTTCACATAGAAGGGTGAGAGAAGGAACTGACAAGAAACAAATTTTGTTTGACAAGCTACAAATTTTGATGCTTAATGGTGGATTTAAGGGTTTACAGACTAAAAAGTCACATCCTTAGAGACTATACTATAGGCACAGACTTAAACAGAATTATATTGATGACATTTAGAAGTGTGCATGTAAACTTTGAAGGCAAATGGACACCCACTAACTTCTCTACCAAAGAATTATATTCTCCTCTCAAACCCCAGAGGACGTGGGACTTTAATCTGATGAATTTTGTGGGCTTCTACTTGGCATATTTGATGGAACATAATCATTATACTGGGAGTGGGGGTGATATATTGGAAATTTCAGCTCTCATAACAAATTTGTTAAAAACATTTTAATCTATTCAGGTTAGTGTAATCCACTTAAACAAAAACTGATAAAAGAAAAGGTGAAATAAAGATATACCAGTAAAATTATTGTGTGAAGGCCATGTTAATTGCTGGATTTTATTTTCTAAATTTTGCTAACAAAGCACCATAGTTTGACCCTAACTTGTGCTTTAGACCACTGGTTCCCAGCTGAGGATGATAGAATGCTAGGCATATTTAATATTTGGAGACATTTTGGTTGTCACACCTGAGGGTGGATGTGGTAACGGTGTCTAGTGTGTAGAAGCTGGGGATCCTGCTGAACATCCTATGATGCACAAGACTGTCCCCACGACAAAGATGTATCTGGCCCCACATGTTAGTAATGCCAAGGTTGAGAAACTCAGTCTTAGAGGAATATTCCATGAAACCACATTCCCTTATCTTTAAGGAACTTCAGTAACAATACAGATATGCTATGGAACACTCTTCTTAAAACCCAAGAAAAATGCAGTTTCCATGTAGAACATGTTCCAGTCAATGTACATACTAGTTTTTTTTTTTTAAGTTTTCTATTAAATTAAAAGACACAGTAGAATATATTTATTGTATCTGTTTATGAAGCATCTGCATAAGCATATTCATCAAGTAAAGCACACTAATGATACTCCCTCACCCTCGTTTATGGGATACATAACCAGACATCAAGTCACGATTTACTACAGTTTATGTTCTATCACAGGGCAACTGATTAGAAAGTTGAAGACATTTGTGTTTGAAAATAAAGCTATTGCTCTGTCTACTGGCTCACTTTGAAAACTGGTGCTTCTGAAAGCTTAATGTGATATTTTTATTCTTCTTATTTGGCTCTGACTTGTGTGACTATGTGCCTGCTCCTCATTCTCCACCGTTTGGTCACACTGGTCACACTGGTGAGTGAGTGAGTGTATGTGTGTGTGTGTGTGTGTGTGTGCGCACACGTGTGTGTGTGTGTGTGTGCATGTGTGGTCTTGTTTGTGATGGGGGTGGGCAGGGAATGGGGCCGTAGACAATGCTCAGATAATTTCTCTGTCAGGATTATCTTTGCTCTGAAAACCAGAATGTATAATTTCACAAAATCAGATTTTCCTTTTAGATATGTACTCTTTTTTTTTAACTTTACAATATTGTATTGGTTTTGCCATATATCAACATGAATCCGTACTCTTAACTAAACATATAATCTCTTCCTGTGAAACTTTAAATATAAGAAAATCATATCTGAACATGTTGAGCACTTGAAAATATTTATGTCCAGGCTTTAATTAAATTTCTCTTAACTTCCATGATAGCTCAGTTGATAAAGAATCCACCTGCAATGCAGAAGACAAGACCCCAGTTCAACTCCTGGGTTGGGAAGATCTCCTGGAGAAGGGATAGGCTACCCACTCCAGTATTCTCGGGCTTCCCTGTGACTCAGCTGGTAAAGAATCTGCCTGCAATGCGGGAAACCTGGGTTAGATCTCTGGGTTGGGAAGATCCCCAGAGAAAGGAAAGGCTTCCCACTCCAGTATTCTGGCCTGGAGAATTCCATGGACTCAGTTCATGGGGTGGCAGAGTTGGATATGACTGAGTGACTTTCACTTTCACTTAGTTCAATCTAGAATAAAATTATGAAATGTTCTAGTTGCAATTACTCTAAATGCAATAAAAAGATATTGTTTAAAAAAATGACTGTAACAGAGTTGCTTCTCCCTGAGAATGAGAGCTAAAATAGATCAAAGTGAAATCAAATGATACATTAAAAAAATACATGAACCATTTAGAAGAAAACATTAGATATATATAACGTGTGAAGTAAAAGTCATTCAGTCATGTCCGACTTTTTGTGACCTCATGGACTGTATAGTCCATGGAATTCTCCAGGCCAGAATACTGGAGTGGGTAGCCTTTCCCTTCTTCAGGGGATCTTTCCAACCCAGGGATCAAACCTAGGTTTCCCACTTTGCAGGCAGATTCTTTACCAGCTGAGACACAAAGGAAGCCCAAGAATACTGGAGTGGGTAGCCTATCCCTTCTCCAGCGGATCTTCCCGACCCAGAATTGAACCAGGGTCTCCTGCATTGCAGGCAGATTCTTTACCAGCTGAGCTATCAGAGAAGCCAAGCTTATTTCAAAAGAGATGATAGAAAAATAATTTGATTCATTTCAATATAATAAAAGCCAAACTTTTGTAATTCCTGAAACTGACATGGACCTTTCCTTGAAAGCAGGTATTGTGTGGGTGGGCATACTGACAACAGTGTTTTGAGTGTTACAATCTTCTGAGGTTACCTATCTATGAAGGTCAAGATTCCACATGCTAAACATGTCCAAATGACGTTTTATGTTCTATTATGCTACTATTCGATTTCATATTCACGCCATACAAAGACGATGGCCATATAAGGTTGCATTTTTTCAGAAAACTGACAACATCTATGCCAATTAACTTTCTCTTCTCTAACATAGGGATAATTTGTCAATAGTTACTATGTGCTATGTTCTCAATTATTTTATCATTCAACTGAGTCATAGATTGCTAACAGCATTTCTGCATTAGAGGGCATTGAGGCTGGGACTTATAGGGACTGAATAGGAGCCTGACTGCTTTTTAACTGTGTTTTTAACTGACTCTATTTGGAGTCTTACTGTAATTTCTTTTCTTTTCTTCTCTGTTGAATAAAGAGAATATTTGATGACTTCCAAGTGTATCCTATTCCCAGCAAAGAAAGTTCTTATTTGCCTTCTGCTTCCCAGAAAATTTTTCTTGAAATTTTATTCTAAAACTTGGCTGGCCTCTCGATCATTTGGCCTCTACCTATCAAGTCCTTGGTAATATCATCTGTCTGTTCTAATGAGAAAACCAAGGATGTACTTGTGTGTTTAATACACCTTAGAGATCAGTGAGAGCTGGAAGCACTCTTAGAGATGGTTTAATTTATACCATCATTATTCACAGGCAAAGAACATGAGGGACAGAGATTTTTAGTTGCCTAAATCCTCAGAGCTCTTCTGTAGCAGAGCTAGGATTAGAATTTAGGTCTTTGGCACTTCAAAGCAGTAACATTTGAGAAGAGTAATTCAGAATAGCCCATATCTTTAAAACAAGTGCTTTAAAACATTTCTATTTCTATCTGAATGCAAGATGATTAAAACAGGCTCAGATGCATGCTATATTTTATAAAATCAGTGTTCCACTATTTTAATAAGCACTATTCAAGGATTTCAATTAACTTGGTCAGAAGATACATGACAACCTCAACAAAAAGCCTATGTTTATCATATTAAAAAAAAAGATTCTGATGCCTTTAGGTTCCTCAGAGCAATACCAAAAGATGTGCTGAATTTAACTCATCTACTTTATCTACAACATGAGTTTTATCATCTACTTTTATCTCATCTAGTATATCTACATATCTAATCTAGAATTTCATACTGTTCATACTGTTCATGGGGTTCTCAAGGCAAGAATACTGAAGTGGTTTGCCATTCCCTTCACCACCCAGATAATCACGATGGTGTGATCACTCACCTCGAGCCAGACATCCTGGAATGTGAAATCAAGTGGGCCTTAGGAAGCATCACTATGAATAAAGCTAGTGGAGGTGATAGAATTCCAGTTGAGCTATTTCAAATCCTGAAAAACGATGCTGTGAAAGTGTTGCACTCAATATGCCAGCAAATTTGGAAAACTCAGCAGTGACCACAGGACTGGAAAGGGTCAGGTTTCATTCCAATCCCTAAGAAAGGCAATGCCGAAGAATGCCAAAACTACAGCACAATTGCACTCATCTCACACACTAGTAAAGTAATGCTCAAAATTCTCCAAGCCAGGCTTCAACAATATGTGAACCATGAACTTCCAGATGTTCAAGCTGGTTTTAGAAAAGGCAGAGGAACCAGAGATCAAATTGCCAACTTCTGCTGGATCATCAAAAAAGCAAGGGAATTCCAGAAAAACATCTATTTCAGCTTTATTGACTATGCCAAAGCCTTTGACGGTGTGGATCACAATAAACTGGAAAATTCTGAAAGAGATGGGAATACCAGACCTCCTGACCTGCCTCTTGAGAAACCTATATGCAGGTCAGGAAGCAACAGTTAGAACTGGACATGGAACAACAGACTGGTTCCAAATAGGAAAAGGAGTACGTCAAGGGTGTATATTGTCACCCTGCTTCTTTAACTTATATGCAGAGTACATCATGAGAAACGCTGGGCTGGATGAAGCACAAGCTGGAATCAAGACTGCTGGGAGAAATATCAATAACCTCAGATATGCAGATGACACCACCTTTATGGCAGAAAGTGAAGAAGAACTAAAGAGTGTCTTGATGAAAGTGAAAGAGGAGAGTGAAAAAGTTGGCTTAAAGCTCAACATTCCGAAACTAAGATCATGGCATCTGGTCCCTTCACTTCATGGCAAATAGATGGGGAAACAGTGGAAAGAGTGGCAGACTTTATTTTTCTGTGCTCCAAAATCACTGTAGATGGTTACTGTAGCCATGAACTAGACAGCATATTTAAAAGCAGAGACATTACTTTGCCAACAAAGGTCCATCTAGTTGAGGCTATGGTTTTTCCAGTGGTCATGTATGGATATGCAATTGGACTATAAAGAAAGCTGAGCACCGAAGAATTGATGCTTTTGAACTGTGGTGTTGGAGAAGACTCTTGAGACTCCCTTGGACTGCAAGGAGATCCAACCAGTCCATTCTAAAAGAGATCAGTCCTGGGTGTTCATTGGAAGGACTGATGTTGAAGCTGAAACTCCTATACTTTGGCCACCTGATGCGAAGAGCTGACTCATTGGAAAAGACGCTGATGCTGGGAAAGATTGAGGGCAGGAGGAGGAGGGGACGACAGAGGATGAGATGGTTGGATGGCATCACTGACTCGATGGACATGGGTTTGGGTGGACTCCAGGAGTTGGTGATGGACAGGGAGGCCTGGCATGTTGCAGTTCATGGAGTCGCAGATACACGACTGAGTGACTGAACTAAACTGAACTTGCCATTCCCTTCTCCAGTGGACCACATTTTGTCAGAATTCTCCACCATGACCAGTTTGTCTTGGGTGCTCCTACAGGGCATGGTTCATAGGTTCATTGAGTTAGACAAAGCTGTGGTCCAAGTGATTAGATTGGTTAGTTTTCTGTGATTGGGGTTTTCAGTCTGTCTGCCCTCTGATGGAGAATGATAAGAGGCTTATGGAAGCTTCTTGGTGGGACAGACTGACTGAGGGGTAAACTGGGTCTTGTTTGATTGGCAGGGCCATGCTCAGTAAATCATTAATCCAATTTTCTGTTGATGGGTGGAGCTGTGTTTTCTCCCTGCTATTTACTTGGGGCCAAACTTTGGAGGTAATGAAGATCATGCTGACCAACCTCAAAAGATCCCATGCATGTAGTGCTATATTCAGTGCCAACCCTGCAGAGGGTCACCACTGACCCACGCCTCCACCAGATGCTCCCAGACGCACACAGGCGAGTCTGGGGCAGTCTCCTGTGGGGTCACTGCTCCTTTCTTCTGGGTCCTGGTGCACAAGGTTCTGTTGTGCCCTCCAAGAGTCTATTTTCCAGTCCTGTGTAAGTTCTGGCAGCTCTATGGTGGGGTTAATAGCAACCTCCTCCAAGAGAGCTTATGCCATACCCAAGTCTGCTTCATACCCAGTATGAAAAGGCAAAAAGATAGGACACTGAAAGATGAACTCCCCAGGTCAGTAGATGCCCAATATGCTACTGGAGATCAGTGGAGAAATAACTTCAGAAAGAAGGTAGAGACAGAGCCAGAGCAAAAACAACACCCAGCTGTGGATGTGACTGGTGATAGAAGCAAGGTCCAATGCTGTAAAGAGCAATACCGCATAGGAACCTGGAATGTTAGGTCCATGAATCAAGGCAAACTGGAAGTGGTCAAACAGGAGAAGGCAAGAGTGAACGCTGACATTCTAGGAATCAGCAAATTAAAATGGACTGGAATGGGTGAATTTAACTCAGATGACCATTATATCTACTACTGTGGGCAGGAACCCCTGAGAAGAAATGGAGTAGCCATCATAGTCAACAAAAGAGTCCAAAATGCAGTACTTGGATGCAGTCTCAAAAATGACAGAATGATCTCTGTTCATTTCCAAGGCAAACCATTCAATATCAAGTAATCCAAGTCTATGCCCCAACCAGTAACGCTGAAGAAGCTGAAGTTGAACAGTTCTATGAAGACCTATAAGACCTTCTAGAACTACCACCCAAAAAAGATATCCTTTTCATTATAGGAGACTGGAATGCAAAAGTAGGAAGTCAAGAAACACCTGGAGTAACAGGAAAATTTGGCCTTGGAGTACAGAATGAAGCAGGGCAAAGGCTAATAGAGTTTTGCCAAGAGAACACACTGGTCATAGCAAACACCCTCTTCTAACAATACAAGAGAAGACTCTACATATGGACATCACCAGATGGTCAACACCGAAATCAGACTGATTATATTCTTTGCAGCCAAAGATGGAGAAGCTCTATACAGTCAGCAAAAACAAGACTGGGAGTGGACTGTGGCTCAGATCATGAACTCCCTATTGCCAAATTCAGACTTAAATTAAAGAAAGTAGGGAAAACCACTAGACTGTTCAAGATGACCTAAATCAAATCCCTAATGATTATACAGTGGAAGTGAGAAATAGATTTAAGGGACTACATCTGATAGATAAAGTGCCTGATGAACTATGGACGGAGGTTCATGACATTGTACAGGAGACAGGGGTCAAGACAATCCCCAAGAAAAAGAAATGCAAAAAAGCAAAATGGCTGTCTGAGGAGGCCTTTCAAATAGCCGTGAAAAGAAGAGAAGCAAAAAGCAAAGGAGAAAAGGAAACATATAAACATCTGAATGCAGAGTTCCAAAGAATAGCAAGAAGAGATAAGAAAGCCTTCCTCAGTAATCAGTGCAAAGAAATAGAGGAAAACAATAGAATGGTAAAGACTAGAGATCTCTTCAAGAAAATTAGAGATACCAAGGGAACGTTTCATACAAAGATGGTCTCAATAAAGGACAGAAATGCTATGGACATAACAAAAGCAGAAGCTATTAAGAAGAGGTGGCAGGAATACACAGAAGAACTCTACAAAAATTTTTTTCACGACCCAGGTAATCACAAGGGTGTGATCACTCACCTAGAGCCAGACATCCTGGAATGCAAAGTCAAGTGGGCCTTAGGAAGTATCACTATGAACAAAGCTAGTGGAGGTGATGGAATTCCAGTTGAGCTATTTCAAATCCTAAAAGATGATGCTGTGAAAGTGCTGCACTCAATATGCCAGCAAATTTGGAAAACACAGCAGTGGCCACAGGACTGAAAAAGGTCAGTTTTCTTTCCAATCCCTAAGAAAGGCAATGCCAAAGAATGCCCAAACTACAGCACAATTGCACTCATCTCACACACTAGTAAAGTAATGCTCAAAATTCTCCAAGCCAGGCTTCAACAATATGTGAACCATGAACTTCCAGATGTTCAAGCTGGTTTTAGAAAAGGCAGAGGAACCAGAGATCAAATTGCCAACATCTGCTGGATCATCAAAAAAGGGAATTCCAGAAAAACATCTATTACTACTTTACTGAATATGCCAAAGCCTTTGACTGGGTGGATGACAACAAACTGTGGAAAATTCTGAAAGAGATGGGAATACCAGACCACCTGACCTGCCTCCTGAGAAATCTGTATGCAGGTTAGAAAGCAACAGTTAGAACTGGACATGGAACAACAGACTGGTTCCAAATAGGAAAAGGAGTATGTCAAGGCTGTATATCGGCACCCTGCTTCTTTAACTTATATGCAGAGTACATCATGAGAAACGCTGGGCTGGATGAAGCACAAACTGGAATCAAGATTGCTGGGAGTAATATCAATAACCTCAGATATGCAGATGACACCACCCTTATGGCAGAAAGTGAAGAGGAACTAAAGAGTGTCTTGATGAAAGTGAAAGTGGAGAGTGAAAAAGTTGGCTTAAAGCTCAACATTCAGAGAACTAAGATCATGGCATCCGGTCCCATCACTTCATGTCAGACAGATGGGGAAATCGTGGCTGACTTTTATTTTAGGAGGCTCCAAAATCACTGCAGATGGTGACTGCAGCCATGAAATCAAAAGATGTTTACTCCTGGGAGATAAGTTATGACCAACATAGGCAGCATATTAAAAAGCAGAGACATTACTTTGCCAATAAAGGTCCGTCTAGTCAAAGCTATGGTTTTTCCAATAGTCATGTATGGATATGAGAGTAGGACTATAAAGAAAACTGAGCGCCAAAGAATTGATGCTTTTGAACTGTGGTGTTGGAGAAGACTCTTAAAAGTCCCTTGGACTGCAAGGAGATCCAACCAGTCCATCCTAAAGGAGATCAGTCCTGAATATTCATTGGAAGGACTGATGTTGAAGTTGAAACTCCTATACTTTGGCCACCTGATGCGAAGAGCTGACTCATTTGAAAAGACCCTGATGCTGGGAAAGATTGAAGGTGGGAGGAGAAGGAGATGACAGAGAATGAGATGGTTGGATGGCATCAGCAACACAATGGACATGAGTTTGAGTAAACTCTGGGAGTTGGTGATGGACAGCAGGCCTGGCATGTTGCAGTCCATTGGCTCGCAAAGAGTCGGACAGGACTGAGCGACTGAACTGAACTGAACTGATAAAGGACCAGCAGCATCAGCATCACCCAGGACCTTGTTGAAAATGAAGAGCCTCAGATTCCACCCCAGACCTACTGAATTGGAATCTACATCTTAGCAAGACTCTCAGGTCATTTTTATGCATATTAAAGTTTGAGGAACTTTGGTTTTTAACAACTTCAAGCCTTGTATGCAGTAACTTCATGTTGGTGACATCTGTGCTCCAAATTTATAATATTCAAAATGGAAAAATTCAAAACTGTCATAGGAATATTGAAATAGCTTGACCAGTTTTATAATATAAACAGTAAAAGAAGTTAGAGTGGTAAGGACCATCCTGGAATCTGTAGAATCCTCTTTGAAAATTAATTAGGTTGAGGGCTTACATATTTAATCGAAGAGTTTTGACAATGTGTGTGCTTTAGGCACTGCCACCAAGAACTCTGCAAAAGAGATTCCAAAAGAATATGTTCTATTCTGTGTTCTAAAGCCCACAGTGCTAGTCAATAAAGTCCTTGAGGGCCATAATAGGTCAGGCAAATTATTAGACAAGGCCAGTACTTGTCTATTTGAAAATATGCCAAATATTTACTCAGAATGGATAAAATACTCTCAGCATTTAGAAATTCTTTTGGTGGGGGATGGGTGTAGGAAATCAGAAACCATTTGCAATTATATTCAGAGTTCTATGCCCCACCAATGAGTGTAAATAGCCAACAAGTCAATGCCAACATT
Organism: Bubalus bubalis; assembly: GCF_019923935.1. Lineage (NCBI taxonomy): Eukaryota > Metazoa > Chordata > Mammalia > Artiodactyla > Bovidae > Bubalus > Bubalus bubalis. The sequence continues at coordinate 70,176,610 of NC_059158.1, read as the reverse complement.
AAATGCCCTTTGGAAAATTTAGCAATGAAATCCCAGGGCATACTATTTCAAGTGACCTAAAAACTTCAGTTATACTGGGATCACTTAAATTTTTTGCAGTAAAAGTAATCTAAGTCTTAGTATATTTTTAACATTTATTGCTGCCATTTTTATAATCAGACATTAACAAGGAAATTTTGCTATTCATGTTATAAGAATTAAAGTATATTTTTGATGCCAAACACAGTACAAAGTTAATATGGCTATTTTGATAACATTGACAAATATATTAAAATTTGGCATTATTAATATTTAAATTATATGACCTTGGCTGTATACTGCATTGTCAGAAATAAGCAAATTATAACTAAACTTCATTCTCATTTTAACTATTTGGTGATAGATATGACTTTCCATATCTAATCTGAAATTGCCATTTGGCAATTCTAGATTCAGTTCAGTTCAGTTGCTCAGTCATGTCTGACTCTTTGCGAGGCCATGGACTGAAGCACGCCAGGCCTCCTTGTCCATCGCGAACTCCAAGAGTTTACTCAAACTCATGTCCATTTTGTTGCTGATGCCATCCAACCATCTCATCCTCTGTGGTCCCCTTCTCCTCCCGCCTTCAATCTTTCCCAGCATCAGGGTCTTTTCAAATGAGTCAGCTCTTCGCATTAGGTGGCCAAAGTATAGGAGTTTCAACTTCAACATCAGTCCTTCCAATGAATATTCAGGACTGATCTCCTTTAGGATGGACTGGTTGGATCTCCTTGCAGTCCAAGGGACTTTTAAGAGTCTTCTCCAACACCACAGTTCAAAAGCATCAATTCTTTGGCACTCAGTTTTCTTTATAGTCCAACTCTCAATCCATACAAGACTACTGGAAAAACCATAGCTTGGACTAGACGGACCTTTGTTGGCAAAGTAATGTCTCTGCTTTTTAATATGCTGTGTACGTGGTCATAACTTTTCTCCCAAGGAGCAAGCGTCTTTTAATTTCATGGCTGCAATCACCATCTGCAGTGATTTTGGAGCCTCCTAAAATAAAAGTCAGCCACTATTTCCCCATCTGTCTGACATGAAGTGATGGGACCGGATGCCATGATCTTAGTTCTCTGAATGTTGAGCTTTAAGCCAACTTTTTCACTCTCCACTTTCACTTTCATCAAGACACTCTTTAGTTCCTCTTCACTTTCTGCCATAAGGGTGGTGTCATCTGCATATCTGAGGTTATTGATATTACTCCCAGCAATCTTGATTCCAGTTTGTGCTTCATCCAGCCCAGCGTTTCTCATGATGTACTCTGCATATAAGTTAAAGAAGCAGGGTGCCGATATACAGCCTTGACATACTCCTTTTCCTATTTGGAACCAGTCTGTTGTTCCATGTCCAGTTCTAACTGTTGCTTTCTAACCTGCATACAGATTTCTCAGGAGGCAGGTCAGGTGGTCTGGTATTCCCATCTCTTTCAGAATTTTCCACAGTTTGTTGTCATCCACCCAGTCAAAGGCTTTGGCATATTCAGTAAAGTAGTAATAGATGTTTTTCTGGATTCCCTTGTTTTTTCAATGATCCAGCAGATGTTGGCAATTTGATCTCTGGTTCCTCTGCCTTTTCTAAAACCAGCTTGAACATCTGGAAGTTCATGGTTCACATATTGTTGAAGCCTGGCTTGGAGAATTTTGAGCATTACTTTACTAGTGTGTGAGATGAGTGCAATTGTGCTGTAGTTTGGGCATTCTTTGGCATTGCCTTTCTTAGGGATTGGAAAGAAAACTGACCTTTTTCAGTCCTGTGGCCACTGCTGTGTTTTCCAAATTTGCTGGCATATTGAGTGCAGCACTTTCACAGCATCATCTTTTAGGATTTGAAATAGCTCAACTGGAATTCCATCACCTCCACTAGCTTTGTTCATAGTGATACTTCCTAAGGCCCACTTGACTTTGCATTCCAGGATGTCTGGCTCTAGGTGAGTGATCACACCCTTGTGATTATCTGGGTCATGAAAAAAATTTTGTAGAGTTCTTCTGTGTATTCCTGCCACCTCTTCTTAATAGCTTCTGCTTTTGTTATGTCCATAGCATTTCTGTCCTTTATTGAGACCATCTTTGCATGAAATGTTCCCTTGCATGAAATGTTCCTTTGCATGAAATGTGTAGAAATGAATTCTAATTTTCTTGGAGAGATCTTTAGTCTTTCCCATTCTATTGTTTTCCTCTGTTTCTTTGCACTGATCACTGAGGAAGGCTTTCTTATCTCTCTTTGCTATTCTTTGGAATTCTGCATTCAAATGGGTATATCTATAGCAAGGCTCTAAAAGACACACCAAATAAAATCAAGTGATGACTTATGGTAGTTTATTCTTTAAGATTCTCCTCCTACTTTATGTTAACTCTTCACTTCAAAAGAATTGAATATGAAGGGGAGGGGCTGCCAAGTGTGGACACACAATGGAGAAACAGGACTCTTTTCTACCTCTCTGTAAGTTTGCAGGTTGGCTCGAAGAGGCTAAGCCTTAGATGTTTACATGACAGGGTCTGTGTGCTATACTGGAGGAGTTTTTCCCGAAGCTAGCCCATGAGTCTCAGGGTCAGTTCAGTTCTGGTGGAATGGTCATATGGAAAGAGATGAAGGTGCTTGGGATGACTTTCTACACCAACTCTTTGTAAGATTTTCAGAAGACACTTGTTATGAATATAAATGCAATTAGATCCTTTTGTATGCAAGTTTGTAGATATATATGGATCTGTTTCCATATGTACATTTATGTGGGTTTACTTCAAATTAGGAGGAAGATACAGTTTTTTTCCAACCAACATCACAGAGAAGAACATTAATATATAATCATAACTGAGTTTGCATCTCTTTCAGTTTTCCATCCTCCATCCATCTGTCATTTCATCATATTGTTATAGCTATTATTTGACATCTTGTCTTTATCATCTCATCTATCAATAAATAGACAATATCTCCTTAGACAATACTTCCTGTTTGTGTCTAACATGGAATTCAATTTCCATGAACTTCACAGTTCTGTGAACCCAAAAAATATTTAATATGACTATTGGGTTAAATTATCTATGCCATATATAATCAGTTATTTAGTGATAGGCAAACAAATTCTTTATTATATCATATCTTCTAAACTTTTTCCTATTTTAAAATTAATGACATGGTGAGAAAGTACAGGAGAAATGAATTCAATAGCTAGTTTCTTTCTCATGGTAAAGTCTATACCACAGAAACCAGTATATGTGACTTTAGAAAACTGTCTTCATTTAATTTGGTCACTGTCCTGTTACAAACAGATCACTATTCTGCAATGGGATATTAAATAGAAGTATATTTCCTATCAAATATTAAATACAATGAAATTTTTCTCTCTTAAATTAGAGAAACTGCATTCATTAAAAGCATTTATGAATCAATATTCATATGATAATAAATATCCCCTACCTGCAAAAGGTGAATGAGAAAATCATATTAAAGTTATTACCTTTACAATAATTTAATTTTAAATTACATTTCAAAGAACTCCCAGTGGAGCTGAGAAACAGGCAAGTAAATTCTATACTGTTTCCAGGTACTTAGTAGACATAATATACATTTCATTATCTGCATGTGTAAACCTTTAGGGATAAAAAAGATATGAACACATAAAACATTTGTTCCTGTAGTAATGATACATGCTTTAATAACCTTGAGGAATAAACTAGAAAAATTCATCTTTAAGAAATCACATTCAGTACTTTATACAGAAGACACAAATATAATAGACAATGGATTAAAAAAAACCCTGCTGCTTCTCAAGCATGACTTATGATATTGTTATTACATTTAAATAAAAGTAACTTCCAAGTTCTATTTAGAAATAAGTCTCTGCATTGCTATCTAGGAGGAATTTAAATGGATTTATATTTGGAGTTCATATGTTTGTATATAAATCTAAAGAATATTTCTCCTTGTTTATCAGTAATCTGGGAATCGTGTTTGGAAACACTGGTTTTTCATCATATATTTAAAAAATTGCAGTTGAGCTGAGTATTTTTTGTTGTATCATGCACATAAATATAACTTCCCTGGTGGCTCACATGGTAAAGCATCTGACTACAGTGTGGGAGACACAGGTTCGATCCCTGGGTTGGGAAGATCCCCAGAGGAGGAAAAGGCAGCCCACTCCAGTATTCTTGCCTGGAAAATCCCATGGATGGAGGAGCATGGTAGGCTACAGTCCATGGGTCCTTAGTAGACAAAATAAATGCACATAAATATATGTCTGTATTACACAACCATTAAAATAAAAAATGCCTATTTTAACTCTTGGTCATCAGTTCCTCATGGCACTGGTTCCACTAACAAGAGGTGTTTTTCTAATCTGATTATATCATACATCACCTGGAAATTTACATATTACCTAATTCATATGGATAAGAACCCATACCAAAACTCTTGAAAAGATTTTTATTAATTCACAATGACATTAGTGGCATGTAACACACTGAGCTACAAACTGTGATTAAGCCAACTAATAATTTCTTATATTTAAAGAAACCATATATATTTTCCTAATTATGAAGTTCTCTGTGAGGTGGTACCATCCCGATAACTTATTGAATTTTTACCTATGATGGTTTAGAGTCAGAGCACAGAAGAATGGGACTCATATGTCAAGAAAACCAGCCTGTAACCTTAGATTGTTGTCATGACTTGCACATGTACATTCTGTGATGCCTGGGTCATTGTTCATGATTTGTGATCCATTTTTAACTGTAATAGTAAATCATTGTGTGCAATTACATAATATGCTGCCATAGATTTGAGCAAAAACTGAGTGGTTTGCTTGCATATCCATTTATAAGTCCTGAGGAGACACATAACAGTGCTTCACTGTTTTTAATATGATTAAATTTATAAATAATTTGATAAAATACAGTTTAACACTTGGCCTTTGTGGTACATCAGTAAATTTTCTCCAATTGTATTTTCAAAATTTATTTAATTGGATGCTAATTATTTTACAATATTGTAGTGGTTTTTGCCATACACTGGCATGAATCATCCATGGGTGTACATGTATCCCCCATCCTGAACCCTCCTCCCACCTCGCTCCCCATCCCACCCCTCAGAGTCATAAAAATATGGAATGCTTCATGAATTTGCATGTCATCCTTGCGCAGGGGCCATGCTAATCTCTGTATCGTTACAATTTTAGTATATGTGCTGCAGAAGCGAGCACCCAATTGTATTTTTAGACAAGTGGTATATATGACCAAAAATTACCTTCAAGAACATAGAAATGAAGAAAGTACTTATAGTTACCATTGAGAAAATACAAAATGATTAGTTGCATTGAAGTTTCTAGTTAGACGTAGGTGTCAAAGTAGTCAATTGTATTCCATCTTTTTATAATTGACCAAGATGTGACATTATGAAACTAATTACTTTTTAAAGTACAATATAATGGCTGACATATTTTAGGTCCAATTTCTATCAAGAATTCTTTGAAACATGCTATCATGAGTCCATCTTTGCTGATAGGAAAAGCACTTATCCAGGCATGGGCAATACATTCACTCTTGCAGTGCAAGAGAGTACCAACTGATAAATCATCCACTCTGGGATTTGATGTCAGAGGTTAAAAGGACTGCTTTTGTTCTAATATTAGTATGTTATCGTTGGAGAAAGCTCAGCTCTACAACACTATAATTACAATGTCTATTTTTCTTTCTCCAATAATGACAATGGCAGAAAATGATAAAGTTTGATATATGTTCCACATCAAATATTCCCTTGTTCTATTGATCACTGCCTACTTCAAATAATTTACCTCTCTCAAACCCCCACAAAGTAATGCAGGAAGCTGCAAGAAAAATAAAGTGTGAGATGTTGCAACTAGATCCTGAGTATCCATGATGTCTGTAATTAATTTTTGGAAAAGAGACAAGTTCAGATTGCCCATATTTGGTCTTGATCTCTAAAGATGCCCGATTCAATGTGATTCATTTATTGTTAATTCCTTGCCTTTCTCCTGGATACCACTGGTGCAGGCCTTCTGCACAATGGTTTTGGTGAACTTGCTATATTCATTTAATATTTATTCAAAATCAGGTTTTCTATAAACAAAAACATATTATTTCTTCTTTTCCAATCTACAGAACTTCTATTTCCTTTTCTTGTCTTATTTACTAGGTCAGACTTCCAGGATAATGTTGGATGAGAGTTGTGAGAGAGGACGTTCTTATCTTCTTCCCAGTCTTGGGGTGGGGAGGAGTTTCTCACCATTAAATATGATGTTAGTTAGATGTTCTTTGTAGATGTTCTTTATCAAGTTGAGGAAATTTCTTCTGTTACTAGTTTTCTTAAGAGTTTTTTAAAAATTATCATAAACATGTATTAAATTTTCTCCAATGTTATTCCTGAAGCAATTGATATAATCATATGATTTTTCTTTTCTTGCCTGTAGATGTGGTGGATTATACTGATTGATTTTTGAGTATTGGATCAGCTTTGTATATCTGGGGAAAAAATCCCATTGTATGTGAAAGTCTATTTGTTCACTGTTGGATTCAATTTGTTAGTATTGTTGCAGGAAGGCAGACCCCTTCCAGGGCCCGAAACTGGGCTCTTGTCTAACACTCGGTAATGAATTGTCCAAGGAGATACATGTGCTGACAAAGCAAGAGATTTTATTGGGAAAGGGCACCCGGGTGGAGAGCAGTAGGGTAATGGAACCCAGGAGAACTGCTCTGCTGCGTGGCTCTCAGTCTCGGGTTTTATGGTGATAGGATTAGTTTCCGGGTGGTCTTTGACCAATCATTCTAATTAAGAGTCTTTCCTGGTGGTGCACGCCACCCAAGATGGATGCTGGCGAGGGGGATTCTGGGAAGTGGACGGACACGCGGTGTCTCTTTTAGGCCTTTCCCGAACTCTTTCCGTTGGTGGTGGCTTATTAGTTCCGTATTCCTTATCAGGATCTCCTGTCATAAAACAACTCATGCAAATGGTTACTATGGTGCCTGGCCAGGGCGGGCGGTTTCATTCAGTGTGCTTCCCCTAACAGTATTGTGTTGAGAATTTTTGTGTTTATGTTTATGAGTAATATTGGTTTGTAGCTTTATGTTAAAACATTGGTCTGGTTTTAATACACTGTGGTGTACCTAGGGGAGAGTGCTCATTTAGAGGATGAATAGTTACTGGCTGACTGAAATATACCAAGGTGATGCCCAGATCAAGAAGAGAACTGAGGCCTTCCAGCACAATCTGGGAGTGCTTATTGGAAACGCTAGTTATGTCTACTAGTGAGTATTCCCAGAGAAAAACTTGAATGGATTTTTCTAAGACATTTTGCATTGGTTTCCTGGGGTTGCTGTAACAAAGAACAGTCAGCTCTCAGTAGCTGCTGATGCACAGCAGGTAACTTCCTGCTGATAAAGGAAGGTCCCAAGGTACAATGCTATTTTACATAAGGGATTCAGCATTTGGTATCTGTGGAAGAAAGAGGTGTCCCGGAACCAATCCTCAAGTATACTAAAGGAGGACAATACCACAAACTGGATGCTTTAAAAACAACAGAAATTTATTCTTTCAGTTCTGAAGGCTAGAAGTTCAAAATGAAGGCATTAGGAAGATCAGGCTCTCTCTGAAGTCTCTAGGGAAGAACTTCTCATTGCTCCTCCCCTTCAGGTGGGGTCCACCTCTGGTGTTGTAGGGCTTGCAGCAGCTGCACCATAGCAACCAGCTTCTGTCACCACTTGTCGCCACTTCCTCATGTGTCTCCTCTGTCTCCACGTCTGTCATGGCCTTCTTGAGAGCATCAGTTGTGGACTGAGTGCTCACCCTGACACTTCTACCAATACAGTTACTCTAATCCAGTAACCAAAAACATCACGCAGACACATTTTACTGGGGCTTCTAACTTCCTCTCAGGGAGGTCCCCACATAAATTTCCTAGATCCATAGGAAATTCATACTGAGAGGGAGGATGAAATCCAAAGCTTACTCAGTTTTCCCATCCTGATGTTTGGTTTCTTCTCCTGTCTGGTCCTCTAATTCCCCACACTTAGTGGAACAGCAGATAAGGTTCCCACATACCCCATTTCCTCACAAGAATGTGTTGAGGTTTTTTTTTTTTTTTTGGTGGGGGAAATGTTCTTATTTAATCTGATAACCCAGACCAGGATGTGATGAGAAATTCTACTACTCCTTTAAAATGAACAGAAATGAATAAATGCACATTTAAGAGGCATCTTTGAGAGCTGCATTAACTTGCATCAAAAGTAGGCCTTTGAGGGTAAGCATGGCAATGGCTGCTAGAAAAGACCCTTTGGAGCAGATGGGCATTTAGCTTTCTGATCCTGCCAGGTACCTCGTTTCCTACTTTGCACTTCCAGCTGCCCTGCTTGCCAACAGCCTGTGTGTATGGAGGTCTGCATAATATTTGTTACAAAGAAAGGTAGCCTTCTTTCTTTATTAAAATAATAAGAGTAAAGAGATTATTTGCCATTGGAGAAGGAAATGGCAACCCACTCCAGTATTCTTGCCTGGAGAATCCCAGGGACAGGGGAGCCTGGTGGGCTGCCATCTATGGGGTCACACAGAGTCGTACATGACTGAAGCGACTTAGCAGTAGCAGCAGCAGCAGCAAGCTTCCTTTTTATTTGGTATTTTGAATTTTCATCTTCAAAAAATTTCATTATATGATACTTTAATGCTAATATAAGAAAATACCATTTTGTAATTGTTTGAATCAATAAAGTTTTTGGAAAATAACAGTTGCTGAATGACAAAGGGAAAAGGTTGTTTCATTAGCCAGTACTGGAGCTATTATTTTATAAGTATTGATATTTAAGTGGGTTCTAAATGGGAAAAGAGCCATAGCAGGAAGCCATCAGAATTCAAACTGAAAACTTCCAATTATGTACTTATTGTTTTAGTTTAAAAAAATCATCAATTTTTCCAGCTACACCTATGTTTAAAATATGTTTTAATTTCACCAGATTTTTATTGTGCTAATTGGAAATATATGCACACAAACATCCATGTCTATACAATTTTTTCTGTTCCCTTGTTCTTTGAGGATGATAGGGTATTAATTTTATGGCATTAAAAAAGAGGATCCAAAAAATTGGATTTGCCAAGTCCTGGCTTAAACAAATGAAATTTCTATTGAACAGAAGGTAGAGCTATCCGGCCAAACACTCAAACTCCAGAATCAAAGACTTGGTCATCTGGAAGAGTGTCATGCATCCAACTTCCACCCCCAATGCTTGGGTGGTTCATTATGTTATATAAACTCTCACCCACACAAGGAATAGCAGTGTGGAGATTCTTGGGGAAAAGCCAAATTCAGCAGCTTTGTGCTTTTCCGTATTGAGGCTGAATCCATACACAGCTGATAACATTCAAATCTCATCTCATGAGAAGAGAGTGGAGAAAATGAATTACTGTTGCTTTGAGCAGGACACTATTTCATTTAGGGAATGCAAATCTTTTGGTTCTTTGATGCAGCTCAAGATTCTGCTTATTATAAATGGAAAACAGTCTGTCATGCTTTGGCATTTGCATTGACACGCACAATATCAGGGTGTACTAGGAGGAGATATTTTATTTTGTTTCAGCTAACTTATTTCATGGACACACTTGAAATACTGTACCTACCACAGGAATGTCAAAAGCTTCAGATGGCAATTTCTAGGAAGGAATGGTCATGAATAAAAATAAATATCGGGGAACAAGAAGTAGTATTTTTTCCTTCCTTCATTTTGAATTCAAATAATCTAAATTTTTGCATTTGGCTTTTTTTTTAAGATTTACATTTATGAATGAAATGTCAGTTTTAAATTAGATCTGTTCACAATCAGATTATTGAGCCCCAGCCACAATAAAATACCGATGATTTGTGCAGTGTTGTTAAGATGTACATAAATCCTGGTTTTGGCAGTTTGGACTTAGTCATTGAGAGGTGAGAGACCAACTTCTCCATTTACACCTAATGATGATTTACACCTGATTATATCTGCTTTGGGCTTCCCTAGTGGCTCAGAGTGGAGAAGGAAGTGGCAACCCACTCCAGTGTTCCTGCCTGGAGAATCCCAGGGACGGGGGAGCCTGGTGGGCTGCCGTCTATGGGGCCGCACAGAGTCGGACACGACTGAAGCGACTTAGCAGGAGCAGTGGCTCAGAGGGTGAAGTATCTACCTGCAATGTGAGAGACCTGGGTTTCAGAGGGTGAAGTATCTACCTGCAATGTGAGAGACCTGGGTTTGATCCCCAAGTCAGGATCATGCTCTGGAAAAGGTAATGGCATCCTACTCCAGTACTCTTGCCTGGAAAATTCCATGGACTGAGGAGCCTGCCTGGCCAAAGGGCCATTGGAAAACAAAGCATTGCCAGCAAAGGTCCATCTAGTCAAAGCTATGTTTTTCCAGTGGTCATGTATGGATGTGAGAGTTGGACTATAAAGAAAGCTGAACGCTGAAGAATTGATGCTTTTGAACTGTGGTGTTGGAGAAGACTCTTGAGAGTCCCTTGGACTGCAAGGAGATCCAACCAGTCCATCCTAAAGGAGATCAGTCCTGAGTTTTCATTGGAAGGACTGATGCTGAAGCTGAAACTCCAAAACTTTGGCCACCTGATGTGAAGAACTGACTTATTGGAAGGGACCCTGATTCTGGGAAAAACTGAAAGCAGGAGAAGGGGATGAGAGAAGATGAGATAGTTGGCTGGCATCACCAACTCAATGGACATGAGTTTGAGTAAGCTCGAGGAGTTGGTGATGGACAGGGAAGCCTGGCATTGCTACAGTCCATGGGGTCGCAAGGAGTCAGCCATGACTGAGCGACTGAACTGACCGATACCTACTTTAAAATGCTGGGAAAATGATCCTGGATTTTGACTTTTATTTCCTCAATATTATTTTGACTACTAGAGCCATCACAGATTTTTAAGTTTAAAGTTTCAATTTGGGTGCAGTCTAGATGATCTGAAGCTGTGCTGTGCTTAGTCGCTCTGTCATGTTCAACTCTTTGCAACTCCATGGACAATAGCCCACCAGACTCCTCTGTCTATGGAAATCTCCAGGCAAGAGTCTTGGAGTGGGTTGCCATGCCCTCCTCCAAGGGACCTTCCCATCCAGGGATACAGCCCAAGTCTCCACATTGCAGGCAGATTCTTTACTGTCTGAACCACCAGAGAAGCCCAAGAATACTGGAGTGGGTAAGTATCCCTTCTCCAGGGCATCTTCCCAACCCAGGAATCAAACCAGGGTCTCCTGCATTGCAGGCAGATTCCTTACCAGCTGAGCTACCAGGAAAGCCCGATGATCTGAAGGGTTCTCTCTTAAGTTTCATAGGTTAGGTGAGAGTATTTTATGTATACTTCACAGTTAGAATCTGATTCTAAGTGGTTAATTTCCATAACAGGAAATAATAATCAGGCAAATGAATAACATCTTTGTCTTTTTACATTCTCCCATCCATCTCTCCAAAAGAAAAAGGAAAAACAAGCTAGGCTTATCTTTTCTTACCTCTGACAACAATTCAAAAAATATCGAGTGTGACTATGCCTTAGGTGCTGAGAACATGATGAATGGGGCTGTCACAGATCCTGCTGATAAGCATCTCTCACTCTAGCCAGGAGACAGATGCCCACTCATGCAATTCCTATCCAACTATTAAGGGACATGACAAGGGCAGCTTGGATGATGACAGGGCACATGGCAGGAGCATCTATACTGGACTTGATGGGTCAGAAGGCTTCCTGGGGAGGCTGTGTCTCAAAAGGACCTGGAAGGATAAGCAGGAATTAAGCCACATGAAGCTGGGTGGACCACAGTAAGGCAGTTCTGGGAAGGAGGACTGAAGAGAAGTAAGAGCAGGATAGGGTACAACCTGAAGTTAGGTAGCACTTGGTGTGGGTTGGAAGGGATGGAACAGAGGCTAGGAATGGAAACATAGGTACTGAAGGGCTTTGTGTGACACTTGAAGAAATTTAAACTTGGATGAAGTGGTTAGGAAGTTCTTGCAATAATTTATTTTAAGCCTGTGTCTTGGTTTTAAGTGATGGTTAGCATTATTGAATGAATCAGCTAAATGTTCCTGCTTCTTTCTCCAAATATTTTAGATATTATAGAATATGTAAAGATTCAAATATGAGGATTCCTACGGTAAATTTGTCCTGGAATTGAATGTAAAAAAAAAAAAACAAAAAAAACTTTACCATCAGATGTTTATACATCCTTTTGTTAGGAAATAAAAAGAGGAAAAAATGATTTTGCCTTATCAGAAGCTCAAAACACATTTTGCATTGCATTTCTTCAAGGTATCGAGTATAGGTTCTTTAAAATTTTTTTGTCATTTTCATTTTCTTATTGAAAAGTGTTTTGATATTTCTAACTGTCCAGAATTTAGAAGTAAATAGGTATAAATCATATATATATATATATATATGTCTCTCTGATGTACACGTTATTAAACTTTTGTTTGATTTTCTCCTATTAAAAAAATTCAACCAAACTGACAAAATGGGATGGGAGAGCCCACTAAATTAACAAGATAGAGACAGAGTAAGATAAGACTTTATTACCTGGGTCTGCCAGCCCTCTTTGGACATAAGTAGGTTTTACTCTTTAGCTTCAAATGAGAATAGCAATTTGGCAAGATATTCACAATACTTGAAACTGGACAATATATTTATATATTAATATATATAAATCATATATATATATGATTTATACCTATTTACCTATTTGAGATATATATATATATATATATATATATATATATATCTCAACATAGAAACATCATGTCCATTTCCTAAGCTTTTCTTAACTTTTAACCAATAATTTTGGTTCATACTTTCATAAGGGGAATTTTTCATCAAGAAAAAATTTTAACCAAAAGAATAATCACACTTAAGGATTTGAAATAAAAATATAGCCTGAAGAATAACTGAACAGCAAGCTATTCTTCACTGCTGTGGGGATTACTAGGTACTGAGTAACCCGGAAAAATACGTAGGTAGGTAAGTGGGTAGATAGGTAAATATTAATAAATAGATGGATGGATGGATGAATAGATGATAGATAAAAAGACAGACAGACACAACTACTGGAACTATAACAAGACTATCAGCATAATGCTCTATTTCAACATTTGAGCTCTATGTATATATGTATAAAAACATGTGAGATATAGATATATATATATATATAAAGCTTATATATATAGATAGATATACCTTGTGTTTGATATATAAATCAAATATATCAGGGATTTTATATGCCTTATTTGGTCATGCACCATGGGTATATGTATATCCTATTCTGCTCCTCAAAGGATTAGCAATAGCTAGCATGCAACAGGTAAAGCAAACCAGTAATTCCCAGGTCCTTACAACCTCAAACCAAAATTTCAACCAAGCTGGCATCAATCAGTTTTTCTGGGTCTCTCTGATGTACACATGTTATTAAACTTTTGTTTGATTTTCTCCTATTGAAAAAATTCAACCAAACTGACAAAATGGGATGGGAGATCCCACTAAATTAACAAGATAGAGACAGAGTAAGATAAGACTTTATTACCTGGGTCTGCCAGCCCTCTTTGGACATAAGTAGGTTTTACTCTTTAGCTTCAAATGAGAACAGCAATTTGGCAAGATATTCACAATACTTGAAACTGGACAAAAAGGATAGGTGAATTAAGAGACTATGGATTCCCTGGGATTCTGCATATTTAAGTGTTTAATAGTTTTCTGTCAAAATTTTTAAGAAAATTAAGAGATTAAATTTTTTAATTAAACTGAATACACAGCACAAGAAAATATATGCCACACATATATTTTTACTTAGCCACACATTTCACATCTTCAGATAACATCCAGTAACTTTTTAACATAAACTTGAATATATTAAATTTAAATATTTTTATTTGCAGACAGTCTTTATAGCAACATAATTAATTCCTCCCCTCTATCAAAAATCTATAATGAATATTCTTTCAACTATAGATTTTACCCTAACATGATGAGACTACATTTAAAACCTAAAAACAAATGCTTCTCCTATACATGCTTATATTTTTTTAATGAACTAAAATAATGATCCTCTTTTCTGAATAATATGTTTCAGAAAGGCATAGAACATTCTTCAATGTTACAGGGATAATTATAAGAAAAGGATAGACTTCATCTTATGTCATCCTATTATATACTTTTTCTCTCTGACATCATACTAAATATATCCCCCTGAGTTTACTTTCAAATCTTTGAAAAAGAGATAGTCTTAAGAAATTGGAAAGGATTTCAGTTTCAATTCAGAAAACATCATTTTCCTACATGGAAACAGTTCAAAATCACATACTAACTCCACTGTTTTAATTTTTAATATTCTAAAGAAACAAATATGTGAAGGAAAAATAGAGGGCAGGAGGCAGTGTGATGACAAATGACATGAAAGTATATAATTACCCTTAGCCTTCATAGAGCACTTTCCATTTCTCAGATCTTTACAAGACATGAAATTAAAACCATCAATTGCCCAAGAGGTAGACTATGAACCCATTTCCAAATGGGAAAATGAGCACTGAGATGCCTTACCACTATAATGGCTGTAAAAATGGTTAGCAGCAGGACAAGACTAGAAGCAGGAGGAGCTGGTTACAATTGTATACACATGGCTGCCCAAAATACGTCAGTGGGAGGACCGGAGTATTGCTGGTCCACCTCTGCAGCTATGCTCCACCTTGCTCTGTGACACACACAGCTGATGGAAGTTTCAATCTCCATTTAAAGGTGACGGCCCATCTATTCTCCAATGTCAAACCCATGAGATCAACAGGGGGAATGACTATTTGCAGTGCCATCCTCAGACTCAGGAATGTAGGCTACATTGAAACTACATAGAACATATTTCAATAAATGGGATCAAAACAGGAAAAGCAAAATTGAAAGACATCTTGTGCAATAATGAAAGTTACAATTTTAGCTCAACGTTTCTACTCTTATTCTACAAGAAGATGTTTATGAGTACAATTAAAAACAGATTATGAAACAACTGGATTTGAAATAAAACTCACATCTGCATATCTATATAAACCTTGGTTTGCATGCTCTTAAATTAGGAGGGAATAAAGATAGTATAATTTGACTGGGTTTTGCACTAAACACATCTCTTTCTAGAATTCAAAGATGTATCCTGATTCACTGCTAATGATTTACCAAGCTCTTCAAATACATTAAAGCACTAAAGAAAATTTGATTATTTCACAGAGCTGTGGCATTAGCCAAAAAAGCAATATGGCTAGACTGGAAGTACACTTGGTGGGGGGTGCTAAACGGGAGATGCAGGAAAATAAACAGCTGTATTGTTGTCCTTTAGGCTCATGAGAATGACATCCACGGGTGCCAACCCTGCACTTACTGTGTGAGTAGCCAGTACATCAGGGACACAGTAACATAGATGACACACAGCATGACCCAGTTTATCCTCGTGATGGGCGGCTTGCAGTTACCTGTCACGTGGAGGATGACACTGGAAGAGAGAATGCCGCTAGGGTTTTGGGCCCATGCCACATAGAGGCCTGCATCTGCCTCGCATACCTTCGGAATGAACACCAAGTGTCTCGTCTCCTTGTGTAAAACCTGCAAGCGCCCATCTGCAGACAATTTCTGGCCCTTCTTGTACCTGAAGCAGAGAGTCAATTTTTAAAGTCAGGATCATGGTTTATTCACATCATTTCCAAGTTCTAATAAACACTGCAATTGGGCCCATTGCTACTGCAATATTTTCTAGCATTAGCAGGAACTCTGCAGCAACCACAAACCCAGTGGGGCTGTTTATCTTTCAAGCAGTGGTTGGCAACTGGTGGCCAAGGATGTATTTGATGGACTCAGACTGTGTTTCTTAAACACTGAATTTTTTGACATTTAACAATTAGAATATTGCATATGAAAATTCAGATATCCAACTCCTCTTAACAAAACCAGGCCATCTGGTTACACTGGGCCGTCATTTTCTCATGGCAACAATTACCCCCAGTGGGAAATGGCACCTTCTATTTGACCTGTGTCATTCTTTCAGCTGCTATGAAACAGCAGCTTGTGACTTCTTAGAGCTACTGAAGCAAGACTCTTCCCCATCAAACTCATCCTGCAAGATCCCTGGAGAATACCAATGTGCCACTTTAGAAGAAGGTACAGATATAGCACTTGCTAGCAAGATGAGCTCATTTAATTTTTGTGAATTAATTTCATTAGAAGAAAATGATTTCTAATTATAAAGGACATTCATGCAATTGGATTGTTACTGTTAATGACACATTTCTTAAAGTTTCTTATGAATATGAGCACTTAGCTGCAGCACTGAATAAAGCAAATAATTTATTTTGCACACTCTAGATTCTTGCTTATTTATTTCTCCCCATGTTGTTCCATCCAAGAAGCGGTGACAAACCTGAATCACTTTCTATTCCCAGTGCCTGAGTGATGATTTTGCATTTTTCTGAGTGTCCTAAGACTGATTCCCTGACAGCTTGCCAGTTGTTAACTGAGAAAAATTGTTGTAAATTCAAGGGCAAGATATTTTTTTCACAATATCACAGTAGTTCTTCAACAATAAATGCTAACCAAGCCATCTTTTGTGTGGACAAAAACAAGAAACACTTCAGACAACATTTTTTTTTGGGAGTGAAACTAATATTTAATAATGAATTAAATAATGATATTAAATAATGAATTTACTGATATTAAATTCATAAATACGAAGTTCCTGATCTGTAAAAAACATGCAATTGTAAAGACAACAAAATAAGACAAAAAGCATAAATGGCTGCACTGTGATTCAAGTGCAATTTCATTTAATAATCTGAGAGACCAACATTTTTTCATAAGTTATTTAGATAACTGATCCATACTTCAAGTACCATCAATGGGCAAACACAGTAATTGAAATTGTTATTGTCTACTGAACATTATGATAAACAAATGCTATTTTACTTAGTTTATAAATAGAAATGTGTGCTCACATTTTAGTAACTTTGTCCTCAAAGAAATATATTTAAGGTTGAAAAGCTTCTAAATGTTTAAAAGTAACCCACATGTTAAGGAAGTTAGAACTGCTTTTATAACAACAATGATTTAAAACCTGTATTCTGTGTTTTACTTTTATTAAAATAAATAGGCTAAAAATAATGATGTCTCTAGAGTAAAACCACATTGTTCACAGCTCAGTTATTATGCCACCTTTCAAAAAGGGGCTGGCTTATTGCCTATCATAGAAGCAACTATGAAGGGAATATTTTTATTCCATCTTCAACATTGAAGAAATTTATAAAAAGAAATCTTAGTGAAATAAACAATATTAGAAAAGTGGCATGTGTGACTCTTGCGAGAGGGAAAAGATGAAACAGGTAAATTACAGAAAAGGGAAATACCCAAATGCTTTTTTTTTTTCACTGAATTCAGGTTATTAAACCAAGAAAATTTCATGCTTGTGTAGAAATAAACAGAAGGAAAGAAGTTCAAGCCACAATCTTTAGAAATGTGGAATGTCAAACTGATACCAAAAAATGGTGCAACTAAGTTGCAGTGCTTTTGGACTTGGTTAAATTACTATTTTATATGGTTACTTTTTAGGGGTGTTAGCCATGTGGCTACTAAAAATGAGAGTTGGGGGTTTGATGTGAGATTGAAACATGCACAGCTGCAGTGATGTAGAACATTAACCAGCTTCCCCTAAACTTTAAAGTTAGTGCACACAGAATGATTTGCTCAGAGAAGAGATTCAGTTTGTTTCTGTTTATGGCTTGTCATTATAGGCTACCCACCATGTCAGTGTAGGCTCTGGAAATCCTGTTACTTCAACTTCCAAAGTCACTGGAGAACCTTCCATGACAGTTACGTTAGACAGGAGCCTGGAGAAATTAGGGGCCTGGCCAGCTAGGCTGACCATGCTGTTCTTAGCTGGTATACTTATAATCTCTTCTCGGGGAACCATTTGCCTCTGACAGGCCTGGCTGGGCCCTGGCTGAAACCCGAGGCCTGAGAATGCATCCTGGGAAGCATGCAGCCTATTTCGGGTTTTAGTGACGTTATTATCAGCATGCATTTTCTCTGGTGTTTCTAGCAAATGCCCCTGAGCCTGGGGGTGCTGTTGCGAAGCTCTGTCATGCACTTCACTGCACATGCTGTCTGGAAGTTGAGCACTGATTTTGTGGAAGGCAGTACTCTTTTCCAGAAATCCTTGGGATGTTAATGGGGGCTCAGCTTGGACCTGCGGGGAAGGCTTCTCAAAATGACTTGAAAACGTTTCTCTCTTATCATTGCAAGCATCAGCAAAAGCAGCAGGTGGAGGAAAGCCAGATACCGGGGCCTCTCCTGGACTGCTGGCCCCTGTCTGCATCTGGTGGCCGCTTAAGTGATGGCGGGGGAATGGGCTGACACGCGCCTCCAGCTCCATGTCAGACGGAGCAAGGAGAGAATCGGGGCTTCCTGGGACTGGAGGCAGGGAGATGTCGTCGGGTGAAACACACTCATATTCTTCTCCTGAAAGCATGTCCACGGGCAGAAGCAGGCCTTGGACACTCTCTTTGCCGGGGACCAGCTGCTTCACGCCCTGTGGAAGCTGACACTTTCGTGCTCCATTGACGGCCAAGATGGGGGCTGGCTGGGCCTGCTCCTTCAAAATGGAAAAGCCAAAGTTTCGAGTTAATGTTGACAAAGCCAACTTGAGAAACAACTTGAGAAGACCTGCAGTGAGTGACAGCTGGGGGCCCTGGCCCCAGCCTTACAGAACTTGAAACCATTTGTCCACTGAACCTGAGCGTAGACGGTCCCATGACCAAGGAATGGGTAAACTGACCTCCAGCCGCTAAGTGAGAGGTGACAGATCTTGCGAAATAGAGGAGAGAAAGCCCTGGTTCTCATCTCTCATGATGGGGTTGGACTGGATCCATGTTTTCAAGTCATGGTCTGAGGAGTCTTCTTCCACTAGCAAATTCTGCTTTGGTTTACTTATCTGTCTGCACGTCATAGAATGTGGTTCCTAAACTTTTATCAGAGGCTTCTTTTTAGGTGATCCTCAACATCCTCCAAGAATAACCCTGCTTTTTTCTCAGGAAAGCCATCTGTTTTTTAAAAATTATTGTGGCAAAATATACACACAATCTAACATTTACCATTTTAACCATTTTTAAGTGTACAGTTCAGTGGCATTAGGGACATTTGTGTTGTCATGCAACTATCTCCATGATCCATCTCCAGAACCTTTCCTCTTTACAAATTGAAATTCTGTACCAATAAAACACTAACCTCCCATTTTCCCCTTCTCAGCCCCTTCTATTTTCTGTCTCTATGAATTTGACAACTGTAGATAACTCATATAGATAAAGCCATTTTTTAATGACTGTTCTTATTTTCTAAAAGACCCTTAGTTTTATTCTTACAATGAAAAATATGTTGATGTATGGCAAAACCAATACAATATTGAAAAGTAAAAAAAAATAATAATAAAAAAATTAAAAAAAAAAGAAAGAAAAATATCTACTGAGCACCTATTATATACTGGCTTCTGTGCTAGACACAGGAGAGATAAATGGTGAGTAAAACTAGGTAGAAGCCTTCCCTCTTGGAGATGCCAGCCTAGTGGGGAAGTAGATACAAAGGGAACAATCACACATTGCAGCCTTTTGCTGGAGAACGCACCAAGACAGTGGAGGAACACTCACCACTTGTCCTTCTGCCCCATGTGGAACATAGGCCATGCCAGGAGACTGAGAAAAACAGTGATCCATTTCACTTACTCTATTCTAGGATTTCTCTCCACTTATCCACGTCCATCTCCGTTTTGATAAGAGGTTCAAATATCCTTTCTGGCATGGACTCAAAAGAACATTGAAGCTGAAAGAGATCTCATCTATCCCAACCTGCTTGTTCTATATCCACTTCTTTCTTTGCCTTTCCACAGCATTTGGGGTGCATTTTTACTTAATGTAACAGTTACTGGCTTTTGTCTTGTTACCACCACTTGCACATGAGAAAGCTGTGTTTTGTTTTGGGTTTGAGTTCTTCGTTTTAGCCCACAGTTCTACTCCTGACATATACAAGTGATTTTTGAGAAATCAGTGTTTTCAGGTTGAAGATGAAAAGCAAAACAACGTGCCTTCTACTATTCTACAGATATGACCTATCTTCAGAGAAAGCATAAACCCAGTTGAGAAAAAGTGGTTTTCCTTCAGCCATTTAGTAGAAATTTGAATCCTGAGTCTAAAGCCAGAAGTTCTTATAAGATTTTCTCTTTAAAAAAAAATTACTAGTGGGATAAAATATTTGTAAACAATATGACAAACCAGATCTCATACAACTAAGCAACAAATAAAATATGGGCAAAGGATAAATAGATAGTTCTCCAAAGAAGGCATACAGATGGCCAATAGGCACAGGAAAAGATGCTCAACATCACTAATTATTAGAGAAATGCAAATGAAAACTACAAAGAGTTATCACCTCCCACCAGTCAGAATGGCCGTTGTTAAGAAATCTACAAAAAATAAATGCTGGAGAGGATGTGGAGAAAAGAGAGTTCTCCTACACTGTTGGTGGGAATGTGAGGTGGTGCAGCTATGGTGGAAAACAGGATGGAGGTACCTCAGAAAACTAAAGACAGAATTACCATATCATCCAGCAATCCCATTCCTCGGCATACAGCCAGACAAAACTCTAATTTAAAAAGGTGCACACACCCCTATGTACACAGCAGCACTATTCACAATAGCAAAGACATGGAAATAGCAAAGAAATGGAAACAACCTAAGTGTCCATCAACAGAGGAGTGGATAAAGAAGACGTGGTACATATGTATACAACAGAAGAATAATCAGCTATTTAAAAAAAGAGTGAAATAATGCCATCTGAAACAACATGGATGGACCTAGAAACCTTGCCATACTAAATGAAATAAATCAGAAAGACAAAGACAAATACCATACAATATCACTTGCATGTGGAATCTAAAATATGACACAAATGAACTTATCTATGAAACAGAAAGAGACTCACAGATATAGAGAACAGACTTGTGGTTGCCACGGTAGGGGGAAGTTAGGGGAGAGATGGATTGGGAGGGGGTTTATCAGATGTAAGCTCTTACACAGAGAACAAATAAATAATAAGGTACTCCTGTATATAGGAAACTATATTCCCTACCCTATGATAAACCATAATGGAAATGATACATGTATATATGTATAACTGAATCACTTTGTTGTGCAGCAGAAATTAACACAGCATTGTAAATCAACTATACTTCAATTAAAAAGTTACTAAATAAACACATATTTCATAGGGAATGTCCCTCCTTCTTTTGGTTTTCCTATGAAAGCTTAGCTCTTTCTTCCCACCTCTTCCTGAAACTGGAGTGCTTATTTTCCTTTTCACAGTGACTTTGATCCAAAAATAGTCTAAGAATCTCCTCTAATGCCATTCTGAGAGCCCCTGTTTGAATACTTTTTCCTGAAACACTGATTTCCTGGGAAAGAATTTGATACTTTATTCATGTTAAGAATAACTTCATAGGATAGCAAGCACATTTGTTAATCTGAGGGTCATGCAGAGGACAGGCAACTTCTCAATGACTTCTTTGGGCAGCCTATGCAACAGGCTAAGGAGAAAAATTTGGGTAAAACTCCAGGCTCATCCCCTCACTCCATACTCCCCCTAGGAAGGAACTGACTTATGAAGCTGTGGGTTTGGAAGAAGAGACTGGGCATGGTCAGCTCTGTCTCTCTGAGGCTCTCTATTTTGGATATGCCTTCCACCAAGTGGGTGCATCCACATTAGTTCTAAGGCATGAAACCTCTGTTTGGGAAGCCTGTGTTGTTTAGCTGTGCACCCAAGTGACTGGGAAGACAAGTCTGTCTCATCAGAGATGAAATTTGGGGAAACCCACTAGGAATGTCCCACCCCTGACTTCCAATCCAGCTTAACTGGTTATATATATATACACATACATATTAATACACATATATATATACAGTGTATATATATACTGTGTATATATATATATACAGTGTATATATATGTATATATACATATACATATATATATACATACATATATAATATACATAATGGTGGAATCATCATCTCTTTGATCTATATGCTATGTTTGTATGAAAGTGACTTTATTAGTAATTCTTTTGTTTTCATAAGAATCATACAGGACTATTGAATTGCAGTTTTGAGTCTCAGAATTCTCCAAGTTAGGCTTCAACAGTACGTGAATTGAGAACTTCATGTTCAAGCTGGATTTAGAAAAGGCAGAGAAACCCGAGTTCAAAACTGCCAACATCCACTGGATCATAGAAAATGCAAGAGAATTCCAGAAAAAAAACATCTACTTCTGCTTCATTGACTACACAAAAGCCTTTGACTGTGTGGATCACAATAAACTGTGGAAAATTCTTAAAGAGATGGGAATACCAGACTACATTACTTGCCTTCTGAAAAACCTGCATGCAGGTCAAGAAGCAACAGTTAGAACTGGACATGGAACAACAGACTGGTTCCAAACGGGTAAAGGAGTATATCAAGGCTGTATATTGTCATACAGCTTATTTAACTTATATGCAGAGTACATCATGTGAAATGCCAGTCTGGATAAATCACAATTGGAATCAAGACTGCAGGGAGAATATCAATAGCCTTAGATATGCAGATGATACCACCCTTATGGCAGAAAGAGAAGAGGAACTAAAGAGCCTCTTGATGAAAGTGAAAGAGGAGAGTGAAAAACCTGGCTTAAAAGTCAACATTCAAAAAAACTAAGATCATGGCATCTGGTCACATCACTTCATGACAAATAGATGGGGAAACAATGGAAACAGTGAGAGACTATTTTCTTGGGCTTCAAAATCACAGCAGATGGTGACTGCAGCCATGAAATTAAAAGATGCTTGCTCCTTGGGAGAAAAGCTGTGACAAGCCTAGACAGCATATTAAAAAGCAGAGACATTACTTTGCCAACAATGGTCTGCATAGTCAAAGCTATAGTTTTTCCAGTAGTATGTATGGATGTGGGAGTTGGACCATAAAGATGG
Source organism: Bubalus bubalis (assembly GCF_019923935.1). Lineage (NCBI taxonomy): Eukaryota > Metazoa > Chordata > Mammalia > Artiodactyla > Bovidae > Bubalus > Bubalus bubalis. The sequence goes on along the minus strand of NC_059158.1, from coordinate 70,153,545 downwards.
TTGAATGCCAAAGAATTGATGCTTTTGAACTGTGGTGTTGGAGAAGACTTCTTGAGAGTTCCTTGGACTTCAAGGAGATCAGTCAATTCTAAAGGAAATCATTCCTGAATATTCATTGGAAGGACTGATGCTGAAGCTTAAGCTCCAATACTTTGGCCACCTGATGCAAAGAACTAATTCACTGGAAAAGACCCTGATATTGGGAAAGGTAGAAGGCAGGAGGACAGGGGGACAACAGAGGATGAGATGGTTGGATGGCATCACCGACACAATGGACGTGAGTTTGAGCAAGCTCTGGGAGTTGGTGATAGATAGGGAAGCCTGGTATGCTGCAGTCCATGGAGTTACAAAGAGTCGGACATGACTGAGTGACTGAACTGAACTGAACTATTGATAAAATTGTTGAACATTGCAGAGTTTAGTACAAAGCTGTCTCCCCAGGGCAAGGCAAACTGTCTTCCAGGTTGATACTGGTGAAATACTTAACACTCTTGGATACAACTATAACCTGACTGAATGCCCGTTCAGTTCACATTTCTCCACTTACCTTAAGAGAGTTATTGTGAATGTGTTAATTAAGTGACTTTCTGAAATCACAATAAATTTTGTCTATGCACAAACCTAGAATTTTCTATTAAATAATCATCTCAGAAAGCAAAATAAGGTGAGTTTAACACAAGTTTTTCTGCATAAATCATGTTAGCTTTTGGCACTTCTATCTTTATTCTCAAATTGAAATAAGCTTTCAGTTTTAAAGTCATTATGCAATTTTATAAAAATCCATTTTAGAACTCAATAAGCTATTGTTTCCTGGGTCTACTAGTTTTCCTTTATAAAAATGGTTTTCAAACATTCACATATACCAGCTATTTTTAACATTTATCCACCATAAAGCCATGTTTTGCCATTAGTAGAAAAGAAAAGTGAAAGTGTAGTCGCTCAGTCACATCCAACTCTTCAAAATCCCGTGGACTCTAGCCCACCAGGCTCCTCTGTCAGTGGAGTTCTCCAGACAAGAATACTGGAGTGGGTTGCCATTCCCTTTTCCAGGGGATCCTCCCAACCCAGGGTTCGAACCCGAGTTTCTGGCACTGTGGGCAAATTCTTTACTACCTAAGCCACCAGGGACTCACTGCCATTAGTAGAAAGAGGTAGATAAATCCATGTATCTCAGCACAGACAGGGTATATTTGCATTAATCTGATGAGCTCTGACAAAGTGGCTGGGAAACTCTGATTTACTGCATCAAAACATAGCTCATTCTCAATTTTGTCTTTGTTGATTCCTTTTTTCCTCATCTTCTAAATATATGAATGATTGTGATCTTGTCTTTAAGTTCTCTAATTTTCTCTCTACACTCTTCCCCTCAAAGATCTCACCACACTTTCATATCTAATGAGCAATTAACTTTTACTTAATCCTCAATCTATAGCCTCATATGTTATCTCTGTCAGGATTTCTGAACTTTCATTTTCACTGATGGACATTATCACTTGACTTTATAATCACTACCATGTTGGCACCCCACTCCAGTACTCTTGCCTGGAAAATCCCATGGATGGAGGAGCCTGGTAGGCTACAGTCCGTGGGGTCCCAAAGAGTTGGACACGACTGAGCGACCTCCCTTCACTTCACTTCTTCACTTCACCATGTAGGCAAACAAAGTGAGCATCTTGGAAGAGAGAAAATGGGGATATATTATATCCTTTGAACTACATGTATAGCACCAATTGTCCAGGTCCATAGGGTGGGAAGCCATCTAGGTGGGAAATTTAAGTGATCACCACAAGACTTTATCTTCTAAAATATCTCCACAATAGATAACCTTCTCTTGGGACAAATCAGATTTAAGGAAGGTAAGTGGGAAGTGGATAAAGAAAGATACTGAACACAGGGTTTGGGCTATGAAAGGCATTTCTGGGAAAGGCCTTTGGAAGGGGATTTGAGCAGTCAGGGGGTAACTTGGTACCTTTGAGAATTTGGGGAGGACAGGTAAGAGAGAACAGAAAGGTGGTGAAGAACACTTTTGCCCTTTCCATTTTTTTGCCAAAGCAAGTGTCTCAGGAACATCTTACTCCTCCAACCAGGTGATCAGGATTAGTGGATGAAGGCCCGGGGGCTGTCCTCACTCATTTTGATAAAAGCACTCCCCTGAATTTTGTGCTATGAAAGTACTTCCATGCTACTCCTTTATTAATCATCATGTAACAGATGAATGGCAAGTGGGAAAAATTTGGCATGGGAATCTACAGTATCATTACATAATAACTTATTATATTTGTATGCAGCAGTTTCTTAGAACTCACTTTTGGTCTTGTGAAAAAAGTTACATGGCTGAAATTCAGGAGAACTGGGCTGCCAGCCAGCCCAGTTCTGACACTACTTTCTGTGATTTCTGGAGGGCAAAATATTTCATCTCTTTTGGCCTCAGTTTCCTCAACTGTAAAATGAGATTCGATCAGATAGTTGTTAAATTCTTTCTAGTACTAGAATTCTGTGACTGTAAATTCAAGTCTTAGATAGCTCTGTGATTTTAGGCAAGGCTCTTATACTCTGTGCCTCTGCCTAACCTTAGGGGTTTGCAGATATTCCTGTGGATTTAGCTTCAGTGCTCACTTTAGGGGAGAAGGCAATGGCACCCCACTCCAGTACTCTTGCCTGGAAAAATCCCATGGACAGAGGAGCCTGGTAGGCTGCAGCCCATGGGGTCTCGAAGAGTCGGGCACAACTGAGCGACTTCACTTTCACTTTTCACTTTCCTGCATTGGAGAAGGAAATGGCAACCCGCTCCAGTGTTCTTGCCTGGAGAATCCCAGGGACGGGGGAGCCTGGTGGGCTGCCGTCTCTGGGGTCGCACAGAGTCGGACATGACTGAAGCGACTTAGCAGCAGCAGCAGCAGCAGCAGCTCACCTTAGGGAATAAAACACCACCGCTGATCTGTTAGCAGTACAATGGGCACTGCATTTACTGAATGGCCCAATTTCACCAGCTGCATTTTTGTAGTCAGAAAAATGAGAAGCGCTTTACTATCTCCAGGAAAAAAATCCTGTGATGAATACATTCTTGTAATAGTTTGGTGGAATTGTTCTTTCTGACTCAAATAATGTTTTGGAGAAAAATAACATTGTGTAAGGGTGTTAGAATTGAATGCAGTGACTTCCAGATAAGTTTTTTATTGGTGCTTCTGGTTGTCTTCCCACATGGCATTTTAGGAACTCATTACATTGGACTTATAACGCAAATGATAGAGACAATAAGAGGGTAAATATGATTGAACTGTTTATCAGAGAAAATTAACTGCCACCCTCTCACTTTGCCAGTTGTGCCAGAATGCATATGCAAAATGAGGTCAATGAGAGATCTTGACAGTTGTAATCATGGATTTTCACTTTTATCCTAAATAGCTGATGATCTATCATGTCTTTTAATTTATATTAAAATAAAAATGATTTCTCAATGAAAATAAATCTCAGTGAAAAATAAAAGGAATCTGTTCCTTTGATTTTTTTCCAAGAAAAGCAAGAAAAGGCATTTTTACCAAGTATAAATGAGTGTGTTTCAGTAGCAATAGCTTTTGTTTCTAATTTTAGCAGATACATGTTGTTGACAATGTAGAATCGAAAAAAAATCATATGATGTTGAACTTAGTATCTCTTGCAACTTAGTTAAGAAAATGTGATGCATCTAATGTTATTCTTTATTATTTCGACTAGTTGGTCTCAGTCAAAGTTGATTTTGCTCCTGCGGGGACTTTGATAATTTCCATAGACAATTTTTGGTTGTCACAAATAGTTGGAGAGTGGGTACTGCTGGCATTTAGTCCACAGAGGCCAGGGATGATCTTAAACACCCTACAATGCACCCGGACAGCTCCCACAACAAAGAATTCTTAGGGTCAAAATGTCAATAGTACTGAGGTTGAGAAAACCTGATTTAGACAACCAGAGTAACCAAAGATCATCTGATACAAGACTGAAGTCCAGCTAAGGTTTGGCAGCTGTCTTATGCCTCAGAGAGGAGTCAGGATTTAAATGCTACAAGGCCATCCCACTAAAAAAAACCCAGTTTACTTAATATGGTACTTGCTGCCTGGTGGTTGTATAATTGCATGAGACCTTGACATAGATTTAACCTGCATAAAAGGACCTATAAGGAAGTTCTAAATACCATATTTAGTTTAATAAAAGATATCTTTCTCCATGAGATGACGGCAATAAGTAGGGAGATTTTTCAGACTCTCGTGCCACAAAAGGTATATTTTATTTTATTTGGGAGCAGTTGAGAATAATGTTGACTCTGCTTGTCCCTTCAGTTCCTTGGGAAAGAGACAAACACTGGGAGCAAACTTGGCAATGCATAAAATCAAGAGCTAATTATAGTCCAGGAGCTATGAATAGACAGTGAACAACTTATACTGAAACTCCATAATGATGCGATTTAAATAATGCTCTTGAAATGCATTTGCATTTTGTGAGTATTTGCAGTTTTTGCTACATGCTTATGTGCAATGCATAGACTTTAAAATAATTTAACATTTCTATAAATACTTTAGTGTTTATCTTTCAGTTGCATTCTATGTTTTAGTACATATTCCTAGAAATATCATGTTAGAAGTAGATTCTATGCGAATGAGATACAATCAAATTTCATGTATTAAGGTTTTCCAATGGGTAGTGTAAAACAACAAAATCATAGCTTGGTGGTATGATAAAGAGGGAGAGGTAAAATTTGAAGTTGGGATTGAAAGATCAACAAGAAAGGCAGTTAAAGATGGGAGAAACAAAAGTTTGGGGCAATAGTGTGGTGTTTGACTGACTGTCCCAATGCCACTGTGAAATGCTATGGTTCCAGTATTCAATGGGAGAGACTCTGAGGTAAAAGCGCAGGTGAGAGAAGAAAGACTAAGTAATGAGTAGAAAAGAAGGGGAAAGGACATACACTCGCATCCACACTGGAGAATTCAGAAAGATAATAAGGCTTCAATTCATTTTTTTTTCCAATGCACAATGATGCTAAACAAAAGTAGTGAAAGTAACAAATATCTGAGGATACATGGATTTCTTTACCTTATTGCTTCCATCATTGAATATTGTCTGCTTATTTCTCACTGGTTCTTTTAGTAGGTCAATGCAATCATCATGGAAGTCTTCCAAATTCAGATTCAACTTTAAAACATCTCCCTGCTGTACAAAGTGAAGATTAGTGAGAGCCTGGGCCAGTAAAGTTGGCAGTCTTTCAGCAAATGTATCCCACAAGAGGCTAGCATACTCCCATGAAGTGATTTACACAGTTATTTCAAGGTTTCACTCCCCTTTCTACCTCCTCTGCTGATAAAAGTTCACTGCCAATTAAAACTGGTTGTTCAAAGGTCCAGTAGGAAGAAAGTTCTTGTTATAATAGGGGAATACCAGATATCTTACCTGCCTCCTGAGGAACCTGTATGCAGGTCAAGAAGCAACAGTTAGAACTGGACATGGAACAACAGACTGGCTCCAAATAGGAAAAGGAGTACATCAAGGCTGTATATTGTCACCCTGTTTATTTAACTTACATGCAGAGTACCTCATGAGAAACACTGGGCCGGAGGAAGCACAAGCTGGAATAAAGATGGCCAGGAGAAATATCAACAACCTCAGATATGCAGATGATACCATTCTAATGGCAGAAAGTAAAGAGAAACTAAAGAGCCTCTTGATGAAAGTGAAAGAGGACAGTGAAAAACCTGGCTTAAAACTCAACATTAAAAAAACTAAGATCACGGAATCCAGTCCCATTCATGGCAAATAGATGGGGAAACAGTGGAAATAGCAACAGACATTATTTTCTTGGGCTCCAGAATCACTGTGGACAGTGACTGCAGCCATGAAATTAAAAGACACTTGCTCCTTGAAAGAAAAGCTATGACCAACCTAGACAGCGTATTAAAAAGCAGAGACATCATTTTGCCGACAAAGGTCCATTTAGTCAAAGCTATGATTTTTCCAGTAGTCATGTATGGATGTGAGAGTTGAACTATAAAGAAGGCTGAGCACCAAAAAACTGATGCTCTTGAACTGTGGTGCTGGAGAAGACTCCAGAGAGTCCCTTGAACTGCAAGATCAAACTACTAAATCTTAAAAGAAATCAACCCTGAATATTCATTGGAAGGACTGATGCTGAAGCTGAAGCACCAATACTTTGGCCACCTGATGTGAAGAGCCAATTCACTGGAAAAGACCCTGATGCTGGCAGAGATTGAGGGCAAGATGAGAATCGGGTGGCAGAGGATGAAATGGTTGGGTGGCATCACTGACTCAATGGACATGAGTTGGAGCAAACTCCAGGAGATAGTGAAGGACAGGGAATCCTGGTGTGCTGTAGTTCACAGTGTTAAAAAGAGAGGGATGTGACTTAGCTACTGAACAAGATTATGGCAACAGAAGATACTCTATACCACCTGGAACATGGGCATTAGGCCTTAAAGAAACAGGCATACTTCTCAAAGTGTACATGTTACATCAACTTAAAGGATTTGGGCAGACATTTACTGGGGAGATTCAGCTCTTACTTCCAACTCTAAACCTTCACTGGTTTATGTTATTTGATAAATTACTCTGCTTTGGTATATACTCTATACCTAATTCCAAAGTGGAATGCAAATTAGTACAACCACTATGGAGAACAGTATGGAGGGGTCTTAAAAAACTAAAAATAGAAATATCAATTGATCCAGCAATCCCACTCCTGGGCATATAACCTAAGAAAACCATAATTCAAAAAGATACATGCACCCCAACATTCATTACAGAACTATTTACAATAGCCAAGACATGGAAGCAACCTAAATGGCCCCTGACAGATGAATGGATAAATAAGATGTGGTACATATATGCAGTGGAATGTTAGCCACAAAAAGAATGAAATAATGCCATTTGCAGCAACATGGATGGACCTAGAGATTATCATACTAAGTGAAGTAAACCAGACAGAGAAAGACAAATATCATATGATACCATTTATATGTGGAATATGGAAAAAATTATACAAATGAACTTATTTACAAAACAGAAAGAGGTTTACAAACATGCAAAGCAAACTTATGGTTACCAAAGGAGAAAGGGTAGTGGGGGCTATAAATTAGAAGGTTGGGATTAACATATATACATTACTATACATAAAATCAATAACTAACAAGGACCTGCTGTATAGCACAGGGAACTCTACTCAATAGTTTGTAACAACCTATAAGGAAAAAGAATCTGAAAAGGAATATGTGTGTGTGTGTGTGTGTGTGTATCTGAATCACTGTGCCACCTGAAAATAACATGATATTGTAAATCAACTATACTTTAATAAAAAATACAATAAAGTGACAGTTGTGGAAGGAATACTAGATTTTGAATTATAACTAAGATCCTACTCCAGATCCACCACTAGTGAGTGTGTCCTCAAATAAAGCATTTATACCCTCTATGATTTTTTAAACAAGGAAAACAACATCTAAACATTACCATCACAAGGTTATTTGGAAAACACTGAGGTAATATTTATGAAAATTCTCTGTAAATATCAAAATTCTACACAAAGAGAAAGGATTATTATCACTATTTTAACCCTGACAGGGATTTCCAGGCCTGCATTTTTCATGAACTCCTGCAAAAGAGAGCCAGAGAGTCAACCTTAAAAACAAAACCCAGACATTTATGCTCTCATAGAAACATCTGGAAAGTGTTAGCATCCTTTGGCAGGATTTTCTTCAGGCTGTAACTCCTAAGGGCAATGCTGATGCCTGTTTCTCTTGCCATAGAGGCCCTTCCTCATTTCTATACCCACCCAAATCAAACTTTTTGGAGGTACTGAATGATTTTTTTTTTCCTGTACCAATCCTTTGGGTGTTTACAATAAATGCCAAAAGCTTTATGGAAAACCCATTTTAGGCAAAGCATATTGTTAAATGTTGTGTGGGATGCTGAACTGAACAGGATTTCCTCATTATAATCTAGGCGAGTGGCTGGATGATCATGGTAGATATATGCGATGATTATAGTAGGAAGGAACACTGGTGCAGATCAAAGAGGGAGTGACACAGCTAAGGAAGGAATTGTGCAGGAGGTGATATTTGGGTTTGGCCTTGAGAGAACAATTTAGATAAGAGAGATGAAAGGTCATGTATGTGTGAAGTACACTAGTCCACCTTTATGTGTAGAAGATACATTCCAAGACCCACAGTGGATGCCTGAAACTGCAGAAAATACTATGTACATGTTACTACTTTTTTTTTCCAGTACATACATATCCATGATAAAGTTTAATTTATAAATTAGGTAGCTGCTGCCGCTGTTGCTAAGTCGCTTCATCATGTCCGGCTCTGTGCAACCCCATGGATGGCAGCCCAGCAGGCTCCCCTGTCCCTGGGATTCTCCAGGCAAGAACACTGGAGTGTGGTGCCATTTCCTTCTCCAATGCATGAAAGTGAAAAGTGAAAGTGAAGTCACTTCAGTCATGTCTGACTCTTCGTGACCCCATGGACTGCAGCCCACCAGGCTCCTCCGTCCATGGGATTTTCCAGGCAAGAGTACTGGAGTGGGGTGCCATTGCCTTCTCTGAAATTAGGTAGGGTAAGTGATTAATAACAAGATAATAAAATATAACAAGTATAGCAATATATTGTAATAAAAGTTACGTGAATGTGGCCTCTCATAATTTAAAACATAAAAAATATTTACTTTTGGAGTTTTTCATTTAATATTTTCTGATTGAGGTTGACTTCAGGTACCCAAAACTGAGGAAAGCAAAACTGTGGATATGAGGGATGACTGTAAAATTTAGAGGCAGACCTGGGAGTGTGGGGTAGGAGACCGCTGAGGTAGGAACCAACAATGAGTGGAGAAACACAATGGTTTGGAAAGACAATCAGTTCCAGAACATTGGAAAACCTTGAGTCTGAACTTCATTTGGTAAGCAAAGAAGAGTTTGTAGGGAGGTGTTTTGAATTTAAAAATGACACTGGCAATATCATCTAGCAGCAGTCACTAAGTAGGAGACTCCTGACTAGCAAAAGAGAATCCAGTTGAAGGTTGGGAATGAGAAAGAGAGGGCACAACTCTGACTCCAGGGGATGTGGGAGGAAGGGGGAAAGTGGGAGGAGGCAGAGAATGGAAACAGCTTTCAGGAAGAATAGCATGAAGATGAAAAGCTGGAAAGCGGAATCTCTTTAAGAGAGCATATGTTTTAAGTGGAGCTCACTTGGAGATGTACAACATAAATGGGAAAGATGCTGTAGACGGCAGCAAAGAGTGAAAAAGAGCAATCATTTTTTGGGCTGTGTTTCAAAAGTCAGGAGAAGAGACAGATCCTCAGGGGTTGGGGTAAAGGTGAGAAGGAAATGAAAAATGTTGAAAAAGATAGTATAAAATGTAAGATGCATTCATACATTACTGGTGGCATTATAATTGCAAAACATTTATGGAAAGCAAAGAATTTTTGTGTAATAATAATACAAAAGCACTAATGAAATCAGCTTGGAAACGACAAAGACAAAAAAATACATATGTGTGTATACATACATAGGTACGTATGTATGTATGTATGTATATACATACATTTCTCTATTTTAACTGGATTTTACCTAGACAGATCATAAACATATTTCCTATTTTTACCATCAATTTTATTATTCCATGAAAGATGCTAATCGTTAGTTCAATATTTCCATGAAGCTAAATGTTCAATGACTATAATACCTGAAGATTAGTTTTATTTTCTCTGGGGCCACAATTTGGAAGAGAATAAAATAACTTATGTTCATTATTGATCAATGAAAACATAAGGATACTGACTGAGCAACTTAACAACAACAATACAGACTTTGATTTTAATGGCACACATTTATCCATTAGGATATGATCCATGAAAATGTAAACGAGACACCTTACTTGTGCTTAACCCTCATTCTCAGCAACATTTTTCTCTACAGTGATGGGAAAGAAACAGAATTAACTATTAAAAACAACCAAGTAATTATGTTAGAAAGCTGTGAAACAAATGTGCATGTTATGTCCCTTGAGAATTTGCATTAGAACATCTTTGCATCAGAAGACACTTGATCCAGACATTTTAATTTATATCTTTTAAACATACATATTCTAGTAAGAAGAAATTACCTTCAGCTTTTCTTCAAGCTCTGTGAGAGAGCTACATAATTCAGTGACAGATTCAAGAACTTCTTTGTGTTTGGCCACTATTTTCTCAGCATATTTCTGCCCTTCTTCAAAACCTGGGGAGAAGAAGGGTTAAAACCATTTTTAGAAGTCCAATGCGCTATCCATTGCGGATGGGGAACACATGTATACCTGTGGCGGATTCATTTTGATATTTGGCAAATCTAATACAGTTATGTAAAGTTTAAAAATAAAATAAAATTAAAAAAAAAAACAAACACCATTTTTAAAGGTCAAATCCTTAGCAGAAAAAAAATCACAGGCTAAATCCCATAAATTAATCCCATTAATTTATCCCAGTGTCTGACACTGGGCCTACAGATAGTAAGCACTTACTAAATACTTGTTGAATAGACAAAAGCATTATTGGAAAACCCAAGTATTCTAGAAAAATGGTTACATTTGCTGTACCACGTCCCTCTTATGTAACCTAAATAGTGTTGCTATATTAATATTCATAAAGCTCCACTCTAACCTCTTTTCTCCTTTTCAAAACATTCAGCTGTTCTTCACTACTTAGAAAGTATACAGTCAAGGCCCTCTGTGATATGGTTTCGACCTGCCTCTCTCAAAAATATATCTCCCTAATTCCTTCACATACTTAATATCTGACCAAACTGAACTAGCAACTTTTCTCTCAAAATCCCAACAGCCACTGACTATTCTTTCCTGTATGGGGAAAGAGTACCCATACCCCTGTCTCTGTGGGGATAAATCCTACTCACTCTTCAAGGTCTACCTCCAATGTCAAGAACTTAGTGGAAATATTCTTCATCTTTCCCAACTGGATTTTCCTCTCCCTACTGGAGTAATAATACAAGTATCTATTGTGTAGTGAGTGCATCTTATTTGCCTGTGGCTAGGCACTTTATACAGAGAAGGCAATGGCACCCCACTCCAGTACTCTTGCTTGGAAAATCCCATGGATGGAGGAGCCTGTTAGGCTGCAATCCATGGGGTCGCTAAGAGTCGGACACGACTGAGTGACTTCACTTTCACTTTTCACTTTCATGCATTGGAGAAGGAAATGGCAGCCCACTCCAGTGTTCTTGCCTGGAGAATCCCAAGGACGGGGGAGCCTGGTGGGCTGACATCTATGGGGTCGCACAGAGTCGGACACAACTGAAGTGACTTAGCATAGCATAGCATAGGCACTTTATATGCATTAGCTAACAAAACCTTCCTCTAGAAGGTTCTACTGCATTGTTCAAATGAGGAATCCCAGGCTCAAAAGAGCTCTTCAGGTAACCCAGACAATAATTGAAAGAGCAGAGATTTAACTGGACTACTGGACTCCACAGCTCAGACTAAAATGGTATTGTACATTGTTATAGACTGAATTGTGTCCACCTGCTGTTGCTGCTGCTGCTGCTGCGAAGTCACTTCAGTCGTGTCTGACTCTGCGCAACCCCATAGACCGCAGCCTACCAGGCTCCCCCGTCCCTGGGATTCTCCAGTCAAGAACACTGGAGTGGGTTGCCATTTCCTTCTTCAATGCATGAAAGTGAAAAGTAAAAGTGAAGTCGCTCAGTCGTGTCCGACTCTCAGCAACCCCACGGACTGCAGCCCACCAGGCTCCTCCATCCATGGGATTCTCCAGGCAAGAGTACCGGAGTAGGGTGTCCCACCTAAAATTCATATATTGAAAACTCAACCTCCAGTATCTCAGAATGTAACATTATTTGGAGAAGAGGTCTTTAAAGGGAGATAAAGTTAAAAATTGGCATCACGAGGGTGGGGTGCCAATTCATTATGATTGGTGTTCTTAAGAGAAGATCAGAGAACCTGGGGTGCTTGTGCACAGAGGGATGCCTATGTGAAGAGGGAGCAAGAAAAGAGAAGCCTTGGTAAAAACCAACTCATTGAGTCCCTTGATCTTAGACTTCCAGCCTCTGGAACTTTGAAGAAATTAGTTTTTGTGATTTAAGCTACCCAGTATATGGTATTTTGTTATGGCAGTTCTAGCAAACACACATTTTAGACCTTTGTCACTGCATTTACCATGTTGTGACTTCTAGGCACAGACTGTGGATTCCTGAATGATGGAAATGGGTTGTATAGGTCTTTATATCAATCACAGCTCCATAGTATCACCTAATGGCAGAAAGTGAAGAGGAACTAAAGAACCTCTTGATAAAGGTGAAAGAGGAGAGTGAAAAAGCTGGCTTAAAACTCAACATTCAAAAAACTAAGATCATGGCATCTAGTCTCATCACTTTATGGTAAATTGATGGGGAAAAATGGAAACAGTGGCAAACTTTATTTTCTTGGGCTCCAAAATCACTGCAGACAGTGACTGCAGCCTTGAAATTAAAAGACGCTTGCTCCTTGGAAGAAAAGCTGTGACAAACCTAGACAGAATATCAAAAAGCAGAGACATCACTTTGCTGACAAGGTCTGTATAATGAAAGCTATGGTTTTTTCAGTAGCCATGTACAGATGTGAGAGTTGGACCATAAAGAAGACTGAGCATCAAAGAATTGAAGCTTTTGAACTGTGGTGATGGAGAAGACTCTTGAGAGTCCATTTGGACAGAAAAGAGATAAAATCAGTCAGTCCTAAAGGAAATCAACCCTGAATATTCATTGGCAGGACTGTTGCTGAAGCTGAAGCTCCAATACTTTGGCCACATGATGTGAAGAACTAACTCACTGGAAAAGACCCTGATTGAGGGCAGGAGGAGAAGTGGGTGACAGAGGATGAGACGGTTGGATGGCATCACTGACTCAATAGACATGAGTTTGAGGAAATTCCAGGAGATAGTGAACAACAGGGAAGCTTGGTGTGCTGCAGTCCACAGGGTAGCAAAGAGTCAGACATGGCTTAGCGACTGAGCAAAGTATGTAATAGGTACTCAAAAATTGTTTTGAGATAAATTTATTTGTATTAAAATTCTAGGTTCAATAATGATGCAAGATGATATACTATTCCTTAAGTATCTTACCTGATGCAAATTCTAAAAAATGCAGAGCTTCCAAACTGAACAGATGAAAACTCATGCTGTTCATTTATTCATTCAATGATTCATTTAGTCATCAAATAATTGTTAGGCACTTAGTATGTACCATGAAGCAGTGAATTAACAGGCAAAATCCCTTTTCTCAAGGAGCTTATACTCCAATAAGGAGAGCCAGATGACCACATATAACCATACAATATGTCAGTTGGTGATAAGGCCAGGAATAGAAACAAGGCAGAAAGTGGGATTTTGCAAGACAGGAGGATAATCGCAACTTTTATGGGATCTTTGTGCTGAACTTCAATAGGCACTTAAACCTAGTGATAAAATATGTTTCTCTTACCCTCAAGGAGCTTATGCTCAGTTGAGAAGACAGACAAATGAAAAGGTAATTATGCTACAGTGTAAAAATATAATAACTGAAGAAAACATAAGCCACTTCATGGGAGTGGAGTGCCTCCAAAATTTTTTAGTACACTTATACAGTAGGAATGAAACATAACATTAGTTTTCTTTAATTTTTCAATTCATATTTTATTATTTTTATGTATTTACCATTTCCTTTGGAAAATCATTACTAATTCATTCTCATTAATTTAGTATTAGCTAATGCAATAGATGCAATAGCCAAATTTTTATGGCTATCCATGGAGAGTGAGTGCTTCATGTAACAAGAGAGACTATCCATCTGGCAGCAGCTGTGGGCAGCCAAATGAAGCACCGTTGCTCCATCTTTTGGGGCTAGGTAGGCCCTGTCACTAGGGATTACTCTTGTTAATAACCTTGTAGTTAACAGTGTCAAGAAATTCATGAAATTATTCTTCTTGCACCCTCAAGGACTGTCACCCTCGAATGGGCATTTTAAATGGGGGCCTTCTTCACATGGAAAGGCTTTTCAGACCAACAGTCATGGAGAAGAGGAAAGCACAATCCGTGAGATGATGATTTGAATTCTCCCATTTATTCCACAGGGCTTCCCAGGTGGCTCAATGGTAAAGAATCTGCCTGCGGTGCAGGAGACACCAGAGACATGGGTTTGATCCCTGCATTGGGAAGATCCCCTGGAGGAGGAAATGGCAACCCACTCCAGTATTTTCACCTGGAGAATCCCATGGGCAGAGGAGCCTGGTGGGCTACAGTTCCTAGGGTTGCAAAGAGTCAGACATGACTGAGCACACACGCACTATTTATTCCACAAATGAGAGGAAGACAAGGGAAGACCTTCCATCCCTTTCTTATATCCACAAACCTTAATCCTCATAGAAACATGAGGGCTGGAGACCTCAGACTTAGCTTTCTACCTACTTCAAGGACTATGGGAGTTGTGTATAGTTTTGAGGACTCACTCTAATCGAAATTAGATTTCATTTTTGTCTACATAAGCTGAGTACTATTCTGGTTTTAATTGGGGAGAAAGGGAAGAGAGAAGGAGGGCTTACACATGGTCATTAAAAATCCACATGCTTTCATCTCCTGCAGCCAGGAGTTCCTTCCTCTATTCCCTATTATTCACTTTTGCTCTTATCGTGAACCTTTTCCCAGAATAGGCTGGTGTAGTGAGGACCCTGAGGGCTTGCCATGCTCTGCTGTCTGCTAGGTTCACTAGAAATTTGTCCAGTGGTGAATCAATGGGTATCTTATCAGAGACTTCACCATATAAGCGCTGAGCGAGGTCACTGATCTCCTGGATCCTTTCTTCTTGCTGAGGCACTGAGGGTGTGATAAACTTTTTGAACTGCTGGTGGAGGATCTCCACTGCTTCCTTGGTCTTGCACTCTGTGGAATACTTTCCAACTCTTACAACCGTGGCACTTGCATCTTCATACCAAAAGTGACACTAGATTAAAATGGGAGAAATCACAGATTAAAGACACACTATCCTCCCAAATTTCTTCATTTTGCCCACTGAGGAAATTAATGTGAACTCTTTTTAAGTCCTAAGAAACGAAACATCACAGCATGATCATATACTTTTGCACTTGGAAATCAGAGTCAGATAAGAAAGTATGGCAATCAATTTGATTTTTCTGCTTTCTTAGATTTGCCTGAAATATAATTCCTAAGAGAAAAGTTGCAGACTTACAAGAACAGGCATTCTAAAAAAAAACCATATGGCACTAAAAAGAATCCAAATATCAGCTAAAGGTAAGAAAAAGCTCAAACACACAAAATTCAGCCTATTTAATTGAAATCATTAACAATATATGGATAAAGTATTGCCCAAATAACACCCCAACAAATAAATTCTTTTAGGAATAAGATTTAGTCTGTAGATGGAGGAAATATCATTTGAAGAATAGCATTTGACCTTTTCTTGATAGAAAATAGTCATATTTTCAAAGCATAGTGGAGAATTGAGATAGTTTCTCACTAAAAATAAATAACTGTGATGAAAGAAATGTGTCTGACCAAGGCCAGAAGCACTTATGCTGAGTGAGAAATAGAAACACATGAGTGTTAGGAGTTGGCTTTAAATAAGTGCCATAGAAGTACAGCAAACCTATACATCAGATATGGAAGAATGATTATTTCAATCCGCCTAATGTGGTGTTAAATCTAAAAGCTCTATTGCACTACTGCGAAAGAGAGATGTTTTGTAACTCAGAATTATGGGCTACAAAAAATGCTCAAGAACTTCAAGTGTAGAGTTTCTTCACTATGAAGTGTGCAAATAATGACTTTAACTTGCCAATTTCATATAATTTATGTATACTTTGCCATTTGTCCTCTTGATAAAAATGAAATAATACCAATAAGAATTTTTATACCTGAAAAATCCAATTAGCAACTTTCTCTCTAAACATTCTCAAATTCTGTGAAATAAGTCATTATTGATTATTTTAGCAGATATCCAACAGTTAATATAATTAACTCCATGATGATTAAACATCTTGAGTTGACAAGGTTGTGGAGAAATGAGAATTTCTCGTATGTTGCTGGTAAGAAGAGTTAAATTAGTAAAATCTTTCCAAAGAGCAAGTGGACAATACAATCAAAACCATGTAACATGTATCCCTTTGGTACAGCAATTCTGCATTAGGAAATTATCCTAAAGATATAATCATGAAAAGGAGCATGATGCACAAATTTAATGACAGTAATAGCTAATGCAGTGTTGTTCTAAGCAACAGAGAAATTTTTTTAAAAATTACAATACAGATAACATGACAACAAGAAGAGAATACCTCTTCTATCAACTCCTGGAGATGCTCGGTCAGGTCCAAATTCTTCCTGTAATCTGTTACAACTTTGTCAAATTCATCCACATGCTTCTGCAAATCCCTCATGGCTTCCAAAAGGATATTCACTTTATTATTTGGATAATTTAAGAAAGAAGTTTTATTCTCAACTTTTTCCATTTTCCTTTTCAAAGCCTGGGCAAAAAAAAAAAAATTAATGACGGTCAGTTTTTATTTACTCAGCTAGTTAGTAATTAAATATTGAGGGAAAAACTTTGAAAAACTTTTACAGCTTCCTTCATTTAATATGTTAAAATCATAATTATTAAAACACATTTTGGAAAGAATAGGTTTCCTTTCAGATAGTTTATTGACTCAGCATTCAGCAAATATAGAGAAAATTTACTCTATACCAGGATCTATTCCATAGTTTGAGAATGCTACGATTTTTTAAAAAAGAAAAAAATCATAAAATCAAATATTTTATTGTACTCAGCTCACTGTCTCCTGAGAAAGCAATCAAATTAGCCAGCATAAGCAATAATCAGGAAAGGTATTAGGGCCTGCAGCAACAGTGGAAGAAGCTTCTGATATAGGTGGGTGCAAGGAAAGAAAAAGGGATGTACAGGAGGTGTGTGTGTGTGTGTGTGTGTGTGTGTAGCAGGGACAATGGGAGCAATGAGGCTGGACAGGTTTGGCAGAGATCATTCTAGAGCTGCTTCAAGAGATAAATCAATAAATTATTATTTTATATGAAGCACCCAATTGTTATAAAAACTAAAACTATCTTTTCAGTTCTAATGGTATAAAAAAAGCCTAAGGGTTAGGCATTTAGAATTGAAATGCAAAATAATTTTGCAATAATTGTAGCATACACACACACACACACACACACACACACACAAGTATCTTCCATTACCTGTAGTTTTTCAGCATATATATCCACTTGTTGAATTTGGTATTTGAGAGCTTTTAGATTTCGAGCTTTTTCATTTTTCTTAGTGTAATTAAACTTCAAATTGTTGAATTTCTTTTTTATTTCTTTGAATGATTCTTTGAGCTACAGTTCAATAAAAAGAAACCGGTGATTTCCTTAAAATGAGAACATTGATATTCATTTGCAGTAATCAAGATGTCTGTACTTCAAAATCTTCACAACCTTTGAAATGTATTCAGAGTGATTTTAAATAGAAAGCAAGTCTGCTAAGTGAATATATAATGTGAATTTAAACATATTCCCCAAGTGTAGGTAATTATAAATTGTTCTTAGTATTTTTTGACTTGTAATTTATAATTAGGATTACAGTTATAGAACATCCTTTGGCCTTCAAACAAGAATGATTTTAATATGTGATAGATTTTTAACAACTCTAATTTTCTTATTTGTATTTATTTGACATTATTTTACAACTCATTCTAGTCTCTCTGTGCTAATATTTGTCTCAGATCCTTCCATATCCAGTGCTCTTACAGTTATCATGAATAAACTTATTAAGTCTCCCAGGAGCTGTTCATGTTGCAGAGGTCAGTGGTGTGTTAACATTTAGCCCAATGAGGACATTAATGAGGTAGACAAGGAGACCCAGTATGAGAGTCAGTAGGAAAAGGGCTGTATTTGTTCAAATCCAATTAAAAACTATTTCTCATGGACAGTTTCCAGAAGAGATTTACTTCTTAGATATAAATCATTAACTTCAGAGAGCCTTCAGAAATGGAATGTAAAGTGACAGTTGTTGCCTAGGGTGGCGACGCTAACTTGTGCATGAACAGAGTACGTGGCTGCACCCTGAAAACAGGGCATAGATGATGACTCTCTTAAAAACAAACAGTTCAGCTCTATCGGTGAAGCAAAATTCTAAGCAGTCTAGTTCAATTAACCACACTGCTTTCTGGGCCCTTCTCCAGATTCAAGAAGGATAAACACATTGACAGGAAACTCACTCCATAATGTCAGCAAAGAGAAGTACAGAGAAAATATAAAGCATCTCAGATTATATGGGAGCATTTAACAGCCAAGAATGAACAATGTCATGGTTGATAAATTTGAGCTATGACAAGAAGTCAGGAAAACATTAAAATTCTTTTCAGTGACACCAAGTAAATTATTTGGGAGGGAATAAAGGTTGTGCACATGCTGGATTTTAGGTTTAAAATGCAGAAAAACTATCTGCCCGAGAAAATGCTCATCTTCTCAATTCTTATTTCAAATTCTGCATATTATAAAGACAAAACTTTGATCTTTAACACTTTCTGAAAACTGATGCTGCTGCTAAGTTGCTTCAGTCATGTCCTACTCTGTGCAACCCCATAGATGGCAGCCCACCAGGCTCCTCTGTCCATGGGATTTTCCAGGCAAGAACACTGGAGTGGGTTGCCATTGCCTTCTCTGCTTTCTGAAAAGAGCAATCAATAAAGCCCTAATTGCATACATGGAAACTATTATACTGATTCAATTTTTGCATTTGCTATACCTATACTTCATCAGTGTTATTTATATGATAAATAAAAGTGTTGAGCATTAGCTTTAAACTACAAGCACAGAGACCACATAAAATATTCCAATTGATAAATCAATAATATTATAAAGGAATGGAAAGAATTATAACTTCAAAATTTGAAAACTATTCCTCCAATAGAACTCAGAAAAATATTTAAAAGATAATATTCAGCTGATATGTTTACAAAATAAACAATTCATATTTAAATTTTTTGACAGTGGATGTGTTAAAATGTGTGTGTTTTGATATTAGTGGGAAAGCACAAATGAGGACAATTTTATGAGGTTAAGATATGAAGAGATAGTAGTACAACAATGTGAGTGCCCTAAAATCACTTATAAGTACTCCTAAAAGGGTTAAGATGGTAAATTTTATGTGATGTGTCATTCACTACAGTTAAAAATACAATTTTTATTTGTAATAACAATAAATAAAGTAAAATAAAAAGAAAGGAAAAATATGTACAGTCACTAACATGTATCCATCAGAAAAAAAAAATTTTATATTCTTTTTTTCCCATGACTGTACCATAACATATATTATAGACTTCAGTCTGGACAAAGGAAGAGGGACTCTGTCATCAACCTGATAACCACTGAGTTATGCCCACTTGTTTAAATGGGAAAAAAATCAACATCTATTTGAAAACTATGTGATAAATGAAGAAAGGCTGAGCCTTACCCTTTTAATTCTAAGTGATGACATTTAAAGTTTACCTTGGATTAAGAAGTTTGAGGCTGATAAATGATAAGTGCAATTTTATTTCTGTTTGCCTTAGAATGTACGTACTTTCACTGAAGATGATTTATAAGGCCAAAGAATGTTCATGGTGAAATGGGATCAGTTTCTTTCTGACATATGATCTCCTTTGACAAACTTGCTGGCACTTCTCTCTTTTGGTCCCACTGGAAATCCATTTAAATCCTGAATCTTTCCCAGCTCAAATTCAGGACTATTGCAGATACAAGTTGAAGGCAGCAAGCATGAATTACCTTCAGCAACCAGATTTTCAGAAAAAAATCTAGCCATGTCTAATTTTCTTACCTGTGCATTCTAATATGAAAAGTTAACTTCCCATCTAATACCCATATAACTTGTTTATATGTATTTTTTTTTTTTAAAAACTGAATGCCATGGTTGCTCGGCTGTGGTATCACCGTTCATGCATGCAGCTGTTTTAAACTTTAGTTAGCTGATCAACAATGGGGAATGGTGGAGATGGCCAAGACAACTGCTCAACCAGAGCACAGAAAGAAGGAAAACCACCCAAAACTTGGGGCAAGGATAAGTTTACCCTATTCAAAATCTTTAAATGTTGTTATAATTTGTATTGATAAAATTTCTGAAAGTCTTAAGAAAATCAGGAGAAAGATACTTTTTCAAATGCACAGTGTGATTTTCCTATCTTTCCACTTGTCCAGCTCCTCCATAGTTGCTGTAGAATATAGCTGTAATTAGGAAAAAAATCATTAAGACTTAAAACTGCAGTTCTTTTGAAACTAACATAATGAGCATCTTCACCAAATTTCCCAGGGAGCAGAAAACTTCTCTCAGGGTTAGACATAAACAAAACTTCTTAGGGAAGAAGCAAAAGGGAACAAAATGGGTAACAAAGAGGCTGGCTTGCTATTTTATTTTGTCTTGACGAAGCTGGCTGAGGCTGCTTTGGCACAAGGGTGCATTATTTGTGAGTCTGTTGTTGGCAAGGCCACTTTACGTGCGGGACATGGGACATTTTAAAACTAAGACAATGTCTTTAAAACAAAAGCCTTTCATTAGAACTATGGCACATGACTAGCCAGAAGCAAAAATACAAAACAAGTAGTTCATGTCTCTTAATGTCCATTTCATGAGCTTTATTTTTTGCCCACCATTTTTGCCTACTCCAGAAAAAAAAAAAGTTTTCTGATGCTCATTATCAGTAACAGGAAGAAGGCTCTAATGTTATAACACCCCAGGGAGGCTTCATTTGAAATGAAGTGGTCCCAGACTCCTAATTTAACCCAAGTGACTAGCTACAACTATTAATGGTAACTTTAGCTTTAGTTCTGGAGAGATTTCAGGACCCGACTTTCTTGGCCTCCTCCTGTTCAGCAACCACATGACTGTCTTCCTGCGCTTACGACCAGTCTTGTAGAAGCAGAAAGTGGGGCAGCTTGGAAAGAGGAGACAATTGCTCCATTTTAAATTGCAGGTGGCAGCATTTCTCAGTAATAGCTAGTCATCCGTGCTGCAAGTTTTGTGTGCTCACAATATATTTACATTTTATTTTCTGAACACGATAACCATGATTTGAAAAGTTCAGCTTTTTATCTTCTACAGTAAGAAGAGTAGTTTTGCAGCTGTGAAACACCAAACTTCCAACAGATTTTAACCCAATGGAATGGACATTTCAGAACAAATTATAGTCTTTTCTATCCTCTTATAAATGCCAACTAAATGGACCCACACTGGGGCCTAGTGATGAGCAGTTGTGATTGTGAAGGCCCTTGGGCTTTAAGTTGCCCAAACTATTAGTTTCCTAAGGACTGTTGTGCTCTATGGCTTGGCAGACAGTAGTCACAGAGTAATATTAGTTGAATGATGATAATTTAGGTTTTCCTTAAAATGATGAATTAAGATCATCAATTTGAAAAATAGTAATTAACTGCACTATTCCATAGTGCTGCCTCATCTATGCCCTCTTTTTCTGCTTTCTTTCCTGCCAGTTGGTGGCTGCCCATAGTCATTTGTCAAAAGCAAAAAACACACAATGTCAGAGGGTTTCCCTGGTGGCTCAGTGGTAAAGAACCCGCGTGCCAATGCAGGAGACGTGGGTTTGATCCCTGGTTCAGGAAGATCCCCTGGAGAAGGAAACAGCACCCCACTCTAGTATTCTTGCCTGGGAAATCCCATGGACGGACAACCCTCATGGGCTACAGTCCATGGGGACACACAGAGTCCGAAATGACTTAGAGACTAAATAACAACAATGTAAGGAAAGGAGAACATCAAGGCTGTATATTGTCACCCTGCTTATTTAACTTATATGTAGAGTTCAGTTTAGTTCAGTTGCTCAGTAGTGTCTGACTCTTTGCAACCCCATGAACCTCAACACGCCAGGCCTCCCTGTCCATCACCAACTCCCAGAGTTTACCCAAACTCACATCCATTGAGTTGGTGATGCCATCTAACAATCTCATCCTCTGTCGTCCCCTTCTACTCCTGCCTTCAATCTTTCCCAACATCAGGGTTTTTTTTTTTTTTTTTTCAAATGAGTCAGCTCTTTGCATCAGGTGGCCAAAGTATTGGAGTTTCAGGTTGAACATCAGTCCTTCCAATGAACAACCAGGACTGATTTCCTTTAGGATGGACTGGTACATCTCATGATGTACTCTGCATATAAGTTAAATAAGCAGGGTGATAATATACAGCCTTGACGTACTCCTTTTCCTATTTGGAACCAGTCTGTTGTTCCATGTCCAGTTCTAACTGTTGCTTCCTGACCTGCATACAGGTTTCTCAAAAGGCAGGTCAGGCAGGTCAGGTGTATGCAGAGTACATCATGAGAAACACTGGGCTGGATGAAGCACAAGCTGGAATCAAGATTGCCCGGAGAAATATCAATAACGTCAGATATGCAGATGACACCACCCTTATGGCAGAAAGCAAAGAAGAACTAAAGAGCCTCTTGATGAAAGTGAAAGAGGAGAGTGAAAAATTTGGCTCTAAGCTCAACATTCAGAAAACTAAGATCGTGGCATCCAGTCCCATCACTTCATGGCAAATAGATGGGGAAACAGTGGCTGACTTTATTTTTGGGGGCTCCAAAATCACTACATTTGAAAAGACCCTGATGCTGGGAAAGATTGAAGGTGGGAGGAAAAGGGGACGACAGAGGATGAGATGGTTGGATGGCATCACTGACTCAGTGGACATGAGTTTGGGTAAACTCTGTGAGTTGGTGATGGACAGGAAAGCCTGGCATGCTGCAGTCCATGGAGTCATAAAGAGTCGGACACAACTGAGCGACTGAACTGAACCGAGTGTTATTCATTGTGTATGTATCTATGGCAGCAGCATCCCTGTATTCTAACTTATTGCTGCTAATCTGCCTTATCTCCTTGGAACTAAATGACAGAAGAATAAAAGAATCTGTGTAACTGGAACAAGAAACTATGACATATGGAATACATACAAACATACATACATATATATTAATATGTGTGTGTGTGTGTATATATATTCCATTTCTTTCCTGATGGGTAAGATGTTGGTACAGTGTAAAAATTTCAGGCTGAAGTAACATAATTATACGAAAACTTCTGTTTGCAAAATTTACTTTGAGAAAATGAATACCAATCCAATTCTGTCATTACTATTCTTCTCTGCAAGGTAATTGTTTGTGACCCATAATGAGAATCCAGTGACAAATTTCCATTAACATAATGTAAATGTAAAGGAAATTTTTTGGTCAGGTTGCAAGAAGAAAACACGTTTAATATTAAGTTATTAAATTTCTAGAGAAGTGTAAAGAATAAGGAACTGATGATGTTCTGTCATGTAATAAGGCAAAGAACATCTATAATGCTTTGTGTATTAACAACTTATTTATACTGCCAGGCAAGAAAATGTATAGTGAGATTTAACATTCATGCATACAAATATATGAGTGGAAAAAACCTCCACAAAATCTGGCAGTATGAAGGTTGTGTTTTTTAGTAGACAGTTCAAAGTCAGTGAAACTTCAAGAAGCACTTTAAATGCATTGGAAGCAAAATACTGAGTTTCAAAATCAACTAAAAAAATCAAATGCTCGGTCTACTTCTCTGAAGGGGTACCTGACTATATTTTTTTATGTAAAAAAATTATTGTAATATATTGATTTATGGTAAAGCATCTGCCTGCAGTGCAGGAGACCTGGGTTTGATCCCTCGGTTGGGAAGATCCCCTGGAGAAGGAAATGGCAACCCACTCCAGTACTCTTGCCTGGAAAATCCCATGGACGGAGGAGCTTGGTAGGCTGCAGTCCATGGGGTAGCTAGGAGTTGGACACGACTGAGCGACTTCACTTTCACTTTTCACTTTCATGCATTGGAGAAGGAAATGGCAACCCACTCCAGTACTCTTGCCTGGAGAATCCCAGGGATGGGGGAGCCTGGTGGGCTGCTGTCTCTGGGGTTGCACAGAGTTGGACATGACTGAAGCGACTTAGCAACAGCTGGGAAAATTAGTCAACCACCTGTAAAAGAATGAAACTAGAACACTTTCTAACACCATACACAAAAATAAACTCAAAATGGATTAAAGATCTAAATTGAAGACCAGAAACTATTAAACTCCTAGAGGAAAACATAGGCAGAACATTCTCTGACATAAATCACAGCAAGATCCTCTATGACCCACCTCCCAGAGTAAATGGAAATAAAAGCAAAAATAAATGGGACCTAATTAAACTTAAAAGCTTTTGCACAGCTAAAGAAACTAAAAGCAAGGTGAAAAGACAGACTTCAGAATGGAAGAAAATAATAGGAAACGAAGCAATTGACAAATAATTAATCTCAAAAATATCCAAGCAGCTCATGCAGCTCAATACCAGAAAAATAAATGACCCAATCAAAAAAACGGGCCAAAGAACTAATTTCTCCAAAAAAGACGTACAGATGGCTAATAAATCACATGAAAAGATGATCAACATCCCTCATTATCAGAGAAGTGAAGTCGCTCAGTCGTGTCTGACTCTTTGCGACCCCATGGACTGTAGCTTACAAGGCTCCTCTGTCCATGGAACTTTCCAGGCAAGAGTACTGGAGTGGGTTGCCATTTCCTTCTCCAGGGGATCTTCCCACCCAGGGATTGAACTCGGGTCTCCCGCCTTGAAGGCAGAGGCTTTACCGTCTGAGCCACCAGGGAAGAGATAATGCAAATTAAAACCATAATGAGATACCATCTCACACCAGTCAGAATGGCTGCTATCAAAAAGTCTACAAACAATAAATGCTGGAGAGAGTGTGGAGAAAAGGGAACCCTCTGACATTGTTGGTAGGAATGCAAACTAGTACAGCCACTATGGAGAACAGTGTGGATATTTCTTTAAAAACTGGAAATAGAACTGCCATATGACCCAACAATCCCACTGCTGGGCATATGCATGGAGGAAACCAGAATTGAAAGAGACACTGTACCCCAATGTTAATCCCAGCACTGTTTACAATAGCTAGGACATGGAAGCAACCTAGATGTCCACTGACAGAAGAATGGATAAAAAAGTTGTGGTACATATACACAATAGAATATTACTCAGCTATTAAAAAGAATGCATTTGAGTCAGTTCCAATGAGGTAGATGAAACTGGAGTCTATTATACAGAGTGAAGTAAGTCAGAAAGAAAAACACCAATACAGTATGCTGCTGCTGCTGCTGCTAAGTCGCTTCAGTTATGTCCGACTCCGTGCGACCCCATGGACGGCAGCCCACCAGGCTCTGCCATCCCTGGGATTCTCCAGGCAAGAACACTGGAGTGGGTTGCTATTTCGTTCTCCAATGCATGAAAGTGAAAAGTGAAAGTGAAGTCGCTCAGTCGTGTCTGACTCTTTGTGACCCCATGGACTGCAGCCTACCAGGCTCCTCCATCCATGGGATTTGCCAGGCAAGAGTACTGGAGTGGGGTGCCATTGCCTTCTCCACAATACAGTATATTAACGCATATATATGGAATCTAGAAAGATGGTAACGATGACCCTATATACAAGACAGCAAAAGAGACACAGACATAAAGAACAGACTTTTGGACTCTGTGGGAGAATGTGAGGGTGGGATGACGTGAGAGAATATCATTGAAACATGTATATTACCATATGTGAATAGATGGCCAGTCCAAGTTCGATGCATGATACAGGGCACTCAAAGCTGGTGCACTGGGACAACTCAGAGGGATGGGATGGGGAGGGAGGGGGAAGTGGTGTTCGGAACTGGGGGGACACATGTACACCTGTGGCTGATTCATGTCAATGTGTGGCAAATCCACCACAAAATTGTAAAGTAATAGCCTCCAATTAAAATAAATTAATCAATAAAGAAATAATCACAGAGGTTGGGCTAAAATATTCTCATCTCAAAGTTGTATATGACTTATAACAAACTTTTATATAAATATTTTAATATATTAATTCCTGAATAAGAACCTACTGTATAGCACTGGGAACTCTCCTTAACACTCTTTAATGACCTATAGTGGAACATAATCTAAAAAAGAGTATGTATATATATATATATATATATATATATATATATATGTATACCTGATTCAGTTAGTACAGCAGAAACTAACACAACATTGTAAATCAACTATGCTTCAATAAAAAATAATTTTGGATGGCATCACCAACTCGATGGACGTGAGTTTGGGTGAACTCCGGGAGCTGGTGATGGACAGGGAGGCCTGGCATGCTGCAATTCATGGGGTCGCAATGAGTCGGACATGACTGAGTGACTGAACTGAACTGAACTGAAAGGGAAATGATCTCTGATAAAATAAAAACTTCATTTAGTACAGTTTCATAAAATAATTATAAATTGAATATTGTTTGTAAAGGAATAACATCAAATCAGCCAGAGAGATAAATACATCATGTTTTTGAATTAGGTTTTGTGAGTAGACAGATTAAAATTCTATTTTAAATATAAAGTTTGTTAAAATAAATGCTTTTGTATTCAATAGAGAAAAAAAGAAAAGAAAGGAGACAGGCCAAAACTTTTTAAGGTCCTTTAAACATGAAACTGTAACTAGTATCAAGCATGAGTTGGATGTGAAGTAGAAGCAAATGAGAAGAATCACTCTGTTAATATTTAAGAACATGTTGTAGGGATATCTGATTCCTAAATCAAACCCACACGTATCTGGTTTCTCGTTCTTGTTCTGGTACAGGCAATCCCAGGCGTCCTTGCTATGACTGGAAGGGCCATCTGTCTTCCCAGCCCGCTGGCTTCCAGCACAGGGTCATGACGAGGCAGCCTGTAAATAGAACCACTATGGGAAGGGCCTGAACCACTGTGGGGAGACCCAGGTCCAAAAAGGCCATGGCGCTTCAGGAAGAGGGATGCTGAGCCGCAGGCAGCCAGGAATAACCTTTAGCTTGCTCTCTTCTGCTTTCAATAAAATAGGGCTGAACATCACAGTAGAGACAGATTTTCAGCAAGAAAAGTTTACACATTTTTTTTTTTTTAAGGAAGAGGAGGAAGATGTAAGCGAAGAAAGAAAACAATTTTAGGAGAAGGTAGTAAAAAAATTATTTCCATGACTATGAATCTAAATTTTACAGCCTTGGGGAGAATCAAGGTTGTTTTTCTTAACAAGATCTGGCTGAAGTGTTGCTAACTGCAGGACGTGACCTGGAAGAGGCCATTCTACTCAGAGGACAGGCTACACCAGGTGTTTAACTCTGAGTGAATAAAGAGTCTCTGGCCCACAGTGGCTCCTGGAACACATACTGGGAGCAGAAACTCCACAGTCCCGTGGCACATTGCTCCACTGAAAATCCGGTGATGCTGGTTTCCCTCCTGCTGAATGGGATCCAAGCGCCCTCTCCTGCTCTCTCCCCCTCTTGCTTTCCTTCCAGTCCTGCTCCTTTCTTGCACTTGCCTTTGGCCAAAAAGGGCTTGACGACCACCCAGGTTTACTCATACTTCAGTCTATGCTCTGATATTGACAACAGTTGATAGTCACTGGGCTGAAATTGTGTAACTTGGGCATAAGCAGAACAATCAAGAAGTTTTACTACTTCTTTTCCCCTCCACTCACTTGGGCTTGAGATTAATGGACTTATGTCTTGCTTTCAAAAGAGATAAGTCTAGAATTATGGTACCTTCTGTCCTGCTGTCAGTTCCAGTAAGGAACCGGGGCCCATGCTATCCTTTATTTTTCTCCTAAAACAAGTAAACCTTTGTACGGAAAGTTTCACTAGGGGAGGGTGGCGCTGTAGTTCAGTGTGTGCCTTAGGGAGGCAGGTGGGTAGAATTGAGAGAGAGGAGGTGGAATTGAGATGTATGGAGAGAGGACAGAGAAGGCAATGGCACCCCACTCCAGTACTCTTGCCTGGAAAATCCCATGGATGGAGAAGCCTGTTGGGCTGCAGTCCATGGGGTCACTGAAGGTCGGACATGACTGAGCGACTTCACTTTCACTTTTCACTTTCATGCATTGGAGAAGGAAATGGCAACCCACTCCAGTGTTCTTGCCTAGAGAATCCCAGGGACGGGGGAGCCTGGTGGGCTGCCGTCTATGGGGTCGCACAGAGTCGGACACGACTGAAGCGACTTAGCAGCAGCAGCAGCAGCAGCATGGAGAGAGGAACATGGAAACTTATAATACCATATGTAAAACAGCCGATGGGAATTTGCTGTATGACTCAGGGAACTCAAACAGGGGCTTTATGAGCATCTAGAAAGGTGGGGTGGGGAGGGAGATGGGAGGGAGGTTCAGGAGGGAGGGAACATGGGTGTACCTATGGCTGATTCTTGTTGATGTATGACAGAAAACCACAAAATTCTGTAAAGCAAATATCCTTCAATTAAAAAAATAAAGTGGCAAACAATAAAAAACAATAAAAAAATGAAGATACCTTTCACCTGTTATTTCTTTTTCTCTAGGAGTTGCTTTGCCAGAGAAGCCATTCGGTTTGAGTAAATATGAAAGCAGCCACTTGACTTTAGTGATAATACTTTGTAACCTCTGAGGCAACAAGCTTGCTCCCCTGACCCTTCATCATGAGTCAGTGGAACTTAAATAGCCTCTCAGCAGGCTGGAGCTGGCTGCACCGGGAAGGTGTCACCCTTCTGCCCTGATGAGCTATATCCACTCAAGCAAAACTACTGCTATAAGGGTTTGGGGTGGGTGGGGAGGAGCAAGCAAAAAACCGTAATACTACATTCCAGGGTCTATACACTGACAACATACTGATATCAACAGTTTGGGGAGTTTAAAGTGTACTCTGTACTCAACCTTTCTGAGCCCTGAGGCCACTGCTTGGTAGATTAAAAGGTCAAGGGTAAAAAGAAAGTCTCCTGATTTATTGTGTGTGTGTGTGTGTGCATGTGTGTGCACGCACGTGTGTGTGCGTGTGTGTGTGTGTGTGTTCCCACCTCGCCTATCTCATCCCTTGTAATGCAGAACTCCAGGCTGCGGGTCAGGGCCCGCTCATGGTCCTCAGTCTGGGCTCGCCAGGTCAGACAGTCCCCTTCAAGCATGTCCAGCTGTTGCTGCAGGTTCTTTGCAGAAACGTTAGAGCAGTTCTGAAAATGAGAGAGAAGTGAAAGTGATGAAGGGAACGGTCCAAATGGCAATGAGAACAACATGCTATTTACCTGCATTGTGAAACTCATAAATGACAATAAAGAAAATAAGCTCCTGATTTACCTTAAACTTCTTTGATTTCAGAAGGAAGCCAGACACCAATATCCAATGTTGTGAAAGACAAACTTACATTTTTAGTTTCGAAACTTGAGTTTTGAAGAGTTGCTCATCATACCCAACGCCTCAGAGACACCATTCAATGTAAGGTATAATTTTTACTTCAAAAGGCATAAAATATGCATTAGAAACATTTGGCTTCTACACTGTAATTTTCTTGTCAATTTGAGGTTAGCCTCAGGTTCATTATGCAAGTGCTCCCATCTCTACTCTGTGCAGGGGCTCCTGAAGTTAAAGCCAGACGTGAATTGGAGAACAATTTATACTATTTGTGCAAAGTGAGACGTCTTCCTTGCTCTTTTCTTTTAAAAATAAATCTACTAATGAAACAAAACTCTTTAAAAGAAAGCTCCTTCTTGGGGAAAACAGAGTCTATTAACAGTGACAGAAATTTTGTATTTCTTTCAGATTAACAAAAATCCTTTAGATTTACTGCATTCCATATAATTTGGGAGATCAAACCAGTCAATCCTAAAGGAAATCAACCCTGAATATTCATTGGAAGGACTGATGCTGAAGCTCCAACACTTTTGCCACCTCATGCAAAGAGTCGACTCATTGGGAAAAAACCCTGATTCTGGGAAAGACTGAAGGCAGGAGGAGAAGGGGATGACAGAGGACAAGATGACTGGATGGCATCACCGACTCAATGCTCATGAGTCTGAGCAAAGTCCAGGAGATAGTGAAGGACAGGGAAGCCTGGAGTGTTGTAGTCCATGGGGTCACAAAGAATCGGACATGACTAAGTGACTGAAGAACAACAACAACGTAGTTTAGTAGATATCATAAATGAACTTTAAAATAAAATTATCCATTATGGTTTTTATTAATGTTATATGTATTGGATAGAATTAACACAATCTTTTCTTCCCTCAAATCCTCAAATTAAGAATTTGAAGAAGGAGTTTTTGTTTTATTTTTATATCAGAACCCAATGTGTTATTTAGGAAAATTTAATCTGGAATTATTTCCATCTCTTTTAAGCTCCTTTGGTAAGGTCAGCCCAGTGGAAAAAGCAGATCCAATGACTGGTGCCCAGAGGCCTGGGTGGAGCCAAGGTGCTTGGGCTCCTCTACTCTGGGTTTTTGTGGATAAAGTAGCTTCTCTGGGATCAGACTCTTCATCTGAAGATGAAGATCCTGGGTCTACTATCTCAAGGCTACCTTTCAGATCTGACATGCTAAAGCAGCATTGTCCAACAGAAATACAACATGAGCCACATGAATAATTTTAAATTTTCTAGTAGTCATATTAAAAAGAAACTGGTGAAGTTAATTTTCACAATATAGTTTGTTTAACCAAATATAAAAAAACTAGTAAGGTTTTCTCTTTCATATTAAGTCTTTGAAATCAAGTGTATATCTCACGCTTAGACTAAATTTCAATTATTGCTAAATTTGTTTCAGAAAAACTTGCTCTGTACTTAAATCTCATAGACTTGAGTAGATTCACATAGCCAAGTCACTCCGTATATACTTAAAAGGTTTACAATTTGGGGTATCAATTTAAAATAAATAAAATTAAAAGTTTAGTTCCTCTTTATTTCAAATGTGAAAAACCAACTGCCATTATAGATAGCAATTCTATAACTTTTAAATGAGCATGAGAATAGATGTATTAAACAAGACTTTTAAAATCAGATTTATTTTTCTCCTTAAAACATTTTTTAGACGTGGTAGAAACTTACCACAAATAAGTATCCCAATGGCTTACTGTAGTTTTTAATTGAACGTATACCAGGTGGTCCACCCGGTTTCTTTCCTATTACAGCCCAACTCCCAGCCATATCAGGTGCAAATGACAGTGTCTAAGTTGCTTACAGGCTGCTGCACTGATGAGATGACATCCACCCCCAAGGAGAGAGCCAGGTCATGCAGATGGTCTATATGCGCCTGCTTTGCCCGAGAGCGTCTCAGGAGGACCTGGGCATCGTGAGCATCGTTCATTTCCTCTGCATGTTCTGGAAACTCCAGTTCTCTTGATTTGAAGAGTCTTCCCAGCTGGAATTCAGGCCATTAACAATTAACCTGGGTTTCATATTTTTATGAAAACAGTTTCTTTTTTTAATAGAGGTATAGTTGATGTATGGTATTATGTAAATGACAGTTGTACGATATAGCGATTCGCAATTTTTAAAGGTTATACTCCATTTATAGTTATTATAAAACATTGGCTATATTCCCTAAATTGTACAATATATCCTTGTAGCTTATTTTATACCTAAATGTTTGTACCTCTTAATACCCTACCTCTATATTGCCCCTCCCCGCCTCCCTCTCCCCGCTGGTAACCACTAGTTCTCTACATATGTGAGACTGCTTCTTTTTTTGTTATATTCACTACTTTATTGTACATTTTAGATTCCACACGTGATATCATACATACCTTTGTCTTTCTCAAAGATAGATTTTTTAAAAATGCTCATTTTCTATAACATATTTAACTAGCTAGTCCACTGCTGACAAGCCCATCTAAAATTAGTGTTATAGACAAATAAATGTTATAATGGTGCAAGTCAATAGAGTAAAATTAAGGGACTAACATTGTCAGTTCTATTAAAGAAGAAAACACTGTTCATAGCCTAAAACTTTAGCAAGATGTAGGCCTGTGATTTGACGAAATTCAGAGGCTATTTTCAAGGCATGTCAATACACCTCTATTTTCTGTTGTGTGTACCTGCTCAGTGGTATTTTCTGTTAAGAGAAGCCATTATTTATGAAGTTCTACTGACACTGCAATTATAAAATTTGTTTTCTTCCCTTTAGTTGCTTATACCCTGCCTTTTGTTGCTTACATATACCCTACCTTAAGTTACTTTTACCCTAACTTTTGTTAGGGCAACAAAAGTAATTAAGAATCAAGATATAAAAAAGACAGATGTGTGGAATAAACAGTGAGAGTTCGAGGAATTTAGAAGAGAAGAGAAATCACTCCAAGGAAGGTAGGGTTGTTAGATGGAGGGACAAGGTTTAAGTGGTATAGAGGAGAGAGAAGGACCTGACAGATAAATGCAGCTCAAGAGTCAGGGCTTGGAATAAGGAATGTGGGTGCCATCTTTGAGGGACCAAGGAGAGCTCTGTTTGGCTGGTAGATTGGGGGGATGGGGCTCAGTGCGAGAAAAGTCAGGAGCCAGATTGCAGAAAGCTTCTAGTATCAGAAATAAGCAACCTGGCCTTTATTTATTACAAAATCATTTATTTTTAATTTCATAGTTTAAAACTGAGAGTCTTCCAGACATCCATGGTAAGTCTTACCTCTTCTCTGACTTGGTGGAACTGGATAATCTTATATAGGATGTCCTCGTAATCTCGGATTCTCTGTTTCAGGCTTTGATGGAAGTGGATAAGGTCCTTCAGCTGTTGAGACTTTTCTTTCACAGGTGCTCCTTTGCCATTTAACTCTTCTGACTCTCTTATAATATACTGAACCTCATCATTCAGTTGCTGAAGAGTTGAAAGCAATAAAATGAGCTTCTAGAGAGCTTTTTACTTTACAACAGACATATGAAGATCTCAATAACAAATCACTCTCTTACTTGTTAACAAATACTTATTGCGAGGCTCACCCCCATCCCTGCAAATCCAGGCATTGTGGGTGATGCTAGGGATATATTATTCCATCCTAATCTTCTCAGATATATTTTTTAAATTTTAAATTAACATTAAATTAAATTAAAAAAAAGAACACAAAAAAACTGTTTCAAAGTTAGAGGGCAAAATGGAAAGTCATATATTTCTATGACATAGCATAGAGTCATCTGCTGCTGCTGCTAAGTCACTTCAGTCGTGTCTGACTCTGAGTGACCCCATAGATGGCAGCCCACTAGGCTCCTCTGTCCCTGGGATTCTCCAGGCAAGAACACTGGAGTGGGTTGCCATTTCCTTCTCCAATGCATGAAAGTGAAAAGTAAAAGTGAAGTCGCTCAGTCGTGCCTGACTCTTAGCGACCCCATGGACTGCAGCCTCCCAGGCTCCTCCGTCCATGGGATTTCCAGGCAAGAGTACTGGAGTGGGGTGCCATTGCCTTCTCCAGAGTCATCTAGTCATCTGCTAAGTAAATATATTCTAGATACTCTATGAGGCCATGACCATCTGTGATGTTTAATAAAACTAGAATCAGGTGGTATGATAAGAACACCACAAGAAGACAAGTATAAAAGTACACTGGGTGGATTATCTGTCCTTTGGGATAAAAGAATGATCAGAATGAACCACCAGCTGAGGACCATAGTAGCTATGCTGCTATAAAAGCAGTCATCCCAGAATCCACAAATAGCCAGCACTTGTAGGGAGGGACAAACCACCTTCTTTCTTACCCAGCGCGATAGCCCTTATAGGAATCTAGATCCTGGCGGACAGTTCCGAGAGGAAGCCACTATAATTTCAGACGAGATTGGGCACATTCAGGGTGGTATGGCCATTAACTATGATTTCAGGGTTGGATTTTATGGCAAGGATAAAAGTAATGGAAATGATTTAAGCTAAGGAGATAATTTGCAGAAGAGTGACCTAGTAAGGGTATTCAAGTTGAAATCAAGTGCATGGACATCAAATATATACACATCACGGTGACAGAGCTAAAGAATCTGGATAACAGTTCCTGATTTAGAGGAATTTGTACACACACACACACACGCTTATGTGCAGGGGAGTGTGCACACATGAAATGCAGATACATATGACACAGAGTATAACAAAGAAACTAACAGGCTAGTAGAATTTTCTAGGAGTTTGGAGGAAAGAGTTCACTGTGGGCTGCAATGGTGTGTGTGTGTGTGTTGGGAGGTGGTTATGTATTACATCACTTTTGTCTTGTCTTGTGTGTGTGTGCACACATGTGTGCATGTGCATGCTCGACTCTTTGTGACCCCATGGACTGTAGTCGGCCAGGCTCCTCTGTCCATGGAATTTTTCAGGCAAGAATACTGAAGGGCATTGTCATTTCCTACTCCCAGGGATCTTTCCCGACCCAGGGATCAAACCCATGTCTCCTGCATCTTCTGAATTGGCAGGGGATTCTTTACCACTGTCCCACCCAAGAAGCCCCCAGCTTTGTCTTAAAGGAACATAAATTAGATATTCCCTAAAGGAAACTTCAAACTTCCAGTCCTGGGATTCTTTACATCCAACACTTGCAAAATAGTGACAAACAGAAACACAGGTATCTTAAGTTTGCAGCAAAGAACAGAATCCAGGTAGGAGGATAAAATGACTGGCAAACTTTTCCAGCAATTGTGTCAGGCTCAGGAGTGGCAGGAAGTGGGGGTTAAGGAATGCAGAAGCCATCAGGGCCTAGGAATATGACTCATGGTTTTTTCTCTCACACCCTGAGGGCTCTCAGAGGGAGAATGGGAGAGCACAACAAAATTCTTGGGATGGTGGCAGAAGGCTGGGGTTCCAGTGGGTGGGGACAATGACATCACAGGGATAATTTCAGTGACAGAGGACAGCAGAACCTCTGTGTCAAAGAGGGTCTAGCCTTGCCTTGAGATCTCTGAATCAAAAACATATCTATACCTTTTAGGAAAAGAATTAGAATAAATATATGATAAATACATTAACAAGGAAATAATTTAAATTAAAATAATCTAAGGTAAGAGGAGAGTGAAAAAGTTGGCTTAAAGCTCAACATTCAGAAAACTAAGATCATGGCATCTGGTCCCATCACTTCATGGGAAATAGATGGGTAAACAGTGGAAACAGTGTCAGACTTTATTTTTTTGGGCTCCAAAATCACTGCAGATGGTGACTGCAGCCATGAAATTAAAAGATGCTTACTTCTTGGAAGGAAAGTTATGACCAACCTAGATAGCATATTCAAAAGTAGAGACATTACTTTGCCAACAAAGGTCCGTCTAGTCAAGGCTATGGTTTTTCCAGTGGTCATGTATGGATGTGAGAGTTGGACTGTGAAGAAAGCTGAGTGCCGAAGAATCGATGCTTTTGAACTGTGGTGTTGGAGAAGACTCTTGAGAGTCCCTTGGACTGCAAGGAGATCCAATCAGTCCATTCTAAAGGAGATCAGTCCTGGGTGTTCTTTGGAAGGACTGATGCTAAAGCTGAAACTCTGGTACTTTGGCCACCTCATGCAAAGAGTTGACTCATTGGAAAAGACTCTGATGCTGGGAGGGAATGGGGGCAGGAGGAGAAGGGGACGACAGAGGATGAGATGGCTGGATGGCATCACCAACTAGATGGACATGAGTTTGAGTGAACTCTGGGAGTTGGTGATGGACAGGGAGGCCTGGCGTGCTGCGATTCATGGGGTCACAAAGAGTCGGACACGACTGAGCGAGTGAACTGAACTGAACTGAAGGTAAGAATATATTAAGGACCTTTTGTAGCCTGAATGTTTGTATATCATCAAATATAACACATTGCATTTAAAAAGGAAGAAAAATGTGTCTGACACATGGAGTTTTAGAAAAGCAATGCTTTTGTTTTTTAAAAAATTGTAATTCATCAGACAGTTAAAATTAATTAGGTGAGCTTCAACTGAACAGCTTTTCATTCTTTTTCATTCACCCAAGTCATCAGTTTGCTTCTTCACCTGGAACTGAGGCTTCATTTCATTCCATTTTTTCCGTAGACCTAAAATGGTCTGGAGACTCCCTCCAAGGTCAAGTGCAGACACAGGCATAAGTGCTTCCTGAAGAAGTTTTAAGTTGTGCATGGTCTGAAATAGACATTAGATAGTTATGCATATGTTTTCTCTGTTACCACCAGCAAATACATCATAATCATTCCAGTGATGACATGGTGTGTCATCAAACCTTGCAACTGCCATGAAAACACTCACTACCTAGAGTGAGCTTCTGGTTCTAAACCACCAATGAATAAAAGCACAAGCCCTCTTTTCACTGTAGTATATATGCATAACAACAACAAAAAATCTACTATTTTAACCACTTTTAAATGTGCAGGTTAGTGGAGTTAATGAGCTTTGGTGTGCAATCATTACCACCATCCATCATCAGAACTTTTTCATCTTCCCAAACAGAAACTCTGTCCCAGATAGACACCAACCTCCGTTTCCCCCTTCCCTCAGCCTCTGATAACCTCTCTTCTGCCTTCTGTCTCCCTGAATTTGACTACTCGAGCTACCTCACAAAAGTGGAATCCCAATATTTATCCTTTTGTGCTTGGCTGACCTCACTTACATTT
Organism: Bubalus bubalis; assembly: GCF_019923935.1. Taxonomy (NCBI): domain Eukaryota; kingdom Metazoa; phylum Chordata; class Mammalia; order Artiodactyla; family Bovidae; genus Bubalus; species Bubalus bubalis. The sequence continues at coordinate 70,117,099 of NC_059158.1, read as the reverse complement.
CCAAGGTTTCTCCATGTTACAGCATGCGTCAGAATTGCCTTTCTTTTTAAGTCTCAATAAAACCCACTGCATGTTCCCTCACCTTTCTAAGCTGCTCTTTGAATGCTGCCCACTGCTGTTTCACGGGCTTGCTTGCAGCGGCTTTAAGTTGCCAGGCTGTCCGAAGGTGGCTGAGTTCTTCCCTTTCCGCCTTCTGGCTTTCCATAGTGTTCTCCATGATGTGTACTTCATTTTTCACATTTAATATTTCATTTTCTTTTGCCTGTGGAATTAATAACCTGTGTAATGGCTTTTATTTTCCAAGAAATAAACATGGTTTTGCATACAATTATTTTAAGAGGCAAATGGTTTATCATAGCCAAAGCAGAACACAGTCCTGACATCAAGAAAAGTCTGAAATGTGGTGTCCCAAGGACAAAAGAACAGAAAAAAACAAGGATGGTCTTGGAATGCAGGAATAGAAAAAAAAACAGACCCTTATCGTCCTTCCCTCCCCCACATTGTAACTATTAAAGGATTTCAGGTCCTCCTGAGCAGTATAACCTGCCTCCCCTCCTACCCCACAGGAAGAAGGTATTTGCCTTACTCTTCCCCCCACCAGTATATGTGCCTTATCCAATCAGCAAATGACCTGCAAGACCCCTTTCGCGCTCCTTGTACCCTGAGTATAAAAATGGACTAAGGACCCATGTTCATGTTGGTTCTCCCTTGAGCAAGCCTGCTGTTCTAACAGCATTTCCCACTTTAATAAACTTTATTTTCCTCTCCTTCTGCCTTATGTCTGGAAATTCTTTTCCAACCTGCACATGGACCACGACATGAAAGATCTGTGCACAGGCTGAGCTCTCGGAGCCCATAATACATGCTTGGACATGAGCTTGCTAGTTGTTCACAGCTCCACTGGCATTTCAGTCCCCTCCTCTAAGATTTGTTTATTCCCTAGGGTTTAAAGGATGACTGAATGAGCACAGGGATACAGAAATTTTGAAGCTGAGATTATTTTAATGAATACATTTTGAAGTGGATTCCACCTTTTAACACACATTGGAATATGTCAATATCTCAGTATTAGGGGCCATGAGGGGGAAAATTGTTCTGGGTTTTTCTTTTTGTAGTATCCCATTGTATACACTACAATTATTGTAAGTTTTTCTTGTGAGAAGTTCCTCAAGTTACTCCCTTTTATGAGATCTGAAATGTGCATCTATATACAGTTGTTCCTTGGTATTCATGTGGGCAGGATGGGAGGAGGGTACTGGTTCCAGGACTTGCCCTAAACATTGAAACCAGTGGATGCTTAAGTCCCATGGTTGGCTTTCCATACCTGCAGGTTTCAACCAACTCTGGATAGTGTTCTGTGTTGATCCAAAGTTGGTTGAATCCAGGAATGTGGAAGCCCTGGATATGGAAGGCCAACTGTATCTCTATATTTGTGTCTCTATACCCTGGTGGCTCAGCAGTAAAGAATCTGCCTGCAATACAGGCAATGCAGGAGACACAGTTCAATCCCTGGGTCAGGAAGATTCCCCTGGAGGAGAAAATGGCAACTCACCCAGTATTCTTGTGGGGAAAATCTCATGGACAGAGGAGTCTTGTGGGCTACAGGCCATGGGATCACAGGGAGTCAGACACGACTGAGCGCGCGCACACACACACACACACACACACACACACTGTATACCAGAAGAACAATATCTAAATTCCAAGACTTCTCTTCCCAACTTTCATATATTCTGGCTATCTGATTTGAAATCCTTTAAACAATGGTTTTAAATAATGGGAAATTCAATTAGAGGGAAAAGTATAAGAGAGCCAAGGAGTAAAACCATGTACCGTTTTAGTGTCCAAACATTGAAAAAGGCAGAAGAATATTTGTTTAGCAAAACAAAAATCTGCTTTATGGCCAACTCTTCTCAGGAAATCCTTGAATTTCTAAGGAGCAACTGTACATGAATTTCTATAATGGCAATGACAGCTGTGTATCTGAAAGTCAAAAGACTTTTTAGATAATAGTTAGAAGATAGTGTCATGAATATGTAACAGGATATTTTAAATAATAGGTAGGCCATCTTATTTTTAAATTATTTTAAATGATATTGATATTGCATAATTATATTAATGTAGACATTATAAAGTGTCATTTAATTGCAAAAAAGCCTGCAGGTGCTATATGCGATTTCTCCAGTGAATTTGGGAATCTAGTAATAAAATGATGTATTCTATAACTGTGATGAACAAGACACATATTATGAAAGATATTAGCCACAGCAATACCTAAAGTAAATCGTATTTTTATCTATGCTATAAATAAAGATAGGGTATAACATATTATTAAGAAACTATTAATAAAAATGTTACATAATACATGATCTAATGGAAAACTGGGATGTGTAGCATGTCAATGACAACTATAATCTGAAGAGTGTACGCTCTGAATGAGGCCCAGAAAAGAGAGTGCTATGGTAGGATTTGCTGATGCCTAGCTACCAGGATTCAAGAAAAGTGCTTATGCATTTGGCAAATGTAAGTACTGTGGCCACTCGGAAAGATTAAACACTTTGCCTGAGGTCTGGTTAGTAAACACTAACTACTCAATCCATATACTTCTATATAAGGTCACTGAAAAATATGGCATCATGTGGTCTAAATAGGGCACTAGATATTCCATTCTCCATGTAGATTCACACACAACGAGTGATCTTCTGACATCTTGCTTTTCAGATATCTTGATAACTGGCAGGCAGCACCCCAGGTAGCATTCTTTATTTGCCACTATAAATTAGTAAATTGGCACTTTCATCAAGATGTCTACCAGATTTCTACCCTAAATTAGTTTTTCTCATTCTGCTGTTATTTAGATGAATTTGAAAATTTTTTTCATTTCAAGCTTGAAAAATCTGAGCCTTGGCAACAATCAAGAGTAGAGCACTCAGCAGAAAATGCCAGCTGGCCTTCTTCCTTCCTAACCACCAAACTGGTTACCACATTTCAGCACTAATGTTTGTTTAAAAGCTTAATGGTCCAAAAGATATGAAGAGAATAAAAATTGTGTTAGACTTGCTTTACCAACAATTTTCTATCTCAGAATGTCACTGAACTAATAAAATTAAGAATTATGTAGACCTTAATTCTTATCAGTAAGGGGTAATTTATCACATGATAGTGGTAAGGACCTTGAGTTAAAGTGACCATGTTTGTAATGTCAAGATAAAAGGCCACCAAGTTATGTAGTAAAATGAACACTATTTCTGAAAACTCTGAATGGACCTTTGAATATCAGAGTTTAGACACAGATATAAAATAAAATTTTGAATGGATTCCTGCTGCAGATCTTAAATGAAAATCTGGCCATATGATCTTAAACATTCTAAATAAGGAATAAAGGACTTCTGTTCCTGAGTAGGATGGAGTAGCCAGGGGCAGAGAAGTGCTTCTACCTAGAGCAACTAGAAAAGCTGGAATAAGTGCAGAAGGCATCTATTTAAAATCCAAAAGAACTAAAGAGGCCAAGACTCCAGGGAAGGATGAATCTGAGAGTGGTGAACTCTCTTACTGCAGCCAGGGCCTTTTCCCAATTCTGTGCACTCAGTAAAGCCGATCATGAAGCTTTACTGGGGAACAATAGAGAAACCAATAGAGCTTTTGACAGACACTGGTGGAGGTGGGGGGGTTCAAGCACACAGCTGATATTTATCTTAGAACACTGACAAAATACTGGGGCTGAACAGGGCAGGGCAGTAGATTAGAAAACTCAAGCAAATGCCTCTGAAAAGCAGAGTGGAGGTTTTTAGCAGTCCCCCAAAGTGTTCTTGCCTGGAGAATCCCAGGGACGGGGGAGCCTAGTGGGCTGCCGTCTCTGGGGTCACACAGAGTTGGACACGACTGAAATGACTTAGCAGCAGCAGCAAGACTCCTCAAGCTAGAGACCTGCTGGCGGACAGAACTCAGAGAATGTACCAAGCTCCAACTTGAAAACAATGAGAGCCCACGGTCATCAGAATAGATGGAGCCTTGACAGAACTATAGTCCAGACTCAACTTCACCAGCTCCTGATTGGCTTAAGTGATCTTCCACCAATACCTACCTAGGGAAAAAACATAACACCATCTGGAATCACAATTTTTTATACATAATGCCCAGCATTCAATAGATATTCACTCATCATCCCAAGACAGGATGGCACAACCAGAAACAAGAGAAAAGGTAGATAATAGAAACAATTCCAGATCCAGATGTTAGACTTCGCTGACAAACACTTTAAAATATCCATAATTAATATGGTCATGAAAGCACAAGAAAGATGGAGAAAGAGAGGATACAAGAGAGATTTTTGCTGGCAATATAACGTAGTAAAAATAGAACCAACTAGAAATTCCAGAACTGAAACATATAATTTCTCAAAAGGAAGATAGTACAAAAAAGGCTAGACCAAGAAAAGTGCAGTTTGCAAACATGTAAATTTCTTTTTAAGTGCAAATTAGAGAAGTACACAGTGAAGAAATACACATAACAATATACTGAAAAAAGTAAAAATCTTAAAGATGGATATAGACAGATAATATATGTTCTAAATGTTCCAAGTAAAAAATAACATTTTTTATAGTAAATATAAGAACATAGGTAAAATACTCAACAGGTCCTCACTGATGCTTAAGGATAGTGCTAGATGAATTAGAATTATTTATTGCATATTTTGTCTCCATATAGGTTTAAGAAGAATGGTCTTTAAACAACGAAGTTTGAAACAACCAAGATAAGAAATTGTAGCTCAAAGTAGATGAGAATAGTTAGAGACTGTTTCAAATGAATCTGGGCTCCAGATTGAGATTCATCACATGTCAGAGTTCTGAGAAAACTGCAGATGTCAGCCATCTTTGCAAATCTACAGAAAATGGGAGAAGGGCTAGGAAATTAGAGAAAGAAAAATGCCCTGATTTTCAGATGGGGGAAAGGCTGGACTATGCGATTTACTGATCAATAGGCTTTATCCTGAAAACCAGGGCAATAAAATCATCACTGATCAAGCAGATTGTGAGCACTTCGGAAAGAACCCTTAGATCACCAGGAGTCAACCTAGTTTTTGCCAAATTATAGTACACAATTGATAGGATACTGGGTAGATAGACCTTCCTTTTAGCAGCATCTTTCAATAGAGGCTTGAGAAAAAGACTGTGAAATGCTGGTTAAAATAAAGTACTACTGGGAGTGTCAATGATTGTTTCAAAGACTGGTTTATCAACTGACTGCTTAATGGATTGGAGTATCAACCTGCCCCTCAGACACTTTTATAAAAGATCTAATTGCAGCCGTGGGAGGCTTACTTATTAATATATGACATTAAACCCAGGAGAGATGGCTAATGTAGTAGATAGTAGGCACAAAATTAGTTTAACAAGATGCAATCATGAGTTAAAACTAACAAAGTGATATAAAGAAGGAATAAATATAAAAGCTCACATTTGTATGAAACAGATAAATAGGTGACAAGGATATAAAATGGGAAAGACCCATCTTGGCAGGAATTGCAGTAAAAAAAATGTGATATGATTACAGTTTTCTTTCATCACAAGCTTAATATGAACCAATAAAGTAAAATTATTGCTATAAGCACTAGTCTAATCTTAGTTCTCATTGGTAAAGAATGATGTCCACTTTGTGTTGAAGTGTTGCATTACTTTTTGGTTACATATTATGAATGGTTTTGATAGGTCATGGACAATTCTGGGAGGGAGGATTAGGATAAAGAAAAAAATAAAGCTACCTCTTAAATAATAGAAAGGATTTATATCTAGTTAGCTGGAGAAGACTCAAATTAGACTTTGCCACTGTTTTCCAGGTTTGAAAATTTTTTGAGTGTAAGAGGGATGAAATATGAATACATTTTTCTTCTCTGTGGATCTATAGAGGGTTAGAATCAGATATGAAGAGACATTCAACTTAACATTAAAAAAAAAAAGAAACAAACCTTTCTAGAAGCTGGCATTTTGTAACATAAAACAAACTGTTTTAACAGGAAGATACTTGAGGTATTGAAGGAGAGGTGGATTAACCATCTTTTAAGAATAAGAGTTCTGTCGTGAATGGGCCTGAAGTTGATATAAGTATTCTAGTATACTTTACAAATCTAACTTAACAACTAAAATTAGGGTACATTTCTAAGTACAATGGGGCTTCACTATGAAAATCTGGTGTTATAAGATATTCTTCAAAATGAAGATTCATCCTATATGTTATCTTCAGCCTCTGGAAATCTTGTAAGAATCTTGTTGCATGCTCTCAACATAACTCAGAACTTTGGGGTGAACCTCTGAGGACTCTGTGTAATAATAACAATGTTTCATTCAGAGTATTGTCCTTCTTTCTTCTTAACAGATATAATAGCCTTCACATGATAAACTCACAAGGGGTCTAGGACCAAAGAAGCACAAACATGCTGGGCTTCAGGACTATTCGCGGTGAATGAAGCTAGGAAGAACTTCCTAAACCAGCCTGGCTGAATGACGGTTGAAATTTTGAATTTACGATCTTGACTTTGACAAGTAATCCTTGAAGAAGGATTCATTTACTGTCGTTCTTACCATATTTATTAAATTAAGGAACTCGAGCCCAAGGTCATGCGTTAAAAAACTCCTCTTTAAAAATAGCTGCCACTGCTTCTCCACTGAGTCAGACCAATGCTTGGCTTCAGCACCGCCCTCCTCCTTTCGTAGGATATCAGTTTGGTAAAACTCCTTTAGGCCCTGACATTGCTTCTCTACCTGAAAAAAAGAGAGAGAATATAAATGAAAGTTAAGAACACTTCAAAACATTTTTAAAGGGAAAAATACTAGATTCCAGTGAAAGCCTATATAAGAATTTACTTGGAACCTACATTTCAGAATTCTTTAAATAATTATTAAGTACTGTCAACTTACTGAAAAGACACAAATCTATTTAGGTTGTTGACAGACCAGACTGACTACCACTGGGTAGTAAATTGAGCTGACAAGTTTATTATCCAGAAGACCTAGTTACTGTAGCCAAAATCATATTTATGTTCTGTACATGTGTACGCTTTGCAACTGGGGACAATTTATGTCAAAGACCAATGTGGTTTCATTTTAGAGCTGAGTTTTATAATTCAGAAGAAAGATAAACATATAAAATCAAGGATTACAAATTAAAAGGAAATGTAAATCAGTGAAAAAATTATTCATAATCAGTAAATCACGACTTGCTTCTCCTCAGTGATAAGCCAGAACAAAAGAGTACTAATAATTATGAGTTTTCTGTACATGTATTAATATTAAACTGCCTCCATGAGAAAATGTTATTGAGGTTACTTCACCTCCCTAGAATTATATTTTCTCATTGGCTAACCAATGTAAGCAGTACTAGATTATTTTAAATCAGTGTCTTTGGACAGAGTTTATATAAAATCAAATGTGCCTGTAGAACTATAGATTAACACAAAACCGGGTATTATAGAAGTAGTAGAAAAATTTGGACACAATTTTTTAAGCATTTTGAATAATACTTAATAGCCAATGGGCTTCCCTGGTGGCTCAGATGGTAAAGAATCTGCCTGCAATGCAGGAGACCTGGGTTTAATCCCTGGGTTGGGAAGATCTCCTGGATAAGGGAATAGCTACCCATTCCAGTGTTCTGGCCTGGAGAATTCTATGGACAGAGGAGCCTGGTGGGCCACAGCCAGTGGGATTGCAAAGAGTCTGACATGACTGAGCAACTTTCACTTTCTTTCAGTTTAACAGCCAACAGGACAAGACTCGAAGAGTTCATACCTACTGAAAGCCATCTAAAGAAGGTACGGAATTTCAGCAGTGGTTAGTCACTATATTTTAAAGATTTTAACATCGTTCTTCATTTAATGAGCGCTGCAAAGGGCACTCACAGAACTTCTCTCTTCTTTCCCCATATTCCATTTATTCATGCCTCTGTTTTGCTGATGCTTATTTCCTCAGCCCAGAATGATCTTTTCTTAGTTTTCAACTCCTACTTATCCTTCATGAGATAGTTAAAATGCTACCTCCTCCAGGGGGTCTCCCAAGATTTCATAGTAAGAACTAAGCATCTATCTCCCTGGGCTCCCAAAGATAATTCTGGGAGAAAGAGAACCATAAGCAAATTATTATACCACGAAGGCAAGTATGCACACCATGTTCTGGGCACACTGAGGAGGGACCACCAGCTCTATCTAAAGAAACCGGAAAGCACAATGGAAGTAACACTTGATCTGTGTCTTTCAGATTGTCCAGGGTGGCAGCGAACAGGAGAAGGGGGCTCCAGATGGAAGGAATAATGAGTGTGAAGGTACAAGTGTGAAACATGGGCTGGTTAAGAGCAGGATAAATGATCTCGGTGTGGGTGAAGTCCAGATAGCACATGCTGAGTGTTAAGATGCAAGCATGATCATTGGGTTGGGATAAAGCCAGCCAGCCGGTTTCCACATGTTTGGTACTCTACTCAACATGATGTGACACATTCTCGTAAGCTTGAAACAACTGACAGCTCTCACAGTGACTCAAAATCAGCATGACGACCATCAGTACTTCAGTGGCATTGTGCGCTACAGGCTGGGGTGCCAATCTGATGGGCTGTCAGTTATGTGAAATTCTCAAAACCTAAACTTTAAGTCATCCTCCTTTCCTAACTGCTCAGAAATAAACCTCCTTGAATGTAAGTAAGCATGATGTCATTACAGGAATTCCCTTGAATATGGACTACTTTCTTTTTAAAGTGAATTAATAATCAACTTTAATACATTATCCATTTGAGAGTAAAAGTTATAATTTGCGTCACAAATTATATTTGTCATATTACCTGAATTTTAGGAGGTAACATGATCAGATGTGCTTTAGAATGATCGTTTTTTGAAAGGCACGAAGGGGAGAATTACAGAAGGCAGAGAGAACAGGCAGATACAATTTCTTTAACCTGAGCAAGGATAATGAGGACCTGCACTGAGGAGGTGCTGGTACAAAGAGGGGAATTCAGAAATCTCATAGGTCGTCTCTAAAGACAGATATGGGATAGCATGGCCTTCAGAATATGGAAAAACAAAAGGGAGGAGACTGGGGGTTAAACCTCAGCTCTGATGTTTACTACCTGTTCTGTCTAACTTCCCAGAGCTTCAATTTCTCTCATTTGTAAAGTGAGGATAATAGTGAATACATATAGGGATATTATAAGGATGAAACAAAATCAGGAATTAAAAGTTCAGGTATTGATACAAATAAGTGCTCATTAACAGAGGGATTAGAACAGACTTTGAACTTCTACACAGGACTTCTGAAAGATGGTGGGTTCATTAATCCAATGCCAAAATACAGAAGGAAACACGTTTGAAGAAAAGATAACCAGTTCTGTTTTGTTGAGTTTTAAGGAGGCTACAGAATACCAGTGGGTAGTTAGTATAATTGGAAGTTGAAAATATTGGCCTGGAGCTCAAAAGAGTTGGGGCTGAAGAACCAATTTTGGGGTTACTGATGCATTGAAAACGAAAGGTGTGTTGGTTGGGGGTGATTTTTGTAGGGAGAGTGTGTAGAATGCACAAAAGAGAGAGCACAGGCAAGAAGTCTGTGACCCACCACACTTCAGGAACAGAGAATTGAATCAAGAAAAGGAAGTAACAGATAAAGAAGCAAACAGGATGATTATCCCAGTTATGTGAAATATCCAAATAAGGCAAATCTATCGGACACGACTGAGTGACTGAACTGAAGTGAACTGATAGGAACAGAAAGCAGATTAGTGCTTGCCTGAGGCTGGGAGATTGGCAACCAGGACTGACAAAAAGTATTTATAGGCTCTTTTTGGGGTGGTGGAAACATACCAAAACTGGAGTGCACTGATGTTTGCACAATTTTATAAATAAATACTAAAAATCACTACATCCTAAAATAGGCAATTTTATGGTATGTAAATTATACCTCATTAAATCTGTTTTTCTTTATAAAGTCAAAGGAGGTAAGTATGAGTAACTGGGTTAAACAAATATGGCAGAGAGATCAAGTGGAATAAAGACTGAAAATACACCATATCATCTGTCAACTAGCAAGTAATAAGCTTATAAGAGTGTTTTCAATGGAGTGAAGAGTTGGTAAAAGGCAAGGCTGAACCAAGGATAAACTAAGTGGCAGTGGGATGAGGATTGGAGAGGATCAACAAGAAGAGGAAAGAAACGTCATCTTCCCATCCCATGAGTCCAGATGTGAAAGGAAAGAAGACTATAGAGTGGCAGCCGTAGTGAGGGCAGGACTGCTCGGGGAGAACTGTAGACGAAAGAGAGGGAAGAAACATAAGAAGCAGATTTTCAAAATTCAAGAATGGATGCTGAAGCTACATTCTGAAGGATTCGGGAGCAGACAGGGAGGTACTGAGGGCTGGTTATGGGGGGACACATGCGGAAACCCCACTTTATTGGTGACAGTGGAGGAAGAGAGGATATCTCCATGGGTTTGGAAGCTGATAGAAGACAAGGCAATTTGGCTCAATGGACTCTTTTTTTTTTCAGTCACATACAAGGTAAGGGTGCAGATTTAGGAATGGAAACTGTGGTAAGAAGCTTGAGCGTCACTACTGAATGGGCAGCAACTGGAAGGCATATGGTAGCGGGGGAGGGGTGCTCAGCTGAGGAAAAAGACCCTTGAATTTGTAACAGCACCAATCAGCACAATTGTTTGATTTTCCACAGGAGCGTCTGGAAGCTTGGAAAGAGAAGCAGAGTAAACAGAGTGTTGGATTGATTTAGAATTGGGAATTGGCAGAGTTACGGTGGAAGCCAGGGAAGCGAGGGTAGGGGGAGTATAATGGAATTGAATAAGCTGGTGAGGAAAGAAGGAAAGCCCAAGGGAGAGGAGGCTGGACAGACTGAAAGCCCTGCCAGGGTGAGGACAGGAGCCTCTGCCAGGTGAGAAAATAGAGTGAAAGCCAGGCAGATGAAAGGACAGGGAGTCCTTCTGTGAAAGTGCTGTCTGTAAAGCTGAGGTTTCAGCCCTAATCACCAAGTCCCTGGCCCCAGAGGCCAGAATGGCCAGTGGAAGCAAGTGCTGAGCTAGAAACTAAGAAGGTACATTTTTGGCAATGAAGATGCAGAGCAAGTACTTCTTTGTACCTTCTCCACCATTGCAAGTTTGGAGAAAATGTTCATCAACAGAACAACCTGTCAGCTGTAGCACTTCTGCCAAATCCTGAGAGTTCAAGGTTAAGAAAATTGAAAAAAAAAAAATCCGGGATAAAGAAAGATGTGGAAAAGGAGACAGTGGTTCCCTGAGATTTCCAAGGCCTGGGCACAGCCCTCCTTCAGATGGCGAGAACTCAGACTATTGTAGAACGAGAGTAGGCAAGAGGCAAAGAGGGCAGACAGGATCATGGGTGAGTGTGGTGAGGGGACCGGAGGAGAAGGCTACTTGCCTTTGGTGACTTCACCCCTGAGCAGATTTTGCAGAGCTCTACCTGCCACTGAAGCAGCAGCCTTCTCCCTGAAAGGAGAGTACACACTGGTGCTCCCCTGGTGGTTCAGTGGCAAAGATTCTGCTTGCCAACCAAAAGACACGGGTTTGACCCCTGGGTTGGGAAGATCCCCCAGAGGAGCAAATGGAAACCCGGTCCAGTATTCTTGACCAGGAAATCCCATGGACAGAGGAGCCTGGCAGACTACAGTCCATGGGGCCACAAAGAGTTGGACACGACTGAGCAACGGAGCATGGGTATACTGGGACCAGAGTTAAGAGGTGGGACTCCAGCACTTTTCTTTTTTTTTTTTTTGTCTTTTGTTTTCTTTTCAATATAAATTTATTTTACCTGGAGGCTAATTACTTTTCTATCACTGATGCCACCGTCGAGAAGCTGGGACCTTTGAGAGATGGAATGCTAGTCTACCAGAGGAAATTTTACAGATTATTTAATACAAACCAGTCAAAATAATGCTTCCTAAGAAGCTCTCAGAGGAAACTTATTAAGAAGCATTAAACAAGACAGATCTGAGACTAGACTCAACAGACCATAATTTCCAATTCTGTGTACTTCAAACAAATCACACACATTGCTTAGGTATTTTGAAGAGATTGATGACTTACTTCAAAATAGAAAATGACTGATTTTTAAATAATTTTGTTTTATGTTTAGAATATTGTAAATAATGGCAGGCCATAGTAAAAAGTGTTTCAACACAGCCTCTTTGTCGTGTTGCCAAAGAGGTCAGCCCATAGGTTCTGTACCTCCTCCGATGACTTTAGAAATGCCACGTAAGTTTGCAGGACTCGTGACCTGGAGTTGATGCTTTGGCCAAATATGTTTAATTCTTCCTCTAGCCATTTAGCTTTAGAAGAAAGCGATGCCAGTTCATCAAGTTCAAAATCATGTTTCTCTGTCAAGAGTTTTGCAGCTGCTTCTAATTCATGTGATGTCTCCTACGAAAGCCGAGCACAGGGGGTCAGCGGCTGACAGGGGAATCGTGAACACTCACATTCCATTACCTTCGGTTCAGCCATCTATTACGATTATTAATTGAACTTGTACCAAAACTCTCCTCAATAAAAAAGGCACACATTTCAAAATTCAAGAAAAGGCACTACTAAATGAAAACCATCTCGATTACTCTTTCAGTCTATTAGCTATACTTCTTATTTAGAACATTCTTTTTTTGTGTGTAGAGATAGGACAAAGTTTGTTTAGTATGAAAGGTTATAAAACAGGCATTTTTTAAATAATTAAAATAATTATACATGATAATTGCTTTGTGAAATTTACCAATAGCTCTAGAAAGTACTCAATTTTATTGTATAAGAGATGATAATTTATAGAAACTGTTTACTCATTTTTTAATTTTAAAAAATTCCATGTTAATTATTCAGTCTCCTTAAAAATCTCCATTTATGAGTTTTTATTTTTTAACTAATTAATTTATTTTATTTGGAGGCTAATTACTTTACAATATTGTAGTAGTTTTTGCCATACATTCACATGAATCAGCCATGGGTGTATATGTGTTCCCCATCCTGAACCCCCCTCCCACCTCCCTCTGCATCCCATCCCTCAAGGTCCTCCCAGTGCACCGGCACTGAGCGCCCTGTCTCATGCATCGAACCTGGACTAGTGATCTATTTCACATCTGGTAATATGCATATTCGGAGAAGGTGATGGCACCCCACTCCAGTACTCTTGCCTGGAAAATCCCATGGACAGAGGAGCCTGGTAGGCTGTAGTCCATGCGGTCATGAACAGCTGGACACGACTGAGTGACTTCACTTTCACTTTTCACTTTCATGCATTGGAGAAGGAAATGGCAACCCACTCCAGTGTTCTTGCCTGGAAAATCCCATGGACGGAGGGGCCTGGTGGGCTGCAGTCCATGGGGCCGCTAGGAGTCGGACACAACTGAGGGACTTCACTTTCACTTTTCACTTTCATGCATTGGAGAAGGAAATGGCAACCCACTCCAGTGTTCTTGCCTGGAGAATCCCAGGGACGGGGGAGCCTGGTGGGCTGCTGTCTATGGGATCACACAGAGTCGGACACGACTGAATTTGACTTAGCAGCAGCAGCAGCAGCAATATACATATTACAATGTTATTCTCTTACATCATCCCACCCTCACCTTCTCCCACAGAGTCCAAATGTCTGTTCTTTATATCTGTGTCTCTTTTGCTATCTCACATATAGGGTCATTGTTACCATGTTTCTAAATTCCATATATATGCATGTAGGGAATACGGTACAGATGAGGTCTGAATAATCTAAAGAGTCAGTGAATATGACTTGCCTAGGGTGGCTCTCATATGATTTCTCTTGAGTGTAATTTCTGGCACATGAAATTTAACCACTGAGTCAATGGATGAGGAGGTAAGCACTACATACATGATTGCCATAGACTGTGAGACCAGGCTAGGATCCAAGCAAACATGAAAGAGAGAAGCTACACCCTCATTTACAACCAGGAGGGACTGCTCCTGCACTTGTATTTAATACACTTCCCAAATGCTCCACTAACCAAAGGTAACTTTCATTTACAAGCGCTGCTCCCACGGATTACTCTGGGAAAAAGGAAATGGAGGAGTTTCTCCCCATAAAATGTCCTCCTTTTTGCTCATATTTTTAAAATAAAAAAAATGAAATTGACTTCAGGCATGTATTTCATTTTAGACGTTTTAAATAATGAATTTTAAAAGTTTTTTCTAAAAAAATAATGAATTAAAAACACCCTCTTAAATATTGGTTCATCTGTGAGTTTTGGGTGGGGATGCTATTTGTGAAGGAGACTTGGATAAATTAGGAGATTGGGATTGACATATACACTTTTATATACACTACCATATATAAAATAGATAATCAACAAGGACCTACTGTATACACAGGGAATGCTACTCAATATTCTGTAATAACCTATATGAGAAAAGAATCTGAAAAAGAATGTGTGTATGTATATATACACACACACACACACACGTATAGCACTTTGCTGTATAGCAAGAACTAACACAAAATTGTAAATCAATAATACCCCAACATAAAATAAACATTAAATTAAAAAAAAAGAGGGAGAGGGTGGGAAGATTTGGGAGAATGGCATTGAAACATGTAAAATATCATGTATGAAACGAGTTGCCAGTCCAGGTTCGATGCACGATACTGGATGCTTGGGGCTGGTGCACTGGGACGACCCAGAGGGATGGAATGGGGAGGGAGGAGGGAGGAGGGTTCAGGATGGGGAACACATGTATATCTGTGGCGGATTCATTTTGATATTTGGCAAAACTAATACAATTATGTAAAGTTTAAAAATAAAATAAAATTAAAAAAATAAAAAAAAAAATTATACAGTTGATTATGAAAAAAAAATAAAAATAAATAAAAAAAAAGAAATGATGGAATAGCGAGGCCGTTTTCCTGCAGACATGGTACTTGTTCCACCTTCCTAACCACCTGCTGGGGCAGGCGGGGACTTTATGCAGGAATATTTGAACCCAAGTGCCATGCGAAAGGGGTGAAAGGATGCTAGAGAAAATTTCAGACAGAGGAGGGAGCATCTTCTGTCTCTAAACACTGGGTGTGCAAACAAGATTTTTTTTTAACCTCCTGGAATCTGCATCAATGCATGTTGCTTTTGGTAATTTTCTTTTGCAACTTACTCTAGCAGAAAATTACAAATAGCCTTAGAGAAGCACTCTCCCTGCCTCCTCTGGAACCCCCAGAAGGAGCTGCTAACATTTCCCAGGCAAGGAAAGAGGGCCAAATGACTGTCTAATACCAGGCTATAATGCTGAGTTTCTGTGAGCTCAAACACCCTAATAAATGCACATATAAGTAATTTAGATGCACATACTAGTAGGAGTTTTTTTATTTGTATTTACTAGTCGGAGTTTCATTATTTGCCATAATACTAATTTAGAATCGCAGCCCTTAAGGGAGCTAGGATTAAGTTTTATAGCTACTGAAAAGAAATTATATTCACAAAATCATAACTATAATAATAACTCTCATTTTATTTACCTTAGCTTGTTTATCTAGTTCCAGATATTTACTCAAAATCTTCTCTGATTCAGAAAGGCTGGAACCGACATCCATTGCATTGGAAAGTATTGTGCTGATTTTCTGAATGGACATTTCAACCTTCAGAAATAAAGAATATATTGCAGCCTTAGCAATAAATATTGGCATATATGCATGCATATGTGTAGGAAAGATAGATATTGCTCTCTACTTTCCCATTACAGTTTAATATATATCAATTTAATCTAAAAATGGTCTAAAATATTTCAGAATTTTATATTTAATAATGCTGCTCTTCATATGAGGTAGTATTACTGACCCACCAAGAAAGGATACATGTTTACAGATATTTCTCTTATTAATAGCAATGAGATAACAGAAACAATATACACTCTCTAAAAATTATCTATATTACCTAGAAAGGATAATGCACTTGTCAACACATCAATAGAGATGAACTTCTCTGGTTCATTAAATCACAATCATGCACTATATGCTGAATGGAGCCCGATTTACAGGTACATTTTGAAACAGAAGTTCAGCACAAGTATTAGATCACTCTATGGATTACTTTATTTAGGGCTGAAGGACTCTAGGGCAGCACCACTTGCTATATTTGTGATAACAAAACACAGGAGCGTGCTCAGGAGACTTAATTGATGAATGTGGGTGACTTCAATATACCAAGGATAAATGAATATAGTGACCTGTAAAGGGTTCTATTCAATTCAAGTTACTGCCTTGCTCTGACTAGAGTCCATACTTCCCAGAGTCAAATTGGCTCTGACTTCACAGTAGCAAGACAATTAGCAATAGCTGTTTGCGTTTCTACTGTCTTATCCACCTCTACCGCATTAGCTTGAATCTCAGGCTCCAGGGAATGCAACACTACAGCTGCCGCCATATTTGCAATCTCCCTGGACCCAAGCATCAGAACAAGGCTCACACTCCCATCTCTGGATCAATAACAGGCGAGGAGGCAATATAGATAGAGACTTGATTATTTAATGACCTCTCCTGTGAAGTCTATTAATTCCATTTGTGTAAGTCAGACATGTAAGTCCATTGAGGCAAAAAAAAAAAAAAAAAAAAAAAAAAATCATTGAAAATTGGAGACCCAGCCTTTGCAACATGGTTCATAAGCATTAATGTCATTGAGATACTAGGTTTTGCTATAATTCCATCCATAGACCAGTAATTTTTATTTAGCCAAATAGTAGCTGCCTGGTTTCATTCTTTTTTGAAAATAGGAAATAAAATTCTTCAAACCATTGTATTCACTTTGGAGAAAGGATTTTACATGTCTAGTTTTATTCAGAGTGGCCTTGGTATTTTGCATTGTCTTAGTTCAATAAATTATGATAATGTCAATTTATTCCCGGAACCTGTAAAACTCATCTTTTTTTTTTTTTTTTTTTTGGTATCAGCCTGCTGTTCTTTAAAAAATTTTTTTTTATTTATTTTTGGCTGCACTGGGTCTTCACCGCTATGCTGGCTTTTCTCTAGTTGCAGTGAGAGGGGGCTACTTTCTGGTTGCAGTGTGCGGGCTTCTCATTACAGTGGCTTCTCTTGCTGTGGAGGGGGGTTCTAGGGCACATGGGCTCAGGAGTTGTGGCTCCTGGGCTCCAGAGCACAGGCTCGATAGTTGTGGTGCACAGGGCTTAGTTGCTCTGCGGAAGGAAGGATCTTCCCAGACCAGGCATTGAACCTGTGTCTCCTCTGCTGGCAGGTGGATTCTTTACCACCGAGCCACCAGGGAAGCATTATCCACTGTTCTTCTATCGTATGGTGCCATGACAATCAAAGCATGCATACAGAAGCCATGCACAGAGCCATGTGAATCAAGGAGAACACAATCCCAGTTGTGCACCTGGTTCAATGAACACAGTTAACACAGTTCTGTGCAAAGTAAGAGCTGCCTTTGTGTAAACATGCTCGAGGCTGGGAGGCAGGAAGGATGACGCTTCTAGTTTTGGCAACCTGGGACAGGGATGGTTGGTGAGTAGTAGTGAATTACAGCTTCATTCTGTTTGAATGTAAAGCCTAACGTGGGATGAAGGGAATCCTAAGGAGACACGCCCTGTCCTCCCACCATATGGGCCCACATGCTGTCATCGCCATACCATCATCTGTCACCACCAGGTAAGGGGCCGCATCTAAATAGCATTATACCTGAAGGAGGACACACTTGATGAAATTACCTCTCTTAGGTGGCCCTCCACCAAGGCTGTTAATTGCTGTCTCTTAAGAGCAAATTCCTTGTGCGCTGAACACTGTTCAGTCAGATGTTCTACCCGTCTTCTGAGGCAGCCCATAATCTCACAGACACCGGCCACCCGAGAGCTGAATGGAACAAGCCAGCTGTTAGTTCACTCCACCCTTATAGAGAAGCCCCAGGAACAGGGAACACTGGAAGATGAATCTTCCATAAGTATGACTTGATAAAAGTTATTAAGCTTCAGGATAATACAAGTTAAGAAGCTGTAGTCCTGGTACAGCACAGAGCAAAACCAAATGATGTTCTTTTGTTTAACTCAGTCCTGAGGGAAAATATGAGTTATGCGTTTTTGCAACCAGGTCTAATCTTCTTTCCTAAATATTCACTTTTTAATATTTCTCTAAGATGTTTTGAGAGCCCTATGGCAAAAAGCACAGGATGTCTGCCAAGAGTTTTCCTGGGGGTTTATTTGAAAGCTTCATTTATCTAAAGATGATCTTTGAATAGAAATGTATATCAGCCAATTAACAAAACACTGACTGATCCAATAGGGTAAAATATTCATGTGACATTAGGTCTTGGTTCTGAATGATTATGAAGACTCAAGGCTGCAATCATTAGGTGAAAACGAAACTATCACAAATAATGAGGAATCTGATGTACATGTTCATAAGAGGAAACCAAGCCTCATATTATAATTTTGTACCTGTTAATTATACACATGTATAATTACTTTGCCAAAAAAGGTCCATCTAGTCAAGGCTATGGTTTTTCCTGTGGTCATGTATGGATGTGAGAGTTGGACTGTGAAGAAAGCTGAGTGCGGAAGAATTGATGCTTTTGAACTGTGGTGTTGGAGAAGACTCTTGAGAGTCTCTTGGACTGCAAGGAGATCCAACCAGTCCATTCTGAAGGAGATCAGCCCTGGGATTTATTTGGAAGGACTGATGCTAAAGCTAAAACTCCAGTCCTTTGGCCACCTCATGAGAAGAGTTGACTCATTGGAAAAGACTCTGATGCTGGGAGGGATTGGGGGCAGGAGGAGAAGGGGACGACAGAGGATGAGATGGCTGGATGGCATCACTGACTCGATGGACGTGAGTCTGGATGAACTCCGGGAGTTGGTGATGGACAGGGAGGCCTGTTGTGCTGCGATTCATGGGGTCGCAAAGAGTCGGACACGACTGAGTGACTGAACTGAACTGAACTGATAATTTTCTCACAAGGGCTGGTCTTGTGAGAAAAAGTGACAGGACAGTTCACAAAATGAAAATGCCTTTAAAACAACAAATGAACTTTGAGTTGGACCCCCTTTGCTATGGTCTAAAGACACACTAGCAAGTTTCCAAACCATTTCCAACATAGGCTTACCAGCAACGCAAGACAACGAAAGGACACAGCTGATGCAATGAGCACTTTTACAGCGTTCAACCTATCGCTGAGACAGAGCCTCTCCTAATATGTAAGAAGCTGGAGTCTTTAATTTCCCATCAGTCATTTCCTTCCAATACTCATGAAGATGAGCTGATAACTCTTACATTTAATTACCCAGAGCTTAAAAAGATCTTGGAACAAGATACAGAATTCAGGAGTTTTACCTCAAATAATTAATTTATGGCTTTGTAAAAATGAATTTAATTAGTAATGAAATGAGGGCAGGATCCCAAATGCCTGAGAGGGAAAGCGACTTCACAGGAATGACAATGAGGCTGCCAAAGAGTTGAGGGCTCATCAGGCAGCTTGAGAATCTTGTCAAGTGTACATGGGATTCAAGTGTGTCCTGTGGGACCACCAGAGGCCCAGAGAAGCTTGATTTTGGAGAAATCTGATTCCTGACACATAGTGTTTCACAACATTAAAACTTGTTCCACATTTTAATAACTCAGAGACAGTAAAGAGTATAATCAAGAAATCAGGAGAGTTTAGGAAATCATTCTTCATATCCACGAATTCTGTAAAAGTAGTGTATCGGTAATAGTAATCATATTTTGACTACATTTTAGACTTTGTATGCTAAACAGGTCCTTAAAATCCCAGGTGTCCTATATGTTATAGTTTTCTGTAAAATAGGCAAATTTGGAATGAGAAAGATAGAAAAGGTGAGTAAGTACTGTGGAAAGAAAGTACAGAGAATACAGAAGGTAAAGCTTGTCAAAGTAAATGGGAAAGCATTTTCTAAAAATAATCCATTTATGGCGACAAGGCACCATTTTTAATGTTTTAAGTAATCTCTTCTAATTCTCATAACTACCCTGTAATCTGGCTATAACTGTTATCTCTATTTTGCAGATGAGCCAAGTGAGGTACAGAAATACTCAGCAACTTACCCAGGTCACATTTATTAAATGGCAGGGCTGGGATTTGAACCTATTCATCTAATCTGAGTCCACATTCATTACCACCTCATGGTAATAATTTTTCTGGGTTCCTGACATACAATGGTGGGAAGCGGGCACTACATTCTTTTAAAATTTCACTTTCCCTTGAACTGACTGTTGATGGAAGCAGGATAAGCCTGGCAGGCATACTCTTGAAATTGGCAGTCTTCACCAGATAATTCAATGTCTGTCGGTAGTTTGCAAAGTGGCCACTAGAGGGGCCTGATATCTTGCTCAGATTCACATCTTGAAGGTCCCTCTGGCACAGAGAATGGAAACAGGAAACAAAAGAAAATCAAGCATTTCTTCTGTAAAAATACTGCTTTTTAGCAACTCACAATTTTAATTTAGATGAATCATAACGAGCCAAATAGAATGTCTCTCTCTCTCTGTCTTTGGATGGATCATTCATTTTTATTTTTCAATGACCTAGGAAATCAGTCTCATTTTGTGGTGATTTATACCTTATCTTGTGTATCTACTGCACTATAAATTAAGGGAAAAGGCAATATTCTTTTCATTCATTTATCCTCTGCAACCTTGAATACAAAGCCTTGTTAAGAATTAAATCAATGCATATTTTCAAATTAAATAAAATATACTTTGATCAATATTTAAGGGAAGAGAAGACACAAATTTAAGGAACAAAAATATATGCACAGATAGTTATTGTATTAAAAATGTCACTAGTAACAGTTTCCAACAATTTTTAAACAAGGATGACGTTGCCCTTTGCTTAGTTATAGAAGTTTTAGGCTATCCGAAAACTGCCCAATCTCTTCTTTGATGGTTTAGGATTCAGTTAGGTTCATGGGTACTTCTCTCCTCTGTTTCAAGTCTTATAGGGTCAGGCTGAATTGCCTGTCCCGTGTGCATACCCCTCTTATTTGTGGCTTAGACCTCTTTTTTAGTATAAGTTCTCAATCATTTTGCTCGCGATGGCCAGCTCCTGTTTCCTCTGTGTCCTCGGCTAGATCATCTCTGTCACGTGTGGCATTAACCCCTTCCCTCTGAATGGAACCTTTATCTGCCACACTCCTGACCCCAGGTCTGTTTCCTCTCCTTTCCTCCTTGATGAAAACCTAATCTGCACATTATAACCGCCCTATTCCACCATTTTCAGCTGGAAACTTGAAAAATTGATGCCAGATATTTTCTTGTGAAGATTCCAGACATTTCTTTTGAACATTCCAAAACATTTTAAAACATGTATAGCCTTCCTATTGCCAGTTTCCTCAGAGTCTGAAATGCAGATGTTTGATCAAAGGAAAAATATGACCTCAAACTCTGCCAGCAATTCTTACATGAACTGAAAGTAAATTAATAGAATTGCATTAGCCACCCAGTATTACTTCACAGTAGTGTTAATAAGCGATGGGGCAAGAACTGTGGGTGGACAAAAGAAATTTAGTAGAAGCAAGTTCCCCGGGCATTTTGTTTTGACTCAGGACACACTGCTCAGGTGCTGCCTGATGGGGTGGGAGAGAAGCGACCAGTGGACCTGCTTTCTAAGCCTAACAATCTGTGGCTCTGTAATTTACATTGGAAATACTGCTTGATCTTCAGGCACTCTATGAATGGATTAAATGGTTCCTGCCTGTAGTATGAACACGGGGTATATTGGATTATTCTTGATATCGATTTTGACTTCTTCAAGCATCACAGAGGCTCAGGAATGACAGACTGAAGGCTTCTTTAGACATTTGTTAGAAACTTCACCATGGAAGTATTTTCTCCCCTATTCATTAAGCCAGGAGAGGTGAGGGAAGGGGAAAGAAAAATTATTTTTCCCTCTAGAGAGCACAGACATATTGACTTCTGGCTCAAAAATAGACTGTTATATTTCCTATATGGAAGCTGTTTCCCTACACCTTTGCATTTGTTACAAACTGAGGCTGAGGAAAGGGAGTAAATCTCAGTGCTAATATGTTTTAATGATTCTTTCCCAAGAGCAGCAAGTTGCTTTCAGACCTTTCATAAATTACTACTGGCAGTCCATCTGGATTAGGAGCTGAACCAGATGGTAAGCACTTGACAGCTTACTCTATCTCATCAGAAGGAATCAGCTGATCATATTTTTCTTATTGTCTATGGACAAATTATACTTTGAAAATGGGAAAAAATTATCTTCCTTATCTTTAGCTTGCTACTTCTCTTGACAGGAACTCATGTTTAACATCTTTATTTTGCAGGAAACAACCACCTCTCTAGTTTTCATCCCTACTTTGAAAAAGTGACATTCCAACTGAGGAAGTGAAATGCATGTTTTCACAATAATTGTTTTTTTTGCTGACTTAAGTTGTATACATTTTGAATCACTGCCCACCACACGGATATCACACCCACACACATCTCTCATACATACAAGACAATAAAGAAACATAAGTAGTAAGTGGGGCTGAAGCTACAGGGTTCTTGGGTTCAGATCCATGCAGAGATGCTAACAAGTTTCATTTCTATGAGGACAGAGAGACCAAAGCATGCACTCCGTGAAGGGCAGAAATCAGTAATAGCGATGGGGTTTTCCCTCCTTACAAAAGGAGATTGAAAACACTACAGCTAGCTGCTGTAGGAATCAGACACTGCTGGGCAGTCAGGGAGCCCCACTCCTCCCCAACCTGGTTTTCTGGCTGCACCTCTGAGAGCCACAGTATCTCCATGGGAGCTTGGGTGACCCTAATCAGACAGCAGAAGATAGTTGCTGGACTGGAGATCCTGTAGGTCCAGGTAGAAGTCACTGCAAAGCTGCTCAGGAGGAAAGAGAAAAGAGGAGAGAACAAAGCAAGGACAATAAAGCTGAACAACAAACACTTTCCATCTAGAGGACAATCTACAATTTCAAAACACATGAGGAAAATGAATCCCAAGGAGAAACACCCAACAGTCAAAAGCTAAATGTACTCCGTCTGAAATGAAAATAAGTACAGCAATCAGATGTTTCACACTACCAGATAGATAAAGGAAAAACCAATACCCATAATAAAGAAACAAAAACTCTGAAACAAGAACAGTCAGAAATAAAACAAGATTGGGTAGGAAAAAGGAGCTAGAAATCCTAAGAGTGAAAATAATACAGTTGTGAAAACAATCAGAAGAATCCATTGTTGAAAACAAAGGGAAAATTAACAAGAGAAAAATTAATCTGATTCATTTTTGAGGGAATGCAATGCAAAGTGATCAAGGAATGAAAAATCTGAAAGTTAAGAGACAGACTGAGAGGCTCCAAGATTCTCCTACGGGGAGTTACTGGAAGAAGGAAAAGAGAAAAACAGAAAATTTATAATTAATGAGATAATTGTAGAACATGTTGGCTCAGAGGGTAAAGCATCTGCCTGCAATGCAGGAGACCCAGGTTTGATTCCTGGGTCAGAAAGATCCCCTGGAGAAGGAAATGGCAACCCACTCTAGTACCCTTCCCTGGAAAATCCCATAGACAGAGAAGCCTGGTGGGCTGCAGTCCATGGGGTCGCAAAAAGTTGGACACAACTGAGCGACTTCACTTCACTTCACTTCCATAATTGATGACAATATATCCTCAAGTAAAAGGGGCACAGTAATAGCTAAACAGATATACACTCTCATTTGAGATAATTTGGAAGATAGCAACATACATTTTAATGTATTTCCTTCTAAAAGCTTCTCCCTCTGCAGTCCTTTCCACCCCCCTCTCCCTCCAAAGTTACTACAGTGTGGTTTGGATCCCGCTTTACCCTCTCAACATTATATTGTGAGGATGCTCTGTCTTCAAATATTTCTCAAAAACACTCTTTTGATATTGGATTAGAATATTCCACACTAGGCTTGCCCTTAAACTATTCAAACATTTCCCTATTTTCTGGACATATGTAGGTGGTTTTCAGGTTTGCACTATTATAAACAGCACCATGATAAGCATTTTATTCCTAAATATGTCCACGCACATCTCTCCCTTGTTCTTTTCTCTCTAAGCCCTCTCGTTGGAGAGAACTCTCCTTCAGTGGTCCAAAGCACAGATTTCTGCCCGTTTAGTCAGCCTTCCTTGGTAGATGCTGCAGTTCCAAATCTTTTTACTCTGGGATCATCACTATGTCACATCACAGCATTATCAATGAATAAATCCATGCCGTAATTAGTGACTCCTAGATATTTTCTAAGAACCTAATCTAATCAGTCGTAGATTTAATGGAAAGGGTAAACTTTTAGTGCCTTCCATACTAAGAGTTTCAAAATTATCAAAGTCTTAACGGTAACAGGTCCAGGTTGCAGTTATGACATTTACTCAACCTCTAAAGAGAACAACTTAATATAGATTTGAAAATATTTGGAAAGTGGCTGAGTTAACACTGTCATAAGAATTCAACTTTGCAATTCCCCACCTTTCAGTATTTGACATTTACCATCTAAATATATCATCAGACTTGAAAAAAAAAAGTTCTTTCAAGTTCTTAAATGCTTAGCAGAATTCCTACGATGTGAGATCTTGGATGACTCTGTGATACAAAGGGATTCTGGTTCTGTTTCTCTGTTGTTGTTGTTGATTTTAGTTTGATGGTGGGTAGGGATTTTATTTTTGTGTGTTTACTTAAGATCTTTTACGATATTTTTTCCCTGACATAAGCTTTGCTTTATGCCACATCAGCCCCTTAACATTTCAAATCAAGTCACCTAATAGGTAAATATTGAGATAAGGAACATAAAAGAGGTTTCTTGATGGTTGACTTTAAGGGCTGACCTCAAGCTGATGTCATGGTCTGGATGAAGAGATGATGCTATCACAAGTCAAAATTAAGGAATGAGTCTGCAGACCACAGAGTGAAAAGTGAAACTATTGGATAAAGCCAACATATATAAAGGAATTTAAAAGGCATTGTGTGGTGGGTATTGATTCTGTTCATCTTGGTTGGAAGATGTAGACCCTTCACTCATCTTAGATGATCAAATCCAACAATGGCCCTTTCAAGTCTCATTCCTTCACTTCACCCATCCTGACCGCAGGAGCTTGGGACAGTGTCTCTCTTCTCTGAAGAGGTTCCCAAGGCTTCCTCAGGCCTAAGAATACGCCCTTCACGTCTTATTCCCTGACTGGCCATTAATAAGGTTCTGGAGACTCGGGAACAGATTTATGCATCTTTGACTGTCCTTGAAGCCCAGTGCTGGTATGTCATATGAGATGCTTATATATGTATGTTCAATAATGTTTTAAATAAACTGAAAGAAAGAAAAACTTCACAGGGAAGGTGAGATTTGAGTTGAAACTAGAAGGTAGATGGAGCACATTTTAAATGCACTAGAATTAAACAAACAAACAAAAAAAACCCACCTTCACTAAGTGGCCAGGCTTGTTGCTAGTGACTGAAGTTGAAAGCGAGGAGACAGCTAACAACCTAACAACCTAAGTGGTTCAGACCTGCACTCTCTCCACCCCTTCTACTGTGTGACAGATGGTAGGACAAGTTATATGAACCTCTCTGAGGCAGCTTCCCCACCTGAAAAAACAGGACAATGATAATAGAAGTACCTGTATAATAGGGTGGTTTGAGGATGAAATTTGTTAATGTGGATAAAGCCCACAAACATTGCCTTTATTGCCAGTGAGCATTTGGGCATAGTCTAACTCCCACTTAACTCTTTGATCTTGTCTTAGGCCTTTTTCCCTTGTCGCCCTCTCCTCCAGCAAAACTGTACTTATTTCTGCTACAGTCTTGCTGCTATTTTGCGGGGCCTCTCATCTCCCAGCTATTTGCCTGATGGCTCTTTCTCTTCAGGGACTCCTTCCCTGACTACAATGTCTAAGATGGTCCCCTCCCACAGTCACTCTTTATCACATTCCACTTTTTATTTTTCTCATAGTACTCATCGCTGTGTAAGAGCATCTCATCTATTGATTGGTCTGTTGACTATTTCTTCCCACCAGAATATAAATAGCATGAAGGCAGGAACTTCATCTTCTGCATTGGATACTCGGGAGCATCTGATTTACAAAAGGCAATAATATTTGGGCAATGACAAAATGAGTGACTAAATGAACCATGGTCTCTCCAATCTTCATTATCATTCACAGTATCAATCAGGGTAACTAGGGGCTGTCAACACAAATGAAAATCTTGGAAAGAGGAAAATCCTAACTTATTCCTGTTTTTATTTCTCTGTAAAAAATAAACATATGAAGAATTAACATTAAATAAATAGCAATAAATGTTAGAGCAAGAGGGCAATACTGAAGGTTATGCCAAAGTGTTTAGTCAGGATGAGGGTTATAAATTTCAATTCACCACAACAAAATAGAATGAAAACTGAAACCGTCTTTTATGCAGAAACAGAAACTGAGTCAATTCAGAAGCAAGTTTATTTGTAAATCTGAAGTTAATTTTAGCAAACAGGAAAAGCTAAATGAAAACTGAATAAGGTAGCCTGGTCTTACTGGGTGCTTCCATGTTTTTGAGTCCTGTATCTTTCTGAATTATAGTTTTATCTGGATATATGCCCAGAAGTAGGATTTCTGGATCATATGGCAACTCGATTTTTAGTTTTCTTAAGAAAACTCCACACAGTTTCCATAGTGGCTGTTGGTGGGACATTACCTTCTCACCATCATTGTAGAAGGTTTCCCTTTTCTCCACGGCCTCTCCAGCATTTGTTATTTGTAGACTTTTAAAATGATGGCCATTCAGACTGGTGTGAGGTACTATCTCACTGTAGTTTTGGTGTGTATTTCTCTAACAATTAGTGATATTGAGCATCTCTGCATGTGCCTTCTGACCATCTGTATGTCTTCTTTGGAGAAACATTTCTCTAGTTCTTCAGCCTATTTTTTCAACTGCGGTTAGATTTTTTGTTGTTATTGTTGCATTATATGAGCTATTTGTATATTTTGAAAATTAAGCCCTTGGTTGGTCTCATCATTTGCAAGTATTTTCCCTCAGTCCATATTTTGTCTCATGTTTTTGTTTGTGGTTTCCTTGTTTTAGGGTTCTGAGCTGAGAGCTCACTGAGAGAAAAAAAAGGAGGTTCTCAATTTTTGTGCAAATTATGGAAAACTTCATCCTCATACAGCATTTCTGACCAGCACTTCCAATCACTACAGCTTCCTGTGGCTTAATAAATGCAGAATTCTGCTTGGGAGCAGGGCACCTCTGGGCCATCTTTAAACTCAGTGCTCCGAGATGATGCCAAGTAAGACCTAAAAGGAGGTGAAGAGGCCAGAATCCAGAACTTTCAACCTCTCTGTAAGTATGGTGTGACCATTATCAGATTCCATCATAGGTAACTTGCATCATAGCTATTAACACATGCAAACGAATGTGCTCATGTGCCTTTTACATTAAAGTGAATTTAGGTTGTGTGACAGATATCACACCCTGAAAAGATAATGAACAATTTAACAATGACTCAGGATTAGCACTTGAATGCAGGGAGGAAATAGAAATGCAAGGAAACATGTAAATAACCACCACTGATTCTGTGAGGCTGCCCCAGCTTCAAAGGTATTTGATTCCAGGATAGAAAAACAGTGTGGATCTGTTCCTAATAAGATAGCAATTACAGAAAAAATAATGACAAAATTCTCAGATTTACTGGGAAGCTTTATCACAGATAAATGTGAACTTCTGAAGTTCTGTTTTATTAACTAACAGGAAAAAAAAAAAAGATCTAAGGGTCTCTGAAATTCTTGAGTGCCCCAGTACTAGATTTTGCCTTTTAATTTCCTCAAGAAAAGTGTTTATCTGCCCTGTTTCTAATATAACCTTCCCCAGTTAGTGAAAATGAATATGATTTGATGCAGTTGACTCCATTGTAGTCATTTGAAACAATCATGTAACTCTTAGTATTTTGCTTTTAAATCTCTTTGTATAGAAGGTAAATAAATAAATGAACCAACTGCTTATTGGGTGCTCCCTGGGGACCAAGAGTGGTGCTACTGCATATGATTTAAAAGAAAAAAAGAAAAAAAAAACACGTCTCTATAAAATGGGTGTCTTCATTTTTACTGATGAGGAAACTGAGGGTCATTTAGAGAAGTTAGGTTTAAAAGTCATGGCATTGTTTTGGCTCTCAGAATGCATGAAATAAAGCTCCTTTGATACTAAGTTCTAAGCTTCTTATCCACGCCAGTTTCCAAGTGCCTGATAGCAGGAATGTTAGTGTTTTGTGTCCTAGTGTGGCGGGCCTTCAGAAGTCTAGGAGGCCGCTCTGATGCTCACCAACACATACTTTTCTCGGTGGGAATTCATGTTAATTTCCCTTGCTATTATTCTAAGCTGCGGTTTCAAGCCAGCCATGGCTGCAACTGGAAATTTCCTTCTTAGGTTCTGCTTCTCTCCCATGGTGGTGACCCAGGTCATTGAACAGATAAACCATTACGTGAGGAAGGGAAGCAAGTCCCAAGTCAAATGCATGGGACTGAGGTCAGTAACTGTGTGGCTCTGGTTTGCAACTGAGATTCTAATGCATTTCAATTCAGCTTCTAATGAATTTCCAGAATGTTCTTTGCCAAATATTAATTGCTCTTTACCTTCAGTTCCTCCTGCAAAATGGAAATAGTATTGATTTTAAAATATTGTGAAATTTCAGGGCAACCAACACCTTGTAATTAGTATGAAAGCTCATATATCTAGGATGTTGACAGAAACTATACTGCTTATTATTTTTTAATCCAGATACTTAACTATTAATTCAAGCTTCTTAAAATGGTGGCTAACTATTACTTCTATTAAGATTCAGTCTGCAGTCTGAAGAAAAGAACTATAGATGCCCCTTTGGAGGGGGGGAAATATATATATATATATATATATATAGAGAGAGAGAGAGAGAGAGAGAGAGAGACTAGAAAAAGCAAAGAAGGCAAAAAGACTGAGACTAGCTAAGTAAATAAAAATAAACATGTTGACCATTACAAAATGGATAGCCAAAAAGAGTCACTAGAACACTGTGGGCAAAACAGAAGCACTTCTCTATATTTAAGTATAGAAAATAAAGCATCACTGATTAGAACAAACAGGATCAAGTCTGAAAAAGTAAAAGTAAAGGTCTCTCAGCTGTGTCTGACTCTGTGACCCCGTGGACTATACAGGCCATGGAATTCTCCAGGCCAGAATACAGGAGTGAGTAGCCGTTCCCCTCTCTAGCAGTAATAAATTGTGACCAGTTTTCCTGTGCCAGGACTTAAGCATCAAAACTGAACACTAAACTTCAGTTTTGGATCAAGGAGCAGTGACTGGATTTACCCTCATGCCTTAAGCTAGAAAAATAGACAAAGCATATAAACCAATGCTTCTCAGACACTGAAGGACAAGTAGTACAGGGCAGTGATCCTTGAGAGGAGGGAAATGAATGGGGTGAGCCTTACATCTGCCTCACCTGCTGCCTGGGAGATAATTTCCAGACCAAAGCTCAGGGAAATGGAACCAAACAGAGTCCAAAGGACTTACTGATTTGAGGAGACCGAGATCAGACTTCAGGGAAGCCAAGGCACCTAGAATCTCTGGGACAGCATACCAGTGACAGTCTTCAGATCTAGGGAGAGGTCTTTAGCTGCCTCCTGAGCCACCCCTACGTGAAAGGAAAGTGCCCCAGGCCAGGGAAAGCACCACAAGTAAAGAACAGCCTGAACAGAGAAATATAATCTGTCTGCACTCTGAGAACTGCTTGCTAAACTGACATGGGACCATGACCCAATTACAGCTGGAGACTTCACCACTTGCTCCATCATCACATGACTCAGATCAATGTCCAACAGCTACCTTGAGTTCAGACACAAGTCTAGGCATTCCATAGGATACCTTCTGTCAGGTCCAAGAAACTTATGCATTCTGGAAGGCCTTGAGCAGAGAAGGGGAGAAAGGAGCTCTCATACCCATAGGGGCCAGACCTGAGTACCTTTGTGCTCCTGGAGCCAACTGGACACACCACGATACATGGTTTGGAGCCAAAGTAAGGAAACTTAGAAACTACAGCTACTGTTAGATTTTTAACAGGTGGAAGCATTTATCCTTCTCATAACCTCAGCTTTTTAGCTCTGGCTGGAAAATCTTGGATTATTTCTGATCTTGGCTTTGCATGGTCCTGTAACAACCATCACAAGCCCTGGTTAAATATATCTGTCTGAACTCAGACTATCTTCTCTTTTTTTGGCTAGGCCATGTGGCATGTGGAACTTCCCCGACCAGGGGTCAGACCCATGCCTCCAGCACAGAGTCTTAATGACTGGACCACCAGGGAAGTCCTCAGAGTATCTTTTGAGAAGAAAATACCCTAAACCCAAACTTACCAAATCAACATGTGTAAACACATCTAAAATAGAGCAGAATGAGGGTTTAAAACAGAAACAAAATAAAATTTTACCATCTTTGACCTATTTCATTGTTCCTCAAACTGAATGTCCTTGAGTTTCAAGGGGATTGTGGATATGGAAGGTAAAAGCCATGCTTATCCCATGTGCATAAATCTTTGTGTCTCTCTATGTCAAAATGTAAGCCCTGCCATCATTCCTCCCAGCCAGTATCCATTCCATCATCTGCTCTTTCTGTCAGTTCCCTTTTGTCTTCCAATCTCTATTCTTGATCATACATTCTTCCTGCATTATCTTTCTGTACTTAGGGTCCTTCTCTGCCCTCATTCCCTCCCAACTCTAAGCTCATAATGATACACTCACTGAATGTGCTCATAAAAACAACCCACCCCAACACACTGGTTAAGAGCAAGAGGTCTAGGATGCATTAGACCATTAATTTGGATCCATGCATTCGGATTCAAATTCTGGCTCTGCCGCTAATTAACCAGCTACATGATTGCAAGTTACTTAATCTTTCTGTGTCTCAGTTGCTTGTAAAGGAGAATATTAATAGTATATTGTATACCTTGTAGAGTTGCTGTGAGGATTAATGAGATACTGCTTCTAAAGCTGTTGAGATAGTGCTGGGCATGTGGTGGGCTCTCAACTGTTTAAAATGTCATTACTATTAGTTAATAATAATGTTATCTTTTAATTAGGGTTTTTCTTGTTGATCCACCAAGGTCACAAATGAAAGGGAATTCTAGAACTTTACTTTTTCCAGAAAGGGACAGGGTAGACTCAAGACTTATGAATTAAAAGCAAGGAAGAAATCCCATGGAGATGCTAGGATGTGAAAAGTGTACAGAAGGAAAGCTCTGTCTCTTCTTTTGTTCCTTTCCTTCCTCCCTCTTCAGAAACTCAGAAAGGAAGCGTTAGCACCTTCAGGTCCTCAGGTTAGAATACAGCCTCACTTCTGGAAGAGCAATGCTGTGTTCAGAATTACGGTTGACCAAAATTCAACAGATCCTTCTACGCCATGTCACAATGCAGCAAAACATCAGAGGAAAAATAATCATACAACTTATTTTTTTAAACAGGCTGTAGAAACTGTGAAAAAGCCTGTTACACTGAGGAAGAAATAGACTTCACTTACCTGCAGGAAGCTAGTTGGCTGATCAAGGCTTGTCCTTTCTGCAAAGCATCAGCTGTGCAGTCTTTAATTTCTCTGTGTAATTCCTCATGCCTCACCGCCAAGACAGGCAGACTTAAACCCTCTGATTTAAGGAGCTTAAGGTAAGCTTCAACTCTTCCAAGTGCATCAAATGCCTGCCAAAGAAAACATACTTTCATTTTCTGCCTGTCTAGTGTAAAGTCTACATCAATGTGTACACAAAATACTAGAGATTAAACCAGCCCGCTCAATTTATTGGTTTGATCATAACCAAAAACAACAATCTGAGTCTTAGAAAACAGCATATAGCTTTTAGGCTCCATTTAGGGAAACTGGTCATAGTTTAGTTCAGCACAGATAAATGTCAACACTGTAAAATTTACCAAAATGATTTACATTGAAAATGTAGCTATATGACACAGTTACAACTGTATAAAATTTGGAGAACCAGGTTTAATTTCCCACATTCTATACTGAATACAATGAACAAATGAGGTGTTTTCAAAATATTATGCAGACTTCATAACTTGAATATCTCTGTAATATTCTTTTTAGAAATTCCCAATAAATTGCACTTTGGACCTGAAATACCAGGGGGAAGTATTCAAGAAATCTGGGGGCTTTTGACTCTTGCCTTTCCGAGTATAAGATCTTCTGCCTACTCTACCCAAGGCATCTGTCTACAGAGATTGAGATTTGGTTCTGAAGCAGTGCAAAGACTAAGACAAGATAATATTTAGCTTCTGACATGCATAACGGAGAAGGCAAATGGCACCCCACTCCAGTACTCTTGCCTGGAAAATCCCATGGACGGAGGAGCCTGGTAGGCTGCAGTCCATGAGGTAGCTAAGAGTTGGACACGACTGAGCGACTTCACTTTGACTTTTCACTTTCATGCACTGGAGAAGGAAATGGCAACGCACTCCAGTATTCTTGCCTGGAAAATCCCAGGGACAGGGGAGCCTGGTGGGTTTATGCAGGAAAAAAGAAGAACATCACCTTGCAAACCAAGATACTGTCTTGAGAGGGGATTTTTGAATTCCTTTATTTTTTTCCTTTGTTATTATAGCAGATCAGCAACCAAGTATGGGAGATTAAGCTTACAGAGTTAACACAGAGTGGGTGAAGACAGAGAGCAATTATGCTTTTGGCCATGAAGGCCTAGTTGGCCCTGAGAAGGAGGAGTATATGATGTACGAACAGTGAAAGAGGACTAGGGCAACATGAGGAAAAAAGAGATCAGAGTGCTGTGGTCTTGACAAGTATCCATCTGCGAGCTTGGGCCTGGAGAGCAAGAGATGAGTTAGGTAAGTTGAGGAGCTGGCGAAAAGCAAGGGAGCTTTTGCACATTGTCCTTTCACTCTGCTGAAAAAAGTCACCTTACAGGCTGCTCCACATTACTTTGAAGAAGACTCCTATCCCACAGCAAGCTTGACTGGGCCACGGTCAGCAAGGGCCTAGCCTTCCTGGGTTGTTACACTGGAAGCCAGAAAGCTCAGCTGGCGGCAACCAGGTGAACAGGGAAGATCCTGTGGAAGACTTGCGAGAAATGAGAGCAATGGTCTCATGAGTCAACTACCACTGAGACCTGAGAGAGGCCAGAGAGGGCAGCAAGGCTGGGTTAATGCTGAGGGAACACCGTTGAAGCCAAATGTAGAGATTACAACCATGGAGCTGTGTCACGGCACCTAGGCCTCTGCGTCTGGCCACCATCAAAGAGTTTTTAAAACTTTATTGAAGTAGAGTTGATTTACAATATTAATTTCTGATGTACAACAAGATTATTCAGATACACATAAACACAGGGTTTATCACAGGATATTGAATATAGTTTCCTGTGATATACAGTAAGGCCTTGTTGTTTAACCATTCTCTACATAATGGTTTGCATCCCAAACCCCCAGTCCTTCCCTCCTTCCCCACCACTTTCCCCCTGGCAACCACAAGTCTGTTTTCTATGTCTGTGAGTCTGTTTCTGTTTTATTGACATGTTTATTTGTGTCATAGTTTAGATTTCACATAGAAGTGAAAACATATGGTATTTGTCTAACTTACTTCACTCAGTATGATTATCTCTAGGTTCATCCACATTGTTGTAAATGGCATTATTTCATTCTTTTTATGACCCAGTAGTATTTCATTGTGTGTGTGTGTGTGTATATATATATACACATACATGTATATACATATACATGGTGCTTCCCAGGTGGCGCTAGTGGGAAAGAACTCGCCTGCCAATGCAGGAGGCATGAGAAATGCAGATTTGATTCCTGGGTCAGGAAGAACCCCTGGAGGAGGGCATGGAAACCCACTCCAGTATTCTTGCCTGGAGAATCCCCATGGACAGAGGACCCTGGTGGGCTACAGTTCATGGGGTCACAAAGAGTCACATAAGGCTGAAGCGACTTAGTAAACATGCACACGTACATATACAAATACAAATATACATACATACATATATATACACATATACACACATACACACACACGCACACCCCACATCTTCTTTATCCATTCTTCTGTTGATGGGTATTTAGGTTGTTTCCATGTCTTGGCTATTGAAAATAGTGCTGCTGTGAACATTTGGGTACATATATCTCTTTGAATTATCGTTTTGTCTGGGTATATGCCCAGGAATGAGATTACTGGATCATATGGCAATTCTATTTTTGGTTTTTTGAGGAACCTCCATACTGTTTTTCATAGTGACTGCACCTATTTACATTCCCACCAACAGTGTAGGAGGATTCCCTTTTCTCCGCACCAAAGGGATTGAATTTTAATGGCAGAATTGGAACTGGACAAAATTTGAATTAGCAAATGAAATCTCTCAAATACTCTCATACGACTTACATGTTGATATTCTTACATGTTTTTCCAGAATAGAATATCAGCACTAGTGGTCAAGAATCTGCCTGCCAATGCAGGAGACGCAAGAGACACAGGTTTGATCCCTGGTTTGGGAAGGTCCTCTGGAGTAGGAAATGGTAACCCACTCCAGTATTCTTGCCTGGAAAATTCAGTGGATAGAGGAGCCTGGTGGGCTACCGTCCATGGGGTCACAAAGAGGAAGACATGACTGAGTACACATATACACATTCTGTTTTCTGACCAATGTCTTTCCTCATGTCTTCTGAATTTGCTCTTTGCATTTACTGAGAGTGTATAAGGCAAATTCATTCCTGTTTATTTAGTAGATGATAGGAAGTAATACAAAAAATCACTATAGTTTAATGAGAACTATGTATTTCTTCTCTATTTTGTGTTTCACAATTACTTTTCAGTCAGTCAACAAATATTTTTGAATGTCTGCTGAGTTCCAGGCATATTGTTCTTAACAGCCATGCGAGGGAACAAGAGATTTTCCTTCTTAGGTGACAGAGGAAAATGTGTCTCAGAGAAGTTAAATAAATTTCACAAAGTCATACTTGTACCAGGGACAAACTTAGTATTTGTACTCAATCTGTCTGGACCTGAGGCCTCTGCTCTTAAATCCTGGACTATGGTGCCATGCAGAAAAGGATTTCTATGGTAGGTATATGAGACAGGGGCATTTCCAAGAAGACCATTAATTTTGGGTGGAAAAGTAGAATTTAAAAACTTACTTTTTGCAAATAGTGTCTACTGTTCCTTCTTACAGATGAGAAAAGATACAGAGAAAGATTGAACAATTTCTCTTATGTTTCTAGGACTGTAGAAGAAAGATAGCTTTAGTAAAGAAACTCTGAACCTGAAGAACTCTCTCTTATCTGATCCTTTTTCTTTCCTGCAATCAGCAACAGAGCCAAATGTCTCGAGTTCCTGATGTTAGATTTGAATTGCTCTCTCAATCTTTCCATAACACTGAAACACCACTAATTTAATAACCACTGTTTCTGGAATTTTGTTTTGTATTTTTAATTTTATTGCATATTTTGAATAAAGTGGATTCTCTTATTAATCAAGGGTTAGTTTTAAAGTCAGTGCCTAAAGCAAAAATCTGGTGTAGTCAAAATTATCATGAACTCCCTTAAATCATGCTTAAAGTTTAATGTATGCTTGCTTCCCTGGTGGCTCAGATGGTAAAGCATTCACCTGCAATGCAGGAGACCTGGATTGGGAAGATCTTTCAACCCCTGGGTTGGGAAGATCCCCTGGAGGACGGCATGGCAACCCACTCCAGTATTCTTGCCTGGATAATCCCCATGGATTGAGGAGCCTGGCAGCATACAGTCCATGGGGTCACAAAGAGTTGGATGTGACTGAGCGACTAAGCACTCTAAGCGCACACACTGTAATACATACTTACACCGAGGACTAAGAGGCACCGAGCCAAACTAAAGGAAGGAATGAGACAGCTATACTTAGATACCAGGACATTCGTGTCATTCTTTAAGGTAATTCTCAAGTTCTTACTGAGAATGGGGAAAGGATAGAGACTTCAAAAGTGCCTTTTCTTGCCTACAAGTTGAACTCCATTCTATCTTAAAATTAAGCTGTTATAATCTTAACACATACCACGTTTGTCATTGTGCTGAGGATTAAAGGAAAACATGAAACTTAATGAGGGGTTGATGGCGGAAGTGTAGTAAGTACTTGAAAAATATTTGCTGGTTCTTTAAATCTTGATTGATCAGACACATCTTTGAAAAACCACTAAGAAGAGCATAGCCACCTGCTGCCTGTTACTCACCCTGGGTGACTTTTTCTCCTCGTGGCCCCACTGAACAGCTGTTATTCTCAGATCCTTGGCCACTGGTCTCATCTTCATGGGAATTAGACTCTAAAGCCACTGGTACATTAAATGCATGTGTGACATGACTCCACCCCATTCCTAAAGGTATCATAAAAGGATCATTTCCTAATGGCACAGAAATAAACTGAAGAGCTAAACATTCACTTAAAGGAGGAGGTGGTAGATCAAGGACCAGGATAATCCATTTGTTGTTGTTGTTTAACTTTGAATTAAAATAGCCAGGTTTTCTCCCAAAGCATTTTCCCAGAAAGATCAAAGTGCCAGGAAAGTACTTATGAATTGCTCTGTGTATCTCACTTCACAGAACTATAGCAGTAGAAAGGAGGTGAGTGATTATTTTTCCTTCATGAGCCCAACAAACATATTGACAAAAACCTCCTATATGCTGTAAGAGAGTTTATTCCTTATCCTTAATCCTAAATTAACCCTAATGGGGATAATCTATAAACACAAATACAGTTAAATTTCTTAATTTTAAGAGGAGAAGTCTTTCAAGATAATACGTCTGTAATTGTCTGAATTATATGCAAAGCTCGTTTCTCTTATTTCCATGTAGAAAATGATCTGAGTATCATTGTTCTCACTTAAACTACCCCCAGAATAGAACCGAGTGCTTGTGTATTTACTAGATCTGTAAGGAACCTGATATACTGGATCCAGTCTGGAAAGAATCTCTCCGTTGCACACATGGTACAGAATGGGTTATTTCTGGCAAGAACAGTGTGACCTCCACGTAAATGCCTTTGGAATGAATATTTCACATTTAGTTTTTCTTTCCTTCACATCTCCCTTTTTCTACAAACCTTTTGTGTGATGGTCAAATAGCAGTTTTTGTGTAGGTTAGAATAAACAAGGATATAAGCACAAAGATAACATTTTCTCCCTCTGGGTTCTAGCTCTTTTTGCCTATTTTACGTGGTACCACTCAGTTCTTAAGAAGACAAGGAGGAGACGAATCATCTCTTTTGGCCCAGGCTTGGGAAAGAGTAAGGAGTTGCTTGGGCTGTGCTCTAAGATGCTAATAAATATCTTTCCTTTTTCCCTTGTTAAGCACGGGATCCAAAGCAGGCTGCACCAAATCAAACAGAGATGATATCAAGACTTGGCACATTGTAGTCGTTTAAAAATATCTATGAGATTAATTATGTTGAGCAGGAACCATGAATCATCAGCATAATTCTTATATCATGTTGTTTCACAGAGATGTTTAATACTGTTTACTTCTTGACTAATCTGAAGAGAAATCAACATGAAAACAAACAAAACAAAATGAAGAAACACTTGCGGAACCCTGAACATTTCCTTTCATGAATCCAAAGGCTGGAGAATGAGTTTGGTTAGAACCTATATACAAAATTTAGCTTCTGATCAGAGCACTGAATTCCACTTGATCTGTAGAGATTCAATTTTCCTCTGCATTTAGTTAAAACAAAAATAATAAAACCAAAGCGTCAGCACCTTTTCTTAAATATCACCCGAGATAACTTCTGGTGGGTCCCAGTTTGGCAAGCTAATTCCTAATTCAGGCCTTGTGCAAGCTTGCAAATGCCATGGAGGCCAGGGCCAACAAGGTGATATAATTGTCAGCTCCCCATATTTGCTGCCTCCTACTGTTGCTCTGGCTTATTCCTGGCTCTTCAAGTTTGTTGCTGCTGGGCGAGGAACTTTACGTATTGACCATTTCTTACTTTTTCTGAGATGAGTCCATCTTAGAGATGTATAAACTAGACCCCAAAGTAGAACATTAGCAAGCTAGTCGATTTATAATTTATGATTTATGATTTACGATTTATAATTTCTTTTTATCTAAATTGACCTAGATGGTTTTAGGATGATCTTTAGAATATTAACATTGAATACATCCAT
This sequence comes from Bubalus bubalis, assembly GCF_019923935.1. NCBI lineage: Eukaryota > Metazoa > Chordata > Mammalia > Artiodactyla > Bovidae > Bubalus > Bubalus bubalis. The sequence goes on along the minus strand of NC_059158.1, from coordinate 70,078,990 downwards.
TTGTAATGTGCGAAGCACTTATTTTTTTCACTTATTCAACAAATATTTATTGAAATCTATGGCGCATGTACTCTGCTATGAGCGGCAGGTATGAAACTGAGCAAAAGCACTTGAGGCCGTGTTAGAGTGGCAAGTGCAGTATTAAACGCACACACAAGGACAAATGATGACTAGCACATAGTGAGTGCCTGGCTGCTCTGTGCACTAGTCACGTATTAACTCATTTAGGTAAAGCAAAGACTCTTGTGAGATACATATAATTATTATTTCTGTTTTACAGATTAGAAAGCCAGATGCACAGAGAAGTTAAGTAACTGCCCTAGGTCACAGAGCTGACAAATGTCTGAGACTAGACTCATGCCCAGGCAGCCTGGCTCCAAAATCCATTATATCCTTTTACAAAAGTGTCATCCTAGACTGGCAACTCGTTTCATACATGATATTATACATGTTTCAATGACGAGTTGCCAGTCCAGGTTTGATACATGATACTGGATGCTTGGGGCTAGTGCACTGGGACGACCCAGAGGGATGGGATGGGGAGGGAGGAGGGAGGAGGGTTCAGGATGGGGAACACATGTATACCTGTGGTGGATTCATTTTGATATTTGGCAAAACTAATACAATTATGTAAAGTTTAAAAATAAAATAAAATTAAAAAAAAGTGTCATCCTAGCAAATGCTTCTAAGTATTCTCTTAATACCCAGCAATTTCATTTATTTATTTACACTCCAATTCTCCCCTGCAAAGATTCTCTACATTTATCACTGATATTAAAAACTTTCATTACTGAATATTCCCTGAAGTAGATAAGAATTGTTAGACCATTTTAGAAAAGAGTAAACTCAAGTTCAAAATGTAAATTGATTCATCACATAGTCAACCGTTTATTCATTTATTCAATAAACTGTTTTGTACACTAGGTGGCAGACAAAGATGATTAAGACAATCTATCTCTAAGGAGCACAGAGAAATACTTTGGGAATAATAAGAAATAAGCAATTAATGCTGCCTGAAGACCTCTCAGAGGAGTTGACATGGGTGATGGCAAGTCTTCTTCTTCTTTTTTTTTTTTGATAGTTTATTTATTTATTTATTTTTTAAATTTTATTTTATTTTTAAACTTTACATAATTGTATTAGTTATAATTGTTGAACTACCTCACTACTTTCCTTCTCAGATATGACACAGACACTGAACTTGAAATTTGTGCTCCTGTGTATTAAAGTAACGAAGCTTTTATCTTTCAGAATGATCTAATCTCAACTAACTTGGATCAAAACAATCTCTTACGAACAATGTAATATAGTTAGTTCGCCTTGAAGCTCCATGTTTTCTAAGATTCTGCTGCTTTTAATCATTCAAATAATTATTGAGCATGTACTACCTGGAAGACACTGTGCTGGGTGTCCTGGTGAACACAAAATTGACATTTCCTACCCTGAAGGAAGTATAATTTAGCAAAGGGAAGTAAATCTATCCAGAAATATCTGTAATACCAGTAAGAATGTATTTACTGCCAATGGAGGAGATCAACAGTCTAAAATTATGCATACATCCATGCCTTAGAAGTCAGTTGATAGCAGTGCTGTGAAAGATATTCATGGGTGAATGGCAACAAAACTGAATGTCTCGATTATAAGACTATTAAATATAGATTGAGTTGTGGGCTTTTATGAAAAATGTTAAGATGTTAAAGGTGTTCCTTGATTTTGATTAACTTTTCTATTTTAGATAGATATTTAATAATCATATGCTAATTGTTGTTATTTTTCAGTCACCCAGGGGTGTGCAACTCTTTGTGACCCCATGGACTGCAGCACGCCAGGCCTCCCTGTCCCTCATAGGGAGCATACGATAGAAACTTCATAGCCTGCTATTCAAGACCTCTTAACCCTTGCCTCTTCTACTCCTTGCCTCTCATTTCTCTCAGCTTATACCCTACACTCTTGGCAAAACAAATTACCTTAGGTTCCCCAAACATGGCACAGTGTTATACTGTGTAGCCTTCCCCAAATCCCTTCATGTCTAGTCTTCCAAATTTAGCTCACTGGTAGCTCCTCTGGAGAAGCCTTGCTTGACACTTTCCCTGGGTCAGGTTAAGGATCTCGTCTATGTTCCCTCTTGCCCTAGGGTTACTCCATCATGGCTTCTCCCACAGCACACAACACTTCTGCTTCCTTGTCTCTCCTCCAAGTGAGGCTGACGGGGTCTTGAAGAAAAGGATTTTATTTCTCACTGCTTTACCTCAAGTATCCATATACTGCATGACAACACTGGGTTATACAGGGTACATAACATACTGAAGTGAAAGTGAACTGAAGTCGCTCAGTCGTGTCCGACTCTTTGCGACCCCATGGACTGTAACCTGCCAGGTTCCTCCGTCCATGGGATTTTCCAGGCAAGAATACTGCAGTGGGTTGCCATTTCTAGCTGAATGCAAATGGGGAAGAAGGGAGGGAGTAAAAGGAAGTTGCTTTTCTAAGAGAAATGGAAGTTGTTCTGAAAGTGAGAAATCAGAGGTTGCTAAGAATTATGAAACCGAAAGCAATTACACTATTCTTGATGTCTAATGACAATTAGCTTAAGTTCTTGAATTCATTTCCATCACTTCAGCAAATTTCTTCTGAATAATATTTTTTTTTATTTTCTACTTGGATACATTTCTTCTTTTAATCTGTACCACACTGGACCATTTTAATTAATTGTTTCTCACATCTGGCCTAAAACATATCTATATTGAAAAAGGTAGAACAGTGTGTATATAAATTTTTAAAAATTAACCAAACTCAGTGCTTAATTATTTGGCTTCTGTCTGAAACAATAATGCTGCTATAGGCATTACTTTTTGTATTGCTGTAAATATCTTAAAACAGCAACATCATTCTTTAAAAAAAGATATCAACTTTTCAGCAGTGATGGCAGAAGCAGGAGAAGCTGTGAAAATTACTACATTTCAAAGTGTTTCTAGTGTGTTCCTCCAGTCACCCCAACTTTTGCTTCACCTGTGCCTTTAGGCTGATGACCCAAGAACCAGACCATTTGGCTTTGGCCTCAGTCTCCCCTGCTTTCTTTTTCCAATGAAATCATATGCTTGGGAATGGAAAGCATAGGAATGAAACTTTGTGACCCATCAGTCATGTTTTACAGCTTTAGGGTCAATCATCGTTGTCATATAAATATAGGCTTATATTATTCCACTCTTGAAAATGCATATTTATCTCTTTCTGGTTCAAACCACATTCCCTAACAATGATAAACAGATTTTGAGTGATCAATACACATTAACCACAGCTTCTTTTGTGAACATGCCAGAAATATAATCTGGCATGTTATTTCATGATAGGTAATCATGAAAGATGAAAATTTGAAGAGATCAAGATGAATTATAATAATAAGTGTTATGTTTATATTTCATGCCATGTCCTCATAACTCTTAGCAACATTTGGTAACCAGAGAAACTCTTGTCCAACCAGCTATCATCCAATGTTGACAATCAACCCATACTTGCATTTGTTGTTGAGTAATTTAGCAAATAGCCTCACCAAATGCAGTAGCTAATTCTAAAATGATAAGAGAGTATCTCTGATTCTTGAGTTACATGACTCAGTCTCCATTTGGATCCGGTTATGAAAAACGTCACTAGCACTTGTAAAATTTCAGAATACAAAATTGATACACATAAATCTGTTGCTTTTCTATACATTAATGATGAACTATCAGAAAGAGAAAGCAAGAAAACAATCCCATTTAAAACTGTATCAAAAAGAATAAAATATAATACTTAGGAATAAACTTAACCAAGGAGGTTAAAGACTATAATACACAAGACTGAAAACTATAAAAGTTGATGAAGGAAACTGAAGATGCTACAAAGAAATGGAAAGACATAATGTCTCCTTAGGTTGGAAGAATTAATATTATTAAAATATCCATACTACCCAAAGTAATCTACAGATTTAATGCGATCAAAGTACTCATTAAATTTTTCATAAAACTAGAACAAATAATCCTAAAATTTATATGAAACCACAAAGACACTGAATTGCCAAAGCAATCTTGAGGGGGAAAAAAAAAGAATAAAGCTAGAAATATCATGCTCCCTGACTTTAGACTATATATTACAAAGCTACAGTAATCAAAATAGCATGGTACTAGCATAAAAACAGATAAATAGAACAATGGAACAGAACAGGGAGCCCAGAAATAAACCCACACACCAAGGTCAATTAATCTACAACAATGGAGATAAGAATATACAGTAGATAAAAGATAGTCTCTTCATTAAGTAGTGCTGGGAAAACTAAACAGCTACATGTAAAGGAATGAGATTAGAACATTTCCTCATACCATATACAAAAATAAATCCCAAATGGATTAAAGACGACCTAAAGGTATCACCTGAGACTTTAAAACTCCTGGAAGAGAACACAGGCAGAACACTCTTTGACATAAATCATAGCAACATATCTATATATATTTGTATTGGTCTCCTAAGACAAAGGAAACAAAAGCAAAAAATAAACAAATTGGGACCTAATTAAGCTTAAAAAGTTTTACACAGCAAAGGAGACCATTGACACAATAAAAAGACAACGTACTGAATGAGAGAAAATATTTAGGAATTATATGATTGATAAGAGGTTAATATATAACATGTGTAATCAGCTGATACGTCAATATCAAAAACTGACAATAAATGGGCAAAAGATCTGAATCTACAGTTTTTTTTCCAAAGGAGGCATGCAGATGGCCAACAGACACATGAAAGATGCTCAACATCACTAATCATGAGAAATGAAAATCAAAGCTACAGTGAGACATCACCTCACACCTGTTAGAATGGCCACCATCAAAAAGGTCACAAATAACAAACATTGGTGAGGAGGTAGAGAAAAGGGACCCCTTGTGCACTGTCAGTGGGAAAGTAAACTAGTGCAACCATTATGAAAAACCGTATGGAGCGTCTTCAGAAAAACTAAAAATAGGACTGTCATCTGATCTAGCAATCCATGGGGTATATAGTCAAAGAAAATGAAAACATTATTTTGAAAACCCTATGTTCACAGCAGCATTATTTACAATAGCCAAGATATAGAAGCAATCTAAATGTCCATGAACAGCTGAATGAAACAAGAAGACATGGTGTGTAAACATACATATTATATACTCAGTCAAAAAAAGAATGAAATTCTGCATTTACATCAATGTGGATGGCCCCAGAGAGTACTATCCTTAGTAAAATAAGTCAGTGAATGATAAATACTCTGTACTATCACTTATATGTGAAATCTAAAATATTAAGCAAAGGAATGTATACAACAAAGCAGAAACACACTCATAGACACAGAGGAAAAAACCAGTGGTTACCAGTGGAGAGACAGAGGGGGATGCATAGGACAGGATATGAGATGAAGAGATACAAGCTACCAGGTATAAAACAGATAAGCAACAAAGGTATATTGTATAGCACAGGGAAATAAAGTCATGTTTTGTAATAAGTTTAAATGTAGTATAATCTACAAGCCTCTTGATGAAAGTGAAAGAGGAGAGTGAAAAAGTTGGCTTAAAGCTCAACATTCATAAAATGAAGATCATGGCATCTGGTCCCATCACTTCATGGGAAATAGATGGGGAAACAGTGGAAACAGTGCCAGACTTTATTTTGGGGGGCTCCAAAATCACTGAAGACAGTGATTGCAGCCACAAAATTAAAAGATGCTTACTCCTTGGAAGGAAAGTTATGACCAACCTAGACAGCATATTCAAAAGCCAACAAAGGTCTGTCTAGTCAAGGCTATGGTTTTTCCAGTGGTCATGTATGGATGTGAGAGTTGGACTGTGAAGAAAGCTGAGCACCCAAGAATTGATGCTTTTGAACTGTGGTGTTTGAGAAGACTCTTGAGAGTCCCTTGGACTGCAAGGAGATCCAACCAGTCCATTCTAAAGGAGATCAGTCCTGGGTGTTATTTGGAGGGACTGATGCTAAAGCTTAAACTCCAGTACTTTGGCCACCTCATGCAAAGAGTTGACTCATTGGAAAAGATTCTGATGCTGGGAGGGATTGGGGGCAGGAGGAGAAGGGGACGACAGAGGTTGAGATGGTTGGATGGCATCATGGACTCGATGGACATGAGTTTGAGTAAACTCCGGGTGTTGGTGATGGACAGGGAGGCCTGGCACGCTGCAATTCATGGGGTCGCAAAGAGTCGGACACAACTGAGCAACTGAACTGAACTGAATCTACAAAAAGGTTGAATCATTGTGTTGTATACTTGAAAATGACATAACATTACTATAATAGTGGCTCAGTGGTAGAATCTGCTGCAATGCAGGAGATGCAGGTTTGATCCCTGGGTTGGGAAGATTCCCTGGAGAAGGGAATGGCAACCTACTCCCATATTCTTGCCTGGGAAATCCCATGGAGGGAGAAGTCTGGTAAGCTACAGTCCATAGACTGGGCTGCAAAAGAGTCGCGCACGACTTAGCAACTAAACAACAAGCATAATTTTAAAAAAAGAAAAAGAAAAACACCAGTAGCAACACTATTGCTATGGGCCTGTGTGCCAACATTGCCACCTATTGCTCTTTCCAGGCACAAACCATCACACTTCAAACCAAAGACCAGAGACATTCTCTAGGTAAGAAACACTCTGGAGCCTTGGGTAATCATTGACCCCTTGCAGGATTAACAGGAAATCAATGTCACTCCTGAAGCTGCAGAGTAAAGGTAATGGGGCACTCTTACTAATGTGGACAATTAGGTGGTGATTATACTTAACTGAATTTCACAAATTGGAGTTACGTTGGCTTACAGACTTTTTGCATGTTTTATTCTCTGCTATATTCCCGGCATTTAGAACAGTGCATGACACACAGTAGCTGGTCAATAAATATTTATTAAATAAATGAATCCCTAAAGATAAAGGGTAATTGTTCTCATAAATTTGCCACCCTACCTATTTAGCAACTTCAATTTGAAAAAACTTTTGTGACTTTTCTCTAGTAAATAAGAACATCCCTAAATATGGATAGAATTGGTAGAGAGAGGGACAGATGACAAGAGGAGGAAAGAAGAAGAAAAGAGGGGGTTTCCTGATGACTGCAACATAATATACCAGATACACATGATAAAAACCTGGATGAAAAAAGAATAAATATGACATGGAAAACTTACTAAGAATAGTCCATTCTACAGATGAGATTATGACATTCATTCCTTTTTAACAAAATTCAAAAAACTTAAAGGTTATTTTAAAAATCATATATTTTGCTTTTTACTGAGCAAAACACTCAAGTTGTCACATTCACTAATTGATATACTACCTATGGCACTAACATTTTTTCACACTGGTAGTTGACACAGAAGTTAAAGAATATTGGCTTAGCTTTAACAAACTTGGAACAAGAGGTTGCTTGCTAAAAAACGATTTCACTTATCAAGCATGAAACTGGTTTTCGAGGTAAAGTGAAAAGTGAAAGTCAAAGTTGCTCAGTCCTGACTCTTTGCAACCCCAAGGACTAAACAGTCCATGGAATTCTCCAGGCCAGAATACTAGAGTGGGTAGCTGTTCCCTTCTCCAGGGGATCTTCCCAACCCAATCTTCAAACCCAGGGATTGAACCCAGGTCTCCCGCATTGCAGCTGGATTCTTTACCAGCTGAGCCACCCAAGTTTCTTCTTCTTCTTCTTCTTTTTTTTTTTAAGCCCTGATGTCCTGTTTTTTTCACAGTGCCAATATCCAGATTTGCATATGAGGGGCAAATCCCCACTGCTTCTATCCATCTTACTGTGTGTAAGTAAGATGGATACTTACTCTGACACTGGCCCCTCTTTACCTGGGCTATTCTTAGTGTTGGATTTGCAACCTCCAGGGTTGAGGAAATGTCCTCCCCTGAGACAAAGAGCAGGGTTGCTTACTGTTTGTTACAAAACAGCTAATTCCCCAAGTTTAGGATTCTCCCCTGCAGTGATGCCCTCATTCAGAGGGCCCCATCTGCATTGCCTCTGGAGGAGAAACGGGGATTTGGGGAACTGATGTGACCTCTGACACTCTGGTTACTGCTTTGGCTTTGAGTAGTGAAGTCTTTCAAAACTGATTCAGAAGTCATGAGTCTTCTGTGAGCATCCACGAACTGTGGCAAGCAAACATGTTAGCTACAAAGTTGTGTAAAAAGCCTCAGACTCCTCCCGGCTGTTGGCAGCATGGCTTCATTAAGGATGTAGACAACCACAATCAAAAAACCCCGGCGCACTCAAGGCACAATGAAGTGAATTTTCAGAAGGAAAGCTCAATGCTTCAGAGATAAATTGATGATGTAAAATGAAAATATAACTGTAATAGTGAAAACAAAACTTTCAGACTAGAAAAAAGTATTTTAAGGGATTTAAAAATTATAATAATGTCTTAAATCCAGTGCTTTATTTTAACTAGGGTTATTTATGAGTGCTATGCCCCAAAATAGGGTAAGAGTTTTATAAAATTTGGAGGCTCAACAATATAAATCAGAAAGAAAAATACCATTTACGAGTCTCGAGAAGAGTCTCTTTCTTTAATTTAAATGGATTTACTCACTATATTATTTCATCTTAGAAGCTGGGGCCTAGCATGTGCCTGTGCTCAGTGGTGTCCAAATCTTTGTGACCCTACAGCCAGGCTCCTCTGTCCAGGGATTTTCCAGGCAAGAATACCAGAGTGGGTTGCTGTTTCCTACTCCAGGGTATCTTCCCAACCCAGGGATCGAACCCACGTCTCTTTTGCCTCCTACATTGGCAGGTGGATTATTTATCACTGTGCCACCTGGGAAGCTCATGCATTATTTAACCATTTATTGCTTATTAATAATATGGTAAATAATTCACTTCAAGAATCATGATTTAAACGTCCACTTTCTAAATTCCAGCTTCTATTTTTGCTAAGGTAAAAATTTTCCATCATCTTTCAAACTGAATCCTTAGATTTGGAGTTTGAAATTATTTTCCTGATGCTTTGAGAAGGGAGAAGGAATTCTACACGTAAGTACCACTTGGCTATAGAGAATTCTATAGTATGGATAAACTTAGTATGGATAAGTCCCAATTGAACTAATTATAACTTCAATGCTGTGGCATTCAAACGATGAAATGGGATCTAGAAGTCAAGTCTTTGGGGTTAAGAAATAGGATTTGTTAGGATTTGACCTGAATTACTATATAAGCTTGAGAAAGTAACCACTCTATTCTTCAATTATTTAAAAATTACTATTGCAAAAGATATCATTCCTTCTTATTCAAGACCCAGGAATAAGGTAAGATGAAAACTTTCCCTGTCAAGTTACCAGATAATGAGAGCAGAGAAAGTAGGAGTAAGAGAGTGAGAATGAGACAGAAAGAAATTCTACTTTTTGCAGGACTATAAAGTATAAGGGCTTGTGCTGAAACTTTGTTTCATTGTAGCCCAATGTTCTATAATTCTTTTCCTTAGAAACAGCATTAATTAACTGGCAGATGACCAACTCATTTCGTGGAATAAGAGTATAATTTGTAGAATAAGAAATTTAAAAATCTCTTATTCAAAAATAGTACTGTTGAAAAGAAGTCAAACCAGCACTTATCATTTACTTAGCTCAACAGCTCCAGAAAATATGTCTGTTTCTTCTCTTAAAACAAAGAAAGCCAAAGCAACAAATAATTTGACAAATATTTCTTTAACATGTTGTCCCTACCATAATCCTAGCATCTCTATTTTGGAACTTTACTATGCATGCTTTCCATGTTTCCTACTAGTAAACAAACTTAAAATTAAGTAACAATTTTCATATCTACCAGGACATTGTATTCAGTTTGTTGATGTCATGCCCTTAAATCACAATATATCTAGCTTTTGGGGGTTCCCCATTCATTTCCTGCCATACTGAGCAGTTTTAAAAACAACAGTGAAATTTAAGGTATTAATTCCAATAAGGCAATTTGAAGGTATATGTTCAATTGAGAAAGGCAGAAAATTTTTCAAAAAATATTGCCATCCTCAGATACTCAAGTGACATGAGCACATGAACATTACCACTCAGAGCCACCAGCTACAATCAATTTTAAAAGAATCAAACAAGAGAAATAGTATTTCTTCCACTCAAAAAGGCCTGGAAAGAATCTAAGACAATATTTTCCTTTGGCTGATTTGCAAAGGAACAGAGGATAAATTAGGACTTTGGCATTAACATATACACACTATTATATATAAAACAGATAACCAATAAGGACCTACTGTATAACACAGGTAATTATACTCAGTATTTTTTTAATAACCTCTAAGGGAAAAGAATCTGGAAAAAAAATATATGTATGTATAACTGAATCACTTTGCTGTACAACTGAAAGTAACACAGTTCTGTAAATCAACTATACTCCAATCTAAGACAAACCAAGGCAGGGCAGTCAGGCAGAACTCTATGATTGCACGCCAAAAGCCTGCAATATTTGTGTATCATTGTGTGATAAATCAAAGAGGATTTTAAAAATGGGAAGACTTTTTTGTTAAAAGTTTCAGGGTTTTATTTTTTTAACCTTGATATATTTTATAATTCCCTTCCTCCAGGAGAAACACTGCCATGTTGGCACACAGGTGTCCACTTCAAACAGACCAATGAGAGCACTAAGATAAAATCGTGATCTTTTTAAGTGATGCTTTACATGTCAAAGCACAGAGTCTCTTAGTTTTAGTTACGGAGGGGAATATATTTTAAAAGCTCCTTTTTGCTGCTGTCAACTCTGAAACTCTATGTGGACCCGAGACTTCTGTGATGTGCGCCAGCCTGCTGACGTAACAGATCTCATACTGGTTTGCTCTTTTGACCTGAAAAGACCAACTTCACCTCACACTCACCTTGTTTGCGCTGTTAAAAAACTCATTTGCCTTTTTTAACCAGCTTTTCCTTTCCTCCATGAGCTGACTAAACTCCTCTTGAAGCTGATTCAGTTTCTGGTTAGAGAGCTGTAGGTGTTCGCTCTGCACATGCTCCTTGGAGAGGAGAAGCCCCAGCGCCTCACTCTTCAGCGTCTCGACCACAGCATTCCATTCCTGCAAGAGAGCACTCTTCAGTTGCTTTCACACATAAAATAAACGGCAATCTTGGGTAAGGCCCAGAGGACCACGGGATGTGTTGAACGTATAAGAAACTTGTCATTATTTTCAGATCATAAAGCAGTAAATGCTGCATTCTAGGTTTGAGTACCACAACACGGTAGGTTAAAAAGAGACACAGAAAAGAAGCTAAAAAAAAAGAGGGTTGATAGTAGAAAGGGGCAGGTCAACTGAGATGTGTGAGTGCTGGAGGGTCTGCTGCTGCTGCTGCTGCTGTTAAGTCGCTTCAGTCATGTCCGACTCTGTGCGACCCCATAGACGGCAGCCCACCAGGCTCCTCTGTCCCTGGGATTCTCCAGGCAAGAACACTGGAGTGGGTTGCCATTTCCTTCTCCAATGCATGAAAGTGGAAAGTGAAAGTGAAGTCACTCAGTCGTGTCCGACTCTCCACGACCCCATGGACTGCAGCCTACCAGGCTCCTTCGCCCATGGGATTTTCCAGGCAAGAGTACTGGAGTGGGGTGCCATCGCCTTCTACGTGATGGAGGGTCTAGTTGCCCTGAACTCAGGTCACCTGCCATTTCCCTTAACACTATCTGAAAATATACCCCAAATATGGTCATTTTTTGGTATACCAGCATTTTTCAATCTCTAACTCATTTTTACCTTTTATTCACTTAAGTAGTATAAGGACCTCTCTCTCCCACAGTTCAGTCTCCCTGGAAATGTAGGCAAATACACACAAGAAAGGAAGGGAAATCTCATAATTTATGGCTATTGTTTGTGCATCTGCCTATACTTAGAACTGAAATCAAGATCTGTTCTTTTCCACAAAGTTAATAGCTGTTATTGTGCAGTACTCTCTCCTTCCTGACCCTGGCTTCACCTCTCAATGTTTCATGATCAATGATTTTTAAACATTTCAAAAAGCGAAAAGAGGCAGTTTTCTACTTTCTACTGCATGAGGGTGAAAAACACTAAAGGTAAAACAGTAAACAGAGAAGAAAGAAAATAAAGAGTTGAAGTACACCAAAATATTAACATTCAATCTATTAGAAGGGAAATTCAAATTTCTTGCAAAAGAACTGAAGCCATATATAGTTTCATAGAATAATGCTTATCTCCAACATAGGAGTCTTGTCACTGAATTTTCTGGTACCCATGTCAGCTGAGACTGAGCTGTAAGCATAGGCTGTTTGCTAAGGCATCAAAAATTAGCAATGAATTTTAAAAGCCACAGTCTGACTCTATCCTGGCTAGCTCTGCAGTGCAAAATGTCCTGTTAATAAATTACACTTGTTATATTATATTGTATAAAACATAATTTTAGTGCAATTTACCACCATTATTTTCATTCATTTCACATGACAGCTAAATACTGTGTACCTGGGACCATGCTAGGAATATAAAGAAAAATTAAAATGTAGTTATTTCCTTTAACAATACATAAACTGCTGTTTTATGTAATATTACATATACTTAACATTATTAAATATATGCTGGTTCTACAAACACACAAATATACATACACAAAATTGTAGTATTTCAAATCACAGTTGGTAGAAGTTGGAAATAGAAATAGTGCATATTATTTTATGGACTCCATATAACCTCTTCTAATAACGGTGCAAGAGAAAAATATTTTGATTAATGGATGCAAGAATAAGTACTGCAAATTAACAGAATGGCAATTTTTTGACTACCAATTATAAGGTATGGTTTGTAATATTAGCCTTCACAAACTTAGGTTACACGCTATTATTTTCCTAGTATTTAAACAGGCTCAAAGGAGTATGTTATTCAAGGTTATGTATCCAGTAAGTGGCGGAACTAGGACTATTCATAGGTCTGCATACGATGCTACATTCCAGGGAATTGAGGGGAAGGAGACTTCAGAATCTTCAAATTTCTCAGTGAGTACAAAATGACCACTCTTAGGCATGAAGATGGGCTACATGAGTTCTCAAAACTCTTCTTCTTTTAAGAGCTATCTGTCCCCACTTAAGGACTGCTAATATGTGCCATGACATTATTTTGTAAAGCACTGTAAATATCCCTACCACTTAAAAACAATTATCTTAACCTTATTGGGAAAAGCAAATATTTCTAGAGCAGTTAGCATAATTTTTGATCACATAATAGGCACTCACTAAATATTAGTCCCACTTTTCTGCCCATCAATTTTACCATGGTTCATTAATGCCCTAAAGTTTTTCATTATTTATGGGAATTCCTGTTTCCTAGTTCCAATATAACAATAGTAGAGGCTTTCTCCAAATGTTATTGGTCAGTGTTGTGTATTGGTCAATAACATGAGGTAAACAAAATAAAGCACGTTTCTTTACTGTAACACTTTTCGGTACTTTTACAATGTTAACTTGCATTGCCCATCAACAGAAAATTGGATTAAAGATTTACTGAGCATGGCCCCACCATCAGAACAAGACCCAGGTTCCCCCTCGGTCAGTTTCTCCTATCAGGAAGCTTCCATAAGCCTCTTATCCTTCTCCATCCGAGGGCAGCCAGAATGAAAACCACAATCACAGAAAACTAACCAATCTGATCACGTGGACAACAGCCTTGTCTAACTCAATGAAACTATGAGCCATGCCATGTAGGGCCACCCAAGATGGATGGGCCATGGTGGAGAGTTCTAACAAAATGTGGTCCACTGGAGAAGGGAATGGCTTAACCACTTCAGTAGTCTTGCCTTGAGAACTCCATGAACAATAATGAAGAGGCAAAAAGATAGGACACTGAAAGATGAACTCCCCAGGTTGGTAGGTGCCCAATATGCTACTGGAGATCAGTGGACAAGTAACTTCAGAAAGAAGGTAGAGACAGAGTCAAAGCAAAAACAAAAACCAGTTGTGGATGCGACTGGTGATGGAAGTAAAATCCAATGCTGTAAAGAGCAATACTGCATAGGAACTTGGAATGTTAGGTCCCTGAATCAAGGCAAATTGGAAGTGATCAAAGAGGAGATGGCAAGAGTGAACACCGACATTTTAAGAATCAGCAAACTAAAATGGACTGGAATGGGTGAATTTAACTCAGATGACTATATCTGAGTTATATATATTATTATATATATTATATATTATATCTACTACTGTGGGCAAGAATCCCTTACAAGAAATGGAGTAGCCATCATAGTCAACAAAAGAGTCTGAAATGCAGTACTTGGATGCAATCTCAAAAACGACAGAATGATCTCTGTTCATTTCCAAGGCAAACCATTCAATATCACAGTAATTCAAGTCTATGCCCTGACCAGTAATGATGAAGAAGCTGAAGTTAAATGGTTCTATGAAGACCTACAAGACCTTCTAGAACTAACACCCAAAAAAGATGTCCTTTTCATTATAGGGGACTGGAATGCAAAAGTAGGAAGTCAAGAAACACCTGGAGTAACAGGCAAATTTGGCCTTGAAGTACAGAATGAAGCAGGTCAAAGGCTAATAGAGTTTTGCCAAGAGAACGCACTGGTCATAGCAAACACCCTCTTTCACCAACATAAGAGAAGACTCTACACATGGACATCACCAGATGGTCAACACCAAAATCAGATTGATTATATTCATTGCAGCCAAAGAGGGAGAAGCTCTATATAATCAGCAAAAACAAGACCGGGAGCTGACTGTGGCTCAGATCATACTCCTTATTGGCAAATTCAGACTGAAATTGAAGAAAGTAGGGAAAACCACTAGACCACTCAGGTATGACCTAAATCAAATCCCTTACAATTATACAGTAAAGGTTAGTCACTCAGTCGTGCCCAACTCTTTGTGACCCCATGGACTTCAGCCCTCCAGACTCCTCTGTCCTTGGGATTTTCCAGGCAAGAATGCTGGAGTGGGTTGCCATTTCCTTCTCCAGGGGATCCTCCTTACCCAGGGATTGAACACAGGTCTCCTGCACTGCAGGCAGATTCTTTACCGACTGAGCTACAAGGGAAGCGATTATACAGTGGTAGTGACAAATAGATTCAAGGAATTAGATTTGATAGGCAGTGCCTGGAGAATTATGGATGGAGGTTTGTGACAATGTACAGGAGGCAGGGATCAAGACCATCCCCCAAAAAAAGAAATGCAAAAAAGCAAAATGGCTGTCTGAGGAGGCCTTATAAATAGTTGTGAAAAGAAGAGAAGTGAAAAGCGAAGGAGAAAAGGAAAGATATACCAATTTGAATTTAGAGTTTCAAAGAATAGCAAGGAGAGAAAAGAAAGCCTTCCTCAGTGATCAATGCAAAGAAACAGGAAAACAATAGAATGGGAAATACTAGAGATCTCTTCAAGAAAATTAGGGATACCAAGGGAACACTTAATGCAAAGATTGGCTCAATGAAGGACAGAAATGGTATGGACCTAACATAAGTGGAATATTAAGAAGAAGTGGCAAGAAGAAGAACTATGCAAAAAAGATCTTCCTGACCCAGATAATCACGATGGTATGATCACTCACCTAGAGCCAAACATTCTGGAATGTGAAGTCAAGTGGGCCTTAGGAAGCATCACTATGAACAAAGATAGTGGAGGTGATGAAATTCCAGTTGAGTTATTTCAAATCCTAAAAGATGATGCTGTGAAAGTGCTGCACTCAATATGCCAGCAAATTTGGAAAACTCAGCCGTGGCCACAAGACTGGAAAAGGTCAGATTTCATTCCAATCCCCAAGAAAGGCAGTACCAAAGAATGTTCAAACTACCACACAATTGTACTCATCTCACACACTAGCAAAGTAATGCTCAAAATTCTCCAAGCCAGGCTTCAACATGTGAACCATGAACTTCCAGATGTTTAAGCTGGATTTAGAAAAGGCAGAGGAACCAGAGATCAAATTTCCAACATCTGTTGGATCATCGAAAAAGCAAGAGAGTTCCAGAAAAACATCTACTTCTGCTTTATTGACTATGCCAAAGCCTTTGACTGCGTGGATCACAAGAAACTGTGGAAAATTCTCAAAGAGATGGGAATATCAGACCACCTGACCTGCCTGTTGAGAAATCTGTATGCAGGTCAGGAAGCAACAGTTAGAACTGGACACAGAACAACAGATTGGTTCCAAATAGGAAAAGGAGTACGTCAAGGCTGTATATTGTCACCTTGCTTATTTAACTTACATGCAGAGTACATCGTGAGAAATGCTGGGCTGGATGAAGCACAAGCTGCAATCAAGATTGCCGGGAGATATATCAATAACCTCAGATATGTAGATGACACCACCCTTATGGCAGAAAGTGAAGAAGAACTAAAGAGCCTCTAGATAAAAGTGAAAGAGAAGAGTGCAAAGTTGGCTTAAAGCTCAACATTCAGAAAACTAAGATCATGGCATCTGGTTCTATCACTTCATGGCAAATAGATGGGGAAACAATGGGAAAGATTTTATTTTTGGGGGCTCCAAAATCACTGCAGATGCTGACTGCAGCCATGAAATTAAAAGATGTTTGCTCCTTGGAAGAAAAGTTATGACCAACTTAGAGAATATATTAAAAAACAGAGACATTACTCTTCCAACAAAGGTCCATCTAGTCAAAGCTATGGTTTTTCCAGTAGCCATGTATGGATGTGAGAGTTGGACCATAAAGAAAGCTGAGCACTGAAGAATCGATGGTTTTGAACTGTGGTGTTGGAGAAGACTCTTGAGAGTCCCTTGGATGGCAAGGAGATTCAACCAGTCCATCTTAGAGGAAATCAGTCCATATTCATTGGAAGGACTGATGCTGAAGCTGAAGCTCCAATACTTTGGCCACCTCATGCGAAGAACTGACTCACTGGAAAAGACCCTGTTGCTGGGAAAGATTGAGGGCGGGAGGAGAAGGGGATGACAGAGGATGAGATGGTTGGATCGCATCATTGACTCAATGGACATGAGTTTTGAGTAAGCTCTGGGAGTTGTTGATGGACAGGGAAGCCTGGCATGCTGCAGTTCATGGGGTTGCAAACAGTCAGACTTGACTGAGCAACTGAACTGAACTGAACATGCATTGAGGGTCCTGGAGTAAAATGTGGTTTGAAACACTTTCAGGGGTTGATGCTCCAGTTGGAACAATATTGAGAAACACTGTAGTTGTGGCTAAAAGCAGCTGAACCAGCTTTGGGTTCACTTGCTTTCATAAATCTTTGTTTCCTTTTTTGTTTTGTCCTAATTCCTCCTGCTACGAAATAATCCCATTTCCTATCTTTGGACCCATTCTTTCATTTTCTGTCTGTTTTAAGATCTGTGGGACATTCATCCTCAATGAACTCAAGTAAGAAATTCTTAATATATGAAGATATAATTCTTTCAAAAAATTGGCATTGACCAAAATCTTCTGTCCTCATTAGAGAAGGACCACTTAACCAATATGGAGAAGCTGATGGAGGCCCAGAGAACAAGAGGGAA
Source organism: Bubalus bubalis (assembly GCF_019923935.1). Lineage (NCBI taxonomy): Eukaryota > Metazoa > Chordata > Mammalia > Artiodactyla > Bovidae > Bubalus > Bubalus bubalis. The sequence goes on along the minus strand of NC_059158.1, from coordinate 70,061,545 downwards.
GGAAAGTGAAGAGGAGGTTAGGATATGGAGAGGTAGGTTATATCCATTACATGCTCAGCCTGGTGTTGGTATCTTAACTGTCCACAAGAGAGTAGGCTTGATTCTTCTTGCTGTGTGCTAATACTGTGCTAAATGCTTTACATTCTGTATCTGTGTAATCTCTGCCATACCCCAACAAGGTAGAAACTATTATTACCACCATTTTACAGATGGAATAACTGAGTCTCAGAAGGATTAAGAACTTGCTTGAGGTCAACATTAGTAAGTGAAAGAAAGAAAGAAAGTCCCTCAGTCATGTCTGACTTTTTGTGACCCCATGGACTATACAGTGCTTGGAATTCTCCAGGCCAGAATAGTGGAGTGGCCTTTCCCTTCTCCAGGGGATCTTCCCAACCCAGGGACTGAACCCAGGTCTCCTGCATTGCAGGCAGATTGTTTACCAGCTGAGCCACAAGGAAAGCCCAGTAAGTGAAAGAGCCAGGACTTAAATTCAGCTAGCTTGACTCTAGAACCTGCTTTCTCAACCAGTATCCAGGCTTCAGCTCTGCAGAGAGGTGACAAAAAGTTCTTTTGACACCACAAAAAGATTAAATACATTAACGTAGAATTTCAGAGGTGAAACCATAAGGTCTGGATTAGGCCTTGAAACTGACAACAGTCCTTATATGACCCTGGGATCTTCTGATTTGAAATCAGAAGGCTTATTATTTCTAAATAAATAAATATATAGCTGAAAATTTACAGTCAAACTCAAGCTATATTTTGCTTAGCAACTGAACCAAAATAACAAAGCTCTTCTCTATGAATAAGAAGAGAAATACTTGTTCTCTAACAGAGTTCATAAATCTGCCTTTAGTATAAATTTTGCAAACAACATTAAAGAGAGACTTCTGGAGCACAGCCAAGTCTTTGCAAACCGACTTTAACTTTGTGCTTCATAATGTGCGGCTCTGACCTTCCAAGGGAACTGTAAAGGACCATTTTGTGCCTTCTATCTTTTCTTATTCTCTATCCCCAGTCTTCTTAATTACATTTTCACATGAACTCTATAGCAGTAAATGAAGCCAGGTTCACTCAATATTTCTATTCAATCTTCTCAGAAAATTGGTTCTGTTTTCTTTGGGCAATCTATAGGCAGTTTCTTATGTGCTTCCATACCATTCTGATAATGTATTTCCCCAGCCATTTTTCTTCTTTTTTTTTTTCAAGACAAAACTTTCCTGAGTCATCTGAATCCATCACACTATTTTAAAACTTAGTTATCCCTGTTTGTTCAGGCTGGAGGAGCCCAGTGGAGAACACTGTTGTCCGTTTTCTCTAAGCCAGTGCTGCCTGCCTGATAAGTGTTAAACTTCTGACTGGGTTTTAGTCACTTTGCAATAAAATATTTCCAGTACTAGTCCCCACCAGCAGAAAGTCAAAGCCTGCCATTTCCTTGGCTTTTCAGTTTGACAGATGGACGTGCATATCTGTGTGGCACTCTGTGTTCCTGGGTTCAGGGTGTCTCCACAGGTCACTCCATTATTTTCCTTTTTCACTCACAGTAGTAACCCTTTTAAACTGTACCTTTCAGTATTCCATTTGCTGAGGAAATTGAGCTTTTCCTGGATCTCTTGATTGAAAGGGTACTTTTAAGAGGATTAGTGCTGATAGACAAGAAAGGAAAAATGATTTCTTCTCTTCCCTCTTTTAACAGTCCCAGGTTAGCTTTCCAAATAAAATTATGGATTTGTATAAAAACTATCCAGCCAATTTTAAAAGTAAAATATTAGCCACTCCAATGGAACAGAAACAATATACTCACAATAGGTTTAGTAAGCTATTATTCACATGAAAGCTTCCCTGATGAAGTGGACTGGGTGAGTGTAAATGACCCAACACCATGTGGTAAACTATTTCATAAATTTGGCTTCAGAATGTAACTTTTAAGTGGGAGAAGAGGGACAAGAAACGACAGGGAGCATATCTGTAAACGACTAAGAAACTATCAGTTGTGGAGATGACTGGCCCACATCACACACGTCTGGCGGAAGCACGTGTCCAGCTCATGAGTAGCTCTGGCAGCAGGGCCACCTCGGAGGACATCTCATTAGATACAGCTCATTTCTCATTCAGTCTCTAAGTCTACAGTCCCATTTGGTTCAGCATCGACTGACATCAAATCACAGAACTTTACATGATTGCATTAACAGATGGTACAAACAAAATAAACCTGGCAATTTTAATCAGAGAATATTTGAAAGTCTGTTTTGAGCAGGAAATTTTTTCGGAAGAAATGTTTATGTTTTTGGAGAGCGGCAGTGAGCCCTTGAAAAGCTGAAAGTCTCTGATCGTGCTGAGCTGGATTGCAAACAGGGTGACAGTTTCTTCTCATGCCCCTTTCCGGGGCATCTGTAGCTGGCCTATACAAAAGCAAGGGTCATCTTGCTCTTGGATGAGTATCGAGTTCAGTGTCCACAGACCATCTGAACTCTGACCTCACTGTGGTACATTTCAGCAAAGACACAGAAAGATTGCAAACAGGGGAAAGCTGTGATTTTGTGTATCACCTAGAGATAAAAAGAAGTATGGTGTTTCACCTCCCAGCTGTAAGGCAGAAATCATAGCTATTGATTCGAGGAGAGACTGCAGGTAAGAGAGGAGAAATGAAAATACACTTTTTATTCCAAACTTTGTAAGTGGTCTCCAGCAGAGCATTTTGCTTTCCTGAGCCTTACTTCCCTGCTGTGCAAAAATAGCCGCCACCATTTCATACATGTTTCTGCTTCTCTAGTGAATCATCTATAAATTCAATGAATTCAATGGTGAATTGGCTGTGCTTCAAATTCCTGGATTTTAGGTCTTATTAAATTTTGGGTTTTTAGCTATATTTTCCATAATTATCTTACCAGGATTAGGACTGACAGTCTACAGCAGAAATGACAGATGTCATCAAAGTCATCTTTGAATAATAGTTCCTGCTTCCTTTTTCCTCAGTCCATTCAAATATTTCAAAAGATGCAAGGAAGAAAAAACCAAAAACATTGCTTGGAAGTTTCTTGTTTCCTTTATTCTGTTCAGTGCTTGGCCACCAAGTGGAGCCTGTGGTTCAGCTACACAGATAAGGGTGCTTGTTGCTAAGACTGAAGCAAAAGGATGTGTGGCAGAATAAATTTTCTAAATCAAATAAAATCAAAACAAATTACACTCATAAGCAAAATCTTCAAAATAACATTTGGAGCAGAAAGACATTTATTTCTTCTTCCTTGGTTCAATACAGTTTTTAGATAAAAATTTAATTACACGGGAAGTCAGGAAGAAATTGTCCCAAGATTTGTGTTGTCTGAGAATCATTATTTTTTCTTTAGTGTCTTGTCCTTGTTTTTCTTAGATTTTTGTTCCTCTTAATCACATTTTCTTCAAGTTGATTAAGTAAGGAGCAGAGCTAGATTGGGGGTATTGATATTTCCATTTTTAAAATCAAAATTAATAAAGTCTAGCTGGCCAAATTGTTTTCATCTAACACAATTTGCCTACAATCAGAGTGTGCCACTGGCTGATGAGGTGATCTCAGTTTATATTAATGTCTTCAAAAGACTTACATTTTAATTTTCTAGGGAATCTGTTGGAGATATCTTCAGGATCTCAACACACAATTCAACTACGGGGAGAATTATTGGCGAACATCAAATTATTTTGATGTTCGCTTCTTATGAAGATATTCCTAAATCAGATAGATTATGTTGGGAAGGGGGAATCCATACATTTTACCCACAAGGAACATCACATTTAGATTAGAAAGAACAATGGCTCTTAGTTGCTATGAACAAGATCAATATAAGAAAACCAATTACATTCCTATATAGCAACAATAGACAATTATCTTTTCTAATAGAGATCAAATTTATAAAAGCAATAAAAATTACGAGGCAGTCATTTGTTCAGATATGTATTTGGCAGGCCTATTCTATGCCAAGAATTCTTCTAAATACTCCATCCAGGCCAGTGAATTAAGTAGTGGGGTAAGAGGGGAGCTCCAATGTTTGTGACGGTGGTGGTGTAACATGTTTTATTTTGTCTATGACCCCAAAACTTGATAAATCAGTGCCTTGTCTAGTTAGTCTGAAGATGATCACACTGTGGAATAAAGACACACAGAGCAGGTTAGGGGACTGACAGGTGCTATGAAGAGCAGGAGCTGTGTGCAGTGTTAAATGCGGTGGTCAGGGTGGGCCTTTTCAAGTAGTGAGATTGAGCAAAGGCAGGCAGGAAGTGAGGGGATGAGCCAAGGGAGTCTCTGGACAAACAATTTTCCAGGTGGAGGGCACAGCTGGAGGCTTTCAGGTGTGAGTCTTCCTGCTGGGCTGGAGAAACAGCAAGGAGGCAGGGTGATAGAGTGAGCACCCCACGGAGGAAGCAGGAAGAGAAGCACAGTGGGTGCTGAGTGGGGGGATCCACAGGCAGGGGCTTGTAAACACTGAAATCTTTTATTCTGAGAAAAGTTGAAGCTGTTGGAAGGCTTGGCGCTTAGGATCTGATTTAATTAAAAAATAAAATAAGCGCAGGGCTGTCATTTGAGAATACTTTGGGGGTGGAGGGGTGCAAGGAGGCATGCACAGTGATTCCTGAGGAAGCTACTACAATTAGCCAGGCAAAGATGGAGGTGGGTTATTCCCCAGGACTACAGTGGAGGTCATGAGAAATGATAGGCTATTCTAGATCTGTTTGGACGACATGACCCAGGTGATTTCCTGTGAGTGAGAGGAAGAAACAAGACTCTTTTGACCTGAGTGACTGAAAGGACTGAATTGCCCTTAACTGCAATGTACAAAGCTAGACAGAAGACATTTTTGAGTGTGAAGAAGAAAAATTCAGTCTATGACATCCTCTGGATCCTCTCTGGAAAGAATGTGCTTAAGCTCCTGAAGTCAGTACTCACCACTGACCTTTAGACACACATGTACACACGTGTGCATGGATATACACTCACACAAACTCACATTCCATTAGCAAATACTCTCACAGATTTCTCCCGAATATACCCTAAGCCTTTTAGACCAGAACGGTCTATCCAAAAGGACTGTGAAAAAACAGAGATATCAAGTTGCCTATAAGCAAAATAAGATCCCAAACCTAAAAAAGCAACAAGAAGCTAAATACTCAGAAGCTTCAAATACATTTTTAAATGTGCAGATGTGTGGGTGACATACACAACCAGTGGTTCTTCTTGTTCTCGGAATGCAGAAGCAAAATGAGTGCAAAAATCAGCTACCATAAAGGTTAAGTGATGCCGTGCCTCAATCCCAGACAGCAGGAACGGCACAAAGAAGGTGCAAAACCCTTGACGAATACAACCCATTTGGTTTTCAAGAGTATTGCATAGTGACAGGTAACAAGCAACAGGACTTTTTGCGATCAAACAATGTTCATACCAATATAATTTCCCTTTACTGTTTCCCTTTACTTTGCAGATAATTCATTCAGAGTGAGAGGTGCCTAACCCTTTCCGATTATTCCCTAAAAGTCCCCTTGTGAGTTTTTCCTCTAGGTCTTTCTCAGTCTGGGTTCCCAGTTACTTACTGAACGTGGTGGTTTAGTCGCTAAGTTGTGTCCAACTCTTGTGACCCCATGGACTGTGGCCCGCCAGGCTCCTCTGAGCATGGGATTCTCCAGCAAGAATACTGGAGTGGATTGCCATTTCCCTCTCCAGAGGAATCCTCCCCATCCAGGAATCGAACCCTGGTCTCCTGCATTACAGGCAGACTCTTCACCAACTGAGCTATGAGGGAAGCCCAAATGTCATGATAGGTTCTGAACAAATGGGTAAATGAACACATGGATGAATGAGTGAATGAATTAATGAATGAAAGCAATTTAGTTTTGGAACAAATATAACTTTCTTTTCCCAGAACTTTGTTTACCCCTCAGAGGTATTAGATGTAAACTGTGAATATTTTATGGAATTATAAACAGGTTCTGAGAAAAACTCAAATCTAAAAGGGTTATTTATTTTGTTATTAGACATATGCTCTTATATTATTCATATAAGAATAAAAAAACTTTAAGTCTCTTTATCACTTAGATACAGAGTCTAAAAACATCAAACGCATAGAAATAGAGTAGAAAAGTGATCGCCATGGGCTGGGGAGGAGGAAATAAGGAGACAATGGTAAGAGAGAACAAACTTCCATCTATAAGATGAATAAGTTCTGAGAATCTAATGTAAAACATGGTGACTACAGTTAACACTGTACTATACAACTGAAATTTGCTAAGAGTACATTAAACTATATAATTAAAACAACGATAAATATGGTGATGGATGTGTTAATTAACTAGATGGGGGAATCTTTTCACAATGTTATGTACGTGTAAGAGATCATTATGATAAACAGTGTAAATATCTTACCATTTTGTGTCAGTTATATCTCAATAAAACTGAGTTCCACAGGAACTTCTAACAAGAAGACTGGAGTTAAGAAAAGGCATAAGAGTTGGAGATCTTTTAAAAGGTCCAGAAATCATTAAGATAAACCCTATATTATCATTGTGGGATTGGATAACTTCATACAAGCACAATATGAAATACAAAAAGAGCCAAATTTTAAGCATTATATGTAAAGGGAGAATGGAAGAAGAGATGGCATTGGAAAAGGTTTAGAAGGAGCCAACAGACAGATGGGAGAACCAGAGAAGGTGGATTCTCAGGCACCAAGGGCACAGAGTGCTTCAAGCCATCTGTTACTTGAGAAAGAACAGCTTTTCCTAATGCATATAAAGGATTAGTGGGAGGGGAGGTCAAGGGAAGCAGAAGATGAAGCAGTTGTATTCATTTTCTAGGGTTCATGTAACAGTACAGTTGACCTTTGAGTAGGATGGGTTTGAACTACAAGGATCTGCTTATATACAGATTTTTTTTCAGTACACATACTAGTATGTTTATGATCTGTGGTTGGTTGACTCTGTGGATGTGGTATCCCATGGATATGGAGGGCTGACTGAGAGACTCAAGCACCCATAGATTTTGGTATCTGCAGGGGTATCTTGGAAGAACCAGTGCTCCATGGATTCTGAAGGACATGTGTACAAAAAACTCAGTGAATTGAACAACAGAAACTTATCCTCTCACAGTCCTGGAGGTTCAGTTCAATTCAGTTCAGTTGCTCAGTCCTGTCTGACTCTTTGAGACCCCATGAACCACAGCATGCCAAGCCTCCCTGTCCATCACCAACTCCCGGAGTTTACCCAAACCCATGTCCATTGAATCAGTGATGCCATGCAGCCATCTCATCCTCTGTCATCCCCTTCTCCTCCTGCCCTCAATCTTTCCCAGCATCAGGGTCTTTTCAAATGAGTCAGCTCTTCACATCAGGTGGCCAAAGTATTGGAGTTTCAGCTTCAACCTCAGTCCTTCCAATGAACACCCAGGTCTGATCTCCTTTAGGATGGACTGGTTGGATCTCCTTGCAGTCCAGGACTCTCAAGAGTCTTCTCCAACACCACAGTTCAAAAGCATCAATTCTTCAGCACTCAGCTTTCTTTATAGTCCAACTCTCACATCCATACATGACCACTGGAAAAACCATAGCCTTGACTAGATGGACCTTTGTTAGAAGTCTGATATCAAGGTGTCAACAGTATTGGTTCCTTCTCAGGGCTGTGAGGATATAATCTGTTTTAGGCATCTCTCTTGGCCATGTAGATGGCTATCTTCTCCTTTTGTCCCTTTATATCATCTTCTCTCTATGCATGTCTGCCTCTGTGTTCAAATTTCCCCTTTTGATAAGTCATATTGAATTAGGGCCCACTCTAATAACCTTATCTTAACCAATTACATAGGCAATAACTCTATTTCCAAATAAAATCACATTCTGAGAGAGCAGGGGTTAGGACTTCACTGTGTAAATGTTGGTGGACCTGATGCAACCTATCAGAATAGTCACAAAAAGGTGGAGTAGTGTCATAAAGGCTGAGCAGCAATGCTTGTTTTATATTTTGTGAGAGACTAAAATATAATAGAAACAAGAGAAGGAGTGACTGAATATGAGGTATTAAGAATGAAGAGAGATACAAAATGAAGAGGTTGGAAAGGTGGGGTTTAGAAGAATGGATAAAGGCTTAAATTTGGAAAAGTGAGGAATGAGAAATACATTTGGAGAAGAGAAGTAGAATAAGAGACAAAAAGAACAGGGAAGAAAAGAATCAAGAGGTTTCACTTTGTATGATTAAGTGACTGTGAAGTTAGGTAAAGGCTGGATGAGAATTTTAAGAGACTGAAAGATTCAAACTGGTTGTTATGGGGACAAAGCAGGGAATTAACAGCTAATAAAGTGCTTCCCTGGTGGCTCAGATGGTAAAGAAACTGCCTGTAATGCGGGAGACCTGGGTTTGATCCCTGGGTCAGGAAGATCCCCTGGAGAAGGGAATGGCTACCTACTCCAGTATTCTTGCCTCAAAAAATTCCATGGACAGAGGAGCCTGGCAGATTACAGTCCAGCAGGTATCAAAGAGTCAAACACGACTAAGTGACTAACTTTCACTTTCCCACTTTCAAAGAAAAGAATTTATAAGGTTGAATGATAATAGATCATTTACTTTTTAAATAGACCTAACCCAGAAAAAGTGTACTAACTGTTTCATCTTCTTTGAGAAGCAGGAAGATGGGTGATTCTTCTTTGAGAAGAAGAGAAAATGGGTGACTGAATTTACTTACAAATAGCCTTTTTCCATGCTGAATGGTATAAAGAGGGAAGACCAAAAAATGGTGAAAGGAAAGCAGAGTAGGATGAGAGCACTTTGGGTAACGCCATAAAAACAAGTGTGGCCACAGGAGTGGAAAGGTGAAGTGAAGGCCTTTGGAGTAAAGAATATCACAGAAATCTAAGGTCACTGAACTGAATATCTCCAAATGGATGCTAAGTTAGCACAGAAAGATTATAACGATTTAAGGCGTGACTGTATTAAGACATGCTTCCCTGACAGCTCCAGTGGTAAAGAATCTGCCTGCCAATGCTGGAGGTGCAGGTTCAATCCCTGGGTAAGAAGATCCCCTGGAGAAGGAAATGGTAACCCAATCCAGCATTCTTGGCTGGGAAATCCCATGGACAGAGGAGCTAGGTGGGCTTATAGTCCATGTGGTTGCAAAAGAGTTGGACATGTCTGAGCAGCTAAACAACAACATATTAAGACATAATAACATGGCTCCTCAGGTGTCCACCTCAAATAGATTCAACTTCATTATTATTACTATGATAGTAACATTACCTTGAGTTAGAATAGTAACTTTACGAAGCCATGCTTTGTGGAAATTTTTATTTAAGGGCTGACAAAAGACAAGAAGGAGGAGGACAAGGAGAAGGAGGAGAAGGGAAAAAAAAAGAACATACAGGAAGAATGTTTATAAAAGTCATAACCAAAAAAACCAGAAAAAAATTCTAAGCATTTAAACTTAATGAGCTGGTAAAGGTTTCATAAGAAGGTGACAGCCGGTAGGTTTGAACCTAGTGATCATAGAGTACAATATTCTTTATTTGCTTTCTTAATTCATCCCCTTAGATGGGCATAAACATTTCTGAGAAACTTTCTCAGTTAAATTTCCCTTGGAAATGAAAGTACACAGTTCACTGAGCTTTAAATTAACCCATAAGTTAAGGCTCACGTATGGTTACAAAGTGAAAAATCCCATCATTTTATAGATTTTCCCCATGCTTGCAGGCAAATTCAATACTATTTATACATATTTTGCCTGCTAGTAATTAAATTGTTTCTAATTTATGTTCTGTGAAAAATGACATCTGCTTTTAATTGGGAAGTTCATTAAAAAATCAGACAAGTAAAACAAATTATTCACTAAAATGAAGACAGAGGAACTGAAATGCACTAATGCAGGTGTCTCTACTGTTTGAAGATTCAGTTAATTTCTGCCTTGAGACCTTTCCGATTCAGACTCCATTTTATTTTTTAAATTAGATGGAACATTATAAAAGTAACAAACACTTCTTCATTTTGTAGACTTTCCTTATAATCATCAGAGATGATGTCAGCTGATTAACTGAAGCAATATATTTTTAGGTGGTTATACCATTTCTTTTGCATGCCTTCAGTAAAAGAATTTGGGGATGTAATTGAAGTTCAAATAGAAGAATAGTCAGCTTCTTTATTGAGGTTAATAAATACCACAGTGAGAAGAAAACAGCTAACAATGATTGTGAAATGCTTTGAAAGAATTTGGACCACCTGGGAACTATAAATATATGAACTCTAGATATTTCTACACACTTCCTGAACCACCTAAGAGACCTACAAGCAGCTCCTTTTGTACAAAATAGTTCAGGAAAGTGCTATTTCTGTGGAAAGATTTCTATTTTTAAAAAGGAACAATCAAATTTTAAATGCTTCTCTTTTGATCTTCAATTACCGGAGTAATAAATGCAAGCAACAAAAATAAATCAGCTTTTAAGCTCAGAAATCATGTCCACACCTAAACAAACACAAAGATTTATTTAGACTTACATCTTTCAAGTTCTTACAATGTCCCAATACTTCAACTCCATCACTTAAACTCCCTTTCTTTCTACTGCAGTTCTCTCCTTCATAACGTGTCACCCAAAGGGTAGTCCAGAGACCGATAGCATCAATATTACATTGAAATTTGTTAGAAATGCAGATACTCAAGTCTTAGCCCAGATCTCACGAATGACAATATGCATTTTAACATTCCTGGGTAATTCATGAATATACTTTAGTTTTAGTTTTAGCTGTGGTCTAAAATACAGTGAAAGAAAGTCTTTTTACCATTAGATAGATGGACAAGAGACAAATTATTATGGAAGGGGAAATTAACAGATTATATGACCTTATATATAGAAAATTTTAAGGTGTTCTAAGAAAAACTATTAGAGCTATTAAATTAATTCAGCAGAGTTTCAGGGTACAATATTAACACACGAAAATCACTGTCCCTCTATAGACTATAAATGAATAATTTGAAAAGGAAATGAAGAAAAACTTTCATTTACAATAGGATCAAAAAGAATAAAACACTTAAGAATAAATTTAAGGGGATGCAAGATCCATATGCTGAAAATGATTAGAAAAAAACAAACAACTACTGAAAAAGTTAAGAAGACCTAAATAAGTGGAAAGGTATCCTGTGGTCACAGATTAGAAAACCTAATGTTAAAAAGACAATACTCTCAAAGTTATCTACAAATTCCTATTAGAATTGCAATGGACTCTTTTTTAAGAATGGCAAAGTAGATTCTAACGTGTAGAACAGCAAGAGACCCCTGAATAACCATAACAATCTTTGAAAAGAACAAAGTTAGAGAACTCAGTTTCAAATCTTACTATAAAAACTACAGTAATAAAACAGTGTGGCACTGGCATAAGGGCAGACATATAGGTCAATGAAATAGAAGTGAGAGTTCAGAAATAAAACTATGCATTTGTGACCAGTTAGTCTCAATAACACTGGAGTGGGTTGCCACTGCCTTCTTCATTGTGTGAAAGTGAAAAGTGAAAGTGAAGTCGCTCACTCGCGTCCTACTCGGAGTGACCCCATGGACTGCAGCCTACCAGGCTCCTCCATCCATGGGATTTTCTAGGCAAGAGTACTGGAGTGGGGTGCCATTGCCTTCTCCTGGAGAATCCCAGGGACGGCAGAGCCTGGTGGGCTGCCGTCTATGGGGTCGCACAGAGTCGGACACAACCGAAGTGACTTAGCAGCAGCAGCAGCGGTCTCAATAAGGGTGCCAAGACTATTCAATGGAGAAAGAATAGTCTCTTCAACAAATTGTGCTGGAATAACGATATCTGCATGTAAAGAATGGCCCTTTCTTTACATCATATATATAAATTAGCTCAAAATGGAGCAAAACCTAAATGTAAGTGCTAAAGCCACAAAATTATTAGAAAAAAAACACAGGAATAAATCTTCATGACCTTGGATCTGTCAATAGTTTCATAGCTTTGACATCAAAAGCAAAAGCAAGAAAATTAAAAATAGATAACCTGGACTTTTCAAAATTAAAAACTTTTGTTCATCAAAGCACACTCCAGGCAAAGGGGATGAATAAACATTTCTTCAAAGAAGATATTCAAATGGTCATGAAAAGATCTTCAACATCACGAGTTTTTAGCTATTTGTTGTTTAGTCACTAAGTCATATCCAACTCTTTTGCGACCCCATGGACTGTAGCCTGCCCAGCTCCTCTGTCCATGGGATTTCCCAGGTAAGAATACTGGAGTGGGTTGCCAGTCCCTTCTCCAGGGGATCTTCCCAACCCAGGGATCAAACCCATGTCTCCTGCATTATCAGGCAATTCTTTACCACTGAACCACATATTAGCTATTAGGGAAATACAAATAAAAATACCGCAATTGGATAGTACTTCACATACACACACTAGGATGTCTAGGCAAAAAATTTTTTTAACATAAGAACAAGATCATAAAGTAAGTTTTGGCAAGGATGCGAAGTTTAAAGCGCTGTACATGGTGGGGACTGTACATGTGTTCCCATGATGGTGGGAACACAAAACGGTGCAGCTGCTATGTAAAATAGCATAGTGATTCCTCAACAAATTAAATGTAGTATATTTATACCGTAGATTATTCCATCATAAAAAGTAATAATGCATCAATACAGGCTACAATATGGATGGACCTTGAAAACATACTAACAAAGAAATCAGACACAAAAGGCCATTTGTATGATTCCATTTATGACATATCCAGAATAAGTAAGTCCATGGAAAGTTGATTAATGATCATCAGGGGCAGGCGAAGAGAGGAATAAATTGTTTAATGGGTATGGTGTTCCTCTTTAGGGCCATTGAAATATTCTGTAGCTAGATAATGGGACAGTTACACAACATTGTGAATTTACTAAATGTCACTAAAGGTAAGATTTTGTTATATTTATTTTATCATCTTTTTTTATCATGTTGTGCTTGTGTGAGGCATCATGCTAAGTACTAGTGTATGAGAATACAACTAATACTCAATATATAACACCTGCATGAATTAGGTACAGTTATTACCCTCTTTCACAAAAGGGGGAACTTGGGTTCACATATATTAGAAATTTGCCCCAGAGTGTATCAGAAGTAAGCAGAAATGCTAGGCTTTAACTCTAGGCCCTGCGAGTGTACCATTCACTCCAGGGCCATATTTTGAGATACTATGCATTGCTACCTCAATAATATATGCTGTATCTACACAGTTTAGTAATAAACAATCATTAAGAAGCATACTTGAAATATGCATTTGAATAGAGAAATGCTTATGAGATAATGTTAATTGAAAAAACCACACTGCAAAACAACAGATACACAATTTTGCATATAGACACACATACAGTGTATACACGCACAGATACATATACAAGTTTGGAATACTCAGTTTTTTAATATGTTTTATATTGCCTTCTCATTTACATTTACATACACACACTATGAGTGATTTTAATTTTCTCTAGTTTTCAGTTCAGTTCAGTCGCTCAGTCGTGTCCGACTCTTTGCAACCCCATGAACCGCAGCACGCCAGGCCTCTCTGTCCATCACCAACTCCCAGAGTCCACCCAAACCCATGTCCGTTGAGTCAGTGATGCCATCCAACCATCTCATCCTCTGTCGTCCCCTTCTCCTCCTGCCCCCAATCTTTCCCAGCATCAGGGTCTTTTCCAATGAGTCAGCACTTTGCATCAGGTGGCCAAAGTATTGGAATTTCAGTTTCAACCTCAGTCCTTCCAATGAACACCCAGGACTGATCTCCTTTAGGATGGACTGGTTTTAGGTATTTCTAATTGTTCCAAAATAAGAGTGTATTATGTAGTCAGAAAAATAAAACAGTAAACATAGATTTAAGGAGCCACATTCTTGAGGTGGTTCTATTGATGACAATAATGTGCTTAAATTATTCAAATAAGTTTGCAAGAGACTCTGCTTTACTTCCTTATCTCATAGTTATAAATATTTTGTAGCTTTAAGCTTGACTTTTTCCTCTTAACAAACTTTCTGTGGGACCTAAGCACTGATATTTTTTTTAAATCTCCAAATAATATTATTTGAAGGAACTTGATTGAGGCCAAGATCACAAATCCAATTTATGAAATCACTCAGCAACAGCTGGAAAATATTTTCAATGACTTTATTACTAAACTGTGTAAACTTGGAAAATTGGATTAGATGATGAATCATGGAAGACAGTTTTAATCTTGAAGTTGAGAAATGTGAATTCTACTATATTAAAACATTGAAGATGATGTTTCTTTATACCATTTTCAGATTGTTTCCCTTATAAACTTCAAAGACTATTTGGTAATCAAGGACTTTATCAATAATATATACTCACCTATGAAAATTAAGGGTTTCCTGGTGGCTCAGTGGTAAAGAAACTGACTGCCAATGCAGGAGATGCAGGTTTGGTCCCTGGGTCAGGAAGATTCTCTGGGGAAGGAAATATCAACCTGCTCCAGTATTCTTGCTAGGATAATCCCATGTACAGAGGAATCTGGTGGGCTACCATCCATGAGGTCACAGACAGACATGACTTAGCAACTGAGTATGCATACATGAAAATTAATGAGAATATGAACATACATGAAATATATGGGAAAATTCTCTAAGTCAGTGTCTCAAACTTGAGACTTTGCACATCTAATGATTTCCAGATGCAGCTGTCTAGTAACCACACCCTACATAAGGCTTTACGTGGTCTCCTTTAAGCCTTTAAAATAGTCATTCATAACTCCCCTCTCAAAAGACATTATATCCCACCTACAATTATTCTCATTCAAACTTAAGTTTCCTGAGACATTTTTGCCTTCAGCATCACTTCCTTCCGTTCTTATCATTCAGATTTTTTCCAAGGTAATCTAAAATTCAAATTGGTTTAAGCTACTACTCCACTTACATTGTATCTCATTGCTCATCTGGTCTCCAACACAAATGCTTACAAGGGAAGGTATATAATGTAAACAACGGAAGCAAAGGCAGGAGAGGAGGTCAATGAGGAATGGTGGGGACTAAGGCAAACTGAAGCACACATTCCTTTCTAAAGGAAATAGCTATTGCTGGGCTCCAGCCAAGAGTTGCTATGTCTATGTGAAAAGATGAACTTGACATTACCAGGTCTTCCATTTTTTAGAAGGAGCAGGAAATCTGGATTTCATTTTTGATAAAAACATCATTATCTTAAGATTGGTAGTGAATTTTTTAAAATCCTGATCCCCCAAACAAACTACATAAAATCTCCAGGCATGAGATCCAGATGCCAGTATTTTTTCAAAGCCCTTGTGTAAAGTAATTCTAATGTGTACCAACTGCAAAGAGCCTGAACTGAAGTAAGAGTGGACACTATAAAATTTGGGGATTTATAGTCCACCATGGTGGTATGAAAATGACTTTAAATTGAAGATAGCTAAACACTTAGCAGCCGCAGAAATAAGTATCACCTAAACTTAAGTGAAACCTCCTATACAGCTTCCAATGACCCCTTCCCAGGCAGTTTTCTGATTAAAAGAAGACTGACACTGTGCTCAGGAAGTATGAGTTCAGCTGCCACAAACCTTCCCTCGGGATACCCCTAGCCAGGAAGAAGACAGACTGCTCATCTACCATCAAGAAGCCAAATAAAATCTTCCATATTCTCCCACTGAAGCCCTAAAAACTTTTCTTTTGAAAAATTGATCTTTGTAAAACTTTACTTTGGGCTATTTCATGAGTTTTCCATTACTGGAACCTCCCATGTACACTATGTGAAAATAAATCTTGTCTTTACTCCTGTTAATCTGTCTATTTTCAGCTAATTTGCAGGGCCCTAAACCCTGGACCCAAACTGGAAAAGGTTTCCTCCCAACAGAAGCAAATGTTGGTTGCTGAAGGCAGTTCTTGGATAAACATTATTTCTGATGTACAGAAGAAGGAATGTTTATGTCTTCTCAAAGTAGACAATAACAAAGTGTTTCTTAATATATTAGTTTAATACCCCCTACAAACAACTCTGAGCTCCAGACTTTGAATTCAAGCCTTGAGGCACCAAACTGATACAGGATAAAATCTAAGCATATTTAAGGTGCTTAACCAAAGGGTGGTTTATAATCATCCATGCCTGCTATTTCTTAACCTGTTCCATATGTAAAAGGAAAATATTTTTCATGTTTAAAGAAAGTATAATTTAATACTCATAGTTAAAATTACTCACAGTTAAAAGTTGTATTAGAATTTTTTTGAGTTCATTTCTTTCAGTACAGTATAAATAAAGTTTATTAAAAGATTTGAAAGTTGTCATATTTTGTATTTGAATGCATTCCAGTAAGCAATGAGAGAGGAATTTTGAATGTTTATTTAAAAGGAAAATACTGAGTAGACTAACAAGCAATACAGAACAACTCACTGCTGTCTGACTTAGCTGTCGGAGCAGAAACACCTACTTTCCTTTGTGTTACCAGATTATCTATATGTGGTTCATTAATGAATCCGCAGCTTGAGGCCTTATGTCTATGTTAAATCTCCTTTGAAAGAAACACTCCCCCTTCTTATCCTTATACCCACACTCAAAAAAAAAAAAAAGAAAAAGAAAAAGAAAATTCAAGTGTAATATTCTACTTACTGTGTAAGGACATAAAAAATTGGATTCCTCCTCCAAGAATGAGGAATGTCATCGTTAAAAACCACAGATATAAATTATTTGGATGTTTACACCATGGATGGGAGAGGAAACATTTTTGGAGGCACTACTAAAATGGGGGCACCTTCACAAATATATTCTAATTGAATTATTCATGGCTCTTCCTTACAGGTGGGGAAGGTGAGGTTGAGAGAGGTCAAGTATACCCAAGACTGCACAGTGAATGACAGCAGGAATTCAGACTTGTTTTTTCCTATGTAAATGCAACCCGATATATAACTAATATATAACTAATCTTTATTTTTAGAAAACATGCTAGCACAGGTAGGAAGAGTTAGTAAAGAAGGCTAAGGAAAATGTTTGGCCAGCAAATGTCTCTGCTGCTGCTGCTAAGTCGCTTCAGTTGTGTCCGACTCTGTGCGACCCCAGAGACGGCAGCCCACCAGGCTCCCCCATCCCTGGGATTCTCCAGGCAAGAGTACTGGAGTGGGGTGCCATTGCCTTCTCCAATCAAAGGTCTCTAGGTCCTTTCAAAAATCTGAACGTTGTAAACAGGACCAGCATTATGGGTTAAGTGACCTGTGCCACACAGCAACATTTGTTTATAAGGCCCCATGCTTGGTTTAATACTCTGCTGCTGCTATATTGAAATCTCAGTAACTTTTTGAGAAAAGCTTCCATATTTCCATTTTAAACTGGATCCTACAAATTATGTAGCTTTTCCTTACTGAAAAGGCTGACAAAGCAAAGGTAAAGTTTATAGAGAAGAACCTTCCTTGAGGGGTTATTTCTCAGTGTCAGGGCCACATGGCTTTCTGGAGTAGTGTAAGGTCAGATGCCTTAGACAGGAGATATTCTAGGGAACAACTTTCTCGGTGTGATGCTTTCTCTCCCCACTTGCCTGGTCATTGTTTGTCAATGTACCTTTTCAGGAAAGAAAATCAGAGCCCCAACCCAGTACCAATCAGAGGAGATCAACAGGAAAGGACTGGACTCTGACAGGTGGACAGCTAATATATAAAAGAGAAGCAACCTGAGTCTTTCTTGGTGTGCCCTCTTCAACTCTCCATCAGGTAAGCTGGGAAGGATATGGGAAATGGGTCTTTGAAACAAAGCAGGGTTCAGCGTCCAATCAGTGGGAGGTCCTCCTAGGAGTCCCCTCCTTTGTGTGTGTCTGGGGTAAAGGATCCAGACACAAACCAGAAACGGTAGAGCACTAATACTAACAACAAGCTCTCAGAGGCATCTCCTTGTACCCTGAAGCCAATTCACCCAGAAAAGGACAAGCTGGAACATTGGCTTTCACACCTCCCATGCCTTACCAGGTGAAGCTGCTGATATCCCAAGGGAATATTAACCCATAGGGGAAAATAACACCTGATGCACAAACTACACACGGAAATACCTGAGTATGAGAACCAAGAAGTAATGCACTGGACAGACCAAAAATTTAATATATGAATAAAGCACACATTAGGATATAAAGAACGATATTAGATAGATGAAGCAGGAAAAAAAAAATTATGAAGCAGAAGCCGTGTGAGGGATTGGTCATAAAAAACCTAACAGCTGAAGTGAAGAAGTCAACAGAAGAGTTGACCAGCAAGGAGTTCAGTAGAAGGGTCAGTGGACTAGAAGATCAAGTATTGTAAGGAATAAAGAAATGGAAGGCAACCAACATTATGAAGGGTAGAATTAAGACATCAGTATCTATGTTCCAGGACTTTTGAAAGTTATGCTGTATCTAGCAATCACCCTAGTGAAGATCACAAAGAATTACGTAAGTTAGAAGCAACCAGTGTGGTGGAAGGAAACACAAGAAATCTATGCCTTAATACAATTCATGCAGGTTGAAAACATGTAACTCTGTATATATTTTAAGAATGGGAATATGTCTAAAGACATAGACTGTTAGAGTAGATGCCTATGAGAATGGGGATGTGGGGAAGATAAAGATTAAGGGAAAATAATAAAATAAACCAAGAAGCCAACCCTGAGATGAATTAGAGTTTATGTAACTAAGGACCAAACACTTAAAAATAAATACATAAAGATAAGGATGGCTAGGTAGGTCAAAGGAGGCTAAGTCACTATTAAAAGTCACTAGAGAATCACAGAAATGCACTAAAAGGATGTTTCTTTCTTCTGGAAAGAGGGTTTAAAAAGCAGGCATGAATCAAACACCCTTTTTAAATACCAGACACTGTCCTAGGTGCTGGGAATACCAAGATGACGAAGATGCTATCTCCATGTTTAAGAAATGTGGCTGTTTTTCCAGTCTAGTCCATCATTTCAACCATCTCTGAAAACGTGTTTTTCATGTTACTTTAAATTTAATAAGCATAATAGTTACTGTAATTTAAATCCTGTCTCTTTTATAAAACTAAAACTTAAAAGGAGTTTTAAGGTTATCTAGGACCACCTTCTGTGGCCTCAGAATACTCTTGTATTTTTCATACAGCGAAGTTTACTTCTCTGTAAAGACCACGCCCTGTTAGCATGTCTTCTCTAGGGAATAGCCATGGGTAAGGATGGCCTCTGAAACAGTTGCCCTGGGTCTACTGTCTCTGGACTGAACATTGCCAAGACCTTTAACTCTCATCACAGACAAATTGGTCTATCATTGTTTTCCCTTATTCTATCTTATTTAGGAATGATCACCCTCGCCTAACCAACCATCGTTACTCCGTTCATCTGCTCAAATCCCTTCCTCTGAAAGGCCATCCTGGGTCACCCTGGGACAGTGTCACTCCCCCTTCTGCATCTACACTGACGGGGTCTTTTTCAGCCCACGTGACACAGGGACCTCTGCTGTCTTGAATAACCAGTTATCTTGCCATTGGATTATCTAGTGTCACAAACTGATGACCATTGTCATCAATTTTTATCAACAAGTTATGTTTGAGCTTTCATCTCTAAATAGACATTCAATGTTTGAAAGTCTTTAAAGATGCCATTGAGATCAGGGGTTCCAAAGGCCAGCCCACAGTTGAAGGAAAATCTTACAACATATGGAATGCTTCGTAGGAAGTAATAAAACAGCAATTCCCAGAAAACATTCTTTTTTTTTTTTTTAGAAAATAACTTTATTTACAAGGATGCTTTAGAAAAAGAGGTTTCTCTGCCTCAGTTTCCAAAACCAGTTTGGCCCAAAAACTACTCACTGAGTACATGGAGTAATACTCAGCTTCTGTATGAGATCTATAACTGCCTCCTGAGTGGCTCAGGACCCTGAAAAGAAGTAGTCAACTTGTCTGAAACAAGGAGGAGCTTATATTCTGAAAGTCCATTTATAGTAGAGTGAAAACAGTGAATACTTTAATCAGTATTCAAGATTTAGAGAACTTTCTGTTATTAATATCTTGGGTAGTTGATAGTTGTAGGTACAGCTAAGTCATGAAGCTCTGGAATACAACGGGCCAACCCTACTAGGCAATGGTTGAAAATAACGATGTCAAAACAATACATTTTTACATGTTTGGGAGGATGGGTTTGGAAGGGTGGTGGGAGAGGAAGCAGCAGATTGTGTTTACCTAGAACAGGTTTTTTTTTTTTTTTTAATCAAAATGGAGCACCAGAAAACTTAGAAAATCTTTACAGACTCTCATATGTACAAATAAGTCAATTTCCAAACAACAAAGACTCAATGGCGAGAGGAACACTGCTAGAGGTTGTTCTGCTCCTCCTGCTCTCCACGCTTGATGGTTCCATTTTACACATCTAAGCACCTCCAAGTGCTTGCCTGACTGGTAGCAATTACTTTTTGCAAAACTAAGAACATGAAACAAGTTAAGGAAAATACAAATGCGAACAGCAAGCAAATTATACAAAACCAGTTTTTACTACTCCACTATATTACCCATAGAAGTGTATTCAAGAGAAGTCCATGCAGTTTTCAGTTATTTTTTTTAATGAGTCTCTTACCTTTGCTTTTATTATCAGCTCCTCATGCTTATGAATAAGCTCCTCATTGTCTGAAAGAGATGTACCTAGACCTTGTTCCTCTAAATCTCTTATAGTTTTCTGAAACCAACATGTGACCTGGGTAAGAAGCAACAAAGAGAGGTCAAATTTCAGATATTAGAATAAATGAATCAAAATTCTCCATGTTTTTAAAACAAACTACTTCAATTTTTTTAATATAAACTCATGTGTTTCATTAATATGATCAGGTTTTTTCTTCATTTCAATCTTTTCATTTCATTTTTCTTCATTTCAGTCTCTACATGCTTAAGAGAAAAAACAAAATAATACCCCCAAATTATAAAAACAGCATATCATTTCACTGGATCACATAGCATGAAGAAAATAATTTAAATTCAAAATCTCCTAACAAACAAGAACCAAAATAGATCCCACACAGTCTATAAACCATGCATTCTTTTAGACTATAAACCTTCTTTTCTGTATAAGATGATCAATCTGAGTATAGTTACATTGTTAAGTGAAGATATGAAATAGCATTTGTAGAATTATATTTCTACTATTAGAAGACAATGTACAAATACTTAGTTTGCTACAACTCCTGAATATCTATATCCAAAAAAATGAATGGAGAAGCTACTAAAGTTCCATAGACCTTATAAATAGCTAAGGACATAACTTACAATCCCTTAGACTTGATTTACAGTACGCATCTTACAAGTGTTTAAACAACAAATAAAAGACATAAAAGAAGCTGCATTTTTTAAGAATGATCATATAAGTTGACATGAGACTGATAAAAAAAATTCCCTGATAGCTCAGTTGGTAAAGAATACACCTGCAATGCAGGAGACCCCAGTTCGATTCCTGGGTCGGGAAGATCTGCTAGACAAGGGATAGGCAATATAAACCAGTCAGTGCTAAAGGAAATCAGTCCTGAATATTCTTTGGAAGGACTGATGCTGAGGCTGAAGCTTCAATACTTTGGCCACCTGATGTGAAGAACTGATTCATTGTAAAAGACTCTGATGATGGGAAAGACTGAAGGCAAGAGGAGAAGGGGACAACACAGGATGAGATGGTTGGATGGCATCACTGACTCAATAGACACGAGTTTGAGCAAGCTCCGGGAGTTGGTGAAGGACAGGGAAGCCTGGCGTGCTGCAGTCCATGGGGTCTCAAAGAGTTGGACACGACTGAGTGACTGAACTGAACTGAGACCAATAACATGTGGCTCCAGGATACAGATTCCTTGTCCCAGTGAAAGGAGAGTTGGATTTTTACTCTCAAATCTTATACAGCATTATTCTTATGATCACATCGTAGCTACTGATTCCTAAGATCCCACTAGCTAGATAGTTTGCTAGCTGTTTTCTGGGCATCATCTCTTTGTCTCTCAACAACTCTGTAACAAGTATGATACTATATTGACCTTGCAGAGATAAACAGAGGTTAAGCAACTTATCCAGGGCCAATAGTAAATGGCAGAGCTAGGATTTGTCCCCAAACCTATATTATTCCAAAGTCCATGCTCTTTCCACTGTGCCCTGTTGTTATCGTCAGGTAACAGAAAGTCTTTGGTCATCAGAGGAAATTACTTCACATTTGCGAAATGAATCCCAGCAGCCCACTCAAAGTGGTGGGCATTGTCCAGAATATACACTGTGTCTTTCTTCAGCCTACTTTATCTTGACTGCAGCAGCCTCAGGATTTATCTGTATTTTTATAACATGGAGGAATGTGGCCAGGGAGAAAGCTAGGTTAGTCCTGAAGTCCTGAAAGTCCACACAATAAACATATACCCACCCCCACACACATACGTACACACTACAGAGAAGTCAAGTTAGGGATTACATAGGATAATACCCTCCATTACTGTTACAGGGCTGATAACATCACACAGCTAGACCTATACTTGGCATAGATCTAGACCAAGTATATAGATGCTTGGTATAAGTGTTGGCTGTCTAGACCAAGACTTAGCATTTTCCAGCATGGAATAAGCAGTCAAGTGGGCAGCAAGAGGGTTTCTCCAGCTTTCTGCTAATAGGAAACCCTTGTTAACCAGCATTTTAGGCTAGTGTCAGTGCAAGGAAAAGACTGATAGTGACCCTGAAGCAGTTTCCATGTGAAGTCTGCCTCATTCTCTTCAGAATATTTGGTACTCTGTGCATAATACAGCCATTAGCCAGTGCCTATATCTAAAGTACCATGTTTATGTGTTTATAACTCTCTGAAGGTGGTTTGTCTTTCTGGCAGCCCAGAAATTAGACCTAAATGATATGTATTGCATGCATATTAGAACCCTTGGAGAGTATTTTATCAAGAGCTACCAAATCTGTACATTAATTTATTAAATTGCATTAAAAATCTCACAAAAGATGCTATAGGCCTGCATAAAAACAAAAAAAAGGGATGATTTAAGGGTTTTATCAAAGAAAAATGGCTCATGAATATAACTAACTTTCAGAAATCCTTTATTTTATTAAGTGCCAGGAGTGAGCTTCATCTATTTTTATCTAAAGTAGTAGGAACTCAGAAATCTGAAGAATGCTTTAATAGGGAAAGTTAATACAGAATCTGAGTGAAGAAAACATGGGGGCAAACAGGTGCTCACTAATCTCTAAAAACAGGTGAGAAGTCTGATCCCTCAGATAATCCTGTTCGATTTTGTGAGTCAAAGATTTGTCATCTAACACATGTCAACCGTGATGAATGCCAGGAAGGAGTCAGTTATTTTGATTTTTTAAGGTATCTTCTGACATCATCTCCTAGATTTGGCAAATACTATTTTAACCTCCAAAGGATACTACTCCTTTGGGCATGCCCATACATATTTCCTATAAGAGAATGTAGTTCAAGATCTACAGTGGTATTCCATATATCCTGGTCATACACCTGCCTAACAAAGCATACCAAGTCTCTAGGGCTATACATTTTTACTACCTAAATGCACCCTGGGAAGAAACTTGAAAATGAAGTGGCATAACACTCGGAAGAAAATGGTTCATCATGGGGGTGTTAAATCTCATCATGAGGCAGTCACACACATGAGCAGCATCTTAGATCAGATTTACTTTATGTGCTGTGAGATGCACACAGAATAGATTGAGTCTTTCTGATGAAAAAGCTAGACAACCCAAATAACTGACAGCATGTCAACCATAATGTAAATCAGTCATTGTATCATCCTGTGCGTAGCGACTGCAGACAGCTGCATAGATACTCCAAGAACATTTTTTATAAGCATTAGATTATATCAGCAGTTATCCCAAAGCCTGAGTGATAAGGACACTAAATGATGCATCAGGACATTCTTTGAACATGGGCCCTGCAAAAGGATAAAAACCATGAGTTGAGAGCTGGAAACATGTGGAAAGAAAGAAAGAACAAAAATTCAGTGTGCACCGGGCATTGGTTCTGGGTGATGATGGACTAAGGGGGAAAATGAGAATATTGTTCCTTTCTCTTCCCGGTTCTTACCTTTTAGATTGATCTAAGTGATGTGTTTGTGGTCATCTCACCTGTCTGACATGAGATTCTAAGTACTCAGTGCTCAGAGGATGTATAACTAAGGTGGAGAAGGAGTGGGGTAGATTTTTTTGCAGAGGGGAGGTGGGGATTGGAAAGAAACACCTACCAGAGGGTGAAGGAAGACAGAGTGAAGAGGAAGGGACATCAACAAAGATGCACAGAAAGAGCAATCAGGGATGTTCAGTAAAAACCAAGGGGTTCCTTGGAAGTTAAATAGAGATACCAGGAAAACTCAGTCAAATGGTACAGACCTGCGTTGTCCTAAACAAGTAGCTACTAACCACACATGGCTATTGAGTACTTGGAATGTGACAAACTCAAATTGAGATATGCTCTAAGTATAAAATGCACAAATGATTTCATATAGTTAGTATAAAAAATAATGAAAATATATTGTTAAGAATGTTAATATTGCTTCAATGCTGAACTACTATTTTAGATATGTTGGATTAAACAAAATGTGTTCTTGCTTTTCACTTTTTTACGTGTGTGTGTGTGTGCAGGCTCAGTCACTTCAGTTGTGTCCAACTCTTTGTGACCCTATCAACTGTAGCCCGCCAGGCTCCTCTGTCCATGGGATTCTCCAGGCAAGAATACTGGTGTGGGGTGCCATGCCCTCCTCCAGGGGATCTTCCTGACCCAGGGATCGAATCTATGTCTCCTGTATCGCAGGTAGATGCTTTATCATTGTGCCACCGGAGAAGCCCATTTTTACATGGCTTTTTACCTTTTTTCACTTTTCAATGTAGCTAAGAGAATTAAAAAATCACATTTATGGCTTATATTGTATTTCTTATTGGATGGTTCTATAATTTAAGGGTATTCAGAATATCCTTAATCTGTTAAATGTAGATCTAAGGACTAAGTATCACAGACAATTTAAAATAGCAGAATCAAGAGAACAGTGGGATGAGATACTGGTTGGTAAACATGAATGGGTCACTGAGTAGGGGTGAGGCAGTAAAACTAATGACTCTTTTGAAGAAGTTTATTGGCTAAGGAAAGGGGGGCTCAGACACCAGCTTTGAGGAAAGCAGAGGTAACGTAACAGATGGGTTCTTCCCAACTTTTTTTTATGTGATTAGATGAGATGTAAGCATTTCAGTCTGGGGAACTGAAGATGCCTTAAGCAGAACTGAGGCAGGAATGTACCAGAAAGAGTGGGAAGTTTGGGAGAGAACACTACTGAACTTATCAGCTTTGGGCAAGGAAAGGCTAGTTTTTGCAATATTGAATAACACAGTCTCACCTTGAGCCCTGCTGGGAGATAAGAATGAGGAAAGAGAGTGGACAGGGCCTTCCCAGATCAGGGTCAGGTATTATTCCAGGCAGGTCTCGGATTTTCTCGAGCAATCTTTACACCTCCTACAAAGGAGACAGTTGCTTTTTCAATAGATAAATAGGGTAAGCAAGTCATTCAAGGTCACACAGGCAACAAGAGGAGAGTCCCACAGCATGAGGCAGAAGGGCTGTGGTCAGAGAGTTCCCTTCACCACATCTGTCTGGAGAACCGAAATCCAGAGAAGAGGGAATGGTTCTTATTAGGCTATGTTTATGAATGTTCTTAAGAGAAAACCAAAATGCAATACTATAGTTACAGAGTTTAATTCTAATATGGAAGTAAGTCCTGTGAATAATCACGGGGCCTCAATGGAAACGCCACGTTAGAGAGAACGGACATGGGGGCCAGGCATGCCAGAAGCACTGCCTCAGGGGAAGAGCCTGATGAGGATAAACTGAGAATCCCCTTACCCAACAGCACACTCCAAAGTCAGGACTGAAACACTGGGAACAAAAGCAATAGAAAAATGCTCTGTCAAGGACAAACAACTCAGGTGACAAGAAGGTGAACTTTTGCTACACTCAAAGCTAGGCATCACATGACCATAAACTTTCCTGGTCTCTTTTTCTGTACTTGGTTCTACAATCCAAAGTCAGATCTTATTTTTTTGATCTTTGTTTAAAACTATGCTGGAGGAGCCATGCTAGCAATAAGCAATTCATACATCTTAACAGAAATGCTTAAGGGAAGATGAAAATCTCTCCAAAGTCCTTTCATTTTCTTTTCCACGTGCAGAACAGTTTTTGTCAAATAACAAGCTACTATTAGAAACAAAAAACTGATAAAGGAGGGAAAAGGCATCAATTACATATCTTATTCAACTCAAGATGTTCTGACAGTCTTTCTATTATCAAAAAAAAGGTGGTTTCAGCTATGGTTGATGGCCACAGGTGACAGTTCTAATGTCTGGTTTGATCCTGAAGACATGGTAGTATTATAACAACCATTTTAGCTTCCACAAGGTTTTGTTCTTTTCCTTTTTTACAGTAGGGAAACCAGTTGCTATTATTTTGTATTAGGCAATCTCATCAAATGTGCTCTGTATATAGCTAGGCAATAACCAGACTTCAAATATCCATTAGCTCCATTAGGAGATAATACATATTAGAGGGGGGTTCCCTTGTGGCTCAAATGGTAAAGAATCCACCTGCAATGCGAGAGACCTAGATTCGATCGCTAGGTCAGGAAGACCCCCTGAAAAAGGAAATGGCATGAAATTTTTGTCTTTGATGTTTGTATTTGAGGGCTCAGAAGCAGGGAAAGAAAGAATTTCCTGCCCAAAATGTGGCTTGAGATGTATTCTGGGACTGATCTAATTATTGGCTTGTTATTATTTGGACTTCATCTCAGATTCTAGGAGCATAAAGCTCACAATCTTCTTATGTGGAACTTGGAAGCCCTCCATGAATTACTGAAGTCAACTGGAAGGCATTAGCATCTCCTCAACAAATTATCAAATCCCAGTATTCCCTACTGATGGGCAGTAGGAAAGCTAAAATACATTGCTTGTCTTGAGGCAAAATTTCTGTTACTTCAACAGCTTCGCAGATAATCTATCTCCCTGTCTGGAATCATAATTTTATGTATTTAATTATTCTGACTTGTGCTAACATATCTGTCTTCTGATTATTTTGACTTATGTTAATGTATCACTTCTCTTGTCACATCTATATTTCAAGAAAAATGACATTAAGGACTTCTTCTTTTCCCAAGATGGCCCTCAACTCTTGTTTGTGTTTAGGCAGTTTCTTAACTTCCAACTACTTAAACAGTGGAAACTATTTAATCCAACAAATAAAATCAATACAGTGGTAGTTTCTGGACCTAAATTCTATTTCTAGCATTAACTCTGAGCCATTAAGAAGAATCCTACCAGCAGCAGAAGGAAGTCTATTTTTCAAGAAAGGAAACAGAGACCCAGCCCAGTGTCTGAGTAATGTGCATCTCTGCCTAAGATATCTAGGGTGTGATTTTCCCAGTACAATTTAGTTCCCACCCTAAATGATCGGGAGCCATTTGCTGTATATGTGCATATGAGAAAGAGAAAGAGAGAGAGAGAGAAAGAGAGAGAAGGGAGAAGAACATACAGGTCTACTTGGGAGTAAGACCGAAGTTTGACATTTTCATATTATCATCCCAGATCCTAGGTCATGCAACTGATGGAGTTCACACTGAAGCTCTGGCCGAAACGCTGGGTTGTCGGGAAAAAGGGAGAGTCAGAAACTATCACACAAACAGATAAACAACTATTACATTTTAAAGTGTGTTTTATCCTTTTAAAGTGTGCTTAGTTTGTTTGCTTATGAGTCACCCTATAAAAAGCACTAATATTAACCAGGCTTCTTTGTATCTCTGGGAACCATGTACATGAGGATGGAGGAGACTGAGTTCTACTCCCCGCACGGTATGGAGCAGCAGTGGTGTTGAGAAAAGGAAAGCCAACAGTTTCCAGCACCAGAGGCAGGGGGAAAAAAAGGGCTCAGGGTGCTGGAAAGATCCAGGCACACAGCTTAAGGAGAGGCCGCTAACCTGGATATACAATGGAAAGAGGCATGCAATGGGAGCCATGCGGAGCTTTTTCTAGGTAGCATACACAGGAAACAGCTATGTCAGCAGTCTTATCACGGGTGAGAATGTAATTTGGTCACAGTGCATGTCACCCAATCCTCTTACCAACCTTAAGTAATGGTGTCTAATTAAAATGCTGTGAAGCCATCAGTCCAACTGAACGGAATATTGAGGACAAAAACCAAGTTTGATGAAAATGTAATCAATTACAACAGGTATAAATGAGCTAAAGAAATTGTGAAAGTGTGGAGAAAGGGAGAGGAAAATTGATTTTTAACCTAATTTTACAAACAAAGTTGAGCTTTCGAATAAAATAGTCTGTATACTAAGCCATGAAATGGCATTTATTCACCCTCCACATAATTTTAGAAAGCTAAGATTATTGAGTGATTTAGAAAACTGGTATGGGACCTGGCTAATTCAGTGATTATCCAGTAAAGCTCAGAAAGTAATCATCAAAAGATGTAGTGATATGCTGAACATGTGGACATTTATTGAGCACTGACATATATCAAGCGGTGCTCCAAGAATTTTTACGTATATACTCTTGTTTATTTCTGTAACAAATTTATAAATAGATATTGTTATTATTCCCAATTTATAGAAAAGGAAACTGAGGCACAGAGACTGAGTAACTTGCCCAAAGCCATATCATAAGTAAATGTGAAATTTGGGATTGCTATCCACACCCTCTGTACCAGAGTCCCTCTGTTACTACATTTGACAGGCAATGCCATTGAAAGTAATAGTGGGAACATGCATTCTAATTAGGAGGGGGTTCTATTGCTTTCAAAATCACATGCTTTTCCTACAAACACTAAGATATTTTGCATAACTTAGAGTGAATTCTAGAAATAGTGTATGTGCTAAAAATAAAATTCTGTGATAAATTTTAATCTATGAGTGTTTGGAAAGTCACGGATATCTGTCACTGGACCAAACTATCAGATACCATATCCATTAATAAGTTAATTCAACCTTTATTTTGGTCTTATGTCACCCAATGACAAAATGCTATATTCACAGTAGGGGAGTGGATAAATTAGGAGTTCAGGATTAACGTATACACACTACTGTATATGAAATAGGTAAACAAGGACCTACCTGTTTAGCACAGGGGAATACATTTAATATGTTTTAACAATCTATAATGGAAAGGGCTTTCCTTTCCATTATATGCACACACACATACATAGACACACATCTATATAAAACTGAATCACTTGCTGTACAATTGAAACTAACACAACATTGTAAATTAACTATACTTCAATTTAAAAAATTAAGCTAAATTCAAAGATTTTTTTTTCATTTTGATTGTGATTGCATTAATTTTATTTTATTTTTAAACTTTACAAAATTGTATTAGTTTTGCCAAATATCAAAATGAATCCGCCACAGGTATACATGTGTTCCCCATCAAAAACTTGTTTAGCACAGGGGAATACATTTAATATCTTTTAACAATCTATAATGGAAAGGGCTTCCCAGGTGGCACAGTGGTGAAGAATCTGACTGCCAATGAAGGAGATGCAAGAGATGCAGATTTAATCTCTGGGTTGGGAAGATCCCTTGGAGTAACCCATTAACTGGAAATGGCAACCGATTCCAGTATTCTTGCCTGGAAAATTCCATGGACAGAGAAGCCTGGAGGTCTACAGTCCATGGGGGGTCACAAAGAGTCAGACACAATTGAATGACTGAGCATACACACGTAATGGAAAAGAATGAAAAAGAATGTATATAGATATACACGCACATACATAGACACACACATATATAAAACTGAATCACTTGCTGTACACTTGAAACTAACACAACATTGTAAATTAATTATACTTAATTTAAAAAATTAAGCTAAATTCAAAGATTTTTTAAAACCCTCACTGTGTTGTATCCACTAAGCTAGGCAATTTTTTGTTAGTTCATATTAATTTAAGCTGGTCAACCATTCAAGGTCTAAATCCTGGTTAGAAGGTAGTATCATTTAAAGGAGAATATACATGTATGTGCACACATCTGTTGGAGAAAGAAATGGCAGCCCACTCTAGTGTTCTTGCCTGGAGAATCCTGTGGATGGAGGAGCCTGGTGGGCTGCTGTCCACAGGGTTGCACAGAGTCGGACACGACTGAAGCAACTTAGCATGCATGCATGCATTGGAGAAGGAAATGGCAACCCACTCCAGTGTTCTTGCCTGGAGAATCCCAGGGATGGGGGAGCCTGGTGGGCTGCCATCTATGGGGTCGCACGGTCGGACATGACTGAAGCGACTTAGCAGCAGCAGCAGCATACATCTGTGGACACACACACAGGGTTTTATAGTTGCCCAGCAGGTACAAGACATGTGCCCTGATGCCGTGCTTACACTGTCATTGCAGATGTCATTTTAATTGCCTATTGCATGTGATTATGATATACGTGGTACTCAAATTTAGAAAACGTCCAAATATGAATTCTATTACCCACTTTTCTTCCCACAAAGATGGGTATCTTGTAAGCCATATGTGATCTGGGTAGTAAAAAGATTATCTGCCTTTATGTCTTATTTAATTCTCCTAGATGTCCTTGATAGTGTCTTGCACAAAAAGACCATGAATAACTTCGTTTTAATTTATTTGTTTGTCTCACTTATTCCTGATTGGAGCAATTGAGAAAAATTACATTCATAAATCTTATTGCCAAGATAATTAATTATGCACGAAATACTCCAAGCTGCTTCTGATTCTCATTAATGAAGCAGATTATCTGCAAAATAAGATGCTGCTGGAGTTGGGAAAAAAGGTCAGCTACTCATCTTTAAATGTAAAACAAGTGCACATTTTTACATCTGAAAAACAAAGAGAGGACATGCTATGATTACGTTTTTCAGGCTATCACATCCCAATTAAGATAGAAAAAAGTATGTGGTCTTCATCTGCTTTTTTTCTGAAATTGATGTAAATTTTAAGTTGCCATCATTGTGGTCACCTAATTTCTTTTCCAAAGGAAATTAGCTAAACTATTACAGTTCAAAAGCATTAGGTTATAAGCACTTAGAAACAGAGGAGTATTAAATGCATCTTTTAAATGGCTCTTATGAGAGAAGATGCATTAGATATTCAGACACTCACGTTGTTATTCATCAGTAATCTTTGCTCTAATTCTCCATTTAATGTTCCTTCTTCTTACATGGTTAAAATGATTGACAAAGCTGATATTTTATTAATGGAA
This sequence comes from Bubalus bubalis, assembly GCF_019923935.1. Lineage (NCBI taxonomy): Eukaryota > Metazoa > Chordata > Mammalia > Artiodactyla > Bovidae > Bubalus > Bubalus bubalis. The sequence continues at coordinate 70,030,355 of NC_059158.1, read as the reverse complement.
GGTTTGACAGTTCCTGTGTTCCCTAAAAAAAAGTACAGAACTGACAAAATTATCTTTACCCTCCAATGAAGCATGTGTCTCTGTGGTTCCAGTGTTCCAGGCTTTATGGGGTAGTTCATCCGGGAACATGACAATCACAGAACTCAAATTACTAACAGGAACATGACAATCATAGAACTCAAATTACTAACAGAGTCACATTCAATTTGGTGTCCCTGCTGCTAATCTTCCTCAGTGTATCTTCAACAAAACTTTAACATAGACCATTCAGGAAAAACTTGAAAACTTAGGTAAGATAATTATGCTTCTATCTACCTGGATTTAAAAATCTTTCCTGTTCACATAATTATCAATATAGTAAATCTCACTTATTATTTATAATAGTGAGAAACTGAAGAGACTCTACTTCCACATCAATAAGATATTAAATTGTGCTACATTCAGAGGGTGAAATACAACATGAAAATTATCTATGGTATTTTTGACACAAGACTATGTCTAGGACATGTTTAATTTGAGTATTAGGTAATAAGATAACAGATAATATGCACAGGTTATTAGTTTTTGTTTGCTTGTTTTGCTATTTCTTTAATAAATGTATGTGTGCCTGTGATATACTCATGCTTGGATAAAAGTCTAAAACACAGCAGAAGTCAAATGTTAATTTGCAATTATTTGTATGGATAGTAATCTAATCTATAGTTTTAACTCATTAATAGATAAACATTAAATCATAAGCAGAAAAATATAATTCTATTTTTTTTGAATTGCTAATTGAGTTTCCATTAAACAAGTATGGCTAAGATTATAAAAGTGACTTATTTGATCATACCCTGTGAAAGCAAAATAAATAATGAATTTAGCCTTTAATGCAAGACCAATCTTTGTGAGAGCAAAGATGAGTAGGATTGGGGGAGCAGGTAGTGCATTGAGTCTTCACTGTTCTTTTCAGACGTGATGATAAAAAAAGCTAATACTAATATTGCATTTTCCATGTACCAGGTACTGTTCTAGCACTTGACATACAATAGCTCGTTTTATTACCTCACATTTTACAGAAGGTTCATTTGATGGGTTGAGATAAGAAAAGACATTTGATGGGTTTCCCTGATGAGAAAACTCAGGGAGGTTAAATAATTGCACAGGTACTCAACTGGTAAATGGCAGAGTCAGGATTCGAATGCAGTCAACAAGCTCCAATACTTTGGCCACCTGATGCAAAGAACTGACTCACTGGAAAAGACCCTGAGGATGGGAAAGATTGAAGGCGAGAGGAGAAGGGGATGACTGAGGATGAGATGGTTGGATGGAATCACCAACTCTATGGACATGAGTTTGAGTAAGCTCCAGGAGTTGGTGATGGGCAGGGAAGCCTGGAGGGCTGCAGTCCATGGGGTCACAAAAAGTCGGACATGACTGAGTGACTGAACTGAACTGAGCAAGCTGGTCCCAAGATCTGTGATCATAAAAGCACAAAGAAACAACAGTGACCATTATTAAATACTTGAGCTGCTGCTACTGGTATTTGTGAAAGAAAACGTAACATGGGATATTTTAAGACAAAGCGTCTTAAATTTTATATGTAAGGAAAGTATTAATTTATTTATTGATATACTTTAAAAATTTATTTTTTGGTCTCATGATCTTTTTTTTTTTTTTTCTTTTGGACACACACGGCACATGGGATCTTAGCTCCCTGACCATGGATCAAACCCATAATCCCTGCAGTAGAAGCACAGAGTTTTAACCACTGGACTGCCAGGAAAGTCCCTCATGATCTTTTTATAAAAATTCTTATTGAAATATAGTTGATTTACAATGTTGTGTAAGTTTCAGATATACAGCAATATATATATTTATATATACACACAGACATAATCAGTTATAAATGTATATATATGCATATATATTAGTTTTTTTCCTTTACAGGTTATTACAATACAGTGAATATATTCCTTGTGCTATATAGTAGGTCCTTACTGGTTATCTCTTTTACATATAGCAGTGTGTATATTTTAATCCCAAACCCCTAATTTATCCCTCCCCCTACTTCCCCTTTGGTAACCATAAGTTTGCTGTCTATAGGTTTATTTGTGTTTTGTAGACAGGCTCATTAATATCATTTTTGTAGATTATAAATATAGTGATATCATATGATATTTATCTTTCTCTGACTTACCTCAGACATGTATGATAATCTTCAGGTCCATCCACGGTGCTGCAAATGGCATTATTTCCTTCTTTCTATGGCTGAGCAATATTCTATTGTTTATACATACCACATCTTTATCCATTCATCTTTTGATGGACATTTAGGTTGCTTCCATGTCTTGGCTATTGTAAATAGTGCTGATATGAACACTATGATCAAAACCATCCCAAAGAAAAAGAACTGCATGAAGGCAAAGTGGTTGTCTGAGGAGGCTTTACACACAGCTGAGGAAAGAAGAGAAGCAAAAAGCAAGGGAGAAAGGGAAGATATACAAACTGAATGTATAGTTCCAGAGAATAGCAAGGAGAGATAAAAAGGTGTTCTTAAATAAAGAATGCAAAGAAATAGAGGGAAAAAATAGAATGGGAAACACTAGAGATCTTCAAGAAAATCAGAGAATCAAGGGAATATTTCATGGAAGGATGGGCAGGATAAAGGACAGAAATGGTAAGGATATAACAGAAGCAGAAGAGATTAAAAAGAGGTGGCAAGAATACACAGAAGAACTATACAAAACAAGGTCTTGATGACCCAGATAGCCACGATGGTGTGGTCATCATTCACCTAGAGCCTGACATCCTGGAGTCAGAAGTCAAGTGGGCTTTAGGAAGCATTACTACAAATAAGGCTAGTGGAGATAATGGAATTCCAGCTAAGCTATTTCAAATGCTTAAAGATCATGAATTTAAAGTGCTGCACTCAAAACGTCAGCAAATTTGGAAAGTTCAGCAGTGGTCACAGGACTGGAAAAGGTCAATTTTCATCCATTCCTAAGAAGGGAAGTGCCAAAGAATGTACAAACTACTGTACAACTGTGCTCATCTCACATGCTAGGAAGGCTATGCTCAGAATCCTTCCAGCCAGGCTTCAGCCAGACGTACAAGTGGACTTTAGAAAAAGTAGAGGAACCAGAGATAAATTGCCAACATTCTCTGGATCATAGGAAAAGCAAGGGGATTTCAGAAAAACATCTACTTCTGTTTCACTGGCTACGCTAAAGCCTTTGTGTGGATCACAACAAACTGTGGACTATTCTTAAAGACATGGGAATACCAGACTACCTTACCTGTCTCCCGAGAAACCTGTATGCAGGTCAAGAGGCAACAGTTACAACTGAACATGCAACAATGGACTGGTTCAAAATTGGGAAAGGAGTACAAGTCTGTAAATTGTCACTCTGCTTAGTTAACTTACACGAAGAGTACACCATGTGAAATGCAGCCAGAATGCATCACCAGTTGGAATCAAGATTGCCAGGAGAAATATCAACAACCTCAGATAGGCAGATGATAACACTCTAATGGCAGAAATGAAGAGGACCTAAAGAGCCTCTTGATGAGGTGAAAGAGGAGAGTGAAAAAACTGGCTTAAAATTCTACATGAAAAAAAACTAAGATCATAGCAACAAGTCCTATTACTTCATGGCAAATAGATGGGGAAATAGTGGAAACAATAACAGATGTTATTTTCTTGGATTCTAAAATCACGCCAAATGGTGACTTTAGCCAGAAAATTAAAAGATGCTTGTTCCTTCGAAGTAAAGCTATGACAAACCTAGACAGTGTATTAAAAAGCAGAGACATCACTTTGCCCCCAAAGGTCCATATAGTCAAAGCTATGATTTTTCCAGTAGTCATGTACGGATGTGAGAGTTGGGCCATAAAGAAGGATGGGCACTGAAGAAGGATGAGCCTTCAAATTGTGGTGCTAGAAGATATTCTTAAGAGTCCTTTAGACATCAAGGAAATCAAACCATTCAGTTTGAAAGGAAAATCAACCCCGAATATTCATTGGAAGTACTGATGCTTAAGTTGAAGCTCCAATATTTTGGTCACCTGATGCAAAGAACTGACTCTTTGGGAAAGACCCTGATGCTGGGAAGGACTGAAGGCAAAAGGAGAAGAGGGCAGCAGAGGATGAGATGGTTGGATAGCTTCAAGGACCCAATAGACATGAATCTGAGCAAACTCCATGAGATAGTGAAGGACACGGAAACCTGGCATGCGGCAGTCCATCGGGTCACAAAGACTTACTGGCAGAACAACAACATGAACACTGGGGTGCATGTATCTTTTCAAATCATAGTTTGTTCCAGATACATGCCCAGGAGTGGGATTGCTGGATCACATGTTAACCCTGCTTTTAGTTTTTTAAGGACCCTCCAGATTGTTCCCCATGGTGGCTGAACCAATTTACACTCCAACCAACAGTGTAGGAGGGTTCCCTTTTCTCCATATCCTCTCCATTATTTACTATTTTTAGACTCTTTGGTGACAATCATTGTGACTTGTTTGAGGTGATACCTCTCTGTTGTTTTGATCTGCATTTCTCTAATAATTAGCAATGCTGAGCAAGAACCTTTTCATGTACCTGTTGGCCAGATGTATGTCTTCTGTGGAGAAATATCTATTTAGATCTTCAGCCTATTTTCTGATTGGGTTGTTTTCTTGTTTTGTTTTGTTTGATACCGAGCTGTATGAGTTATTTGTATATTTTGGAAATAGACCCGTTTTACTTAAAATTTATCCTTAAGATAATTACTAAATTGATTTTGGTTCTAGACTATTAAGAGTAGAGTCTAAATGAAAGCCTGGTTCTTGTAACCACAACTGTGAATTCTTAAAGCCTTACTATACCTATGGCAGCCTCTAAAAACTAAATAGTTTTAAGAGACTTAGACACATGTAACAACAGTAACGCTAAACTCAGGGGGATGAATAGAAATGAAAAGAGAAAAAATTCATAAGTTGTAAGGTATATCCAAGAACAGCGATGACAAGAAAACTAATATTTATTAAGCATCTTTTAAAATAGTAGGCATTGTGCTCCATGCTTTACACATGTTATTGAATTCAATCCTTAGAACAAGTCTGTGAATTGTTATTATTTCCAATTTAAAGATTAGACTTGTTAAAACAACAATGAGATACTGCTATGCTCCTATCAGAGTGGCCAAAGTCTAAGACACGGATAGCATCAAGTGCTCACAAGGACATGGAACAACAGCAACTCTCTGTTGAAAGTGGTACAGCCACTTTGGAAGGCAGTTTGGCCATTTCTTATAAACATACTCTTAGCATATATCATCTAGCAATTGTGTTCCTTGGTATTTACCCAAATGAATTAAAAACTTATGTCCATACAAAAACCTGCACATGGAATACTTATTACAGCTTTATTCATAATGGTCAAAGCTTAGAAGCAACCAAGTTATCCATCAGTAGGTGACTGACAATGGGATATTATTCAGCGCTAAAAAGAAATGAGTTGTCAAGTCATAAAAAAAATGGATAAATCTTAAATGCATATTAATAAGCAAAAGAAGACAATCTGAAATGGTTACATATTATACAATTTCAGTAATATGACATTCTGGAAAAGGCAAAACTATGGAGACAGTATAAAGATCAGTTTTTGCCAAGGATTAGGCAGAGTGGAATGAATAGGTGCAGCATATATGATTCTTAGGGCAGCAGAATATTTTGTGTACTAAATGGTTGATATATGTCATTACATATTTTTCCAAACCTATAGAATGTACTGCACCAAGAGTCAACCCTAGTGAAAACTATGGACTTGGAGTGATAATAATGTGTCAGTGTAGGTTCATCAATTACAACAAATATACCACTGTGTTGGGGGATGTTGATAGTGGGAGAGGTTGTGCATGTGTGGGAACAGAGGATATCATGTACTTTCTGTTCAATTTTGCTATGAACCTAAAACTTCTCTAATAAATAAATTCTATTTAAAAAAGCACTCCCTCAAAAAGTACCCAAAATATGAAGCAATGTAAGTTAGAGAACAACTCACCAAATCAAAAACCTTCTGTAATCTCTTACTTTAGTTATCAAGACATCTTTCTGCTTTCTGGGGTTGGCATGGTATCTAGATTTCCCTTAAGCACATGACTAGATTAGATAGTTCATTTTGAATCTTCATGTGGTTATTTATTTTTTACTGCAGAGGATAAGTGGATGATTATTGTCATAGTCTCAAAGCAGAAAGGCAAAATTACTACCTTAAAAATAAATAAAACTTACAGTAGCTGCTTTTTCATTCTTGGGAAACTGTTCTGTGTTTTGAAAGCCTCTTTGCAGATAGAATGTCTCTGGATAAGAGGTTGTAGTTTAAAAGGGATAAACTACTCTACATGATAAAGTTAGAGGAGCTTTTAATGCATTCTTGGAAGCACTAGAGTTAGGGGTTAGGCGTTATGAATTCAATAGAAAGAAAATAAGTTTCTTTTTAAGTGAACAGCATCTCTGGGAACATGGCTTCAGGTCAGGATTAGGGGAGAAAGAGAAGGCCAAAGAGGAGAGGGGTAGAGTGTCATGGAATAGGGAGGTCAAGGAACTCTGGAAATGGTTGTCTGATAAACAGCTTTATGTTTTTTCTTGTCCTGAGCATTAATTCTCCTTTGCTGTGCCAGAAAGTGAAAGTGAAAGTGTTAGTCATTGAGTTGTGCTCAATGCTGTGTGACCCCATGGACTGTAGCCCACCAGGCTTCTCCACCCTTGGGATTTTCCAGGCAAGAATACTGGAGTGGGTTAACATTTCCTTCTCCAGAGGATCTTCCTGACCCAGGGATTGTTCCAGGGTCTCCTGCATTGTGGACAAACGCTTTACTGTCTGAGCCACCAGGAAATCCCTTGCTGTGCCAGAATTCTCAGTTAAAGACTACTGCATTAGATAAAAGAATTCTGGGTAATGAGCATGTAAAGGTGTGGTGGGGGAAGAACTAAATTGGGGAAGGGCTGTGGCTTAGCAGGCAAAGCACAGCAGATGCAGGACAGCAAATGGTAGCCAAGGCAAAAGGGCTGAAAGTGGAGACGGGCTGAGACATATATAGTGACTTAGAGGAGGAGGTGACGAAATGCAAGATGCCTATGTGTCTGGAGATGCCTGCATTTGGGTCGTCCTATGACACCTCCTCAGAGAGGCCTTCTATGATTCCTTCTCTGATTAAAAGTAGATCAACAAAAGGCAAAATTCACTGCCCTAGTTAATCTTCTTTATAGCACTTGTCATTGTTCATTTGTTTATTATCGTACCCCTGGAAGGGGAAATGGCAACCCACTTCAGTATTCTAGATGGCAAATCTCATGGACAGAGGTGCCTGGAGGGCTACAGTCCATGGGCTCACAAAGAGTCAGACATGACTTCGCAACTGAACAATAGCAACAAAAAGTACTAGAACTGTGGTTCTCATCTGGGGGTAATTTTGCCCCCCAGGGGACATTTAGCAATGTCTGGAGACCTTTTTGGTTTTTACAATTAGAGTATATTCTATTGGCATCTGATAGATAGAATGTTGCTCAACACACTAGAGTGCCCAGGACAGCCTCTCAAAGGAATTACCTAGCAGCAACTGTCAATAGGGCTGAGGTTATTGACAGTTAAGCATTAGAAAATGGATTAGCAGGAAAATTCCTAAGGAAATGCATTGAAGGAAAATTCCTAGAGGAAAAAGACTATCTTGTATGTTGTGTATCCGCAGTACTTACAGTAGGATCTGGTATACAGTAGGTAGGCCTGGCAGACTACAGTCCATGGGGTCACAAACAGTCAGACATGACTGAGCGACTAAGCACAGCAGTACAGCAAAGAGTGGGTGCTCAATAAGTATTACTTGAAAGGTTAACTGTCATTTAAATCCTCGTTTTTCCAGCTTTAAAGAAGAACCAGTTCTCCTGGACTCATATTTGTTACCATCTCTATGTTAATCTCTCCAATTTAGACTGGAGCAATAATATAAAGTATATGAAGAGACCCCTTTCTTATGCATCTAGACCAGGATACCTCCTTCCACATCATTTCTCCCTAAAAATTCCTTCCACTTAATCTGTATGGGTTAAAGCATGGGACTGGGGCAGTTCTAAACACAGCAGTAAATATCCTACCTATTTGAGCTGGGGTTTTGCACAGAGCTGTATCCACTCTTGCTCTCAAGTGATTGGGACACAAGGAACATACAGCAAGCACAGTGATGAATGACCAGTGCTGGGCCTACAGTCTGGGTAGTGAGCTCTAACAAGCCTGCAACTCATCAACCTCCCACCCCGAATCCCTCCAACCACTGAGCATCCAACCATAGGCCAAGGTTATATTTCTTCATTGGTATCAGAATATTCCTCTAAGAACATTATCTCTATTTCAGGCGGATAGACTTTCACTGGCATTAGCAACAGTCTACTACAATTCAGCACCATCACACATCTCCAACATTCAAGAAAACCACAACGAACATTTCCTAATTTCAAAAAAATGTATCTAAAAGTAGTGACCTGGATGGAAGCAAGAAAGAGAATCCAACAATAGGACCTAGTCACTTTCAAAACTGCTAGTGGATATCTTCCCATTTAAAAAAATGAGGATTATAAGAAGAAGAAATACAATCTTTGTTTTTATATTACGTGCTTGGGAAAACAACATGGTACTTTGGATCAAAGACCAGAGGATTTGACCATGACAACTGAAAAACTGTCCCAGGAAACAGATCATCCACATAACAAGCCAATTTCGTTAGCCAAGGTCAGGATAACATCAGTGCCCCTTCGGGTTACCTGACTTTCCTGCTGGTCCCACTGACACATCTGCAGAACCTGACTCAGTTCCTGCTGCTGCTGTTTCAGGTACTTGTCTAGTTGCCGCCTCCTGTCTTGGAGAAGTTCAAGGAGACTGTCGATCTTCAGGCAGCTGTTTTGAGCTCCCTGAATCATCTCAGCATTTACATTAGGTCCATCACTCTTGATTTTTTCTATGAAGTCAGTGAGTTCTTGACTTTTGTTTAAAAGGGCTAGAGATCGTTCTAAGAGTTCTAGAGAGAAAAAAACAACAAAAAACAGTGATATGAGCAAGCTTTTATATAGTAATAGTTGGACTTTTCATATGATTTAAAATATATGTAAACCTCTATTAAAAATAAGGAATTCAGATACGTAAACGTAAAATGCCTCTGATTCAACTGGTCAGATATCTCAGCCTAACAATTGCTATGATGCCAACTGCCAAGTGTTGGAGGCTGAAGTTTTCAGCATTAGTATAAATCGGTACAGGGAGTGGAAAGACTCTGAGATTTGAGCACTGGTTCAGTTGGTTTTTAGTGGTATGATGCTCACGAAGGCACCTACTCTCCTTGGCACACTCTACATCCTGAGGTGATTGGACTAAATCTGAGGTTTCAAGGCCAATGCCTGCAGTGACCAAACAAGAGCTCAGTGGATGTGCTGGCCAGGTGCCCGGATGCCAGAGACTATGGCAAAGTGGAAAATACGTGCTTAGCCTCACAGGATCAGCTGCCACTAGTGCCAATCAACTGTGGACATGAGAGAATACGGGTTCAGTGTCGATAGGGTTTCCAAATTTTAGAGAGTTATAAACATGGATTTTTATGTAAAAGTTTCTGATTTTTAAATGTTTTATAATTTGTATTTTAAAATTAAAAAGAATATTGAAGGATAAACAAAGCATGGCTCTCTGGCAAATGGGCCACCAACTTGTGCTCTCTGGAGTAAACAGCATTTTAGGTTTGGGCAACATCTTGTCAAAATGGGAGCTAAAGCTTGAAAATTAAAGGGCCACCAAAGGAGAGAGTGTAGAAGAGGGAGCTGAGAGCAGCACTGCAAAAGCAGCCTCACTTGGGGATCAACTGGAAGAGCAACTGGGAAACTATCCACTCTCCACAGTCAGAAACCCAGCAGACAATCATGACATACCCCTCACCCTAATTCCATCTCTACTGAGACCTGTCGATTTCACCTTCTATCTCCTGCATCTGTCTGTTTTTCTCTATCCCCAGTACAGAAAGCATCATCTGTTCCCTGAACTTGTGTGTACATGTGCTCAGTAGAGTCCGACTCTTTGCGACCCCATCGACTGTAGCCTGCCAGGCTCCTCTGTCCATGGGATTCTCCAGGCAAGAATACTGGAGTGGGTTGCCATTTCCTCCTCCAGGGGATCTTCCTGACCCAGGGAGGAAGAAGATCCTGTGTCTCCTGCCTTGGCAGGCAGATTCTTTAACACTGTGCCTCCTGGGAAGCCCATATCCACAACAGAAAGTATCATCTGTTCCCTGAATTTATTTAGTCATCTCTTAATTGCATCTCCTCTCCAATCCAGATATTAGCCAGAAAGATTGCTTCCAAACACACTATGTCTCTCTCTCTCTCTCTCTCTCGCACACACACACACACACACACACCCTCCCAATGGCTTCCCATTGTCTTTGAATTAAGGACAGACCCCTTAACATATTTCAGTTATGGCACGGTCTGGTCCCTATCTTCCTTTCGGATGGTCTCATCTCTTTACCTCCATCCATATCTTCTTTGCCTCACACACAGTTGACTCCTTGTTGCCTCAGAAGCTTTCCCTACATTCTTGGCTAAGGACACCATTCTCCTCATCCCTTATTTCTCTACGTTTACTCTACGCATACTTCAAGTTTAGTCAATGCTCAATTTCTCAAAGGAGAAATCAGACTGGAACAAATCTTCCTATTCAGTGTTCCCAAATACAATGTTCCTCTCATTCACAGCTCTTTTCACAGCTATAGTTCTATATTTATATGTCAGGTTAGTTGACTAATGTCTGCTTTTGTCACTAGGCTCCAATGCAATATGGGACAGGGGTCATGACTGTATCCTTAGCACTAGTGTAGTGACTGGGGAGATATTCAATAATTTTTGTAGAAAGCTTACCTGAAAGTGAAGTCGCTCAGTTGTGTCCGACTCTTTGAGACCCCATGGACTATAGCCCACCAGGCTCCTCCGTCCATGCGATTTTCCAGGCAAGAGTACTGGAGTGGGTTGCCCTTTCCTTCTCCAGGGTATGTTCTAACAAAACCTGGTCCACTGGAGAAGGGAATGGCAAACCACTTCAGTATTCTTGCCTTGAGAATTCCACAAACAGTAATGAAGAGGCAAAAAGATAGGACACTGAAAGATGAACTCCCCAGGTCGGTAGGTGCCCAATATGCCACTGGAGATCAGTGGAGAAATAACTTCAGAAAGAAGGGAGAGACAGAGTCAAAGCAAAAACAAAACCCAGTTGTGGATAGGACTGGTGATGGAAGTAAAAAGGATGCTATAAAGAGCAATATTGCATAGGAACTTAGAATGTTAGGTCCATGAATCAAGGCAAATTGGAAGTGGTCAAACAGGAGATGGCAAGAGTGAACTTCGACATTCTAGGAATCAGGGAACTAAAATGGACTGGAATGGGTGAATTTAACTCAGATGACCATATATCTACTACTGTGGGCAAGAATCCCTTAGAAGAAATGGAATAGCTATCATAGTCAACAAAAGAGTCTGAAATGCAGTACTTGGATGCAATCTCATAAATGACAGAATGATCTCTGTTCATTTCCAAGGCAAACCATTCAATATCACAGTAATCCAAGTCTGTGCCCTGACCAGTAATGATGAAGAAGCTGAAGTTGAACGGTTCTATGAAGACCTACAAGACCTTCTAGAACTAACACCCAAAAAAGATGTCCTTTTCATTATAGGGGACTGGAATGCAAAAGTAGGAAGTCAAGAAACACCTGGAGTAACAGGCAAATTTGGCCTTGGAATACGGAATGAAGCAGGTCAAAGGCTAATAGAGTTTTGCCAAGAGAATGCACTGATCATAGCAAACACCCTCTTCCACCAACACAAGAGAAGACTCTACATATGGACATCACCAGATGGCCAACAATGAAATCAGACTGATTATTTTCTTTGCAGCCAAAGATGGAGAAGCTCTACACAGTCAGCAAAATAAGACCGGGATCTGACTGTGGCTCAGATCATGAACTCCTTATTGGCAAATGCAGACTTAAATTGAAGAAAGTAGGGAAAACCACTAGACCATTCAGGTATGACCTAAATCAAATCCCTTATGATTATACAGTGGAAGTGAGAAATAGATTTAAGGAACTAGATCTGATAGACAGAGTACCTGAAAACTATGGACGGAAGTTCATGACATCATACAGGAGACAGGGAACAAGACCATCCACAAGAAAAAGAAATGCAAAAAAGCAAAATGGCTGTCTGAGGAGGCCTTACAAATAGCTGTGAATAGAATAGAAGGGAAAAGCAAAGGAGAAAAGGAAAGATATACCCATTTGAATATGAGTTCAAAAGAATAGCAAGGAGAGATAAGAAAGCCTTCCTCAGTGATCAGTGCAAAGAAATAGAGGAAAACAAAAGAATGGGAAAGACTAGAGATCGTGTCAAGAAAATTACGGATACCAAGGGAACATTTCATGCAAAGATGGGCTCAATAAAGGACAGAAATGGTTCGGACCTAACAGAAGCAGAAGATATTAAGAAGAGGTGGCAAGAATACACAGAAAAACTGTACAAAAAAAAAAGATCTTCATGACCCATGTAATCATGATGGTGTGTTCACTCACCTAGAGCCAGACATCCTAGAATGCAAAGTGGGCCTTAGGAAGCATCACTACAAACAAACCTAACAGAGGTGATGGAATTCCAGTTGAGCTATTTCAAATCCTAAAAGATGATGCTGTGAAAGTGCCACACTCAATATGCCCATAAATTTGGAAAACTCAGCAGTGGCCACAGGACTGGAAAAGGTCAGTTTTCTTTCCAATCACTAAGAAAGGCAATGCCAAAGAATGCTCAAACTACCACACAACTGCACTCATCTCACATGCTAGCAAAGTAATGATCACAATTCTCCAAGTCAAGCTTCAACAATATGAGAACTGTGAAATTCCAGATATTCAAGCTGGTTTTAGAAAAGGCAGAGGAACCAGAGATCAAATTGTCAACATCCACTGGATCATCGAAAAAGCAAGAGAGTTCCAGAAAAACATCTATTTATGCTTTATTGACTATGCCAAAGCCTTTAACTGTGTGGATCACAAGAAACTGTGGAAAATTCTCAAAGAGATGGGAATATCAGACCACCTGACCTGCCTCTTGAGAAATCTGTATGCAGGTCAGGAAGCAACAGTTAGAACTGGACATGGAACAACAGACTGGTTCCAAATAGGAAAAGGAGTACGTCAAGGCTGTATACTGTCACCCTGCTTATTTAACTTCTATGCAGAGTACATCATGAGAAACGCTGGGCTGGATGAAGCACAAGCTGGAATCAAGATTGCCGGGAGAAATATCAATAACCTCAGATATGCAGATGACACTACCCTTATGGCAGAAAGTGAAGAAGAACTAAAGAGCCTTTTGATGAAAGTGAAAAAGGAGAGTGAAAAAGTTGGCTTAAAGCTCAACATTCAGAAAATGAAGATCATGACATCCAGTCCTATCACTTCATGGAAAATAGATGGGGAAACAGTGGAAACTTGGCTGACTTTATTTTTCTGGGCTCCAAAATCACTGCAGATGGTGACTGCAGCCAAGAAATTAAAAGACACTTGCTCCTTGGAAGGAAAGTTATGACCAACCTAAACAGCATATTAAAAAACAGAGCCATTACTTTGCCAACAAAGGTCCATCTAGTCAAGACTACGGTTTTTCCAGTAGTCATGTATGGATGTGAGAGTTGGACTATAAAGAAAGCTGAGTGTCAAAGAATTGATGCTTTTGAACTGTGTTGTTGGAGAAGACTTGAGAGTTCCTTGGACTGCAAGGAGATGCAATCAGTCTATCCTAACGGAGATCAGTCCTTAGTGTTCATTGGAAGGACTGATGTTGAAGCTGAAACTCCAATATTTGGCCATCTGATGCTAAGTGCTGACTTATTGAAAAGACTCTGATGCTGGGAAAGATTGAGGGCAGGAGGAGAAGGGGACGACAGAGGATGAGATGGTGGATGGCATCACTCACTCAATGGACATGAGTTTGAGTGAACTCCAGGAGTTGGTGATGGACAAGGAGGCCTGGCATGCTGCAGCCCATGGGGTCACAAAGAGTCAGATACAACTGAGTGACTAATCTGAACTTAACTATGTTTTCCAGCTGTTTATTCTAACATTTGATCACACAAAGTGAAGTATTTTTCAAGGGTAAACTGTCTAGATATATCATGACCTTCAAAAAATAAAATCTCTATAGTGCACTTAAAGATTGTATTTTTCTGCATATACAAACCCTACTTACAACACAATACCCTGTGATATGAGCCTTCTAGATATTGAATAAATTGTTATTTGTTTTGATTGTCACTATATCTAAAAAAGTAATATTAAAGTATCAGATAAGATCAGATCAGATCAGATCAGTCGCTCAGTTGTGTCCAACTCTTTGCGACCCCATGAATCGCAGCACGCCAGGCCTCCCTGTCCCTCACCAACTCCCGGAGTTCACTCAGACTCACGTCCATCGAGTCAGTGATGCCATCCAGCCATCTCATCCTCTGTCGTCCCCTTCTCCTCCTGCCCCCAATCCCTCCCAGCATCAGAGTCTTTTCCAATGAGTCAACTCTTCGCATGTGGTGGCCAAAGTGCTGGAGTTTCAGCTTTAGCATCATTCCTTCCAAAGAAATATATATTATACTAATAATACGTCATTATGAAGTATAAATAACAAAGTCAAGATGGATCAGTGAGGGGTGTACACCAGTTAAAGTGAATTTATAGCTTGTTAAAATTCAAATGAGCTTTTTTTTTTTTTATAAAGCATCAAGGGTGGGATGCCTTGACATTTTGACATTGAGAACTTGGGTGATATTTCTTTCAAATGTATTTTTAAATATTCAGTGTTACTCAATGAGATAGTGTTTCTTAAACTTACATTGAGAACATGGGTGATATTTCCTTCAAATGTATTTTTAAATATTTAGTGTTACTCAGTGAGATAGTGTTTCTTAAACTTATTCAATGAGTATTTTTAAATTATACAAATGTAGAGAAAATACTGAATAGTATAATAGACCACAATGTACCTATATCTCAGCTACATTTAAAATATATGTAGAAATTTAAGATAAAGGAAGTCATAATACGATTGTTCCTGTAAGGAGGCTTTTTAGGCATTATGCCCATTATAAAAAGGCCATTGGAAAATTGGAGGGTGCAATTGTGATTCTTTAGAGCTTAGAAACAATTTTCTCCTCTTTAATGTCCCTGTAGTACCTTATTGCTCATTTTTTAAAAGTTGTTTTCTTACTGGAGGATAATTGCTTTACAATATTGTGGTTTCTGTTGTACACTAACATGAATCAGCCACAGGTATACATATGTCCCCTCCCGCCTGAACCCCCTTTTCACCTCCCACCCCATCCCACCCGTCTAGATTGTTCCAGAACATGGGTTAAGTTCCCTGTGTCACATAGCAAACTCCCACTTGCTATGTATAATTACTGTATCGTAATGTATGTTTCCATGTTACTCTCTCATTTCACCCCACCCCCTTCTTCCCCCACTGGGTCCATAAGTCTGTTACCTATGTCTGTATCTCCATTGCTGCCCTGAAAATGGGTTCATCAGTACCATCTTTCTAGATTCCATACATATGCATTAATATTTGTCTTTCCCCTTTTTAAAAAGCATCATTTTGACATTTTGTGTCTAAGAGCTGGTTAATGAAAGGAAGAAAAGCATAAGGAATATGTGGAAACCCTGCCACCTGCCCATACTTCCTGTGTATATGTATGTGTGTGTGTGTGTGTGTGTGTAACTGTTTACAGTATCATAGTAAGCTCTTCAATGTAAAGACAATATTTGTCTTTCTCTTTCTGACTTATTTCACTCTGTATAATAGGCTCTGCTGCTGCTGCTGCTGCTGCTGCTAAGTCGCTTCAGTCGTGTCTGACTCTGTGCGACCCCAGAGACGGCAGCCCACCCGTCCCTGGGGTTCTCAAAGCAAGAACACTGGAGTGGGTTGCCATTTCCTTCTCCAATGCATGAAAGTGAAAAATGAAAGTGAAGTCGCTCAGTCGTGTCCGACTCTCAGCGACACCATGGACTGCAGCCTACCAGGCTCCTCCGTCCATGGGATTTTCCAGGCAGGACTACTGGAGTGGGGTGCCATTTCATCCAATTCATTAGGACTGACTCAAATGTGTTCTTTTTTTATAGCTGGGTAATATTTCATTGTATATGTGTACCATAATTTCTTTACCATTCATCTGTCAATGGACATCTAGGTTGTTTCCATGTCCTGCTGCTGCTGCTGCTGCTAAGTCGCTTCAGTCGTGTCCGACTCTGTGTGACCCCATGACGTCAGCCCATCAGGTTCCCCCGTCCCTGGGATTCTCCAGGCAAGAACACTGGAGTGGGTTGCCATTTCCTTCTCCAATGCATGAAAGTGAAAAGTGAAAGTGAAGTCACTCAGTTGTGTCCGACTCTTAGCGACCCCATGGACTGCAGCCCACCAGGCTCCTCCGTCCATGGGATTTTCCAGGCAAGAGTACTGGAGAGGGGTGCCAGTCCTAGCTATTGTAAAAAGTGCTGCCATGAACATGGGTCCATGCATCTCTTTCAATTATGTTTTTTCAGGGTATACACCCAGTACTGGGATTGTTGGGCCATATGGTAGTTCTATTCCTGGTGTTTTAAGGAATTTCCATACTGTTCTTCATAGTGGCTGTATCAATTTACATTCTTACCAACAGTTATTGTTCACTTTTACATCATGGTGCTGAGTCTTAAATTGGGATTATATACAAATAACACTCAATAAACATTTGAGTTGGATCTTATTCTAAACCCTGGACATTCTGAGATGTACTAATTCCACTCCTCCAGAATCATATAATCTGGTAATGTAGACAAATAGGGAAATAAATTATTATATACAATATGCTGGGTGGTAAATCAGAAGAACTCATAGAAAACAAAATTCACCAATAAATGTATGCATCCTCCATTAATCTGTAGGCTCCCTGATGACAAAGGCCAGGTACTCTTCATTTCACATGCCTCTGGGTTTCTCACCTGGCATGGGTTCAGAAAATATTGGCTTAATTATGTGTTGCTGAATTGAGAGCAACCAGGCTGGTAAGCAGTCTGGAAATTATTTGTGGAAAGACTTTAACTTTAACTAGGCATGCTTCACCCAAATGAAAGAAGATTACATAGGACACTTAGTCTTCAACTATTTCCAAGACTGTCACATAGTAGAGGGAATGAACTTAACCCTCCGTAACTTGCCAGAGGGTAAAATCTTCCATGCATTCATCCTGGTTCTAATGTCTGAAATGCTACGAAATAAGTCTCCAACATGCAACACAACCTTAGCATTGCTGAGAAGAAAAAAGTATAGGTTTTGAAGTAAATTTAAATACAGTGAATATTAGAGATAGGTTTGATTGTAGTTTTTCCAGTCATATTATTAACTATCATCATCCTAACATTCACATTTTGTGCTACTAATTAATCAACATCTCAGAACCTTATGATAATTCCTAACTATAATTATGTTATTATTTGGTTGCAAGTCGTGTCTGACTTTTGCCACCCCTTGGACTGTAGCCCGTCAGGCTCCTCTGCCCATGGAACTACCCAGGCAAGAACACTAGAGTGGGTTGCCATTTCCTTCTCCAGGGGATCTTCCCAATCCAGGGATAGACTTGCACCTCCTGCATTTTCAGGTGGATTCCTTACCACTGAGCTACCAGGGAAGTCCTGTTATAATTTATTATTTATTTATTATATTATAATATTATAATTTATTATAAATTACAGTCTAGCTGTAATTTATTTCCCTAAATTTAAAGATAATAGATATTGATGTGATCTGAATGTGTGTCCTTCCTAAAATTCATATATTGAAATCCTAATGCTCAATGTGTTGATATTAGGAAATGGGACTTTTGGGAGGTGAATAGGTCCTGAGGATGAAGCTCTCATGAATGGGATTAGTGTCCTTATAAAAGAGATCTCATGGAGCTCCCCAACCCCTTCCACCATGTGAGAATACAATGAGGAGTCTATAACCCAGAAGAGGGCCCTTACTCAACCATACCATCACCCTGATCTCAGACAACCAGCCTCCAGAACTGTGAGGAATAAAATTCTGCTGTTGATAAGCTGCCTAATCCATGGTATTTTATTACTGCATCCTAAATAAACTAAGAAGATACAATGTCCTTAACTGAAAATGAGAGTTTTGCCCTTGAATATGCATTTCAAATCAGCTCATCTTAATTATATCCCGCTGAATTAGTTGATTAATAAACTTCACCAACTCCCATTTTATGAAAACAAAGCCCTTGAAGCTACCTTGGAGATAGGAAGTGGGAGCCAGATATCCTGACGAGAGCCTCCTGCAATCTTGGTGCTTAAAGTGTTACAGAGAAGGAACACAAAAATGTCATGATAAACATGCCCCCAGAATGGAAGAATATTTTGTCATCACAAAAGTAAACTATGATTCTTATCTTTGCTACCACTGTTACCCATTATTTCTAGAGTAAGAGGATGTCTGGTGGACTCCCTTGGAAGGCAGGGCATCCGTCCCACCATCAGCTGGATGTCAGGGCCTTGCAGCCTAAGTCCCCAAACACAGCAGCTTGTGCCCCGTGACAAATGGCTTACTGAGCCACAGAGCCCAGTAACTGAAGGAGCCAACACTAACAATGGCATTAGGGCACTCCCTCTTCTGGTTTCTTCCCAAATGTTTATGGTAAAGTCCCTTACTTCCACCACAACCCCTCCCCTTCCAGTCCCTCTGGAAAATGCTGTCAAATGATGGCCTTAGTACCAAACCACTTCACCAAAAGCATCCGTCAGTGTCAGGTTTCCAGAGGTACAATTGCTGCATTATGATCATGTTCGTAGGATAAAGATTGAATTGAGGCCACAGAACCCATCTCAGTGGCCAATATTCGATTCACTTTCCAGCCTAAGAGTAATTTTGGGTGACCCTGTTTACCCAATGTAGGCTCAGCTAGACTGCTGCTGCTGTATAAAAATGGGCATGCCACTGTCTAACACTGATACTTTTGATGCTATTTATAACCCCTGTTAGTGACAGGTCCTATAGAACAATAACCTGTTACAACTATATGCATATATGTGGTTGGATCTCAAAACATTTACACAGGAAAGACTGAGTCTTTTAATCTTTGAGTTTTAGAAAAATAATGATCCATCATCTAGGCTCCTTTGGAGGGTGTTAAAAATACAAAATTTGTTTGTGGTTTTAAAAACACCTTCTGTCACTATCCAGCATGATCAGGTTTATGAAGCTAAAAGGGGAGTTGTTGTTGCTGTTTAGTTGCTAAGTTGTGTCCGACTCTTTTGCAGCCCATGGACTGCAGCCTGCCACCTCTATCCATGGGGTTCAGTTCACTTCAGTTGCTCAGTTGTGTCTGATTCTTTGCAACCCCATGAATTGTAGCACGCCAGGCCTCCCTGTCCATCACCAACACCCAGAGTTCACTCAAACTCAGCTCCATTGAGTCGGTGATGCCATCCAACCATCTCATCCTCTGTCATCCCCTTCTCCTCCTGCCCCCAATCCCTCCCAGCATCAGAGTCTTTTCCAATAAGTCAACTCTTTGCATGAGGTGGCCAAAGTACTGGAGTTTCAGCTTTAGCATCATTCCTTCCAAAGAACACCTAGGACTGATCTCCTTCGGAATGGATTGGTAGGATCTCCTTGCAGTCCAAGGGACTCTCAAGAGTCTTCTCCAACACCACAGTTCAAAAGCATCAATTCTTCGGTGCTCAGCTTTCTTCACAGTCCAACTCTCACATCCATACATGACCACTGGAAAAACCATAGCCTTGACTAGACGGACCTTTGTTGGCAAAGTAATGTCTCTGCTTTTGAATATGCTATTTAGGTTGGTCATAACTTTCCTTCCAAGGAGTAAGCATCTTTTAATTTCATGGCTGCAGTCACCATCTGCAGTGATGACTGTTTCCACTGTTTCCCCATCTATTTCACATGAAGTGATGGGACCGGATGCCATGATCTTCATTTTCTGAATGTTGAGCTTTAAGACAACTTTTTCACTCTCCACTTTCACTTTCATCAAGAGGCTTTTTAGTTCCTCTTCACTTTCTGCCATAAGGGTGGTGTCATCTGCATATCTGAGGTTATTGATATTTCTCCCGGCAATCTTGATTCCAGCTTGTGCTTCTTCCAGCCCAGCATTTCTCATGATGTACTTTGCATATACGTTAAATAAGCAGAGTGACAATATACAGCCTTGACGTACTGCTTTTCCTATTTGGAACCAGTCTGTTGTTCCGTGTCCAGTTTTAACTCTTGCTTCCTGACTTGCATATAGGTTTCTCAAGAGGCAGGTCAGGTGGTCTGGTATTCCCATCTCTTTCAGAATTTTCCAGTTTATTGTGATCCACACAGTCGAAGGCTTTGACATAGTCAATAAAGCAGAAATAGATGTTTTTCTGGAACTCTCTTGCTTTTTCTATGATCCAGCAGATGTTGGCAATTGATCCCTGGTTCCTCTGCCTTTTCTAAAACCAGCTTGAACATCTGGAAGTTCACAGTTCATGTATTGCTGAAGCCTGGCTTGGAGAATTTTGAGCATTACTTTACTAGCCTGTGAGATGAGTGCAATTCTGCAGTAGTCTGAGCATTCTTTGGCATTGCCTTTCTTTGGGATTGGAATGAAAACTGACCTTTTCCAGTCCTGTGGCCACTACTGAGTTTTCCAAATTTGCTGGCTGATGAGTGCAGCACTTTCACAGCATCATCTTTCAGGATTTGAAATAGCTCAACTGGAATTCTATCACCTCCACTAGCTTTGTTCGTAGTGATGCTTTCTAAGGCCCACTTGACTTCACATTCCAAGATGTCTGGCTCTAGGTGAGTGATCACACCATTGTAATTATCTTGGTCGTGAAGATCTATTTTGTACTGTTCTTCTGTGTATTCTTGCCACCTCTTCTTAATATCTTCTGTTTCTGTTAGGTCCATATCACTTCTGTTCTTTATCGAGCCCATCTTTGCACGAAATGTTCCCTTGGTATCTCTAACTTTCTTGAAAATATCTCTAGTCTTTCATATTATGTTGTTTTCCTCTATTTCTTTGCATTGATTGCTGAGGAAGGCTTTCTTATGCCTTCTTGCTATTCTTTGGAACCCCACGTCCAAGGAGCAGTGGCTGTGTGGGGGCAGGAGGGCCAAGAGGAGCTACTCCACGTTCAAGGTCAGATTGGGCAGTGGTGAGGAGATACCCCTTGTCCAAGTTAAGGAGTAGCAGCTGCGCTTTGCTGGAGCAGCCATGAAGAGATACCCCACGTCCAAGGTAAGAGAAACCGAAGTAAGACGGTAGGTGTTGTGAGAGGGCATCAGAAGGCAGACACACTGAAACCATAATCACAGAAAACTAGTCAACTAATCACATGGACCACAGCCTTGTCTAACTCAGTGAAACTAAGCCATGCTGTGTGGGGCCACCCAAGACAGGTGGGTCATGATGGAGAGGTCTAACAGAATGTGGTCCACTGGAGAAGGGAATGGCAAACCACTTCAGTATTCTTCCCTTGAGAACCCCATGAACAGTATGAAAAGGCAAAATGAGAGGATACTGAAAGAGGAACTCCCCAGGTCGGTAGGTGCCCAATATGCTACTGGAGATCAGTGGAGAAATAACTCCAGAAAGAATGAAGGGATGGAGCCAAAGCAAAAACAATACCCAGTTGTGGATGTGACTGGTGATAGAAGCAAGGTCCGATGCTGTAAAGAGCAATATTGCATAGGAACCTGGAATGTCAGGTCCATGAATCAAAGCAAATTGGAAATGGTCAAACAGGAGATGGCAAGAGTGAACATTGACATTCTAGGAATCAGTGGACTAAAATGGACTGGAATGGGTGAATTTAACTCAGATGACCATTATATCTACTACTGTGGGCAGGAATCCCTTAGAAGAAATGGAGTAGCCATCATGGTCAACAAAAGAGTCTGAAATGCAGTACTTGGATGCAACCTCAAAAACAACAGAATGATCTCTGTTCGTTTCCAAGGCAAACCATTCAATATCACAGTAATCCAAGTCTATACCCCAACCAGTAACACTGAAGAAGCTGAAGTTGAACGGTTCTATGAAGACCTACAAGAACTTTTAGAACTAACAAAGATGTCCCAAAAAAGATGTCCTTTTCATTATAGGGGACTGGAATGCAAAAGTAGGAAGTCAAGAAACACCTGGGGTAACAGGCAAGTTTGGCCTTGGAATATGGAATGAAGCAGGGCAAAGACTAATAGAGTTTTGCCAAGAGAATGCACTGGTCATAGCAAACACTCTTTTCCAACAACACAAGAGAAGACTCTACACATGGACATCACCAGATGGTCAACATCGAAATCAGATTGATTATATTCTTTGCAGCCAAAGATGGAGACGGTCTATACAGCCCGCAAAAACAAGACCAGGAGCTGACTGTGGCTCAGATCATGAACTCCTTATTGCCAAATGCAGATTTAAATTGAAGAAAGTAGGGAAAACCACTAGACCATTCAGGTATGACCTAAATCAAATCCCTTATGATTATACAGTGGAAGTGAGAAATAGTTTTAAGGGACTAGATCTGATAGATAGAATGCCTGATGAACTATGCACAGAGATTCATGACATTGTACAGGAGATAGGGATCAAGATCATCCCTATGGAAAAGAAATGCAAAAAAGCAAAATGGCTGTCTGGGGAGGCCTTCCATGGGGTTAGAATGAGACAAATGAGTTCAGGAAGCCATCTACTTGTACTCAGATCTATTTGGCAGTAATAATGAGAAAAATCCATTAGGAAGAAAAGTGATTGTTCCTACCTGTTATCTAATCTGCTTTCACAGAAAAAGATTACAGTAAACAGCTATTCTTCCACTAATTCCTTCCTTACTTCAGTTCTAGCCCAGCCCAAATTCTGGTGGAAAAGGTCTAACACACAAACTGTTGGTTAACAACTAGGCTGTTTTTATAGTTGCTTCAGGGGGAGTTGAAAATAATTTTATATAGTGTTTTATTAGATTTTCATCTGAAAAAAAATCACTATTTCTTTTAACCGCAATAGTGAAAGAAATTTTCCTTATCTGGAGTTGTTATTAAAAAGGCGATCTTCATTTACTGACCCTTAGAAGGAACAATCACTGAATTCAACCATTTATTTAACCAAGAAATATTTCATGATGATCCACCAGGGCCGGCACCTCACTAGATGCTGAGGATGCAAAGATGAGCAGGGTGGCATTGGCTCCTCCTCAGGAACTAAGATCCAGCAGGCTGAATAACTGAACTTCCCAGAGGCTCGTCTTCTACCGTCCCTTAGCATCATTTACAACCAGTTCTTTCTTGTAGAAGATGACAAAAATAAAGCTTTATACCCTTGCTTGGAACAAGTTGAGGTATTCATAAGCAGGTAAATTTAAAATATGCTCTCATGCCTGAGCATTCTCATATTCACATCTTGAGAACTTTGAAAAGCTTATGTGAGAGGACTTCCCTGGTGGTCCAGTGGCCAAGACTCAGGGCTCCCAACGCAGGGGGCCCAGGTTCCATTCCTGGCAAGGGAACTCTACCCCACATGTCACAGCTGAGTTCACATGCCCCAACTAAAGATCCTGCATGCTGCAACAAAGATCAAAGATCCCACAGGCCGCAATTCAGACTCGGCGCACCCAAAATAAATAGGTAAATATTAAGGGAAAAAAAAGCTTATGTGAGGAAGACAGGTAGTTCTTGCCTTTGGTATGAAGTTCATGAAGTTGAAGGAGTGATTTCAAGGACTCGGCACTCTCAAACTCCTGAGTGTTCTGGAGGAAATCTTCTGCTTGGTCTATTTTAATGGCAAACTACAACAGAAATACAAGGGAAACACATTTGAAAAGATAAAAACCGAAGTGCCACATTTAGTTATGTGTAAATGTCTTCCATGGATTATTGGCCTAGCCGATTGTGTGTGTGTTGCTGGGATGATGTGTATGTCTGTGTGAGCATGCCCCGGCCTCACATGTTTGTATGAGGTCTCTGTGCCCCTGTAGTCAATTTGCAAAGTGCCGAGATAAGAATTTTCCTCTGTCTGAATTACATTTCTTTAATACCTGGAAATACATATGTATGCTGAAATAAACCCATTTGGTTACTGTTCTAATGTCTATTGAAATTTTCAAGTAAAATTATTGTGTCCCATGTAACAAATACGGCTGCTGTCAACATTCTAAAGCGGTTTCTCAAAGAACAACTAGAATGTTTGTTAACAGAAACCTACAAAAGTTTGTGTAGCCAGTAACCTACATAGTTATTAGTAAATTTAACTTAAAAATCCACTTAAAGAGGTTGAAATACATAGTTGATTTTTTCCTTAATAATTAGATGTAGAATTTAAAAATGTAAGTCTCAGAACATAGTCTAATCCCATCTCTACACTTGATTTTAGGACTGAGAAGTGATGTCTAATCCTATTTCTTATACAAAGCAAAATACATATATTTGTATTGAAATATATGTGGTCCAAATAGATACATACCAAAGGGTTATATTTATGAGAAGGAATAGGATTAGAGACAAATGAGGAATGGTAAGCTTTTAGATCTATAATTTGTAATTTTGTTTGCATTTTTATCAATGATTTTATGTACTTTTATACAAATAAAAATGAAATTAGATGCAGTAAAAAAGAAAACCGGAAAATGGAAAATGTCTCCTCTACTTCAAGAAAAAAAAAAAAGGAAACGGCTATTTGACACCGTAAATGGTAAGGAACGTGACCAGCCTCTCTTTTTGTATTTTTCCATAGAGGAAGTATGAAAGGGAGATGCTCAAAGTGATGTCAAGATTCTCAGGGGAGTAATCTGAGAAGCAAATTTTAGAAAAGAGCAAAACATACTCAGTAATGCTAGTACAGTGTATGCGTGTATGTGCGTTTGTGTGTGTGTTCACGCTCAGTAGCTGTGATGTGTCTGACTCTTTGGGACCCCATGGACTATAGCCCATGAGGCTCCTCTGTCTACGGGATTTCCCAGGCAAGAATACTGGAGTGGATTGACATTTCCTCCTCCAGAGGATCTTCCTGACCCAGGAAAGGAACCCATGTCTCTTGTGTCTCCTGCATTGGCAGATGGATTCTTGTACCACTGCATCACCTGGGAAGCCCACAATATATCCACAGTAGTAGACAAATAACTCTTTTATCTCAGCATGAAAGTTCAAAGGAAACTATTACCATTTATGAGAGCATTCAAATCAACACATTCGCCTTTGGATGATGTATAGAATAAACTCATAAAAGAAAAGTATCAGTGAGAAAGATACAAAAGCCTATCACAGTGCCTGTCATCTTTTTCAAGTTTTATCCAAACTCTCGTCTTTGGATTTAGTGATATCTAATATTTTTATGTGACAATTTAAAGATCTACTGTGTTTGATTATTACAGCAATATAAAATCCAGTTATAAATGGCATGGAAAGATGAGAGAGCAATTGCTAAGCACGCCCCCTTCTGAAATACAGAGAAGGCTTCCACCATCCTGTTAGAACCAGCAGATAGACATCAGCCAGTGTCAATTGGGGACAGTGCTCCCAAACTGAAGAACAGTGTTTCAGGAGAGAATAACCTATATGATGGTTAAGCTTGTGAATCTGAAGTCATCTTGTACTAACCATCAACCATGCAATAACAGGTTATTTTGTATTTCTAAAGAAATTCTGCATGCACATAGTTCACTAAAGGGATCCTATCTATACATCGTTTATATCTCTAAATCATTCTAACAGTTGATTATAAGGATATTCTTTGAAGAGAAATTTCAAAGGAAAAACAAAACCCTGGGAGGTGATTTGGTTTTCCCTGTAAATCATTACAAGAAATTTTGGAGTCACTGTGTAACTTATATCTGTATTTCAACTTATTGTTTGGCATCTTTTTTAAAAAGACAACCCAATAAACAAATAATGCCTTTCTCAGAAAAAGCTTCCCCGATGTTCTAATATTAACCTTTGTCTCAGGGATATTTTCTTTTCCCTACTTTTCTTCTTTTTACAGTCAGTATAGGATGGAAGTGGCAACAGGGGGACACTTTTCAAAGACCCTATTCTTAGTTTTGCTTACACAAGGGGCAGGGAAAATCATGTGGGAGTTTTCCATCAGCTAAGTATGAAGTGGTTCACAAAATTGGAAGAAGGATAACATAAGAAACTTCATCTTTTCACCAGGAATCAGAGTACTGGGCTGAATCATGGGTTGATTTACAAAGCATAATTCCTTTTATTTCAGGTACTATCTGGAAGTCATTTCTCATCATATAGAAAATCAGCTAGTATTAATGCGCCTACACGGTGAGAAACAAATATTGGACTTCATGTTTGAAAAAAGATAACTTCCTGTGCTCAGGCAACCTGAATTTCAAGGGCACTTAATACGTATACCTCACCTACTAAGACAAAATGAATCAGATGTGTCTATAATTTGACCCTTGTAGGCGTATTTCACCTGGTTTATTTCCTTTCAGGAAAGAAAATTATCGGTGGGACTTTTCCACAAAATAATCTGTGAGTTGGACTTCATTGTTCAAACTGTGAAAAACAAACCTTGAAAGTTACAGTAAGGTTTCTGCTCCTCCTTTTAACTTTTAAACGAGTTCATGATACATGAGACTGTCTACTTCAATTTTAATGTTCTAATACTAATCTTCTTTCTTTCATTATTTTGGATTTAAGTCCTGAATTTTCAGTTTGGAAATATCATATTTTTCAAAGCTAGTGCTTTATCATAATGAAGCAGTGCTCTCACATCAAAACGAATGTCCTGCCACTTGACAGAGAAGTTAAAAGTGACATTTCCAATAACTACCTTACACTAAATATAACACCTGCTTTGAAACTGCTCTTTGAGTCTCACATTTTGAAATTGGGTTCTTCAAAAAAACTCCAGAATTCAAGAAAAATCATGACCTTCTTAGGTCCAGGACTTTTTCCTTCCATATATTTTAACGAGCTCAAACTATGGAAATTCAACTACATGCCTTAGAGAGTACTCTATCATATGCTATGGCGACAAGTCAAACATTCTATGGACTATTCTACAGTTGCCTTATCTTAAAAAGCAGAAGAAACTGCATCCTCCAACTGTTAGTTAACAAGAACATGTTAGACCAGCATTTCCTAGTAATCCTGTAATCAGAGGTAATTGCTTGATTTAGTAATTATATTATTATTATCTAAAGAGATAAATATATCAAAATGGCTTATGGGTAAAAATTCCCATTTTTACTTAACATTTGTCCATTTTAATTAATTGCACTTATCTTTTGTTTGAAGGTATACATTCAAAATATTAAAAATTTTATTTTGACCATCAAAATTTAAATGTATATAACTTGGTTATTCTGCTGTTTAAAAAAAAAATCTGATCGCAATGTCTATTCAGAAAGAAAGGATTTTCAGGAGTGTCATCCATTTACTCTGAAGTGGAGACGGGAAACTTTTTTTAACAAACCTCCAAGGCATTTTCAAAAAATTCAGAGGTCAGTCTGAGAAGTTCCCTCCTTCTCTCAAGCATGGAGACCAGGGATGCCCACGCTTCGCCCAGCGTTTTGGCCATGGCATCATAGACCTGACTCTGATCTTTGTTCTCTTCAGCAGTCTTGTCTGCTTCTTGCAGGAGTTCCCATACTCGATCTTCCAAAGCCTAAGTCCAGGAATAAAAAAAAAAAAAAGGCAGAGTGTCACTCCGTGTAAGAACTTGGGATCATATTTTAAACACATAGATTTTTGAAATTATATGTAGTTTAGGAAGGCCTGGAAAATCCCATGGATGGAGGGGCCTGGTGGGCTGCAGTCCACGGGGTCGCGAAGAGTCGGACATGACTGAGCGACTTCACTTTCACTTTTCACTTTCATGCATTGGAGAAGGAAATGGCAACCCACTCCAGTGTTCTTGCCTGGAGAATCCCAGGGACGGGGGAGCCTGGTGGGCTGCCATCTATGGGGTCGCACAGAGTCGGACACGACTGAAGCGACTTAGCAGCAGCAGAAGAGTATTTATAAACACAAACTGTTGTGCAGGCAGGTAGTAGAGCATACAGGAGAGAGCAGTTGAGACTGTGGTAAAATGGGGAGCATGGCCAGGCTAAAGGCATCCACATTTGAATGTTGTTGAAACACCATAGAGATTTATAAAAAAAAATGCATGATTACATACACAGGGGTACAGAATACTATGCCAACTTTACATTTCACAAAAAGAGAACTAATTGAAACACTTCTAGAAAGGAGTAATCATGAAAAAAAATTGTGAGAAATGAACCCAGTAAAACTTTTTATTCTAAATAGTTGTTACTGTTAACAAGCTTGTGAAGCTTAATGTAAATGTTAAGAGTAAGTTCTTGAAAGTGAATAGTCATAATGTAAAAATTAGAATATCTGTAACCAACACTGCATATTGCTTGAACAAAATGTGGAAGATGAAGGGCAACATGTGCTTTCATAATTGTCTCATTTGGGGACAGGAGGAGGATCCCACAGATCCTACTCTATTCTTGATATTGGCACCAAAATCAAGGCACAATTTTAAAATACATTAACAGTAACATGAATAAATCCTAAAATGTCAACAGAAAAGGAAACTAAACATGTGATGATGCATAATACAACAAAGAAAACGAAGTAAATAAGAATGCATTTATTAGGACACACAAAACAAAACGATAGGAATATAATTAAATATCAGTTAACACTCAAAACATGAATGAGTTAATTTTTTCAATTAAAAGGCAAACAGTATCAGATTAAGGGGAAACAATTCAACTAATTTATATTTGCTGGAGTCATCCCTCAACTAAAAAGATATAAAATCTTAAAATAAAGAGATGAGATATATTAGCAGAGACAAAAATAAAGGAGAATTAGCAATGCTAATCTCAGACAAATTAGAAATCAAAACAAAAATCACTGTGATTAAAAAACAATACTTTACATTGATAAATTTCACAATTCACAGGGGAAATAAGGCACTCATGATGTTTATATTTATGACATTAAAATATTTAAAGTAGGTATGTGCCTGCATGCTAAGTCACCTCAGTCATGTCCAACTCTTTGACACCCTATGAACTGTAGCCCGTCAGGCTCCTCTGTCTCTGGGATTCTCCAGGCAAGAATACCAGAGTGGGTGGCCATGCCCTTCTCCAGTGGGTATTCGTGACCCAGGGATTGGATCCACGTTTTTTAACTCTCCTGCACTGGCAGGTGGGTTCTTTACCACTGGCGCCACCTAGACCCAGTCAGACCAAAATGCAATACAAGTAGAAATAAACAACAAAAGACCAGATGATAAAAGAAATCTCTTAGAAATGTTAAGAAAACACTTTAAAGAAAAATTCCTAGATCAAATAAAGAAAAAGCTATAAATACGGGCTATTTAGAAGAAAAAAATAACAATGAGGCTACTATGTTTAAAACTTAAGATACACAGATATTTTATGCTTAGATGAAATTCATAGCATTAGACAACTTTGTTTTTGAAAGAAAGAAAAAATGCATTAAACATTCAAGTCTAAATTATAGAAAAAGACTCCTAAATTAAGACAAAATAAAAGGGGATTAACTTATTAAATATAAAATCAAAAAATAACAAATGAGAGATAAATATAAGAATTGATTTTTTTAAAGGTTGAGTCATTGAAAATCCAAATGAAATATAAAAACATCTGACAGGTGGGACAAGATGGCAGAGTGGGACGATCCTGAGCTCATGTCCTCCCACATACAAACCAACACTACAACTACATATAGAACAACTCATTCTGAGAAACATCTGAAGACTAGTATAAACGGCTCTTCCAAAATTAAGGAAAATTTTGAAAAGTACATCAAGATGGAGAGAAGTGGCAGGGATGTAATGTATCAGTATACATACCACCAGTGCAGGGATCCACAAGTGGGAAGGGATATCACCAATTCGAAGGTCCTAAGGAGCAAGAGGTTCGAGCCCCGTGTTGGGCACCTCAGCCTTTGGTACCAGTACTGTAGGACAAGGCTCCCTTAACTGACTTTGAAAACCAGCAGGGCTTATGTAGAGATGAGACTCTTAAGAGGCTTGTACGCTAACTTACTCACTTGAGTCTCAGTGCAGAGGCAAAAGTTTGAAAATGCCTGTTGCTCTAGCCAGCCTGCCCAAGTTGTCCAGTACATGCGTTCTATTAATACATAGGAGATGAAGGAAAGTTATGCCCAACCTAGACAGCATATTAAAAAGCAGAGACATTACTTTGCCGACAAAGGTCCATCTATTCAAAGCTATGGTTTTTCCAGTAGTTATGTATGGATGTGAGAGTTGGACCATAAAGAAAGCTGAGTGCCAAAGAACTGATGCTTTTGAAAACTGTGGTGTTGGAGAAGACTTCTTGAGAGTTCCTTGGACTGCAAGGAGATCAAACAAGTTAATCCTAAAGGAAATCAGTCCTGAATATTCATTGGAAGGACTGATCCTGAAACTGAAACTCCAGTACTTTGGCCACCTGATGTGAAGAACTGACTCATTGGAAAAGACCCTGATGTTGGGAAAGATTGAAGGTGGGAGGAGAAGGGGATGACAGAGGATGAGATGACTGGATGGCATCACTGACTTGATGGACATGGGTTTGAGCAAGGTCCGGGAGTTGGTGAAGGACAGGGAGGCCTGGCGTGCTGCAGTCCATGGGGTTGCAAAGAGTTGGACATGACTGAGTGACTGAACTGAACTGATGCTCCTACTCAAGATCATACCTTCAAGATTGGGAGAAGTAACTGCTTTGTCTAACCCATAGAAACAAACACAGAAAACCAAACTAAAATGAGGAATTTGTTCCAAATGAAAGAACAAGATAAAACCCAGGGTTTTATCCTAATGAAAAAACCCTAATGAAATGGAGATAAGTATTAGGTTGATACACAAGTAATCGTGGTTTCAGACCATGAATTTTAAATCATTTTAACTAGCCTCAAACACATCTTTACTAATCAAAATAGGAACCATTATAATCAACACATTTTTGCCGATGAGAAATAAATTTGTTTACTCCTGTAGCATAAAAATCCATGTTTCAGGATTGGTGAACTCTTGGAAAGCATTTTCTGCCTCCTGTTGGTTGTGGAAACATTTTCCCTGCAAAAAGTTGTTGAGATGCTTGAAGCAGTGGTAGTTGGCTGACAAGAGGTCAGGTGAATATGGCAGATGAAGCACAACTTTGTAGCCCAATTCGTTCAACTTTTGAAGCTTTGGTTGTATGATGCACAGTCAGGCATTGTTGTGGAGAAGAATTGGGCCCATTCTGTTGATCAAGAGGCATTGCATTTCTCAGTGCATCTCATTGATTTGCTGGGCATATTTCTCAGATGTAACAGGTTTTGCAGGATTCAGAAAGCTGTAGTGAATCAGACTGTCAGCAGACCACCAAACTGAACATCAGATCTTTTTTTGGTGTAAGCTTGGTTTTAGGAAGTGCTTTGGAGCTTCTTCTCAGTCCAACCAGAGCTGGACATCGCAGGTTGTCATATAAAATCCACTTTTCAATGCACATCACAATCCGATCAAAAAATGGTTCATTGTTGTGTAGAATAAGAAAAGACAACACTTCAAAACAACAAATTTTTTGATTTTCGATCAGCTCATGAGGCAACTACTTACTGAGCTTTTTCAACTTTCCAATTTGCTTCAAATGATGAATTAGCACAAAATGGTCAACACTGAGTTCTTCAGCAACTTCTCGTGTAGTTGTAAGAGGATCAGCTTCAATGATTGCTCTTAATTCATCACTGTCACTTTCTGATGACCAGCCACTGCACTTCTCATCTTCAAGGCTATTGTCTCCTTTGCAAAACTTAAATCACCACTGCACTGTATGTTCGTTAGCAGTTCCTGCATCAAATGCGTTGTTGATGTTGCGGGTTATTTCTGCTGCTTTACAACCCATTTTGAACTTGAATAAAAAAATCACTCAAATTTGCCTTTTGTCTAATATCATTTATATAGTCTAAAATAAACAGCAAGTAATAAGTCACTAGCAAATAAAAAAAGTGAGAAATGAGCATTTAAAATGCACGATACTGGATGCTTGGGGCTGGTGCACTGGGACGACCCAGAGGGATGGAATGGGGAGGGAGGGGGGAGGAGGGCTCAGGATGGGGAACACATGTATACCTGTGGCGGATTCATTTTGATATTTGGCAAATCTAATACAGTTATGTAAAGTTTAAAAATAAAATAAAATTTAAAAAAATAAAAAAAAAAATAAAAAAAATAAAATAAAATGATGTATAACATAACCACATTTAAGAATGTATTCCAGTATCAAAGGGCAAAGTTCAACAATGTAAAACTGCAATTACTTTTGCACCAGCCTAATAATTTCCTGATAAAAAGTACAAAGTGGAACTGTTAGTTGCTCAGTCATGTCTGACTCCTTGTGACCCCAGGGATTGTAACCTGCCAGACTCCTCAATCCATGGAATTCTCCAGGCAAGAATACTAGAGGGGTTGTCATTTCCTTCTCCAAGGGATCTTCCCAACTCAGGGATAGAACCCACTTCTCCTGTGTCTCCTGCATTGGCAGGCGGATCCTTTAATGTCTGAGCCACCAGAGAAGCCCAAATAGTTCAAAGCAATAGTCATAAAGTCACACACCAAACTCAGAAAAAGAATGGAGGAACACAATAAGAATTTCAACAAAGTTAAAAAAATATAAAAAAGAACCAATCAATATAAAACTGATATAAAAAAGAGCTAAAGAATACAATAACTGAAATAATATACTGGAGGGAATAAACTACAGATTAGGTGATGCAGAAGAACACATACACAAGCTGAAAGACAAAATAGTGGAAATCAGAACAACAATGATAGTTTAAGAAAGCTCTGGGACAAATTGAGAGTATAAACGTTTGCATTACAGGGGTCCCAGGACAAAGAGAGAAAGGGGCATGTTGTTGCAAATGGCTACATTTCATTCTCTTTTATGGGTGAGTAATATTCCACTGTAAATATACACCACATCTTCTTTATCTAGTCATCTGTTGATGGACACTTAGGCTGATTTCAATTCTTGACTATTGTAAATAATGCTACAAATAAACATTGGGGTTGCTTGTTACCCTAGCATAGCCAGGTAGATTCACAAATGTAAAATTATTTGTTATGCATTAGACATTCAAGGTTCTCTCATACTTAATAAAGACAATAAAATTCATAATGAAACAAAGAGCTGGACAATTTCATACTTAATTCAAAACTTCCCTCAGGTAGAGTGGGTTGAACATGCCAATGAACTAACTCTTCAGAGACATCCATTGAACACTTGCCCACTCCACTCTCTTTGGTATTTAGGCTAACCACACATATGATTGTCTAAATTGCCAGGACAGTTAGATCAAATGTGTGTACTTTCTTCAGTTCAGTCACTCAGTCGTGTCCGACTCTTCACGACCCCATGAACTGCAGCACGCCAGGCCTCCCTGTCCATCACCAACTCCCGGAGTTCACTCAGACTCACGTCCATCGAGTCAGTGATGCCATCCAGCCATCTCATCCTCTGTCATCCCCTTCTCCTCCTGCCCCCAATCCCTCCTAGCATCAGAGTCTTTTCCAATGAGTCAACTCTTCACATGACATGGCCAAAGTACTGGAGTTTCAGCTTTAGCATCATTCCTTCCAAAGAAATCCCAGGGCTGATCTCCTTCAGAATGGACTGGTTGGATCTCCTTGCAGTCCAAGGGACTCTCAAGAGTCTTCTCCAACAACACAGCTCAAAGGCATCAATTCTTCGGCGCTCAGCCTTCTTCACAGTCCAACTCTCACATCCATACATGACTACTGGAAAAACCATAGCCTTGACTAGATGGACCTTTGTTGGCAAAGTAATGTCTCTGCTTTTGAATATGCTATCTAGGTTGGTCATAACTTTCTCCCAAGGAGTAAGCGTCTTTTAATTTCATGGCTGCAATCACCATCTGCGGTGATTTTGGAGCCCCTAAAAATAAAGTCTGACACTGTTTCCACTGTTTCCCCATCTATTTCCCATGAAGTGATGGGACCGGATGCCATGATCTTCATTTTCTGAATGTTGAGTTTTAAGCCAACTTTTTCACTCTCCTCTTTCACTTTCATCAAGAGGCTTTTGAGTTCCTCTTCACTTTCTGCCATAAGGGTGGTGTCATCTGCATATCTGAGGTTATTGATATTTCTCCTGCAATCTTGATTCCAGCTTGTGCTTCTTCCAGCCCAGCATTTCTCATGATGTACTCTGCATAGAAGTTAAATAAGCAGGGTGACAATGTACTTTCTTAGTTTCCTCCTTATGTGACAAGGGCTGGCTAACTTTATATTGTCCATGTTTTTTCCATTTTATATATTTTATCATTAAAATGGAATAACTTGGCCTCAATTTCTACTTATGATGGCTCAAGACTTAAATTAGAAGTTTTAAATTCTAAGATACTGCAATCATATGACAAAGACTGAATTATATGACAAAGAACTAAAAGCAGAAAAACTCGACAATCTCATGACAGAGATGCAGAAGGGAATAAGAAATAATGAGCAATAAACTCATTCTAGGAGAAGGCAATGGCAACCCACTCCAGTATTCTTGCCGGGAAAATTCCATGGAGGGAGGAGCCTGGTAGGCTGCAGTCCACGGGGTCGCTAAGAGTCGGATACAACTGAGCGACTTCACTTTCACTTTCATTTTTCACTTTCATGCATTGGAGAAGGAAATGGCAACCCACTCCAGTGTTCTTGCCTGGAGAATCCCAGGGATGGCGGGGCCTGGTGGACTGCCATCTATGGGATCACACAGAGTTGGATACGACTGAAGCGACTTAGCAGCAGAGCAAAGCAAGTGAACACTTAGACTTTCAGTGATATTTCTCAAGTTTGACAAGAAGGTGGTAAGATGAATCTGAAAGTTGGCTACTTCTCTATCAAAGTGGGGTTGCCTCTGGAAGTATATTTAGCCTTATCAAATACATGTAGGTTTCTCATAATACTGTTCTTTTCCCACTGACGTGACACTTTGTAAACAAATAATACAGGAGTTTTGGGGACAGGCAACTTGAAGGACTACAGTTCTGGTTTTCTATATTTCCTTGGGATTTTCCCATGACCTCCAGTATGAACTGTAAAATGTTTGATTCACTGTAATCCCAAGGCTGGAACATTCTTGCAGAACTTTCTGGGTTTAATTTGGTAAAAATTACACTTGGGATTTTTCCAAGCAAGCCAGTTGACATCTGTCTTGAAGATTGGCAGAAAACTATCTGCTCCAAATTCTCTTGAAATTCAGATCAGTCTTGGGGTTCTGGGATCAAGGCCAGGTACAGTTAATGTTCCCCTATCAAACACCATCGGAAATAATGGAGGAGACGGGGATTTCGACAGAGTGAACTAGGCAGGATTCATAGAATAGAGACATTTCTATACCGATCTAAAATCTAAGATAATAACCACTTGGTGTTTATTTCTGGAAGATTCCTGGAATGGAGGCTGATTTGTACACAAAGCAAAATTCCACCCTACAGGTGTTTGATGCATAGTACTTGGATCTCTATGATACTTCTTCCCCTACTTTGGTAAAAGTGTTAGGAAGTCCACTCAGTTCTTACTGTTCTATTTTAATGTTGAGTCCTCAAGAAGACTACCTCTTTCTTCCCTCAAGGAATAGGATCTATCAGTTTGGTAGCCTGAAACAAAAAGGCAAGTGAAGTTCTACTGGAGAGGGCTAGAGGTCATACAACCCATGTACGTTAATGATGATGATTTCAAATCTGTGAAACAGACACAAGAGATCTAAGTTGTAACTCACTCATGTTTACAGCTCCAGTAACAGGCATGTTAAGGCATTTCTAATTGTCATCATGTGTGTGTGTGATTTATGGGGAAGGAGTTCAGTGAAGAATTGCCCTCCCACATAATAATCTTACTGAGAAACGCTGAATGCCTTACACAAATGTTTGTGATAGAATGTGTGAGAGGTCTAAGAGGTTCCATTACTTTCTCTTGAAAATCATTTCACTTTATTTCACAGGCTGTTAGAGAGTTTAGAGGCCACTTATTCCAATTTGACATCAGCCTTAGCAAGTGTCTAACGAAACTGCAACACAGACCCATTCTAGACCAACAGGGCTCCTTTAGTTTAGGAGCGAAACCTTCCATAGTTTTTGGAAAAAAACTGTTCTTAGATGGTCCCAAATTTTGCCTCCTCATTTCCTAGAGTGCCACAGATCCCGGATTTCCCATAGTTGTCAAGAAAACCCTTGACAACACCCTGCAAGTCTATGTCTCACTCCTTATATACACTTGCAGAGTTCTTTTAAAACGTTCATAGGATTAATGTATCATGGAAATTAAATCCAGGTAACCTTGAAGGATATAACTTTGAACACCTGAAGTGAGCCCACCTTCACCCCATCTTTTCAAATGGCCTCTCTCAACTGTGGGAGACACGGGAGACACAGGTTTGATCCCTAGGTCAGAAAGATCCCCTGGAGAAGGAAATGGCGACCCACTCCTGTATTCTTGCCTGGGAAATCCCATGGACTGAGGAGTCTGGTGGACTAAAGCAAATTGCATATAGCAAAGGGTCAGACACGACTGGGTGGTTATGCACAATGTTGCTGTTGGCTATAGATGGACTTCCTACCTAACTGAAGAGAAGCTGCTCTTCCAGGTTGAAGACTATCAAAAACAGTAAGGTCAAAAGATAAATCAGTATTGGAAAACATACTTAAAGGGGAAGAAATCTCATTTTTGCATGTCTTATTTTTTTAGTGCAGTAAAAATACTGCAGTACAAATAATAAAATTTGTATAGTGTTTTACAGTTTAAATGTTTATATATTATCCCCACAGCACTTAAAACATCCTCAGTCAACAGGAATCTACAGCAAGTTATTTCACTTGAATAGAAAGGGGCTCTTTATTCTCCATTACAGCTAAAATCAGTCACTTGTTCAAACACAATACAATCATATTTTCAACAACTCCTAGGATTCAGAGCAGATAATACCTAATGGAACCTGATGTTATTCAAGAGCATATTTACTCATCCACGTTCTCAACCATTCATCAAGAATTTTTCAAGCATCTCTTAATCAAATGATACAAACTGTGGTAATATATCTGAAAATTGAGGAGAGAAGCATCTAGTTTGGATTGTATTGTTTTCCTTTCTTTGATGCTTCAGCTTTTTCTTATTCCTCATTTACTTCTGAATTCACTTCTAAATAGCTTCTATTCCCACCATGCCAGTGACATATTCTTGTATAGATCCACAATGACCTCACATTTGTCAATGCTAAATAATCATCATTCAATCACTTGTTTGTGATTAATACTGCTATGTGCTCCTTAAATTTTTTTTTCTTCCATCAACTACAAGTATACTTTGATTTTCCTTCTATGCTTTGGCACTCTTTTACAGGCTCACTTTCTCTGCCTAATTTTTAAATGTCTAGGTGTCTGTTGGGCTTCCCTGCTGGATTAGACAGTAAAGAATCTGCCTGCAATGCAGGAGACCCAGGTTCGATCCCTGGGTTGGGAAGATCCCCTGGAGGAGGGAATGGCAACCCACTCCAGTATTCTTGCCCGGAGAATTCCATGGACAGAGGAGCCTGGTGGGCTACAGTCCATGGGGTTGCAAAGAGCTGGACATGGCTGAGTGACTAACACTCTAACTTTCACTCTCGGGTGTCTATTAGGGGAGGTCATTGAAAGGACATGACCTGGTGGTTGACCTGTAAGCTGGATCCAGGCAATTAGAGGCTCCTCACTCCCTCCTCTATGTTTAGTAGGTAAACATTCCTGGCTTCCAGAAGTTGCCCCCACAGACACAGCTTTGAGATAGTGATGTGGTGTTGAGACTATCTGGATGGAACATATGACTGAACGCAGTGAAAGAATCTATACGAACTTTTAAGATTTGGCAGACAGGGGTGTGGCTGCCCAGGACAAGCCTCCTAAATAAGTTCCCTTGGTTGGTAAACCTACCACCTGCCATCTGGAGCGGTCCATCTCTTTGTTTCTCCCTGCCCTCCACCCAGGGGATCAGCTTCCAATTACCTCCAGGTAGCTTCCTAGGTTGTAGAGCCACAAGGCTCCAGGAAACCACAGTCTTTGCTCATTTCTTCTCACTCAACAAGTAGGTGTCAGGGGTAGGACAAGGGCGCTTATAATAAAGTCATTTGTGTGACTTTTTTCAAATTATACTCAACTTCTTCACAAAAGTTTAATGTGGTCTCAAGGGCAAGTGAGCCCAGAGTCTGATTGGACTATCACAGTGAACCACTGGTACTGATTAGACTGTGTTTCTACATAAGCCACAAGGGAAGGAGGGGAAGAGAAAAAGAAAATTATTATTTAATACTCCTCTCCAAGCGAGTGCATAAGTTCTTATTACTACAACCACTGTCTATGTAATTTGTTTCTCCTGATTTTTAAACTGTATTGAAAAATTGCACCCAAACACCCAAAACTCTCTCATATTCAAGACATCTAAAACTGATCATGCCATCTTCTCCACCAAATCTCCCACTCACCTGGCTTTCAGGGGCAGAAACATGGACGACAACTTTTACTCCTCTCTCCTCCATATCTCCTTCAATTCCAAGATCTAATCAGTCAACATCCTATATTTCATTCAAACTTTCTCCTTCCTCTGTTTCCACTCCCCCACCCGCTGCCTTACCCTGGTTTAGTCTCTCACTTCTCACATGGATTCCTACAACAGCCTCTCAACTTGTCTTCCTGCCTCCCAGCTCACCCTTACCCAATCCATTCTCTGCCCTGATGCCATGTAGGTCTTTCTAAATCAGAAATATGACCACTTCCTTTAGCAACTTATCAATCTTTCAATGGCTTTCAAATGATTTTAAGATAAAAATGCAAAGTGTAAGCACAGCAAGTAAGACCCTCGGTGCCTGATTCTCTTTCTGATCTTCTCTCTGCTCACTCCCTCACACTGCTCTCCAGCCTTCTGACATTCTTGTGGTTCCCTAACTTTCCCACAGCCTAACCTCCCAGTCTCAGCCCAGAACACTTTTCCTTGTTGCCGTCCCCTCTTCTCTCTCTCTCCTGTGACTCACCATGCTTGAGAAATTCTTCATCATCCTTCAACACACTGTTCAGTTTTGACTCTTTAAGCAACCCTTTCCTCACCCTCAGCCTCCATGAATCTGAGGTAGTTACCTCTTTAAAGTGCTTTCCACTATTATAGCAATTATTATAGTGAATTTTTTGTTTACTTTTCTTATTATCAAAAATGTCATTTCATATTAAAAATGAGTAAAAATATTTTTTAAATCACTTAAAAAATAACCTATAATCCCACTACCCAGAGGCAACCACCATTAATATTCTTTTGGTTTTACCTACACACACACACACACACACACACACACACTTAAAATCATATAGTAGAGATCAGAGATCAGAAAACTATGGCCCACAGTCCAAATCCAGCCTGCCATCTGTTTTCACATGGTCTGCAAGCTAAGAAGAGGCTTTATATTTAAATTATATTTAAAATTTAAATACTACTATTTAAAACTACTATTTAAAAAAATTTAAAGCTACTATTAAAAATTAAAAATTTAAAACTACTATTGATATTTCCTGACACATGAAAACTATACAAAATTCAAATTTCAATGTCCAGAAATAAAATTTTATTGACAAACAACCATGCCCAATTTTTATGCACAGTCTGTGGTTGTTTTCACATTAAAATAGCAGAGTTTTAATAGTTTCAACTCTCAAATTCATATGACCCACAAAGTTTAAAATATTAACCAATGTGACCTATTACCAGAAAATGTTTGCTCACCTCTGATGTAGAAAGTTATGTGTTGTTTTTCTGCTTAACATTATGAGTTCTTTCAATATTTTCTATAATTATTATGTTTTGTTGTTTTTGTTGTTCAGTTGCTCAGTTGTGTCCAACTCTGTGACCCCATGGACTGCAGCATGCCAGGCTTCCCTGTCCTTCACCATCTCCTCGAGTTTGCTCAAACTCATGTCCATTGAGTTGGTGATGCCATCTGTCTTCCCCTTCTCCCCCTGCCTTCAATTTTACCCAGCATCAGGGTCTTTTCTAATGAGTTGGCTCTTTCCGTCAGGTGGCCAAAGTATTGGAGCAAAGTATTATTGTGTTTAGTGGTTGTCTAGTACCCATTAGTGGGGTGCCATAATTTAAGTATCCTCCTATTGTTAAGTATTAAACCTTGCCTCCATTTTTAATTATTGTAAAAAATATCAGGCTGAGTCAATTCCAACAATCTTCATTTCATTTGACTTCTTGATCCTTTCATATAAATCTTGTGGCTCTTTCTTATTCCCAAAAAATAAATTCCTAAGAGTGGAATGATTGGGTTAAAGGTTATACCACTTTTCAATTGCTAAAGTTGTTCTCTAAAAAGTTTGTACCAACTGACTAGCACCATTACAATATAATGACTGTCTTTCTATATGTCCGACTTTCCACTAACCCCTGAGGACCAGGACTTTTTAAACTCCCAGTATACAGCAGAGTACAAGACTCATAGGAAGCACACAGTGGATTATGAGGAATGTGTAGCCAGGCCCATTTTCAGTATAGAAGAGCAGTGTTTCTCAATCTTGAGAATTCGCACCAAAACAACAAGTTTGTGGACTCCCAGTTTGAAAAACCACTAAAAAAAAGAAAAAGGTCAAACTACTCCTTCAGAGACACCACATGAAAAATACAAGTGTAAGCTCTGAAATTTAGCAACTTAAATATCTTAAGTCATCCCATTAAAAACTTATAATAATTTAGATTCACATGGATCTCTGAGAATGCACCTCTGAAGTCCTAGGGATCTGAGAAGCACGATTTGAGAAACAATGTGACAGAGGACACAGGATGATGAGCGGGGCCTTGGGGGAGGCACCTAGCTGTCAAATGCGTAGCTGCAGTGATAGCAAACTGCTCGAGATGCTCCCTGCTGACAAGCTGTGTGATCAGTATCTTCCAACCAGCAAGAAAGCACTTCTGCCCACTCAGTCTTGTGGTGGTACCTCTTGGGGAAGGTAAAAAGTGGGGAAAGCTTCAGGTGGGAAAAAAAACCATAGGATTGAACCAAAAAGATTGGGGGAGTATGTTTAAAAAGGGGAGAGATGTGCTGGATAACAAAACAGCTGGAAATTAGGAAACCTCAAGAATAGAGGCAGATGTGGTAACAGAGTCCAGAGATGAAGTCATCCCAGAGTTTGATGCAGGAAGGTTGAAGGTTAAGGACAGGGTAATGGATGGCGTGAAGCTCCTAGGAAGCATCAACAACACATCAAACTGATATGTTTCACAAACATAAAGACTACTTGATATTATTCTTGTGGAGTCACAGTAGCTATGAAGTATATGCTGCCAGTAAACATAAGTGAAAGTTGAGCAATTACTCCGATAATTTGATTGATGCATTTAGTCAATCTGGAAAATGACATGAAGATTTTTTTGCTCAGTGCTTGCTTCTAGAATAATTATTTCAACGGTCTATTTTAACATTTCTTGATGAAATTTAAAAATTTACTTCTCACAGGAGGAAACAAGGTTTGCTCATGAAGAAAATTTTGAGGTAGACACAGAAGCTGCAGTCCACATTTTAGATCCACTTTAGCAGCTCTGAACATTTTATAAGCTAATTTTTCTCATTAAGTCTTGGCCTATTGTAAAATGGGAACAATAATACCACCTACCTTATAAGGTTTTATGAAGATTGAACAAAGTAATCCATGAAAGCTCTTAGTACAGTGCC
The DNA here is from genome assembly GCF_019923935.1 of Bubalus bubalis. Lineage (NCBI taxonomy): Eukaryota > Metazoa > Chordata > Mammalia > Artiodactyla > Bovidae > Bubalus > Bubalus bubalis. The sequence goes on along the minus strand of NC_059158.1, from coordinate 69,988,512 downwards.
TGGTATATAGTAAGCATTCAATAAATATCTGAAATGAGTCTGAAATCCATGTTTAAGAAGGGAATGTTGCATTCTGGGATTTGTAGTTCCTGTTGGCTGAAGGCTATATGAATGACTAGAAAGCAAGCATTCAATAAATGTGAGCTATTATTTTAGTTACATTACTAGTATGATTTTTGCATACTTATAAAAACATTGGATGGAGAACATATTGAGGTCCTTGCAGGAATAAACAAAATGACTTCAAACTTTTAATAGAAAATGATTTCCAATTAGAAGTGCCTACATGAATGCCAATCACTGTAGCCTTCACTAATAATTTCAGAACTAATAAAAGTCCAAAATATATGAATAAGATATTTAAATCTGAGTCCAAATAACAGGGAGCTGCTTCCAAAGAACAAGTATGTTAGAAAGAATTGTTTTTAGAACATTTTAGAAAGAATTGCTCCTCCAGAAAAATTCTCAATTGATCATTTTGTCCTTAAATTTTACACTAGTTTACTATGGTGAAATAGCTATTTTTTTTAATGTATGAAAATAATTTTATCACATATACAGATGAGGTGGACAGTACAAATATTTTGCTTCTTAAAACTGAATATAGAAATGTACTAAACCTGACAAAGGTCTATGTTTAGTAAAGTTCAAGTGAGCATTTTGGACTTCATGGTAAATCCTATTATCTCATCAAACTGAGTGGGAAATTTATGTTTAAGAATGGAATGTTGCATTCTGGGATTTGTAGTTCCTCTTGGCTGAGAGCTATATGAATGACTACGAAGACATCAACATATTCTTTTTTATGCCTCACTAAAATGAAGTAAACATATGTGACAGTAAACATGTTCTGTCGTTTTCACAACCACATTTCCAATGCTGATATAAAATGCATTCTAAATCAAAGTTTATAATGGTCTCCTGCTATTTCTTCTAATGCTAAGAACTGTCCTGACCAATTTGTTTCAAAACGCATCATACAATTCATACTAATGACTAATTTGTTAAGAACTGCCATTTGCTGATGGGTGGATTATGTTTATATATAACAGTCTTTGAATTAATATATATTATATTTTACTGTTAATCTGATTCTAATTCTACTGCCAAGCATTTTTGTTATTAGATCACATTTCAGAGTCAGGATTAAGATATCACCTGAAATTTGTTGCCTACAAATGAGATCTGAATATCAATTTTCTAATATTTTCTTGAAAACACACCACATGCTCTCTATCAGGTAATCTAAATTACATCCTAAGTAGAGAAGCGCATAAAATCTAGTTTTAAAAGCTGAAGAATTTCTTTTGGCTTCTTGAGAGTGTGAAATTACCAAACATACAAAAATTTGGAGAATATTTTAGGATAATCTATTTAAGTCAAAAACAGAACAAAACAAGTTAACCCCAAAGTGGGATGTATTTAGAGATTGCTTACATATAGGGTTTATCTATGGAAAAATATGACAATAAGAAAAAAGTAATATTGCAATGAACGAGCACAGCACACTGCACTCTATAAAGAACTTTTGTTACCAGAGATAACAAATAATAATACAGAGGAATGGGATGTTTGTTTCCCATCCTTACCCTGATTCAATACAGTGTGTGTTTCTTAACACAAGATACTTCTGTGGGATACTCTGCACTTTCCTATCTTCCAGATGAGGCAACACCTCATTTCCCTCCTCTCTGTAACCCCAGAGAAAATACACTTCCACCAGCCACAAGGAAACCCACAAGCTATCAACTACCCAGTATTGTCATTATTGAGCCTCCCTCTTAGGCAGCTGCAAGGCTGCCCTTGAAGGATCTATACCCGAAATAAAGCTCTGTGGCCTTCTCCTCTGTCTCCCTTATATCAATTCCTTGGCCAGAATTCTGCCCCAATTTCCCTGAATAAAGTCCAGCTTGTTTATCTGAGTTTCATTTGCAGGTAATATTACTTGAGATATCACTTAATTGTAATTTGTTATTTGCATTTACATCTATGGGGTAAAGCAGGAGAGAAAAAAGAAATTAAACCATGTGAATGCACCTTTGTTCAATGTTATCAGCTTCTAAATCTTTTATAAGATGTCAGTATATGGCAAAGAAGTCCCCAAGAGGAAATCAGTGGGGGTTTTCATATGAAACTGTCCAAATAGTATTCAATGACCACTCTGTAGGATACTGCAGATGTCCACGGCCATCTAAGGGATTAACTAGATGACTTCTAAGGCCCCATCAAATTCCATGGTTTTGCAATACAGTAATTCATTAATTCACTCAGCATTTATTGAGTACTTATAACTTACAAGGTAAAAGCAGCTGAAATCTAGGAACTTTGATTGTGACATGTTTAACTTTGTTTTCTACCATATTTCAATATTAAACTTTGTGTTTTAAGAGGCTCATAATAGCCAAGTCCTTATTGAAATACAAAAATAAAAGCACTGTCCATACTATTGAAGAAATCTATTTTTTCTCAGTGATAGGACATAATTTGGTTTTGCCATCGAAGACTTCACCTTTTCTTCCTTTTCAGACACACACACTCAGGAGAAAATGAAGCTGCTATGGCAGGCATGTTGATTTTTTCTTTTCTTTTTGCCAAAACAATATCCCTTTTCTTCTCACCAACAGAACCCTTATTTCATGTGAGAAACCCACAATATGTGATTTTAGGAAGGGCCAACCCTGCCCCCTCACCCACTGATGAGCAAAGGCACTGATACAGGACTAACCCACCCTAGTTATGAATTGATTGACAGGCTCAAGGATGAAAACGTGATTGATTCAGGGATGAAAGGTGATTCAAGCCTGGAAAAAGCTGATTCTTCCAGAGTGCTTCCTGTGGGAGCTATCTGGAAAGACCTTTCACCATAATTACTAAGCTTAGGATGTGAGCCTAATGTAGCTGATTGGCCACCCTACCAGTAATGTGTGAGAATTTGCCCAAGAGACGGAGAGACAAAGCTTTGACAACATCACTGTATTCCTGATCCAGCGATGACTTATCCTCCTACTTACACGAGTAAACACATTCAGAGATTTAGTTCATATTTTTCATGGGTTTGCCAAACTGAACTTACTTAATGAATGCATGAGACACATTAAAATCACCTCCATCTTTGAACTGAGGGTTAGCTAAAGAACTATATATGATAAACAGCATCATTTAGCCACTTTCAAAACCTTGTTACTATGTAGAAGCATCTAGAAAAATTGTACCAATGAACCTATCTGCAGGGCAAGAATAGAGACACAGATGTAGAGAATGGACTTGTAGACGCAGTGGGAAAAGGAGAGGGTGGGACAAATTGAGACAGTAGCGTGGAAAGCATACGCATGACCATATGTAAAAGAGCTAGCTAGTGGGGAAGTTGCTGTGTATCACAGGAAGTTAAACTTGGGGCTCTGCGACAACCTAGAAGGGTGGGATGGAGTGAGGAGGGGGAGATTCAAGAGGGAGGGGACATATGCATACTTGGGGCTGATTCACACTGCTGTATGGCAGAAACACAACACTAGAAGGCAATTATCCTCCAATTAAAAATAAAATTTAAAACACTAAAATGAGGTACCACCTCACACGGGTCAGAATGGCTGTCATTGAAAAGTCTACAAATAACAAATGCTGGAGAGAGAGTGGAGAAAAAGGAATCCTCCTACATTGTGGTGGGAGGGATATAAATGGTATGACCACTAAAGAGAGCAGTATGGAGGTTCCTTAAAAAACAAAAATAGAGTTATCATATGATCCAGCAATCCCACTCCTGGGCATATAACTGGAGAAAACTACAATTTGAAAAGATACATGTAGCCTAATGCTCACTTACAATACTATTTATATTAATAATAGTCAAGACATGGAAACAACCTAGATGGCCATCAACAGATGAATTAATAAAGAACTGTGGTGTATTTATACACAATAGAATACTACTCAGCCATAAGAAAGAATGCAATAATGCCATGTGTACCAACATGGGAGAACCTAGTGATTATGATACTAAGTGAAATAAGTAAAATACTACATGATATTACTTATAGGTGGGATCTAAAATATGACACAAATGAACTTATTTATAAAACAGAAACAGACTCACAGACATAGAAAACAACTTTATAGTTACCAAAGGGAAAGGGGTGGGACAGGGATAAATTAGGAGTTTGGGATTATCAGACACAAACCATATACACAGAATGGATAAACAGCCAGGTCCCACTGTATAGCACAGGGAACTATGTCAAATATCCTGTAATAAACCATAATGTTAAAGAATAAAAAAACAGCTTAAAAACATATTACTCTGAAATATGGTTTTTGAACAGAGTGAAGTGTCAGTCACTGAAGATCAGTTCTTTTCCCCCAACACCCACTTTCTGACTGCTTCTTCAAGTCCCTCCCCACACCCACAATGTCTAAATAAAACGGTTTTACTTTAAATCATTGGAGGTCAGAAATAAGACAAATGTTTAAAGTCTGACAAGAATCTTGATTTTGACATCTATAATGGAAATGTTAATTAACGATTGTGCAGTTCTACTATCTCTATGTACTAAGTAAGATGACAAAATATTTCACATTTCAAAACACTTCTGAAATAAACATCATAGGATAACTGTTAAGACCAGTGTTAAATGATTTCTATCTCCATTATTTAATATATGCCTGGATTAACTATCATTATTACCTCCACCTGTCATCACTTATTATTATTAACTTATTATTATTAACTATCATTATTACCTCCACCTGTCATCACTTATTATTATTAACTTATTATTATTAACTATCATTATTACCTCCACCTGTCATCACTTAGCTTATCTGTCACAATTACACCCTAATGATAAGTGACTCGGAAGGAGTCCCAGGGAATACATTTTCTTAGTTTAGTCCATGAAGTCCAAGTGTGGCAGTGTTCACAAAGGGAACACAATAGTGATGTCACCTCCTATTTCTGTTATCTACTTTAGAACAGATATTTTATCAAAATGGCTGAGTCTTGATTAAAAAAAAATTAGAGTTGCTGAAAAGTCTGAGTAAATATCTGGGCTTTAGGTTATCTAGTTCATTGATTTTAATAAGTTAGTAATTTTAGTGTTTTGGTCAATGATACATAACATACTGCTAGACGTCTCCTTTGCTAACATTTGGGTTCAGCAATTCTCATTAATCAGACATTTGTGGAGTGCCTATTACGAGGCTGACTTTGAGATATTTTCCAAGGTCACAAAGAGACATAGGACAGGGCATCTTGAACAATGCAGGCTGGTGTGGCAGATGTATTGTCATAGCATTTGGTAGAGCTATCTTGGGGACTGACCAGTTCTGATCCCTTTGCAAAGCCCTACACATCGGAATCCTCCCTTATCCTCCCGCTACTGAGCGATGCCACCAAACCTCAGCAGTGAACTGGCTGCACCAGCGCCACCTGGGGGAGATCTTGGAGAATGCAGGTTCCCAGGCCCCACTGCTGACTCAACTGATTTGGAGTGAAAAAACTGGGGAATCTATGTTTCTTTAAAAAAAAACAAAAACAAAAAACAAAACTTCCCACTTGAGTATGATATACAACCACGTTTTAGAAGCGCTTTTCTACATACCCATTCTTCTGGGGATGGAAAAACAGGACAGCTATTCAAAGCTTATCAATTCGCAAAATACTTCTGTCACTAGATTTATGAGGAAGCCTGATAATTTCTCTTTTATAGTATTAATAGTTCTTTTAACTTAAGGCATAGGCTACCCTCTACCTAAAGCATAGCAATGATTAATCATCAACCATAAGATAAAGAGAAAACTCCTCTCTGTGGCATACCTGGTTCACCATGATCAGACCACTGCCTACCTGTCCCTTCCTATTTGTCTCAGAACCTATTTCTCAATTTCTTTCTCCCCTGCCTGAAGCCCAATGATGAAAAATTATTTACTGTTCTGCTAGTGCCCCACCTTGGCTCAGCTCTGAGCCCTTGGTACTGCTCAGCTGGTACCCACACCTCTTACATCTGGAAAATAATCTTATAAAGGATGCCCTGATTCCTTCCTATACTCTCCTTTTCCCTTATATTTTATACAGATTTCTGCTGAAGCCTCTCTAAACTTACTGGACTTACTTGTTAAAATGCTCCTCTTTTGAGGTCTGAAACTGAACTTTAAGTAGCTCCCTCCTTCCCTCAAAAAGAAAAAGTGAGTGAGAAGGCAAGAGTAAGAGAGTGGAGGACAGAGGGGGAGAGAGAGAGACTGCAATGTTAATGGAAGAATGTGAACAATGAGTAAATCTCGGTGAAGGATTTCTGTAGGACTGAAGTTTTTCAAAAGGAAAAGTTAAATGCGTTAAGTGGCCTCTCTTTGTGTAAGTTTTGGAGTACAGGAACCACCACACTCATCTTTTATTGCCCATATCTAGTTTTCATTAACTACTGAATGAATCAGTGAGTGAGAGGGAACACACTAATATTTTGATCTCTTCTGATGCATGAGTTAAATTTTACCTCATAGAAAATAGTTTGAATTCCAGCTGAGGTTGGAAGGTCAGAAACAGAGGAGGTTGGACTTTCTAAGCTGTTGAGACTTCTCTGTTTCTAAAGGGAAGAAGCTGCTAGCAACAGTAAAGTTAGGGTGAACTGTCCCCCAGGCAAACCTCAGTGCAAAATGCGTTCCCTATGTCAGGCCCCATGCTGATAGAATTCTTTTTTTTCTCCCTAGTAGGAGCTGAGAAGTAGTTGCACACCCATAAAAATGCATCTGTTTATTCATTTAGAATTTCAATTTTTACACAGCAGAAATACTTGAAGGTTACAATGATCAAAATTTTAATTTTATTCAAACACTCTGAATTTAATAATTACTTACAACAAAAATAAGTGCCTGCCAGCAACCTACAAGTTCAACTTTCCCCACATCTTACTTTTTTATTTCTATCGAAATAATAATTGACCTTTGCAAAAAAAAAAATTAATAATGACCCTAGTTCTATCTTTTGATGGTGTTAGCTGTGCTAAGGAGACACATCATTCCCTGTAAACTGGAGGGCCCATTCTACAAATGAGCTTCCAGTTCTACTCATGTCTTAATTTGGAAGCAAATTGTTTTATCAGGGTGTTTCTGGGGAGTTAGAAACACATGGGCCCTCACCTCATGAGTCTTCTCGAACCCTTCTTTACATCCTCATTCCCTATCACCTGCTTCAGGGCATAACAAAGCCCTCCTTTCACCCCATGTCTTCTTTAAATCAGAAGAAAATGGCATGTGGGTTACACGAAGCATCATAAAGAAATATTAGACACCATCTGAGGTGAAAAAAGTTTTAAAAACACTTGTTTTACAAAGTCTAAAGAAAAAGATCAATTTCTTGTCCTTACTTTAAAACAAAAACATCTCAGATATTAAAAGTCCATTCTCAGGTTAAAGAAGGCTCAGGGCAGTCACCAAATAAAAACACTTAGTTGACAGTAGCAGTAATAACATATTTTGGTTTCCTTTAGTCTTTTTTTTTTTTTTTTAAGCTAGTTGTTAAACAGAACAAAATGGAATGCCCAGTTTACAGTGTAAGCAGGCTTTGTGTTGACAATGAGATATGGAGCTTCTAAGATGAGCAATCCATGAAAAATAGTTTGCTGAGGACTCGGTCAAGGCCAGCTGAATTTAAGTTTTCCTCTCCCACTTGGTTTGTCATTAAACTCAGGAAAGTATTTTGGAATTGGATCTGAGAAAAAGATACTCTGGCCAACATCATAAAGCTGGTTATTTAAAGTGATGCTAAAAGGTTCCAAAGGAATAGGAAACCAGGGCCATTCTGTGATACTTGAAAAATGCACTCTATCTTTTTAAACGTAGCTCTGAAATCGCTGGTTTGAAGTAGAGCATATTTTATGGACATTATACCTCAAGTGCCATGAAACACACAGAAAGGATTATGGATTTCCTCTTCAGTGGAGCATTAAATGGTTCCCTAAATAGCAATTTTCTAAAAGAGCAAATATATGTGGCGTATCCTGCATATGTTTTCCTGACACTGCAGGGTCTATCCGTAATACAGACTGTAGGATACAGGTAACAGTTTCTAGTTCATAGGGAAAAAAAATCTTAATTTTACCACGAAAATGAAGGCAGTTAATTGAGGATACTTAAAAGCAAAAAATGAACTTTTTGCAAACTTTCAAGAATAGTAGATTGTTAAGTTTATTACCTTTGTCAGTCTCTTGCTAGTAACATCAAGGATTCATTTTGTCCTTTGCTGCTCTTTCTAACTAGACTACTTAACACTTCCATTTCCACAGCCTGTTAGGCTTCACGCCCCAGTTCCAATATTGCCGCCTCCATTGAAACCCTTTTATTTACCCCAGCCAAGAGCAATTGCCCCTGTCCCCAGACTCCTTCATCACTTTATTTTCACTTTTCTAATTTGGATATTGCATTTCACTCTATAGTACAACTGTGAAAGAGCAAGTTTTAAATTCTGTAGATTATAAGCTAGATGAGAGCAAGAACTTTTTATCGATCTTTTTGGTAAATTTATTTATTTTAATTGGAGGCTAATTACTTTACAATATTGTAGTGGTTTTTGCCATACATTCACATGAATCAGCCATGGGGGTTCTACAGGACAGTACAATTTTTTTTTTCAACTTTTTCAAGTTGATGCTACCACAAAAGGTAAATAGCCAAAAAAGTAACATCAGCGCCTTAAAATTCAGATTCTGAAAAAGTTTCGAATTAAAAGGCCAACACAATCAGAAGTTTCGTATGCCATTATAGTGATTCCTGGTCTTCTCATAAAGTAGCCTTGTGTGTTTAGAAGAGTAAGATACTCTATAAAAAGTCATTAAGACATTAGTAAAGGATGTTTGCTTACCAATGCTCATGAATTTGCACTAAAGAAGGGAGGTTAGGTACTTTCCAATGACACCTCAGCTCCACACAGTCAGGTACTGGCTAATGATACAGAAAGCCAACTCAAAGAACAAATTCAAGCTAGAAAATCTGCTTATTAAAGTGTAATTATTGTGCAGATACTGCTAACATGGTAAATGTTTTACTACATGTGCAAGGTGAATATTAAGGTGATATGAAGGAAGAACTCCTTTTTTTCTGCTAGATTGTTGATAAACACACTAGCTCTGAAATGTAGAAAATTAAATTGGAGTGCATTGTCAATAATATATTTTGAAATGCAAGTTTTTTGAGGAAACGTGTTCTGATGGCACAATTGAAATGATAAGAAAGTATCCTGGACTCACACTAAGGAGTTTTGCTATAATGGAAATCAACATTATGCTTCCTTCATCAAGAAAATCCTACCGTGGAAAAGAAACTACAACTGCACTAAACAGTGTGCTTATTGACACAATGAAGACCGTAGATTTACAAAGCCTAGTGCATGACATTTGGTATTATTTTCTTTATTACATGATCAGACGAAAGCTGGTGATGGCTGACCACAACTGCACAGAGGTACGACAGAGAGAAAAGTTTATTTCAAAAACATATAACTACAAAATAAACTTCTAGTGATTCTATAAAGCAAAAATAAATAAAATCCATGTCCTGGGAATTAAATTTATTTTCAGATGATAATTCCTTAAAAGCCATTACAAAAAAAAAATAAAAGTCCAGTTTCCAGGGCTTCCCTGCTGGCTCAGTGGTAACGAATCCATCTGCCAATGCATGAGACGTGGGTTCCACACTTGATCCGGGAAGATCCCATATGCCTTGGAACAACTAAGCCCATGCACCACAACTATTGAGCCCATGCTCTAAAGCCCAGGAGCTGAAACTACTGAAACCCACACATGCTAGAACCTCTGCTCTTCAACAAGAAAAGCCATGGCAATGAGAAGCCCGCGTACTGTAACTGGAGTGTAGCTCCTGTTCCCTCAACTAGAGAAAAATCCAAACAGCAACAAAGACCCAGCACAGCCAAAATAAATAAATGAAACTTAATTTTAAAAAAATTAAAAAAAGGTCATGTAAGGATGTGAGAGTTGGACTGTGAAGAAAGCTGAGTGCCGAAGAATTGATGCTTTTGAACTGTGGTGTTGGAGAAGACTCTTGAGAGTCCCTTGGACTGCAAGGAGATCCAACCAGCCATTCTGAAGGAGATCAGCCCTGGGATTTCTGAAACTCCAGTACTTTGGCCACCTCATGCGAAGAGTTGACTCATTGGAAAAGACTCTGATGTTGGGAGGGATTAGGGGCAGGAGGAGAAGGAGATGACAGAGGATGAGATGGCTGGATGGCTTCACTGACTCGATGGATGTGAGTCTGAGTGAACTCCGGGAGTTGGTGATGGACAGGGAGGCCTGGCGTGCTGCGATTCATGGGGTTGCAAAGAGTCAGACACGACTGAGCGACTGAACCGAACTAAAAAAAAAAATCTAGTTCCCGTTAGATTATAAGTTTCCAGAAGCCAGACCATGTCCTATTTCCTTTAGCCTCCCACAGCTCCAAGGTCAGAAACTTGTGCTTTGTCAGTGTTAACAATTATTTGTTCATTCAAAAATATAACTGTGTCTACAGAGCCAATGTTACACAGCTTACATGGCTCTATCTACTTGCCATTTTAAGATTAAAGTCTTCTTGGATCCTATTTCTTCATACACATCCAAATACTTAATACATATCCCAAATATTTCTATCATCTGGCTGAGTCTCCCTAGAGACTTTAGGAATCGATAAAACATATTTGTGATCTATACCACTGATGAGTGAGTTATATTTATATTCAGAAAAATAAATGACTCTCATAGCCTTGATTTTATATGTGCAGAACATTAATGGTAAGAGGGAGATATTCGTTATAAAGACCTATCAACACTGAGGCTTCACTTGTGTATACTTAGATTACTCAATATCATACTTTTCTTGTGTCAGAAATTCTAATTTAACTACATAACACTTCTAGTAGTGTTCAGGTAGACAAAGCTACTCACAACTATTACATGTTTTCCTTCTCTATTTTCTTTACTTCATACCTTGCTTTATATCAAAAATAAAGTGATTACTCTACAGTAGGAGACTACAATTTAATACCTGCAAGACACTCATCAGAAGACCTAAAATAAAAAAGTAATGCAACACTAAATGCTGGTGAGGATGCAGAGAAATTGAATCTCTCAGCACTGCTGGTGAGAACATAAAATGTTAACAGCCACTGTGGAAAACAATCTGGTACTTTCAAATGAAAATAAACGTAGAACTACCATAGGACTCAGTATTCATCCCAGTGAATTGAAAACTTATATCCATAACAAAGACTGTACATGAATGTTTATAATAGCTTTAAATTTGTAAAATCCAAAACCTGGACACAACTAATATGTGCCTGAGTGGGTGAATGATTAAACAAACGGGTACATTCATATTATCTAATGCTACCTAGCAATAAAGGATAGGCTATGTTACATAGAGCAGCTTAGATGGATCTTGAGGGTTTTAGGAGTGAAAAAGGCCAATTGCAAAAAGTCAAAACTGTATGCTTCCATTTATATAAATAAAATTCTTGGATAATGAAATTTATAGTGATGGAAGACAGATCTGTGGTTACCAGGGTTTAGGGGTTGTGCCTGGAAGAAGATACAGCAGAGGGAGATCTCTGTGATAAAGGAAGTCTTTGATTGCATAAGTGGTTATACTAAATCTACACATGTGATAAAATGATGTAGTATCTACTTTGCAAATACAATGTATCAATATCAAGTTCCTGGTTTTATATTATAATTGAGTATGTTCTAACCATTGGAGGAAACTGGATGAAGGATACCCAGGTCCTTTTGGAACTAACCTCGCAAACTCCTGTGAACCTAAAATTATTTCTAAAACTGGTTAAAATTGAAAATACATAAAAATAAAATTTTATAAATATGTAAAATTGTATGGAACTTAATGACAGCAAGCATATACTAGGCTCTCCAAGGCATCTGGGTCTATATTGTTGCTCCCTATTTGATTTTTAATGTTACTTGTATGTTAGCAGTCTTCCTCTACTAGATTATAAGTTTCAGAAGGGCAATGACTATTGTTAGCTTTGTCCACTGCTTAATTCCAAGATCAATGCTTGCATACTTGATGTATTCAGTCAAAATCTGTTGAATGAGACAAATAAAACAGTAGATCTATTGCTTTAGCATATATAGGTCATAACTTATGGTAACAGATGAAAAGATGCCCAGTCTCAGACCCTGATCATGAGAATTGCAGTAACCCATATCAAAACATTCTTTTTATCTCCTTAACTGTCCACTTGCTCTTGTGTTTCATTTACTCAAGTAAGTACAGGCACACAGTTATTCTAACTGTTGCTTATGTAAGTTCTCAATCAATAAAAAATGTCTTGTTAGACTTTAACTATATCACTTGAAACATTAAAGCACAAAACAATATTAAAAATATAAAATTCTATTTTTTAAATAATAATATTGACTTTAAAACGTTGAAAAAGCATAGTTCAAATACATCAGTACAGCTCTTAGTCTCTCTCACAGAAGGTTAGATAAGACATGAAAAATCACTTGGTGTTATTTTATTATAAGTAACTTCATTATAATATAATCACATTATAATAATACGTTATTATCACTTGGAATCCAAAGAACTCCATAGAAAGCATTTGCACGTCTCAATACAAGCTGTATTTTGTTCTCCTACTCTAATCATATGAGGTTCTTTAGAACTAAAATCTAAAATATATTTTTACTTAATTTTGTCCTTAGCCCTGTACATGTGAGTTATGTGATGTTCCCCACCAGGTGTTCTCTGGCCAATGCACACTGCCTTCACCAGGGGCCCTAAGGACGTGCACACCAGAATCTTCCCTGTCGGCACTGGACAAGACTTAGGTCTGTCCTCCCCATCGGGGACCAAGGCGTCCTCACTGTTGGCTGTGATGTGACGGCACTTTTCGTGAAATCAAGGGTACACTTCCAGACAGGACAAGGCCTGAGTGCTCAGCTTGTGCCAGGAGACCTCAGGATACAGTGCAGTGGAAAGATCATCACAAACTGGATTTTAATCAGAGTGGGAGTCCCAGCTCAGCCAGTATCCACCCTGAGCAAGTCATCAAACCTCTCTGAAAACAGCCTGGTGGCTGCCAGGGGCACTGTGCGTTTCTCATAATATTGTCATAAGGATAAAATGAGATGATGCATGGAAAGTGTTTAGCACAATACTTGGCCACTGTTCTTCCATAAAGGTTAGTAACTGTTAGTCATCAGTCGTTACTAATGACTGCCAAAATGTAAGATAATGTAAGATCACAAATGATTTGGAAATCACATACTTCTTTTCACGGGTACTTTATGCCTTTACTTCATTATCAACATAGGTTATACCCTCCTTTGTAAACCATACTTCTTAAATTTAATTTTTAGTTTACACATACAGTATGGAAACAAAATGGCTTTCTGGCTCAAAATATTTTCTGATGCAAGGAAAAAGCAACATGCCACACCTCATTCCAGCGGTGAAAACCCGGCTGCACACGTCCATCTGATGATGCTATCATCCTGCCCTGTCTGTAAGGGCCGCCCCTCATCCCAGCTGGCACACATAGCGGAACTCAACGTCTGGTTGGCCTCCAGTTGGAAACAGGAGCTGCAGCAAAAGGGCTGCTGAAAAGCGTGAGGGCCACAGCTGTTCAGGGTGGAAATAGCCTCGAACTGAAAACTGACCACGGCCCTCGTTCAGTTAAGAATTCTTCAGGGCAACTCTAACTTTCAGTGGTTCCTGTGCTAAAACCAAATTAGTAAAATATGAGACGGTTCTGTTGTTGCTAGGAAATGTCAGCAACATAAGCCATGACAGAAAAAGATGAAACTAAGAAAAGTAACTTGGAAAACTCTGGCATTGCATTGAATCAGTCGATTTAGATTCAAGAAAATAAGCAGGCTTTTTTTTTTTTTTTTTTTGGTCAAACCAGAGCCATTTACTAAAGGCCCATAAAAGGTTCATTTTAGTATAAAATCTGCTCACAAAGGAAATGCCAGAGTAACCTTTCCCTTTCAAAGTTACAACTTAGTTCCTTTACAATTAAATGTAAATAGAATCAGATATTTTCTTCTCTTCAATTTGCTGCAAAGCAATTTTTGTACAAAAAAGATTTTTGTAGAGACCCAATAAAGATTATATTTTAAAACAGATTTTAAATGCACTCAAAGAAGTGTACAACATAATTTTTCATAAATGCATTTTCTTAAATTTTTTTCTTCTTGAGTATTTGCATATAAATGACTTCTATGTCTGCTTTGTGAAATGAAGTAAATAATATAATTTGAAGTAATCTACAGGTGCACGGATTAGATTATCAGTGGGGGCTTCTGTTGTTTGAGGGATGTGTTGATACCCTTGGATTTGTTTAGATTTTACTACCTTCCCCTCAGATCTGTAGCTTTTTATGTGACTGAGAAAAAGGGTCCTGGAGGCTTATCAAGAATGTCATTGTGTGTTTTACTGGAGAATTTGAATTCTACCATGCTTGAATAAAACACCAGAATAACAACAAAGAAAATGACACATTCCCTAAGGTTTGATGAAAGCTAAAACATTGGGGAGTTTTTGTACCAAACAGAAGGATAAATAAATACAAGTACTAAACTAACAATTGTTCACAGGATGAAGCCAAAGTAGAGGAAAGAGAGAGCTACTTTTGTCTTAAAGAGTTTGCTCTCTTCCCTGCTCCAGAAATGAAACTTCTTACACCTGTTACTCCCACAGCCCTGTATTTCAAGGTTGACCTTAAATTCTACCTTCTCCATAGAACTACTCCAGCTAAGTCACTTTCTCTTGTCATCTGAACTTGCCTATACTACTTTCACTATCCTCAGTTTTCACCTGGGGACCTAATCATCCAGTGCCTTGATGATGTTATATCACTGTTATTTCATGGCTTCATTGGTCTCCTACAGTTACTTCCCCCTGTGTTATTATACAAGGTTCCAGAGGCCAAGGATGTCTCTTTCATTTCTTTTGTGTCTCCTCACCCTGCAATGCCAAACACAGGGCCAGGAACGTAGAAGACAGGGAGTCTAGTCCAGCGGAGCCGAGTCATCCTGATGCTACCACAACTGGACTCCTGAAAACCCTATAAGACCCGTGGCTGTAACACTGATGAGAAATTACAGAGTGCTCCTTTTAGGTCAGTGGAGGCATGATATCCTTATAACTCCAGCATACCAATGACGAGGGCTTCTGAGGTGGCACAAGTGGTAAGAACCTGCTTGCCAATGCAGGACACATAAGAGACATGGGTTTGGTCTCTGGGTGGTGAAGATGCCCTGGAGGAGGCCATGGCAACCCATTCCAGTATTCTTGCCTGGAGAATTCCATGGACAGAGGAACCTGGTGGACTACAGTCCATGGGGTTGCAAAGAGTCAGACATGACTGAAGTGACCTCACTTACTCATTCACTCTCACTAATTCACTCACTCACTCTCACTCACTTGTGCACACCTTACTAGGTAGGTATTAATTATTATTTACAGGGAAAGAAACTGAGACAGAGAGAGGGCAAGGAACTCTTCCAGAGTCACACACCTATGGAGCAACTCTGGGATTCATGTCTAGGCAGGCAGAGCTTCATGCTCACATGCAAGGTACATTACCGCTCATAAAATTTACTGCTCAGAATTATTTTTAAGGATTAAACAAATTAATACTTTTAAAACATTTAGTAATACTTGATATGAAATATTAAAATTTTAAAAGTGGTTGACATGTAGTAAGTACTCTATAAAAACCCACTGTATTATGTTTATCTTATATCATAAGTTGGCTCCAAAACTCTTACAACTAATTTAGACAGAAATGATCTAGATAATAACTTCATATATGCTGACACAATCTCTGTCCAGAGGAGGCTTAAACTCTTAAGAGAAATATATATGTATGTTAAAAAAAAAAAAACTAAGCAAATCAATTTTAAAAGCGAGACTAACTGATGAAGGAAAGCCCACTGGGCTGAAGGTGGCAAGTGTGGCTTGCCCTTGCCCTACCCAGCTCTCTTACCACATAGAGCTAACAGGCACCCAAGATGATTCTGGTGTAAATGCTCATAAGCAACACTTTTAACACATCTATACAGCCCACACTTGAACGAGTACCATAGTAGAGTGTGAGACAATACTTAATAAAGAGGTGCTGATTGAGAAGCTCAGAGGAAACCAGTGGAGACAGATGGGCCCAGTGTGGAGTTGGAGCCCAGGGAGTGCTTCTCAGGAGACGGTGACTTAGCATTCCGAAATAAAGATACCAGTAATTCACTTGGAAACTCATCCTCCAGCTCATTCCTCAGTTAAAAGAGGAATAATGGCATAGACCATAAAAACCAACAGTATGAGTAATTTATCAGTTCCAGCATGTTCTCTCAGAAGCCCAAATGTTCTATACATTAATAACTAAGTCTTAAAAACCTCCAACTGTTGTAAGAAGAGTACAGTATACAAATAATAAACCATCACTATTTTCTTTACCATAGTCCTTTCTTACATGCTTTTTTTTCCTACATAGAGATGAATGGTCCCTGAAATTATGTAATGGATACATGTATTCATTCATTCACTCATTCATTTATTCACTCACTCTACAAACATTTATAGAATATATAATCTACGCACAGTGCTAGGGCTAAGTGGAAACATGTTCACAGTCTAATGAAGACAAAAATGCAACAGACAGGTTTTCCATGAATTGGATACTATAGTAGAGGTAGGCAGGTGACAAGTTATTACAGAGGGGCCTCAGAAGAGGATGTGGTCAACAGCATAAAAGGGGAGCATTCCAGACAGGTTTCAGAGAGCAATACTAACTTCCTCACTGTCAAATCCCAAGGCACATTCCTCAGACACGCCGCTGCTTCCAACAGTATCAAATACTGTCTTGAAATTTCCATTTGCCCAAGTTTTCGTGATGAGACCCTGATTATTCTGCCCCTAATCTTTCCTGGCTGGCCCTTTTCCTATTCCATTGGATGGCACAAGCCTTTTAATGTGGCTGTTTTATTCTTCCAGTTTGGGCCAGAGCTTCTTATTCCTTGTTGTGTATCAGAATTACTGCAAAATCTTTTAAAAATGTACAGGTGTCCCAGCATACCCTAGACTTGGGTTTTGGGACCTGCATATATAATCCATGCGCTTTTATTTTTTAAGATTCTTATGCCAGTCAGGATGAGAACCATCTACTTAAGCCTGCCTACCTCTAACTGCCCCATGTAGAGACTGTTCATTTCTGTATCATTCCCTCTCTTGGCTTTCTGAACTGCCTCAATTTGGGGCCTGGAAATAGTCATCAGACTGAGAACCTTGGAGCGTGAACTACTCATATATAATATACTTATAAATGAATTAAGAATTACAAAGAAAAATCCTTTGTTGGTCCAAGTTTTATAAATATGTTAATGAAAACTATATCCTTTCTCTATATTCATCACTAAAGTAACAAAATACACAGTCTTTGCTGCTGCTGCTGCTGCTAAGTCGCTTCAGTCGTGTCCGACTCTGTGCGACCCCAGAGACGGCAGCCCACCAGGCTCCGCTGTCCCTGGGATTCTCCAGGCAAGAACACTGGAGTGGGTTGCCATTTCCTTTTCCAATGCATGAAAGTGAAAAGTGAAAGTGAAAGTGAAGTCGTGTCTGACTCTTAGCGACCCCATGGACTGCAGCCTACCAGGCTCCTCCATCCATGGGATTTTCCAGGCAAGAGTACTGGAGTGGGGTGCCATCGCCTTCTCCGGTACAGTCTTTAATGATCTGTTAACCAACATTAAGCAAAATTAACCAAGGCATGTTAACAGAAGCCTTTCAGTTATCTTTAGAATCTGAATTGCATTTGGTATCCTATATTATTAGTACTGCTAAGCAACAAAATATAAGTCCACTGAGCAATATTTGAGCAATGAACATAATTATAAATACATATGAAATTATTAATGAAATATGCAATAACACTTCCAGAGCTCACAACTGGACAATTCACCATTTAATTACTGCCTTCTACCATCAATCTTTCAAAATAGAGTAATACAAAGTTTTCATTTCATCCTTTCAAAATGCTTATGTAATTTGTTTTAAAGAAATTACTCCTTCAAGTAAAATCAATTCTAATAGCTAAAACACATGTGCAATGTTACCGAATCAAACTTTGGTCCACTGTCCTGAGAGCAATAAAGTCATTCTACTGACACTTGGTTGTGGTGAAGGAAAGTGCAGGGCTCAGCAGAGACCGAGCGGCTAATGCTCAAAACATGGAACTCCTAGATGGGTTTCTGGGAAGAGTGTTTAGAGGCAAAGTGAGGGAGGGGAGCTCATGGTGCTTGTGCACAGTACTCTGATTGGTTGATGTGAGGGTACAGAGGTGGAGTCACAGGTGTTTAACATTCTCAATCTTCTGGTTCTAGCCAATGTGGGGGCCATGTACTCATCAGGCAATTAACTTCTTCCATCTGGTAGGGTTTTAGTAGCTGTAAAATTACTCAGGAATATGAATCAGATTGTTATCTATGTCCTTCATGGAGGAACTAAAGATTCTGTGACTGCTATATGGATGATTTGCTGTTTAAACTTTTCCTGTTCTCCTGACCCCAATGCTACTTTTTGTCATTACTATGTATTGACATTCTTTCCATCATTAACTCTTGAGCCAGCCTTTTGTGACTGGGGAGGCTTGGGAAACTAAAGCTTTTCTACAAACAAGAGGCAGGTGGAGGACACTGTAGAGTCTGTCCTGGAAAGCCCCATAATGCCTCTTGCTCAGTTACAATACTTGACTGTCCTTTTCTTTTTGGAATAGAACTGCCTGCTGAGAATACTAGCTCTTTCCTGCTCGTCAAAGCTGTCTTTCCTGCCCGATACTGGGTGGGAATCTTGAATAACTCAAAGTTCATTTAATAGTCCCTACTTTGGCACTCGTTGGCTTCCCAGTAGGTGCAGTGATAAAGAATCTGCCTGCCACTGCAGGAGACACAGAAGACCTGGGTTTGATTCCTGCATCAGTAAGATCCCCTGGAGTAGGAAATGGCAACCCATTCCAGTCTTCTTGCCTGGAAAATTCCATGGATAGAGGAGCCTGGCAGCCTACAGTCCATGGGTTCACAAAGAGTTGGACACAACTGAGCGTTACCACCATCACCCACTTTGGCATTCATACTAACCAATATTCTCTAATTCATCTTTACATTAATAAAATTAACATTTTTGCCTTCTTAAAAAATGAAAATAAAAGCACAAGTGCAAACACAATTACACACCTACATTTTTGAAAATATTACACTAGGAAAAATATTTCTACTCCTGTGACAGTATCTAATAACACTGCTTCATTAATCACCCTCAAAAATAATTTGCTATTAGAAATATTTTGGTATGCTTTTCTTTCATTTTTGTACCTGAAAGAAATCTCATCTCATAATCATTCTTTCAGACTTTTGCATACATTGGTTTGGTTATAAGCAGACTTCTCCTGAGCTAAAAAATAAAGTATTTTCATTCCCAGAAGATTTAATCTTCTTTAGTCTCTAAATCTTCACTGTCTAATATGATAGCCACTACTCATTTTAAATGTGGCTAGTTCAAATTGTGATGTGCTATAAGTATTATGTAAATGCTGGATTTTAAAGATTTAATGAAAAAACTTTAAATATCTCATTAATAGTTTTTATGATTATATGTTGAATAATTTAGACATATTAGAATAAATTAGATGTATTACTAAATTAACTTCACTTTTAAAAACTTAGATTGTTGGATGAGTTTTGGTGATTTATAGCTTTCAAAGAATTGGTTCATCTAAATTGTTAAACTGATGTGCACAGAGTTGTTCCTAGTATTCCTACACTATATTTTTAATGTTTGTGAGGTTTAGAGTGATGTCCCCTCTTTCATGCCTAATACTGGTAATTTTTATCTTCTTTCTTTTAACCTTTCTCAGTCGGGCTAGAGGTTTATCAATTTTACTGGCTTTTTCAAAGAACCATTCATTTCTCTGTTATTTTTCTGTTGTCAATTTCATTAATTTCTGCTCTTTATTTTTTGCTTCAGTCTGCTTGCCTCAGTTTTTAATTTGTTCTTATTTTTCCTGTTTAAGGTAAAAACCTAGATTGTTGGTTTGAGACATCATTTTCTAAAGTAAGTATTTAATGCTCTAAAATCTACATGAGGCTAATAGGAAATTTAAAATTACATAGTCCGATAAATGGTGCTGGAATAATTGGATATTCATATGCAAAAGAATTAAACTGAATCCGTATCTTACACCACTTAAAAAAGTTAACTGAAAAGGGATTAAAGACTTAAATATAAGACTTGAAACCATGAAATTCATAGAAAACATAGGAACAAAGCTCCTTGACATGTGTGTTGGTAAGAATTTTGGGGGGTATAACATCTAAAGCATAAGCAACAAGATTAAAAATGAACAAGTGGGACTAAATCAAACCAAAAAGCTGCTGCACAACAAAAGAGATCATCAACAGCGTGAAAAGATAATCTATGGAATGAGAAAATAATATTTTCAAATCATATATCAGATAAAGGGTTAATAGCCAAAATGAATAAAAGCTCTTACATTTCAATAGCAAAAAAAAAAAAAAAAAGGAAGAAATTAAAAATGGGCAAAGGATCCAAATTAACACTTCTTTTTTAAATTTAATTTATTTTAATTGGAAGGTAATTACAATATTGTAGTGGTTTTTGCCATACATTGACATGAATCAACCATAGGTGTACATGTGTTCCCCAGCCTGAAACCCCCTCCCACCTCCCTCCCTATCCCATCCCTCTGGGTCATTCTAGTGCACCAATCCTGAGCACCCTGTCTCATGTATTGAACCTGGACTGGAGATCTGTTTCACATATGATAATATACATGTTTCAATGCTATTCTCTCAGATGATCCCACCCTTGCCTTCTCCCACAGAGTCCAATAGACTGTACTATACATCTGTGTCTCTTTTGCTGTCTCACATATAGGGTTATCGTTAACATCTTTCTAAATTCCATATATATGTGTTAATATACTGTATTGGTGTTTTTCTTTGCCTTACTTCACTCTGTATAATAGGCTCCAGTTTCATCCACCTCATTAGAACTGATTCAAATGTATTCTTTTCAATGGCTGAGTAATATTCCATTGTGTATATGTACCACAGCTTTCTTATCCATTCGTCTGCTGATTGACATCTAGGTTGCTTCCATGTCCTGGCTATTATAAACAGTGCTGCGATGAACATTGGGGTACATGTGTCTCTTTCAATTCTGGTTTCCTTGGTGTGTATGCCCAGCAGTGGGATTGCTGGGTCATATGGCAGTTCTATTTCCAGTTTTTTAAGGCATCTCCGCACTGTTCTCCATAGTGGCTGTACTAGCTTGCATTCCCACCAACATTGTCAGAGGGTTCCCATTTCTCCACATCCTCTCCATCATTTATTGTTTGTAGATTTTTGGATAGCAGCCATTCTGACCGGCGTGAGATGGTACCTCATTGTGGTTTTGATTTGCATTTCTCTGATAATGAGTGATGTTGATCATCTTTTCATGTGTTTGCTATCCATCTGTATATCTTCTTTGGAGAAATGTCTGTTTAGTTCTTTGGCCCATTTTTTGGTTGGGTCATTTATTTTTCTGAAATTGAACTGCAGGAGTTGCTTGTATATTTTTGAGATTAATTCTTTGTCAGTTGCTTCATTTGCTATTATTTTCTCCCATTCTGAAGGCTGTCTTTTCACCTTGTTTATAGTTTCCTTCGTTGTGCAAAAGCTTTTAAGTTAAATTAGGTCCCATTTGTTTATTTTTGCTTTTATTTCCATTACTCTGGGAGGTGAGTCATAGAGAATCCTGCTGTGATATATGTTGGAGAGTGTTTTGCCTATGTTCTCCTCTAGGAGTTTTATAGTTTCTGGTCTTATGTTTAGATCTTTAATCCATTTTGAGTTTATTTTTGTGTATGGTGTTAGAAAGTGTTCTAGTTTCATTCTTTTACAAGTGGTTGACCAGTTTTCCCAGCACCACTTGTTAAAGAGATTGTCTTTTCTCCATTGTATATTGTTGCCTCCTTTGTCAAAGGTGTCCATAGGTGTGTGGATTTATCTCTAAACTTTCTATTTTGTTCCATTGATCTATATTTCTGTCTTTGTGCCAGTACCATACTGTCTTGATAACTGTAGCTTTGTAGTATAGCCTGAAGTCAGGCAGGTTGATTCCTCCAGTTCTATTCTTCTTTCTCAAGATTGCTTTGGCTATTCGAGGTTTTTTGTATTTCCATACAAATTGTGAAATTATTTGTTCTAGTTCTGTGAAAAATACCATTGGTAGCTTGATAGGGATTGCATTGAATCTATAAATTGCTTTGGGTAGTATACTCATTTTCACTATATTGATTCTTCCAATCCATGAACATGGTATATTTCTCCATCTATTTGTGTCCTCTTTGATTTCTTTCATTAGTGTTTTATTGTTTTCTATATATAGGTCTTTTGTTTCTTTAGGTAGATATATTCCTAAGTATTTTATTCTTTCCGTTGCAATGGTGAATGGAATTGTTTCCTTAATTTTTCTTTCTGTTTTCTCATTGTTAGTGTATAGAAATGCAAGGGATTTCTGTGTATGAATTTTATATCCTGCAACTGTACTATATTCATTGATTAGCTCTAGTAATTTTCTGGTGGAGTCTTTAGGGTTTTCTATGTAGAGGATCATGTCATCTGCAAACAGTGAGAGTTTTATTTCTTCTTTTCCAATTTGGATTCCTTTTATTTCTTTTTCTGCTCTGATTGCTATGGCTAAAACTTCCAAAACTATGTTGAATAGTAGTGATGAGAGTGGGCACCCTTGTCTTGTTCCTGACTTTAGGGGAAATGCTTTCAACTTTTTCACTTGAGGATAGTGTTTTCTGTGGGTTTATCATATATGCTTTTATTATGTTGAGGTATGTTCCTTCTATGCCTGCTTTCTGGAGAGTTTTCATTATAAATGGGTGTTGAATTTTTCAAAGAGATCATCAACAAAGTGAAAAGACAATCTACGGAATGAGAAAATAATATTTTCAAATCATATACCTGATAAAGGGTTACTAGCCAAAGTGAATAAAAACTCTTACAATTCAATAGCAAAGAAAATTAAAAATGGGCAAAGGATCTGAATTGACATTTCTCAAAAGAAAATATATTGAAAGGTCAACAGGCATATGAAAAGATGCTCAATATCATCACAGGTCAACAGGTATATGAAAAGATGTTCACTAGTCATTAGGGTTATGTAATGTTTAAAAATAAAATAAAATTAAAAAAAAAAAACACATTGAGATATCACTTCACACCTGATAGAATGACCCTCATCAAAAAGTCAGGAGATAATAATGCTGGCATGGATGTGGAGATAAGGGAACCTTTGTGCACTGCTGGTAGGATTGAAAACTGGTACAGCCACTATGGAAAACAGAATGGAAGATCCTCAAAATGTTGCAAATAAAACTACTGAATGATACATTTCTGGGACTATAACCAAAGGAAGTGAAAACAGTAACTCACAAGATATCTGCAGCCCTTCATGTTCATAACAGCATTATTTGCAATAGCCACGACATAGAAGCAATGTAAGTGTCCATCGATGGATGAATGGATAAAGAAATTGTGTATATACATACAATGAATAGTATTCAGTCATTAAAAAAACAAATTCCACCATTTGCAACATGAGCAAACCTTGAAGGCATTATGCTAAGTGAAATAAGTCAGAGAAAGACAAAACTACATGATCTCATTCACATGTGGAATCTAAAAACCAAATAAAAACTGAGTTCATGGATACAGAGAACAGATCAATGGTTATCAGAGGCAGAAGGTGCGGAGAGGGGAAACTGGTGGTTCAAACGTACAAATTTACAATTGTAAGATGTAATATACAATCCAATGTCTATAGCTAACACTGCTGCATAATATAGGGGAAAGTTAAAAGAGTCAGTTCTCATCACAATAATTTTTTTCCCCTTCCCTTTCTTTCTTTTTTTTTTATTGTTCCTATATGAGAAGATAGATATTAGCTGACCTATGGTGATGATCACTTTACAATATATGTAAATCAAACTATCATGCTGTAAGGTTTAAATTTATATAGTGATGCATATCAATTAACTTTCAATAAAACTGGAAAAATAAGTTACATGAGATTACATTTGTGGTTTATATTATATATTTCTATTTATTGCTACTCTAAGAAGTGTTTTCTGTCTAACACATTAGTAAAAGTTAAATAGCTTATGGGAACACTGAATCAAAAATCTCAGGCTTTCAGAAAGCAGTCAGCAACAGCCTTCAGTGGTTTGGGTTCCTCTAGTTCCAATTACATAAATACTTGGGATATATTTTGAGCTGAAACTTAAAGTAAAAAAACATGTCCTGTGAAACTGAATCTGACAGCTCATGGTTCTTTAGAGTTCCTTCTCTACTCATAGAGTAATTAGGATTTCTTTAAGAAAATCAGACAGCCATCTATCTAACATGAGATATCAAGCTGAAACATGAGACTGCTCTCTCACCTTCTTTGTCTTCCCATTTCACCGGCTTGACACATGCCTGCAATATGTACCACAGACACCCTCTTACTGGTCCTCTAGCCTGAAACCTGGGGCTTTGATTTCCTTCCCACCACTGTATCTGCAGTACCAAGCAGTGGGGAGAACAGAGGGAAGAAAAAAGGGATGTGAATTTATGACAAGTTTTGGGACCACAGGACTGGAAAAGGTCAGTTTTCATTCCAATCCCAAAGAAAGGCAACACCAAAGAATGTTCAAACTACCATACAATTGCACTCATCTCACACATTAGCAGAGCAATGCTCAAAATTCTCCAAGCTAGGCTCCAACATTACATGAACTGAGAACTACCAGATTTTCCAGCTGGATTTAAAAAAGGCAGAGGAACCAGAGATCAAATTGCCAACATCTGTTGGATCATACAAAAAGCAAGAGAATTCCAGAAAAACATCTACTCTGCCTTATTGACTACGCCAAAGCCTTTGACTGTGTGGATCACAACAAACTGGAAAATTCTTAAAGAGATGGGAATACCAGATCACCTTACCTGCCTCCTGAGAAACCTGTATGCAGGTCAATAAGCAACAGTTGGAACCAGACATGGAACGATGGACTGGTTCCAAACTGGGAAAAGAGTATGTCAAGGGTGTACACTATCACCTTGCTTTATTTAATTTACATCCAGAGTACATCATGCAAAATGCCAGGCTGGATGAAGCACAAGCTGGAATCAAGATTGCTGGGAAAAATATCAACAACCTCAGATATGCAGATGACATCGACCCTAATGGCAGAAAGCGAAGAACTAAAGAGCCTCTTGATGAAAGTGAAAGAGAAGATTGAAAAACCTGGCTAAAAACTCAATATTCAAAAAACTAAGATCATGGCATCTGGTCCCATCATTTTATGGCAAATAGATGGGGAAACAA
Source organism: Bubalus bubalis (assembly GCF_019923935.1). NCBI lineage: Eukaryota > Metazoa > Chordata > Mammalia > Artiodactyla > Bovidae > Bubalus > Bubalus bubalis. The sequence continues at coordinate 69,963,078 of NC_059158.1, read as the reverse complement.
TGGAAACAGTGAGAAACTTTATTTTCCTGGGCTCCAAAATTACTGTGGATGGGGACTGCAGCCATGAAATTAAAAGATGCCTGTTCCTTGGAAGAAAAGCTATGATAACCCTAGACAGCATATTAAAAAGCAGAGACATTACTTTGCTGACAAAGGTCCATCTAGTCAAAGCTATGGCTTGTCCAGTACTCATGTATGGATATGAGAGTTGGACTATGAAGAAAGCTGAGCACCAAAGAATTGATGCTTTTGAACTGTGGTGTTAGAAAAGACTCTTGAGGGTCCCTTGGACTTCAAGGAGATCAAACTAGTCAATCCTAAAAGAAATCAATCCTGAATATTCATTGGAAGGACTGATGCTGAAGCTCCAATACTTTGGCTACCTGATGTGAAGAACTGATTCACTGGAAAAGACAGTGTTACTGGAAAAGACTGAACGCAGGAGGAGAAGGGGACGACAGAGGATGAGATGGTTGGATGGCATCACCGACTTGATGGACATGAGTTGAGCAAGCTCTGGGAGTTGGTGATGCACTGGAAAGCCTGGCATGCTGCAGTCCATGGGATCACAAAGAGTTGGACATAACTGAGTGACTAAACTGGGGACCACGGTTCCTTGGTCAGAGATAAGATCCCCTCTCTCAGAGATTTAGACACCTGCCTACTGCCTCCATCTTTACCAACACTCGGGAATTGCCTGGGTTGGAACAGAGAATAGGAAAACATGAGGCAAAAAAAAAAAAAAAAAAAAAAAAATCAAGGTATTTCCTCCATTTCTAACTCACAGAAGTCCTCATTCTAGGTGTCAGATCTGAAAGAGAAGACTTTTCTGAAAATTTTTCTGTCCATATCTGATGCATTCTTCAGGATGTAAATTTGCTTTTGATCTGAGCCGAGTAATACTGAAGAGAGGGAAGAAAAGCAACAACACTGTTGGCTTGGTGAGCTTTGGAATTCTGGACACTTTCCCTAATCTACGTGCTAGTCCCTCGTTTTCAGCATCCTCAGCACACATACATTCTGCCAGGTTTATAGGTGCATTTAATGGAGACAGGGTGGAGGGTATTCAGTCCATCTTTCCTGGAAATAGAATGAGTATCCAATTTTAAGACATTTTTTTTAAAGACAAAAATTCTAATCTCAGTCAAGTCCCCGAACTTCAAATATGTGTTAGGTGGGAGATAGAGGACTCAGGTATTAATCATTTGAAGGATAGGTCTAACCACAGAATCAGAAGTTCGCCGTATTCTCCTGAGGAGTAATAGCTAGACTTGTCATGAGAATGACAGTGCCATGTTATTTGAAAACATCTTGAGTTTTACACATTTATACTTAAAGTAAATCTAAAATAAGTCTGTTGTTTAGACAAGATGCATTATGGCTAAGGCTAATTAGGTGGGAGTATAGTAGACTTAAATAAACAAAACAAAATTCCCTCATTCTTGATTAAGTATGTTTTTTCCAGAGCAGAAGTATCTGTTATCATCTGAATAGAATGCAAAAGGTAAATTTTTATCCTGACATTTAATCTAACTTGGTGTATATTGAAGATTGGGAGTGGGGGGTGAGTAGATTCTGCGCTATCATCTAACCTTGGCCACCCCTCACTTGTATATCTTGAACATCAGAATTCTGCCTTTTCAGTCCAAATCTTAGACCAAAACCCTTTTTTTCATAACTAAGGACTATGTGTTCTACTTTCTGTAAAAACATTTTGTTTGTAGATTTGTATTTTAAAGGAGGACTACTTTCTAAGTAACAGCTTGGAAGCTACAGGTATATGACCTCAAAAATGCTAGTTATGATCCTGACTTTTGACCAAGTTTTCAAAGAGGAATATGTTGGCGACAATGTAAAGCCCAACCAGCACTGGTTTAAACACTCAAGAGTTTGTCCATGTCACAGCAATAATATACCTAGGGCTCAATATACTCTCCTACAGTATAAAAGAAACATAAATAATCTTCTTATACTTCATTCCCCCATTGTTGGACATTTTTTTGTTTCCAGTTAAGTTATTCTATCAGAAACATGTGAAAAGATGCTTAATATCATAACAAAGCAACTTCATATCTGTATCTTTACTAGTGTTTTTATTTCCAAGGATAGATTCCCAGAGGTGAGGTTGCTGAGTCTCAGGATGTGAGCCTTTTACATTTTAATGCTTGCAAGTTTCCAAAATAATTTTGATAATCCAGATTCTCACCAACAGTATAGAATGCCGCTTTCCTCACATTCTCACCATTACCAGATGTTACCAGTATTTTAACTTATAATAGTGGATAGACAGAGAAGGGGGCAGCAGAGGATGAGTTGGTTAGACAGCATCACCAACTCAATGGACATGAATTTGCGCAAACTCTGGGATACAGTAGAGGATAGAAGAGCCTGGCATTTTACAGTCCATGGGGTCACAAAGAGTCAGACATGACTTAGCAACTGAACAACAGGAAGTAAGACAATGAATGATTTACTTTTTATCATTATCTAGTTTCATTTCTTAGAGCATTATTGATGTTGAGCATCTTTTTACATGCTTATTGGCAGTTTGTCTCTCTTCTGTGAATAGTCTAGTATTTATATTTATTTGTCTCTCTTATCAATATAAAGGAGTATAATAACCCTTTTGTTGTCATATAAATTGCAAGTATTTTCCCTCTAGTTCATTGTTTGTCCTTTAAATTGGCCAATGATGTCTGGAAAACTCATACTCACCTACAAAACAGCTCATATATCACTTTCTCTGTCAAGCTTCCCCTGGTTTTCCTGGAAGAATTAGTCACTCCTTCCACAATATACCCATAATATTTTGCGCACATCCCTGTGTGCTGAGTTATAACTAAAGACTTTTTCCTCCTGATCAAGAAAGAGTATCAAATTCAAGTCAAAGAGACTAGCATTATACCAGCTATCTTTGAATCTGCTTTTGTTTTTCTAAGAGTAGATCATTCACCAACTTCAAAGTTTTCTTTTTATCTATCATTAGTAGTATCATACCATCTTTCATTTTAGAGAATCCTAGCTCTCCTTCTCAACTGTCTCCCCATGAAAACTCTTCTCTTCTTCTGCCTGTCTGTTTCCATTCATGAGGGTTGCCTTCAGAATCCTGAGAGGATGCCAGCTGTTGCCCTCTGTTCCAGTTGTCTATTGCTGTGTGACAAACCACTGCACATTCTGAAGACCTAAAACGACATTATTTATTTTGCTCACAATTAATTCTCAGGCTGGGCTAAGTGGGTAATACTTGTGCCCACTCTGTAGAGGTCAGGTTGGAAGTCCAGCCAGGTCTGGAGAACCAATTTCCAGATGCCTCGCTCACACAACTGGCCAGCCAGAGCTGCTGCTGGGACACTCAGTTCGTCTCCACATGGGCCCCTCTGTAATGTTCCTCGACTTACTCAATAGGTTAGGTTCCAGGAGTGACTATTTGGCATTACTATTTGGAATTTATTTAGGAAGTAAAAGTAAAAGTCTCTTGAGACTGGACTGGAAACTGGCACCGCATCATCATCTATGCTATATTTATTTGCTCAAAGCAGTCAGAGTCTGCCCGGTTTTAAGGGAATGAACTTAGACCCCACTTCTCAATGGGAGGAGTGCCAAAGACATCATGGTCACCTTTAATCTACTATATCTTGCCAAATATTGGGTCCTTCCAGGGTTGTCAAATCAGTATTTGCTATAACCGAGCCCTTCTCTGTTCCCTTCAGAAGTGTGGAAAAAGCTTCAATTCCTTCTGACTCTGTGTCACTTGGTGTCCCAGCCACAGAGAAATATGATGACTGTTTCATATGTCCCATGGACCCTTCAGCTTCTCCCAAGGAGCCCAACCTTGACTGCTAAACCAAGACACGGGCAAGATAGAGGGTATCTTTGCCAATTTTTTTTACTCTTCAGTCTCTGTGCTGACAAAAATGTCTCCTTATAGAACTCCTTCCCCTCTAGTAAATTAACTCAAATCAACACTTCATTAAGTATGGACATATTCTATAGACAAACCAGTATGGGCTGCTTAGCCCAAATCTTAATGTGCCTTTACTTCATGTCTGAGAAGCCTATTGGCATAGACTCTTTAGCCTCTTAAGCCAACTTATCTCATAAAAACAATATTTTATAAGATTGCCTATGGCACTTTCAAAATCAAAGAATGCTATTTCTATTCTATTCTATTTCTATTCTAAAGAAATTCTACTTCACCCCACAGCTCCATACTGTGCACTGGAATTGAATGTCTGGGAAAAGAAATACCCTGTACACTACTAGGAAAGTGCTATGTCAGCCAGGGAGAGTCACTAGAACGTTTTGCTGTTTCTTAGTTGTGAGAATAATATTTTTGTTTTTTAAATGGAAAAGCCCTCTATTCTCAAAAGCCTAAAAGAGAAATCATACCGCCCACTAGTTGCCACTCCCCCAAGAACCCTGCACTGGGTCCGTATTGCTTCCATGACCTTTGTAAAAATGATCAGCAAACTATGACAGGTACTTTACATGCAGAGAACACTACAACACAGATTCCTTTAAACCACAGATAGGTTAAGTGCCGGAATTTGGAAGGTGACAATTAATTTCACCTCTCTCCCCTCAAGATTCCAAATCAATTGAGAAACAGACATCTGAATCCAAGCATATGGATCAAAATATCTGCTGTTGTTACTGGCAAAGCTGGACTGGAGGACAGGTTTGATTTGACTTTCTACTATTTTCTTTAAAACCTAGTCCTTGGGACCTGCCTCTGTAGAGAACTGGGTCTGAAGTATAGACATGTATTTGGCTGCTCTGTGTAGGCCAGACTGTGGCCTGTTCTGCCATGCAGGGACATCTGGCCAAATCAGCAGAGGCAGAAAGAGTAGAGAACCTGCAGCCACAGGCAGTCATGGTCTGCAGAGAGAGCCCTTGAGGCTGGCTTCCCCATGCTGGACACTTGCCCTAGTCTCACCAACTGTTAACACAGTACCCCTCACTCCTATAGGAAGAGGAGACATGGCCAAAAGCATTTTTCCAACATTTCTGAGAGAGAAGAATTTCCTAACTTGTGGGTCTTACAGGAAAACAGAAAGGAGAGAAAACAAGTCTCCTATATGAAGTAAACATTTAGGGTAAATCATTGCTATAACACAGATCTTGTAAAATATGTTATTCTTCTTCCAACCCTGTCCTAAAGCATTCTATCACATTCACAACACACATCCTATAAATTTTTTTCAACATGTAAATATATATAATTCAAGTCACACAGTCTTACTTTATTAAAATATATGATTAAAGACCATCATGAACAAAGTTAAATGATAATCTACAGAATGGGAGAAAATATCTGCAAATCCTATAATGAGAATTTTATAGGAATTTATATCCAGAATATGCAAAGAATTCTTATAACTCAATAACAAAAATCAAACACCCCAATTAAAAAGTGGGCAAAGACATTTCTCCAAAGAAGGTATACGACTGTTCAGTAAGCACATGAAAAGATGTTTAACATCATCAGTCATTAGAGAAATACAAATCAAAACAACCCTGAGATACTGCTTCATCAAATAGGATGATTATAATTAAACACACTCAAATACACACACAGAAAATAACAAGTTTAGCAATGATGTGAAGAAACTGGAACACACTGCACATTGCTGGTGGGAATGTAATATGGCACAGCCACTGTGAAAAACATTTGGTGTTTTCTCAAAGAGTTAGCATAGAAAAGCCCAACGACCAAGCAATTCCACTCCAAAAGAATTGAAAGCAGGTATTCAAACAGATACCTGTATACCACTGTTCACTGTAGGATTATTTACAATATCTGAAAAGTGTAAATAACCCAAGTGTCCATAGTCAGATGAATCAATAAATAAAATGTGGCATATCCATATATTTAAATATTATTCATTCATAAAAAGGAATGAAATTCTGATACCTGCTACATGAATGAATCTTGAAAACATATGGTAAGTGAAATAAGCCAGACACAAAGGGATAAACATTATATGATTCTATTTACATGAAATACCTAAAATAGACAAATTCTTAAGGGCAGAAAGTAGATTAGAGAGATTAACCAGGGAAGGGAGTGGGAATCTTTGCTTAATAGGTACAGAGTTTCTGTTTGGGGTGATGAAAACTTGGGTAGGAAGTTGATAGCTGTAATGCACAACACTGTGAACACAATTAATGCCACTGAATTGTATTTAAATATAGTTGACAGATGAATGGATAAAGCTGTGGTGTACATACCCAGTGAATATTACTTAGCCATTAAAAAGAACAAAATTGGGTCATTTGTGGAGACATGGATGGACATGGATGTCTTACACAGTGAAGTCAGTCAGAAAGAGAAAAACAAAGAGCATATGTTAACGCATATATGTGGAATCTAGAAAAATGGTCCAGATGAACCTATTTGCAGGGCAGGAAAAGAGACACAGACATAGGGAACAAATGGGTGGATGTGGTGGGAGGAAGTGGGAAGTGGGATGAATAGGGAGATTGGGACTGACATATATACGGTACCATGTAGTAAAATAGCTAGCTAGTGAGAACCTGTTGCATGGCACAGGGATCTCAGCTCTGCATTTTCTGATGACCTAGATTGGTGGGATGGGGGTGGGGACAGTGGGAGGGAGGTCCAGAGGGAAGGGAGATATGTATACTTATAGCCGATTCACTCTTTTGTACAGCAGAAAACAACATAATATTGTAAAGCAACTATACCCCAATAAAAAAATAATAAATAAATGCATGCAGTACTTATTACCTTTTGTCTTCTAATTAGAATAGTGTTATTGTCTTATTTCTTTTACTAAACTATTAGTTTTTTAATGTCTTTATATTTCATTTTCTCTTTTTATCCATGCTAAATACATCATAGGTCCTTGATGAGTGATAAATTTTAAAAAATGAAAAAGACGGTTGAAATTGCAAATTTACCACAAAAATTTTTTAAATGATTCATTCACACTAAATATGAATTTACATATTTTATAGCAGTTTACAGGAGAAAAATCACACTATTCCTTATTTAAGAAATAAGTTTTAGTAGGACTACTACTACTAATATATTTTGACTATTCATTTTTAACTAAGTAAAGACAAATAGGACAAAAATAAACATTCACTGGGTCAGAAATGAAATTGGAATCAGGAAGTCAATAGTTTTATGAGTCAAGTTAGAAAACTTGAACTTTTTCATGTTTTATATTTTAAAGGGTCATTCTTCACTGAATGCTAATATTATATATTAAAAACAAATACAGGAGCCAGGGTCCAGAGGTTTTCTTGGCTCTTGTAGTTGGGCTTTCCTGGTGGCTCAGATGGTAAAGAATCCACTTGCCAATGCAGGAGACGTGGGTTCAATCCCTGGGTCAGAAGATGCCCTGGAGAAAGAAATGGCAACCCACTCCAGTGTTCTTCCCTGGGAAATACCACCGACAGAGGAGCCTAGTGGGCTACAGTCCATGGGGTCACAAAAGACTTAGTCGTGACTTAGCGACTAAACAACACCACAGTTGTGATTCCTTTGCACAATAGCAATGCAGTTAGCAGTAAGTCAGATGATAAGGGGCAGAATGTTTCAGAAACATTCCTCAGGCATTTCTGACCCTTCTTTCCTCCTTGAGCCACCTGAGGATGTGGTGCTGACAGGGGCCACAGACAGATCTTTGTTACCTGCTTACACTTTGCTCTTCCCTTTCCTGAATTCCTTCTTTCTCATTAAAATAATAATCGAGTGTGGGTTGAGAATCTAGACGCCTTTAGGGAATGAATATTTTCTCCACATGTTTATGTTTTCCCCCACTGAAACTAGGGAAATATTTCTCTTTGGACACTCCATAGAAATGGTTAAGTACTCTGTTGAAAGGAAAATAAGGTCTCTGGGGCATAGACATTACCAACATTAGAAACACTCTAACAAATTCTGTGTCACCAGAATTTTTCCCTTTAGTCTAAATTATTGGAATTTGAGATAATTTTAATGGAAGGCAGAAAATAGCTTCCCTATAAAATTAAATACCCAAATTTCTCTGATATATTAATTATCAACAGAATAATTAACTACTTTTCTTTTCAAGGCAGCAAGCACTTCTGTAAATCATTGCATTTCCCCCCCAGATTTCCTTTTTAGATGTTTGAAGGTATCAATTACTATCACAATTTTTCAAATAAAGAACCTGAGACCAGAAAGGCTAACTACTTTGTCCAAAGCAGAGTGGACTCAGCACAGAACTCCTACACCCTCCCAATACTCCTAATAGTACATTCTTCTTTATAATTAGAACAAATCTCAGGGCCCTGTGCATAGGGAAAACACTGGAGTGAACATTAAATATTAAATATTATTGGCTTATTGAACTGCTAATGTTCCTATCATTCAAAGAGCTTATATTAAAAATAACTCGGTACAACAATTTCCTGCTACAGGTTAAGATTGTATCTACCCTAACAACATAATAACTGGTAAATCAAGTTATTCCAGCCATTTACAATATGGAATTCACGTTGCTCTTATTTAAAAAAGTCTTTTGTCAGCAAATATGAAACAGACTTAAGATTCCTTGGTTTTTTTTTAACCAAGATGATGCTACTACTAAAAATTTCTTGGGGGTAAGTGGCTGGTTTGTTGGGTTAGGAGAGGCTACGGGAAATGGATACTAAGAGGTCATGGCTAGAGATCTGCAGGAAGTCAAAAGGTCTTTGTACTTAAGACCTCATGTTCTTAGACCCACAGGCAGAGAGGAAGAATGGTTCCACTATTCCACTGCACATCAAGACAAGATCCACAATAGATACAAACCTTTGATTCATCCTTTCCCAATCATCTTTACAGATAAAAGTCTAAGGTCCAGAAGACTGGCATTAAAGGACAAGACTTTACAACTGAGAATCACAAGCACCTTCTATGCATGAATCCCATTAATAGAAAACCCTCTTCCAGCTGTGCTCCTGTGTAGATTCAGGTGTGCACATTTGAGCACAATTGTTAAGGAGAGACGAACTGCTCTGCTTAAGAAAGAATTCTCCCTGGAATTGTAGGTCTGGATAGGAATAGGGCTGGGAGGAAAGAGGTAGCCCGAGAAACCCAGGCTGCTGTGAGCTTCCCCACCACGCACAGCCCATCACTGGACCTGAAAGGGCTGGCTGGGCATGGACGGTTAGCAGGACCTGGGGAAGACATACAGCTTCTGGGTTGACTTCAGAAACAGTTGGCAGGAAAGTATGAAGGGGCTGGGGACACAGGAGACCTTGAGAAAGTAAACCTCTGTGGACGAGCAAGAATTGTAGGGAAGTGTTGCATTTCCACAAGTCATAAAATTGAGCTTTTTCTGTAGCAGCAAAACCTTGAATTGTTAGCCAAACTAAACTAGCTATTGGCATGTGTGTGCATGCTTAGTCGCTCAGTCATGTTCGACTCTGCAACCGTAGGGACTGCAGCCCACCAGGCTCCACTGTCCATGGGGTTCTCCAGGCAAGAATACTGGAGTGGGTAGCCATTACCTTCTCCAGGAGATCTTCCCAACCCAGGGATCGAACCAAAGTTTCCTGCATTACAGGCAGATTCTTTACCATCTGAGACACCAGGGAAGCAAAATTAGTCTTTTGATCCCTGGTTCAATGACTGCTTACATCAGCATGTGTTTTTTAAGATATACGAAGGACTTCCTGGTCACCAGGGATTTCTACCTTGAAAGACAAGGAGCTATCTACACAGGAGAATAAATTCTGGACTCTAATACCCTCCTGCTCCAGTACTAATTCTTTAACTTCTCAGTCTGATTTATCCTTTACTTTTACTACTGCTGCTGGTACTTGTCAGATGCCTATCAGCTCTGCCTCTAAATCTAGAAAGCAAGTGTAAATTCCAGCCTAGACGTTCAAAGAAGCAAGTAACATTAAAGTGCTAATGACACAGAATACCTAGTCATTGTAGACTTCTGAATCCAGCCTCTTTGATTTTAGGAATGACACTCATTTGCCTACGAGGGTTATCACTCACAGGGTTCACTGCTGCACTGGGTTCCATTCTCAGAAGGAGAAACTACTTGGGGTTTAATGTTTTACCTATTACTGTCTTGAAGTTCTTAACAATTTTACCTTTGACTGTGTGTTCTGCAAGTTAAGTTCAATGGCAACAGAGGAAGTGTTGAGGGATGGGAGCCTCACTCACCATGTGGTCCATCCCTCCGGGGAGAGAAACTCTTTGTTATCCTGTCTGCTCCCCTGCCCCTGCTCCATGACCTCTGCTCTCTGCCCTGGCAGGTGTCAGGGCACAGCTCAGAAAGGTTGGGGAGGTCCACACCCTGTACACTGAGCTGGGGCTGAGGCCCCGGGTCTGTGAAGGGCTGGAGAAGGAAATGGCAACCCACTCCAGTGTTCTTGCCTGGAGAATCCCAGGGACGGTGGAGCCTGGTGGGCTGCCGTCTCTGGGGTCACAGAGTCAGACACGACTGAAGCGACTTAGCAGCAGCAGCAGCAGAACTGACCCCAACGTATTCCCCTGCCTGAAGGAGCCAGACATTAAATAACAGATTTTTAAAACACTGTGACAGGCCAAGAAAAAGCTTCTTTCTGCTTTTCACTCTGTGCTGGACCCCACAAACTATATTCCTGTCTCTGATTAGATATCTTATCTGGCAATCTCAAACCAATATTGTTTTTAGGCTCTTAACTAAATAGTCACAACCTATATGCAATAATAACTCTTCATTAAAACTATTCTTTGGTTTCAAGAACTCTTAATAATAAATATAAAATCAGATCTCTTCAATAGTTCAAGAGGGAAAAACCCTCTAAATTATTTTTGCCAGCAGGTATCATTAACAATAGAAGTTTGGATCTGTTGTTGTGGCTTGACAGTACATTGCATGAAATGGAAATGATGGAATTTTTTTCATGGAGGCAGCCAGGAAAAAAGAAAGTACTTATTTATCCACAGTGAAAATATTATCACTACATATTTTCTATCACATTAGGGATAGTTTTAAACAAAAAATCTTGTTACTTTTCTCCAATGTTGGTGTTTGCTCAACTATAGTGTTTTTCCATTATCTATCTGGCATGAAGTTAAAATAGCCATAGGTCAGTGACATAAGGGAGAATCAAGGGGAAGTGTAAGAAATAGCTTTTAATTTCTTCTTAATTTTGTATCTGCTTCATATCCTAATATCTTACCTTGAGTTTGGCCAAAAGAAGTTCATGATCATGAAGAAGTTTTTTGGTTTCATCTTGATTGCTTCCAATTTCTAGAAGATTGGGCTGTGATTCAGCCAACTGAAGCTGTACCCATTTGCCACACTAAAAATAAAAATGAAATAAAATGCACTTTTAGTTCCCCTTACTCCTTCCCTTTCACCCTTCTCCTTTTCCTTTCCTTTTTTTTTTTTTTTTCAGAGCTTCCAGTTACATTGTGAAGAGTTTAACCTTTCTGTAGAGATAGGTCTTACTTAAATTAGAACAGAACAGTTCTAACATAAATCCATGCCCTGGCTTTTCTTTTTTTCATTCATAGGATAAATTCTTTTCTCTTAGCATATTAGATTTAAATTAAAAGTTACCAAATGAGGAACATTTACAATAGGTTATATATTATTGAATAGTAAAAAATTATAGAATAACACACAAGTTTACATTCTCTTGCTCAAAAAAAATTCTATAAAAATAGTGATTTGAGCAAGTAAGGTGTGAACTTCACCAAACGGAAAAGGTTTCATAAATGTAATTTATGCTGATTAGTGTCTTTAACCTTGCTGAATCAATCAGAAAGAATAAAGAGCAGAGGAAGCAAGTGATTCTTAGTTTATTTCAAAGTTAAAACATAATATTTTTCAAATTTTATTGTTGAATATTCACTAAAGCATGTACAAAAATATCAGTGAAGTTGGATGTGTGACAACTGCCATTTGAATGCACTCACCTTGTTTTCCACATGAAGGGCCCTTTCAGTGTCCTGCCCCAAGATGTAATTCATTATTGCATTTCCTAAGGAATTGCTTTTTTAAGAAGCAATATCGATTCAGCAAGAGGAAGAAGTAGCGGGCACATGCTCTTGGCTAAGTGAATTGCTGAGGAGAAATGAGAAAGCTACATGTCTATCCTAGACCATTAGTACCCTGAGACTGTTTAGAAACCAGAAGCCCACATAAATCAGACACAAGCACTTCTATTAAGACACACTTTCCATTTTGAACAGCTTGGAGTTTATTTCAAACAGCACAGCAGTGAACTTAGGGAGCTGAGGAGGCAGGATGGAGGGAACTTTCTTAAAAACAGTTTTAGTTAAGAGTTTCCAGTCTAATTTTAGTTTTTTTTTTTCTTACTGTCAATTTAGCCCTGATTCTTTTATCATTTATTCTATATGCATTCTTCCTCATCCTACTCAAATAAATGTTTCATATTTGAGGGAAAGAAAAGTGAATTAAAAAAAAAAAAACAGCAATTTTTCCTCTTTTTCCCTCACTGCTGATATTGCAGTTACTCAGAGCATCATAAAATGACATGCAAGTTATCAGTTTTGCTGCTTTTGCTTCTGGCTTTTTTCCACATCCATCCATTGCCTTTGAAAAGAATAGAGGTCAAGGGACTCAGCAGAGGCCCTGTTATTGTGAGACCAAGTCTCAAGAGCCCTGGGCAAGCGGCCTTGGTAGGAACACTTTGCATTCCGTGCTTTCAGTGCTTCTAGACTGAATCATTTTGTTCAGTGTCAAGTACTGCCTTCCTGTTTCGAATTTTCAAAATAATATAAAATTTTCGGCAATTAAGTGAAATTGAACAGGCTTTATTGCCCATGCTTCTTACAAAAGGCCAGAAAATTCATTCGGTTTAGCCTGGCGGGGTCTTGAAAGTAACAGGCTGGTGAGCACTGATTCCCTTCATTAAACCCTGAATTCTTGAGGTGGTGAGTTGTCTAAATCCAGGCAAAAGGCTTCAGGAATTTTCATAGGACATATTCATAGGGAATAAAATCATGCATACATTCTTGAACCTAAAGATGTGTGCTCATCTTTGCAAAGGGCAAACTGCTTGACATAAAACATACAGAAACCTTTAAGTCCCAAGTGGCTTCAGTTTCCTGTGGTTAAGGGCAAGTTAGACACATGCCCTTCGCATCTTCCCTGGTAGGGTCTTCATTCTCTCACCAGTGTGACAAGGATTTACTAGTGCCTTCACCATGTCAAAACCAGAGCTGCAGAGGGCAAGCGTCCCTGTCTCTTGTTAGGAGTTCCCTGTGCTCCGTCACGCTGAAAACAATGCCGCCCCTTATCTCTTGCCTCCTTCATCACATCCACTCTCAAAAATCACAGACATTTCACAGGTCCACTGGACTCTTAAGCCTAGCAATCACGAACCTGTGGTCACAAATGTTCTGTCTTTAAAAACCAAACTGAAAGTGTACAATAGGGTTTGTTATTGCTTTTCTGAAAAATCAAGCTGCTGTAGATGTTTTATGGCTAACTGAAAGAGAAACTCTAGCAACTAGCTGAAACTTAGAGGGTCCTCTCAGTTGCCAATTTAAAGAAGCATTACGATGTACTTGCTAGGTTATTTTCTATATGCTGTGTACTGCTGATTTTGTGGAATGTTTCTTAGGATTATCAGCAGAGCAAGAAGCCTACAGCCACAGAGAATAAAAGGAAGTTGTCTGCTTACCTTTATGACAGCTATAACGATTTTGGAGTCCCCAGCCTGCACAGCTACTGAACTAACTGTCGTTGTAGAAAACTCCACAGCAGGACTCTCTTGGCTGGACATGGTGCGTTACAACCAGAGTTTACACGTCGGACAGCCTCTGTGCAGATGTGTGGCTGCTTCTCATTTCAGAAGGCAACCACTGGGGTTACTTGGATTCATTCAGGGAAAGAGCTCCGCTCGTACTGATTACTCTGCCAAAAGGAAAGAACAGGAGGTTAAAAATAGACAACCTCATTGAGTTTATCATGAGAGAGAGAGGAAAGAACGGGAGAGAATCGCCACACCCCTAGTATGGTAATACTGAGCGCCTGTTATTTTGGCCATTATCTTAAACGCAGAGGGCAGCTTCTAGCTCTCTGCCTATCAGCTGATGTTTGATAGCAAATGGAAAAAGAATTACATCCTGACAACCCAAGATACTTTAGCCATTGAATCTATACAGTGATGGTGAACTTTGAAACCAGCCAGTCATTAACCTGGGTATCAATCTTTTCAAGATTTTTTTAAGTCTGTAAGTCTTCTTAAAAAAATCTTGAAAAGATTGATACCCAGGTTAATGACTGGCTGGTTTCAAAGTTCACCATCACTGTATAGATTCAAAGCAAACTCCAAAAGATGTACTTTAAAAACAAGTTCTGGTATTTATTCTGGGACTAAGCCACAAAATTGCTTGAAATACATTTTTGGATTAATCTGCTTTTCTAAAACTGCCTCTTGTCAAATGAAGTTTATGTGAAATGGCCACATTTTTCTCAGAGCCTCGAATTTCTTAGGGACTTTTAAAAATATTTCAATGAGCATTTATCAATAGATATCCAGCATGTCAGGATTTCTTTGCAACTATCTACTCCACTGAACAGTATTTTCAAGTTCAGATATCATGACTACTAGGAAGTAATACATTTTCCAATTACTTTTAATTGTAGCAGGGGCATGACCTGTATTTTTGATTAAAGGTTAACATAATGTATATTTTGCTACTTTTCTTTTAAAAAGAATAACATTGTACTTCAGATTTGGTTTTATTTCCAACCCTCCCCCATGCCACGCCTGGGGCAGGAAAATTATAGATGGCTTAAATCAGAGCCTAAGATCGACAGATTAATCCTATTGCTAGAAACTCAGTGTGTGTCACAAGTTGTCTGTGGTATTAAACAGCAGCTGTTGGATTCCCTGTCAAGGAACAGCTGAAAATAACACTGAAGCTTAGGTCAGAGGTCAGATGCAAACACATCAGAGATACTGACTCTGGAGCTGCTGAAGCCATAGGAAATCTTTGGGCCGAAGCCAGAGTGGAGGATATAGCAATAAACCAAGTTAAATGAGTCCATTTGCTGGTTAAACCCTTGCTGCTGCTGCTGCTAAGTCACTTCAGTCGTGTCTGACTCTGTGTGACCCCATAGATGCCAGCCCACCAGGCTTCCCCATCCTTGGGATTCTCCAGGCAAGAACACTGGAGTGGGTTGCCATTTCCTTCTCCAATGCATGAAAGTGAAAAGTGAAAGTGAAGTTGTTCAGTCGTGTCTGACTCTTTGCAACCCCATGGACTGTAGCCCACCAGGCTCCTCCGTCCATGGGGTTTTCCAGGCAAGAGTACTGGAGTGGGGTGCCATTGCCTTCTCCGAGTTAAACCCTTAGCTCAATTTAAAAGCATGGTCAGGTTCAGGTTCATTATTCAGAAGGCTGAGTCAGCACCATGGCTTTGTTCATGATGATATTCTTGAATCAAAGGGGAAATAGTGTTATTACATATATTTTGGTTTTGGCAATTATTTTTGCTTCCCAGAGCATGTCCTGGCTGCTCGGCAGTTATGTGGGCATGACCCAGTTGCCTGCTGGTCAGCAAAAGGAAACCACCCGGGCCCCAGTTCCTGGGCTCCAGAACTTCAGCAGAGGCCATAAAGGGTGCATTTGGGGCAAGCTCAGGAGAGCAGATGCCAAAAGACACCATGATGCATGAAGTACTGTAAATGGTTTCATCCTATGGCAGAGATGGAGAGCTTGCAGAGAACCATCCTGACCTCTCTTGTAGCGGCTGCCTCGGTATTCAAGGCGGGCTCCTTTTGCTTGAGCAAACAGTTGGTCCAAACAAACCAAAACAAATTGAGTGAAACCAGTTTTCAGCTAATTGCCCTCAAGAAAAATCAAGAGTTGACAAGTGTGTCACGTAATCTCCACACCCTAAACTAAAATGCCCAAAGCAGCCTTGCTTAAGCCTTTGTGTACACGGCAAACCGCAACAGCAAACAGCGCACCCAAAGTACACAGAGCACCTTCCCCCAAAGCTAATCTACTGTTAGAAACTCAGTGTGTGTCAGAAGTTGCATAAAGGCCCTCAGGAGGCAAGGGGAAATAGGTTACTTAGACAATGGTTAGAAGACTGCTGATGTTCACAGAGCCCCACTTCGGGTGAATGACTGTGTAACGGGTATGGAGGGCAGTGCAGACTCTGCAGAGTCACAGGCCCATGGGAAGGGAAAGGGAAGAGACAGGTGAGGAAGAGAGAGAACTAGGATCAAAGTCTGATTAATTCCAAGGCTTAAGGGCAAAAGGAATCAGAAATACGTAAGACCTTGTTAAAAGATTAATCCAGCCATTCAGCTGCGAAGGTGATGGTATCTTTCTTTGTATAGATGATCTTTCTAAGCAGACCCCAAGTGCTGCATAGGAAATATTTTCTGCATTGGTGGACATGGGCAATAATGCAAACCGCATGCATGAATTTAAGTGGTTTCTAACACATGTCCTTTAATTCAAATTCTTGGCTTTAACATCTTCAAAAGACTTGAATCACTTTTTTCTCCCCTTCCCCTGCTTTCTATTTCTTTCCTCTTCAACTTCTTAGTCTTTCTTCCTTGGAAGCTCTTTTGTTTAGACCTCTCCGTCTACATCTTGCTCATTTAGAAACTTGGTATAGGTCTCTTCATCTGGCATAATATTTAATTATAAGCTGCATTATTAACCCTGGGAAATAGTTTGGAAAATACTAAGTATAAAATATACTGTATTCAAGAAATTGCTACCCTATAATAAGACGGGTTTTTTTGAAAGCTTTTGAGCTAGTTTGTTTATACTCTGCCTCCCCTATCATCACCAAAAAAGCAGGATAAAACAAAACAAAACAAAAAGCCTTACAGGCATTCTCATATTCTTTGAAGTTTATAGAGGATCTTGCTGAGGTTATTATGCCTTCTCTGTTTATCCCTCTGGGAAATGCCTGTTTTTTTTTTTTTTGTTTTCTTACCAGCTGAATTTTAGTGGAAAATCCTCCATGGGGAATCGAAAAGCTATGATTGGATTCTGTAGAGTTGCAAATAGCACATCCCCCCCCCCCAATTTTTCTTTTATTGTAGTAAAATACACATAACAAAATTTACCATCTTAACTATTTTTAAGTGTATAGTTCAGCGATATTAAATACACTCATAGTGTTGTGCAACCTTCACCAACATCTATCTCCATAATTCTTTTAATCTTATAAAAAATGAAACTCTATACGCATTAGACAATAATTCCATCCCCTACACCACCCCAAAACCTCTGGCAACCACCATTCTACTTTCTTTCTCTATGATTTTGACTACACCAAGTATCTCATAGCAGTTGTTTTTTGTGACTGATTAATTTTACTTGGAGAAGGAAATGGCAACCCACCCCAGTATTCTTGCCTGGAGAATCCCATAGACAGAAGAGCTTGGCTGACTACTATAGTCCATGGGGTCACAAGAGTTAGACACGACTGAGCAACTAAACCTCCACCGATTTTACTTAGCATAATGTTCTCAAGGTTCATCCATGCTGTGGTGGTGGTGGTGGTGGTGGTTTAGTCCCTCAGTCGTGTCCAACTCTTGTGACCCCATGGACTGTAGCCCGCCAGGCTCCTCTGTCCCTGGGATTCTCCAGGCAAGAATACTGGAGAGGGTGCCATTTCCTTCTCCAGGGCATCCATGCTGTAGCATATGTCATATTTTCTCTTAAGGGCTAAATAATATTCTCTTGAATATATATTCCATGTTTTGCTCATCCATTCAGCCACTTGAGTGGCTTCTACATTCTATCTCTTGTGAATAGTGCTACTATGAACATGGGTGTACAAATTATTGCATTGAGACCCTGCTTTCTAATTATCTGGGGTATATACCCAAAAGTAAAATTGCTAGATCACATGGAAATTCTATTTTTAATTTTTTGAAGAAATACCACACTATTTTCCACAATGACCAATAGCACATTTTAATGAAATATAGGTAACTGATAGTAATAAAAATTTTGTTATATGATTATTTTTTAGCTCTATGAGGATGCCATTTGAACGACACATTTTCTTTGCTGGAGTATATGTGGGGTCTGCTCATTCTTAGCGTTTGTCTTAATGCTATTATTGATAAAACTGTATATAAGTTTATAAAGACAAATTAGACTTAATATGAATAACACAGAAGAAGTCTACTTATCCAGATTAAAAATGTAAGGCATAATTTTCTCTATTATTATTATTATCAGTAAATAATAATAGTTACCGTTTAATTATAGCTAGTTATGTGCCAGGAATGGGATGAGTAATTTGCATTTAATCCACATAATTTAATGGCTGCAAAGACTTATTTTTATGACTTTATAAATTTCACACACTTATACACACATGCATGCACATATCCACATACAGTGATTCACTGATTTTATCCACCTCAGGTCTAACTTTTTCTCTCTGGGTTTGAAAGTTATCTATGGTCTTGTCCTCCTACCTACCTAATAACGTATACCATTATTCCCAGGCCTCAAAGATCATCTTTGTTCTCCATGTTAACTCAGTTGTTCTATCCAGAAATATCCTCTTCTCCCCTTCATCTATATGAATTCCTCCCATCTCTTAAAGACCAAGATAAACTGTCAATTCCTTTTAAAAGTTGAAATGCCTGCATATATTCCCCTTCCCTCAACCGCAATTTTAATTACAATTTAATAATGTTATGCTTGTATTATAAACTTGAACTGTTTTGTAATTATTTCATCACTCCACTGGTATTATTTCTTAACTAGATTTAAGGCTCTTTACATAAAGGAATTAAGTCTTAACTTTTTTTTTTTTTCCAAAATCTTTGCAGACCACCTCAGAGATTAAAAACAGTTGCTTTACACAAAGCACTTAGAAGAGAACTTGATATTTAGCAAATACTATATATGTGTGTGTTGTATATATAATATATACAATATATAATATAATATAAAATATACAACACACACACATATATAGCTATATATATGGAGGAGAGTACTAGGCACAGAGGTGCTTACCTGGTGGCTCAGATGGTAAAGAATTTCTGCCTGCAATGTGGGTGACCGGGGTTTGATCCCTAGGTTGGGAAGATTCCCCTGGAGGAGGGTACAGCAACCCACTCCAGTATTCTTCCCTGAAGAATCCCCATAGGTAGAGGAGCCTGGCAGTCTACGGTCTGCTGCTGCTGCTAAGTCACTTCTGTCGTGTCCGACTCTGTGCGACCCCATAGACGGCAGCCCGCCAGGCTCCCCCATCCCTGGGATTCTCCAGGCAAAAACACTGGAGTGGGTTGCCATTTCCTTCTCCAATGCATGAAAGTGAAAAGTGAAAGTGAAGTCGCTCAGTCGTGTCCGACCCTCAGCGACCCCATGGACTGCAGCCCACCAGGCTCCTCCGTCCTGGTATGTAGCAAATGCTCATAACTATTGGTTGAATGAGTAAATACTGAGTGAATGAATTGTATCAAAACGTGATTTGATCAGTCAGCCAATATTATAAGCACCAATTCTGTGGTGTGTGTGAAAGTGAAAAGTGAAAGTGAAGTTGCTCAGTTGCTTCTGACTCTTTGTGACCCCATGGGGTCACAAAGAGTCAGACCCAACAGAGCAATTAAGTACACAGTGCACACGCACGCACACACACACACACACACCCCCACACAGAATTGGTGCTTATAATATTGGCTGACTGATCAAATCACGTTTTGATACAATTCATTCACTCAGTATTTACTCATTCAACCAATAGTTATGAGCATTTGCTACATACCAGGACAGAGGAGCCTGGTGGGCTGCAGTCCATGGGGTCGCTGAGGGTCGGACACGACTGAGCGACTTCACTTTCACTTTTCACTTTCATGCATTGGAGAAGGAAATGGCAACCCACTCCAGTGTTCTTGCCTGGAGAATCCCAGGGACGGGGGAGCCTGGTGGGCTGCCGTCTATGGGGTCGCACAGAGTCGGACATGACTGAAGCGACTTAACAGCAGCAGCAGGCAACTCAGATGGATTAAATACCTTAGAAAGACATAAAATGTGCATTACCAGGGAGGAAATATGTCAGTATAATCAAATGGTAAAAAAATTTCAGTGAGTCAGCATTTCTAGAATACCATCTTTAATCATTCACTTTCAACAAAATCTTCCTCAACTCATTATTTGTATTATGTAATATTCTCCCTGGCACTTCTCATTTATTTCTTAGATTATAAGCACTGTCATTTAATTAATAACCATAAGTAAATTAAAGTGTGCTCTTAAAAAAGCTTCCATCCTAGCTGTCAACTTATTCTTCTACGTAGATACTCATTTGTTGACTCAGTGAGTATGATTAAACAACTCGTAGGTGTCAGGCACTGTTCCAGATGCCAGGCGCACTGCAATAAGTGAAATAAAGTTCATCCATTGATGCAGCCTGCCTTCTGGTGGGGGAGACGCAACCAGTTAGAACACAAGCAAAAATACATATACAATTATGTTAGGATGTAATAAGTGTTATGAAGAAAAATAAGGCAGTAAGAAGGTGAGAGTGAACAGGAGGAGAGTCAGGAAAACTTCTGAAGACATGAGATTTGAGTAGAGGCAAGAATTAAGCCTAAAAGAGCATGGCATGAGGACATCTCAGCAAAGAACATTCCAGGTAGCTGGCCACGCTTGTTATAGCTGAAAACCTTTCAGTAGGTCAATGTGGCTGGAGCTAAGTGAGAACTGAGGGAAGAGGACGCTGATAGAACATGAGATCTGCCAAGTAAGGGTCTGGCTTGCTTGGGATAATCATGTTTTATGCCTGCTTCCCTGGCATAATTACTCTGTGGCCCCTTGCATTCTCTGAAGAGTTCTGCTTGGATTATAAACCATGTGGCAACCCTGCTCTCACACCCAGGTAAGGACTTTGGATTTCAGTCTGAGACGGGACATAATTGCAAGGTTTTCATCTAAAGAATGGCATCGTTTGACTTAACACTTCTTTAATGTTGTTTAAAAAAACTCTTCACGGAGAGGGTAGGAGTCAAGAGTGGAAGCAGAGGTGGGGTGAATTCCATAGCACCCCAAACACAAATGCCAATACAATGCCCCTTTGGGATGTTTCTTTATAGACACTTGTGACTTACTTAAGAAACATCATGACTCTTTTTAACAGTTTTACACTCTGTGTACATTGATTGCCATAGATTTCCTTACAATTAACACATTTAATGACATAATGCTTAGCCTCTCCATATGACCTGGAAGAATAATTATAAACAAGCAACTTTAATATCCAGTAAAATTTTCTTCTATAAGTACTAAGAAAAGAAAAGCAAAACAAAACTTGGGAAAGCTCGAAAATTTGAACTTGATCAAAGATCAAAGATGGCTGTATTTACTATAATTTTAAGGCATGGTTTACCAAGTGTGTGAAATGATAGCAATATCTGTTCAATTATCATGTACACATTTTCCTAAAATTCTCTATCTAGAACAATATATTGGAGAAGGAAATGGCAAACCACTCCAATATTCTTGCCGGGAGAACCCCACGGACAGTGGAGTCTAGTTGGCTACAGTCCATGGGGTAGCAGAGAGTCAGATATGACTTAGTGATGGAAGGGCAAAAGAACAATGTTTGATCTGCAAAACTGTCAAATATTTGTATAGAGTGCAGTTAAAATAATCAGCAAATATGTGGCTATTACCATTCTGGCAAAACTTTTTTTCTCAGTGGGAGATACTATAATACTTCAAGCCAGAAAAGTTTTTTTTTTTTAATCAGTGAAAAGCTTTTATGTGCAAAGTTTATTTTAAAAATTTAAACTAATAAGGCTTTCTACCTACATTGAGCTGTGTACCCAGGCTTCAACATAGCAGAGTTTCTCTAATTCTTGTTAACATAATGAAGAGTCCAGAGAGTTACCCTTCAGAAGGGAGGGTGAGTAAATGAGAAGACAGCAGTCTTAGTCAACTTGATTTTGGAAAATTACGCTCCTTTTGTTTTGTCCTCACTGTTGCTTAATTCCAGTTGAGGCTGAGAATTTCCAGCTCAGAGTAATCCCCGGGGAAGCCTAAAAAGCAGCAGTCCTTCCAGCTGCTTGGGAGCCCAGCAGTGACACTGAGAGTGACCTGTCACTTCTCCATGCAGCTATAATTCCGCCAAGGAAGGAAAAATAACATAAGGCAAAATTCAAGGACATAAAAATCAGATACCCTAAACAGAATGGTAGTACCCATGGATTCAAAGCAGGAAGTATGCAAAGAGTTAAAAAGAGAACGTTTAAAAAAAATGTTTTAAGAAAGACTAAAACATAAAGAATTTAAATGTGTGTATATATATAAAATACATAATACACATGTGTTCAGATGATTGTTATCTGTAACAATACTCTTTTAAATATTGTTAAAATGGGCTTTCTCAGTTGTATGAGGTGATGTTTCACCATATATTGGCAGTTTATTGATTATCAGTTTAATGACAAAGTCTTCCCTGGTAGCTCAGACCATAAAGAGTCTGCCTGCAGTGTGGGAGGCCTGGGTTTGATTCCTGGGTCAGGAAGATCCCCTGGAGAAGAAAATCCATTCTGGTACTCTTGCCTGAAAAATTCTATGGACAGAGGAGCCTACATGGACAGAGGTGGGCTACAGCCTATGGGGTCAGAAAGAGCGGGACACAACTGAGTGACCAACACTTTCACTTTCACTAATGACAAAGTCACTGTTAACAGAATTCCCCTGTAGATTATATTTTTAAAAGTTCAGTTGCCTGAGTTTCTAAAAATTTACTGTATGGTTTTTAAGATCTGCATCCTCATTCCAAGTAAGAATGCCTCACACCAGGGCTCATACAGAAGTCCGTCACTATCGTTATATTGGTTTCTGTTACTACATCATTCACTGCAGTCCTAGAAGCCACATGAAAGGCAATGGTTGCTGAGAATGTCCGGAAGGATAAAGCAGTTACCAACACCTGCAGGAAAAAAGATATTCATATACTCAGGCTTTCAGGAAAAACAGGAAGCAAGATGAGAGAAACTCACAGAAACCTGGAAATCAAAAATGGAAACAAAAGGAGCAGGTCATTTGCACCCCACCCCTGACAGCTCACACCACCCTAAGCAAACCGGTTTCCTATCACAAATTCCACCCTGACAAAGGGCAGATTTAAAAAGCAATTTATGTAGTCTAAATTCTGCTGGGGCGAGTTGAAGGCCTCACCATTAAGGCTTCTTGAGTACCTAGGGTGCACAGGCCTTGATTTTTTTTATAAGCTCCATCCTCATTAGCTCCCTTTAGATTTGTAAAACATATAACCAATTCATCTGGTTGGACCTCTCCACAACCTCGTGCAGTCGGCCCTCCATATCTGAAGATTTTATATAAGGGACTTGAGCATCTGCAGATTTTGGTATCCGCAGGAGGTGCGGGAAGCAATCCCCTGTGGATAAGAAAAGGATGATTGCACTAGAGTCAGGGCAGGACTGTTAATTCTGCCATAAGTGTTGGAGAATTGAGGCAAGAGAAGTTAAGTGGCTTATTCAAGTTCAAGAAGCAAGTGAGTCTAGAACTCACTTCCCTCTTACTCTCTTGCTCCAATGCCACAGGCAGTAAGTTCTACCCTAATGTTAGATCAAAAATTATACAGATGTCCATACAAACCCATCACTCAGCTGGTCCACAAAGGTTGAGCATTTCCTGGACAGAGTTCTCTGAGTCAGAATACCAAGCACCCTTAAAAGGCAACAGAAGTACAAAGTAACATCTCTATCCTCAGCTTTCTCTGTTAGAAAACTAAAGATAAAATACACGCATGAAGCAATTTGACCAAAGTCATATAACACAGGAAATGCACCAAACTAAAATGTGCCGGAAACAAAATCCCTTTTAAAGAATTTTCCAAATCTAGGTGAAAAAGCATTAGAACATTTTTCTGCACAGATGTAAATTAATGTGACAATAAAACTGATTTGAGTTTCCGTCAAAGTTCTTTTTTGGTTGTTGTTGTTAAAATGTAATCACATTATTAAGGATTAATCACATAGAAGAATGGAAATCAATTCTTCTAGTAATATATATTGTAAGATTGTTTAATGGTTTGTATAGCCATTTATATGAATTATGCATTGATATTCATCTTTCTTGGACCTAAAACATGAAATACAGTATCTGCTTTCCAACGGGTCTGTTTAAAATCTATTTTGTGTACTTTCAACTTCTCAGATTTGTAATTCTATTTTATTCATTTCTCCATACTTTACACAGGTAAATGTAAATACTTAAAATAAGATGTGATTTCCTTGGATTTTCTTTTTCCATGTACTTCACTGATACTTAAGAAAAAAAATTTATGGGGAAAGGAAATAGCTGTATTTAGTATTCATTTTTAACTTTACCAGGATGCTGAGTATTCAGTCTATCTTTACTTGCTATTTCCTTGGATTATGTTAGAAAGATAGAAAATTTAATAGATTTAAAATAAAGGCATATAAGACCAAGTTTAAATGTAGGGTGACTCTCTGAATATCTATCTGAATCCACTCACTTTGGCCTTTCCATGAATTTTTAAGAACATATTTTAATAATTTCCAACCTTCTTTAATCTACCACACTCTGGTTTAATCTCTGAAATTACTAACCCGCCACTTCCTTCTTCTTGCCAATGGTATATTATGGAGTAAATTGTGTTAATAGGTTTTAAAAGGTGCCTTGGAAAAAATATTTAAAATTTCTGTGGAGATGTTTAAAGATACTTTGAGTTATCACAAATTTTAGGCTTAGAGATATTACTACTCTGTGTATTTTTTCCAGGCTTACTGAGATATATTTGACATATAATACTGTGTAAATTTAAGAATTGCAATGTGTTAATGTACTTACATATTACAAAATAATTACCATGACACCCAAAGCTAGCAACTCTTATTACATCACATCAGTACCATTTCTCTTTTGTTTTGAGAATATTCAAGATTTACTTTTTAAGAAATTTTCAAGTATATAATATTGTTAACCATAATTACCATGTTGTACATTAGATCTCCAGAATGTATTCATGTTCTTAGTGGAAGTTTGTACCATTTAACCAATTGTTGCTATCTTTCAGTCCCTGGTAACTATCATCTGTTCTCTGTTTCTATGAATTTGGATTTTTTTTTTTAAGATTCCACATATAAGTGATATCACACAGTATCTGTCTTACTCTGGCTTATTTCACTTAACATGATACCCTCATGGTCTATCCGTGTTGTTGCAAATGAAAGGATTTCCTTCTTTCTCATCATTGAATAATATTAATACACACATACTGTGTGTGTACACACACATACAGGCTTCCTAGGTGGTGCTAGTGGTAAAGAACCCGCCTGTCAGTGCAAGAGACATAAGAGGTGGGTTCAATACCTGGGTCAGGAAAATCCCGGGGAGGAGGGCACGGCAACCCACTCCAGTATTCTTGTCTGGAGAATCCCAAGGACAGAGGAGCCTGGCAGACTACAGTCTGTAGGGTCGCAAAGAGTCAGGCACGACTGAAGTGCATGTGTGTGTGTGTGTGTGTGTGTGTGTGTGTGTGTGTGTGTATTTATATACCACGTCTTCTTTATTCCTTCATCCATTGACAGACACATAGGTTGTTCTCAGATTTTGGCTATTATTCATAGTAAGACAATAAATATGGGAGTAAAGATCTCTGTGAAATCCTGGTTTTTATTTCCTTTAGTTTTATATCCAAAGTGGGATTGCTGAGTCATTTGGTAGTTCTGTTTTTAATTTTTTGAGGAGCCTCCATACTATCTTTCATCAGCTGCATCACTTTCATTTCCACCAATGGTGCACACGGACTTTTCTCCAAATCCTTGCTAACACTTGCTCTCTCGTCTTTTTGATGATGGTTGTTCTAACAGGTGTGAGGTGATATTTCACTGTGGTTTTGTGTTGCATTCCCCTGATGATTAGAGATGCTAAGCACATTTTCATGTACTTGCTGGCCATCGTATGTCTTCTTTGGAAAAATGTCTATTCAATATCACTATTTTTTTAATTGGGTTAGTTTTTGTCTTGCTATTGAACTGTATGAGTTCTTTATGTAGTTTGTATATTAACCACTTATCAGATTTTGCTTCGTGTATAATTTCTCCCATTTCATAGGCTTTTTATTTTGTTGGTTGCTTGTTTTGCTGTGCAGAAACTTTTCATTTTGATGTCATCCCACTTAATTTTTTTTTTTTTGGTGCAATATCTAAAAATCATTGCCAAGACCAATGTTAAGGAGACTTTTCCCTATGTTTTCTTAGTATTTTTATGGTTTTGGGTCTTATGCTTAACTGTTTAGTCCATTTTGAGTTAACTTTTGTGAGGCGTATATGGTAGGAGTGTAACTTCATTTTTATGCCTATAGTTATCTCAATTTTCAACTATTAAGGAGACTATCTATCCTTCCCCACTGAATCTTCTTAGCTTCCTTGTCAAATATGTGTTGATTATATATGGGACAGTTTATTTCTGGGCTCTCAACTCTGTTCTATTGGTCTACTGTTTGATTACTATAGCTTTATAGTATAGTTTGAAATGAGGAAATGTGATGCCTCTGGGTTTGTTCTTCTTTCTCAGGATTGCTTTGGTTATTCAGAGTCTTTTGGAGTTTTACAAATTTTAGATTTGTTCTACTTCCATGAAATAAGCCATTAAAATTTTGATAGAGATTGCACTATATCTAGTGAGGGCTTTGCATATTATGGACATTTTAACAATATTGATTCTTCCAATACATGAACACAGATATATTTCCACTTGTTTGTATCTCAATTTCATTCAGTCTTACAGTTTTCAGTGTAACCAAAATCTTTCACTTTGGTTAAATTTACTATTACTTTGATGCAATTGTAAATGGAATTATTTTTCATGTTTTGTTGCTCAAGTATAGAAATGGAATTGATTTCTGTATGCCGATTTTATATCATGCAAATTTACTAAATTTGTTGATTACTTCTATTTTTTTTTTTGTTTTGGGTGGAGTTATTGTAACTTGCTGTACACAAGATCATGTCATCTGCAACAGAGACATTTTTACTTCTTCCTTTCCGATTGAAATCTTTTCTCTTTTTCCATCATCTTGCCTGATTGCTGTGGTCGGACTTCCAGTACTATGTTGAATAAGAGCAGTGATAGTTGGCACCCTGGCCTTGATTTTGAATTTAACAGAGAAGTTTTCAATATTTCACCACTGAGTATCATGCTGTGTTCCCCAAGTGGTGCCAGTGGTAAAGAATCTGCTTGCCAATTACAGATTATGTTAGCCGTGGAATTGTTATATATGGTCTTTGTTATGTTAAGGTATATCCCATTGATATTCAATGCTAAAAGCTTTTATCAAGAAAGGATGTTGTATTTTGTCAAATACACTTTATGCATCTATTGAGACAATCATATTATTCTTATATTTCATTCTATCAATGTGGTGTATTGCATTTATTGATTTGCATAAGTTGAGATGCTTGCATTCCAGAGATAAACCCTGCTTGATCATGATATATGATCCTTTTAATGTGCTCTTGAATTCAGTTTGCCAATATTTTATTGAGAAATTTTATACTTACATTTTTTACACTTCATGCTGGGCTGGATGAAGCACAAGCTGGAATCAAGATTGCCAGGAGAAATATCAATAACCCCAGATATGCAGATGACACCACCCTTATGGCAGAAAGTGAAGAGGAACTAAACAGCCTCTTGATGAAAGTGAGAGAGGAGAGTGAAAAAGCTGGCTTAAAATTCAACATTCAGCAAACTAAGATCATGGCATCTGGTCTCATCACTTCATGGCAAATAGATAGGGAAACAGTGGAAACAGTGGCAGACTTTATTTTTTTGTCTCCAAAATCACTGCAGATGGTGACTGCAGCCACGAAATTCAAAGATGCTTCTTGGAAGAAAAGCTATGACAAACCTAGACAGCATATTAAAGACCTCTGCCAACAAGTTCCGTACAGTCAAAGCTACGCTTTTTCCAGTTGTTATATATGGATGTTAGAATTGGCCCATAAAGAGAGCTGAGTGCTAAAGAATCGATGCTTTTGAACTGTGGTGTTGGGGAAGACTCTGAGAGTTCCCTGGACTGCAAGGAGATCAAACCAGTCCATCCTAAAGGAAATCAGTCCTGAATATTCATTGGAAGGACTGATGCTGAAGCTGAAGCTCCAATACTTTGGACACCTGATGAGAAGAACTGACTCATTGGAAAAGACCCTGATTTGGGGAAAGATTAAAGGCAGGAGGAGAAGGGGACGACAGAGGATTAGATGGTTGGATGGCATCACCAACTTGACGGACATGAGTTTGAGCAAGCTCCAGGAGTTGCTGATGGACAAGGAAGCCTGGCATGCTGCAGTCCATGGGGTAGCAAAGACTTGGACACAACTGAGCAACTGAACTGAACTGAATTCAGTTTGTCAATATTTTATTGAGATTTTACACTTATATGCATACTTTTTATTATTACATAGGTTTCAGGTATGCAGCATTTTAATTATGTTTACATTTCAAAGCAATCACCACAAGTCTAAGTAGCATCTCTCAATGTGAGACCCATTTTGCCCACCCCCACAAACCTCTTCCCCTCTGATAACCACTAATCTGAGTTCTGTATTTGAGTTTTATTTGCATGCTTGCCTGCTTTGTTAGACCCTACATATAAGTGAAATGATATAGTATTTGTCTTTCTTCATATGACTTACTTCACATTGCTTCACTTCATTCACGTGGTTGCAAATGGTAGGATTTAATTATTTTTATGGCTAAGTAGTATTCCATTGGGTATGTGTGTACACCTCGCATCTTCTTTATCCAGTCATCTAGCAATGAGCACTTAGGTTGTTTCCATATTTTGACTATTATAAACGAGTCTTCAATGAACACAGTTCAGTTCAGTTGCTTGACTCTTTGTTACCCCATGGACTGCTGCACAGCAGGCTTCCCTGTTCATCTCCAATTCCCAGAGCCTACTCAAACTCATGTCCCTTGCATCAGTGATGCCATCCAACTATTTCATCCTCTGTCGTCCCCTGCTCCTCCCGCTTTCGATCATTTCCATCATCAGGGTCTTTTCCAATGAGTTGGTTCTTCGCATCAGGTGGCCAAAGTACTGGAGTTTCAGCTTCAGCATCAGTCCTTCCAATGAATATTCAGGACTGATTTCCTTTGGGATTAACTGGTTTGATCTCTTTGCAGTCCAAGGAACTCTCAAAGAGTCTTCTCCAGCACCACAGTTCAAAAGCATCAATTCTTCAGTGCTCAGCTTTCTTTATAGTCCAACCCTCACATCCATACATGACTACTGGAAAA
Organism: Bubalus bubalis; assembly: GCF_019923935.1. Classification (NCBI taxonomy): domain Eukaryota; kingdom Metazoa; phylum Chordata; class Mammalia; order Artiodactyla; family Bovidae; genus Bubalus; species Bubalus bubalis. Next base: position 69,933,816 of record NC_059158.1, on the reverse strand, counting down.
ACCGTAGCTTTGACTAGACAGACCTCTGTTGGCAAAGTAATGTCTCTGCTTTTCAATATGCTATCTAGGATGGTCATAGCTTTTCTTCCAAGGAGCAAGCATCTTTTAATTTCATGGCTGCAGTGACCATCTGCAGTGATTTTGGAGTCCAAAAAAAAAAAGTCTGTCACTGTTCCACTGTTTCCCCATCTATTTCCCATGAAGGGATGGGACCGGATGCCATGATCTTAGTTTTCTGAATTTTGAGCTTTAAGCCAACTTTTTCACTCTCCTCTTTCACTTTCAACAAGAGGCTCTTTAGTTATTCATTTTCTGCATAAGGGTGGTGTCATCTGCATATTTGAGGTTATTGATATCTCTCCGGGCAATCTTGATTCCTGCTTGTGCTTCTTCCAGCCCAGGATTTCACATGATGTACTCTGCATATAAGTTAAAAAAGCAGGGTGACAATATACAGCCTTGATGTACTCCTTTCCCTATTTGGAACCAGTCTGTTCTTCCATGTCCAGTTCTAACTGTTGCTTCCTGACCTGCACACAGGTTTCTCAAGAGGCAGGTCAGGTGGTCTGGCATGCCCATCTCTTGAAGAATTTTCCACAGTTTATTGTGATCCACACAGTCAAAGGCTTTGGCATAGTCAATAAAGCAGATGTTTTTCTGGACCTCTCTTCCTTTTTCGATGATCCAGCAGATGATGGCAATTTGATCTCTGGTTCCTCTGCCTTTTCTAAAACCAGCTTGAATATCTGGAAGTTCGTGGTTCACGTATTGCTGAAGCCTGGCTTGGAGAATTTTGAGAGTTACTTTACTAATGTGTGAGATGAGTGCAATTGTGTGGTAGTTTGAGCATTCTTTGGCACTGCCTTTCTTTGGGATTGGAATGAAAACTGACCTTTTCCAGTCCTGTGGCCACTGATGAGCTTTCCAACTTTGCTAACATATTGAGTGCAGCACTTTCACAGCATCATCTTTCAGGATTTGAAATAGCTCAACTGGAATTCCATCACCTCCACTAGCTTTGTTCGTAGTGATGCTTCCTGAGGCCCACTTCACATTCCAGGATGTCTGGCTCTAGGTGAGTGATCACACCATCATGATTATCTGGGTCGTGAAGATCTTTTTTGTACAGTTATTCTTCTTCTGTGTATTCTTGCCACCTCTTCTTAATATCTTCTGCTTCTGTTCAGTTCAGTTCAGTCACTCAGTCATGTCCAACTTTTTGTGACCCCATGAATCGCAGTACGCCAGGCCTCCCTGTCCATCACCAACTCCTGGAGTCCACCCAAACCCATGTCCATTGAGTCAGTGATGCCATCCAGCCATGTCATCCTCTGTTGTTCCCTTCTTCTCCAGCCCCCAATCCTTTCCAGCATCAGAGTCTTTTCCAATGAGTCAACTCTTCACATGAGGTGGCCAAAGTATTGGAGTTTCAGCCTCAGCATCAGTCCTTCCAATGAACACCCAGGACTGGTCTCCTTTAGGATGGACTGGTTGGATCTCCTTGCAGTCCAAGGGACTCTCAAGAGTCTTCTCAAACACCACAGTTCAAAAGCATCAATTCTTCGGTGCTCAGCCTTCTTCACAGTGCAACTCTCACATCCATACATGACCACTGGAAAAAGCATAGCCTTGACTAGATGGACCTTTGTTGGCAAAGTAATATCTCTACTTTTTAATATGCTATCTAGGTTGGTCATAACTTTCCTTCCAAGGAGTAAGTCCATACCATTTCTGTCCTTTATTGTGCCCATCTTTGCATGAAATGTTTCCTTCATAACTCTCATTTTCTTGAGATCTCTAGTCTTTCCCATTCTATTGTTTTCTTTTATTTCTTTGCATTGATCACAGAGGAAGGCTTTCTTATCTCTCCTTGCTATTCTTTGGAACTCTGCATTCAAATGGGTATATCTTTCCTTTTCTCCTTTGCTTTTCACTTCTCTTCTTTACACAGCTATTTGTAAAGCCTTCTCAGACAGCCATTTTGCTTTTTTATATTTTTCTTTGGGATGGTCTTGATTCCTGTCTCCTATACAATGACACAAACCTCCATCCATAGTTCATCAGGCACTCTATCAGATCTAGTCCCTTAAATCTATTTCTCACTTCCACTGTATAATCATAAGGGATTTGACTTAGGTCATACCTGAATGGCCTAGTGGTTTTCCCCACTTTCTTCAATTTAAGTCTGAATTTGTCAATAAGGAGTTCATGATCTGAGCCACATTCAGCTCCTAGTCTTGTTTTTGCTGACTGTATAGAGCGTCTCCATCTTTGGCTGCAAAGAATATAATCAATTGGAGTTTTGTGTTGACCATCTGGTGATGTCCATGTGTAGAGTCTTCCCTTGTGTTGTTGGAAGAGGGTGTTTGCTATGACCAGTGGGTTCTCTTGGCAAAACTCTATTAGCCTTTGCCTCACTTCATTCTGTACCCCAAGGCCAAATTTCCTGTTACTCCAGGTGTTTCTCGACTTCCTACTTTTGCATTACAGTCCCTATAATGAAAAGGACATCTTTTTTGGGGTGTTAGTTCTAAAAGGTCTTGTAGGTCTTCACTGAACTGTTAAACTTCAGCTTCTTCAGTGTTACTGGTTGGGGCATAGACTTGGATTACCATGATATTGAATGGTTTGCCTTGGAAACGAACAGATATCATTGTGTCGTTTTTGAGATTCCATCAAGTACTGCATTTTGGACTCTTTTATTGACTGTGATGGCTACTCCATTTCTTCTAAGGGATTCCTGCCCACAGTAGTAGATATTATGGTCATCTGAGTTAAACTCACCCATTCCAGTCCATCTTAATTCCAATTCCTAGAATGTCGACGTTCTTGCCTAGAATGTCACTCTTGCCATCTCATGGTTGACCACTTCCAATTTACCTTGATTCATGGACCTAACATTCCACGTTCCTATGCAATATTGCTGTTTACAGCATTGGACCTTGCTTCTATCATCAGTCACATCCACAATTGGGTGTTGTTTTTGCTTTGGCTCTATCCTTTCATTGTTTCTGGAGTTATTTATCCACTGATCTCCAGTAGCATTAATATAGTATCATTTGTTTATTTCTGTTTCCCTTGCCTTTGGAGTCGAAGCCACAAAACATCACTAAGCCTGATGTCAATGAGGTTATTGCCTATGTTTTTCTTCTAGGAATTTAATGATTTCAAGTACTACATTCAAATCTTTAATCCACTTTGAGTTAACTTTTGTATATTGTGTAAGATAGGCTTCTAGGTTTTATTCTTTTGCATGTAGCTGTCCAGTTTCCTAAAGCCATTTATTGAAAAGACCGAACTTTCTTCATTGTATGCTCTTTGCTCCTTTGTCATAAATCATCCATAATGTGTGAGTTTCTTTGGGGTTCTCAATTCTGTTCCACTGAGCTGTCTGTTTTTGTGCCAGTACCAGACTATTTTGATTACTATAGTTATATAGTAAAATTTGAAATCAGGGAGCATAATACCTAGTTTTATTCTTTCTCAGGATTGTTTTGGCCATTTGGCATCTTTTGTGGTTCCATACAAATTTTAGATTTATTCTAGTTCTGTGAAATATGCTCTTGGGATATTGATAGGGATTGTATTTAATTTACAGATTTGAGTAGAATGGACATTTTAATAGTATCAATTCTTCCAATCCAGGAGCATGAAATCTCTCCATTTGTTTTGGTCATCTTCAATTTCTGTCATCAATGTTGTATTGTTTTCAGTGTACAGGTCTTTCACCTCCTTGGTTAAATGTATTCTTAGGTATTTTATTCTTTTTGATGCAACTGTAAATGTAATTGTTTCTCTTTCTGATAGTTGTAACTTCTGTTTTGTATTTTCTAAGACTCTTAAGCGTCCCTTGCACTGCAAAGACTAGTCAATCCTAAAGAAAATCAACCCTGAATATTCATTGGAAGGACTGGTGTTGAAGCTGAAGCTTCAAGACTTTGACCACCTGATGTGAAGAGCCAACTCACTAGAAAAGATTCTGAAGCTGGGAAAGACTGAAGGCAAAAGGAGAAGGGGGCGGCAGAGAATGAGATGATTAGATAGCATCACCAACTCAACGGACATGAATTTGAGCAAACTCCAGGAGATAGTGGAGGACATAGGAGCATGGTGTGCTGCAGTCCATCGAGTCGCAGAGAGTCAGACACAATTAAGCAACTGAACAACAATATTCTCTATCTCTGTTGTAGTTCTGTGTTCATCCATTCTTGAGTTCAGTGAGTCTCTTTATGACCATTACTTTGAATCCTTTATCAGGTAGATTGCTTATTTCCATTTCATGTAGGTCTTTTTCTGAGGCTTTGTCTTGTTCTTTCTATTGGATAATACTCCTCTGTATTTTCATGTTACCTAAATGTGTGTTTGCTCCTTTGATTTAGGTAAATCAGCAATCTCTCCCAGTCCTGAAGGAGTGGCTTAATTTAGAAGATGTCCTCAGGGTTTAGAGGTGCAATCCTACTTACACCAGGCATCCTCTCTGCGGGTTCTATGTGCCTTCCTGTTGTAATGAAGACACAGCTACTGGTGTGATGCCCTGGTCAGTGAGGCTGGACCTCAGACAAGCTGCAGGGTCCAGCCACCGCTACCGCACATGATGGTGGGCAAGCCTACTGTTTGGCTGGCTGTGAGGCCCAGCTGAGGTGCAGATGTGGGGGGTGCCCTCAGTGTGGCATGCCCACTGGCATTAACAGGCTAGAGAGAGAATTTTACTATTTTGCCAGCCAGTGCTGACATTACACAACCTGGGGTCACAAAAAATGGCTCCCACCAGTGTCTCAGTCCAAAGGGAGCATCCCAACTGGTTCTTTCCTCTCTGGCAGATGCTTCAAGATTAGTAAGTGAATCCCTTTTACCTATGATCTATGTACTTTTCCACCTGATGGGTTTTTTGCTGGTTTTCAGGTTGAGTGAGTCTGCAAGTATGTCATTTAAGAGCGAGTTTTCCATTCCCTGTAGTTCTATAGCTTTCCTAAACATATTCCCTATTGATTTTCATATCCAAAGGTATTTGGGGGGCTCATTTCTCCTACACAGAATTTAGAGGTTCTGCTGCACCAGCCTGCCCCCTCCATATTTTCAGGGAAATAAGAGGTTGGACGGGGCTTCCTTGGTAGTTCAGCTGGTAAAGGATCCGCCTGCAATGCAGGAGACCCCGGTTTGATTCCTGGGTCAGGAAGATCCTCTGGAGAAGGGATAGGCTACCAACTCTAGTATTCTTGGGCTTCTCTTGTGGCTCAGCTGATAAAGAATCTGCCTGCAATGTGGGAGATCTGGGTTTGATCCCTGGGTTGGGAAGATCCCCTGGAGAATAAAAGGCTATCCACTCCAGAATTCTGGCCTAGAGAATTGCCGGGAGCCAGCGAGAGATATTCCACTCGTGACAAAGGTCATGAGGAAGGAGGCTCAACATATGCAAAGGCAGGATCGAGCCTCAGGAGTCCCCCCGGATATTCTCGAGCATCTACCCCCCCAAAACCAGAGTCTGCCTACTTTATTGCTTCGTGCTCTCACCTCTGACTTTAATGGGGGCTGTCCCCCACCACCATCTCACTCTCTCTGTCAAAGAGTTAACTTACAGCTCCAATTAATAAAGTTCCTGGGCAACTAGGAGTGCTTAAATCCAAACCCCTCAGATGGCTCTCTAACTCTCCTGACAAGTTTACCCGGACTCCTACAGCTATGCATATGATTGTTTACAGTCTCCCAGCCTCGAGAGGCACAGGAAGCTTAAGATATTCAAATAGCTTAGAGCCTCTCAGAGAGTTAGAAACTGTCAGAATAAAACTAGTAAAAGATTTCATTAATGAGCCAATGCTTGTTGCCAAGTTTTCACATCCCCTGAATTGTATCCTTGAATGTGTATTAATTAATATAGTTGGTATATAGAAAAAATAAGTAGTGGCCTTGGTGTTAGTAAATTTAGACCCTTAAGGTAATAAATTCTTTCCTTTGTTGTAAACCCATTATACATCCGCCCTATAGGAATGCAATTTTATCTTCGGAAGATGGCGCCAAACCTTAAAATAATTACTCTTAGAAAAAATAAGTCTTTGTTGATAAGTCTTGGTCAAGAGTCATAAAATGTTTATAGGCCTTCTGGCCAGAAGATGACGTAAATCACCTAAACCCTTTGTATACGATAAATTTGCAGGAAAGAAACCCTGGTTTTTGATAAGGATCAAAGACTGCTGACTTTGCATCCCCTATTATCCTCTATGTGTAACTTAGGGTATAAAAGCCCCTGTTGAAAATAAAGCTATGGGCCTTGCTCACCAACGCTTGGTCTCCCCATGTCATTCTTCCCCTTAACCTCCGGCTGAGTTTCCATCTGGAGCGCGGATATCCTCTGCAACCATTTATTTGCCTGGGCTTCTAAAACCCACTTGAGAAGGTGTCTAAGGTCGGGCACCTTCCACTATTTGAGAGGGCACCTGCAGCCTCCGTGGTCAGAGCTAACCTGGTGTCACCAAGCTACTCAGCTTCTTTTCTCCACTGAATTTTCCTACTGAGCTATCCTCATTCTATTACTCTTTATATCTTTGATAAATAAATAAATAAATAGGTCGCCTACACCGTCTCTCCTTCGAATACCCTGGATCAGCCGGGGCTGGACCCCGGCGGAGAATTCCATGGATTGTATAGTCCACAGGGTCACATAGAGTCAGACATGACTGAGTGACTTTCACTCACCCACTCAATGCAATGTGACACTGGCCATTAGCATCCACAGAGTGGTTAGGCTTGAAGACATCCAAGTTATATAATAGTTTCCTTAATTTGAATAGTTTCCTTAATTTCCTCCTTCATGGCCAGGAGGCCTGCGTAAGTAACAAAGCTGAAGCAAAGGCACATTTTAATCAAACTCAAGCCGGAATTTAAACTCATTTCTTTAAAAAAAATTGTTGAGATTAAGGAATTGGAAGTTTGTGGTTCAGAAGGTATGCTCCAGAAGAATAAGTAGGATGCATTTTATTTAGACCCTCTTCACAGAATTCCACCTCCTAAGTACATTTGGATGTGAAAATTTTGCAGAATAAAATAGATAAGAGTAGCTCATGGGGAATTGAAAGATACAGGTTCATTTTTGTACCCTCACAGTCTCTGTTCCTTTCTGGTCTCCTTTGCCCACCACCTGCAATGGGCCCCTAGCCTCTGTGCTACCCACTCCTGGCCTTACTGGTTATTAGTCCACATCAGAGGGCTCTTATCCTAATGTGTTAGTTGATGCTAGCTTAAACGACAGCCCGTTCTTGATGAAGTTGCATTTCGAGGAGACTCCTGACAAGAAGAGATGGCATTTTTACATTCAGAGAGTGGGCCTGCAGAAAGCAAACCTGGGGTTGTGGCCTCTCTTTTCCTATCATCATACTTGTATCCCTGAGAGACAAGCGCTCTAAAGGATCAAATGTGTTAAAAACTAATATTGGCACAGCAAAACGTCAGGGAAGGAGGTGGAGTATCTGCCCTCAAGAAGTTTGCATTCAGGAAGTTTACAGATAAAATTTTCAATATAGGGTGCTGCTTATATGTCAACTTACCTCTTAAAGAATTTATGATCTCATGTAACTACCAGAGAAACATTTTCAGTATTCAGTATTCAGAAAGTATTTTCCATTACTAATCTCATTTTATTATGGAAATTGACCTAGATACACTAAACACGCAAAATTATAAGGTTTATGAAGTTTAACTCATGTCAATCCAACACCAAAAACAAGACTGCTAACCACCAGCTTTAAACTGTAGAGTCAAAGCTTATATAACTCCACAGCAAACTTACAAATTGAAAAATTATACAGTTAACCCATAAACAACATGGGTTTGAACTGCATGAGTCCACTTACATGTGGATTTTTCAATAAATATGTATTATAATATTACAAAATCAGCACTTAGTTGAATCCACAGAGGTGATACTATGGATATGGAGGTTTGACTGTAAAATTACATGTGGAATTTTAACTGCAACAGAAGGCTGGTGCCCCTAACCCCCCCCATTTTCCAAGGGTCAACTGTAAATTAATAATTTCAAGTATTTCAAGTATATCCAAGTAAGCTCTACACTTGCAAATTCTTTTTACCATAAATCTGATCACATGAGAGAACTGGCTCTCTAAGGACAGTCTAAGGACCTGGGTCTTGTCTCAGTCTGAGTCATCTGTCATCAATGTTGATACAACATGCTGTTCCTGTACGTCTCTATTTACCCCACGGGTTGGGACTTGTTTTGTATTTTACATTTTATATGCTGCTGCTGCTGCTAAGTCACTTCAGTCGTGTCCGACTCTGTGCGACCCCATAGATGGCAGCCCACCAGGCTCCCCCGTCCCTGGGATTCTCCAGGCAAGAACACTGGAGTGGGTTGCCATTTCCTTCTCCAATGCATGAAAGTGAAAAGTGAAAGTGAAGTTGCTCAGTCGTGTCCGACTCCTAGTGACCCCATGGACTGCAGCCTACCAGGCTCCTCTGTCCACGGGATTCTCCAGGCAAGAGTACTGGAGTGGGTTGCCATTGCCTTCTCCAGCAATTGTAACTAGAGGTAGAAATATACTATTGCAAACATACTTCATATATTTATACTATAATACTACAGCCATTATTCTCTTCTTGCAAAACTTCATCTTGTTTCTCCATTTTTCTCCTACCCTTCCATTTTCACTATTTTCTGGCAGTTTTGCACTTCTTATCTTATACTTTTTATTCTCTGAATTCTGCATCCCATCTTCTCCCTCCATTTTGTGTACTGTGCCCATTCAAGTAATACACTTTTCAGCCACTACTCTTCCCTTACCTCCTTCTTTTGTCTTAATCATCTTTAAGCATATAGCCCTTCATCTTCACCCCACTAAATTTGCTGACACCTTATACTCAGCCAGGGGTTTTATTAACTTATGTCACAAAAATATTCTTTCAGTAGGAAAGAGCTAATTTGTGTAATGCTCCTACAAGGAACTGCTGGTTTTTGTTTTGAAAGCAGTCTTAAAGGCAGTGTGGGACTGGCAAAAGACAGACATACCAATCAATGGAACAGAACAGCAAGCTCAGAAGCAGACCCAGGAAACTTAAGAACTCAATATATTTTCACGCAAGTATCAGAAGTCAGTGGGAGGGGCAGGTTATTCAATAAGCAATGGTGACAGCAGTTGATATTTGGGAAAATCCATCCGATTAGATCATTATCTCATATAGCGCATCAAAATTGCTTTTGAATTTAAAAGGGAAAAATAAAACTTTACAAGAGGAAAAAAAATTAAGCTGAAGGAGAGGATTTTTCTATGCGTTGAGGCTATGTAAGAAATCAAAAAGATTGGTTAGTAGATTTCACCATAAAAATAAACATACTAACATCATCAAAATTCATAAAGATTTTAAAAAGTGACAAACTAGGAGCAATACTGCTCCAATATAATTATTATCCTTCCTGTATAAAAATTTTCTATGAACAAATAAGAAAAAAAGGCTAAAATGCCAGAGGAAAAATACAAAAAACAAACAAACACAGGCAAGTCATCACAATGAATAATACCAAATTATTAAATTATTTTAAGCATCATGGCAGTTAAAGAAATGCAAAATAAATTTCTTTTTTTCAAAAATTTGCAAAGACTTTTTATAAATAATACTTCATGCTAGAAGGAAAGCCATGAAATGTACACTTTTGACACAAAGCATACATTTGCTTCTGGAAAACAATTTAGTCACAGCTATCAAAAATCTTAAAATATGGATACATTCTAATCCAATATTTTTACTTTAAGGAATCGATCTCAAGGGTAGACACAGTTACAATTAAGTACAAGGACATTCACTGTAGCATTATTTATCAAAGCATTAAGAAGGAAAGAGAAAAATGAATGAAGTAAAACATTTTACCTAATAGTAATAATAGTTATGGTATCTATTTATTATTGAATATTACACAGCTATTGACTAGAAAAATTAATAAAGGGACATTTTTATGTTACAATGACTATAAAGAGCAGAAAATAAAAGTTGAGTAATGATATATAATATTGTTAGGATAAGGGAGGGCATCAAACATTAACTGTATATTTTCTGCTTTATGGGCAGTTTTAGTTTTAATATTTTTATTATTTCCTAAAATACTATTTAAAAACAGTAACTATACTTTATTCTGATATTTAACAGAATTTTAAGGAATAAAGCAAAAAAGGACAGTTGACCACAATTAGTTTCCAACTAATAAATATGTTCTAAAAATCTGTTCGTAGGCCAGTTGTTCACAACTTGCAACAAATGATAAATTAATACTAACTGAATTTCTAGGTCATCGAACTGAGTAGCTTGATTAATCCACAATGTAGCTGAAGAAGACCTATTGCATTTCAATCGTTCTTATGGGAAAATGTGTCCCCAGTTCTAACAGAATACTCTAAGGAAAGCCTTGCCCTTACAGACTCCCCTGTAGACTCAACTGTGTAGACAAGTGGGTACAGCTAACAGTCCTATTCTGAGAGTGTTCTAGATAAAGAGTAAAATGGGTTAGAAAGATAGTAAAGTCTGCTGTTGACTCATTCATGTTCTCTTCCAGTCTTTATTTTGACTAAGAATAGATACTTATCTTGAGGGATTTGGAGTAACTCAGCATTCTGGGATAGAGAAAGGTGACCCTTCCAATACAGGCATGGCTTCATTAGTATCAACCTGCAGCAACAGAGTTATTATTGAAATCTTCAGAGTATTTTCTTTGCTTGTCCATTCTTAAAACGGAGCATTGTCCACACAAAATAACTTGCTTGAAACAGACCTGAAGAGACGGATGTAAGCAGACTTTAATGCACATATTCTTAAGGTATTTAAATCCATGATGTTATCTTCTACATATCTCCGATACTAAGACTTCAGTGAGATGTACTTTTTGTAGCATTTGAAAATAACGAGTATACTGAGTTTAAAGATTCCATTCCCCCTGATTTTCATATCTATTTTTGCCTACTTCACATTGTTGCAACAGATACTTCAGAATATACTTGCTAGGCATTTTATATTTAGAAGATCTTTAAAAATACCCATTTGAAGAGAAAAATCAGAAAAGTAACAAACATAAGAAAATTATGATGATCTATCAGTTCCACATTTCAAATATAACTTATTTAAGTTCTATAGTTATTTTTATTTTTAAATGGGTTATAACATTTCTATAGTTTTGGAACTTTTTCCACTCAATAATATACCATAAATACCTTTCTAATATTTTAATTTCAAAAAATGTATTTCTGTAACAACATAGTATTCTAAACTTACAAGATAAATTAATTCAAATCTTTGGGTTGTTTCAATTTTTTACTCTTATAAACATATTTATAATTAAATCTTTTCAAGATTAGACACTTTAAGTGGAAGTTAAACTTCCAGGTAAGTTATGCTTTGGTGCAGTACAAGACTATTTAATATGGGAGTATGGTTTGCTAACCATTATATTTTCCTTAATTATGGTCACAGACTAGCTTTTTGCTTATTGTTCACTTTCAGTTTTTCCACCTTTTTTGCTGTTGCTGTTGTTAGATACTATCTCTTCTACAGTCCCAGCAAAAACTGGGTATTTCTTACTCTCCTTTTAACTTTCACCTAAGAGTTTGTTCATGAGAATACCTTTGTGTAGATTTTATGAACAATGTGGAACAACTTTGTGAATCCATTGTGTCCAAAGGGAAATCTAGAGACGGGGTGGACACTAGTTGGGAAAATGAACTTATATTATATATATATATATATATATATATATATATGACTCTTGCTCGTATGTTGAACTATCACTCAAATACACTTAACTTCATCCAACAAGGCTTGTCAACTTCCAAATTCTGGCAACTATGAATTCCTGGCAGCCATTCTGGAGCTGCTATTATGTACAGCATAATAAGAATGTGTCATATGAAGTACAGCTAACTTTCTTCTAACATGCATTCCCCAACCCCAAATACACTCTATCCCTTTCAGTCTTAAAAATGGACTTATTGGTAGGAACAAAGGAAATGTAACCACTACCATTGTGATGAGAACCCAACAATTTCTGACAACGTGGGACTTACAGAAAGTCCTGAGTTTCTGTGCTAAGCCTGTGGGAAGGCAGGATGGTAGTCTGACAAGGGAAAGAGGCACACAGGTAAAGTGTGTTTAGTCTCTGTCTTCTAAGACCCCAGATAACTTCAGAACAAAGGAGTTGAATTTTTGTCTTAATAAAATATTTTATAGACTATTGATAGGGAAAAAAAAAGTAATGTAAAAAAATCTAATTTGAATGATTTAAAAAATGCAGAATTCATCAGATTATCTTATAGAGACCAGTATGACTTAATTCTCTCTGGATGTCATGAAAAATCATTAGTAACAGAAACCAAATTTATTGTCCAAAGTGATAACATATCAAAGAAATACATATCAAATCTGTTGCCATTAATTAGTTTTTAACATCTTTATTGCATTTACAATGTGTGTGGAACATTATTAGGATTTACAGTAGAAGCCAAATATCCCAGCCCTTAAAAATCAAATAAGATTGAATGAACCATACATAAATATCTCTGAACACAAGCACTGGAAAAGTACATATGATTATAATTTTACAGGCTTATACAGGTAACTGCTATATGTAACAGAACAGGTGGAAAGGGTAAGACAAAGTAGATAAAAGTCACTAGGGGTGCGAAATAACTGTAGCTGGGTGGTACTGAATAAAAAGACAATATTGAAAATATGATTTGATTTGTAAAGGCTAAAATGTCCTGCAAAAACATATCTACTTCCTAAGCACAATTCTGAGGTAGAATTCTCCCCACCCCGTTTTCTGGTTTCTTGACCACCGTTTGGGGGATTTTCCGTCCAGATGCTTCTCTTCACGCTGCCGTACCTGGGACTAACCAGTAGGACATGTTCTTTAATACCCCTTCCATCCCCATTGAACAGAATGAATCTTTTCTGTTCAATTATCAGTCTTATTTTGCCTACTAAAAACGGGTGGCAAAAGTTAGTAATGTAACAAACCAATGCTGTTTCTTCTAGCTAATATAATCACCATGCTTGGCTAAGTACTTTAATCATTCAAAGAGTTACACTGAAATTTCAGGGATAGGTACCATTTGGGGAGCTGTTTTGGGCAGACAGGCATTTGTGTCCTTCAACACTAACTGCCAACTGTGAAGAATGCCATTTCTATTCCAAATCCACTTCTAATACTTCAGATTATGGGCCATAAAAATAGTTTACAGTTTTCTACACACTCAAAATATATGAAAATCAGGACACAGCACACCACATTGAAAAAAAGATATGCAAGTTTCTTTCAAAACTACCATATGACACAGAAATTCTAATCCTAGGTATTCACCCGAGAGAGATGAAAGCCTACGTTCACATAAGACTTATGTTAAGAATAACCATAGCAGCTTCACTTATAATCGCCAGTACTGCAAACAGCCCAGGTATTTATAAATAGGAAAATGAATAAATAAACTGTAATACAGTCATACAATGGAATACTACTCAGCAATAAAAAAGGAATTGACTATGAATACACACAACCACATGGATAAATTTTCAAAACATGGCAAGTGAAGAAGCCTTCAAGAAAGATACATGCTGTGTGGCTCTATTTACACAAAGATCTAGAACACAAGATCCGATTTAAGGTAGAACAAAGAATAGTGGCTGCCTGTGGAGGAGGATGTGGTTGTAGAGGACTGACTGGAAATGGCAACATGGGAATTTTTTTAATAGTATTTTATATTTTGACAGCACTGTATGGATTTACCAAAACCCAGCAGATACACACTTAAGACTTACACATTCGTTGTATGCTAATTTTAAATAAAAACAAAACTGCAAGCAAATACTGAATTCTAGCTAATGACTGAAGTATTCAGTAGGAAGTGTGTAGATTTCTTCAATTTAAAATGCATCTGAAACAATCTGAATTGGTGAACTGATGGATGGATAGATATGTGACAAAGCACAGTTAATGCTAACTAGCATCTAGGTGGTGAGTATACTATAAAATTTTAACTTTTTTATATGCTTGAAAAATTTTATAATAAAATATTGGGGGAAAAATTCAGGGCACACTGCTTATAAAATAATGCTGCTGAGAATTTCATTACTGATTTCATAAATTCTTCCCAACAGTGTCAACTTAGAAACTTAAGAGCTTGTGAAAGGATATTCCTGTGTGAGGTAAGCAATCAGTTCTTGGATCTATGCTGACTTTGTCAAGGTGATTTTTCATCTCCTCACACTTTAATAAAAATGATACATGCATTGATGGTTATTCTGAGCAAATTTGTTGGTTGTGTAGACTAACAGAGTTAAGATGAAAAAAACATTCTAAAGGGGAAAATCAAGCACATTTTTACTGATTTTTAAAACTAAAAAAGAACCAGAGTAACTATAATAGAAACGATGTGTAGACCCAAAACACGATGTGAGGCTTGATCATAGTGAACAGGTCCCCGCCAGTCAATCGGAAGGACACCTGAGTCATTCTCCTGTCTCTCCAAGAATGACACATTTAGAGACACCATCTAGAGATGGCATCTGACTTGTAAATATGTCTAAGGGGACACCGAGAGGATAAGAATGGCTTCAGACTCCTATAGCCTTTTGTCAGAAATATTTAGTATTCCACAAGCCTGACTTAAGATTCATAACAATGCTACTCTAATATTGAAAGCTGGTAACTATTTTTAGTTATGGTGACTCAGTGGTAAAGAATCCACCTGCCAATGCAGGAGAAACAGGAGTCGCGGGTTTGATCCCTGGTTGGGAAGATTCCCTGGGAAAGGAAATGGCAACCCACTCCAGTATTCTTGCCTGGGAAATTCCTTGGACAGAGGAGCCTGGCAGCCTACAGTCCAAAGGGTCACAAAGAGTTGGACATGACTTCACGACTGAGCACACAGCACAAGAATTTCTGTATAACTACCTATGGTATTATGTGTGTTGCCTCCTAAAAATTTTCTAACAAAAATAACCTTGATTCTTTTATAATTTTGCCTACTGCTTTCACAGTGTGTGGTTCCGGTTCTGGCTCTTCCTGTGATCTCTAAGTTCATGTTCTAGCACAGGCTCTGCCTTTTCCTCAAGCACATGGACTAGTTTTGTCATGTTTTCAAGTCTGCTTTAAAAACATTACAGTCACGTTACTCGGCATCATATCTATGAGCCTTTTTCAGTATTAAACATTCCCATGTATTTATGCTGTTTCATGAAGCACCCGTAGCTCCATCCGCCTCTATTATAGCCTTTTTCTCTTATTATCACTGCCCAAGTTTACCAGGATTGCTCTTCTCTAACCATAACAGCACCAATGGTGGTCAGATTCATGCTCCTGTTTCTACAGGTTGGTGCTGACTCTCTAAGATCATGAGTAGGACTTTTACTTACTTTCTTACTTTTCAATGGAATTGTATTCATGTCCTGTTAACCTCAAAGTAGAGGATACTCCTCCCGTGTCCTCCATCTGGCTGGCCTATCATCCTGCCACAACGGAGTTAATCTGTCAGGTTTAAAAGTCTTGCTGTTTACTGCAGAGCCCACTGGCCCCACCCTCAGTGTTTTCAGTATACCGAATGGAGGGGAAATGGGAGTGTTGGGAGGTGAGCAGACAAGGTTCCCTTTCTCCCAAGACCCCATGCTTGGGACAAGAACACGATTAAAGAACGCTCCCCATTCTATTCTGGAAAGATAATAATCCTTCCATTTTGAATAATATTTTATTTTTCAACAGACTTTTAACATAATTACACTTCATTCTTAAAATTACTTGATATGATTTCTCTATTTTACAGGTTCAGAGAAGTTTCATGATTTTTCACCCAGGTTGGTAAATGCCAAAGCCAGATTCTAAAGTTAGATTCTAAACTCCACCTCTTTTCATTATATTCACTAGAGTTCTTATTTTAGCCTAAGTTTACAACCTTTCCTGTACTATTCTTGCCATTATTTATGTTTCTTGGCTAAACCTAGATTTTCTGCAGCACACACATAAGTCAACTAATGTCAGGAGTTAAACCTGCACTTCCTTTTCCCTCATCAAAGTGACTGCTGCCCCTCTATATACCAGGAGCGAAATTTTCCACACCCAACTCGAGCTCTTTATTTTGAACTGAAAGTTAACTCTAGCTAAGTTTTGCTAATTAGGTTAACTGGTCAGCTATATTCTAGTCCACCTTCTTAATCCTAGATAATTTTTCCTTTTGAGGTTTAAACAAATATATCCCAAACATACATCTCTTGTCACTGATATTTACCAATGTTAACTTCCTATAGCGTTTTCAATAGACTCAAGAATGGGGACGATTTTAACAACTACAGTTATGTTCAGTTTTTGATAACCACAGTATTTTACCATGGTCCCGTGGGAGTGGGAAAAGTACATAGTAATTTCCAATCTCTCTGGCAAGGAACTTAAAATGTAGTAGAGAATTACGAAGTCTTTCTTCAAACAAAGCCAGTACAGAGACAGGTTCAACTAATCTCACAATCATGCCATTTGTCCCAGTGGGCTTATATACATTATTTACGCAGCACTATCAGAAAAATAACTGCCATGTTCACATTAAGGAGAATACACTAACAATAATACACTAGATAGCACACCCCCACACATCAACTGATAGTGAAACGAGCATGTTAATACCAGGTAATGCTTCGGAGCACTGGCCAACGTAAAGACCTATGACGTGAGAGAAGTATCCAATCCTCTACAGAGCAACGAAGCCTAGAACTGCCAACATCTTAGCTGGCAGACTGAGCAACTTTATCACCCATGAGTTACCATGGGAGAATCAGGTGACCAACAATGAAGACTGGGAATACCGTCAATTTTATCTGAAAGGAAGTTATCATCTTCACATCATAATTTCGCTGGGTTAGACATGTGTGAATAGATGCCTAAACTGTCCATAGATACTTAGCTTACACAGGAGCAAATTTATGACATGAAGACAAAAGAAAAACTCAAAGCAAAACAAAAAATTAAGCTAGCCTAATTAACATTCAATAACTCCCTGAGATGAGTTAAGATGATGTGAAAGTTGTAGCATGCGTGCTAAGTCGTTTCAGTCATGTCTACCTCTTTGCGACCTATGGACTGTAGCCCTGCCTGGCTTCTCTGTCCATGGGGTTCTCCAGGCAAAAATACTGGAGTGGGTTGCCATGCCTCCTCCAGGCGATCTTCCTGGCCCAGGGATCAAACTCCATGTCTCCTGTGGTTCCTGCATCACAGGCAGATTCTTTATTGCTGAGCCACAGGGGAAGCCCAAGTTGTAGCCTATATTGTACCAATTAAAAAAGATGGTTCTTTATTTGCAGGCCAATGTTAATTTATTACAAAGAACTTGTCTTTTCAAACAGATTGAAGTCACTTCCTTCACAGGTATTCTAGTGAGCTATGATCCTATGAATAAAAATCACATTAGGGCATTGTTGGTTTTCATTCATAACTATGTCTATGGGTATTTGGATACACATATAGAAAGCAGGAGCAAAGTTACAAATGAAAAGCAACAATATTTACTATGTGTTAAAAGCAGAATCATCTTCACTTGAAATACTCAAACCACAAATATTTCCAGATATGCCTTACCTCACTCTTGCTGTAGGCAGGGCAGATTAAGGCACATAAAATTAACTCATTTGACAGTAAGTAGGGGAGCTGACGGTAGAATTAGAGAGTCTCTTTACTTACAACCCAGTTCCTTTCTGGCAAAGTCTTAATAAAAAATAAAAAATTCTGTGAAATTCAGTATGAGGGATATTGAGTACAACTATCTCAATTACCTAAGTATCTAAAACTATCAAATGACTTCCTGATGAGTAGATTCACTCAGTCAGTTCTAACTTTAGGAAATCTGTTTAAAACATACTTCAGACTACAATACAAGAGGAATTATTACTAACCCTTACAACAGACATACAGGGGAACTGAGCAACTATTGTTCAGTTGCTACGGCATGTCTGATTCTTTGTGACCCTACAGACTGCAGCACGCCAGGCTTCCCTGTCCTTCAGGATCTCCCCGAGTTTGCTCAAACTCATGTCCATTGAGTTAGCGATGCCATCCAACCATCTCATCCTCTGTCACGTTCTCCTGCCCTCAATCTTTCCCAGCAGCAGGGGCTTTTCCAGAGTAACTATTATGCCATGAGCAAAATGCTGGGAATAGGAGAAGTCAGGCCCACAAGTTTCCTTCCCTCAAAAGAGCTCCTAGTGTAGCAGGTACAGACATAAACAACTGTAACATGTGGTTAGCACCGTCATGAAGACTGAAATGAAGAATCACAAACGCTCATACTCATAGAAGTTAGACCCTAAAAGACTAAGGATTAACAGATTAAGAAAAAGCCTTTCTGGATGTTCTCAGAAGCAGTGGCAGCATTAAAGGGAGCAGTTAAATGTAGCCCCCAGATTTTCTGGCATGTCCATTAAAAAAGACTGTATCTCAAACCAAAATTACTCTGAGAAAGGTGAAAAAAATATGATAAATAACTTCACCTAAGCTAAAAATGTCAAGTAGGTAGCTGAAAGTACAGGTTGAGACGTTCGGACCAGATACATAACACAGGACACTGGGATAAAATAAGATACCCTAAGGACAGGATACATCCAGAATCATTCCGAAGACAGAATCTGAGAGAGCACATTTTAGTAGATGCATTTTAAATAACAGTTATGTGACTACGCTGAGTTACAACAGAAGATAACATCGTCAAGGGAGGAAACACCATAGGAGAGGCTGCTCCATGGTAGGAATGCTGCAGAGGCAGAGAAGGAGAGAGGAATGCAAAGTGGAAAAAAAAAAAAATCATTCAGTAACTGGAGCCCACTGCAAACCACTACACTGCAGGGCTCTGGAAAGCCAGACTGCAAGGCGCTGAGCAGTGAGTGCTGAGGATGCAGGGGCAGTGGATATGGGTTTCTGCAAGAAGTCCGGCAGTGAAGAAGGCTGCAAAAACCAGCAGGCTCAGAAGGAGCTTTTTCCACTGGAAGTATGATACATGGACATTTCAGTAGACAATGTAAAGAAAAGAGCATACTTTGCATAATTTTGTATTGATCACAGACTATAAAATTGCTTTAATCTTTCTCAAAAACATTTTCTGAAACAAAGATGAACACAAAATTATATGTATTTTACCATTTAAACAATATAAACTTAAAAGCATTAACATTTTATATATTTAATTTCTAAAAGATGTGTACAATTTTTGTTATTATACTACACCAGAATCTTGCATCTAGTCTATCATGACAAATTAAATGTTATTAACAATTGCTATTTTAGCTCCTGAAAGATTACTCTGATATAGAGGATGACATTTAAGTAACTATGTATGCCTTTCCCAGCCCTCCTCTCCCAAAGACAAAATATTTTCAGAACAGTAATTTGGATAACATTTTTCAAGTTGAAGAAGAGAAAAATGAGTGTTCCACTAACATCTAAACTTTTCTTCACAATAATTTTTTTTGATAAAACATGCTTATTTATTATATATACATGCTTACATATGAATTTCCTGGCTAAAATACATGCAACCAACATGAAAAAACAAATATTAAACCATCCTCACAAGCCTAAGAATGCCCTTTTAATTAAGGCACTCATGTTTGGAAACAGGATATAATCACCAAATTAAATAAGGTGTTTAAAAGAAGCCTTTTATTAAGCACAAACAACTTTTAATACATTATCAATACAAATAGGAAAATGTCTTTTAATGAATATGATATATCAAAAATCTGAAGGTTTTTCTTCATACTGACACAATAAAAATAATCAAATTTGAAGGAGAATTACAAAGCAAAATTTTGAGGACATCACTGTCTACTGATAACAGTTGAGCTATAGTCTAAATTTACTACATCACCTGGGGAGGAAGGGCAACCATTTTTTTATAGAGAGAATTCTAAACTCTTATTAGCACCATTCAAAGCTTATTATCAGTTGTTCATCTACAAACTGACAGGTCAGGTAAAGCTTTAAAGCAAGTTTTCAGTGCAATGTTTACAGTTCCTTCTTTTACGATACTTGGAGTCTATGATCTCAAAGCATGTTAAACAATTCTGCCTTGGTAATGACAAGGTGTTAACATGTGGAGAGAAATGTGTAATGGAAAGAAATGAGGCTTATCCTGGCTGTGAAACGCATCTTAACGTATTGTAGCTAATGCTGGCGTATGCTGACGACATGCGGGACTATGAACAGCAGGTCTCTGGGAAGAAGGCAGCTATTAGCTCTCTGTAGTCATCATTTCTGGATGTCTCAGCTGCTGCCTTTTGAGACTAACTAGTTTCATCCTGTCTCTGATGTGTTCTGCAGTAGAAGCCATGTCACTTGGGCTCCCAAAATATTGTTCAGTTCTAAAAATCAAAACAGAAAAAGCTCAATCAGATTAATACAAACCCACTGACTGTGCAGTGAATGCAAAAGGAAGCAAAAATTACCATAAAAATTACCTACGTGGTATGCCGTTAGTTCATTTGCAGACCATACTGTTTATCTTTGAGTAGCAATTCGGTAGGAGAAACATTTTTTAAAATGGCATAAAACATTTTTTAAAATGGAAAAAAATATATTAATGGTATAAATATCCTATCCCGTAAACTTCTGATAATCTCAGTAAACCAAACAATGCAACAAATAAACAGTGCAACAGCAAAAACGTTCTGCTTTCAGCTTGGGAGCCACAGCATACACTATAAATATAAAGTCTGTGTGAGTACTTCAGTGCTAAGGACTGTGGTCATCAGATGTTTAATATAGCTGGCAAGTAAAATATCCACTTAATGTTAAGCCATCATTTGGGACATTAATAGGCAAAATCATTTAATTTTATCCTGTTTGCCAAGACACAGTATTCAGAGTCATAGAATCTTTTAGAGCTCAAAGAGTTGTTGAAAATAATCTGGTTTAGCTTTGTCTTTTCAGATCAGAAAACTAAGACCTAGAAAAACAAATGACTGAACTACAATCACACAGTGGAAAAAACAGAATCTGAACGTGGGTCTTCAAGCAGGGAATCCAGAGAGACCACCTTATTTCTTTATTGTTCTAGGAGAATGGCACAGAAGGTAGATGTGACTAAGCCCACTGCCAAATTTTACACAGTAAACAGTTACCATAGAAAAGGGAATGGAATAATAATTGCAAACATTAAAGTTGTGAAATCTGAAAATAGAGCACTAACTGACTCTTCCATTTTAAAAACGAAAATGACACATGAACTATTTGTAGAACATGGGAGAAGCAGCCCATGCGAAAGAACCAGGGGGAGATGCTCCTGGGAGGACTTGAGTAGAATGAGACTGACTCTGTGACAACTGGCTGTGAAACACAGAATGAGGTTTTGGTGGAGTGATGTCCTAAATGGACCAACCTACTAACACTGGTACCAGCTGGATTTAGAAAACTGTTAGACTTTATTCTCTTTTATACACTGGAGATACACACGACTTTAAAAGCTACTTCTGATTATTCAAGTTTAGGTATGACTAGAGATTATCTAAGCATAGACTATGAATAACATTATATCTTCTCAATATCAATTCCAAATAATCCTTTGAAGTTCATGACACATTAGCTGTGGCACTTATCATGTGTGAGATAATCGTTTTAAGTAGTTTATATACATTTAGCTCATTTAACTCCCTCACACATAACCCAAGGAGGTATGGAAAATATATTCCTATTTTTAGATGAGGGAATGAGGCACAGAAAAGGTGAAGTGGCTTGCCCAAGATGTCACAGCTAGTAAGTGGTGGAGCTGAGATTTAAACCCAACAAACCTGGCTCCAGAGTCCACAATCAAACCTGCTACACTACATTACAGTGTTGGCGTTTCTGTTCAGTTGCGCAGTTGTGTCCGACTCTTTGTGACCCCATGGACTAGCCCACCAGGCTCCTCTGTCCATGGGATTTCCCAGGCAAGAACACTGAAGTGGGTTGCCACTTCCTTCTCCAGAGGATCCTCCCAACCCAGGGACTGAACACACGTCTCTTGCCCTGGCAGGCGGATTCCACTGAACTACCAGGAAAGCCCTATATTACAATGTAAGGATAGTTACATTCAGTGGTTTGGTTTCTCTATTGTTTGAATTAAATATCCTCTGAATTACCACCAAACTGTTTTCCTTGAGAAGACCTAGCTCCCTGGGGATAAAGCTACTATGATTCATTTACTGGACCATTTATTTGCAAGAGGTTAATTCTTATTTTTATCATCAACTATGTGAAATGGAAAGGAATGTGGAAATCATGACCCCATCATTTTACAAATTAAGAAATTAGGACTCTACATAGCACAGTGAAAAAGAGAATGGATTTGGTGCCAGACAGACCTGAAACTATGTTCTAATTTCACTTAGAAGCTGTGATATCCTGACAACTTACTTAATCTTTCTGAGCTTCAGTTTCTTCATCTGTAAATCACAATAATCGTATTGGCCTAGCACTGTTTGGTCAAAAGCCTATAGGTGAAATGTTTAGCTTTGCGCTGGGTATATATTTTGAGCACACTGAACATTCCCCTACCAATCCATTCCCTGAATGAAGTTCTAAGTTACCTGACTCCTTATCATCACAGTCAAGGCTAGAACCCAGTATGTCAACCTACTCAATGATCTTTCTTCTGCAATAAGCTATCGAGGGCAATACATTTGATAGCAGCAAGTACCAATTGCTATCACTGTTAAAAACCCGGTAGGGATTTCTTTTCATTTTAAACTAATTTATTACAGATACTGAAGATGTGAACCAAAGCTAATTTACAAGGACTTTTTAGAAACAGATTTTCTTCTCTTCATATTACTTTAAGACCTTACTGATAAAAGCACAAATTGTAAGAACATGCAGCATACCCATCAGGATAAACTACAGGAACAGTTAGTCTATCTAAAAGTGATTTCCCAACTGCTTCAACTTCATCAAACTGCTCCTCATCATTAATAGCTTCAGGCTCTTCTGGACAGTCTTGTAAAATCTGCAACAAATAAAAGTGCAACATCAATCAAGAGACACAGAAGGAAACCAAGTTCATTAAAATTTAGTAGATTGAAGGTGTTTCTGTTCTGTTCCTAGAATCTTCATGTATGTCATAGAAGACTGATGATTGACAAAGCTGACCCAAGAAATTCAAATAAAATCAAACACATAACCCACACTAATAATATTAGAATTGGAATAAGAAGAGTTCTAGAGTGATTTCCAAAAAAAAAAAAAAAAATACTAGACTATTATTTGGAATTAAACTGAAACTGTGCTTAAGAAGTAATATTCTTTCATATATTAAGTAACTATTTATTGAATACTCACTTTATGTTTATGTAGTGGCTTGGGATATGAATGAGAAACAGATTTTGACCTCAAAGAGCTTACAAACTTCACAAATGAAAAAATATATATAAATACATAACATATACTCAGAGTACAAACACATAACAATGTGATTCCCTAGCTAGAAACTTTACAGTTATTTTAAAAACAGATCTGCTGACTTGAGTTACATGATATAAACTAAAAAACAAAATATAAATAGATATGGTTTTAATTCAAATTTGGAATTTCTATAGTCCTTGATATTATTTTTTCCTTAATTATCACTATTTAAATTTAAATGGTACAAAAGAAAGAAAAAATTGCTGGGATTTGTAATAGTTAAGGCTGTAAGTACAGACCCACATAGTAGCCCCTAGGTACACATGCTTAGTGAGCTTCTGAAGTGTGTCTAGTCTCAAATGCAGACGTGCTATCAGTCGAAGATACACTTCAGATTTAAAACAATAATACTAATTTTAAAAATTTACCTCCAAAAAAAAAATCTGCAAATTTGAGACAGAATAAAAATAATTTATTTTTGCAACTTTGTTTGCATACTTTTCTGAATCCAATTATGTTTATTTTGGCATTACTCATAAAGGATATTTTCATATAATACAATTCCAGATTTAATTTAAATATTTTCCTAATCACTATAATTTGCTGTGCAGTTTGCTTATAGTTGTGGCTTGCTGGTATGAAACAGAACTCACCCAAGAGAAAAATAACATCTAATAACAAAAGGTTTTACATAAGTTGACATAATAAAATAACCTTAAGCAGAGTTTATTATAAGCATGATAAAGGCCAAGAACCAGAAAAAATAGGAATATTAATATTCTATGAAAAAATTCTCAATCATATTCATTCTTGAGCTTCCTGGTGGCTCAGATGGTAAACAGTCCCCCTGCAATGCAGGAGACCCAGGTTCGATCCCTGGGTTGGGAAGATTCCCTAGAGAAAGGATTGGCTACCCACTCTGGTATTCTTGCCTGGATAATTCATGGACATAGGAGCCTGGCAGGCTACAGTCCATGGGGTCGCAAAGACTCGGACACAACCGAGCAACTAATATATATTCATTCTTATATAACTTCTTAAAGAGATCTAGATTTTTAAATGTCTTTGCAGATACATTTTAAGAGTAGTATCCTAAAAAATTATCAGTGGTGTTAAGAGATTGGGCCAGTGGTCACGCTGGGATGGGCAGCAGAAGCAGTGTGATTAAAAGAGGATGGGGAACAGCCTCTTGGGTGCTGGTAACATTCTGTTATTTGAATAGCGCGCTGATTACACAGGCATCCTCACTCTGAAAATTCAGTGAGCAGAACATTTGAGCTGCACATTTTTCTATGTTAGTAGTACAGTTCAATAAAATGTTGTCACTGAAACAATCAATAGATAAATAAGTCAAGCCATTTGGATACTTTCATTCATCAACAGTCGGTCCATCTTACACTAAAAAAATGACCTGTAGAGTTCAGTAACCGGCTCCGTAAGAGTTAATGTGGACATTTCCCAAGAGATGTACTGCATAACACAGACAGAAACTGCTTAATTCCTGAGGCTCCTGGCAGTATCTCTTCTGTCCTACAGACCAAGGCTATCTTAGGTTTCTCATATCTTAACTTGCACTGAATATCCCCTACATATAAACTTTCATCTTTAAGAAATCAAAACAAAGTTAACTACTTAGTAAGGCTCCTCTTTGGAATGGAAATAGAAGACTTGGATGCTATCAATTTTCACTGTGCAGTTGAGAAAAAGGTTCAATTGAAAATTGTCCAAATAAAACACCGCATATTAATTTTTTAGTTTCTGGGATTAATGAATTCATTAAATAATAAATTCTAGAATGATTCTTTATAGATAACACATGAAAAAAAAAGGTTTCATTTTTATCCTTATTCTTGTAATTTTAGCTGGAGAGTCTCAAAAGATAATTAAAATCACAAAGTGACCTTTTAAAAAATTTATGACAATTAGTACTATTTGAGAACGCAAAGTTTCCTTTCTTGGCATAATGAAACAGTGGGAGTCATGACACCCAAAAGAACAGACAGTACATTCTGGGCACCAGGTCGGGTGAGGAGAGACATGGTGCTGAGCAAAGACTACTGGACGGTTTCAGTTCCTCTAACCACAGTACTCCAACCCTGGTATGGCTTACCAAGAATCTGATGAACTTTCCAAGACAATACGTTATACCTAAACAAACTTTAAACAATGGAATGCATATAAATTTTAAAGGAACAGACTAATCATAAAATTACAAGGTAAACACATTTTAAACATACATAACAAACACAACTGAAACTACATTTTTTAAAAAAGCGAACCTTTTCAGCATTTGAGTGAAAGGCAATAGCCATCTCCAGCCTATGCACCCTCTCTTCAGATGCGATTGTGAACTGCTTCCACACTCTGTTCAGCCGAGGAAGCGTATCCCCAGATGACCGAGAGGTGCAGCGCAAAGACTGGCACAGCACCACTGTGGCCTGCAGCAGCTGTCTGCCGTAGTCGTAAGTGCTCTGAAGAAGAGAAGGCGAACGCAGTTATGACAACGGAATTCTATAGTCATACGTGCTCTGAAGAAGAAAAGCGAACGCAAAGTTATAACAACAGAATTCTAAAGAGAGGGGCAGGAAAGTGAACAGGAGGACTGGAGCTGCAATTAAGTAACACTGCTAGAAGTCAGTAATGAATGAGTCCACTGGCACTTACTACTACAAGTTGTCTGCATGCATAAATAATTAAGCGGAAGCAATACTTCTAGTTAATTTTTATTAAGTTTATTTCTTGTTAAGCTTTCCTCTCAGCCTGCTCAATTTCACCAGCCACCCCCCCAAAAAAAAGATAGAAATCAATTAAAAAAAATCTGCTCACCCATTAATTAAAACAAATGGGTGGAAAGGGGCACTTAATATTCCACATAGGAAACCACACTGTTAACAACATGAACTCAGTAATTAGGGAAAATAAGATACTATTCATATGAAAAAAAATCCATGTTGTTATAACGCTGACACTGTTGAGATACAGAAACTAGGGTTTCTAATTTACTGATATTAACTTATACTTCATAGTAACTTTTACAAATGAACAGTTACTGCCTTAAAATTACCATAATATATTAATATATCATAAATCAGAGGGAGCTATAGAACCTATATTCGGGAAAACTTAAACCCTCTCAAATTTACACAGGCTAGTTTTGATTCATCAGCTGACATTTTCTTAGTTCTATATTTCTGGATTAATATAACTAACCTTCTTGGACTTGGGGGGCTAAGTTACATTACAAACATGTAGAAAACTATTTTAACACTGAGCTTGTAGAAAAGGAAAATAACCAGTTCTGCACCTGTGCAACATCAACAAATTTTCTATGCTTCTCCAGCAGAACTTTCGTTTCCTGAGCGTCATCCCCCAATCTGGTGTGTGTCTTAAGAAGAGCATCCAGAAGTTCACTGAGCCATTCTACTGCCTGAATGAAAATAAGTCACAGTCAACCTGGAGTCACAACTTTTTACCTTGTATATCAAAACACCATATTAATAAAAAGAAAGATTACTATCATGTGATTAATTAACCCATTTGTTATAAACGTAATAGCTTATTTCAGTGCCAAGCTACATGAGTTAATAATCTCTCCTCTTCCTTAAAATTTTAAAATCTAAAGACAAGACCTATTAAAGAGAAGTACTCATTTAAAATTAACATCACATGATTTATATGAATAAAATCCATGTGTCTATGTAATATAGATCTTATTGGCATTGCATTACAGACTTAATGTTACAACTTAAAATTCTAACTTTCTTCTATGTTAAGTTGTAACTATGTTTTTTGATATTGACTACGCAAAATAGCAAATTGTTAATCTAGCTACAAAACCCTCTTGTGGGTTAAAACGCAGTAAACTACACCAGCCTTCATCCTGGGATGTAACTGACAACCAAATCACAATAATAAATAATTCCAATTTCTAGCTATTCAATAGAGCATTTCATTGAGAAGTAAGTCAAATGAGACCAGTAAGATTATTGGAAATATAAAACTTTATTACCGCAATAGGATAAATGAGAATCTGATTTAATGAATTTACTTAGGACCATGAAAAGAACACTTCTGTTTACAGTTAGGTGAAATCAATTTTCTAAGTAAAGACAAGTACATAATAGGCTTGACTGATCTTTACCTGGGCAGCATCTTCTTCACATTTAAACAACTGTACCATCTGAAGCATCTTTAATCTTCGCACATCTACCATGTCTTCACATCTAATAAACCCAAACATGAATTTAGAGAAACATTTCAGTCTTGTGGATAACTAGTATAACACCACCATCTGCACACATATTTTACAGTATATTAAAATACTTAGTCTTACACTATGGAGACTGTAACTATTTTGTATTGGTTTGCAAGAATTCTAAGGATATCTGTATCGGTGTTCCATTAAAATCTCAAAATACCTGAAAGATACTAAATCATAAACCCTCTTGAGTATTGAATGGATTGTGAAAATACTGAAGCAAAGCACAAACACAGGAGTACACTAAAGCCTGAAGAAATAGTAACTGCCAATTAGCATTAAACAAACTTCAAAGACAAAAACATAAAGTTTCTAAAATACTAGTTTAGAGAATGATGCTCCAAGGAAATTTAAAAAAAAAATTAAAGCTTTTCATTATATTACATTACCAGAGTAATAGCTAATTTTGAATTAAAAAAAAAAAAAAACCTCCCATCTATACTTTTAAGAAAGAAAAAAAATTCTGTTGATCTCTGGATAGAAAGAAACACAATTCAGAGTATTCTTAGATTTTAATGTGGTCTCCCTGGATAACACACAGATCAAAATTTTAAGCTGACTTGATCAGTTAAGCTCTGATCCATCCATCGCCTTCATTTCCATGCAATTCCATGTACTTCAGATGGGAAGGAGAGAATCTCATGGCAGTACTGAATACCACTGACAAGCCACCCAGGAGGCACTGGGCTCCACGAGAGTTGATATTCTTAAGGAAGCTTGATAACAATAGCTAAGTCATTGTCACAGGCTATTTTTTTTTTCAAGAATGCCCTCACCACAATCTATATTTTTAAAGGGCAATTTGGTTAAATAATCCTACAAGGGACTGAAGAGAAGTGATTTATTTTTAAAATCTGAAGCTAAAAGACAAGGTAAGACACGTCAATGATGAAGACAGTATCATACTTAACATATATTTTCAGGTACTGGAGAGTGTGCTTGAAAATACAAGACATGGTTTCTACTTACTGGTTAGAATAAGATGGTCCCACTTGGGAAGATGGACTTTTAAAAAAACAGTGTGATAAATACTGATGTGGAGCTATATGAGAATAGGGAGGAACAAGTAAAAAGTTGCCTAAGAAATCTAAAAAGGCTTCCAAGGATAAGTACCCCACAGTCTTGAATAATAAGTAGGAATACACTAGGCAGAAAATGAGGGAAGAAGTATTCTAAGTACTCTGGATGCTTGAAACCGCATGATGCATTCAGGACAGTGAAAATAAGTGTGTGGTTTTGTAGGAAAGTTAAAGGAGGTAAGATTATACAGGACTGGGCTATGAAGGGTCTCCTACACTATTCCAAGGAGACTGAACTTCATCTGAGGAAACAGGAAGTAACTGAGAGGGGTTCACACAAGAAGTTAGGTAACTGGATGAGCACTTTACAAAGATGGCGCTCATGCACAACAGACTGCTGAGGAGCAAGGAAGGAAGCAGGTAAGAGCTAAGATCATGAAAAAAGGATTCAGAGACAGCAGAACTTGGGCATCTGATGAGGCTGTAAGAGACAAGAAAGAGTAATGATTTTGGTAAATCCTTTGGACAAATCCCAAGTTTGGTAACTGATGGTATTTTTAACTCGGACAGGAAACTAAAGGAGAAAAGCCAGGTTTGGAGGACAATGATTCCAATCCATACAAGTGAGTTTTAAGTATCGTATGGGGCACCCAGGTGGAAATGCTCAGTAGGTAAGAGAAATTACAGGTCCAAAATATAGGGGAGGGATCTGTGTCAGAGCCGTAACTATTCAATCATGGTGATACTGAAGAAGGTCATTAAAGTGGTGAAACTGTGCGGGGAGACGACAATGAGTGAGAAGAGGATTTGGCCTCAGAACAAACCCTGAAAGCAGTGAAATTAGCTAAAGGACAAGAAATCAGTGCAGAAAACCAAGAAGAAACAGAGTGCCCAGGAGAATCATAAAGGTGTTTTTAATGTATATAAAGTTGTCAGGGAGTTTCAAACAGAAAAAAAAAAAAAAATGTCAGTTGTCCCTAATGCTATTCAGAGTGGTCAAGCAACATCAGAACCGAAAGTATTCCCTGGATTTTGAGCAAGATGAAGGGTTTATTTAAATGTGGCAAGTACAGTCACTGATGACATTAGTAAGAGCAAGTTCAGTGAAGTGGTGAGGGGAGAGGTCAGACGAAGAAGGGTTGAAAAGTAAACTGGAGACAGTGAGGAAGTATGAATGCAGATTAGATATTCAATGACAGCTGTCAAGAAGGAGAGCTCAAGGCAGAGAAAGAACAGTTGGAAGAGGAGGTGGTAATTTCACACAAAGATGAGCACTAGAAAGGACAGAAACGATATGGACCTAACAGAAGCAGAGGTATTAAGAAGAGGTGGTAAGAATACACAGAGGAACTGTACAAAAAAGGTCTTTATGACCAGATAAACACAATGGTGTGATCACTCACCTAGAGCCAGACATCCTGGAGTGAGAGGTCAAATGGGCCTTAGGAAGAATCACTATGAACAAAGCTAGCAGAAGCGATGGAATTCAGCTGAACTATTCCAAATCCTAAAAGATGATGCTACAAAAGTGCTGCACTCAATATGCCAGCAAATTTGGAAAACTCAGCAGTGGCCACAGGATTGGAAGAGGTCAGTTTTCAATCAAATCCCAAAGAAGGGCAATGCCAAAGAATGTTCAAACTACCACACAACTGCACTCATTTCACATGCAAGCAAGGTCATGCTCAAAACCCTCCAAGCAAAGCTTCAACAGTACATGAACCAAGAACTTTCAGATGTACAAGCTGGATTTAGAAAAGGCAGAGGAACCAGAGATCAAACTGCCAACATCCATTGGATCATAGAAGAAGCAACAGAAAAAAATCTACTTCTGCTTCACTGACTACGCTAAATCCTTTACTGTGCACACCACAACACACTGTGGAAAATCCTTAAAGTGAATACCAGACCACCTCACCTGTCTCCTGAGAAACCTGTATGCAGGTCAAGAAGCAACAGTTAGAGCTAGACACAGAACAATGGACTGGTTTAAAATTGGAAAAGGAGTGTGTCAAGGCTGTATACTGTCACCCTGATGATTTAACTTATATACAGAGTACATCATGCAAAATGTCAGGCTGGATGAACCACAAGCTGGAATCAAGACTGCAAGGACAAATATTAATAACCTCAGGTATGCAGATAGCACCACCCTTGTGGCAGAAAGCAAAAAGAAACTAAAGAGCCTCTTGATGAAGGTAAAAAAGGAGAGTGAAAAAGCTGGCTTAAAACTCAACATTCAAAAAATGAAGGTCATGGCATCTGGTCCCATCAGTTCATGGCAAAAAGATGGAGAAACAATGGAAACAGCGACAGACTTTATATTCTTGGGCTCCAAAATCACTCCAGACGGTGAGTGTAGCCATGAAATTAAAAGACAGTTGCTCCTTGGAAGAAAAGCTATGACAAACCTAGACATTATATTAAAAAGCAGAGAAATGATTTCGGCCACAAAGGTCCGTCTAGTCAAAGCTATGGTGTTTCCAGTAGTCATGTATGAATGTGAGAGTTGGACCATAAAGAAAGCTGAGTGCCGAAGAATTGATGCTGTTGGAGGAGACTCTTCAGAGTCCCTTGGACAAAGCAAGAAGATCAAACCAGTCAATCTTAAAAGGAAATCAACCATGAATGTTCATAGGAAGGACTGATGTTGAAGCTGAAACTCCAATACTTTGGCCACCTGACTCTTAAGAGCCAACTCACTGGAAAAGACCCTGATGCTGGGAAAGATGCAAGGAGAAGGGGATGACAGAGGACAAGATGGTTGGATGGCATCACCAGTTCAATGGACATGAGTCTGAGCAAGCTCTGGGAGATGATGAAGGATAGGGAAGCCTGGGGTGCTGCAGTCCATGGGGTCACAGAATTGGACATGACTGGGGACTGAACAGTAACAAAGTATTTGAATGAAAGGCAGGGATTAAAGAGCTGGAACTGACTGAGTGAGGAGACATGGGGATACACAGTTTTCATAAGAGCAGAGCTTTTTCATCCTTCTGATGAAAATAATGTAATGGATAAGTTTGCAGATATGAGGATAGAAGGAATCTCTATCTAATGACTGTTTTTTCTGTGATGCAGAGGGAAGTTTCTGTCAGGTTTTGTTGATGCCCTTGAAATTTCTAAGTGTACCAAAATTTCATACAACCATGATAGTCTGTATGTACTAACATATATTAATTTAATCCTTTATTTTGCAATATCCTGCAATTGCTATTGCAAGTTGAGTTTTCAAAGAACCCTTTAAATTTCTAGTTCTACCATATAACAAATGAAACTAAACATTACCTTACCCAGAATTTACTGTCTAATCCTTCGACAGCAAATATGAGAACAATGGATGAGTGACAATTTGTGTGAGGTTTAGATGAAGAAACAGATCAATGTATGATAAATTTAACAGCAACTCTAACCTAAATGAAAATGGAAACGCCAGATTCTCCAGAGTCTTAAAAGACAGATGAGTCACAGGCTATACTGGGGATAAAGAATGTGATGCACTTGAATGGAAATGAAATTTTTATCACTGAGTAAAAAGGCGAAAGGTACCCATCATATGAATGAATTGCCATTATTTGTTAGTACAATTATACACAATAACCATTACATTTACCGAAAACTTACTACATGCCTACTATGTAACAGGTAAGAATTTCTACTTTGTATGGAAAACATATCAATTTTCATTTTAATAAATACTATGTTGTCTCAGCAAAAATTAACATGAATAGTCAAACTTTGCCTTTGTTTTCTAAGCTGCATATCTTCCATCACTCCTTGTATGTGGTCCACATTTTCCTTATTCTCAATGGTTACATCCTTTCCATAGGCCCAGGATGCCTGATTGGAGATCTGATCCAGAAGACCTTGACCTTTTTCACGCAAACCTTGCAATCCTACATCTAAAACAAAAGTTACCAGATTTAATCTCTTAAACAAGGGAAGCTTTCCCTCCCTTAATTAAATCCTCTCAGCAGATACTGTACTTGGATTGCTAGGATAACAGCTTTGTACATTAAACTACTTTAGTCTGGAGCCCTCTGAATATTTCAATCAATAAAACCCTTTTAAACGTGGCTCAAATTGGAGCTCCCTCTCATTCAAATTCTCCCTAATGAGAATTTCTAAAAGGTGAACTTCCGTAGACAACTAATTACTTTTCAAAATTGCAAGTAGAAAGTGTGAGAATTCCTGTCTTGATGAGTAAGATTTTCAATTCTTTCTATTTTTACATAGTTCAGTTTTTAGGAGAACATAGAAGGCAAATTCTTTGTTCAAAAAATATATCAGAGCCACAAGACATTAAAACAGTCAAGCACTGTGTTCTCACTGTAAAAGGACACTGAACATGTTGAAAATAGGTGCTGTCAGCTTATACTCAACAAGAAGCAACACTTACGATGTATTTGTAAGACTTTAAATTAGGTACGTACATTGGAATTCCTTTAGCATTTTTAAAGGGAAAACATTGCTCAAGAAAACTTGTGACATTTTTGAAATAAATTTCATTTGGCAAATTAGGTACTAAACATGTAATTACATCATCCATTAAAATAACAAAGACTATAAGCAAGTAAAATGCCAATACAAACATGATTTTTCAAACCCATTCCCTCAAGTCCTTTTCAAAATTAATTAAATTGGTTCAGTCACATGCCACCATTTCCCACTAAATCACTGCCTTAAGTTTCTGCTTCCTACTCCATTTTCCTTTGTCCCATGTCCCACTCAGTACACACACCCTCCACCCCCATTCTCACAGCCACTATTCACTTCTCCCGGTCATGACCTAGGAAACCTCTCTGCATTTTCTACTTGTAGTAAAAGTCAAAAGGCTGTGCTGTCAAGTAAGGGTACCAGCTTAATAAAACTGAACCACCCTCTCCTTGGAGAGTATGTAACCTCGGCAATGTTCCCAGTTTGGAGAAACAAATGCACGGAACCAAACCAGCTCTTCTTTTCACAAGGTTAGGGTACAGCAACAACAAAAATCATTGCATTAAAACACAATGTGGGGCATACAGGGTTTACCACAGAACACTTCACAGCTAAATACAGGTTACGCATGCACTACTGGTAACTGCTCATAGAATATGCGAGACACAGCACTTGTAGATTCGGCTGGGTAAACAAGAAAGGCTCAAGGCCTTATGGAGGAAGGGTGATGGACCACCAATGAAAGATAAGAACTGTAGCACAAATTACACCCTTTAAGGGGATAAAACCTTTTTATACTAATTTCTCCTGTGTTCCCTGTACATGATTATAATTAGATCAGTATAAGTTGACTTGTCTAACCATGGTAATGATATTTTTAAAAAAAGAACCCTTATGTTTCAGCATTTTTAAAATCTGCTTACCAACACTTTTCAGCTTCTCTTCAAGCAGTTTTAAAGTTTGCTGAATCGATGCTCCATCAGCTGGTGCTACATCTACGCACAACATCCCTAATAAGCCATCCAACTGCTGAGACAACTAAAGCAGAGGGACACCAAAGAGATAACCCTGATATAATCAGCATCTACAGTGTTTAATAATTAATGAGGTTTGTATCTAATGAAGTTACCACGATTATACTTGAAAAAACTCTGCTGTTAAAAGACAAGGACACATAATTAGAATACACGTTATCTGAAAGACAGAACACATAGATGCATGCACCAGGAAGACAGTATGTCCAGGTCAGCAGAATGTAGAAAAGTGTTGAAACTTTCATTTCTATCTATGTTATAAAACATGAACATCAAAAAACTATCCAAACGAAATCTAGCAATTACATTGGGACACTCTATTTAGACAAAAAAAAAGTTTAGTTGCATGCAGAATAATGTAACATAAAATTAAAAAAAAAAAAAAACCAAAAAGGTCTATCTTGTTTCCCCCACCAGTAAATTTTACTGTTCCAGAAAAATAATTAAGAGACATGCAAACCTGCAAAACTGATGTGCAGATAAGTACTCAGATAATCTGAAGCAAAGAAAAGCAATCAGAGTAATCACTTACATCTTGGGCAACACCATGAAATTCAAGAGCTGCTTGTAGCAGATTCTGCCTAAATTCCAGCTGACTGGCCTGTCGATAACAAACATCACTAAGTTGTTGCTGGAGCGACTTCAGTTCCACAAGATCTTCCTCATCCCCAGCATTTAAGAGGGCTGCAATTTGCTGATTCAGTTCCACATAAACTGCAAACCATTCCTGTAATAGAGACGTTGTAAATTAATGATCAAATCAGCTCCTGAAGAACACACTACATTTTACAGTATCTCCAGATATACTAAGTAACATATATGAGATTTCTTTAAATCAAAATAATTTGAGGATAAAAAGTCCCAGTGTTCAAATCCCTTCACTGAGATCCCTGGAATAACTCCTGCCAACAGCAAAATCTATTTCCTCATGGCTGGCCTCTAAATGTTCCCTTCTCTCTCCTGTTCTCTGTGGAACCCATCACCCTCAGAGAGACCAGTGAGCCCTGCCGCTCTGCTGACCGCTGCTGCTGTGTCCACAGGTGACCAACCACAAGCCCGGAGGGAGATGGCTGCCCCACTCCTATTTCCAAACCATTTCTTCCATCCTTCTCTCAAAAACCACATCTCCTGCGAAGTGCATGTTGTTGGACTCCACCCTGCCAACTTTTCCTGCCACGTGCCCTCATCTCAGTCAGCAGACTTCTCGGCCTTCCTCTCAGCGTCAGCCTTCTTCCTGACTTTCACCGTGCAGACATCCGACCAACACTGCACTCTTAGCTCCTTGACCCCCTCCCTTACTTCCACCTGTCCTGCCCCCAGCTACACCTCAGCTACCTCCTCCAGCAGACACCAAATCTGTTATTAATATCCTGTGCTACTGTACAGCCCACTCTCTGACCACTGGTTACTGACTGTCCCACTCACATCCTTTAGTATGCTGGCTCCTACAGCCCCATGCGGTTCACCCATCCACTGGCCTCAGCATGTTCTCAGCTCATGAGTCTAGCACTCAAGAGCCTCCTGTCCTCACTTCTACACTGTGTCAGAGGCACAGCCTAGGCTCATGCCATACTCTGTTCCTCCATCAGATTCACCTGTCAAAAATGAAGACCAGATGCTGAAAAACCTTTGGATAAAATTCAGCATCCATTCATGAGAAAAAAATTTCCAGAAACTCTACTCAACACTCTATAATGGCCTACATGGGAAAATAAACTTAAAAAGAGTAGATATATGTATATGTATAACTGATTCAATTTGTTGTACAGCAGAAACTAACACAACATTGTAAATCAAATACAATAAAAATATTTTAAAAGACCTACTTTTGAAACAAGCAAAAAAAACAAAAAACAAAAAACCCTCAACAAATGACTAGCAAGCCTAATCCAATACTTTAAGCGGATTGTACACTGTGATCAAGTGGCATTTATCCCAGGAGTGCAAGGATTTTTCAGTATCCACAAATCAATCAGTACAATTCATCACATCAACAAATTAAAAAATAAAAACCGTATGATCATCTCAATTGATGCAGAAAATTCTTTTGACGAAATTCGATATCCATTTATGATTAAAAAAAAAAAAACTTTCGAGGAAGTAGGCATAGAGGGGACAAACCTCAACATAATAAAGACCACAAAGGAAAAACCCAGAGCTAACATCATATTCAATGGTGAAAAGCTGAAAGCATTTCCTCTAAGATCAAGAGCAAGACAAGGATGCTCATTCTCACTGCTCTTATTCAGCAAAGTTTTGGAAGTCCTAGCCATAGCAAGCAGAGAAGAAAAAGAAATAAAAGAATCCAAATTGGAAAAGAAGTAGTAAAAGTGTCACGTTTTGCAGATGACATGATACTCTACACAGAATATCCTAAAGACACCACCAGAAAACCACTAGAGCTCATCAACGAATTTGGTAAAGTTGAAAGATATGAAACTGTTGGCAGTGGTCAACTAATTTGCAAACTATTAGCCAAAAGATGTTATTTAAAGGCATGGGACTAGATGAAATTATCCAAACACAAACAGTATTGGTTCAGAAGAAAAGAGCCTTTGGAAAGCTGAACCCTGGGTCACTCCTAAATTCAGAGGGCAAGGAGAGGAAAGAGATCGAGCAGAAGAGGCCAAAAAGGAGCTGCATGTTTCAGGAAAGAAGTAAAACAGGACGGAGAAGTGGTCACCTTTACTAAAATTTACTGAGAGGTCCAATAAGATAAGGACTGAAATTCTGATAAGAGTGGGAAGGACATAAATCCTGATCAGAGTGAATTAAAAAAAGAATGGGAATTGAGAAGATAGAGTATAGCCAAAGGGAAGATTTTTAAAATGTTAATTTATATTAATTTATATATTATTTATTATATTACTTTATATTAAAATGCACATATCTTGAGCATATATTTTGTTTTTAATGTAAAATACAGTATTTGTGTACATCGATGGAAATAATCCAGCTGAAAACAGAGGAGATAATTGCAATAGCAAAGCCTTGCACAAGCAATGCGGTCTGCAGACTGTAGTGGAGTGGCTGGTCTCAGAATGAGACACATTCCTTCATTATTTTGGCAGGCAGGGCAAAGCAACAAAGATTTATCAATAAATAAATTAATAATGCCAAGGTCGAGAAAACCTGCTTCATACGGCTGTCCCTTGTATCCATGTGGGACTGGTGCAGGGGTTCCAAAATCAACGGATGCTCAAGTCTCATACTTGATTCTCCATATCTGAGAATGTGGCATCCGTGGATACAGAGAAATAACTATATATATCCCTATATATATAAACACACATATAAATAAATATATACACAGCCGTGTGTGTGTGTGTGTGTGTGTGTGTATATATCACACACATATATTTTATTCAAAATGCTCCTTCTCTGGTCTACCTCTCAAACATTTAACTGCATAGAAAATGATCATTTCATAGCCCTTCCACCCTCAAACACATATATACACGACACAAAAACAAAAACAAACCACCTCCAAGACATGAGATTTGGATTAAGACAGTAGGTAAGAAATGATCTTGGGTGTTCACATACTAGAACAGAGGCAAGCATCAGGATTAAAAGCTAAAATAAGGTTTATGATTGTAATAAAAAACTTTAAAATTTATTTTACGTCGTTATCATACACTCATTTCTATACACTTCTATATTTTTCTGTTGTGCTTACCTAGTATTCAAAAATTAAGAAAATTTATTGACACTCCTTGATAAGAACTACATACTCAGTTCAGTTCAGTCGCTCAGTCGTGTCCAACTCTCTGCAACCCCGTGAATCGCAGCACACCAGGCCTCCCTGTCCATCACCAACTCCTGGAGTTCACACAAACTCACGTCCATCGAGTCAGTGATGCCATCCTGCCATCTCATCCTCTGTCGTCCCCTTCTCCTCTTGCCCTCAATCCCTCCCAGCATCAGAGTCTTTTCCAGTGAGTCAATTCTTCGCATGAGGTGGCCAAAGTATTGGAGTTTCAGCTTTAACATCAGTCCTTCCAAAGAACACCCAGGACTGATCTCCTTTAGAATGGACTGGTTGGATCTCCTTGCAGTCCAAGGGACTCTCTCAAGAGTCTTCTCCAACACCACAGTTCAAAAGCATCAATTCTTTGGTGCTCAGCTTTCTTCATAGTCCAACTCTCACATCCATACATGACCACTGGAAAAACCATAGCCTTGACTAGATGGACCTTTGTTGGCAAAGCAATGTCTCTGCGTTTGAATATGCTATCTAGGTTGGACATAACTTTCCTTCCAAGGGGTAAGCGTCTTTTAATTTCATGGCTGCAATCACCATCTGCAGTGATCTTGGAGCCCAGAAAAATAAAGTCTGATACTGTTTCCCCATCTATTTGCCAAGAAGTGATGGGGCCAGGTGCCATGATCTTAGTTTTCTGAATGTTGAGCTTTAAGCCATCATTTTTACTCTCTTCTTTCACCTTCATCAAGAGGCTTTTGAGTTCCTCTTCACTTTCTGCCATAAGGGTGGTGTCATCTGCATATCTGAGGTTATTGATATTTCTCCCGGCAATCTTGATTCCAGCTTGTGCTTCTTCCAGCCCAGCATTTCTCATGATGTACTCTGCATATAAGTTAAATAAGCAGGGTGACAATATACAGCCTTGACGTACTCCTTTTCCTATTTGGAACCAGTGTGTTGTTCCATGTCCAGTTCTAACTGCTGCTTCCTGACCTGCATACAAATTTCTCAAGAGGCAGGTCAGGTGGTCTGGTATTCCCATCTCTTTTAGAATTTCCCACAGTTTATTGTGATCCACACAGTCAAAGGCTTTGGCATAGTCAATAAAGCAGAAACAGATGTTTTCCCGAACTCTCTTGCTTTTTCCATGATCCAGCGGATGTTGGCAATTTGATCTCTGGTTCCTCTGCCTTTTCTAAAGCCATCTTGAACATCTGGAAGTTCACGGTTCACATATTGCTGAAGCCTGGCTTGGAGAATTTTGAGCATTACTTTACTAGCGTGTGAGATGAGTGCAACTGTGTGGTAGTTTGAACGTTCTTTGGCATTGCTCTTCTTTGGGATTGGAAGGAAAACTGACCTTTTCCAGTCCTGTGGCCACTGCTGAGTTTTCCAAATTTGCTGGCATATTGAGTGCAGCACTTTCACAGCATCATCTTTCAGGATTTGAAATAGCTCAACTGGAATTCCATCACCTCCACTAGCTTTGTTCGTAGTGATGCTTTCTAAGGCCCAATTGACTTCACACTCCAGGATGTCTGGCTCTAGGTCAATGATCACACCATCATGATTATCTGGGTCGTGAAGATCTTTTTCGTATAGTTCTTCTGTGTATTCTTGCCACCTCTTCTTAATATCTTCTGCTTCTGTTAGGTCTTACCATTTCTGTCCCTTAAGGAGCCCAACTTTGCATGAAATGTTCCCTTGGTATCTCTAATTTTCTTGAAGAGATCTCTAGTCTTTCACATTCTGTTGTTTTCCTCTATTTCTTTGCATTGATTGCTGAGGAAGGCTTTCTTATCTCTCCTTGCTATTCTTTGGAACTCTGCATTCAGATGCTTATATCTTTCCTTTGCTCCTTTGCTTTTTGCTTCTCTTCTTTTCACAGCTATTTGTAAGGCCTCCCCAGACAGCCATTTTGGTTTTTTGCATTTCTTTTCCATGGGGATGGTCTTGATCCCTGTCTCCTGTACAATGTCACGAAGCTCCGTCCATAGTTCATCAGGCACTCTGTCTATCAGATCTAGTCTCTTAAATCTATTTCTTACTTCCACTGTATAATCATAACAGATTTGATTTAGGTCATACCTGAATGGTCTAGTGGTTTTTCCCTACTTTCTTCAATTTAAGTCTGAATTTGGCAATAAGGAGCTCATGATCTGAGCCACAGTCAGCTCCCGGTCTTGTTTTTGCTGACTGTATAGAGCGTCTCCATCTTTGGCTGCAAAGAAGATAATCAATCTGATTTTTGTGTTGACCATCTGGTGATGTCCATGTGTAGAGTCTTCTCTTGTGTTGCTGGAAGAGGGTGTTTGCTATGACCAGTGCATTCTCTTGGCAAAACTCTATTATCCTTTGCCCTGCTTCATTCTGTATCCCAAGACCAAATTTGCCTGTTACTCCAGGTGTTTCTTGACTTCCTATTTTTGCATTCCAGTCCTCTATAATGAAAAGGACATCTTTTTTTGGATGTTAGTTCTAAAAGGTCTTGTAGGTCTTTATAGAACCGTTCAACTTCAGATTCTTCAGGGTTCTGGTTGGGGCATAGACTTGGATTACTGTGATCTTTGCCTTGGAAACGAAGAGAGATCATTCTGTCATTTTTGAGATTGCATCCAAGTACTGAATTTCGGACTATTTTGTTGACCATGATGGCTACTCCATTTCTTCTAAGGGATTCCTGCCCACAGTAGTAGATATAATGGTCATCGGAGTTAAATTCACCCATTCCAGGCCATTTGAGCTCACTGATTCCTAGAATGTCGATATTCACTCTTGTGATTTCCTCTTTGACCACTTCCAATTTGCCCTGATTCATGGAGCTAACATTCCAGGTTCCTATGCAATATTGCTCTTTACAGCATTGGACCTTGCTTCTATCATCAGTCACATCCACAACTGGGTATTGCTTTTGCTTTGGCTCCATCCCCTCATTCTTTCTGGAGTTGTTTCTCCACTGATCTCCAGTAGCATATTGGGCACCTACCGACCTGGCGAGTTCTTCTTTCAGTATCCTATCATTTTGCCTTTTCATACTGTTCATGGGGTTCTCAAGGCAAGAATACTGAAGTGGTTTGCCATTCCCTTATCCAGTGGACCACATTCTGTCATATTAGTAGGATTTTACTACTAATATTAGTAGTTAATTAATATTTACTACTAATAGGATTTAACTACGTATTAGTAGGATTTTAATTTTCCATATATTTGTACTGAAAATCATTATTGATTTGGGATTGTTTTAGCTTTATTTCTGAATTATGCTTTTATAAAGAATCTAAAATTTAGTGTTTAACAGATTGCTTTAACCCAAAATGGCATATTAAAAGTTTCTCCAACTTCTACCCATATTAAGCAATCAATATACTAGAAATCTGTCAGTTTCGGAAGACCTGAACAATTCCAATATATCCTTTAAAGTGTTGGCTTTTATTTACCAAGAGAAAAGAAAATTTTTAATATTAGAACATCTTAAACATCATAAGCTAATCTTTGCATCTTGCATCAACCAACCAGTTCTCAAGGTGACAATGCAGTGCCACCTACTGGTTAAAACACTGCAATTCAAGTTTTGCTTTTTATAACTAAGGATTTTTTTTTTCCTTAGTATTTTCGATCTCTGGTTGGTTGACTCCTCAGATATATGTAGAACCTGTGAATATGGAAGGGCACCCTACTCCAGTACTCTTGCCTGGATAATCCCATGGACGGAGGGGCCTGGTGGGCTGCAGTCCATGGGGTTGCTAGGAGTCAGACACGACTGAGCGACTTCACTTTCACTTTTCACTTTCATGCATTGGAGAAGGAAATGGCAACCCACTCCAGTGTTCTTGCCTGGAGAATCCCAGGGACGGGGGAGCCTGGTGGGCTGCCATCTCTGGGGTCGCACAGAGTCGGACACGACTGAAGTGACTTAGCAGCAGCAGTACAGTATATATATTGTCTTTGCAATGTTCCTAATTAGTACATGAAAGTGACTTAAAAATAAAATTATATAATTGAAAAATCTAAATATTTGCAGATGAAACCACCCTTATGGCAGAAAGTGAAGAAGAATTAAAGAGCCCCTTGATGAAAGTGAAAGAGGAGAGTGAAAAAGTTGACTTAAAACTCAGAAACTAAGATCATGGCATCTGGTCCTATCATGGCAAATAGATGGGGAAACAGTGGAAACAGTGGCTGACTTTATTTTTTGGGGGGGGGGGGTCCAAAATCACTGCAGATGGTGACTGCAGCCAGTTAAAAGACACTTATTCCTTGGAAGGAAAGTTATAACCAACCTAGACAGCATATTAAAAATCAGAGATGTTACTGTGTCAACAAAGATCCGTCTAGTCAAGGCTATGGTTTTTCCAGTGGTCATTTGTGGATGTGAGAGTTGGACTGTGAAGAACCGCTGACCGGTGAAGAATTGATGCTTTTGAACTGTGGTGTTGGAGAAGACTCTTGCGAGTCCCTTGGACTGCAAGGAGATCCAACCAGTCCATCCTAAAGGAAATCAGTGCTGAATATTCATTGGAAGGACTGATGCTGAAGCTGAAACTCCAATACTTTGGCCACCTGATGGGAAGAACTGACTCATTGGAAAAGACCCTGATGCTGGGAAAGACTGAGGGCAGGAGGAGAAGGGGATGACAGAGGAACAGATAGTTGGATGGCATCACTGACTCAGTGGACATGAGTTTGGGTAAACTCTGGCAGTTGGTGATGGACTGGGAAGCCTGGCGTGCTGCAGTTCCTGGGGTCGCAAACAGTCGGACACGACTGCGCAACTGAACTGAATGGAACTATTTTATGCATTTCATAGGTTCCAACATGATTTTTTTCCTTTTATGCTGAAGAAAAAATGTTCAATGATTTGTATTTAACTTACAGCTCCTGTTCCTGAGATAATACTTTTAAAGTTCAAGACTACAGATGAAGGTTCTATCTATGTACTATGACTCTTTCTTCTGTTATTGTAGTTTTAAAAATTTCACATGAATTGTGTTTCTAAACTGAAAACCGAAACCAAACATCTAATGAATATGTACAGAGTGGTCAAGTGCTATCAATGTGCTTGATAACCATACTGTACTTTATGACCCTCAACCGAAGTACATAGCGACTTGTCACTCAGCACCACACACGCTATGAAGTATCGTTGGCGACAGCACTGTAACTTGCAGAGGAAAGAGCGTCTCACACTGTGCTGGCTCTCGATCTCTTCGTGCTTCTGCTGTAGGGCTTGGGAAGCCCGGATGGAGTCTCCAATTCCCCACTGGGCTCTCAGCTGCTCTGATCCAGGCCCTTCAAGCCAATTCACAACCTATGAATGGAAGTGGAGATGAAATTTTAAAATAATCAAAAACCTTTCAAGCTTTCATTCTAATTGGTTTACCCCTCCCAAAGTTCAAATATTTTTAATTTAAATTCTATTTTATTGAACATTGTATTTTATTGTATATAGTAAATGTTTCTTTAGGAACTATACAGCTATAATGTGACAACTTTCCCAAACTTAAATTTGATAAAATGTACACCAGAGCATCGTAGGCTTTCAGCTACCTGATTATCTGCCAGTTAAAAAAATCTGGGATGCTCCCATAAGATAGGATTAAAAACTAACTTATGATGATAAGAAAATCAGAGAACTACAGGATTTAAAATTGGAAGGGGCATCAAAAATGACATTTGTGAAATTTTTTATCTAATAAGAAAAGTGACTTTCAGAAAGATTAAGTGACTTGTTCAAGGTAATAGAACTCATTATTTAGTAACTAAGAGTCACATGTCTTGACTCATCATCTAGAGTTCTTTCCAAAACATCGAAAAAACAGAATGAATTAACTGATAAAAAGATAAAATATTTTTCTCACTTTGAAAATTAAAAACAGAATTATACTACTGCAATACACTCTAGGTGTCTGAAAGACCATCTAAAGTCCCACTGGCACCACTACTCAGAAAGATATAGGGAGGGGACTACAGTTTGCCAAAAGAGCAGCACTGGGTGTTTCTCTTTTGCTAAGTCCCTGAAGCAGTCCATCAGTTCAGGAGATGAGATCCATATGGGATAGATATGGGACACACTCTATAAAAACCTCACACCACACAAGTGTCATGCCCATTGTAAAAGTCACTGAGATCAAAGATGTGCAAAGTTATGCCTTCCATCAAGTTATTAACAGATCTTCCAATCCAGATCCAGAATAATTTTTATTACAAACAATATTGCTGACATAATAACACAGCTGACACTGTAATTTTCATCAAGTTTTCAAGAGAATAGAGCTAGACAGTTAAGATCAAAATCTCATGCAGAAGACGATCAAATTCACATGCAGAAGAAAAACAGGTTTTCTTTACTCTACCCACAAACACATATATTCTAAAACCAGATAGACACAGTGAAGTAATTCTAACAGAAAAAAATATTACCCAGCTCTACCAAGCTAAATTATTATTTAGAAAGCTAAATTCAAAACAGAATTCAACAACAGATATATGGTTATGTCCTAAATCTT
This sequence comes from Bubalus bubalis, assembly GCF_019923935.1. Taxonomy (NCBI): domain Eukaryota; kingdom Metazoa; phylum Chordata; class Mammalia; order Artiodactyla; family Bovidae; genus Bubalus; species Bubalus bubalis. Next base: position 69,889,467 of record NC_059158.1, on the reverse strand, counting down.
AACTTAGCATAGCTCCCCAGAAATGAATAAGGATATCTCTGCAAAGAGTCAAACATGCTTAAGAGGCATGCACACACACATGCACGCACACACACACACAGCAAAGTAATACTAAAGACTCAGTGAGACAGGCTTATCTAATCACAGACCTATAGTGCATTCCATAGCTGCTACAAGGCTAGTATGTATTTATTTTAAAATCTAAGAATTTATGTAGTTTTAATAATTATATAAAAGCACCGCATCATACCTGCCTCCTGAGAAACCTGTATGCAGGTCAAGAAGCAACAGTCAGACCAGACATGGAACAACGGACTGGTTCAAAATTGGGAAAGGAGTACGTCAGGGCTGTATATTGTCATCCTACTTATTTAACTTATATGCAGAGTACATCATGTGAAATGCCAGGCTAGATGAAGCTCAAGTTGAAATCAAGACTGCCGGGAGAAATACCAATAACCTCAGATATGCAGATGACACCAGCCTTGTGGCAGAACATGAAGAGGAACTAAAGAGACTCTTGATGAAGGTGAAAGAGGAGAGTGAAAAAGCTGGCTTAAAACTCAACATTCACAAAACAAAGATCATGGCATCTTGTACCATCACTTCATGGTAAACAGATGGAGAAAAATGGAAAACAGTGACAGATTTTATTTTCTTGGGACTCCAAAATCACTGAGGATGGTGACTGAAGCCATGAAATTAAAAGACACTTGCTCCCTGCAAGAAAAGCTGTGACAATTCTAGACAGGGTATTAAAAGGCAGAGACATCGCTTTGCCCAACAGGTCCATCTAGTTAAAGCTATGCTTTTTCCAGTAGTCAGGAACATATGTGAGAGGTGGACGATAAAGAAGGCTGAGTGCTGAAGAAGTGATGCTTTTGAACTGTGGTCCTAGAGAAGACTCTTGAGAGTCCCCTGGACAGCATGGAGATCAAACCAGTCAATCCTAAAGAAAATCAGTCCTGAATATTTATTGGAAGGACTGATGCTGAAGCTCCAATACTCTGGCCACCTGATGTGAAGAGGTGATTCATTGGAAAAGACCCAGATACTGGGAAAGACTGAAGGCAGGAGAAGACGGTGAGATGGTTGGAAGGCATCACCGACTCAATGGACATGAGTTTGAACAAACTCCAGGATCTAGTGAAGGACAGGGAAGCCTGGCATGCTGCAGTCCATGGGATTGCAAAGAGTCAGACACGACTGAGTGACTGAACAATAACAACAACCCCAACCTGAGGAATAATCATGTGTATTTCCTTTCATTAACTTTTCACATGCATTTCATTTTCATGTGTTACTCCAGATTTAAGTGCTGTAGTTGATTCTCATAGAATACAAGAAATTTCTCTCTTGGGCTCTTCACTTTCATGTGGCTATAGTTGTTACAATTTTCAGTGGCTCTAAACCTCTTTCTTAAGAAGGCCAACCTCCTTGTCTGCCTCACCCTCTTGGTCTCTCATTTGTCCAACCAAACCATCCAATCAACCAACACCACTAAGAGCTAAGCAGGTAATGTCCTACATCAAATAACTGTTACACCTGTTTTCACAGCTCCAGTTCTCTACTGTTGAGCATCTAAGTAATTTAAACATGAATGTTATACAGCAGTTATGCAACAGAATTTTTCTCCAATCCTCTCTATTGTTTCCTTAGAAAATGTTTTCATTGACATCCTGGGTCCAATGATCTTGTAATGTTAACGGCTAACATAAATACATTATAAAATTACTCTCTAAAACACATCTGTATGAAACATTCAAGTCATGAAAGTTTTAACTGAAAATAAACATTCACAACATATATATACTATTGCTTTAATTTGTTTATAATTTTTATTTTCTGAGATTCTTAGTGCAATTTATTGAGAAACACCTACACAGGAGCTCTGGGAGAAACAGTATCTGACAACCAAAATATTTTTTGCCATTTCCAAAAGAACTCTTGCAATGGGGTTCTTGCCCTCAGTTACTTCAACCTTAATGGAAGAGATGAGATGGGTAAATAGTCAAGCAAAACAATGTAGCAATGATTACATTTAATTTGAAATCATTTATGTTTATCACACAACTGGGTTAGAGATGGTAACTAAGAAAAAATCTAGTTAGAGCATAAGAATGTTGGTAAATTCCTAGGTGTATGATACTAACTTGACTAAAATTAGGGGAAAGTTTTCTGGAAACAAAGTAGATGTGATTTATTTTTTGACTTTATATTTTTCTAACATAGATTGGTTTAAAAAAAGAAAGAGTAAGACTTACTGTTTGTTAATAACCAGAGGGGAAAAGCAGAACAACATACTAAATAAAAATCTTTTCATGTGGACTGAATACTCATCTTTGTTGGAATCTCTCAGTGTGGCTCTGTGTAGCATTCAGGATGCAATGTGGCTAGCTGGCATGGCATACGATGTCATACGATGTCATGGATAATGGGCCCTTGCCTATGCATCACCATTTCCTCCTTCACCTGAGCCCACCCTGTGCATCCAGTGCTCCTCAAGGGTGCTATGCTCTCTCACTGGTCTTGCTTTAATATGGGCTGTCCTGCTGCCTGAAATCTTTGAGCCCCTTCTCTTCCTGACCTCTTTTTCATCTTTCAAAATTCATCTCATGCTGATGATTTTGGTCTTACGTTTTCTACTGAACTGTTTATTTTTCTTTTGATCTATTTTTAAAAATGAGTTGTTTTTCATTTCCAAGGGCCTGGATGCTTCTGATTTGTCTGAACTTACACTGTTGATTTCTGGATGTCAAACAAATCCAAATAAAAACAATATTCTTGTGATTACTCTTGTTATTTCTTTTTAATTTTGAAACTTCCTACATAATAAAAAAACTTTAAAAAGCATTATTATAAATTACACATTTTAAAGTTATAATGTGGAGCAATATTCTCAAGCCAAAATCCCTCATTTTTTGCTCCTTTTTTTCCTGTTATATCCTGTGTATCTGATACCCTTAGAATCCTGTTGTTTTGACTTTCAAAATAAAACTGCATCTAAGCCTGCTTCAGGCCTTACCGAGATCCCTGTGGCAGCCTCCCAACCAGGCTTTCTGTTTCTGGTTTTGCACTCTACATAGCTGACTATCGCTTTTAAAATACTTCCATCAAGTTCAAAAGAAAAATCTCTTCAGGTGTGTTTCTAAATACTAGAATAAATAAATTGTGAATGTTTGCTTACTAATAATATGCCATTCTTTCAGGATTTATCTTTTGGTGCCTGTCCCCTTTTTTGTCCTAGTATCTTAAATATTAATATATTCGTAGCTTCCACCTTTTCTACAAGGTTTTAGTACTAGAGAGCAAAAACTCAAAAACAAAAAAGTTTAAGTATTATTTTTGACTCACTGGAATAATCTTGCGGCCATGATTTTCTTTGTTAAATTCATGCTTTCAGAGTCCTAAATTCATCTGCAAACCCCTAGCAGCAGAAGCTCTTTAGAATACAATGTTCCTCAACATCTCCACTTTCTCTGCTTTGCTCTTTTGTATGAGCTGGTTTTGAAGGGGCAGGGTACTAGGCTCCTGTTTGTGTCCACCAGCCTGTGCAAAGTATCACTCTTTCACGAGAGACAGATAAGCAGTTTAGTCTGGAGAAAGCACTGAACATGACTCTGAAATCTGAATTCTGGCTCTGCCCCAGGAGGTGAAAGACTCTGGTCCATCACACCGAAGACGTGTCAATGCTACCTACTGCACAGGACTGTTGTCACGATTACAGTCATTGTACATGAGATACTTGAGCACACAGGATGGTATCAACAGTGTTAGTCTCTTTGCTTTTCTCACTTGTTCTGAAGGAAAAAGTTCCTTCTGTTTATCACTCTTTATAAACTTTGTCTCACATCTACATTTTTACAATAAAATCCATGTATTTCTTAAGCAAATCCCTGAACTGTTTTATTCTATGCTTTTAAAAAACGGAAAGAAGAAGAGAAAGTTTTGGGCTTCCTTGGTGGTTCAGTGGTTAAAAAGCTGCCTTGCAATGCAAGGGACACCAGTTCGATCCCTGGTCCGGGAAGACTCCACGTGCCACAAAACAACTAAGCCTGAGCACAACTACTAACTCCACACTCTCGAGCCTGTGAGCTGCGACTGCTGAGCTCGCGTGCTGCGACTGCGGAGGCATGTGCACCCAGACCTTGTCTGCAACGAGAGGAGCCACTGCAGTGAGCAGCCGCACACGACAGCAAGGAGTAGCTGTTGCTCCCTGCAGCTAGAGGAAGACCGAGTACGGCAATGAAGACTCCATGACACTCTCCCCCTAAATAAATAAATCTAAAAAAAAAAAAGAGAGTAAGTTTTAAGTAAGTGTATGTAAACACTTTGAAACAGGTTTCCATTCACTTGGGGGGACTCATCTGCTTCTCATTTATTATGATGTATTATGAATATAAAAGCTATATAATAGCATTTAAGTATTTTAAACAAGTGGTAAATTATTTCACTGAAAATATCTAAATTCTAAAAAATAAGGATGGAATGAAAATAACTCAAAAATTTTAACTAATGTTAAAATGTACATTATTTTTAAAAACCTAAGACAATATTAAACATTTAAACTTAAAAACTCTAGAAAATATGTAAACTCTAGAAACAAAAGAAGCAGGTTAATATAAATCATGATAACTGGGGAAAAACAACTCATCAGCAGAGAACTTTCAAAGGGCCATAAATTTAAAAATAAACTTTAAGTAGAGCCAAGACATCTCTTTGGCATGCACACACACACACAAACTCAGTTACACAGTCACATGTACATATAGTTTTAATGTATGCTGAAAGTAATTTCCCTTAGAATGCACCATCAGTAACAGGCACACCATAAATGTATGAGTATTTCTAATAAAAATAATGCAAACTGAGGTTGATGCCCCAGTAAACAAGTGTATTTAAATCCATTAATGATGGCGGTTTGCCAAAATGGGTTTGTAAAACTTCATTTCAATCAGGACCTATTGCTCAGTTGATATGAATATTAAAGCAAGCACAGTTTCATGTACAATCCTTATCAATGTAACCTCTCAAATGGTTACGTTTATACGCAAAGTATAACCTTGGACATGTGCTCTTAAAATCCACCATGATAAGTGTCTGAAGAGGCCAAAAATGCATGTGACTATTTAACATTTATTCCCAGCCACGCTGACTTCCAAAAACCACATGAGAGAATTTCTAGATGTATGTGAGGTCAAAACAGGCAGAAGAGCATATCAAGCAAATGTGAAGCCTCTGCCCAGAAGAAAGAATACAGAGAACTGGGATCACAGCCTCCAGCGGTGTACTTATGCAACTGAGAGTGTAGCCTATTTGCATCTACGGTTCCTTTCTACAAAGGAAGAAAATCACATGGATGATTCTAGAAATATTTGCAATGCTAGTCAAAATTACTGCCGTAATCAATAATCAGAATAACGATAGCTTATTTCAGTGATGTGGTATCACCTCCTATCCAGAAGCATGTGAAATCTCATTTTAAAATGTAGTGGCAGCAACACAGAATACTTCTGCATCCATGTGAATCTGATGCTACCAATCTGAACTGTGGAGAATAAGTGACGGAGAGCTGCAATGGCTACACCTACCATACAGTTCATCTATTACAGCTATTGGTTTCTTTTTCATTATGTTCTGTTTTCAGTGATAAGTCACTAAAAAAAGAAATCTGGACAATGTCAACTTTCATTAATTTTACATAAGCAGAGGTAGTCAACTTTATGATTATTTTTACATAAACAAGAAATTTCATTTCCCCCAAATGTGCAAGGTTGAAGATGGTAGTTTATACTGAGTGTGCTGACATGGTATGTTACTAAATAGCTAAACTTAAGTAATCATTTTGGCAAGAAAAATAGATCTTTCCCTAAAATGTGACCTGTGAAAAACAAAGTGTAGAAAACATCACGTGATGAATATTAATTTTCTAATTTACATGTAATGCTCATTAAAAAAAAACGGAATTGAAATGAGGTTGTTTTTAACAACAATCTCATTGCCATCATCACCATCATTTTAAGAATCCTCATCTCTTTTCTCTAGTTTCTTTACTCTTTATCCATTTGAGCTGGTCCATCATTTCAAAAATGCACTAACACCTTTGCCCCTGATCCCACAGAGCAAAGCACAATGCTGGAGGAATCCCATCACCCACATTCTCTGGTGCCTGCATGTTAACAGCCAGCCACATATTCACAGGAACAGGCCAGAAAGTTTCCACCATAAAGTTAAGGCCAACACTACCTAAAAACACATCTATACTTCCATGGTAATTTCACTCTTACAATCTCCACCAAAAAAAAAAAAAAAATTCTCAATCATTTCCACTCCATTTAAACCTCTAATCATCTTTAACCACTGTCCTTTCCAACCCTGCCCTGCCTCCAAACCTCTACCACAAAGCAGATCACGTTTGTCTCTTACCTTACAAAACACACCTCATCACTCAGGAACTCAGCCATCTTCTTAATGCCTGACATACACAGAGGCAACTCTGAATTCATCCCACCCACTTCCCTCCTGTTACAACGGAGTTCTCTCTCTTCCATTCTAAAGCTAATCCCTTCAGTTCTGCTTTGGAGTCCATTCACTTCCACCTTGTCACAAACTTGATAGTATTAATAATTCTTTCCCTCTTGCATATTCAACTCCTCCCTCCAAACAGAAACTTTCCTCCTCCAAACTAAGCCTCTTAATTTTCCATATGACAAAAACAGACAAACAAACAAACTACACTTGATTCCAGTTGGGGGCTGAACTGTGCCCTCAAGCCCCCCTGCCAATACATTGACGTCCTAAGCCCCAGTACTTCAGGATGTAACGAATATTTATTTGAAGACAGGGTTCTTTAAAGAGGCAGTTAAATTAAAATGAGGTTATTAAAGTGGGCCCTGATCTGATTGGTGTTCTTAAAAGGCGACAAAGTTCAAACAGAGACAGGTATAGAGGAAAGATGATGAGAGGAAACGGAGAAGAAGGCTACAGCGTGCCAAGGAGAGGGGCCTGGCACAGATCATTCCCTCATGGTCCTCAGGTAGAATCAATACTACTAACTCCCTGATCTTGGGCTGTTAGCCTCTAGAACAAAGAGAAAACAAATTTCTCAAGTCCGCTAGTCTGTCGTGTTTCCATACAGCACACCTCGCTAATTAACACACTCCCGCTTCTAGTCATCGCTCTATTTCTCATCTTTCCTCCAGAGAAAACATTCTGCATGAGTTCTCTACACTCGGCGTCTCCTCTACCACATCCCGCTCTCATACCTGAGTTCACTCCAGTGCTCCCGGCCCTGCCGCTGCCAGGGCTGCCTTACCAACAACCTGGGTCTTATGGATTCTTAGTGGATGCGTTAAGTCTTCCTCTTATTCTGGCCTTTCAGCAGCATTTGAGAGGGTTCCAAGCTCTTTCCCTGACATATTTTCTTCTTTCACGATACACAGCTCTTTATACTTTTCTTCTTCATCTCTGACCAATCCTTCACTGCCTTCTCTTCAGGAATATGCTCCTCTATCTTGTCATTAAATGCTGGAGTTTCTCAAAGCTCAGTTAAAAAGCCCTCCTCTCATCTACTCAGCTCTTTTCTGGGACAACTCGCACCCCATGAATGTTTTAATTACTATTCATACACAGATGACACACAAGCCCAGATTTCTCATTTCTGGAGCTGTTTGGGACTACCTTTATATATCTTTTCTTAGATGTCTCAAAGTCCCCTGAAATGTCTGCTAAGTCACTTCAGTCTTGTCCGACTCTGTGCGACCCCATAGACGGCAGCCCACTAGGCTCCCCCGTCCCTGGCATTGTCCAGGCAAGAACACTAAACATGTCTAAAATCAAACTCATGATTTTCCACACCTTTTCCCTCTGCACATAAACCCAAGCCCTGTCCAATGTTCCCTAACTAGAGGACACCACCATCCATTAAGTCCTGCAAGTCAGAAATGCTTCATCTCTGATACTGTCTTCTTTCTCAACCTTCCTCCCTTCACTGTCCTTGGGACTTGGCATGGTTGCAGTTTTACAATTATTTCTGTAATTATGTAACCATGTACCAAAAAGTGGGACCCTGTCTGTTTTTACTCACCATTACATTCCACCGGGCACAATGTCACACTACTGTATAATAGATACTCATTTTCTTTTAATAGGTGAGAAAATGCTATTATTAATAAAAACTCATTATGTGCCAAGCACTAAACACTTATTAAATCTTCTTAATCTCTGTTAACAGCCCTATTAAGTAGGTATTATTATCACTGTTGCTGTTTTCCTCAGTTTACTGAGGAGGAAGCTAGGGCGCTGAGAAGTACACATCCTTCCCAAGATCAAACAACTTGGATGTGGTAGAAGAAGGCAGACCCAGGTGACCAGGGCACTTTATACCGCTATGCTATTCCATCTTTAAGGTTTTCAAAGCTACTCTCAAGCTACTTAGCTAAAGTTTATCTGAGTTTAATAAAAGGTATCTTTAATTTATGAATATATCACATAGAAAAAGCTATATATAATTAACACACACTTTCCTGGTGGCTCAGAGGTTAAAGCGTCTGCCTGGAAAGCAGGAGACCTGGGTTCAATCCCTGGGTCGGGAAGATACCCTGGAGAAGGAAAAGGCAACCCACTCCAGTACTCTTGCCTGGAGAATCCCATGGAGGGAGGAGCCTGGAAGACTACAGTCCATGGGGTCAAAAAGAGTCGGACATGACTGAGCAACTTCACTTTCACTTTCTTTCAGAAATCTTCAGTTTGTATGTCATTATCATGATATAAAGCCTAAATCATTTTGCCTGGAATTCAAGATCGTCCATGATCCAGTTCTGTCCTTCCTTTCAAGCCTTCTTCCCCGTGATTCCCTAATGCTCTAGTCAGGGGTCAGCAAACTAGTGCCTGCAGGACAATTCTAGCCTGCCACTTCTTTTTACTTTTTAATAATCTAATCTTACTTTTTATCTATTTTTTATTTTGGCCACATCCATGATATGTAGGACCTTAGTTCCTTGCATTTTGGCCACACCCATGACATGCAGGATCTTAGTTCCTTGACCAGGGATCAAACCGGTGCCCTGGGCACTAGAAGCACGGAGTCTTAACCACTGGACTGTCAAGCAAGTCCCCAGTTGTTCTTATAAATGAAGTTTTACTAGAGCACAGCCAAACACATTTGTTTGCATAATGAATATGCATTACAACAGCAGTTAAACAGCCATAGCTCCAAGAAAACTGTATGAACCAAACAGCCTAAACATTTACTATTTGGCCCTTCACAGAACAAGTTTTCCAACAGCTGTACGAGAATTCTAGACTAGAATCTAGTTCACTGGGAATAAATGAAATAGCTACCATTAGCTGAGTGCTGGGTTCTTTCAACAAAACTTTCAAAAGAGGTCCTGTTATCCCCGTTTTATATGTGAAAGAAAGAAGGAAGAGAAAGAGAGAGAGGAAGGGGAAAAAGAAAGAAGGAAGTGAAACAGGTTCAGGTCGTGAAAATGTACCAGGATCTCACAGCAAATACATGGAGGAACAGGGATTCGGCTCATGCTCATGGACCATGCTTCATGATTACCAGCCCAACACGTCCTGGGACCTACGGCTGGCTTTTTCTTCAGCAGATCCTGGGATTTAATGCTGTTATTATTTACTAATGCGATCCTTTCTCCTCCACAGGATGCCAATGCTCCTTTAAAACTTAAAGTAGAGGTTACCCATTCTTGGGGATAAACTCACGCACTGCCTTTTTCCACTAAGTCTTACCAGATCTCCTGCTACCAGAGGAATGATCCACCCTATGAACACCCACAGCACTGCAGTCACTTCCTCGGGACACCGAACACTCTCTCCCCTCTTAAACTTAGTCTAGCAAAACCCAAATCTATATCCTTCAGAAAAAACACAAGGTGTTTTATATAATAAATACTTAACAAATACTTATCTAATGAATGAATCCATATTAAAAACACTGGGACACTTCTAATCTGGATTGTCAAAGTGGAAAATTTAAGATTTACTTCTTAATAATTCAGCAAATGAAAATCCAAAATGTAGGCTAAATACAGAAATATCTTCCTAAGTACTGATTTTTAGTGTTCTTAGCCTACTTACAAAAATCAATTTGAAAAAGAAATAAAACTTTCTAAGTATTAAATACATTTTATGCTTTCTATCAGTACCATACAGCAACGAAATAATATTACAGCTAACATATCACACATCACCATTTCAGTAGGACAGAAAACCTCTTCATAACGCCCAAATTAACAACAAAAAAAAAACAATGTTATTAGAAATTTAAAGTAAATTCACGGCGAACAATAAAATGTTATTTATTACAAGACTACAAAGACCACAACAGATGTTCCGAATACCTAGTTATTTTTGAAGCTCATTCTGATACAGTAACCTGAGTGCTCAACATCATCACTGTAGAAATAATATGATTTAAATGTCAATACTAATTGACCAGAGGGTCAATACTGAAATCAAATTGATTATATGCTTTTCAGCCAAAGATGGTCAAGTTCTATACAGTCAGCAAAATCAAGACCAGGAGCTGACGGTGGCACAGATCATGAACTCATTGCCAAATTCAGACTTAAATTGAAGAAAGTAGGGAAAACCACTAGACCATTCAGGTATGACCTAAATCAAATCCCTTATGATTATACAGTGGAAGTGGGAAATAGATTCAAGGGATTAGATCTGATAGAGTGCCTGATGAACTAGGGACTGAGGTTCCTGACACTGTACAGGAGACAGGGATTAAGACCACCCCCTTGGAAAAGAAATGCAAAAAAGCAAAATGGCTGCCTGGGGAGGCCTTACAAATAGCTGTGAATAGAAGAGAAGTGCAAGGCAAAGGAGAAAAGGAAAGATATAAGCATCTGAATGCAGAGTTCCAAAGAATAGCAAGAAGAGATAAGAAAGCCTTTCTCAGCAATCAGTGCAAAAAATAGAGGAAAACAATAGAATGGGAAAGTCTAGAGATCTCTTCAAGAAAATTAGATACAAAGGGAACATTTCATGCAAAGATGGGCCCAATAAAGGACAGAAATGGTATGGACCTAACAGAAGCAGAAGATATAAGAAGAGGTGGCAAGAATACACAGAACTATACAAAAAAGATCTTCATGACCCAGATAATCACAATGGTGTGATCACCAACCCAGAGCCAGACATCCTGGAATGTGAAGTCAAGTGGGCCTTAGGAAGCATCACTATGAACAAAGGTAGCAGAGGTGATGGAGTTCCAGTTGAGCTAATTCAAATTCTAAAAGATGCTGCTGTGAAAGTGCTGCATCCAATATGCCAGCAAATTTGGAAAACTCAGCAGTGGCCACAGGACTGGAAAAGGTCAGTTTTCATTCCAATCCCAAACAAAGGCAATGCTAAATAATGCTCAAACTACTGCACAATTGCAGTCATCTCAAACGCTAACAAAGCAATGCTCAAAATTCTCCAAGCCAGTCTTCAACAGTATGGAACCATGAACTTCCAGATGTTCAAGCTGGATTTGGAAAAGGAAGAGGAACCAGAGATCAAATTGCCAACATCTGCTGGATCATGGAGAAAGCAAGAGAGTTCTAGAAAAACATCTACTTCTGCTTTATTGACTATGCCAAAACCTTTGACTGTGTGGATCACAATAAACTATGGAAAATTCTTAAAGAGATGGAAATACCAGACCATCTGAAATGCCTCTTGAGAAATGTGTATGCAGGTCAAGAAGGAACAGTTAGAACTGGACATCGAACAACAGACTAGTTCAAAATAGGGAAAGGAGTGTGTCAAGGCTGTATATTGTCACCCTGCTTATTTAATTTCTATGCAGAGTACATCATGAGAAATGCTGGGCTGGATGAAGCACAAGCTAGAATCAAGATTGCTGGGAGAAATATCAATAACCTCAGATAGGCAGAGGACCTCACCCTTATGGCAGAAAGTGAACAAGAACTAAAGAGCCTCTTGATGAAAGTGAAAGAGGAGAGTGAAAAAGTTGCTTTAAGCTCAACATTCAGAAAACTAAGATCATGGCATCTGGTCCCATCACTTCATGGTAAATAGATGGGGAAACAGTGGAAATGGTGACAGCCTTATTTTTTTTGGACTTTATTTTTTTATTTTTTGGACTCCTAAATCACTGCAGATGGTGACTGAAGCTATGAAATTAAAAGACGCTTGCTCCTTGGAAGAAAAGCTATGACCAATCTAGACAGCATATTAAAGAGCAGAGACATTACTTTGCCAACAAAGGTCCATCTAGTCAAGGCTATGGTTTTTCCAGTGGTCATGTATGGATGTGAGAGTTGGACTGTGAAGAAAGCTGAGCACCGAAGAATTGATGCTTTTGAACTGTGGTGCTGGAGAAGACTTTTGAGAGTCCCTTGGACTGCAAGGAGATCCAATCAGTCCATCCTGAAGGAGATCAGCCCTGGGATTTCTTTGGAAGGAATGATGCTGAAGCTGAAACTCCAGTACTTTGGCCACCTCATGCGAAGAGTTGACTCATTGGAAAAGACCTTGATGCTGGGAGGGATTGGGGGCAGGAGGAGAAGGGGACGACAGAGGATGAGATGGCTGGATGGCATCACTGACTCGATGGACGTGAGTCTGAGTGAACTCCGGGAGTTGGTGATGGACAGGGAGGCCTGGTGTGCTGCGATTCATGGGGTCACAAAGAGTCGGACACGACCGAGCGACTGAACTGAACTGAATTGTAAAAATAGTTTGAATGTCTGGTTTGACATATCTAAAGCTCTCTATATAGTGTAAATAAGGCTTAGTATAAAATCAGGGTACAGAGTAGGAATTACAAAAGAAAACAATTTAGATTTTTAAAAAAATTTAATATATTCAAAACAGACACTTACCTGCATCACCTTCTGCTGAATCTCTTCTAACTGTGTACGCTTACTTCGTTGCCTACAAACTTCCTGGTAGCGGGTATACTGCTCTCGCAGTGAATCTAATAATTTCATAACCTGTGGCTGTGCAAGCAGTTCATCATCCATAGGAGACCATGAGACCCCTCCATCTGAGCCATTAAATCGACGCTGCTGTAATTCGGATAACAATTCATGCCCTTTACAAATGAAAGATACTTACAATTAATATCCATAAAGAAATACAAATCTTATTTCTCAATCTTCTCAATTTTAGTCGCTTGTTTTTAGAATATACCTGCCTATGTTTACCTAACAGGTCTTAAGTACTAAAAAGCAATTTTTCAATTTATATAGAAATAAACAGGAAAACTGCATGTATATATACACATATGGATATACACTATTTAGTTTATCTATACACTATGTTCTGTATCATAACTGTATCATATACAGACAGTCCTTGACTTAGTGATGGTCTGACTTACAATTTTCTGACTTTACAATGTTGCATTCAGTTGAATCCATATTTCAAATTTTGAATTTTCTCTTTTTCTGGGCTAGCAACATGCAGTACGATACTTGTGTGATGCTGGGCAGAGGCAGTGAGCCACAGCTTGCAGTCAGCTACACAATCATGAGGGTAAACACCCGGTATACTGACAACCATTCTGTACTCGCACAACTCTTCTGTTTCTCACTTTCAGTACATTGTTCAATAAATTATATGAGCTATTAAACACTGTATTATAAAATGGGCTTTGCTTTAGATGATTTCACCCAACTGTAGGGTAATGTAAGTGTTCTGAACATGTTTAAGGTAGGCCAGACTAAGCTATGACGCTTGGTACTTTAGGTGTATTAAATGCATTTCGACATGATATTTTCAACTTCTGATGGGTTTATCAGGATGCAACCACGCTGCAACTCAGGGAAGACCAGTGTCATAAATACATACATACCATACACGTCATACTATATAGTAAATATATAGTATACATATGGCATATATATTTTCTAGATCTAACAATCTTTCTATCACATTCTTGTTATTATTGGATTCACTGCTCAGGATACTGTGCCATCCAACATTCTTTCCCTTCAGAGCACAATTACAATCTGGGACTTCATGTCTGATGGTACCAACTAGCATGTTTGTCTGATGGTACTAAACAATACTAAGCAATATGTTGTAGGATTTCAGTATTAATTCATACCCTTAATCATAGAACCTTAGAGAAATGTTGGTGTGTAACAGATGAATGATTAAAGGGACTAAGTCTTCACTACTGGTACAAAATAATATTCAAATAATCTCTATATAAATCTCTACAACATATTAACTGTGAATCATGAGGGGCTATACTAGTGTAAAAATTGAATTCAAAGTTCTTTGATTATAGCAACCTCATGAAGAAAAATAACTCATGCAAAAGAAATTAAAATTATAGAATGTGCAACATCTAAAGCTATACATATAATATTAACAATTTTAAAAGCGAATAAACTATAAATTGTTTTTCTAGGATAATATAACTATAATTATTACTAAGAAGCCCAAAATATAGACATTTAAATTCTTTCCTCTTCAATTTTATTAAAGAAAGTGTCCTAAATTTAAATGGCTTTAAATAATATAAACATTTTTTCTTATGATTTAGAGGTTTTTACCAATTTCTGAAAAATATCCAAGACTGTTTTAAATGTCTCCATTTTATATTTTCTATCTTTGCTTTATGAGCCAATAACAAACAAAAAGGATTCAGTGACATATAAAGATAATTCTAAAATACAAATGTAACAGGTGTCTTAATTCAATGGCTTAAGCAACTTTTAAAACGTTAAATATAAACATATTAGGTATTTTTAATCTAAAGCAATATTTTTACTGACAGTCTATTTTACCGTCTAAACATGCAGTTACTCAGATTACAATTATTTCTTTGTTCTTTCAGGAAGTAAGACCCAAATCATACTAAAAAAACTCAGGAGAACTGAATCTATACAATCAAGATATTCAGAATTTATTTCTTTACTCTTTATCACACTTTATAATTGGAAAAACACCTGTTTTAAAGACTTACGCAGTCTTTCTATATATATACATACATTCTTTACATATATATATATCCATTAAAGTCATTAAGTTCAGAATACCTATTATTTTTTCTATTTTGATGACTGCTACCTTTAATGTTTTCCTTGTGGATATCAATTCCGTTACAGAAGCAGCACTATACAATGGTTTCAAAGACCACAGGTGGAAACCACACTGCCTTGGCTGGAGTACCAAATTTAGCATTGTCAATTGTGTAATCTGCGTAAGTCACCAATCCTATTGCCTCAGTTTCCCCACCTTAACACTCGGATGACAAGAGTGGTGAAGGATAAATGAGTTAGTGCACTTCAAGTGCTTAAAACATTACCTGCTAGAGGACTAGAAGTATGCCCTATTACTAGAAAAATACATTATAAATAAAATTAAGGTATTTTCATTGGAAACAATTCCAACGCATTCCAGACTTTGTGGAACTACTATTTGGGCTGGAATACACAAATCACGCAGCTACGTGCAAGTGAACACACACCACGCGCAAGGCCACTGCTGGTGCTACATGCTTCTACACATACGACTGGCTAGCACGACAAGCGGCTTTGGATTTATACCTTGTTGTTAGTGTTATGGTGACAGAACTTAATAATCATTTCATCTTGAGCAAGTTTTTTAATATCTATAAGCCCTGGCTTCCTCAAATACAAATAGAGAAAATAATACTTATTTTTTCTAGGAGTTGTTATAGGAATGAAATATGAAAATGTATAAAAATACAATGTTAGTAACATATTCCATATTCAATAATCCTCATAGCAACCCAATGAAACACAAGTTTTTATCTTCAAGTCACAGATAAATAAATTCAAATATTTCAAGATAACTGATAATTATTAATAATTTTTAATATTATAGAGTATATTAATATACTGTTAGGTTAAATCAGGGGCAGGGGAGCCTGGTGGGCTGCCATCTATGGGGTCGCACAGAGTCAGACATGACTGAAGTGACTTAGTAGTAGTAGTAGGTTAAACCAAAGAGTAGTTTGAAAAATTTCTTGAGTTTCTACAACATAATACGTACTCAATTCATGTTTATCTTACTGATTAATATATGGCTGATTTAATAGATTATGATTATCAGTAATGAATACGTTGTCTCATCTTACCTGTCTGAAGAACAGTTTCAGGATCAACTGATGGAAGAAAGTTTAAATCCACAGACCTGGCAAGCACCAAAAGAGTAATTTTTTAAAACTACATGTATTTCTATTTATTAATATATAACTTAAGGAAATCCTTTATATATACTTACCAAAACAGGGACATATAAGTATGAAAATCTGAAGTATATTGGCCTACCAGGCTAATTTCTCTTAACTATCAGGAAGTCCATTAGAGATAATTAAACACTAGCAGCCAAAGAAACATTTATGTGATAAATCATAAAATACAATACTTGGAAGCTACAATTTATTGCTATTAACTACAGTATTATTTCAAGTATATCAGAGGAATCCATTGTGTTATTTTCTACTGGATACGTGCTTTAAACTGAAATTTGTCATTATACAGTAAACCCAGGAACATTAACATTAAAAACATGCATGCAGCCATCCTTCAGTCAGAAGTTTCTTAGCTACAGTGATCCCTGAGAGTTGCAAATAGCCTCTGATAATCGTATGTGTGTCCCCTAGCACACGTGCTCTCTTCCCTGTACTAATCACATTTCATTTGCAGCTGAACTATGGCCTTCATTTTTTAAACATATACGGTCAGTGGAGATGATAAAGGAGAGATGCATGGCAAGTCAAAGCCGGGGCCTAGCTACTGTAACAGGTCTAGCTCTATACCTTGCACTTCTGTCAGCTGATCTAGGGCTTCCCCTCTTGTATAGCCCAGGTGCTTCCTAAGGACTGAAATAAGTGATGAAAATTTCCAAGAGGGATTTTGTTATACGGAGTTTAAAAGAGACTATGTAATAACACCTGAGTTCCTTGGGAAGAGATTGGCAAATACAAGATTTCATCTGACACTTTCTGCAGTCACAAGCCATGGTTTCCTAGTGTTTCCCAAAGCACTGAAGGAGATTACTATTAGGTAGGAAAAAAACAGGGTTCCAGTGGCACGTAAGTACAGGAAAATTTACGAAAGCAATTAAACAGGTTTCTTTACTGCAACACTTTCTCAGAACCCATGCATGCGTGCTATGTTGCTTCAGCTGTGTCCTTCAGCTTTGTGACTACCAGGCTCCTCTGTCCATGGAATTTTTCAGGCAAGAGTATGGAGTGGGCTGCCATTCCCTTCTCCAGAGGATCTTTCCCACCCAGGGATCAAAACCACGTCTCTCTTGTCTCCTCTACTGGTTCTTCACCACTAGCACTACCTGGGAAGCCTGTATTCTGTGAATATTCACAGTGATTCCCAGAGAAGGAAACAAACAGCACTAAACTCTATGACTACGAACTCTTTTTCTACCAGTACCCTCTTAGGATGTCTTTCCTAAAGAACATGTTTCCGAGAAACATCAGACTTATTGTTAGACTATTCAGAAATAAAGAGGTTTGGCAAATTTTTGTCAAGTAACTTGCGTGATATTTTCAATTACATAGCACGTGTGTGTGAGATATCTATACACATACTCACATGTTTACATATATGTAAAATTTTTACATTTTTATATGGTCTCTAAGGTAGGAATGTTACTAAATGTTAGTTCTAACTTTAGACTTATATTCAAACCACTTGTTTTACTTTGTTTTAAATCAAGATTTGGCATTAAACTATGACCTTCTGATAGCTGTCCTACCTTATCTCACTTAATCGGTCTGTGACTATTTTGGATTAACAGAGTAACAATGCATTTTGTCAAAGTTTCTTTGTATTTATAAGGTCAGATTCAAAAGAGACAGACAAGGTAAGTGTTGATCCTTTCAAATTTCCTAATGAAAAATTACTGTCTAGTGACTACTTTATTACTGAGGATTACTTTGCTTCCTACAGTGCTTTTCACCTGGGGAAAGGAAATTGGTCTGCAAATTGTTAAGGCTGAAAAGTTCAATGGAAATCTCTTAAAATGATACATCTAGGTAGTTACATTTAGATAATACACATGAACAATTACTTCATCCAGTGTCATAAAACAGTATAAATTCCCCAAGCTGAACTCATGAATATTTTACAAGGACACAAGAGTTCTACAAGATAGGCATTTAAGTGCTAATGTATTTAAATAAGGTTATAATGATTTTATTTCAAGCTGCAAGCTTTTCTGTACTCTTTACAAGCAAAGTAAAACTCTAAAAAGGAAGGTAAGTCTTTCAGTTTGAAAATATTTCTTGCAAATTATTATACACAGAGTCAGAAAAAAGTATATTTCTATTCAACAAAAAACTCTTTGTAAAGAAACCTGGATTCAAATCAATAAATTTTACATGTAATCAAATTCTCAAGAATTAAAAAATAAATTTAACACAACTTTTGTATGCTAAGTTTGATGGAGATGTGCTTACCTTAGTTCTCTTGGCTTGCATTAACAGAGGTTATCTTTTAACAGATAACTTATAGCTTTGTGAAAATAAAGTAATTGCATGAATAGATTCAAGGATTTGATCTGACAGAGTGACTGAAGAACTATGCATGGAGGTTTGTAACACTATATAGGAGGAGGTGACCAAAACCTTCCCCCAAAAAAGAAATACAAGAAGGCAAAGTGGTTGTCTGCAGAGACCTTACAGATAGCTGAGAAAAGAAGAGAAGTGAAAGGCAAAGGAGAAAGGGAAAGATATACCAAACTGAATGCAGAGTTCCAGAGAATAGCAAGAAGAGTTAAGAAATCCTTCCTAGTGAACAATGCAAAGAAACAGAGGAAAACAGTAGAATGAGAAAGACTAGAGTTCTCTTTAGAAAGATGGTAACAATAACCCTGTGTACGAGACAGCAAAAGAGACACTGATGCATAGAACAGTCTTATGGACTCTGTGGGAGAGGGAGAGGGTGGGAAGATTTGGGAGAATGGCATTGAAACATGTAAAATATCATGTATGAAATGAGTTGCCAGTCCAGGTTCGATGCACGATACTGGATGCTTGGGGCTGGTGCACTGGGACGACCCAGAGGGATGGAATGGGGAGGGAGGAGGGAGGAGGGTTCAGGATGGGGAACACATGTAAACCTGTGGCGGATTAATTTTGATATTTGGCAAATCTAATACAGTTATGTAAAGTTTAAAAATAAAATAAAATTAAAAAAAAACAAAACAAAACAAAACAAAACAAAACCTGGAAATACCAAGGGAACATTTCATGCAAAGATGGGCACAATAAAGGACAGAAACGTTATGTACCTAACAGAAGCAAAAGAGTTTAAGAAGAAGTGGCAAGAATACAGAGAACTATACTAAAAAGGTTTAAATGACCCAGGTAGCCATGATAGTGTGATCACTCATCTAGACCCAGACATCCTGGAGTGTGAAGTCAAGTGGACCTTAGGCGGAATCACTATAAACAAAGCTAACGGAGGTGATGGAATTCTAGCTGGGCTATTTCAAATCCTAAAAGATTATACAGTTACAGTGCTACACTCAATATGTCAGAAAATTTGTAAAAATCATCAGTGGCTACAGGACTAGAAAAGGTCAGTTTTCATTTCAATCCCAAAGAAAGGCAATGCCAAAGAATGTTCAAACTACCGTATAATTGAGCTCATTTCACATGCTAGCAAGGTAATGCTCAAAATCCTTCAAGTTAAGCCTCAGAACCAAGAACTTCCAGATGTACAAGCTGGATTTAGAAAAGGCAGAGGAATCAAGAGATCAAATTGCCAATATCTACTGGCTCCCTGGTGGCTCAGACGGTAAAGCGTCTGCCTGCAATGCAGGAGACCCAGGTTTGATTCCCGGATCGGGAAGATCCCCTGGAGAAGGAAATGGCAATCCACTCCAGTACTCTTGCCTAGAAAACTCCATGGATGTAAGGAGCCCGGTGGGCTACAGTCCATGGGGTAGCAAAGAGTCGGACACGACTAAGCGATTTCACTTTCACTGGATCACAGAAAAAGCAAGTAATTCCAGAAAAACACTTATTTTTGCTTCCTTGACTATAGCAAAGCTTTGACTGTGGATCACAACAAACTGAAAAATTCTTAAAGAGATGGGAATACCAGACTACCTTACCTGTCTCCTGAGAAACCTGTATATAGGACAAGAAGCAACAGTTACAACTGGACATGGAACAATGGACTGGTTCAAAGTTGAGAAAGGAATATGTCAAGGCTGTATACTGTCACCCTGTTTATTTAACTTATGTGCAGAATACATCATATGAAATGCAGACTGGATGAAGCACAAGCTGGAATTAAGACTGCCAGGAGAAATATCAATAACCTCAGATATACAGATGATACCACTCTAACGGCAGAAGGTGAAGAGGAACTAAAGAGCCTCTTGATGAGGGTGAAAGAACAAAGTGAAAGACTCGTGTAAAACCCAACATTCAAAAAATTAAGATCATGGCATCCAGTTCCATCACTTCATGGCAAACAGATGAGTGAAAAGTGCAAACAAGTGATAGATTTTATATTCTTGGGCTCCAAAATCACTGCAGATGGTGACTGTAGCCATGAAATTAAAAGATGTTAGCTCCTTGGAAGAGAAGCTATGATAAATCTAGACAGGGTATGAAAAAGCCGAGACATCACTTTGCCAACAAAGGCCCATATAGTCAGAGCCATGCTTTTTCCAGTAGCCAGGTACAGATTTAAGAGTTGGACGATAATGAAGGCTGAGCGCTGAAGAATGGATGCTTTTGAATAGTGGTGCTGAAGAAGCCTCTTGAGAGTCCCTTGGACAGCAGAGATCAAACCAGTCAATCCTAAAGGAAATCAACCTTGAATATTCATTGGAAGGACTGATGTTGAAGCTCCAATACTTTGGCCACCTGTTGCAAAGGGCTGACTCACTAGAAAAGACCCTGATGCTGGGAAAGATTGAGGGCAGGAGGAGAAGGGGCAACAGAGGATGAGATTGTCAGATGGCATCACCAACTCAATGGACATGAATTTGAGAAAACCCCCGGAGATCCTGAAGGACAGGAAAGCCTGGTGCGCTGCAGTTCATGGGGTCACAGAGTCAGACAAGACTCAGTGACCTAAAAACAAACAAACAAACAAAAACAAAAGCTTAGTGACTGAACAACAACAAGCCACTTACCTTTCTTTCTCTTGCTGATTTCCTTTATCACTTCCATTGTTAATCAATGCAAGTTCATCTAATAATGATGTAGATTCCTTTGTAAACTTCTCAAAAACCTACAGTATGAGATTTTATTAACATATTAAGAATAACCTTAAAAGCTGATATGAACAGAAGGATTTCCAACAAAGAGCAACATAATTATCCAGGCGGGATTCTGGTTCCAGCTCTGGATATCAGAGTCCATAAGTCAATCACTAGAGCCCAGCAGTATAAAAGACAAAAACCACCTACTTCTTACAACTAAGAAGACAAAACTGCTTCCTAAAACAGTGAATAGTTTTAACGGATAAGGAATTTTTATAATTTAAATACACTAAAAAATTATTTTATTCCTCAATCAGATCAGTTTATATTTATTCCCGTTTCCTTAAGAAACATCTGTACCAACAATCATTTTCACTATATGAACATTATTTAGACCAGTTCTAAGCCTCTATTTTCAGTTAAAAGAATATTTCTTTATGTTATTCTATTAATCATTCTGACTGTAACAGTTTAAAAGTTTTATGTACAAGCATGTAGCAGGAGAATAAATTAGTTATAATCTTAACATGATTTCTTAAAATATTTCTAAAAAGGGATTTGGGCAAGTCTGTTTATAACAAAATAGACACTTATTTGTCTCATATCATTATTCAAAATACGGTGAAAAAAGAACTGGTTATCCATTCTGAAATATCCATTAACTCATCGTTCTCCAAAACATTAGCATATAGTCTGAACAGAGTTAACTTAAATTTGTTCTTTTAGTCCCCAGCTGTTCAATTAAGCAGTAATGTATTTGTGTACAGAATAGCAGATTTCCAAAGTCTGTCCTGAGAAAGAAAATATATTTTCAGAAATAAACACCTTAACCTTGCTTTTCAACTCAAATTGATGTCTAAATATTTCTCTGAAAATGGTGTATCTCTCAGGAAATTATGCTAGTATTATTCAACTCAAAAGATTTACAACTTTAGCACTGCTGCTAATGACACCAGTAATGGTTAGCACTTGTGAGTCTGTCTCCAGAGTGTCTGCTTTCAAGCATAATGCTATCACGTGGTACATGTTATATTTCTTTAGTTTTTTACAATGAAAAACAATCTACCTTTTAGTGGATTAAAATGAAATAGCTATCAAAATGTCTTATTTATATGTAATAACATGTTATCTCATTGTAATATACCAACCAGCCTCTTATTTAACCAGTCCATGTGATCATAGGTGAGGCTCCCACCAAAATCTTCCGTTAACTGGCATGGCTCTATATAACGAGTCAATTTATTGGCAGATACTAAAATAACCTATAAAGGTAAAAAAAAAGAAAAAAAAACAACTTAATGAGCCACTATTAATGTCAAGAAAAGTGATGAGGAGGTAATATCCAATACTGTTTCCAACATGATTAAATATTATATAGATATTTAATAATACAACAGCATTTAAAAGCAATTCAATAAACTGTCAGTATGTTAAGAAAAGAGCTATCATAATCCATTTCTAAAATCTCATTTTAAAAAAAGAGACTAGCAGCTCAGTTTAAATATTTTTAAAATCTTATCAATATGAGTAATTTCTTGGTATAAAAATCAATCCCTTTAGTTGTTGTTGTTCAGTAACCAAGTCGTGTCCGACTCTTTGTGACCCCATGAACTGCATCACGCCAGGCTTCCCTGTCCTTCACTGTCTCCCAGAGTTTGCTCAAATTCATGTCCATTGAGTCGGTGATGCCATCCAACCATCTCATCTTCTGTCACCCCTTCTCCTCCTGCCCTCAATCTTCCTTTATTTGGCACAATATTCAAACAGTGAAAACATATCTCCTAAGACATTGGTATCATATACCCCTTATAACTTTTTAATGGTATGTTTTTCATTTGTTCAACATTCACTGTTTTGTGTCTGACTCTCTGCGACCCCATGGACTGTAGCCCGCCAGGCTCCTCCGCCCATAGGATTTTCCAGGCAAGAATACTGGAGTGGGTTGCCATTTCCTTCTCCATAGTGGACACTACATTTATTTATTAGAAGTATTATTTATTAGAAATGACATACTCTAGAGCTGGGAATATAAGGATGAATAAGATGCTTCTACAAAGTAAATGAGCTCTTTTTTTTGCTTTTTTTAAAATTTATTTTTTTATTGAAGGATAATTGCTTTACAGAATTTTGTTGCTTTCTGTCAAACCTCAACAGGAATCAGCCATAGCTTACTTCTACAATATTCCAGAGAGTTTTACACATTTTTATAAAAATAAGTAGATTAAAAGTTTTCCATTTTGTTTCTAAAATCTTTACTGAAAATACTCTAACTAAATCTAAATGTTTTCTCTTTGGTCATGGTAGCACAGAGGGCCAAAAGCTTTACCAGGATATCCCAAATGATTTCAAATCCCTTTCCTAGGTTAAACATTATTATATGATAATTGGAAGGATACTAAGCCAGGGGCCAATTATTCCAGGCTTCTGTCCTAGCTCTGCCACGAATCACTGACTTGTAGAAGACAACCTAAAGGAATTCACTCCAGGCTTATCCATGTGCCAAAGAAGGCAGCTGCATTAAATTATCTATGACGTCTCTTTAAGCTCTAAGAGGTCATACTTCTCATGAGTTGTCATCCTATACATTTAACTTGGGTCCTTTTCTCTAATAAATAACCTATCTTGCCAGTGAAGACAGCAGTTGTCATCTTCTATCCACTCTGGTTAATCTCACTATATACACCTGAATACACTAAGTTCATTTGCAGTTGTAGTTCCTAAATACTTTCAAGTTTATTAGCAACAGATTTCAAGTTTAATAAGCCAAAGGGAGGGACTTCCTTGGTGGCTGAGTGGTAAAGAATCTGCCTGCTAATACAGGAGATGCGGGTTCAACCCCTGGGTCAGGAAGATTCCCTGGAGAAGGAAATAGCAACCCACTCCAATATTCTTGCTTGGGAAATCCCATGGAGAGAGGAGCCTAGCGGGCTACAGTCCATGGTGTCGCAAAGAGTAGGACACGACTTAGTAATTAACAACCACAAAAGCCAAAGGGAAAATTGCAGTTATTTTCTGCGAATTTATAAGTTCTGAATATTTCTTGTTTTTCCTAAAAATCAATTTAAATGTAACTAGTACAGATTCACTTTCTTTCATGATATAAAATATATTTGAGAATATACTATCTCTTACTAGATATAATTTTTCAAATAGTTGGCTAAGATTACTGCTATTATGATATTTTTATTTATGCAAAACAAATGTAAACAAAGGAACATGATAATTATGGCAATTTGCATAAAACAAATTTTCTCCATCAGTACAAAAATTTTTATAGTATCCATATTCTTATAAAATTCATTGGTGGCTGTTCAAAGTGAAAACAGTCGATCTGCTATGTAGATATACCAAATTGTATCAACAGCAAAGGCAACTCAAAGCTAAACAAAGTCAACAAAAAAACAATGATTTAAACAGTCAGGTGATCTGACTCAAAACTACCATCACTTCAAATTAACAATTTAAAGAACTATCTACCATGGTGAAATATCTCCATTTCCGCTGCAATAATCTCATTTTTATTGAGATGGTGAGAGGGAGGAGAAAGTGCAGATAAGGCTGGCAAAACAGCCATAACTGTTTCTATTTTATTGCATAATATACGTTTCAAAAAGAATGAGGGAAACAACATTATAGGAGAAGCCTGCAACAGTAGGAAAGAACCTTATTGTATGAAAATGCTTGGAACTAAGAATCATCTTTTCAAGTGAGTCAGGAGTGGCATCCTAAGGAGGAAGGAGAAGCCTTCCTCTCAGCACACAGCTGGTGTTGTTTTCAATTGCCTTTGGAAAATGACACCACTTGCCAGAATGCAACATAAGAACTATACAGACAACTGCTTCTAAGAGGACAAATCACCTTTTAACAGACAGCAAACTGAACTCTAAGTGACAGCAACCATCACAGAGGAATGGGATTTCACAAACATAGTAATTTCAAATACACAAGCAAAAATATGATACTACATTTTTCAGGGCTGAGCGTGGGGAAGTGAGGCTTTAGGTCTGAGATGAAATCAGAATGCTAATTCTATTCTGAAGGAGATCAGCCCTGGGATTTCCTTGGAAGGAACGATACTAAAGCTGAAACTCCAGTACTTTGGCCACCTTATGCGAAGAGTTGACTCATTGGAAAAGACTCTGATGCTGGGAGGCATTGGGGGCAGGAGGAGAAGGGGACGACAGAGGATGAGATGGCTGGATGGCATCACTGACTCGATGGACGTGAGTCTGAGTGAACTCTGGGAGCTGGTGATGGACAGGGAGGCCTGGCATGCTGCGATTCATGGGGTCGCAAAGAGTCAGACATGACTGAGCGACTGAACTGAACTGAACCCTAATTTTAAAAACGGAAATCATTTAGAGAAAGATTTCTGGACACTAGTAAATTATAGAAACAGATTAGAAACTAAATAATCTATATATAAAAAAAAAAAAGAACACATTTGGGAGTCAATGTGGTAAAACAAATTTGGATTCCTACACTAGGTTATTTTCTCTAAAACCATTCACTGCAGCTTCTTAAATTACAAAAATTTATACTAGGAAAATTTCCTATATTCCCTTTTCTTACAGTTCTTAAAGAAATCACTAATATACCAAACCTGTACAAAAGTTAAAATATAAAACAATGCAAATTAGGGAGTCATTTTATCTTATGGGAGATGTTTTATTACCTGACAAAGAGGTAAATAAGAATAATTAAACAAAAATTCAGTCCTCCAAAGCCGTGGTCACCAAAATTAAAAAGAAAACTAGAAAATAAGAGTTCAAAGCATATTGAGGTCACATGTATTATGTGTGACCCCTTTTTACCCTAAGACTCTAAATATTAAAACACAGAAATAATGATACAACTGCTGAAAATTCTAATACAAAGTACAAAAGACACAAAAAGACACAGACTCTCCTAGCAGCTCAGATAGTAAAGAATCCACTTGCAATGCAGGAGACGTGGGTTCAGTCCCTGAGTCAGGAAGAAGGGAAGGCTACCCACTCCAGTATTCCTGCCTGGATAATCCCATGGACAGAGGAGCCTGGCAGGTTTATAGTCCATGGGTGCCAGGAGCCAGCACGGGAGTCCCCACCCATGACAAGGTCATGCAGGAGAGCTCTGATGGGCAAGGTGAGTCAGAACTCAAGGGGCTCCCCCCCAGGACCTGCCTGAGTGTCTACCCCAAAACCAGAATCAGTCTTACTATTTTATGACTTAGTCACCAACTCCTTTGACATTCATGGGGGGCTATCCCCGATCACTTTTCTCTGTAAGAAAATCAACTCAGAGCTCTAGTTAATAAGTCTCCAGGGTATAATAAGGTGTGTTCCAATTCAAATCCCTCAGAAAGCTTTCCAACCCGCCTGGCAGGTTTCTGGACTCTTACAGCTACGCATGTGATTGTTCGCAGCCTCCCAACCACAAGAGGCACAGGAGGCTTTCTAACAATGCAGAGCCTCTCGGGGAGTTAGAAATTGTTAAAATAGAACTAATAGAGGAATTCTTTGTTGAGCTGATGCTTGCTGCCAAGTTTCCATATCCCTTACACACTGTGTCCCTGGGAGTGTACTGATTAATATAGTTGGTATATAGAAATATAAGTAGAAGCCTTAATGTTAACAATGACCCTAGACCCTTGAGCTAATAAATTCTTCCCTTGATTATCCCCACTGCACCTTTGCCCTATAGGAATGCAACTCTATCTAGTGCTTCCAGGGAGTGGCACCAAACTTTAAGAAAAATCACCTCTGGAGAAAATAAGTTTTTCTGGTTGACTAACCTTTATCAGAAGAAAAATGTTAGCAGGTAAATCACCTAAAGCCTTTGTATCTGATAAATTTGCAGAAAAAAAGCCTGGTTTCAATAAGGGTCAAGGACTGCTGACCTTGCATGACTATGCACCCACTATTACCTTCTATGTACAACTTAGGGTATAAAAGATCCCTTTGAAAATAAAGCTACAGGCCTTGCTCACCAAAGCTTGGTCTCCCCATGTCATTCTTTCTCTTTCCTTTTCCTTTTCAGGCTGATTCCCTGGAGCACAGAGGCCCTCTGCATTCACTTTCCTGCCTGGGCTTCTAAGACCCACTCGAGAAGGTGCCTAAGGTGGGGCACCTTCAGCTATTCGAGAGGGCGCCTGCGGCATACGTGAACAGAGCAAGTCCCGTGCTGGGGCTTTATTGGCTTTCTGCGTAAACCAAGGAATATCAGCCTCTTTTCTCTCCTCTATTTTCTTAACTGCAAAATTCTTTCCTTTTCTCTATCTCTTTCAGTCGCGGACGCCATCCTCCTGAGAGAATCCCTGGATCCAACCGGGGCTGGATGCATGGGGTCACAAAAAAGTCAGACACGACTGAGTGATTAACACACAAAAAGATACAAGTGCATAATAGTATTAGAACATTGATTTAAACATACTATTATCAGTTCTTTATTATCTATAAAGTTCTTTATATTATCTAAAAAACTTCCATATCTATTGACATTTTCATCTACTCTAAAATGGTTAATTAATAAAAAGACCCATTTTGCTAGCTCAAAAGCAAGTCTTCTTAAAAATCAAACAATGCCTACTTGTGGAGAAGATGGAACCATGAATTTGACATTTCATTTTTCAAAAAATACTTAATACCATTCTCAGAGGAATGGAACATTTCAGAAAATAACCCACTGAATCACTCTAAATCAGCACTTCCCAGTTACAAAAATCTTGTATCATTCTACAGGAATTTTATTGCTTTGTCCAGAATATAATGTAGAAATAATATGCAATGAGTTTGTTTTAAGTTTAAAAAGAAAATTCACTAAACTATTACAATTATAAAATACTGCATCAAAGTGAACTTCATAATACTATATTAACATACCAAAGTAAAAAGACCAGTTTTGACTTTTCTCATCCGCAAATGGAATTCATAATCTTTAATTTTAAAATAGTTATGTAAGACAAAGAATGAATCGTAAATCATCTTTAAAATTATCTTTTCATGTTAGATAAAATTACATATAAATTAGGATGAAAAGTGGTATTATGCCATCACAAACAGGGGGAAAATTATTTTTATAACCTGATCTTTGAAATTTTACTTTTATACTAAAAAAAAAATTCAGCTGGTTTACTTTTATACTTTTTTATATTTCCTTTTAAGCAATTATGTGAGTACAGGTTTGTAAGCCTAGCCTGGTAGACCACTCTGTGTAGAAAGTCTTTCAGTCCCCATAATGAAGATCCAAATTTGATCTAATCACATTATATACTATCTTTTTTTACCATAATTTTTAGAGTACTAAAGACATTATGATAAAGAAATAATAATTTTGGTGAAATGAGTATAATTTATTTATCAGGGTAATTGCTCTGAGTCAAATTTTTAGGATTATTACCATTCTTATGCTCCTTATTAAGTTGTTATATGTAACAACTAGCAGTGAACCTTACAGTTTCTGTTATTGCCAAGTGTTTCTTTTCAGTAAAACAACCATATCATTTATAATTTCCAGCTTACTAATAAATCTTAAATGACTGATAGATTTCCAAATGACTGACAGATTTCCACCTAACTAGTCAATTGATAATATTAGAAAGATTTTAAACTCAATTAAGCTTAAGTTAACTCAAAAGAGCTCAAAGATTTGAGCATAAGACCTGGAACCTTAAAACCCCTAGAAGAAAATACAGGCTGTAAACTACTTGACAGAGGTCTTGGCATTGATTTTTTTTAATCTTACACTAAAAGTAAAAGCAATAAAACTAAAAATAAATAAGTAGGACTACATCATACTAAAAAGCTTCTGCACAGCAAAAGGAACCATCAACAAAATGAAAAGGCAAACTCAATGGAAGACAGTACTTGGAAATCATGTATCTGGTAAGGAGCTAATATCCAAAAATGTATAAAGAACTCAGAACTCAACAGCAAAAAGCAAACATCCAATTCAAAAATGGGCAGACAGCAAACACATGAAAATGTGTTCAACATCACTAATTATTAGAGAAATGCAAATCGAAACAGTGAGGTATCACCTCACACCAGTCAGATGGCCATCATCAAAAAATCTACAAACAATAAATGCTGGAGAGGAGGTGGAGAAAAGGGAACAGTCCTACACTGTTGGTGGGAATGTAAACTCATACAGCCATTATGGAGAACAGTATGGAGATTCCTTCAAAAATGAGGAATAAATGCCATATGACCCAGCAACTGCACTACTGGGCGTATACTCTGAGAAAGCCGTAAACAAAGAAGACACATGTATTCCAATGATCACAGCTGCGCTGTTTACAGTCACCAGGACATGGAAGCAACCTAGACGTTGATCAACTGATGAATGGATAAAGATGATCTGGTACATATCATACAGTGAAATATTACTCAACTATAAAAAAGAACAAATCTGAGTCAGTTCTAGTGAGGTGGATGAACTTAGAGCCTGTTATCATAGTGAAGTAGGTCAGAAAGAGAAAAACAAATATACTATATTAACATATATATGTAATCTAGAAAAGTTATATTGATGAACCTACTTTCAGGGTAGGAAAGGAGATGCACAGGCAGAGAACAGACTTGTGGACACAGTAGGGGAGGAAGAGAATGGGACGAATGGAGAAAGTGGCATCAATATACATATACTATTGGGTGTAAGATGGACAGCTAGTGAGGAGTTGCTGTGTAGCACAGGGAGCCCAGTCTGAAGCTCTGTGATGACTTGGAGGGAGGGAAGGCGGGAGGGGAGGAGAGGAAATGGAGGGAATGTATGTATAATTATGGCTGATTTGCCTTACTGTATGGCAAAAACCAACACAACAAAAAAATTTTTTTAAATAAAAACAGCATGGAAGTTTCTCCAAAACCTCTTTACCTTCTGGCTAAGTCAGAAGGAGAAAGATAAATAGCATCTCATATGGGGAATCTTGAAAGTTGGCAAACAAAAACAAGCTCATAAGTACAGAGAACTACTAGGTGGGGTGGGGTGTGAAGAAATGCGTTAAGGAGATCAAAAGATATAAAGAAAAAAAAAGCTAGTGTATTATTGGGAAAGGTGTACATCAAAGCTGTATACTGTCACTCTGTTTATTTAACATACATGCAGAGTACATCATGCGAAATTCTGGGCTGGATGAAGCTCAAGCTGGAATCAAGATTGCCAGAAGAAATATCAATAACCTCAGATATACAGATGACATCACCCTTATGGCAGAAAGCAAAAAGGAACTAAAGAGTCTTTGATAAAGGTTGATAGAGAAGAGTGAAAAAGCTGGCTTAGAACTCAACATTCTAAAACCTAAGTTCATGGCATCTAGTCCCATCATTTCAAGGCAAATAAATGGGGAAAAAAATACAAACAGTGACAGACTTTATTTTCTTGAGCTTTAAAATCACTGTGTATGGTGACCGCAGCCATGAAATTAAAAGATGACTGCTCTTTGGAAAAAAAGCTACGACAAACCTAGACAGTGTATTATTACAAAGCAGAAACGTCACTTTGCTGACAAAGGTCCGTATGGTTTTCCAGTAGTCAGGTACAGAGTTGGCCATGAAGAAGGCTGAGTGCCGCAGAACTGATGTTTTTGAACTATGGTGCTGAAGAAGACTCTTGAGAGTCTTGGACAGCAAAAGAGATCAAGCCAGTCATCCTAAAGGAAATTAACCCTGAATATTCACTGGAAGGATGGATGTTAAAGCTGAAGCTCCAATACTTTGGCCACCTGATGCAAAGAGCCGACTCACTGGAGAAGACCCTGATGCTGGGAAAGACTGAGGGCAGGAGAAGGGGGTGACAGAGGATGAGATGGTTGGATGGCATCACCAACTCAATGGGCATGGGTTTGAACAAACTCAGGGAGATAAGGAAGCCTGGCATGCTGCTGTTCATGGGGCTGCAAAGAGTCATATACAACTGAGCAACTGGACAACAGCAACATTTTAAATGAAAAAGAAACTGCTTATATTTTTGAAAAGGGGAAATTTTAAAAAATGAATTCTTCCTTTAAGCATTTAATAATTTGAAAAATAATATGGGAAAACATTAAAAAAAAAAACAACCCACTAGTCTTGGTTAGGATTACAAAGCTTAGAGAGAGACTGATACTAAAATCAGTAGTATCAAATTTCAGAAAGTAAGCTTCTATTATTCTGCAATGATTTGAATGTTCAGGAAGACTCTTGAGAGTCCCCTGGACTGCAAGGATATCCAACCAGTCCATCCTAAAGCAGATCAGTCCTGGGTGTTCACTGGAAGGACTGAGGTTGAAGCTGAAACTCCAATACTATGGCCACCTCATGCGAAGAGCTGACTCATTGGAAAAGACCCTGATGCTGGGAAAGACTGAGGGCAGGAGGAGAAGGGAATGACAGAGGATGAGATGGTTGGATGGCATCACCGACTCAATGGACATGGGTTTGGGTAGACTCTGGCAGTTGGTGATGGACAGGGAAGCCTGGCGTGCTGTGGTTCATGGGGTCGCAAAGAGCTGAACACGGCTGAGAGACTGAACTGAACTGATGTCACTAATGTTCAAATTCAAATTTTACAAAATATAATTATATTAAAAATGTACTTCACATATCAGAAACACTTTCTAAATCTTAGGGAATGGGCAAAAGATATTCTTGGGCGTTCATTCACGCAGAGCTAGACTCATGACTTTAACTGACTGTCTATGGACTAATCAATAGGTACTAACCTCGGTAGGGACAAGGGATAAATTTTAGATTTTGTTCAAGAGAAATGCAAATAATGTATGATCGGTGGATTTTTAAAAATTTTATTTATGCTAAAAGAATTTTATTTATGTGTGGAAGATCTAAAATGAAAATGTGTCTCTGTGTGCTTAGTACAAATTCATGTGGATACTATATGTTATACACATACTATTTCAATAGTATAAATTTCTATTCAGTAGGGTAACAGAATCTCAAAGTTTATAATTTATGGATTAGGACATTAGCTAATATTGTGTCTATTTTGGCAATCTTATCTGTCTATAAAAATCCTAAATTCCTCAAGTGCTCTTTGAACCACACCTCACAAATTACTAATAACTTCATTAGTTAATGAGTTGCATGATGTGTTTCACTTATGGTTATTTTATGGTTACATGGGTGTCATGACTTTAGCCTTATGAAAATCACTCTTTAGCATATGCTTTATCTTATCTATTCAGGGATGTGGTGGGGATCATATCCTAATTTTTAAGATCCTCTGTAGGAGGAAATGGCAACCCACTACAGTATTCCTGCCAGGAGAATCCCACGAACAGAGGAGCCTGGAGGGCTACAGTCCATGGGTTGCAAAGAGGCAGGCATGACTGAGCGATTCCGTATGCACAAGCAATGTTAATTATCCTCAAATATTTCATCTCCATGAATATCTCAGTATGTATGGATATAACTAAAATCTTAACAAAAAGGGTTATTGGTTATATTTAAAGTAGTTATCACTTTAATAAGCAGAAATTTAAACTTTAGATACATCTCCAGGGAAATCTGACAGCTGGTAACAAGTGCAAAGTGAACCAGAGTAAAATGGAAGAACCATAAGATGGAGGGAAAAATACTACCTACGTGAGTTTTTCAAACTTTTGCCAAGTCCTTTCAAAGGAAATAAAAACATAACATTTTAAAAATAGTTAAAATATTTTTTCCTTTATTTTACATATGTTAGAGACAGGTTGCTGCTGCTGCTGCTGCTAAGTCGCTTCAGTGTCTGACTCTGTGCGACCCCATAGACAGCAGCCCACCAGGCTCCACCACCCCTGGGATTCTCCAGGCAAGAACACTGGAGTGGGTTGCCATTTCCTTCTCCAATGAATGAAAGTGAAAAGTGAAAGTGAAGTCGCTCAGTCGTGTCAGACTCTTAGCAACCCCATGGACTGCAGCCTACCAGGCTCCTCTGTCCATGGGATTTTCCAGGCAAAAGTACTGGAGGGGGGTGCCATTGCCTTCTCCGTAGAGAGAGGTTAAGATAAGACAAATTAAACAACTAAACCACAATATTTTACTAACTAGCACATACCATTGTTCAACAAGTTTGAGGAAAAGGGTATTTATCATATGGTTTTTAATCAAACATTTATGAAGGTTTTCTGGAATAATTTACAGAAAGACCCAAAATTTATTTCTCCTTTACTCCCACTCTTCCATCTATAACTAAAATACTTATCCTTCCCTAATAAAATATTCTCAAAGAATCTAACACCGAACCTTTCACTCTGTAGGCACTCAGATGCTTTTAAAATTTTATTCATGCTAACAATGTGTGTGCAAGATCTAACATGAAAATGTGTCTCTGAGTGCTTAATACAGACTCATGTGTATGTTATCTGTTATACTATTTCAATGTGTGTACTTGGTTGTATCTGTTGGCTGGGGAATATTTTTCTCACTAAAGAAAATAATTTTCTGCAAAAACTAGAAAGAAGTCAGAAGTGATGGTACCAGAGGTATTCTTGACAGAATCATGAAGGAAGTCTGGTCCTGGAGCCCAACACTGGTAAGGCCTCAAAAAGAGAAAAGGATCAGATGCAGTAATAGAAGAAATAAGACAAGAAAACAACTTAGAATGGTGGTTAACATTACTGGTGGTTAACATTACTGCTCTTACTGGTTAACATTACCAGTAAAAAGAAAAAAAAAAATTTTGACCTCATGAATGACAATAAAGAATGAGAAAATAAGATCCTTTTGATTATTAGTTTCACAATTTAAGATTAATGCCAGCACTACTTCAATTTTACCTTGTCATTAGACAGTCTATATAGATACTATCAACTAACCAGCAAAAGGTACCAAAGCACCAGGTATAATGCTACTGAAGGTCAGAAAGCACTGGAATATCTGAGTTGCTAAAAAGGAAAATGAACAGGTAGGTTAGAGAGACAGGAAGGATATATAAAGAAATATTTAGATGACCAATGAGATGTCCTGAGATGAGGAATATTCAATGGCTGATGAAAAACACTAGGAAATTGAACAAGAGGAAGGCCATCCAGAGGAAAAAAGAAATAGAAAGGATAATAGGCAGGAAAATATGAAATCATGGGAACAGGCTGTCATTAAAATGACAATTGGATATTTACTTGATGAATATTGTGGACAGCTGGTAATAAATCTTTGCGATGAATAATCCAATAAGGTAAAACATAAACTTTTGCTTGTAGGAATACCAGTACTTCTAACAGTTATTCTTTTAAGAGTATTTAGAATATATACAAAAACATAAGCTCAATTATGACAATTCAAATGATCCAAAATAACATCAAGGAAAGTAACTGTTAATCAAACAAACATCTATAATGATACGCAGTTCTAAGTATCATTTAATGACTGGTTTTGAATTGCCCCTTAAAGCAGATTATGTTCGGTGGTGTATTAGCCAGCATTTGAAATTACTCTCATCTCATTAGGACATTAGGCTTTTAAATAAGTGTCTAGTGCTTATTTACTTATCCAGCTAGAAAAATAGCTGGATCTCTTCAATATCTGAAAGAAATATACTGATACAATAAGCTGCGAAACCATAGTTTTAAAACTAAGTTAAAACTAAACTATCTATGATATCAGTCCAAGGCAGATAGGAATTCTCTGTCTTCCATTTTACCCTCCAAGATGCAAGGTATTTAGCCATTACAAATTCATACAGCATGAAACCCAACTAGGCATACCATTTCGAAGCAGATGCCTCACTTAAGCAGGATGTGACAAGTTCCTCATGAAAGGGATCTTTGCTCCTACTTGGTGTCCACAGTGTTAGCTTCTGAACTACTGGCCTCCGTCCACTTTGCAGGCCATCAGAGCAACATTTCCAGCATGGCCCTGACATAAAAGGCAGACTTCCTTGCCTGAATGAAATCCTCGCTCACCATGGCTACATGCATTCAGCTTTTACTATCTTCCTCAGTACACTTTTGACTCTCCCCCATGGGATGCAGTTTTCCATCTAGCAATTAGGCTAACACCTTTTCTAACATAATCCAACAGCCAGGGCTGCCTTCGCTTACAGTGCTGGCGAACAGTTTCTAGTAAGTCTACATCACAGTCAAATCAACCCATGACAAGAGTTTGCCAGATAACACTGAAAAACAAAACATCTGTCTTCTGCTTAGGATATGTAGAAAGATGGAAAGAGCATTGCTCCAATCCTAACAAGAACAACAAAGTAATGCAAATTAATTTGGAAAATGACATTTTTTAAACACATCATAGAGTTAAGTCCACAGGAAAACCAGTAAAGACCATCCTTCAAGGACAAATGGAGCTGGAACACTTGCTTACCTGGGGAAAATACCAGGTATGATACAAGTCAGATTAAGAATTCAGCCAAATTTTCCAATGAATTGCTAAAGGCCAAATGTGGTTTGTATAAAGGTACTGAACCTGTTGGAAACAAAGATACAAGAAGAATTCAAACGCACCTGCAGATTCTTCTCCACAGACCTCTCAGAGACTCATGAGAAAGATTGTGGGTGGGTAGGTAGGTAAGAAATTACAAAAAAGATCTGGGGGAAGGGGACAGCACCACCAAGGGAAAGGCAGGAAGCTGAAGCACAGCCCAGATTCCTCAACTCTGTCATCCCTAGGCGACAAGAACTTTCAGGTGCTGAGGGAAGCCAGTGAGACAGGATGACCTTTGCGGTTTTGTTTTTTAATCACTCAATTGTGTCAGATTCTCTGCAACCCCATAGACCAAAGCCCACCAGGCTCCTCTGTCCATGGGATTTCCCAGGCAAGAATACCGGAGTGGGTTGCCATTTCTTTCTTCAGGGGACCTTTCCAATCCAGGGGTCAAACCCACCTCTCCTTCTTGGCAGGTGGATTCTTTAGCACTGAGCCACCTGGGAAGCCCTTAGAACACAAATAAAACCCACTGCAGCTGGAAGAAGGGGAAAGAAAGGCCCTCTATCCTAGTGGAGGCAGGGATATACTATGAACCCAGACTGCCAGTCTTCCTAAAGCTGGGAAAGTGGGTCCTAGACCCTCTAGACCCTGGGTCCCAAAGCGTTCCTAAGACCGAAGCTGAATCAGAACAAGAAAAAAATGAACCACTGACAAACGCTGAGTAACAAGTAACAGTAGTCTATTGCTGAGGGATGCGCAAAGAGAAACCTTTTCTGAGACACAGGCACAAAGGAAAGATCTACAGCGGAGGGTGAAACAAACACCAACCCTAGAGGAGTCTGAAGCCTGTCACCCCCTGAGG
Organism: Bubalus bubalis; assembly: GCF_019923935.1. Taxonomy (NCBI): domain Eukaryota; kingdom Metazoa; phylum Chordata; class Mammalia; order Artiodactyla; family Bovidae; genus Bubalus; species Bubalus bubalis. The sequence goes on along the minus strand of NC_059158.1, from coordinate 69,853,068 downwards.
AAAAGAAGAGCAACAGCCAAAGCCAAAGCCGGTTCATCTCCTGTCTAGACTAAATCAAGCCCTCCCCTGTCCCACTAAGAGCCCAGCAAAAACAAGAGTGGCTCATGTGCAGGCACAAACATAGTTTATCTCAATCTTTACTGTCCTAAACAAGATGTCCAACATGCAACATACAAAAAGCAAGAATGGAAAAACATATTGCCAAGAACAAAAACCAAATAATCTAACTAGAGTAATAGAGACCCAAATATTGCAACTATTAGCTAAGGAACTAAGATAACTATTATTTATGCTTGAAGTTCTCATGGAAGATCTGCAAGACAACAGGCAAAACAGACAGGGATTACAGCAAAGAGACAGAGACCATCAGAAAGAATCCAGAAGAAATGCTACAAACCAAAAACCTGATAAAAGAGATAAAGTCCATTTACCAATGGCTCATCAACAGACTCAACACAGCTAAGGAAGCAGGCAGTGAACTTGAAAACAGATCAACAGAAAATATCCAAACTGAAACACACACACAAAAAAATAAAATAGAACACCAACCTAGAATGGTGAGAAATTTTCATATCGTCTAACATACATGCAATAGGAGTTCTAGAAAGAGTAGAAAATAAAATGAGGCAAAGGAAATATTTGAAAAGAAAATGTCTTAAATTTTCCAAAACTGATGGCAGAAGTCAAACCAGAGACCCAAGTAGTACAGCAAACAACCAACAGAATTAACACCAAATAAAACACTAATACAATTATGTAAAGTTTAAAAATAAAATAAAATTAAAAAATAAATAAATAAAACTGCTGAAAATTAAAAATGAATCAAAAATTTTAAAGGTGGCTAAGGAGATTTAACATGTGTAATACCATGTATGAAACAAGTTGCCAGTCCAGGTTCGATACACGATACTGGATGCTTGGGGCTGGTGCACTGGGACTACCCAGAGGGATGGTGTGGGGAGGGAGGAGGGAGGAGGGTTCAGGATGGGGAGCGTATGTATACCTGTGGCGGATTCGTTTTGATGTTTGGCAAAACTAATACAGTGTTTCAGGTTTAAAAATAAAATAAAATTAAAAAAAAAAGATATATAACCTACAGAAGACCAAAGATACAGTAACAGCAGAGTTCTCAGAAACCAAGGAAATGAGAAGGCAATGATACAGATATGCTATAGAAGGTGTGATATTGTTATCATGCTAAAAGAAAAAAAAAATCAAATAATGAAAAAAAATTATACCAACTGAAAATAATTTTCAAACCTGAAACAGAAATTAACATTTTTTTTCAGGCAAACAAAATCTAAGAAACTTCAAAGCCAACAGACCTGTGATGTTAGATATGTTTAAAGGAAGGACTACACCAGCCAAAAAGCTGAAATGAGTAATACTGGAAATATCACAACTGAAGACATATGAAATTAATTTTTAATTTTAATTGTTATAAAGATATTATAGCAAAAATAGTAGCAGTATATTGTGGGCTTACAGTCTAGTGAAAGTAAAATGTATGAAAGCAATGGAGGAAAGTGTTAGAGAGATACTGTACTAAGGGATTACCAGTGTTAAATGCTATATTATTTGAAGATAAGACTCCATGAATTAAAGATGTATATGAAAAACCCAGGGCAACCACTGGAAAAAATTAAGAGATATAAATTACCAGCCAAGTCTATGTCCCAACGAGTAACACTGAAGAAGCTGAAGTTGAACGGTTCTATGAGGACCTACAAGACCTTTTAGAACTAACACCCAAAAAAGATGTCCTTTTCATTATAGGGGACTGGAATGCAAAAGTAGGAAGTCAAGAAACACCTGGAGTAACAGGCAAATTTGGTCTTGGAATATGGAATGAACCAGGGCAAAGGCTAATAGAATTTTGCCAAGAGAATGCACTGGTCATAGCAAACACCCTCTTCCAACAACACAAGAGAAGACTCTACACATCTGGACATCACCAGATGGTCAACATCAAAATCAGACTGATTATATTCTTTGCAGCCAAAGATGGAGAGGCTCTATACAGTCAGCAAAAACAAGACTGGAAGCTGACTGTGGCTCAGATCATGAGTTCCTTGTTGCCAAATTCAGACGTAAATTGAAGAAAGTAGGGAAAAACCACTAGACCATTCAGGTATGACCTAAATCAAATCCCTTATGATTATACAGTGGAAGTGAGAAATAGATTTAAGGGACTAGATCTGATAGATAAGTGCCTGATGAACTATGGACTGAGGTTCGTGACACTGTACAGGAGACAGGGATCAAGACCATCCTCATGGAAAAGAAATGCAAAAAAGCAAAATGGCTGTCTGGGGAGACCTTACAAATAGCTGTGAAGAGAAGAGAAGTGAAAAGCAAAGGAGAAAAGGAATGATATAAGCATCTGAATGCAGAGTTCCAAAGAATAGCAAGAAGAGATAAACAAGCCTTCCTCAGCGATCAATGCAAAGAAATAGAGGAAAACAACAAAATGGGAAAGACTAGAGATCCCTTCAAGAAAATTACAGATACCAAGGGAACATTTCATGCAAAGATGGGCTCGATAAAGGACAGAAATGGTGTGGACCTAACAGAAGCAGAAGACATTAAGAAGAAGTGGCAAGAATACACAGAAGAACTGTACAAAAAAGATCTTCAGCACCAAGATAATCACGATGGTATGATCACTGACCTACAGCCAGACATCCTGGAATGTGAAGTCAAGTGGGCCTTAGAAAGCATCACTACGAACAAAGCTAGTGGAGGTGATGGAATTCCAGTTGAGCTATTTCAAATCCTGAAAGATGATGCTGTGAAAGTGCTGCACTCATTATGCCAGCAAATTTGGAAAACTCAGCAGTGACCACAGGACTGGAAAAGGTCAGTTTTCATTCCAGTCCCAAAGAAAGGCAATGCCAAAGAATGCTCAAACTACCGCACAATTGCACTCATCTCACACGCTAGTAAAGTAATGCTCAAAATTCTCCAAGCCAGGCTTCAGCAATACATAAACCATGAACTTCCAGATGTTCAAGCCGGTTTTAGAAAAGGCAGAGGAACCAGAGATCAAATTGCCAACATCTGCTGGATCATCGAAAAAGCACGAGTTCCAGAAAAATATCTATTTCTGCTTTATTGACTATGCCAAAGCCTTTGACTATGTGGATCATTTGAACCAGAACTTGGTTCAGAGAAAGAAAGTAATGGGATTCTAGCAGATAACACCATCCTTATGGCAGAAAGTGAAGAGGAACTAAAAAGCCTCTTGATGAAAGTGAAAGAGGAGAGTGGAAAAGTTGGCTTAAAGCTCAACATTCAGAAAACGAAGATCATGGCATCTGGTTCCACCACTTCATGGGAAACAGATGGGGAAACAGTGGAAACAGTGTCAGACTTTTATTTTTGGGGCTCCAAAACCACTGCGGATGGTAACTGCAGCCATGAAATTAAAAGATGCTTACTCCTTGGAAGAAAAGTTATGACCAACCTAGATAGCATATTGAAAAGCAGAGACATTACTTTGCCAACAAAGGTCAGTCTAGTCAAGGCTATGGTTTTTCCTGTGGTCATGTATGGATGCAAGAGTTGGACTGTGAAGAAGGCTGAGCGCCAAAGAATTGATGCTTTTGAACTGTGGTGTTGGAGAAGACTCTTGAGAGTCCTTTGGACTGCAAGGAGATCCAACCAGTCCATTCTAAAGGAGATCAGCCCTGGGTGTTCTTTGGAAGGAATGATGCTAAAGCTGAAACTCCAGTACTTTGGTCACCTCACGCGAAGAGTTGACTCACTGGAAAAGATTCTGATGCTGGGAGGGATTGGGGGCAGGAGGAGAAGGGGACAACACAGGATGAGATGGCTGGATGGCATCACCGACTCGATGGACATGAGTCTGAGTGAACTCCAGGAGATGGTTATGGACAGGGAGACCTAGCGTGCTGCAATTCATGGGGTCACAAAGAGTTGGACACGACTGAGCGACTGAATTGAACTGAACTGAACTGAATGAAGATAAAATGTAATTATAAAAATAATCCAAAATAAGGCAGAAAAACTACATAAAATCCAGCAAGATAGAAGATTTTAATCCAAACATATTAACAATTAAATTTAAACGGTCTTACAAACCACTAAAAAGACAGAGACTGTCAGATTGGATATGAAAACAAGACCCAACTATACTAAATCTATTAAAAAAAAAAAAAACACACTGTAAATGTAAATGAAAAGAAGCTGGGATAGCTTCAGTAGTATCAGACAATGTGTACCTCAGAACCAGATGTATCATCATGGATAAAAAAAAAAGGACATTTAATAATGAAATCTTAACTAGTCACCTCAGTAAGAACTTCAAAATACATAAAGCAAAAACCAAGAGAAATGACAGGACAAATAAACACACAATTATAGTTGGAGAGTGTAATATTCCTCTTTCAGTAATTGGTAGAATAAGCAGACAGAACACTACAAAGCCCATGAACAACACCATGAACAATCTTGATGGCTGCAGATCACACCACCCACAGAAGCAGAATACACATGCACAGTGCATGGAGAATACAGGCACATGAGGAAATCAGCAAAGAGAGCATCTACTGGCTCAAAAACCAAATCTTAACAAACATAAAATAATAGAAGTCATTAAATATATGTCAGACAATAATTCACACAAGTATTAACTCAAAATAGATCACAGATCTAAATATAAAACTTAAAATTATACAACATCTAAAACAAAACATAAAATCTTTGTGACCTTGGCTGAGGCAAAGATCTCTTAGCTATGATATCAAAAGCCTGATTCATAAAAGAAAAAATTTAAAATCCAGATTCATCAGAATTAAAAATCTTCTCTAAAAATGCTATTGAGAATGAAAAGGCAGACAACAAACTGAGATGCAATTTTTGCATACGGCATATCTGACAAAGGACTTCTATCCAAAACACATACGTAATGCTCAAAAGCCTTAATTACTTTTTAAAAAATGAGTAGAGCTGAACAGACATCATGAAAGAAAGTATATGGATGGCTAACGAGTACTTGAAAATATACTCACATCATTAACCATTAGAGAAATGCAAAGTAAAACAATACTGATAAACATCTAGACACATACTAGAGTAACTATAATTTAGAAACAAAATCTGATAATACTAAGTGCTGCCAAGATGCAACTGGGACTTCACACAATTTATGGGAATGCAAAATGATACAGCCACCTTGAAACTGCTGGTTCGGAAGTTTCTTAGAAAGTAAATAAACATACACTTACCATATGACCCAACATCCCACTCCTAGATATTTTATCTCTTAAAAAAATTTCACACAAGACCTATACACAATATTTACAGTAATTATTTGTAATCACCAAAACCTGAACACAATCCCAAATGTCCTTCAATCAGGGAATGAATAAAAGACTGTGGTACATCTACACAGTGGATTACTACCTACCAATAAGAAAGGAACCACCAATACACCCAACAACACAGATGAATCCCAAATGCAAACATGTATGTGAAAGAAGTAAATTTAAAATGCTACAGACTTTGTCATTTTACTTATATGGGATTCTGAAAAAGAAAAAAAAAACACAGAACATAAAACAGATCGGTGGTTGTCAGGGACTAAAGATGGAAGAAGGAGTTGACTAAAGAACATGATAGAATTTTTGGAGTTGACGTAATATTCCCTGGATTTCTTGACTGTGGTGATTACAGACCAGCTTGCGTTTTCAGAACTCTCAGAACTGTATACTAAAATGGATCAATCTTATACTTAACTTTAAAATGCAGGAAAAATGTTACACATTTTTAAGATATTTCAGGCTACCTCATTTAAAAAAAAAATTTAACTAGACTTCATTAAATCTTAGACACCTTGGAGACTTCCTCCATACCAAAAATACATTGATTTTATTGAAAATAAAAATGACTATTGTAGTATGGCAAAGTCCACAATGTGTCTTCATTGCCTGACTCTTAGAAACATTGCAAGGCTCTAGATTTTTCAGGGCTGGGTTAGGCTTTGGCACCCTTCAGTGCTTCCACACTTTAGCTAACGTAAAGGTTAACATCTATGGACTCTCCAACTAGGAAGCTGCGATTAAGAGGCTGTGGAAGGAAAATGTGACAGAATTGTTTAAATTTGCATTCTACCTTAAGACTTCTTTCTGACCCACAATAATAATATGTAAACCTTCCCTCAGTGTCCACAGGGGACTGGTTCTAGGACACTCCACTGACACCAAAATCCGCGGTGCTCAAGTCCCTTTCACAAAATGGCAAGTACAATGAATGGCCCTCTCTATCTGTGCACGTTAAACCTGAAAATACGGAGGGCTGACGGGTGCTTATTGAAAAACTCCACTTGTAAACAGACCTGTGCAGTTCAAACCCATGCTGTCCATGGGTCAACTGAAGTTTCACACAAGAAAAGTAAGAGGGAGAGCATACTGTAAACAGGGAAGGATGAAGAACTTTTTATATATCAAAACCAAACCAGATACTAAGAAATAATTATGACATCATACCAAACAGGCTCTGACTTCAATTTCTAAATGTCTAGGATTTCCTGCTGCTGCTGCTGCTGCGTCGCATCAGTCGTGTCCAACTCTGTGCGACCCCATAGACGGCAGCCCACCAGGCTCCCCCATCCCTGGGATTCTCCAGGCAAGAACACTGGAGTGGGTTGCCATTTCCTTCTCCAATGCATGAAAGTGAAAAGGGAAAGTGAAGTCATTCAGTTGTGTCCAACTCTTAGCGACCCCATGGACTGCAGCCCACCAGGCTCCTCCGTCCATGGGATTTGCCAGGCAAGAGTACTGGAGTGGGGTGCCATTGCCTTCTCCCTAGGATTTCCTAGTATTAGCTAAATGTCTTCTTGGTAATGTGTTTTTTATATATATATATATATATATATATATATATATATATATATTTATTTGCCATGTTGCACAGCCTATGGGATCTCAGTTCCCCAACCAGGGATCAAAAAGTACAAAGTCTTAACCACTGGAATAACAGGAAAGTTCCCAAAAATGTTTTTAATGGAAAGGTTCTACTTATTCAAAAGAATTCACAAAGATTAATAAAAATGAAAACAAGAAAGCATTTGTGGCCTTGACAACGAATAATTCATTCAACAAGAATGCTGACTAAATATTAATCATTACTTAGGCTGAGCATTGTGTAAGCACTGCATAGTATCCAATGCTGAACAAACAAAATAATACCAGCAAAATGCTGTTTTTAAAGATATAGCACACTTCTGCTTTTTCATAGAGTATATTTACCTCAAAGCCAAGTCTATCCTTTTCTTTCCAAAAACAAAAATGTGTTACTTTCTTATCCCAGAATTCATCTGGCTTCACTACACAAACAAGGGACACTTCAGCTGGAACAACATTCTATAAAATACAAAAAAAGAGAAAAAATTATACATGTAGAGTTAGTAATTTACTGAAGTTGTAAATTATTAGGTATTCATGATTGAACAGAGTAAGTAAGAGACCTCTGGAAAATAACTAAAGTGATAAAATACAAGAAATGCTGCAAACTTCAAAATACACATGGCAATAAAGAAATATTTGAAAGAAGCTGATTCAGAAAACAATGTTTAAAGACAGCACAAGTGAATTATTTTTGTGTTTTACTGAATCTCTAATAGGAATATATTTAAACTGCAAGATAATTTTTAGTTGAGAAATTATTAAATTTGGCTTTTCTATGGTATGAAAAAAATTTTTTCTAACACAATCATCTTAGAGAATGTCTTCCAATAATGTAAATCAATTTTCTAACAAATAAGCTTCTTATACCATTATACAAAGAAGCCAAGATTCTACATGATTATTAACTTGAAGAAGAGGACAAAGCTAAACCTCCACAAATACAATTTCACATTTGCTAGATACAGTTATTCACATCATCACCTAAAGAATGGAAATTAACATTTACTGAGCTAATATATATTCCATATATATCTTATCAGCAAGTCCCATAGAGTCTATTTTTAAAATATATCTTAATTAAACCTACCCATTTCTACAACCTACATTGTTAATATCCCCAAACAAATCAGCTTGTTGAAACCTTCTTAGCAGGCCTCCCAGTTTTGCATTTTTTCATACTCAGAATAAAATTCAAACCCCTTAGCAAAGCCAAGAAGCCCACCCAGCTCAAAGCCCCATGACCTCAGACCTCATCATACACCTCTCCCTCTTAGCTCACTCCTCTGCCACAGCCACGCTGACCTTCTTGCTGCTCCTGGAATGTGACAAATCTGTTCCCAGCTCAAGACTACACCCTTGATGCTTCCTCGGCCTGGAATGCTCTTTGCCCTATACCTAGGAGCACTTTCTCAGTTTATTTAGGATTCTACTCAAATAGTCCCTCCTCTTTAGAGACTTTCTCTGACCATCCTATGTAAAGCAGCAACATTTGACTCAGTCTCCTTTCACCAATTTATTTCTCTAAATAGCCTTTATCAGTATATGATGTTACATTACTTAGTAATTTGCCTAACTGCTTATAGTCTGACTCCTCAGACAGAACATGGGCTTCCCAAGGTCAGGTACCTCATCTGTCATGGCACTCCTGTATCTCCAGGGCCTATGACAGTGCCTGGCATATAGAAGATACTCCATGAGTCTCTGTTGAATAAATGAATTCACATTAACAAGTGGATCTCATCCTTCCAATTTTACAGAAGCATAAACTGAGCTTGAGAGAACTAAAGTAACTTGTCTAAAGGAACGGAGTTTGAAGGAATAGTACTAGAACAAAAACCAGGTCGGTCTAACTCTCAAGTTTTACCATAACATTCCAAACATTCTAGACCGGGGGTCAGTAAATTCTTTCTCTAGATCCAGATAAAAAAATATTTTAGGTTTTTAAGCCTATACAGTCTCTGTTGCAACTATTTTATTCTGTCCACATAGTGTGAAAGCTGCCATAAACAATATGTAAACAAAACTCTGTTTACAAGCTCTAGGGGTCAACCACTGTTCTAGACCATAACACTATTGAATAATAATAATGCTATATGATAATAAGTATTATTATTATTGATCGGGGAAAACAGAAAACCTTTCAATTTAAATATCTCACTGGACATGCCACAAATCTAGTGCCCCCTGCAATGACTGGGTTATGAATGAAGTTAAAAAAAAAAAAAAAAACTCAGTGCTATCAAAACTTGTATCAGAGGGGGTGGGAAATTTAGAGTAGAATGAGGTTTATTTATATAATGACTATGGAAATCAAATATTCAAAATCATTGAGTATTAAAGCTGTTAGGAACAAAAGAAAACAAGCCAGTCATGTCAGAGAATATTTGTACAGGCAGAGCTCTGGGCTCCCAAACAGCTGGTTCCAGCAACTTCTGAAATAAAAGCAACATAACAAACTTTGTATGAAGAAACTATTTGACGAGGAGTAAACAACAAGCCATCGCAATTTCTGAAAATGTAACTATTAACAAAATCCAAAAGTTGTTAAAACACCTATCAGAATAAATCACAAGAGGGGATTAAATCATCCATTGATTGTTCTTCAAAACTGCCACTGATCAAAGTCCAGTTCATACAGCAAGTCCCAAACAGCTCACTGGTGACACAGTTGAACAGAAGAACCCAAGGTCATAATTAATGGGTTTCTAACAATTTGTACAGAGAAGAGATTATCTCCAAGGTTTACAATTTAAAAGCACTGCGAATATATTTAACAGAAAGAGTTATTAATGGGACACGAATCTGCATTCCCTTAAAAACTGACCCACTGGAGCCTATGTCCTTTCCAACCCAAAGGAGGGAGTCTAATGATGAAGGTTTAGGCCAACCAATCAAGAATAAGGTTCTGGGCAGAAAATTTGGGAACCATCTCAGATACATCCCATTGCTAAATATACACTTTAAAAGGGGGTTAGGCTGCTCCAGGTTCCAACTGTGATTTTCTCCCATGTTCACCACAAGAACATAGGTTAAGTTATTTAAAATCCTTGAAGACTTCTGAGGATAACAGAACTTGTTTCCCAAGTTTGTGAGGATGAAATTAAACGAGATCATTTATATCACAAGCTTAGTACATAGCACCTGAACCATAATAAGCACTAAAACTAAAATTATGAGTACCCATTCCTTGAGATTCTTTTCCGAAGAATTCTTTATCTTAAACAAAAAATAATCCATTAACAATCATTCTCCCTAGTTGTCATTTAAAATTTTAAATTATATTCCTTTCCACAGAACCCTAAAGTAGCTACTAATTATTTCCCAGGTCATTTATTTTTTTTTTTTTTTAATTTTATTTTATTTTTAAACTTTACATAATTGTATTAGTTTTGCCAAATATCAAAATGAATCTGCCACAGGTATACATGTGTTTCCCATCCTGAACCCTCCTCCCTCCTCCCTCCCCATTCTATCCCTCTGGGTCGTCCCAGTGCACCAGCCCCAAGCATCCAGTATCGTGCATCGAACCTGGACTGGCAACTCGTTTCATACATGATATTTTACATGTTTTAATGCCATTCTCCCAAATCTTCCCACCCTCTCCCTTTCTCACAGAGTCCATAAGACTGTTCTATACATCAGTGTCTCTTTTGCTGTCTCGTACACAGGGTTATTGTTACCATCCTTCTAAATTCCATATATATGCGTTAGTATACTGTATTGGTGTTTTTCTTTCTGGCTTACTTCACTCTGTATAATAGGCTCCAGTTTCATCCACCTCATTAGAACTGATTCAAATGTATTCTTTTTAATGGCTGAGTAATACTCCATTGTGTATATGTACCACTACTTTCTTATCCATTCATCTGCTGATGGACATCTAGGTTGCTTCCATGTCCTGGCTATTATAAACAGTGCTGTGATCAACATTGGGGTACATGTGTCTCTTTCCCTTCTGGTTTCCTCAGTGTGTATGCCCAGCAGTGGGATTACTGGATCATAAGGCAGTTCTATTTCCAGTTTTTTAAGGAATCTCCACACTGTTCTCCATAGTGGCTGTACTAGTTTGCATTCCCACCAACAGTGTAAGAGGGTTCCCTTTTCTCCACACCCTCCCCAGCATTTATTACTTGTAGACTTTTGGATCGCAGCCATTCTGACTGGTGTGAAATGGTACCTCATAGTGGTTTTGATTTGCATTTCTCTGATAATGAGTGATGTTGAGCATCTTTTCATGTGTTTGTTAGCTATCTGTATGTCTTCTTTGGAGAAATGTCTATTTAGTTCTTTGGCCCATTTTTTGATTGGGTCATTTATTTTTCTGGAATTGAGCTGTAGGAGTTGCTTGTATATTCTCGAGATTAGTTGTTTGTCAGTTGCTTCATTTGCTATTATCTTCTCCCATTCTGAAGGCTGTCTTTTCACCTTGCTAATAGTTTCCTTTGATGTGCAGAAGCTTTTAAGGTTAACTGGGTCCCATTTGTTTATTTTTGCTTTTATTTCCAATATTCTGGGAGGTGGGTCATAAAGGATCCTGCTGTGATGTATGTCAGAGAGTGTTTTGCCTATGTTTTCCTCTAGGAGTTTTATAGTTTCTGGTCTTACGTTTAGATCTTTAATCCATTTTGAGTTTATTTTTGTGTATGGTGTTAGAAAGTTTTCTAGTTTCATTCTTTTACAAGTGGTTGACCAGATTTCCCAGCACCACTTGTTAAAGAGCTTGTCTTTAATCCATTGTATATTCTTGCCTCCTTTGTCAAAGATAAGGCGTCCATATGTGCTTGGATTTATCTCTAGGCTTTCTATTTTGTTCCATTGATCTATATTTCTGTCTTTGTGCCAGTACCATACTGTCTTGATAACTGTGGCTTTGTAGTAGAGCCTAAAGTCTGGTAGGTTGATTCCTCCAGTTCCATTCTTCTTTCTCAAGATCGCTTTGGCTATTCGAGGTTTTTTGTTTTTCCATACAAATTGTGAAATTATTTGTTCTAGCTCTGTGAAGAATGCTGTTGGTAGCTTGATAGGGATTGCATTGAATCTATAGATTGCTTTGGGTAGTATACTCATTTTCACTATATTGATTCTTCCAATCCATGAACATGGTATATTTCTCCATCTGTTAGTGTCCTCTTTGATTTCTTTCACCAGTGTTTTATAGTTTTCTATATATAGGTCTTTAGTTTCTTTAGGTAGATATATTCCTAAGTATTTTATTCTTTCCGTTGCAATGGTGAATGGAATTGTTTCCTTAATTTCTCTTTCTGTTTTCTCATTATTAGTGTATAGGAATGCAAGGGATTTCTGGGTGTTGATTTTATATCCTGCAACTTTACTATAGTCATTGATTAGTTCTAGTAATTTTCTGGTGGAGTCTTTAGGGTTTTCTATGTAGAGGATCATGTCATCTGCAAACAGTGAGAGCTTTACTTCTTCGTTTCCAATTTGGATTCCTTTTATTTCTTTTTCTGCTCTGATTGCTGTGGCCAAAACTTCCAAAACTATGTTGAATAGTAATGGTGAAAGTGGGCACCCTTGTCTTGTTCCTGACTTTAGAGGAAATGCTTTCAATTTTTCACCATTGAGGATAATGTTTGCTATGGGTTTGTCATATATAGCTTTTATTATGTTGAGGTATGTTCCTTCTATTTCTGCTTTCTGGAGAGTTTTGATCATAAATGGATGTTGAATTTTGTCAAAGGCTTTCTCTGCATCTATTGAGATAATCATATGGTTTTTATTTTTCAATTTGTTAATGTGGTGTATTACACTGATTGATTTGCAGATATTGAAGAATCCTTGCATCCCTGGGATAAAGCCCACTTGGTCATGGTGTATGATCTTTTTAATGTGTTGTTGGATTCTGATTGCTAGAATTTTGTTAAGGATTTTTGCATCTATGTTCATCAGTGATATTGGCCTGTAGTTTTCTTTTTTTGTGGCATCTTTGTCAGGTTTTGGTATTAGGGTGATGGTGGCCTCATAGAATGAGTTTGGAAGTTTACCATCCTCTGCAATTTTCTGGAAGAGTTTGAGTAGGATAGGTGTTAGCGCTTCTCTAAATTTTTGGTAGAATTCAGCTGTGAAGCCGTCTGGACCTGGGCTTTTGTTTGCTGGAAGATTTTTGATTACAGTTTCAATTTCCGTGCTTGTGATGGGTCTGTTAAGATTTTCTATTTCTTCCTGGTCGAGTTTTGGAAAGTTGTACTTTTCTAAGAATTTGTCCATTTCTTCCACGTTGTCCATTTTATTGGCATATAATTGTTGATAGTACTCTCTTATGATCCTTTGTATTTCTGTGTTGTCTGTTGTGATCTCTCCATTTTCATTTCTAATTTTATTGATTTGATTTTTCTCCCTTTGTTTCTTGATGAGTCTGGCTAATGGTTTGTCAATTTTATTTATCCTTTCAAAAAACCAGCTTTTGGTTTTGTTGATTTTTGCTATGATCTCTTTTGTTTCTTTTGCATTTATTTCTGCTCTAAGTTTTAAGATTTCTTTCCTTCTACTAACCCTGGGGTTCTTCATTTCTTCCTTTTCTAGTTGCTTTAGGTGTAGAGTTAGGTTATTTATTTGACTTTTTTCTTGTTTCTTGAAGTGTGCCTGTATTGCTATGAACTTTCCCCTTAGGACTGCTTTTACCGTGTCCCACAGGTTTTGGGTTGTTGTGTTTTCATTTTCATTCATTTCTATGCAAATTTTGATTTCTTTTTTGATTTCTTCTGTGATTTGTTGGTTATTCAGCAGCGTGTTGTTCAGCCTCCATATGTTGGAATTTTTAATAGTTTTTCTCCTGTAATTGAGATCTAATCTTACTGCATTGTGGTCAGAAAAGATGCTTGGAATGATTTCTATTTTTTTGAATTTACCATGGGTAGCTTTATGGCCCAGGATGTGATCTATCCTGGAGAAGGTTCCATGTGCGCTTGAGAAAAAGGTGAAATTCATTGTTTTGGGATGAAATGTCCTATAGATATCAATTAGGTCTAACTGGTCTATTGTATCGTTTAAAGTTTGTGTTTCCTTGTTAATTTTTTGTTTAGTTGATCTATCCATAGGTGTGAGTGGGGTATTAAAGTCTCCCACTATTATTGTGTTATTGTTAATTTCTCCTTTCATAATTGTTAGCATTTGTCTTACATACTGCGGTGCTCCCGTGTTGGGTGCATATATATTTATAATTGTTATATCTTCTTCTTGGATTGATCCTTTGATCATTATGTAGTGACCATCTTTGTCCCAGGTCATTTAAAATTCTTGATCTTTCTTTCAATATCACTGATACTTAATTGAATATTCACCTTCCATGTAACAGCCAAAATACCTTCCCCAAACTAGCCTGCCATCAGCTCCTTTTACTGTATTCACTTAATTTTTGAGCTATCACTAAATCAGCCAGGAATGCCCTTTTCACTTTCTTTATTTTAAATTAGATAATCTCTTTAACTCACTTAACTTTAGCTTTCTATACAAGCCCTTCTAAGGAAACCCAGGTATATGAGAGCAATCTGTCCCCTTTTACTCACTCAATTGTTGTATTTTTCTCAATATCCTCAATACTCTCATAATAAATCAACAAATAACTACTAGGAACCTACTACATGCAAGGGATTACAGAAACATTCTGTGAGGAACACAAGGAAGTATAAGCAAAAGACTAGGACCCACCCAGACCAGGGATTCTGTAGCCACAGCTGTTTATGAAATGCTTGTCTGTGAGCTGCTGAAGTCCCCAAGGACACAGCTACAGTTGAGTACATTTCTTCTAGATTAGAAACAGATATGACTATCACGAACCCTGATGATTCTTGGAGGAAAGAGGGAAACAGAAGGGAGAAACCTATCAGAATTCTCAGCTTAGACTTACCCAGTCCTATTCCCTCCTTGAGGTGGGATAATGCAAATACTGCAGCATGCAAGAGCGCCCAGATGAGTCTGATAACCTCTGCCCTCACATTTTGAAACTCATTGGCTTCAATGCTTAAATTACTTAAACATATTATTTTTGGTAATTTACTTATCTTTAGAATAGGGCCGAAATTTATTTTACTACTCAAGCAAAACCTATAAAGATAAAATCTGAACAATTCAACGCTGATCTGTGCATTTCAGAACAAAGTCACTGCTTAGAATCTTGGGCAAAGTCCAATAAATGAAATGCATTTGCCACTATCATCTAATCTGTTGCTGTAAAATAAAACCGTTTCCTGATAGCCAAAAATAAAATTACCTGTAGCATTAAGACTACTGTTTTCACCACATTCCACTGGGATTTTCTGCCATCCACAATCACGGTAAATCCTCTAGCCTTACACTTCTCACTGAAACAAAACAAAATTACAGAGTATATTAAAATAAGCTTCCTATTTTATTCTTCAAAATCGTAAATAAAGCTTACACTGAGTCATACATGACACAGCATTAATTTCACTTGATTTGGTTTGCATGGTCAACACAATTCTTCAGGGTGTCCTTTCAGTTTTCTCAAGCAATTTACTTTTCTCACTTCAGGAAACATCGGCAATTTATAAGCTAATCTGGTGAGAAAATTACTCTAAAAGCATGTAAATTCAACATCTTAATATGAGAAAAAAACTGAACCAACATTCAAATAGCCTCACTGGCCCCTCAACCTCCTCATCTGTAAAATGGGATCACGGTGATAGGTAACTGATGCCTGCCAAGTGTGGATGTACTTCTTATCTCTCCTTCCTGCCAAGAGTATAAGGTTGCGAACTGATATTTCAAAATCAGGTAGAAAATAAAGTAAGCTATTATTAAACCTTTAAAAAGAAGAAACATTACTTTGGCAACAAAGGTCCATCTAGTCAAAGCTATCGTTTTTCCAGGAGTCATGTATGGATGTGAGAGTTGGATCATAAGGAAACCTGAGCGCCGAAGAATTGATGCTTTTGAACTGTGGTGTTGGAGAAGACTTTTGAGAGTCCCTTGGACTGCAAGGAGATCAAACCAGTCAATCCTAAAGGAAATCAACCCCGAATATTCATTGAAAGGACTGATGCTAAAGCTCCAATACTTTGGCCACCTGATACGAAGAACTGACTCACTGGAAAAGACCTGATGCTGAGAAAGATTGAAGGCAGGAGGAGAAGGGGATGACAGAGGATGAGATGACTGGATGGCATCATTGACTCAATGGACACGAGTTTGAGCAAGCTCCAGGAATTGCTGAAGGACATAGAAGCCTGGTGTGCTGCAGTCCATGGAGATGCAAAGAGTCAGACATGACTGAGCTACTGAACTGAACTGATTATTAAACCATTGGAAATGAGGTTCTTGTGTTCTTTGGGAGAAACTTAAAGAGGTGAAAATTTGGTGTATATAATAATTCAAAGCTCGAATACACCATATCGGACCTACCTCTGTTCTTACTTTTGCCTCTTAGTCGTTGACCAGAAAATCTTGAGTGCTGGAAAATGTGTTATTGCTATATATCATACTGAATTATTCAAGTACCAACTAAACACCTCCCAGGAGCCTGCCCTAGTAAAATGCAACAACTACATGGAAAAACTCTATCATAAGTGGAAAACTATATAGCTTTATTATTATTACTATTTGTTTTACTATAAAATCAGCTTAATGCAAGGATCTCAACTGCCCTCCCTCTAATATAGTGGAAGAAACTGCAGATTTGCCTAGCAGAACAAAGATTTGGTAGTGAAATTTCTCCCCATTCAAAGTTATCCCAATTGCCTACATTACAGAAAAGGTTAATAGGAGGCCTCTCCTGAGATTTAAATCCAACAGTCCATGGAATTTTACTAATTCTCTTTACTCTCTCCAAGCACTCATACTAACCTCTATAGGATTACTGGAGAAGTGATATCCAATTCTACTGAGAAACAGTAAGATCACAGGAATGAGGACAATATTGCTAAAGACCCAGAAGAAGAACAGGTGCTTCAGTAAGTGGGGACAGAAGCTGAGCTTTCAAAGAGAAGAGAGAAATGTTCAAGAGGTGAGGCAAATGCAAACACATGTCCATACAAAACAGTTGCCCATAGATGTTCATAGCAGTACAATTCATAAGAAGCAAAATCCAAAACAACTCAAATCTTCAAAAACTGATGAATGGAAAAACAAAATGTTTTTGCTTACTCCATTCAATAAGAGTATTATTCAATCATAAAAAGAAATGAAGTGCTGATATGTACTACAACATGGATAAACCTTGAAAACATTATGCTAAGTGAAAAGAAAGCCAGACCAAAAGTCCATATATTGGATGATTCCATTTATATGAAATTTCCAGAATGGGTAAATCCATAGAGACAGAAAGCAGATTAGTGGTTACCAAGGGCTGGGAGGAGGGGAGAACGGGATGAGGAGTGACTGCCAATGGGCACAGGTTTTCTTTTGGGGTTGATGGCAATGTTCTAGTAGTAGAGTGATGGTTATGCAATCCTGTGAAAATAACAAAAAACCACTGAAATAAACACTTTAAAAAAGTGATAGGTATTTGACTTGGATTTTGCATTATAAAATAAAAGATCCACTAACCACTCTTGAAGGGTGGGGTAAGGGAATACAATGATCACTTTCATATTGGCAACATAAAGCCTTGCTGGGGAAGCAACTCTGATTGTCTAATTGCTAGCTGTGGGACCAGGCAGGAAGAAAGACCACTGTGACTGAGGGGGGATACAAGCGTTAGAAGGACCAGCCTAACAGAGTAACTGTCAGCAAGGGGTCACCAGAGGAGTGGCAGGGACTCTACCAGTGCAGAATGGAAGTTTGCAAGAAGGGGAGCTAAAGACATGTGGAGCTTCCCAGTGAAGGGCCTTCCCTAGTTAGGACTGGAGCCAAGAAAAATGTGTCATCCTCATGATTTGGCACTTTCCTGTCACTGGCATCTGTATCTCTGAGGCACAGGTTGCACAATCAATTTGTTGAACAAGCAAGTTTTATACAAAC
Organism: Bubalus bubalis; assembly: GCF_019923935.1. Taxonomy (NCBI): domain Eukaryota; kingdom Metazoa; phylum Chordata; class Mammalia; order Artiodactyla; family Bovidae; genus Bubalus; species Bubalus bubalis. The sequence goes on along the minus strand of NC_059158.1, from coordinate 69,835,204 downwards.
ACATTTATATTTCAAAGCACAATAAATTAATCTGTATACTAAGACAAAGTAATGAAGCTTGCAAATACCATCTGTAGGAACTTAAGGGCATAAAATACTCTAGATTTATCTTTTAGAGTACTTAAAAACAGCCTTAATCATAATTTTCTCACATTTTACAAGATAAAGAAAATACACACAATGCAAAGATACTACATATTTGAAAACTGCAAGACCAACTGGTACTACAAACTACTTGAAAGGAATTCTTTTTTTAAATTTCAACCCTACAAGTGGACTGATAGTTTCAACTGTGTTTAATGAGAATATACTTAGATTTAGAAGTACATTATGTCCCTTACAAATGGTGTATTGGAGTAGCTGAAGTGCTGTATTAGTAAATTCCTATACTGCTATTAACATGTTCATAGTTTTAAGAGCAATATACAAAAAAAAAAAATCTATTAAGACCCTACCTTGTTGTTCATACTCCATTAGAGCCTTTCAAGGGTCTGGTGGCTGAATTAAAACAGCTTTTAAAAGAGAAGTGGCTCCTTAACTAGTTCATTCACTTTGGAAAGAAAGAGACTATCAGTGGATTTTCTGGGGTCAGTATTCTGTAGCTCTTTACTAATTTCTTTGATTACAACCAAGGGCTCCTTTTTTTCCCACTCAAAGAGCTCTGCTTATACTTCCACCATGGCACTAATTTCACTTATGCTTTTCTTATAATTGCTTGTTTATAATTCATCTTCATTGGATAACATGCTTCCAGAAAGCAAGGATATTATTGTCTTACTGACATCTGGCAAGCTTCCAGCTCAATGCTTTAAATACAGAGGGCCCCTAAAAATGTCAGAAGCCACACACACCACTCCTTGGTGAGAACATAACAATGGTTCTTTCTCATCAGGCCCTCTAAGGTCTGACTCCAGCCCCTCTGGACGTTCTCCCCGAACTCTGGCCCTCTCTCAAACTGCTCCACCCACACGACCCTCCTTACTGACCCCACAACACACTGAGCCTGCTATGCCTCAGTGTCCTTCTTTCCACTTACTGCTCCTTCTGTCTTAAACAGTCTTTCTTAAATGCTCTTTCATCAGCTATCTATATAGCCTGGCCCTCACTTCACTCATCTCTGGTAAAATGTTATCTTTTGTACAATATTGCCACACACTCCTCCCCACTCCATCCCTCCCTCAACTCCGTTCATGCTCTGTTCCCCAGTACTTATGGACAGCCAATGTACTGTGAATAATAGTCATTTCATCATTCGCATAAAGGCCCATACACGCAAGGACTGGGCCTCTGTTCACCCATTACCTCAGCATCTAGAAAGATGAGGAACTCATTACAGGATCTCATGTATTTACTGAGTGACTGAAGACTTATGAGCTTAATTTCTGTGTGACTCTTGACAAGTCATTCATTAAACCCTTGTATGATGAAGCTTTTTTCTGTAATATAAATGAGTTTTTCTACAATTAGGAAGAATAGACCTAAAATTCAATTTCAAAAAAAAAACAAAACAAAACTTGAGCGAAACAGAAAGGTAACTTCTATAAATGGTGACTCTACAGAATTAGATTAATCTGGGCAATTACTTGGCAGCATTTCTATAGAGAGGACTTAGGTATGGGTAAAGTGTTAGTCTAGATGATAGAAGATGTTGGTCTAGATCACTGTTAAGGTACCTTCCAATCTTGACATTCCATGATTCTATAACTGGATGACCAACAATTTCCCTGTGAGCTAGAAAAATGCTATGATTTTAAATGTAGCTTGAATACATGGTTGAAAGAAAATGTTAAAACAAAAAAGATCTGAAAGATTTCCATTATGTTCCACTAGGTTCACCACAGTTATCTTTATATGTCAACTCTAAGTTGTAATAGATGCAGGCTAAATGTAAACCATTATTAGAGTTTTCAATCGCAATGGCATTGTGATTATAACAGAGGTGAATACAACAGTGACTAGAAACACAGGCTTTACTTAGGCCACCAGGTCCAAATCCTAATTTGCTACAGGTTCTTGATCAAGATACTTAAATTCCACACACTTTCTAAGCCTCAGTTCCCTTATATGTAAGACAGGGCAAGCCAAGGAAAACAGTGATCGTCTAATAGGGCTGTTATGAGAATTAAATGACTTACTGTTATCTATTATTTCTTTAAGTACAGAATATTGTTTTCACATATGCATCCCAATCATCCATAAGTAAACTAATGAATTTTATCATCCATAAGTAAATTCTCAGGTCCATTTCAAATTTAGTGTTCTCAAAGGAAAGCAAGATGAGCCTAGACAGAGTTGTTTCCAACAAAATGGCTTCTACTGAGCTGCAACTTCTACATGTTTGATTTTTCCAACAAAACGTAAGATGCTGTGAGAATGCTCAGTCAGCCTGAGTACAAAGACCTCTGAAGAAAGTGAAGTGGTCAGATAAGAGCAGAAACCCACATCCACTGGCTATGGATCACTAAGTATGAGGTATTGCACAGGGCTATGAAAAAATACAGAAGACAGTTTCTCCCATTAAGAAGCTTAAGATCATTTAGAAAGATGAAAAGGTGGGGAGCAAGTATTGTAATTAGTGTCCAATCTCTGTTCACTGACATTACCTTTTTAATGTTACAAGGGAAGCAACATACGCCTTTGAAATTTTTTAAAATATAAGACAAATAAATGGAAAATTTCAAGAATTATCACCAAACACATTATGATTGAATGCCTAAAGAGTCAGAAACAGCAAGTGCTGTAAGTCTGAAGAAATGCTGGCAGATTCTGGGAAATACCTATATAAGCAGCTAATGAAAATTAACACAAAGGAAACAGAGCAAGAGGAATATAAGCAAAGGAATCTCATCAATTTGGGAAAATTTCTTAATTTCTCTGCCCTCAATTTTTTCATGTATGAAATAGAAATAATATCATTATGTTGAAGACTGAGTTAATGCAAGTGCTATAAAAGTGTCTTGCATGACAAATAAACACTCAAGAAATAGGAACTGAAAGGGTGGGTTAAACCACACAAAGTCTTGGCAGAGCAGTTGAGAAGACTGAAAGACCCTCACCGAGAGTGCAGTCATCGTCTTTTTTGTCTTCACAAAGCATGGTGAACAATGTCTGCACTTTGTATCAACAAAATAAACAGACTATTGCATTAAAGTTCATTGTGTGAAAGAGGAGGTCTAGAAAACTGAGAAGGATGACAGAACTGTTGTTTTGGCGAAATTAATTTTGCTCTTGTGTACAAATGGGGGAGAGACTGGAGATAAGAGAAATTAGCCTGCATCCTGCTGTACTAGCCCAGCCTGACACCTAAGCCATCCCTTGACGTGAACTTAAGCATAAGGGAACAGAAAAGACAACACATTTAAAAATTCATGGCAAAGAAAGGAAATGCTAACTTAGCTCTCATATTTTAAAATGGGACAATATAAGTTTTCAATACATAGTCATTGAACGAATGAAATTAATCTTTAAAAAGCACTCATCAACAGCATAAAGCATGTCCGGACCACTAAACTACAGTAGGTCAACACAATTATACTTCATGTGCCGGAAGTGCTTTTGCTAAGGAGGAAAGGAAGGCATTGGCTCAAACTTTCTTAGAAGCATGCCCCATAAAAAAACAGAAATAGAGAAGAGCCATCCAAGGCACACTTGCAGACTATACTGAGCTTTCTAAAGTCTAAGACAAACCAATGACCAATCAGTGTTACCTACATATTCAAGTCATCTTCTAAGTGCTCTGTAAGGGGCCACTGCAGTAGAAGTGGAGTCTGAGAAGGCAGGGATGAGCAGAAAAGGTTGTGAGCCTCAGCTTCTAACTCTTTCGTAAATTTAGATTCTCTGTAAGATCTTCTTTGAATAAAAATGCCCAAAGATATTTTTTCATTCTGAATGCATAGAATATACAGCCCATAGAATTCTGGCAATTGTGAAACTACCTATATGGGATTCAAATTATAATTTCACTATTCTTTTTTTTTTTTTTTTTTTTTTTTTTTAATTTTATTTTATTTTTAAACTTTACATAACTGTATTAGATTTGCCAAATATCAAAATTTCACTATTCTAAGTAAGAACTACCCAGCTGTTATAGCTCCTTTCATGATGTATTTTGGGTAGTTTCCATGACTTCATTCTGGTTGGTTCCTTCAGTATCCGTATAAGAAACACCTAAAGTATCCAAATCATTTTTATTGGCATTGTGGACATGGGGATAAAGAAAACATAACTTTGCAATCTAATAACTAACTGATTAAACAGTGAACTCTATGACATCAAGTAGAAGTGAATAGGAAAAACTGTTTAAAAGGGCTCCTCACAAAGACAACAGTAACAAAAAGTGGCTGAGAAACACTGATATATATGTTTTGTCACACGTTTCTAAAACATGTGCATGCGTGCTCAGTGGCTTTGTCATGTCCGACTCTCTGTGACCCCATGGACTGTAGCCCTCCAGGCTCCTCTGTCTATGGAATTTTCTAGTCAAGAATATGGGGTGGGTTGCCATTTCCTCCTCCAGGAGATCTTTCCCAGCCAGGGACTGAACCTAGGTCTCCTGTATTACAGGTGGATTGTTTATCACTAAGTCACCTGGGAAACCCTTTTAGAGAACAGGCAGTCTCAATATCTATTATCATACTTTGTGTAATAGTACTGAAACAAATTTCATTTTATATTTTGAAAGTAAACATGCTTCTGATGTAAAATTTTGAAATATAAAAAGAAATAAAATAAAGCTAATCTCTGTATTTACTTTTTTAATGAAAAGATTTGCAAATTAATTTATATGTCTTGTCTTTACCTCCATAAGGGAATCTTGAATTTGATTATGCTTTCTGAATCATGGATTCAATTTCTGATCATGTTGTTTATTTTTAAAATGTACAGCAATTGCTGGAAAAACAAATAAAAAACTCCATTTATCTCTCCTAAAACTTAGCACTCAGGTTGGTCCAACAGTTTCAGTCTATATTATTTTTCATTAAAAATCCTTTCTAGAAAATGGGGCAATAATAGTTAGTCTTGAACTTCACACAGACCTGAACATAAACTTATATTCAGGTCATGACTGTGTGCTCAGTCGCTAGGTTGTGTTCAACTCTTAGCAAGCCTGTGGACTGAAGCCTGACAGGCTCCTCTATCCATGAATTTTCTAGGCAAGAACACTAGAGTAGGTTGCCACGGCCTCCTCCAGGGGGATCTTCCCAACCCAGGGATCAATCCACATCTCCTGTGTCTCCTACACTAGCAGGTGGATTCTCTATCACCACGCCACCTGGGAAGTCAATGATTAACCTGAACCTCTCCTTTCTTCTCAGCCCCTCTGATCAAGAGTCTGGAACAAAAAAAACAAGCTTAGGGCCAAACTGTGTGTGACAAAGAATCAGGAAATGTTCTCATTTTCAACGGTGCTGGGTTACCCATTTGAAATAGGTAGGTATCACACCCTGCCCCTGGTCGATAAAATAAGCATAAAATATGGATAAGGGCTTCCCTTGTGGCTCAGCTGGTAAAGAATCTGCCTGCAATGCAGGAAACCTGGGTTCAGTCCCTGGCTTGGGAAGATCCCCTGGAGAAGGGAAAGGTTACCCACTCCAGTATTCTGGCCTAGAGAATTCCATAGACTGCATAGTCATGGGGTCACAAGAAGTTGGACACAACTGAGCGACTTTAACTTTCATAGATAAGAAACTGAATAGTTCCTTTCCATTTTTAAATAACTTTTAGTAATATTCAAAATGCTAACATTTTCACTGCAAAGACAGACTCCTTTTGGACATCTCCTATAAAGAAGAGGCCACATTAGCTAATTACATTGCTGAAGCTGTCTGGAGACATCAGCAATCGAAAGGAGCTAAACTTTAACAGCAGGGGCTTGGAGAAACAAGCAAGTCACACACATAAAAATGCAGATATACTAAAAAAAGGAAAACCCTTCTAGCCCGAGGCTGAGCCTGATCTGATAGGGTAAACTTAAAAACAGTTCTGGGATGGAAAGAGGGATGGATCAACACACAGACACATGATAAAGTATCACAACACTGGGTGCAGGCTTCTGAGTGATGGGCGTAATGACGTTTACTGCACAGTTCCTTCAACTTTTCGGTATATTTGAAACTTCTCATAACACAACTTAAAAGTAGTTTTGAATAGTAGGCATTCTGAAGGAGAAGAACCACTTTTTAGGATTACACCTAATAAATTATTCTTCAGGCTTGCAAAGAAGACCTCAAAAACACTTGAGCTCACTAATGAAAGCACTTGAGCTCACTAATGAAATAGCAAGTACTGATTAAAGTTGCCAACTACGTTTTTTAAAAGCCAAAGTTATAGGAGGTTGGTCCAGAAAAGCAGAAGGCTAAAAATTCAGAGCCATTTGCAAATACTTGAGAAGGTCAAAATTTAGAACAATTATCAAAAATAAAGTATCCAGATCTCTATTTTGTCTTGCTAAATTAAATTCTTTCACCTTATTTCAACTTGTATTTTCTCTGTTAGCTGGCAGGTGTATGTATGTGTATGTATGCAGAAACTGATTCATAATTTACACTGCAATAGTATTATACGTGGGCTTCTCAGGTAGAGCTAGTGGTAAAGAACCCATCTGCCAGTTCAAGAGACTAAGAGACACGGGTTTGATCCCTGGGTCAGAAAGATGCCCTGGAGGAGGGCAGGGCAACCCATTCCAATATTCTTGCCTGGAGAATCACATAGACAGAGAAGCCTGGCAGGCTACGATCTATAGGGTCACAAAGAGTTGGACACAACTAAAGGGCCTCAGCATGCACAGTATTATATGTATTGTTGTTTAGTTTCAAAGTCATGCCCGACTCTATGTGACCCCATGAATAGTAGGCTGCCAGGCTCCTCTGTCTATGGGATTTCCCAGGCAAGAATACTGGAATGGGTTGCTATTTCCTTCTCCAGGGGATCTTCTCGACCCAGGGATCAAACCTGGGTGTCTTGCACTGGCAGGTGGATTCTTGACCGCTGAGCCACCATACCTATACAAGAATGAAAGAGAGAAAAAGAATGTTTTAATAGTGTAGGCTATTTTGCCCTCTACTGTACTTCTTGTTTGCACACCCAGAGTGAACAGACAGGCGACATGAGTGAAACCGCTGGTCCCTTAGCCTCAGTTACCCAGTGCCTCGTATAGTATGAGCATCCTGGGAGGCTGAGTGTGATCCTAGTATATACCAGCATGCACATTCTTATCACAGACCTAATCACAAGCCAACTGTGTCTTCTGGAACTTAGTCTCCATGACATGTTCCAATGCTGGAAGAAAACCTAGCATGTTCACAAAATAATATTTCATCTAAGTCTCTAATTCTTCCTTAGGCATTTTTCAAGGGTGATTTTGTCTATCAGTAATTTTTGCATTACATTCTATACTTTAGAACCTCACCTCAGGTAAGATGCAACTACACTGTATTCTATTCATTTGAAGTATGAAGATCTCTGGCTTGCTGTCAGGAACTGCGGATTCTAACCCCAGCTCTACTGCTAACTGACTGTGTAATCCTGGGCAAGTAACTAACTTCTGAGTCTCAATCCCCTCAACTGGAAAAATAAGGCAGTTGGTTCAGATGGTCTCTAAGTTCCCTCAGCATTTTTAACCACCTATGAAACCATAAATTTTTTTTTTGATAATGTGCCAGTTATATGTTTAACCAGTGTTGTTTACCTAAAAAGCAGTTCACAATCTAATGAAGAATAATACAAATTAGCAGTCAGCAGCTCAGAGAATTAGCAAGGTTATTTAGTACTAATCCATTGTGAGGTCTGATAACTTTCCTTTCCAGAAAGCAAAAACAAAAAAATTGAAAGTTTTTACCTGGAGACCTCTGTTCCTCTAATACTGAAAAAACATTCAGCAATAGAATCATTACATTATAGACCAATATTGGAAGCAGATGGGATTAAAGTCAGCTGTTCTAAAACACAATTTTAACCTTGTATTCTGCAAAGTGGTTTAAAATTAAATAATTTATTATGTCAATAATTCAAGTACAGGAAAAAGATATAAAGAATTGTCTGCTCTGACTAAAATGTTTAAAATGCATCTGAAGCTTACCAGCATTATTTAAGAGATAACTTTGTTCCTTTTACCACCTCTACATTCTACAAACACACATAAAAAATCTGCCCTCATTACTGCAATGGTTTGCAACTCTGACTGCATATAAGAATTGTCTGGGAAACTTAAAAGAATTTTTTTTCTGATAAGCAGGATTCCCAGGAACAACTGGATCAGACTCTCTGGAGGTGGATGCTCAGGCATAAAAATTTTGAAAAAAATCTCCAGATGAGTCTAATGTGCAGTCCGACTTCAGCCCCCAAATATCACATGTGGGAAGGGAAGCTGGGGAGGGGTGTGTCTGTTGCTGCTGTTGTGACGGGCAGGCTCGAGCATATACAAAGGGTTAACGTTTGTCTTCACCTAAGAAATATAAAAATTAAAAATCCAACCTCTTTGGATTAAAATATAAACATTTTTGCATTTTAAAAAAAACGTTTTAAACTCAAAACAGCCTTCATCCAATATATTAAAAAACACAGATATATTTATATCTATATAGTTATATCTAAAGAAAGTGAAAGTGAAGTCGCTCAGTCATGTCTGACACTTTGCAACCCCATGTCCATGGGATTCTCCAGGTAAGAATACTGGAGTGGGTTGCCACTGCCTTCTCCAGAGGATCTTCCCGACACAGGGATCAAACTCAGCTCTCCTGCACTGCAGGCAGACTCTACTGTCTGAGCCACCAGAGGCTCAGTTATATCTAAACGGCTTCCTAAATACAAGATTCACTTCTCTAAGTTTTCTCAAATTACATGGTATATAGACAGATGCTCAATCTCGTATTCCTTAAAAGGTAACAGCACATACATTTTAGAAATCTGTTATCATTCCGTGCACCAGGAATATAAAATGTCTTTATTTCATCTGCTATGGCATTATATAGTATTGATTCTCGTGTTTTGACTATAATTTCACTGATAATAAAAGCAAATAAGACAACAAACTACAGTTTAACAATGGCAGGAATCATTAGTAAGTAAATGAAAACATACTGAATTTTAAGAAAAGACACCTTTAGAGTCACCTTGGAATGCTGAGTAGGTAGTCTAAGGTGACACTCAGCTCATCCATATTTGTCTGTTCTAGGCATAATGGAATTGTCAGAATGAGGCCACTTCGTCTGTCCTTTCCTCCTATTAAAGAAAAAAAACATGCAAATTTAACATGTAAGAGATACTGAAGCACTAAATGAATAATATATACTTGAGTTCAAAGTTACAAAAACAATTTCAAGGTTAAGACATAAGTAAAAAACTATATAATGGCTGTTTATTTTATATGTTATAAATGCTTATAGTAGTGCAGTAAAATTGTACAAAATTTAGAAAAAAATAAGAGGAAAAAAATTCACCCATGAAGTCTTAACTTAAACATAGCAATTACCATTTTGTTTAATTTCTTCCATTCAGTGTACTCCTGATTGTAATCAATTCATCAAACACCTATTGTGTGCCCAGCACAGTAAGCATTTACAAGTAAAACAAAATAAATTTCTAATCAATCTAGGAAGAAAAACTTTAAGTCATAAGAGATAATAGTATGAAATATGACAGCCTGCTGGGCTGTGCTGTACAAAATATAAAATATTATAAATAGGGATTTAGAAATTGGAGAACATAAGAGCCACAATAAATGTATAAAGGTACATAGAAAAGTTAAAAAAGTTAAGAAAAATGGACAGAATTTATAAACCTAGCCAAAAGAGCATTCTGTGACAAGGAATGATCTGAGGTAACTCACAAAGGTCATATAGGATTCTCTGTTCATGAGGCAATAAAGGGAAAGCACTGTCCAGCTGAGAAGAGTGTACGGGACCTGCTTACAGAAGCCTGAAAGCCAGGAAGTGGAGTGTATGTGCATTTCATAGACGTTCACGTCCTCATTGATTTCCATAAACATGAAAACATAACTAGTACTTTATATATACATAGCTTCTTTCAAAGCTCCCCACATGACTGGTTTTCACACTCAAGTCCATCTTTTAACCCAACTGACATTTATGACAATTTTAGAAATGTAAAAGCCAGTAAATACTAAAGGAAACAATTTCATATGATCTCTTTCACTAAAAACTGAAAGAAGTGAAATAAAAAAAAAAAACAAAAAAATGATTCCTATGAATAAAGTGTAGTGTTAGTCACTGAGTCATGTCTGACCCCGTGTCTTTGCATGTCTTTGCAACCCCATGGACTATAGTCTGCCAGGCTCCTCTGACCATGGAATTCTCCAGCAGGAATACTGGAGTGGGCTGCCATTTCCTTCTCCATCCTATGAATAACATGGATACCATTTACGAAGTACAAACCATAAATGATCTTTTATCAGGTTAACCATATAAATTACTGATATTCAAGTACTTTGTTTAATCTCAATAAACGGCAATTTCAAACGGTTAACTTAATAGATAATCAATAGTGCCTTACTGCAAATGTTTTTTTTGTTTAGAATATGTTTTTTGTTTAGTTTTTTTCTTTTCTTTTTTTTTTTAAAAGAACTGCACCCATAGTTTTCAAACTGTATTCCCTGAAGGACTTTGTTGGTTTGAAAAGTTTTTATCTATTATTCAAAAAGCTTGAATATTACTGACTGAAATAATTAACAGTCAGTAGCAATGGCACCCCACTCCAGTACTCTTGCCTGGAAAATCCCATGGATGGAGGAGCCTGGTAGGCTGCAGTCCATGGGGTCGTGAAGAGTCGGACACAACTGAGCGACTTCACTTTCACTTTTCGCTTTCCTGCATTGGAGAAGGAAATGGCAACCCACTCCAGTACTCTTGCCTGGAAAATCCCATGGACGGAGGAGCCTGGTGGGCTGCAGTCCATGGGGTCGCTAAGAGTCAGACACGACTGAGCGACTTCACTTTCACTTTTCACTTCCATGCCTTGGAGAAGGAAATGGCAACCCACTCCAGTGTTCTTGCCTGGAGAATCCCAGGGATGGGGGAGCCTGATGGGCTGCTGTCTATGGGGTCGCAGAGTCGGACACAACTGAAGTGACTTAGCAGCAGCAGCAGAGAAAGTCAGGAAAGAGGTACTGGGTTCAGAAAAGTTTCATCTGCTCCTCAAAAACCGCTAAGCTTTATCCCTGCATTAAACCAAATCTGCAAAAAGGTTCCTATCTGAAGTGCAGCACTCTAAACCACTGTGAAATTGCCTGCAGATGACAGGTCTAACATTTAGCACTACATTTAACCTTATGCCCTCAGCTTTCACTAAGGGACAATAAAATAATCACCAGTGTAAATACAAAAGAAGGCAGATGCCAAGAAGAAAAATCCTTGCAAGTTGGGTATGGTAACCAGGGTCAAATGCTGCAGAGCAAGTGTAATAAGAATGCAAAAATATCACTGACAAAGATTTTTTTTTTTTGCAACAGTATGGGCAAATAAGCATTTTTTTAATTTAAATATAGTTGATGTACAGTGTTTTAGACACACAGTCAAGTGATTTAGTTATATACATATATATCTATTCTCTTTCAGATTATTTTCCCGTATGCTGCTGCTAAGTCGCTTCAGTCATGTCCGACTCTGTGAGACCCCATAGACGGCAGCCCACAAGGCTCCCCCGTCCCTGGGATTCTCCAGGCAAGAACACTGGAGTGAGTTGCCATTTCCTTCTCCAATGCATGAAAGTGAAAAGTGAAAGTGAAGTCGCTTCAGTCGTGTCGGACTCCTAGCGACCCCATGAACTGCAGCCCACCAGGCTCCTCCGTCCATGGGATTTTCCAGGCAAGAGTACAGTTATTTTAAAATATTGACTATAGTTCCCTGGGCCACACAGTAGGAGCCTGTCTTTATGTATTTCATACATAGTAGTGTGTATCTATTAATTCCAAATTTCAAACCTCTCCCTCCCCTTTCTCTTTTGGTAACTGCAAGTTTGTTTTTTACATCTGTGGGTCTATTTTTACGTCTGTGGGTCTATTCTATTTTCATACACTAATGGGAGAAAAGAAATAACAATTGAAACAATATTCTTAAAGGGCAATCTGACGAGATATAACTCAAATTTAAATGTCAATTCTCTTTAATACTTCCACTTGGAGGAATTTATACTGCTGAACTTGCACAAAACTCACAAACTGTTAAGAATGCTTCCTACAACACCATTAATATCATAAAAAAAAAATGTAGAAAACATCTAAGTGTCAACTGATAAGGGAGGAAGTTTATTTTTTTAAAAAAGAAACACATATTAGAGAAGCAATATTACTAATGAAATTCAGTATCTTTGTCCTTTATAACATACACTAGAAAAACATGCCAATCACAGAGATACAATATACATTGAAAAAGGACATCGTAGTCTCAATATCAAGACAATTCTGATAGAACCGAAAGAGAATAAGACAGAAAAAACAAAATAAATAATTTAACTAATCTTCAACAGGTGGGCCACAGTGCCTCCTCTACAGCATGTGCAAATGGACTCAATGATCCGAAATTCCATGAGGTTGCTACACCCAGTGTTACCACTGCCTTCACACTAGTAACACATCCCAAAGCTTCTCTCTGTCTCTTCTTTGTTGATGCAGCCTTTGGGTTAATAACTGAAGGTAAACTCAAGCCTGTATAAACCAAGTCAAAGTAGTAAAAAGAGAAAACCATGTAACATATTTCATAACTCTTCTTCCTAGAAAGATGGAAGACAAAAGCTAGGACAGAGGATATCACAAAAATGAATTACTCTGTATTTCAGAAACAGTAAGTCAGATGCTAGCTAGTCAATTATTCTCAGCCTGTATTATTTCATTTTTCGTATGAGAAGTGAGACATCATGATATCTGCCTTATAGAGGTCATTTTAATCAAATTAAAGAACAGAATAAAAATTGGCCTGCCAAGCACCAAAAGTGACAGAGCTGGCTTGCACCGCTATCCATTCTGAGTAACAGGTATCTCAGAAATACCTTTAAGACAGAACTTTCCTAGAAAAAGGAAGTAGATTTCTGCATTATCAAAGAAAAAAGATTAAGCAAGTTTATACATCACACACTTTCAATTTTAAGAAGAAACATACCTGAAAGGAAAGCTAGTTTTTTCTTCAGAATGGGTAATATCACTGAGGCCTCCATTTTACTCCAGTAAACTTCCTCCAATAAATTTTCCTCTCTGAAAACACAGAAAGTTAAATGTCAACTGCATAGCAATAATTACTCTATGAAATATATACAGGCATACATTTTTATTATGCTTCACTTTATTGTATTTTTTTACAAATTGAACGCTTGTGGTAACCCTGTATTAAGCAAGTCTATTGATGCCATTTTTCCACAAGATTTGCTTATTTCCTGATTGCTGTGTCACATTTTGGCAATTCCTGCAACATTTCAAAGTTTCTCACTATTACTAAATTTTCTCGCCATTACTATTATTTCTCACTATTACTAATTTATAATGGTGGTCTGTGATCAGTGATCTTTGATGTTATCACTGCAAAAAGATTACAATTTGCTGAAGGCTCAGATGATGGTTAGCCGTTTTCAGCAATAAAATATTTTTAATTAAGGCACATACATTGTTTTTCTGGACATGTTACTGCACACTTAACAGACTATAATATTGTGTAAATGTAACTTTTATAAGTACTGGAAAACCAAAACATTACTTATTTAACAAAGACTTGCTATAAACCTATTCCATTTCAAGCTCTGTGCTTTCAGCTAAAGCTAAAAATTCAAGTCACAGCCTTGCCCGGAAAAAAATGTAGTCTTTTGAAAAGAAATAGTATTTTACAGCTTTTGCATATACAACTAAAAAAAAAGTCACTACTATTGGCACCTGCCTACAAAAGAAAGCATGTTGTCAAAGTAACATGGTATGTTCTCTTCAAGTTTTATCCTTGAATATTTGTTTGCAATTTGGCCATTCATTTTTGGTCTACATCAGCCCAGGCTAACATACAAATAGTAGGAAGAATGAGGGAAAAGTTCATGTTTTACATTTTTAACCTAAAATAGTAGCACTTCATGTTTCTAGATCAGTATCTTGATCTGATGAGGCTTTTCTTCAGCTCTACAAGAACCAGACAGCTCAGGCTCATGTCTAAGCTCCTTTCTCTTGTGACCAGCTTGTCAAAGATCAGATGTGAACATTGGATAATAATGATTATGAATGCTAACATTTAGCAAGTGGTTATTACAAGGCATACACTGTTCTAATTCACTTGTATTAACTTGATTACTCCTCACATTTCCGTAAAGTAAGTATTATTAATCCCATTTTACAGAAAAGTAAACTGGAGTTAAGAGAAGTTAAATGTGGCCCAACATCTGAAACCTAGTTAAGTGGAGATGTTGGGACTCACATCCTGGGAATCTGGTTCCAGTAACACTGTTCTCATATCACATCATCACCTTACCAATAAAACAGGCCTGAAAATGTCCAGTGACATTTGGCCAAGTGAACAAGACGGAGTCTAGCTTTTGTATCATCAGTGCAAATGTCAATGCCGTGAAAAGCCATTATTAAGACGTACTAAAAATTATTTAAAAAATAATTTTGAACACACAGACACCCTGAAACCTAGAAAAAAGAGAACTGCTGATCGAGGCTGTCAGTGGGATGCCCTCACAAAGGAATTTCAAACATGAGGGAGTAATGAAGTTACAGGAGCAACTTCTGTCATAGAACTATCAACAGAACTGGCTTCCTAACCAGACTTTCCCTATGGGATAAGCACAGACAACTTCTCAACTACCTTTGGGTCCTTCCTACTTTTCTGAGCCTCATAAATTCTGTGAGTTATACAGCATTCTCCTAATAAATCCATTTCTGCTTAAGTTATCAAAGCAGACTTCTCTTTTAGTCAATGGAGAAACCTGACCGGTACAGGAAGCAAAACTGCAGCTTAGAGTCTGGTAGGTCATATATGCAATCACTCAATGCCACCGATTGCTCTTTGTGGGTTCCCCCCCAACAATCTGCTGTTATCTATTCTGAATGAACACTGACGTTTTAAGCCTTGTCACAGTAAAGCCCAACAAATCAGGGCTTCCCTGGTGGCTCAGTGGTAAAGAATCTGCCTGTCAATGAAGGGGACACGGGTTCAGTCCTCGGTCCAGGAAGATCCCACATGCTGTGGGACAACTAAGCCCGTGCACCATAGCTCATGAGCCAGCACTCTAGAGCCCATGAGCCACAACTACTGAGCCCACGTGCCTAAAGCCCATTTTCCGCAACAAGAGAAACCACTGCGCCGGGAAGCCGCCTGCAACAACTAGAGAACGGGCCCCACTCACCCTAGCTAGAGAGCCCACACGCAGCAACGAAGACCCAGCACAGCCAGAGATAAATACATAAAGCTTTAAAATAACAATTAATCAGTACCCAAGAAAAAAAGAATATCTGGAATTCTTAAGGCGTAAGAAATAATAGCTGAAGGTGACCCTTTGAGTAAATCTGTGTTATGTGAGCTTTGCAAGTCAGGTTATCAATTTTATGCCAACAAGTGCAAAATTTGGCACCACTGTGTTCTCCACATACTTAAAGCACAAAAGGGAGATGGTTCAATCTCTGGTATAGATTTATCTTGGAAAACTGTAATATCCAGAAGCAATAGTACATTTCATCACTCTCCTGAGACATAGATGCAGTATCTCAACTTTCCATGACTTCACAAAACCATCTCAGCATGGCAAAATACTGATTTTCGTTTAATCCAACAGCCTTTTTCTCTAAAGAACATCTTGAAAGTGATGAAAAAGTAATCTAAAGTAATGAGAAATGTAGGTTTTGGATGTGTGGGCCAAGATCAAACTGATGAATAAAATGTGAAGCAGTCAAAGAGATGAAAGCTGTAACGTTCACTTTTTATATCTTCCTCCCTTCTCGAGTCTCCTTTCCATCAGTCTTTCATTGTTATCATAAAAGAGGTGGGTAACGAAAAGTCATGATTACTGTACTACTGGTCCCAATTACATTTAATTTTACAGAAGTCATTTAAGATTTTTCAAGTCCTTAGCACAGTCATCAGAAACAAACAAAAAAACCAAATCTGCCTATCTGTAGTTATCTTATATATAGTTCATAAAATAGTTAACGTATTAGGTTGGCCAAAAAGATTGTTCAGGTTATTCAGCAAGACATCTTCACAGCTAATGCAACACAAAACAAAATAAAGAGAAAATCCTGCAAAATATCACTGTCCACTGCTATCACCACAGTAAGTGTTAAATATGGGGTATCTGCTCCTACTTTTTTCCAGTGGGTAGATCCAGATCACTGATTTTTCACTAGAAACTTATTGAACCTAAACATATCTGAGTGAAATATTTCTTGAACAAGGAATGAAGTCAATGACAGGCATATACCTGATATGAGTTAATGGAAAGTGGCAAGGAAAGTAAGTTTTTAAAAAAACTTGTCAAGTGAAGCAGGCCAAAAAAAATAGCAGAAAATCCAACAATTCACAAAGTGCTTAACACAAACATGTCATATTTCATATATGGTATTTAAAACAATCTGGATAAATTAAGTCACAATTTATTATTCATAAAGGAAGCAGAAAGCCAGTTCATAGCAGGTGAGATGCCTTGGAGAGTGGTGAATATACAGGAAAATGTGCAACCATGACTGCATGTTGCCACCAACCAAAAGCAAGAAACATCAAAGTAAATTCTCATTCCTGGGTGCAAAATAAATCCTATCTGAAAACAGCCCATCTACAGTTAGAGATGATGAATTCTGAGAAATTCTGAAAAATATAGAGAGACTAGGTTTCAATGGAAATTTGTATCTGTCTTCTAGTTTGAACATCTTTCTCAAGATCTTGAAGAGGTAAAAAAAGGAAAGCTGGGGCAACTAAGTAGTTAAAGTGATATTTTGCCTCCCCAAAGGAGAGACTTGTCCTATTTATTTTCATATTTATTTATTCACTCATTCACTCATTTAACAAATCTACAATAAGCATCTACTAGAGTGAATCAAGGCAAGATGCTCTGGATATCCGTGGCATTCATAATATATTTCATTGATGAATGGATGAATCAACAAGCAAATGGACAAACGTTATGTGACTTACAGTAAAGTGAGACACACACCCTAGGAGTCCTAACATCATCACAGCTACCTGACCATCCACACCTTGTGGTGTGATCGCAGATCACATGTGCACACTTTTCCTTCAAAGCAGCTCCTTCAGCTTCTTCTACTGGGACAGTTTCCCAGGGATCCAGCAGCTACATAATCGCTGGAGAAAGGCAGGTCTATGACGGTAAGGGGGACCACGATGGGTTCTGCCAATGGGCAGCCGTTAGAGGGCAGCAGAGGATGTGTTAAGCAGCAAAGAGCATTTCGGGCCTTTTAATCAAGACTGGGCAAATTACACTTCATAAGAGATTGTAATTGATGATATGAATGGGTGCACTGGAACTCCTCTTTCACTGAGTATAAATCAACCAGTTTATTTGGAAAATTTAGTTATTCTTCGAAGAGCATTTTTAACAACCAGTGAAAACCCATTAGGATAGCCGAAGGCTAACTAAATCATCTCTAATGAGTCTACATCATGTAGACACATAATGGCAATGAGCAAAATCAGAATGCAGGCTCGCTCCCTTCGCCTTCTATTTCCAGAAGAAATACTATAGTTGTCCTTAAATTCAGATTACAAATGCTTTCAACTATTGTTACAAAGCAAGAGCAACCTTAGATGAAAACAAGTAAGCACACACAGAAGTACTAAGTATTACCCAGCTGGGCACATCGCCTGCATATCCATATGTAAAATTATGCAGAAGGAAACATTACTCAACCTTACAAAAATATATCAATAAAGCAGATCAACAGTTAAAAACGTGTGTCATTTTTGTTACTGTAGGTGCCAATGTATGATTATTAATCTGGGTTTACAATAACATTGACAATTCTGAAAGAAAACCAAGCCTTTGGGATAGACTTCAAATGAAAATGATAAAATGCTTAACTTTCACAACAGTACAGATCTATCCAAAACAGTAATTCTTCTAAATAAAATTGAAACCTGAAGTATCCTCGTTTGACACCATTTTTATAGATGGGTCAGAACCGAGTTTATTCCGTGAGGGAGGGAGAAAAGAAGAAAGGGATGAAGGAAACAGAAAAAGTTCCAAGTTTTCCATGAAAACATAACCTACTTTAAAAGACAAGAAAATTCTACAGAAAAGGTCCAATGGGACATGAGAAGTCCTACACTGCATTTAAATGTCAAAAAATTTAAAGCTAATGGTAATGATAGCCTGCCACTTAAAAACCCTTTTCAAAAACAATGCAAGCAAGTACCCCTACATCATCACCCTTGCTGCCCCTTCTCCTCAGGAGCCAGACATGCGTATGTTCAAAAGCAAAAGGGAACTCAGTTCTTTAAGGACTTCCTCACCTCTTGAGCTAGTCTACCAAGTCCTTAGCAACTGCAAACCTTCATTTTTTGAAGGTTCAGTTTCAGAAGGTCCTTTATTGTATGACTTTTTCAAATTTTTGGCTTTTCCTATCCGTGTTAATTTATAAGTAAATCCTTCCTCGCCAAAACCGGGGCAGCAAAAGGAATACTACTTTAGAGAAGTGAATGAGGCTGATGGAATTCCAGTAAAGACATTTCTGGCATCCCCAGCTCTAGAGTACCCCATGGCTAGAGAGTCTTTACCTGATACGAGAGCTCTCTGAAGTGAACTCTCTTCATGCACAGCTTTTGCATCTGAGTATCGGATTGAGCTTCAAGAAGCCTGGACCACTTCCTTCTCCAGGGCAATGGTTGAGTCCACTGAGTTCACTTGCTGTGGAACAGGTCTGTCTCAATCATCAGGGGAAGCACGTGATAACAAACTCAAGATCATATTTCTAGATCCCATCCTCTCTTTATCTCAAAATTTCTCTGGGTCATCATTAAATCTGTTCTCTATTGACCTTTATCCTAGAAAGAAGTGTTCCTACTCTATACTCAGCAAAGACATACATACTTTTCATTGAGATAATCTCAGGCTTTTAAATCTAATTCAGGCATATAATTGTCTAACAGACTGAATAAAAGTATCATCAGGTTCCTAATTTTTGTTTATATAATGAAAATATTTGGTACATCAAACAGCACACTGGAAAAAAGTTAAAAATGTATAACAGTACAAAACAAAAGTTTAAAAAACCTAAGTTAACTAAAGATATGGAAAACTGTTCACAAAATGGAAATTATTATGGCATTATCCAAGTAGAAAGAAGCCAGTGGAACATGTGAAAGTTATTTTCCATCAGACAAAAAGTCCATTAAAAAAAAAAAAAAAAAACAATGTATTTTTGAGCCAGAAACACAAAAACAATACTGACCATACTGCAAATCCCTTAACTTGTTCAGTAACTAAACAGTCACATCACAGTTATACATGCAGCCAAGTAACTCAAGACATATGGAAAACTATGTACAAGATGAGCACCTCTTTTTCCCTCAGAAGGCCTGCTAGCAATACTAGGTATCTTTCCCAAGCAGAGTCCTCCCCCACTGAACACCTTTCTGCCATGGGACTCTGTCCCTGGGAGGTGTTCTCCCAGAAAGGCGGTCTGGTGCAGAGATAAACATCATGCCCCAGGGCAAGGGTGTAACCACAGGAGCCACTTACTAGCTAGGTGGTTTGGACAATTCCTTAACTTTTCTTTCATGGGCATAGTCACTGAATCTAACTCACCAGACCCAGGATTCGGTGAGCTAATACATGTACAGTGTTTAGTATACTCTAGAATGGTAAGCACTCAATGGCATCTATTATTAACAGCTCCATTTTCCTTCCTCCACCAGCCACTATTTAGCTTTCTACCACTGATTCTCTACAGAGGCCACAGCCAAAGCATTCCCACTGAGGCCTTCTTGGTACAACACACTAAAACGGGAACAAACATATTACAAGTAGCTTAACACATCTTGGCATTTTTTTCAAGTTTCAAGAACATAATTTCCCCCTCAAAACAACATAATTATATGCATTGCAGGTTGATTCTTTACCGTCTGAGCCACCAGGGAAGCCATAATTACATTAATATCCCCATTTTTTCTGATGACGAGATTGAGGCACAGAGAAATTAAGTAATTTGCCCAAGGTCAGACAAAAACTAATAGATTTAGAACCAATGATTAGAACCATAGAGGGCATCTACTTCAACTTTTTCACCTTACTGATAAGGAAACTGTCTTAGTACATGCGGGCTGTTATAACAGAAATATCATAGATTGAATGGCTTATAAACAACAGAAATTTATTTTTCACAGTTTCATTCAGGCTGCTAAAACAAAAATACCATAACGTGGGTGCTTATAAATGAATTTATCTCCCATGGTTCTGGAGTCTGAGAAGTCCAAGATCAAGGCACAGATAGATCCAGTGTCTGATGAGGGCCCCTTCCTGGTTCTTGGGGGGCCATCCTCTACGTCCTTACTTGGTAGGAGGGCAAGGGAGCTCCCCGGGGTTTCTCTTAGAAGTGTACTAATCACCTTCTAAAAAGTAGAGTAAAGTGAAGTCGCTCAGTCGTGTCCGACTCTTAGCAACCCCATGGACTGCAGTCCATCAGGCTCCTCCGTCCATGGGATTTTCCAGGCCTACCCAAATACTATCACACTGGTGATTAGTTTTCAACATATGAAATTTGGGAAGGATACAAAAATTCAATCTAGAGCAGAAACTGAGATCTATAAACACAGATTCACTGTTCTAACACTGAACAGCACATTGAGTAATAACATGAAACCCAGACTCCTAAAACCCTGCACAGGGCTTCTCTCCTCTATACTGTCACATAATAAAATCAAAATTAAAAATACATGAGAGAGGGAGAGGGTGGGAAGATTTGGGAGAATGGCATTGAAACATGTAAAATATCATGTATGAAACGAGTTGCCAGTCCAGGTTCGATGCACGATACTGGATGCTTGGGGCTGGTGCACTGGGACGACCCAGAGGGATGGAATGGGGAGGGAGGAGGGAGGAGGGTTCAGGATGGGGAACACATGTATACCTGTGGCGGATTCATTTCGATATTTGGCAAAACTAATACAATTATGTAAAGTTTAAAAATAAAATAAAATTAAAAAAAAAATACATGAATTAACAGAGAACCATTATTTCTACATATGTGAATAATTTAAAATAAATGTCCCCACAAAAACTTACAAACGTTCACAGCAGTATTATTCATAACACTAAAGACATGAAAACAACTCAAATGTCCATCAATTCTGAATGAATAAACAAAATAAGGCACATCCATACAATAGAAGATTACTCAGCAATTAAAAAAGGACTGAAATATAGATACATGATGCAACATGGATGAACCATAAAACATTATGCAAAAAAAAAACTTATGCTAAGTGAAGAAGCCAGAGACAAAAGGTCACAAATTGTATGATTCCATTTATATGAAATATCCAAAAGAGGCAAATGCATAGAAACAAAGCAAATTAATGGTTGCCTGGATCTGGGTTAGGTATGGGGAATGACCGGTGATGGGCACAAGGATTCTTTCTTGGGGTGACGGAAATGTGAAATCAAATTGCAGTGATGATTCTATACCTCTTTTAACGTATTATTGATCAGAGATGTATTACTACATCTTTTGTTACCCAAACGTTATTGACCACAGACATTTCAATATTCACTTTCATAACAAATCACCAGCCACAGGCATTAGTTCCTGCAAAAATCTCCTAGTCAAAAAAATGTGTCACAGAATCACTGAATTGCAGCCTTTGGATGGGTGAATTTTATGACCATAAATTTTACTTTAATAAAGCTATCAAAAAATAATTAAAAAACCAGAATTGAACATTTTATAAATCAGGAAAATCTGAATGAAAGTGATGTGCACTTCAAGTATTAAAAAATAAAAACTAAAAATATGTAAGCAATTTGTTCCAGAAAGTCTATGAACTGAATTGTTTATGCTGAACAATTTATCCCCAACTTTTACTATAATTAGAATACCCTGCTATGAAAGAACTTCAGCTACAAAGACAAATTTCTTTCAACATTGTACATTCTGGATGGTGTAAAATAAGAAAAGATTAAATGGATTCAACAGAGGGGAGAAAGGAGAGTGTAAGCAATAATACTGATACCATTTTTACTTTACAGTTGCCCAAACTATCACTTTAAGGAAACTGGCACTACAAAAGGGCATTTAGATCTGATTTTTATTTTTAAGCTATGGGGAGATTTATAAACACTGGTCTCTTGGACTTCCCTGGTGGCGCAGTGGGTAAGAATCCACCTGCCAGTGCAGGGAACATAGGTTCAATCTCTGGTCCGGGAGGATCCCTCATACTTCGAAGCAACTAAGTTCCTGTGCCACAACGACTGAGCCTGTGCTCAGCAGCCCACAAGCCACAGCTACTGAGCCACATGCTGCAAGTATTGAAGCCCGTGCGCCTAAAGCCTGTGCTCTGCAACACGAGAAGCCGCAGCAATGAGAAGCCTGAGCACTGCGATGAAGAGTAGCGCCTGTTCGCTGAGACTACAGAAAACAATGGAGATATAGTGTAACCAAAATAAATGAACAAAATTTTAAAAATAAAAAATGGTCTCTTAGGGTATCTCAAAGCTTTCATACAAATATACATAGAAACATCCAAGATTTGAGTAAAGATTTAATACTTATTCCTTTCAACAGTATCATATGTCCTAAAACAAATCATCTGCTTTTGAGAAAAGTGTAAAATATGCCTCTGAATTAAAATAATACTAAGACTTTTCAGCATCCCATAAAAATCAGAGTCTTAGAGGATCACTGAATTCAAATCACCTTAAAACATCACCTACACTTGAAAGGTGGAATGTGAAATTAGTTATCTGTATATTTCCTTATGCACGCTCTGTCGTGTCCAACTCTCTGCAACCCCATGGACTGCAGTCTGCCAGGTTCCTCTGTCCATGGGACTCTACAGGCAAAAATACCGGAGTGGGTTGCCACTTACTACTCCAGGGGATCTTCCCAACCCAGGGACTGATCCCATTAACTCCTGCGTCTCCTTCACTGGCAGGCAGATTCTTTACCACTGAGCCACCTGGGAAGCCTAGGTAAGGTACATTTCCTTATATCTCCAAATAAAATAACAATGACTAGTATTATTGAAAATGTTCTATATATAATAGTAAAACAATATTCGAGTCACTTCACCTTCACTGCTTCATTTGTAACTCACAACTCTGAGACTAGGATTACTGTTATTTCCATTTAACAGCTAAGGAAACTGAGGCTAAGTGAGATGAAGAGAACTTAACCAGCCCAAGCTCATGCAGTTAAAAAGCAGCAAAACTGGCATTTAAACCTAACGCTGCATCCAAGGCCCAAGTGCCATTACTTCTCACGCTCTTGCTTAACACAGTGACCTATATTATGATATGAGTAAGGAGGGTCTTCAGCATGTCTCAAATAGAACTGCTCATTTTTTTTAGATGTAATGGCAGTAAATTTATGTCTATTAAAAACAGTGCCTTATCTTTTATTGATGACACTTTAACATTTACAAACACAGTATGCCTGGGATCTGCATCAATGATGGGGAGGGGGATATGCATGGAGCAGGACTGGTCATATTGACAACTGTTGAAGTCAACAGATAACGGGTAAACAGCGGTTCATTTTACTGCTCTCTCTGCTCTTGCATCTGTGAAAATGTCCAAGATACAATTAGGAAAACTAAGTCTTTAAACATACCAATACTGTAAAAGAGGAAGACACAATCCTTAACAACTTTTTTTACATTCAGCAATATTTTCCTTATTTCAAAGTCAAGAAACAGGAAACAGGCTACCCATAATTTTAAAAAATTTTCACATATTCACCATCATATCCTAAAGTTCTTCATGTAGAAAGATCTGAGTATTTGGTCTCCAGCTAAGACTGCTGAGGAGGAAGAGACCAATTCTGACACATGCAATAACCAGAAGATAAAAAGAAGACGGTAGGCAGGCAGAATGCCTACTTTCACCACTGCGTTGGCACTGCAGACTTACTTCCTGTCCCTATACATCTGTCTCACTTTGTGACTGGAGGCATTTTATTCAGAAGTCTCCCTCTCACTGTATCATACTCTTTTATAAGTAATTAAATTATTAAGAAAAGCAAAATTTATGTCCACAATAGGCATTTGCTGTAATGGATGAACAGAATGGCTGGTCAGAAGACAGGAAGAACTCTTTGGTGGAGACTCAATTAACTACCATATTGTTTGACTCAGAAAAGAATGAGAGTCCAAAGGTTTTGCGTATAACATATTAACACATAAGAGCATATTTCAAATTTAATAACAATTTGTTTTACCTATACAGTCAATAGAGCCAAAAAACTTACTTCTAAAATCTAAAGTAGGTATTAGCTAGCTCAGCCGTTTGAATGTGTCTACTTGTTTGCCCAGGACAAAGCCTGGCACATGACCAACGCACAATAAATATTCATTGAATAAACTCCCTTCTTACAGTCCTGCCAGCTTTCTCATTTAGGTGTCACTGGGCAGAATAATTAGGAAGGAGGAGAAGCAGCAAGGGAAAAACAAGCTTAATAATTTTACCTGACAAAGCACTATGAACAGAGCATGCATTTGCTCTGTAGAGAATATTAAATTACATAGTTCAGGGACCTTTACTGAAACATCTTGGGGCCTGGCCCATCGGGATCATGAATGAAGAGAGGCATTTTATAAAGCCTTCTTTATGCTGAGCCAACTCTTAATTTTGGCTTTTAGAAATGGCTTGTTTGACTTTACTACATTTATAGTCCAAGTGAGTTTTCATTATCTATTTTCAACACTTGGGAAAAGTTACTATTTAACATGAACACTTTTTCATTTTCGGAAGTTGCATCACCACTTTAATCACAGCATTCATCATCAGCCCCTCCTCCACCTTACCTTCTCCCTTTAACATCTATAAAATACTTCGCAATTCCTAGTTCTTTTTTGCTATATTTAAATGGCTCCTGACTTGGCATCCACATCTCACCTGGCAGATCATCTGATCTGTAGAATCCACAAAACAACCACAGAAGAAACTTCAGACTCCTCTGGATAGCCAAAGAAGAAGCTTTTGACAGCAAGTATTTCTAATAATTGAAACAATATCATGTCTGCCATCAACGAATACTATATTCTGGAAGGGAGATGATGGCAACAGCAATTAGAAAGAATACTATTTTTCTGTTGGGACACACAACATACAAAATTAATTTTTTTAAAGTGAGAAGCTATATCAATTATTTACTTTACAGAAAAAAGATGTAAGTTTAAAAGGGCTTTCTTGAACTGCCCGCTACTTCTAGTACAAAGTTAGGTAAGGAGGCAACAAAGCAGCCACTTCCCATTTTTAATGACTTCTGCACTGTGTGTGTGGAAGCCCTGAAAACAAGCAGAGGCAGCAGGGTATCATGAGGAAGAACTAGAGTCAGACTGAGCTGGGGTCAAATCCTAACTCTGCTCCTTATTAGCTGTGTGACCTTAAGCAGGTGGCTTCACCACTCACCCTGGCTTCATACCTCAAGAGGGCCCAGCTGCCATTCTGTATAAGGCGAAATCCCAGAATTCTTTCAATAAATCCTTTTAGCTTACATTCATTACAATGGCTTCAATCCTTAAAATTACAGGGACTAAAACTAAGACAATCACCCTCCTGAACTCCCTCCTAAGAGCCTCCCCACTCCCAGGAATCTCCCTTGATACCCATCAACTGAACACCGAGGCAAACTGAGGGACGGACAATCCTTTCCCCTACAAGAGGAACTAAGACAGAGGGAAAAAAGCACGCTTTGCAACAGTAACAGAGGGAGTATTCTTAAAGTAGGATTCTCCTAAGTCCCTAAGACATCAGCCTTGCTTATAGAAATGCAGAACCATGAGCAATCATCATCTATATAAAACTACTACAAAATTAAATCAGAACAATTATGCTGATGAAAAATACCTCTCCAAATCAGTAAAAAGTAAAAAACGTTAATAAACATTCCAGGCTCAACTGTATCTCCTTAAACACGAATTTGATATACAACAACAACAAAAAAAAACCACTTTGGACCACAAATTTAAAGCTGAAAAACAGAATGAACAAAAGCTAACAGAAATGAAAAAAAAGGTGAAGAAGATAAAATTCTATCAGAATTGAAGATCAAATCACAAGGTGCTCAAGAATAAATACAAATAAAACCTATAAAAGGCATTGAAGAAAACAGTAAAAGAGGAGACTGAAAATGACATGATGAAGTAAAAAACAGAAAGCTTTTGAAATGAAAGATAGACAAAGAAGATATAATTATGTGTAACTAGAGTACCAATAGAAGAAAAACAAAACATTAGAATATTTAAACCTATAATCCAAATGAAAGTGTCTCAGAAACAAAAGGCCCAACAATACATAATAAAAGAATCCAGTAGGTAGAAGACTGACCTGCTACAGGGAACTCCAAGACAACAATCACAATGAAATTATTCAGACTGTAAAAATAAAAGGGAAAATAAAACCAGGAATTTCAAACAAAAGGATCGAATGACTTGTAAGTGCAAGAAAATTAAGACTGGGATCAGATTTCTCAAAAAAACGACATAAAGAACAAGACCACATTTGTAAGCAAGGAAACAAAGTGTGAACCGAGCTGTCCTTCCAGTGTCAAGGCTACAGAAAAACAACTTTAAATATGTAAGAACAGGGAAATTGTGTTCACAAGCTCTTCTTTAAAAATCTACTAAAAATTGAGATAGATCTAACCAGTAGGTGACTGGGAAACTTCAGCCAAAGATGATAGTGAGGATTTAACAAATTTAACTGTAAACCTAAGTGCAAAAACAAATCTGCGGTTAGGTTTGAAGGCAAACTAGGTATAGTTCAACTAAAAACATGGGAGAAAAGAAAAAAAGAAAAGCACAGAATAAACTCATTGATTACTGAAACAGCAATAAGGTAAGGATCAAAGCACACCATTAAAAACTAAAATAAAGGACAGTAGAAAGTTAAACATGAAAACAAGGAAGAGAGTGTTTTTAAAAGGAGTAAGCACACAAGTAGCTTCTATAACAAAAACAAAAAATCCAAAATGTCCAAAGACATTTTTAAAACAGAAATGCAAGTAAAGCACATCACAAAGAAAATACAGCAATGCACGTGAAACGCACTCAGTGGCGTTTGAGTCTTCATGACCCCATGCCAGGCTCAATGCACACGAGAGTACATAACATGCAATGACAAAACAGATCGAATTCAACAATCACTAACAGAAAATCATTTTTTAATACAGCTCCTAAAAAGGAACTAATGCTTTATGCAAGAGATAACCTAAGAAAGGTGGGGTAAAATAAGGGTGGAGGATTAAAAGGTACAAACTATTATGTATAAAATAAGCTACAAGGATATATTGTATAGCACAAAGACTATACCATTATTTTTTAACAACCATAAATGGAATATAACCTTTAAAAATTGTGACTCACTGTTCTACATCTAAAATTTACATAATATTATACATCAACTATACCTCAATTAACGGAGAAGGCAATGGCACCCCACTCCAGTACTCTTGCCTGGAAAATACCATGGATGGAGGAGCCTGGTAGGCTGCAGTTCACGGGCTCGCTAAGAGTTGGACATGACTGAGTGACTTCACTTTCACTTTTCACTTTCACGCATTGGAGAAGGAAACGGCAACCCACTCCAGTGTTCTTGCCTGGAGAATCCCAGGGACGGGGGAGCCTGGTGGGCTGCCGTCTCTGGGGTCGCACAGAGTAGGACATGACTGAAGTGACTTAGCAGCAGCATACCTCAATTAAAAAAAAAAGATAACCTGAAACAAAGTAAATCAAAAAGACTAAAAATTAAAGAGAGGCCACGGCATATCAAAAAAAATAGAGTAAAAAAGAAAGAGAAAAAAAAAGCAAAAGTAGTAATCCTGATACTGAATAATTCAAGTCAAAAAGGCAGCTGAAACATGACAAAAAAAAAACATATAATGTTAGCAGCCATATTATACAATTAAAATATAAAATTAAGAATGCTTACGCATCAAATACCACAGCAACCACCTTCAAAGGCAAAAACTACAAGTAATGCAGTAAAACTCAGAAAAATAACTTGAGTAATATGTAAAACTAACGCTCATGAGTTTAGTTGAGAATACAAACAACTGACATAACATAAAAAGATAAATCTTATATATTACACTTTGTTATTGGTGTTGTTTAGTTGCTAAGTCATTTCTGACTCTTTGCAACTCCTTGGACTGTAGCCCTGCAGGCTCCTCTGTCCCTGGGATTTCCCAACCCAAGAATACTGGAGTGGGTTACCATTTCCTTCTCCAGGGGATCTTCCCAACCCAGGGATGGAACCCATGTCTCCTGCATTGGCAGGTAGATTCTTTACCAGTGAGCCACCAGGAAAGCCCATCAAACTTTATACCTTGATAATAAACTCATTCTCAGGTGGATCTGAATAATGACCAAAAAAAGGGGGAGGGAATCATATACTCTTGTCAAAGAAATGAGGAAGAAATAATGCAAAGGCAGATCACAAGTCTAATAAAATCAAACATTACTAACAGAATCGAAAAACAAAAGGTCATTCCACTCCAAAAATTTTTAATTGTCTACTATTAAAACTTTTGATTGACACAGCAAAATACAAACCAAAATTATAATTTTCTAAACAATTATACATTTAATTCACTGAAAAAAGGAAAACCTATTACATTTAAAATAAACATTCACAATAATAAAAATAAATTCCTCATTCAACAAGAACAATAAACCAAAGCAAAACACAATGATAGAAACAATAAAGATTAAAAAAGAAATTAATGAGGTAATTTCTAAATAAATCAAAACCTTAGACTTCTTTAAATTAAGGAAACAGACAAAATACATACAGGGGAAAAAAGGAGAAAACATAAATATACAAAATAACTGGGATGATACACTTTCAACACGTTTTCCAAGATTATTCATTTCAATATTACTTGTCATTAGAAAATACAGTTAGAAATAACATGAACTTCCACAGTGTAAGAACAACTAAGTAAACAGTTGTTAAAGCCATACAACCTGCTACCTGCTAAGTCGCTTCAGTCGTGTCCGACTCTGTGCGACCCCACAGACGGCACCCAAAAGGCTCCCCCGTCCCTGGGATTCTCCAGGCAAGAACAGTGGAGTGGGTTGCCATTTCCTTCTCCAATGCATGAAAGTGAAAAGTGAAAGTGAAGTCGTACAACAGTCACACTCTAAAAATGAACGGAGATCCCCATGAAATAATACAGATACCCAGTCTAAGTGGAAGAAACAAAGTGCAAAAGAATAACTGCAGTGTGCTACTTTTTGTACAAAGAGAAAAGAAGAATATATACACGTACATGCTCATCTTGTGCAAAGACAAATTTAGACTAACTGCCTATGGGAAGGAAGAGAGAATGAGTAGAAAGGATGGGGGACTGGAAAAGGAGCAGAAGAGAATGGAGGGAAAACTAACACCCCTCTTTCTGTATAGTTCTAAATGTGTATAAGTTCTAAATTTGCATACTCAAATAACAAAATTTGGAGAAGGCAATGGCACCCCACTCCAGTACTCTTGCCTGGAAGATCCCATGGATGGAGGAGCCTGGTGGGCTGCAGTCCATGGGGTCGCTGACGGTCGGACACGACTGAGCGCCTTCACTTTCACTTTTCACTTTCATGCATTGGAGAAGAAAATGGCAACCCACTCCAGTGTTCTTGCCTGGAGAATCCCAGGGACGGGGGAGCCCGGTGGGCTGCTGTCTATGGGGTCACACAGAGTCGGACACGACTGAAGTGACTTAGCAGCAGCAGCAGCAGCAGTAACAAAATTAATAACAATGACAGAAAAAAACCCCCTAAAAGAGAAACTGAACAAAGAGATGTCTCTAATGGCATTTGAAATGATGACCATCACACTACAGAGGAAACGGGGCAGGGAGAACTAATCCAAGTAACTTTAAGGCTAAACACTCTCAGGTTATAAAGAAAACAAACAAAACACCCAAATGAACACTGAATTCCAATAAATGTTTTTTCACTGTGTTAAAGATAAGCAATTCTGGGGACTTCCCTGGTGGTCCAGTAGTTAAGGATCTGCCCTGCAGTGCAAAGGATGTGGTCCACTCCCTGGTCAGAGAACTACCACATGCCTCTGAGCAACTAAGCCCTTGCACCACAACTAGAGAGTCTATGGGCAGCAACAAAAAACCCCACAAGTTGCAATGAAGATCCTGTGTGCTGCAACTGAGACCCAACAACTAACCCTAATCTTAAACCTCACACAGCCAAATGAATATTTAAAAAAAAAAAAAAAAGATCAACAATTCTGAATTGCTTGATGTGTATTCCAAGATGGAACAAATAAGTAAGTAAATTGTGGATAACAGGACCTAGAATTTTCACTGTCAAAGAAGGGAGTTACAAATATGGAAACTAGTGAGGGAGATTCGGAGAAGGCAATGGCACCCCACTCCAGTACTCTTGCCTGGAAAATCCCATGGATGGAGGAGCCTGGTAGGCCACAGTCCATGGGGTCGCTAGAGTCGGACACGACTGAGCGACTTCCCTTTCACTTTTCACTTTCATGCATTGGAGAAGGAAATGGCAACCCACTCCATTATTCTTGCCTGGAGAATCCCAGGGACGGGGAAGCCTGGTGGGCTGCCATCTATGGGGTCGCATAGAGTCGGACATGACTGAAGCGACTTAGCAGCAGTAGCAGTAGCAGCAGGGAGGGAGATTACAATGAACCTCATAATGACGGCTGGAAAAAAGTAGTATGTACTCATAGTTTTCACTTAATATAGGGGATGTCTATGTGTGTCCCCTAGCTCTACCCACTGGGAAGGCTCTGACAGTTGACTTTATGTGTCAATTGGCCCAGAGTGGCCAGATGTTTGATAAAACATTATTTTGTTTCTGCATGGATGTTTTTAGATGTGATTAACATTTCAATCAATAATGTAAAGCAGACTGCCCTTCATATCACCAGTGGGCCTCATACAACCAGCTGAAGGCCTAAACAGAACAAAGAGATTGACTCTCTCCTAACATGAAAGAATTCTCCAATTAGACTGCCTTTGGACTTAACTTGCAACATCATCTCTTCTTGCCTAATGGCCTTGGAACATTAGTTCAATGGACCAGCAAACATTAGTTCTCCCTGGGTCTCTTAGCTGCCAGCTCACCCTACAGGTTAGATTTGCCAATTTAATCACATGAACCAATTCCTGGTGATAAATCTCCTTATACCTCTTTCCTATGAGTTCTGTTCCTCTGGAAAATCCTAACAGGGGCCTAAAATCTATGACCTCTCAGTAGCAATGAGCACAAATGTCTAGATCATGATTTCTATTTACTACTGCTACTATAAAGAATCAAGCTTCCTTGAAAAATGGCAAATTCCAAGGCAGGAATCTGCACAGAGTACAAAAGAACCCTGAAACATCTTGATTTATGAGTACACATCAGAAGGACATAGAATGATTCAGGTAAAAAATATTGTCATTTGTTAAAATTATTAAGCAAGATTTTATGAGACACAGGGTATTTACAGAGTCTCAAAGTATTTCCCCAAAAGATGCCTATTAGTTACAAAGAAAAAAACTGATTTTTTAGTGGAAAAACCTGGAGGACACCACACCAGGTGACTGAAAATTACATTACCAGTAATGAAACAATAGTACGGACCTTCAGATACTGTACGCTGATACACTTGTGTAGCTCATGCTCAACTGCTCAGTCATGTTCGACTCTTTGCAACCCCATGGACTGTGTAGCCCCACCAGGCTCCTCTGTATATGGAATTTTCCAGGCAAGAATACTCCAGCGGGTTGCCATTTCCTACTCCAGGGGATCTTCTCAACTGGAGATCAAATCTGCATCTCGTGCATTAGCAGGTGAATTCTTTACCACTGAGCCACCTGCAAAGCTCTCAACTGTGTAATATTCCAGTCAAAAATGCACAGCCTAAATCTAATCAGGAGGAGACATCAGACAAATCCAAATGGTGGGATATTTTTTACAAAATAATTAAACTGTATTCTTCAAAAATTTTTTTATCAAGAAACAAAGACCAAGGAAGTGTTCTAGATTAAAGGAGATTAAAGAGATATGGCAATTAAAAGCAACAAATGATCCTAGACTGAACCATTTACCCAGAAAACAAGTTTTTTTCTCTTTTAATCAAAAGGACATTAAGAAATTCAAAAAATTTTTAATAAAACTGACATAGTGTTATATCAATGTCAATTTCCCAATTTTGATGATGGTACTGTGATTATGTAAGAAAATATCCTTGTTTTTTGTAAAGTGTAAATTGAAGAATTTAGGGGCAAAGAGCCATAAAGTTGCAAATTGCTCTCAAATGGTCCAGAAAAAAAAAAAAAACTACTTATTGCTTTATGAAAAGCAACTGTGGCAAAAAGTTAACACTTGGGGAATCTATGGTGAAGAAAGAGTACATGGCAATTCTTTGAATTATTTTTGCAACTTTTCTCCAAGTTTGAAATTACCTAAATATTTTTATTTGGGTAAAAATACAGTAGTATTTGATAATAATGCTTTTTTACATTATTCCCCAACCATATGTGTGCACCCACACACACATATTAAAGCCAAAGCCAAAAACCTGAGAGGTTTTTCTCTTCTTATAACCTCTATCCAAATGGCCACATAATCTGCTGAATCCATCTCCTCTTCTTTTCAACAGCACTATTGATTGAATTATCATATAACCTCTAAATGATTTCCTGACTCTGCACTCTCCACTTTCACACACTTGCAAAATAAACCACCTCACTGCTGCTGCTGCTAAGTCGCTTCAGTCATGTCCGACTCTGTGCGATCCTATAGACGGCAACCCACCAGGCTCCGCTGACCCTGGGATTCTCCAGGCAAGAGTACTGGTGTGGGTTGCCATTTTCTTCTCCAATGCAGGAAAGTGAAAAGTCAAAGTGAAGTCGCTTAGTCGTGTCTTACTCTTCGCGACCCAATGGACCACAGCCTACCAGGCTCCTCTGCCCATGGGATTTTCCAGGCAAGAGTACTGGAGTGGGGTGCCATTGCCTTCTCCATCTCACTTCTCTACTTTTAAATCTTAAATGGTCTCCATGGCAACTCTTCTACATAGACTTAAGTTTTCTGCAGATCATGCCCTTGCCTCTCTATTTTGTGCCCTTCTCACGTGGAAGAAAGCAAATGCAGTTCTTTGAACCTGCAATGCACTTGCACTGTTTGTGCTTTGGTATATGCTCTCTATGCTGAAATATCCTTATCTATCCAATCAAAGAAATTCCTATTTATTCTTTAAACCTTATCTTAGCTTCCCTTCCCTGTTAAACCTTCCCTGACACAATACACAGTGTGAAGATATAACCACTCTCTGGTTCCTTAGTGCTAATATTTAATCTTATACTATAATATCTCTATTACTAATAGCTCCACCAAGAATTCATTTTATTGGGTTCCAGAATCACTGTGGAGGGCGACTATAGCCATGGAATTCAAAGACATTTACTTGCTCCTTGGAAGGAAAGCTATGACAAACCTAGACAGTATATTAAAAAGCACAGACATCACTTTGCTGACAAACGTGCATACAGTCAAAACTATGATTTTTCCAGTAGTCATGTTTGGATGTGAGAGTTGGACCACAAAAAAGGCTGAGCACCAAAGACTTGATGCTTCTGAACTGCGGTGCTGGAGAAGACTCTTGAGAGTCCCTTGGATTGCAAGGAGATCAAACCAGTCAATCCTCAAGGAAATCAACCCTGAATATTCATCAGAAGGACTGATGCTGAAGCTGAAGTTTCAATACTTTGGCCACCTGATGCGAAGAGCTGACTCAATGGAAAAGATCCTGATGCTGGGAAAGACTGAAGGCAAAAGGAGAAGAGGGCAGCAGAGGATGAGATGATTAGACACAATCACCGACTCAATAGACACGAATTTGAGCAAACTGAGGACAGAGCAGTGTGGTGTAATGAAGTCTGTGGGGTCTGCAAAGAACTGGACACTACTTATGACTGAACAACAGCAAATCTCTATTACACTTATCACAGAGTAGAACTCCCATTCTGAGGTGAGTGGGGATTCACTGACAGAGGGACCAAGTCATATTTATTTGCTGAACTACTTAGACTAGACTAGGTCCTCAAGAGTAGGAAATGTTAAGAAAGTCTCTATCTACATGTTGAAAAGTAAAAGCTAAAAAAAAAGAAAATGAAATTTTAAGACTAATATACCTTTCACAGGGAGATGACATATGTTTTTGCTTGTTATATAAATTAGAACAAGCCCTAGACTTAACTTTTATGCAGTCATCTCCGGAAAACAAATAATCTGACACAATTTTCCAATTTTTTCTTTTCTGTAGTTTGATGATAAAGAACACATGTTGTTCACAGCCTTTTAAGTTATGAACTGTGACTAAAATAAAGTTATAGATATAAAACAGTACAAAACCAAAAATAGTTTCACTTTATAATACTTAAGTACAAGAAATATCGTTTTGGTCAAAGTGCTTTAAATGCAGTAGTTTCTGATTTAAACTGAATTCTATAAAAAATCTAATCACTGCCTAATCTTACTTTTCCTG
The DNA here is from genome assembly GCF_019923935.1 of Bubalus bubalis. Classification (NCBI taxonomy): domain Eukaryota; kingdom Metazoa; phylum Chordata; class Mammalia; order Artiodactyla; family Bovidae; genus Bubalus; species Bubalus bubalis. The sequence continues at coordinate 69,800,542 of NC_059158.1, read as the reverse complement.
ATATGAAACTAAGCCAATTACATAATTTTCTATCAGAAAGTTTAAAGGAAAATATTACAGAAGATTGGTTCATTCGTCCTCCTTTCCAATATAAACATTACAGGGATAAATAAAATTACTTTCTTAAGAAATGGATCCTTAATCATATAATAATACATGTGAAAGCTTCCATGAAGAAAATCTCATGTACAAATATGCAAAATCATGACTGTTACTGATGTCTTCAATACCTCACCCTCCTGGTTTTTCTAATAGCAATCACTTTGTATTGGAGACCTAGCATGTGACCAACCCTTGATTGCCTTGCCATTCCTACATGTTTCTATCATAGCCTGCATTTCCAAATATAAAATTTAACATCTACTAAAAGTATATATTCCAGAATGTCAGGGACTGAGGCAGTTTAACTTTCTGTTATGCAACCACCCCTTTTCTACAAGTACCAAGTACAGCATCTAGAGCACAAAGGAACTCAGTAAATGGAAGACAAATGGCTGAGTTAGTCTGGAAGGATAACAAGCACTGGTAATCAGACATATATGCCAAAAATGGAAACAGGCTATAAGGAATAAATCTTCAATCTCCCCCAGGGCTTAGGAGTACAAAGATGTCCCCCAGGCCTGCTCACCAGACAAGTGTCCATGGGAGCTGGCATCTTTATTTCCTACCAGAAAGAATCAAGATACAACCATGGTAAATAGATTTTGAAGTGAATCTATATGTATAATGATATTAACAAGCCTCTAGAACTGTTGGCATAATGATAAAGACTAGTATCTTCTCTTGATTTTCCCTTAGATATCCTAGAATCCTTCATTATTTTCCTTCATAATTCTTAGATCCCATTAAAATATACACTAAATAAGACATTACATTTACAGAATAAACTACATTTAGAAAAACAGACCTGACAGGTACTAATTTGAAAATGAACCAATAACTTCGTCACCATCATTCATTAAATTAACTTAATAAAGTATAAGTTCTTTTGCAGTAGTGCCCTCAGTCACACCAGTTCCTATATGAAACTGCAAATTTATTACTTAATAAATTACTAACTGTAGGAGAAAACTCAATGTTATTTTATAATTCTTTTGATATTCTTCTTATAGAGTAAGTGTAAGTAAGTGTTAGTCACTCAGTCGTGCCCAACTCTTTGCGACCCCATGGACTGCAGCCCACCAGGCTCCTCTGTCCATGAGATTTTCCAGGCAAGGATACTGGAGTCGGTTGCCGTTTCCTTCTCCAGGGGATCTTCCCAATCCAGGGATCAAACCCTGGTCTCCTGCACTGCAGGCAGATTCTTTATTGACTGAGCTACAAGGGAAGGCCTGTATTCTTCTTATAGATGTCATACATAATAAGCCAAACTGCGTAAGTGTCCTTAAAATAAAGAATGAACTAGAGCACCTAATTTCTTCTTCCTCAGAGAAAAGGCTTTGTTGTCACAAAAGTTAATTGAATTCTTGTCTTTGATCCTATTTTTTCCTCTGTATTCTCTATTAACTGACCTCTTTTTTTTTTTCCTTCCTTTGAGTTGCTTTTCTTTTCCTTAGTTGTAACCACTTTTATTATTGAAATTAAAAGCCCTGTTAACCATTTTAGTCAAGCATACTAACTACCTAAATGTCAAATGTCTACATCAATTTTAACATAGGACATTCAAGAGTGCTATGCTTCCCAATCACTACCAATGTCTGATTTGTCAGTTCTAGTACAAATTCCTTGTTTACAATCAGGCTAAGATACTATATTCTTTCTATGTATCTTAGTTTGATCCCCCCCCCAAAAAAACCCAAAAACTCAAAGTCAGATTAATACTATTAATTTAACAAACAACTCTAGTTTAAATGGACTGTATAACAGGATGCTACATTATCTCACTGTTCTTAAAACAATCCTTTGTTTAAAAAAAAAAAAGTGAATTAAATCTTCAAAAACATCTTAGACCTAGTAATTCTAAGTGCCTTAAGGAAATATTTTCACAAAGTATCATCCTCTCTTTGTAAACTAGATATTTCATATAATGTTTTATACCGTAATCACATCCATGAGTCATTTGTAGGATATACAACATGCTTTTTAAAACTCTGCTAAGGTTAAAACACTGAAAGACAAGGTTCAAAGCTACATAACTGGAAACATCCCAGGACAAAACCTTAACAGTGACTGAAATCACTGACGTCCACTTATATTTTTTGATAATCTAATTCTAGACCAGACCAGTGGTTCTCAACACAGCTATGTATTAGGACCACTATGGGACCTTTTAAAAAATATCCACTCCAAGCTAACTGAATCAGAATCTCTAGACTTTGGAGTAGGCAATGGCACCCCACTCCAGTACTCTTGCCTGGAAAATCCCATGGACGGAGGAGCCTGGTAGGCTGCAGTCCATGGGGTCGCACAGAGTCGGACACGACTGAAGCGACTTAGCAGCAGCAGCAGCAGACTTTGTTCATAGGAAAAAGGTTTACAAACCTCCCCAGCTGACCATAATATGCAGCTAAAATTCAAAACCATTGGCCAGGTCTTTATAATTATTAACACAGACTAAAATATAAAGTATCATTCAGCACTAATAATATTGTATTTTAAAAGAAACATCATTCAAAATATACCAATTATTTAAGTCCATTATTCAACAAAGAGTAAGTCTCTCACAATCATTTGCTGGTGTTGCAGATATTTTTAACAATTAAAATCATAACAATTACCTTACTTTAGAAGGAATACATAATTAGTATAACATAGAACATACAACGTTTTATAATCATTCCAGCTTCAAATCCTCAAAGAACTGATGATGCAGTCAACCACCTAGCAGAGTTTGCAAGTTACAAAGTAGCCATGAGATGAAAGATTGGGGCATTTCAGGTTGAGAACAAACTGGTGAAGACCATGGTATAAGCCATTGCTGGTGGCTCAGATGGTAAAGAATCTGCCTGCAATATCGGAGACTGGGGTTTGATCCCTGGGTCAGGAAGATCCCCTAGTGAAGGGAATGGCTACTAACTCCAGTATTCTTGCCTGGAAAATTCCAATGACAGAGGAGCCTGGCTACAGTCCAAGGGGTCACAAAGCGTCGAGACAGGACTGAGTGACTAATACTTTCACTTTCCTGGCATAAAAACAGTAGGTGCAGAATCTGTTTATAATGGAGGGGAGAATTCAATATGATGGTGTGCTGGAGACAAACAGGAGTGGTTGGAAATGGAAAGAAAAGCTATGACTGTGTATGGACTGGAAAGGTCTCTGACCAAAGAAGAAACTTAAATATTCATCTAAAAGGCAATGGAAAAAAAAATAAATAAAAGGCAATGGAGTCATTGCAAGTTTTTAAAAAGAAATGACAGGATGTTTCACTTCCAAGACGATGGAATAAAGTACTTTCCTCTATTCTTCTAGGGCAATTGAAAGCCCTAGACATTACAAACATTACACATAAAACTACTATTAGAAATCTGTAAAAGGTAAAGAGAAGAAGGAAGACTGCCCAGAAACCTCAAGACCTGAGGAACAAGTCATATGGTGAGATCTCTGAGTTTTCTTTTTGCCCCATGTATCTTAGACTCACAGCTGAAAATCTGACAATGTAGAAATATCAACAGGCAAAGACAAAAAGAAACGCAAAAAAGTCTGTTCTCTTTAGCCAAAAGACCAGGTAGGGACAGTCTAGTAAGACAGAAAACTTTTAGGCAATAACAGTACTACTCCAGCTAACCACTATGCAAAAACCCATGACCCCATCCCCACTCATGCCAGCAAAGGCTGAATGGGAAGCCCAGGCTCCCACCCTCCCCAGGCTGTAATGAGGCATATTCAGTACTAGTGTCATGGAAGGTCAAGGAGGGATTCAAGACTGTCACCTCATAATGAGCCCCTGTATTCCAGTGCCCCTCATCCTTGCTGTGTCACTGGAGGCCACGTGGAAAGCTGCCAGAATTATCTGACAAAGATCTTAGAGCAGCCATGAGGAAAAGGCTTCAACAAGCAACTATGCACAAAAGTAATGGAAAAACAGAAAGCTGCAAAAAAAGAAACAGAAAAGCTCAGCAAAGAAATAGAAGATATAAAAAACCGAACAGAAATTTTAGAACAGAAAAATACAATAACTGAATAAAAAAGCTAAGTATATGGACTCAAAGCAGAATGGTGGGGACAGAAGGAAGAATCAATAAACTAGAAGAGAGTAGAAATGACCCAATCTTAACAACAGAAATAAAGCAGAATATAAAATAAATGAAGGGATCCTCAAGGATATGTGGGACTACAACAAAAGATATTTGTGTCACTGGAATCCCAGAAGTAAAGGAAAAAAGGGACAAGAGGTGACTGAAATAGTATTGGGTTGCCCAAAAAGTATGTTTGGGTTTTTCCATAAAGTATGAAAGTACTTTTACATAAAGTACTTTTTTTTTTTATATATATAAAGTACTTTTTCCAAAAGTATGTTTGGGTTTTTCCATAATCTTATGGAAATTTATGGAAATCTCATGGAAGATTGGAAAGATATGGAAAAACCCAACAAAATTTTGGCCTAACCAATCTTTGAAGAAATATGGCAAGAGACAGAAACCTACAGGTTCAAGAAGCTGAGTGAACCCTAAGGTGGATAAACCTAAAGAAGTACACACCAAGTCACAAGTCCTTTAGTCATGAGGAAGAAATCAAGAGCTTTTGATATGAAAAAACTAAGCCAATTCATCCCCCACAAATGAACCCTAAGATAATAACTACAATAAGTTCTCTGAAGAGAAGAAAATAATAAAAGAAGGAACTTCCAAATATTAGGAAAGGGAAAATAGTAACCAAAACTATGGTAGTGGATTTCCCTGGCAGTCCAGTTGTTAAGACTCTATGGTTCCACTGCAGGGGGCAAAGGTTTGATCCCTTGTCAAGGGATCCCACATGCCATGCAGCAGGGCAAATATAAAAAAAAAAAAATACACACACACATACATATATGTATATGTGGGTAGATACAATAGGCTTTCCTTATCCTCTTGAGTTTCCTAAATTATGCTTGATAGTTGAAAGAAAAGTTATAACCATCTGATGTTCTAAATGAACATACAGGAAACACTTTAAGACAATTATATAATAAAAGGGAGGGTGTACAGGGATACAAAGGAATTTAAGGTTTTAATACTTCACTGGTAAAATCATAACAGCAGAATGTAATAAGTTATGCATCTATAATACCTATAACAAACACCAAACATCCAATATATAAAGAGATAAATCCAAAACACAACAGATAAATCAAAATGGAATTCTAAAATATGTTAACCCACAGAAAGAGAATGAAATAAAGTAAAAATACAGAGATAAAGAGAAAACAAAAAATAAAATGGCATACGTAAGCCCTAATAAATCTAAAGCTACATAAAACATAAAAGCCTAAATATATTAAGACATATTAGCAGAGTGAATTAAAAAACATGATCCAACTATATGATGTCTACAAGGAACTATGTATGTCTATAGGGAACTCACTTCAAATATAACTATAAAGGCAGACTGAAAGTAAAAGGACTGAAAAAGATAAATCATATAAACAGTAATCAAAGGAAAACAGGAATTGCTATATTAGCATCAGATAAAGTAGACTTTGGAGCAAAGAAAATGATCAGAGAAGGACAAGCATGTTATTGAATGACAAAAGAGTCAATCCATCAAGAAGACACAACAATCCTAAATGTATCAACTGAAGAATTAAAAAATATGTGAAGCAAAAACTAAAAGAACTGAAAAGACAGATAACTCTACCGTCTTAGTTGGCGACTGACATCCTTCTCTCAACAACGGGTAGAACTAGAGAGAACTCAGCAAGGCTACAGAACTCAACAGCACTACCAACCAACAGGACTCAGTCACGTGTACAGAACACTCCACCAAACAGTAACAGAACACATATCTCTTTCCAAAACCGTATGGAATGTGTACTAAGATAAACCGTATTAATGTAGATCCTGGGCCACAGAACACATCCCAACAAATTAAAATGTAACTGAAATCACACAAAGTATTATGTTGGTGCAAAAGTAACTGCGATTTGGCATTGTTGAATTTTGCTGTTTGATTCAAATACATTCTTAAATAAATGCGGTTATGTCATATATCATTTTAATGTGCATTTCTTGCTTTTTTTGCTAATGACTTACTACTTGATGTCTATTTTATATTTATTTTAGACTAGGGAAATGATGCTAACAAAAAGCAAATTCCAGTAATATTCTTATTGAAGTTCAAAATGGGTTGTAAGCAGCAGAGACAACTTATAACATCAATAACACATTTGGTCCAGGAATTGCTAAAGAACATATAGTGCAGTGTTGGATCAAGAAGTTTTGCAAAGACGATGAGAGCCTTGAAGTTAAGTAAGGAGCACAGTGGTCAGCCTTAGGAAGTTGACAACAACCCAGAGGATCATCAAAGCTGGTCCTCTTCCAACTACATGAGAAGTTGCCAAAGAACTCAACATTGACCATTCTACAGACATTCAGCATGTGAAGCAGACTGGAAAAGTGAAAAGGCATGAAAAGTGGGTGCCTAATGAGCTGACTGCAAATCAAAAAATCGTTTTGAAGAGTTGTCTTCTCTTATTCTATGCAATAACGAACTATTTCTCGATCCGATTGTGACCTGAGATGAAAAGTGGATTTTATACAACAATCAGGGACAACAAGCTCGGTGGCTGGACCAAGAACCTCCAAAGCACTTCCCAAAGCCTAACCTGCACCAAAAAGAGACCATGGTTACTGTTTGGTGGTCTGGTGCCACTCTGATCCCCTACAGCTTTCTGAATCCCAGCGATACCACAGTATCTGAGGAGTATGCTCAGCAAGTCAATGAGATGCACCAAAAACTGCAACACCTGCAGCCAATACTGATCAAGAGAATGGGCCTCAACAGAACGTCGGACAGCACATCACACAACCAACGCTTCAAAATAATAAATCTAGGAAGTTTTGCATCATTCGCCGTATTAACCTGACCTCTAGCCAACCGACTACCACTTCTTCAAGCATCTCAACACTTTTGCAGGGAAAAAGGCTTCCACAGCCAGCAGGAGGCAGAAAATACTTTCCAAGAGTTCCTGGAATCCTGAAGCACAGATTTTTATGCTACAAGAATAAACAAACTTATTTCTCATTGGGAACAATGTGTTGATTATAATGGCTCCTACTTCGATTAATAAAGATGTGTTTGCAAGATTTAAAATTCACAGGTGGAAACTGTAATTACTTTTTTAACAACCTAATATCTTCTCTGATCACAACAGACATCAAACTGGAAATAACAGATAAAAGGAAAACTCTTGACCACTTGGAAACTACACAACACATCTCTAAATAACCCATGGGGTCAACAGGAAGTCACAAGGGAAATTAAAGAAAAAAAATACACTGAACTAAATGAAAACAAAAATACAATGTATCAAAAACGCTGAACACCACACTAAAGAAGTGTTGAAGGGAAAATTATTAAATGCATAAATTAGAAGAGGAAAAATCCCATCAATAATCTAAGCTCAAAAGAAGATATCTCAAAAGAAGACCAAAAACTTTAAAAAACAGTAAAAATGAGCAAAAACAGAAAAATCACAAATTACCTGTATCAGGAGTGAATCAGGAATATCACTATAGACTGTAGAGAGCAAAAAGAATAAGGGAATACCATGAACACATCACAGAATCATACCAATTGTTGCAAGAAACACAACTGGCAAATTTCAATATGATACATGATAAAACTCTAAAAACGATGAAAAGAGCAGAACACACTCAACTTGATAAAGAGCTTATACAATAAAACTTACAACTAACATACTTACGGAGGAACACTGAATAAGTTCTTCCCTAAGATAAGGAAGAAGGCAAGTATGCCTACTCTCACCAATCTTATTCAATACTGCACTGAAAGCTCCAATCAGTGCAAGACAAGAAAAAGAAAAAGCATTCAGATCAAAAAGGAAAAAAGACTGCCCCTCTCTGAAGATGAATCTATGTAGGAAATTCCAAGGAATCTACTGAAAATTCCGAGGACTAATAAATGAGTCCAGCAAGGTTCTGGGGTACAAGATTAACACACAAAAACCAACTATATTCTATATACTAGCAGTAACACAGAACACTGAAAAACAACACCATTTATAATGACCCCCAAAATGGCATAGTGTATAGTACAGTGAAGTCGCTCAGTTGTGTCCGACTCTTTGCAACCCCATGGACTGTAGCCTACCAGGCTTCTCTGTCCATGGGATTCTCCAGGCAAGAATACTGGAGTGGGTTACCATTTCCTTCTCCCGGGGATCTTCCCGATCCAGGGATCAAACCCAGGTCTCCTGCATTGGAGGCAGAGGCTTTAACCTCTGAGCCACCAGGGAAGCCCTCAAAATGGAATACTTAGGTATAAATCTGAAAAAAAAAACACATATAATACTTTCATGCTGAACACTGATGAGAGAAATCAAAGAAGATCTACAAGACATGGAGAAATTTACCACTATTCACTGACTGGACAACTCAATATAATTAAGATATCCCTTTATCCTTTCCCTTCTCCAGGGGATCTTCCCAACCCAGGGATCCAACCGTACTGCAGGCAGATTCTCTACCAGCTGAGCCACAAGGGAAGCCCAATAAAGATATCTGCTGCTGCTGCTAAGTCGCTTCAGTTGTGTCCGACTCTGTGCAACCCCATAGACGGCAGTCCACCAGGCTGCGCCGTTGCTGGGACTCTCCAGGCAAGAACACTGGAGTGGGTTGCCACTTCCTTCTCCAATGCATGAAAGTGAAAGTCAAGTGGCTCATTTCGACTCTTCGCGACCCCATGGACTGCAGCCTACCAGGCTCCTCTGTCCATGGGATTTTCCAGGCAAGAGTACTGGAGTGGGGTGCCATTGCCTTCTCCGCATAAAGATATCAATTCTCCCCAAATTGATACTGTGCCTGTGCATGCTCAGTCATGTCCAACTCTTTGTGACCTCATGGACTATAGCCTGCCAGGCTCCTCTGTCCGTGGAACTTTCCAGACAAGAATACTGGAGTGGTTGCCATTTCCTTCTCCAGGGGATCTTCCCAACCCAGGGATGAAACCAGCCTCTTGTGTCTCCTGCATTGGCAGGTGGGTTCTTTACCAGTTGAGCCATGGGGGAAGCCAACTGATACTGAGTTTTCATGCACTTTCTAACAAAATCCTTCCCATTAAGATTCTTTGTAGATACAGAGATTATCCTAAAATTTATATAGAAAGGTAAACAAACTAGAATAGCTAAAATAATCTTATAAAGAATAAAACAGGAGGAATCAATCTACCAGATTTCAAGATTTATTATACAACTATAGCAGCCATAGATGGAGAAGCACCAGTCAGCAAAAACAAGACTGGAAGCTGACTGTGGCTCAGATCATGAACTCCTTATTACCAAATTCAGACTTAAATTGAAGAAAGTAGGGAAAACCACTAGACCACTCAGGTATGACCTAAATCAAATCCCTTATGATTATACAGTGGACGTGAGAAATAGATTTAAGGGACTAGATCTGATAGAGTGCCTGATGAACTAGGGACTGAGGTTCCTGACACTGTACAGGAGACAGGGATTAAGACCATCCCCATGGAAAAGAAATGCAAAAAAGCAAAATTGCTGTCTGGGGAGGCCTTACAAATAGCTGTGAAAAGAAGAGAAGCGAAAAGCAAAGGAGAAAAGGAATGATATAAGCATCTTAATGCAGAGTTCCAAAGAATATCTAGGAGACATAAGAAAGTCTTCCTCAGCGATCAATGCAAAGAAATAGAGGAAAACAACAGAATGGGAAAGACTAGGGATCTCCTCAAGAAAATTAGAGATATCAAGGGAACATTTCATGCAAAGATGGGCTCGATAAAGGACAGAAATGGTATGAACCTAACAGAAGCAGAAGATATTAAGAAGAGGTGGTAAGAATACACAGAACTGTACAAAAATGATCTTCACGACCCAGATAATCATGATGGTGTGATCACTCACCTGAGCCAGACATCCTGGAATGTGAAGTCAAGTGGGCCTTAGAAAGCATCACTATGAACAAAGCTAGTGGAGGTGATGGAATTCCAGTTGAGCTATTTCAAATCCTGAAAGATGATGCTGTGAAAGTGCTGCACTCAATATGCCAGCAAGTTTGGAAAACTCAGCAGTGGCCACAGGACTGGAAAAGGTCAGTTTTCATTCCAATCCCAAAGAAAGGCAATGCCAAAGAATGCTCAACCTACCACACAATTACACTCATCTCACACGCTAGTAAAGTAATGCTCAAAATTCTTCAAGCCAGGCTTCAGCAATACGTGAACCATAAACTTCCAGATGTTCAAGCTGGTTTTAGAAAAGGCAGAGGAACCAGAGATCAAATTGCCAACATCCGCTGGATCATGGAAAAAGCAAGAGAGTTCCAGAAAAACATCTATTTCTGTTTTATTGACTACGCCAAAGCCTTTGACTGTGTGGATCACAATAAACTGTGGAAAATTCTTCAAGAGAGGGGAATACCAGACCACCTGACCTGCCTCTTGAGAAACCTATATGCAGGTCAGGAAGCAACAGTTAGAACTGGACATGCAACAACAGACTGGTTCCAAATAGGAAAAGGAATACGTCAAGGCTGTATATTGTCACCCTGTTTATTTAACTTCTATGCAGAGTACATCATGAGAAACGCTGGGCTGGAGGAAGCACAAGCTGGAATCAAGATTGCCGGGAGAAATATCAATAACCTCAGATATGCAGATGACACCACCCTTATGGTAGAAAGTGAAGAGGAACTATAAAAAGTCTCTTGAGGAAAGTGAAAGAGGAGAGTGAAAAAGTTGGCTTAAAGCTCAACATTCTACTAGGATCATGGCATCTGGTCCCATCACTTCATGGCAAATAGATGGGGAAACAGTGGAAACAATTTCAGACTTTATTTTTGGGGGCTCCAAAATCACTGCAGATGGTGATTGCAGCCATGAAATTAAAAGACGCTTACTCCTTGGAAGGAAAGTTATGACCAACCTAGATAGCATATTAAAAAGCAGAGACATCACTTTGCCAACAAAGGTCTATCTAGTCAAGGCTACGGTGTTTCCAGTGGTCATGTATGGATGTGAGAGTTGGACTGTGAAGAAAGCTGAGAGCAGAAGAATTGATGCTTTTGAACTGTGGTGTTGGAGAAGACTCTTGAGAGTCCCTTGGACTGCAAGGAGATCCAACCAGTCCATTCTAAAGGAGATCAGCCCTGGGTGTTCTTTGGAAGGAATGATGCTAAAGCTGAAACTGCAATACTTTGGTCACGTCATGCGAAGAGTTGACTCATTGGAAAAGACTCTGATGCTGGGAGGGATTGGGGGCAGGAGGAGAAGGGACGACAGAGGATGAGATGGCTGGATGGCATCACTGACTCGATGGACACAAGTTTGAGTGAACTCCGGGAGTTGGTGATGGACAGGGAGGCCTGGCATGCTGCGATTCATGGGGTGAAAATGGAGTGATATCAGAAAAAAGTCTATAATTAATAACACTACCAATGTTAATTTTCTAGTTTTGACAAATGAACCATGGTTGCTGCTAAGTTGCTTCAGTCGTGTCCAACTCTGTGTGACCCCATAGACGGCAGCCCACCAGGCTCCCCTGTCCCTGGGATTCTCCAGGCAAGAACACTGGAGTGGGTTGCCATTTCCTTTTCCAATGCATGAAAGTGAAAGTGAAGTCGCTCAGTCATGTCCAACTCTTAGCAACCCCATGGACTGCAGCCCACCAGGCTCCTCTATCCATGGGATTTTCCAGGCAAGAGTACTGGAATGGGTTGCCATTGCCTTCTCAAGGAGTGCCAGGCTCTGTGCTAACTCAGACTTAGGCTGGCTCCAACACTGTGCTTGACTTCATCAAGCTACACTCAACTGTTAAATGTCACCCAAAGATAACAACTGCAATGTCCAGCATGATCCAGGACAAAAGATGTAGATTATAAAATTGCCTGTCCTACCAACACTGTTATTTTCTATCTGATCTCAGTCAAGTATTAATGAGAAAAGCAATAATCATCTGCTTAAATGTTTCACACTTAAGGTATAAGTAACTGAGAGATTTAAGTATCATCGCAATGTACAAAACAAGGTTAACTCAAACGGGATTTTAACAAAAATTGTATGTTTAAGACAGAATTAAACTGTAGACCAAGTGTTGTCATCTGTTTAATTCAGATGCCCTAAAGCATCACTCCCCATCCTAATCATGGAGTTTTTAGGTATTCTGGAGGTTAACTGGATACAAATTCTAAGTAGTAGTAATAGTTTCCATCTCACCACAACTCAAGATGCCTGTCTGTTGGCTGCTTGGCCTAGAAGGAGAAAATATTTCTAACAGCTTTTTTTGTCTTTGAGTAAAGATAACCCAGGACCAATGAAACTTGTAACAATCCACATCTGTCTTCACAGCTGCCTTTAAGTGTTCCTTTCTCCTGCCTTCCAACTTCTCTACATTCCCGGGTATCCTTCCTTCCAGAGGCCGCCTCTTTCAGCTGCCCCAACACGGTGAAGGACTTCAGCAAGCACTGAGCTCAGCCTTTCAAGAGCCTTGTTTACAGTTTAAGGCAGTCAGGAGAAATGTTCACCTTTCGGTTGACCTGGGCTGACTGAGGGCTGGAGAGCTTTGTTTTTATTTTGCAGAGGCCACTAGGAAGACTGCTTGAGTCTTCCTGACTTATGATATCATGGAATCAAGGCTGACAACATGCCTGGGGGAACCGAGTCAAAAGAGTTAACAGGTTACTTGAGCTCCCTTTGCCCTGCTCACTCTACTAACCTTAATTATTCAGAGTCCAAGAATCTCAAATTCCAATGATTCAGATTCCATTTTCAAGGTGTCCACTACTTCCTTCTCCTGGTTTAATATCCCTTCTTTCTTTCAGAACAGTGGTCATTTTCTCCTGCCCTCCACCTCCCAGCAATCTGCTTTCACACCCCAGAGTTCTAGCAGCCTCCAGTGCATGAGAGGTAAAGAAATTATTAATCTGGAATGGGTAGGCTGGGCTGATGGACTCCAAAACAGGAAACTCAAACTAAGGAAAACAGCTAAGGACCATCACGGCACTACCATCCCCTATCCAGCTCATGTAAGGCCTTCCCTGGTGGCTCAGACAGTAAAGAATCCGCCTGCAACGTGGGAGACCTAGGTTTGATCCCTGGGTTGGGAAGATCCCCTAGGGGAGGGCATGGCAACCCAATCCAGTATTCTTGCCTGGACAACCCCATGGACAGAGGAGCCTGGCAGGCTACACCCCATGGGGTTGCAAAGAGTTGGACACAACTGAGCGACTAAGCACAGCACAGCGCATCCAGCTCATGTAAAGCTAAGATTTAACACTTCTGTTTTTCACACTGCAGTTGTGGGGGAAGGGGAAGCATTTTAATAAAAACAAGAGTACACAATACATGATATTAGGAAAAAACTACCAACAAGCAATGACTACATACTGAAGAACAGACTGAGAAAGAAAAGCCTCTAAAACATGTTAATTACAATTATATGTGTGACCTGCTTTTAATTTCTGCCCCATCATTATACAATAAGCATGCATATCATAAAACAATGTGTCAGATTAACTTTCAATTTTATTTTAATGCAACTATAGTCTTTCCTTCCAACCTCCACCCGTGCACTTTCATTCATCACTGGCTACAAATGTAAGATGGTGATTCCTTCCACAACAATTACCAAGACACCCTGCTGTCACACCAGAAGAGAGGCCAGCCGTGTGGTATTCTACTTCACACACTGTCCACCTTTCAACAGCAGTACTTCCTCTAGTCTCTCCCAGGGCCAAAATACTCCTTTTCTAGTTGCTATATTTCCTCCAAACAACTTTTATCACTTCCTAGTCAACGGAGCACAAGTTGTTTCACAACAAAAAGATGGTCAAATGAATTCATAATATATCCTGTAAAATGGACTGGCAAAGATTAAATAATATGGTAAAAGGGAGATAGAAACAGATGTTTTCATATATTCTGGGTGAATGTGCAGAATGGTACAACCTCTATGGAGAGAAATTTGGCAATATCTATCAAAATTGCAAACACAAGTACTCATTTCTAGGGATTTATCTTATAGTATACTTGCCTGTCCCACCACTGCACTGAAATAACAAGTTACTCATTGCAATATTATTATAAGAACAAAAAAAATTAATAATGATGATAGCAAAAAATTATCTAGCACTTAGTACAGTACCAAACACTGTTCCAAGCACTTAACACATATGCTCTTTAATCTTCGGAACAACCCTGAGGCAGGTGCTATTAACATTCATATCGTACAGATGGAAAAACTAAGAAGCCAAATAAAAGTAGCCCAAGACGGCATAGCTAGTGTGAGCCAAGGCTTGAACCTAGGCGGTGTAGCTCCAGAGCCTGTTCTCATAACTATTACGATATACTAAATCATCTAAATACTGGGTTGGGCAAAAAGTTTGTTCTCATCGTCCCATAAGATGTTATGGGAAAACCCAAACAAACTTTTTGGCCAACCTAAAACATCAACAAGGAGAAGAGCAGACCATAGGATACATCCATCTGTTGTTAGGTAGGTAGGAAAAAGGAGTCCAAAATGGTGGTGGCTAAAAGACAAAGGGAAAAGCCCAAAAAAGGGAACAAAGGAAAAATCCGTGGATCTGAGTGAGAACCTCAGGTAAAACAAGCACACCCCCTTCCTGGCTAGCCCTAATTTGCATAGGACAGGCTCAGGGGGAAGGAGACAAAACATAAAAAAAGAGGGAGCCAAGATGAGTTGGGGCCTCTCCTTTGGGGTCGGCCTGCCCTCACATCTCAAGGGTATACTATCCTTTGTTTACTGAATAAAACTCTGAGCTCTAACATTGCTGTAACACTGGTCCACCGTTTCAAATCTTTGTTGCAGCGAGACAGTTCTGAGGAAATTACACACTCTCTCAACACATCCAAAGGAATATTACATTTTTTTTTTTTAGTTCCTTTAATTCCCTCTCTCACTTTGAGGGTAGGCTAAAGCTTAGTAATTCACCTATAATTGAAAGGGAAAAACAGCAATTTTACAGTGCAGAAATCTGGCAAACACTACGATAGCCAAAGGATCCAAGTTAAACACCACCAGTGACGTCTTGTAAATATCACGTAGTACTCCCTCACGGAGACATGAGTAAGACAACTCAACTTTGCAGTATTTCCAAAAGTCCATAGCCCCATGCTAATGAGGAAAACATCAGACAAACCCATGTTAAGAGACAGTCTAAAGACCAGTACTCCCAAAAACTGTCAAGGTCATAAAAAGCTTTGAAAAGCTGTCAGAGGAGACTAAGGAGAGATGACAACTAAATGCAATTATAGTATTCTGGATGGGATCATGGAACAGAAAAATAATGGAAAAACTGGTGATATCTAATAAACTCTGTGAACAGTAACACACCGTCAGTTTCTTAGTTTTGACTATGTACCACAATAAGATGACAGCATTAAAGGGAAATGAAACTGGGTGAGGTGTATATGGAAACTTTTTTGCAATTTTTCTGTAAGTCTAAAATTATTCCAAAGTAAAAAGTTTATTTAAAACAGAAAAGGAACAAAGGACTTCCCCAGCAGTGTAGTGGTTAAGACTCTGCACTTCCACAGCAGGGGGCACAAATTCCACCCCTGGGCAGGCAACTAAGATCCCTCACACCATGCGGAGTAGTGGGGCCAAAACAGTCAATTTAAAAATGTTTTTAAAAGAAGGAATAAAGCTCTTTGTGCACTGCTATGAAAAAAAAAAAAAAAAAACCCTCTAAGAAGTGAAAGATTAAGGTAAAGAATAGAGTGTCTAGTATGGAAGGAGCAGTATACGCATAGGTATAGAAATATCATTTGTGTAAAACAGTTGGGAAAGCGCATATACATACAAAAACTATTTCTGGAAGGATACATAAGAATCTAATAACAATGGTTGACTTTGTAGAGAGAGCTCAGTAGCTGAGGAACAGAAATAAAAGACTTTTTACTGTGTTCTCTTACACTTTTTAAATTTTGAAACGAGTGAATTACCTACTCAATTAACTTTTTTTTTCAATTAACTTTTAAAATTACAAGTATGACATGGACTTGAACTCAGGCAAAGCCCTGGAAATAACATAGGGGAATAATTAGAATTTTAGAAGATTTAAAAACATCTGATCTCATCCATCTACCAGTTAAAGCTTCCCACATCCCCGTCCTCACTTTTCCCACCAGCCTCGTTTCTCCTTTATGCAAACATTTTATTCTAACCAAACCAACCCCAACAAGTCAGCTTCTTCCCCAATTTCGCATCCCTCCTAGCAAAACCAAGCTATAAACTTCAAAGCCACCCACCTATTGAGCTCCTCAGCACCCCGTACACTTTGTAACAGAGATGCAAATACAGGCACTCAGGCCATCACTACTCCTACACGCCTGACAGCACGAACCCAGTAGCCTTTCCCACTCGCCTTTAAAATTTTGGTTATAAGATCACGAATGTACTTTATATTCTAAGTATTTAAATTTTTTTGTTGCATTTGTAAATGCTTCCTGTTTGTTCGGGGCTTATTCACTCATTTTATACTGGAGTATAGTTGATTAACAATGTTATGTTAGTTTCAGGTGTACAGCAAAGTGATTCAGTTATACTTGTATCTATTTTTGTTCAAATTATTTTCCCATTTATGTTGTTACATAATATTTTAGCAGTTTCCTATGCTATACAGTACGTATAGGTGGTTATCCATTTTTAAACATAACACTCTGAACACGTCAATCCCAAACTCCCTATCTTCCCCTCCCCCACCTCACGACCATTAAGTCAGTTCTCTGATTATTGGGTGCTTAGTTGCTCAGTCGTGTCCAACTCTAGCCTGCCAGGCTCCTCTGCCTGTGGGATTTCCCAGGCAAGAATACTGGAGTGCGGGTACCATATCCTACTCCAGGGGATCTTCCGGACTCAGGAAATAAGCCTGCACCTCTTGTGTCTCCTGCATTGACAGACGGATTCTTTAGCACTGTGCCACCTAGGAATCCCCAAGTCTAATTATTAAAGAAATGCAAATCAGAACTACGAGGAGTTATCATCTCACACCTTCAGGATGACCATCATCAAAAATCTGCAAACAATAAATGCTGGAAAGCATATAGAGATAAGGCAACCCTCCTACACTGTTGGTGGGAATGTAAATTGGTACACCCACTATGGAGAACAGTATGGAGGTTCCTTAAAAAAGAAAAAAAAACTAAAAATAGAGCTACCATATAGTTCTGCAATCCCTAGGTATATACCCAAAGAAAAACATCGTCTGAAAGAATACATGCACCCCAATGTTCATGCAGCACTGTTTACAGTAATCCTGGAGAAGGAAATGGCAACCCACTCCAGTATTCTTGCCTGGAAAATCCCATGGATGGAGGAACCTGGTAGGCTATAGTCCATGGGGTCGCGAAGAGTCGGACACGACTGAGCGACTTCACTTTTCACTTTACAGTAATCAGGACATGGAATCAACCTAAATGACCATCAACAGATGACTGGATAAAGAATATGTGGTACACATATACAATGGGCTATTACTCAGCCATTAAAAACAATGAAATAATGCCATCTGCAGCAACACTGATGGACCTAGAGATTGTTATACAGAGTGAAGTCAGAGAAAGAGAAATATCGCTGATGTGAGGAATCTAAAAAGAAATGACACAAATGCACTTATTTACAAAACAGAAACAGACTCCAGCTACTGATACTTCTTAATGCAGGGCTCCAGGCAGCCATCATTATCAATCTCAGCAGGCCCATGAAATAAAACCTATTTGTCATATTGATTTGTTTGCCTTGATAAGTTCCTCCATGAATTTCACATATATTTATTACATTTACTCCTACTTTGTTCTGAAAGGATTAATGAAACTTACAGGAATACATGAACTATAAAAAATCAATAGATATAAAATAGTAGAAAAGAATAAGGAAAACACCAAAAATGATGCCAGGAAAAAAGTTGAAAAAATATACAGCATAAAATCTATAAGGCTGCTCTGGGGTAGGCTACAAATATGGTCTGGCTTTCTAACAGCCATCACCTAAGGGAAAATCCAGTCCCCAGTTCAGGAGATAAACAGAAAAGCACTCAGAAGGGGAACTATTCTTGGTACTAAGATCAAACAGTAATTTTTGCAAAGCAAAGAGAAAACTATACAGAGAAAGAACACGATACACAACTATCAGTTTTCAAGGGCTGGGGTGTTTCTTACAGTATCCACTAGAATCTATGACATCTCACCAAAGCTCACTGCAGCGTAACTGATTTTACAAGGAGCAGATACAAGCTTTAAGAACTCTGTGTCCTTTTGCTTGGTTTCCTCCTTCACTGCCTCCCTGACTAAATATAAACTCTTTGAAGACAAGAACCATGTTCGGTAACTCTTACACAGCCCACAATGCTTCGTATTCTGCAAAATAGCAAGCATTCAGTAACAGTGAGATTTACCAAGTGCAATTCAAGCCCACTCTGAAAAATTCTCTAATCTAAACATAGGAATTCCCACTCCTACCAAATAGAATAAAAATGATATCTGAAGCCTCAAGAGATAATCTCTATAACCTTCTATACTATTACTGAATCACAATTTATTTGTGATGTTCCAACATCATTTTTTCTTTTGCATATCCCTGGCACAAGGCTTGCAGAAATGCCAAATCAATATCACTGAATCTATCAAATAAAATGGCAACTCCTATAAAAGGAAAGACATTACTATCTTTCAAGAATATAATCAATAGCTCTTTACAAACCAGCTGAGAAAGGCAGGTTCATATTTTAAATGACTCTGCAAGTCCTCTAGCAGACAATGAATTATAATGCAAATTCTCTCTACTTCTTTCCAAGAACCTGGAGTTTCTGTAAATGCCAAACTGCCAGGGAACTGTACTTCCCAATTCTTCCATACATGCATCCATGCATAAATACAGACATACACGCCACTATCAAACAGCGGTTATCTTCTCCTTTACAACTACTCCCCACCCACTCTTCTTTACCTGGTCAAATTGGAAATGAATGAAGCCTAATAAATTATTTAGGTAAAGCGATTATGAGCAACGCAAGTATTATAAAACTTAAATTACTATTCTTAAGCAGAGGCATTAGGACACATTAACAATTCTGTTTGTATTTTATTAATGGAAATCATTAATAAATAAGTAGTTTCATCCTACACTGGCCTAGCTCTTTAATACATCTAGTATTTCAGTTTGCAGAAAGTTCCTCATTTGGTATTCCCTGTATGCAGGGGAACACCCTACCACCCCAGAAGGAAATAGCTGTAATGAGTGAAGGAACGTGGGCAGGACTGGGGGTAGGGGTTGGGGAGTCCACCAAGTGGACCTCAGAAAGTCTAATCCCTGTGCCTTTGTTTCTTCACCTATAAAACTTGAGAAATGACAGTAATCTCTATAAGATTATTGGGAGGATTAAATATTATTTGTAATCTATTCAGTAAACTGTACGCCCTTATGACTCAGAGGGTCAAGAATCCGCCTGCAATGCGGGAGACCTGGGTTTGATCCCTGGGTTGGGAAGATCCCCTGGAGAAGGGAAAGGCCACCCACTCCAGTATTCTGGCCTGGAGAATTCCGTGGACTACACAGTCCATGGGGTTGCAAAGAGTCGGACGTGACTGAGCGACTTTCACTTTAGTACACTGTATGTAAAACAGGTCCTCAGTAAGTGTCAGTTTTCTTGCTCTTTTCTTACAGGTAAGGAAACAGAAGCTTAGCAGGTGCCTTGTCCAAGGTCAATGCCTAGTCAGTGTGATATACAGGCTAAATTTAGGGACCAAGGCTCTAATTTAGGGACTAAGGTTCTTGCCACTACATCAAGCAGTCTTAAAATAGCAGCACCCAACACTTCATGTTCATCACTGTTGGGCACTCATTACATGCAAAGAAAAAACTAACCAGTTGTACATCTATTAGATGCCAAGCACTATCTTAACCTCTTTCCTCATGACCACCCTGCAAAGTAGGTACATTCATCCAGTTTCACTGAGAGAAATTAATTTATCAAAGTCACATGTGATAATACAAAACTAATCCAGGTCTATTTAGTCTACTACTTTCTCCTACTATCCTGCCTCAAAAGCATACAAGTGTTTAGAAATAACTGTCTACCAAAATTAAATTCTAAATGGCCTGGAAATTTTTATAGATCTTTCCAATGTATTAGTGGAAATTGTCTCTAACACCATCATCTAGTCTCCTTAAATTTATCTGTATTAGGCTAAAACAATTTATAATAACCACAGTGACAAATTTACATTTGTGTAGCATGCTATAGGTTAGTATTATAAATTTTTTCATTCTTATTGCATTCAACCACTGAAATTTTTCACATATTAGCTCACATCTCATTTAATACTTCTAAGATTTCTGTGATATAGGGATTATCACCATTTTACAGATAAAGAAACAAGTTTTAAAAAGGTAAGTTGCTTAGGTTATACAATTACTAACAGCAGGACTCTACCTTGGATCTTTCTAAGAGAAAAGCACACATACTCCTGCATGCAATGATTCATGTAATCATTTGTGTTTGCTTTTGTCAATTTACTCATCAGAGCTGGGGGAAGAGGGGGTTGGGGAGAAGGACTTCTTTAACCAAAAATGGAACAGAAAATAAGGGCCAAAACCTGATAATAAAAACAGAAAAATATCACAGAAAGGTTGCCCTAGAGCTCTCTTGCCTCCCTGCAAGACTGTTAGGTGATTGTCAATAAATGTTTATAGGGCAAATATTCCAGAGCAGAGAGGAAAAAAAAGTTTCCCAATTCATGCTCAGAGACTAGCTTAATCTTGATACCAAATGAGTCAAGAAAAGCAAACTAAAAGTGAAACATAAATATTATGCTTACCTTTTGTGATCACATATGCAAATGTCTTTAATAGGTTGAGTGAAAAACTATGTGTAGTATGATCTCTTTTGTGTAAGAAAAACCACTGAATATACGTGCATGTACTAAGTATGGCTGGGTAAGTAAATATGTATTTGTACATACAAATACTCATCTCACACGCCAGTAAAGTAATGCTCAAAATTCTCCAAGCCAGGCTTCAGCAATACATGAACCGTGAACTTCCAGATGTTCAAGCTGGTTTTAGAAAAGGCAGAGGAACCAGTGATCAAATTGCCAACATCTGCTGGATCATCAAAAAAGCAAGAGAGTTCCAAAAAAACATCTATTTCTGCTTTATTGATGCCAAAGCCTTTGACTGTGTGGATCACAATAAACTGTGGGAAATTCTGAAAGAGATGGGAATATCAGAACACCTGACCTGCCTCTTGAGAACCTGTATGCAGGTCAGGAAGCAACAGTTAGAACTGGACATGGAACAACAGACTGGTTCCAAAAAGGAAAAGGAGTACGTCAAGGCTGTATATTGTCACCCTGCTTATTTAACTTCTATGCACAGTATGTCATGAGAAATGCTGGGCTGGATGAACCACAAGCTGGAATCAAGATTGCCGGGAGAAATATCAATAACCTCAGATATGCAGATGACACCACCCTTATGGCAGAAAGTGAAGAGGAACAAAAAAGCATCTCAATGAAGGTAAAAGAGGAGAGTGAAAAAGTTGGCTTAAAGCTCAACATTCAGAAAACTAGGATCATGGCATCTGGTCCCATCACTTCATGGGAAATAGATGGGAAAACAGTGGAAACAGTGGCAGACTTTATTTTTCTGGGCTCCAAAATCACTACAGATGGTGATTGCAGCCATGAAATTAAATGACATTTGTTCCCTGGAAGCAAAGTTATGACCAACCTAGATAGCATATTCAAAAGCAGAGACATTACTTTGCCAACAAAGGTCCATCTAGTCAAGGCTATGCTTCTTCCAGTAGTCATGTATGGATGTGAAAGCTGGACTGTGAAGAAAGCTGAGCACCGAAGACTTGATGCTTTTGAACTGTGGTGTTGGAGAAGACTCTTGAAAGTCCCTTGGACTGCAAGATCCAACCAGTCCATCCTAAAGGAGATCAGTCCTGGGTGTTCTTTAGAAGGACTGATGCTAAAGCTGAAACTGCAATACTTTGGCCACCTCATGTGAAGAGTTGACTCATTGGAAAAGACTCTGATGCTGGGAGGCATTGGGGGCAGGAGGAGAAGGGGACGACAGAGGATGAGATGGCTGGATGGCATCACCGACTCAATGGACAAGAGTTTGGGTGAACTCCGGGAGTTGGTGATGGACGGGGAGGCCTGGCATGCTGCGATTCATGGGGTCGCAAAGAGTCGGACACGACTGAGCGACTGAACTGAACTGATACACATAAATGCAAACGTGTACATTTGGAAATATAAACCCCAAACTGCTAACAAGGTGACCTGTGACAGGAGTAGTCTTTGGGGTGAAGGAATGGATGTGGACAAATAGTGAAGTGACATTTTTGCCTTTTACTCTACACGTGCTTAGTTGCTCAGTCATGTCCGACTCTTTGTGACCACATGGACTGACTATAGCCCGCCAGGCTCCTCTGCCCGTGAGGATTCTCCAGGCAAGATTACTGGAGTGGGTTATCATGCCTGCCTCCAGGGGATTCTCCCCATCCAGGAATTGAACCCAGGTCTCCCACACTGCAGGTGGATTCTTTACCATCTGAGCCACCAGGAAAGGCCTTTACTCTATACCCCTGTATATTATTTGAATTTTTTATAATTAACATGTATCATATTTGACAATTTAAATATACAAATGAAAAGCAGGACCTGATAGCCATTTGACGTACCTCCTCTAGCTATCACAGTCAAAACTAATTATTTTATTCACTCACTGGGCATTCATTTATCTAACACACATGCAAGGTATAACCCTATGTGTGGGCACTGAGCATTTGTGCCTGCCTCCAGATACCTGCAGCCAATTTTTTTAAGCCCAGCATTGAACATTTACTTTCTTCCATCAGATAGTGCTGTTTTAAGTCAAGTTTTAATTATCATTTATTATTTTTCAGGTCATACGCGAGGGATAAGA
The DNA here is from genome assembly GCF_019923935.1 of Bubalus bubalis. Classification (NCBI taxonomy): domain Eukaryota; kingdom Metazoa; phylum Chordata; class Mammalia; order Artiodactyla; family Bovidae; genus Bubalus; species Bubalus bubalis. The sequence continues at coordinate 69,777,474 of NC_059158.1, read as the reverse complement.
AAGTCTTTAGAATTTGTACTGCCTTTATTCTAAGAATGACTTTAATTGGCTTTTTTTTGGTGGGGGGGCAAGTGGAAAAAATATATTTGTATTCATTCGTCCAACAAAGGTTAGAGTCCTTCTTACATGTCTGGGCACAATGGTAGACAATGGATATGCAAAGACAAATTACATATGGCCTCTACCTACCCTCTAGGGAGACAAGAATTTCAGAGTAAGTAACACATAAAAACTGAAATACACACCTTAGTAATCCTACACTTCAAAGTGAATCTGGCAAACTGCCCTGTTCAAAAATAAAAATTAATTTCAATGTAACCTAGAAATAACTTCATGTTTATGAAAACTGTGAAATTATTCAATTACTCTATGGTTAGAGGGTATAAATTAGTGGCAAAATAGAGAACATGGAAGCTCCAGGGGAACAGAAAGTGCAATGTCTCAGTGAACAAGTTCTAGGTTTAGCAGTGCCACTAAGAAGCTGTTTTTAGGTTTGTTTCCCCAAAGAAAATATGGAAATGATATCTACCTTATTAGGATAGGAGAAATCAAAGAATTTATTTTAAAAAGCATAACAAAATCTGGAGAACATGAGGCAGTGTGGACGCAACACCTCCTTTTTGTTGTTTGGTTTCATTGATTTATTTATTTTACCCCTACTCTTGTCGATGATTAACCAAGCAAAGCTGCAAACACAATTTAACTTCTGTATGCCTCATAAAGTGGAAAGAATGCAGGAAGCAGAGTCAGAAGATCTGAGTATACATTCAGACCTTGACTCTTACTAACTTCATAAGATTAAAAAATGAACAAATTATTTAACCTCTTTAAACCTCAGTGTCCCAGCAGCAAAATAGGAGTAAACCTATTTAACTGGGTTATTTCAAAGACTAAATGAGGAAAAATACATGTGAAAACATAAACTGAAAAATTATAAATCAAACATTTTTTCCAAAGATATATAAATGGCCAATAAGAATTTAAAGATGCTCAACATTATTAGCCATTACAGAAATGCAAACAAAAACCGTAAGATACCACCTCACACACACTGGAATAGCTATCATCAAAAAGACAACAAGGCTGGAGAAAGTGTAACACTCATACTTTAATGATGAGAATGTACAATGAAGTCACTACAGAAAATAATTTGGCAGTTCCTCAAATAGTTAAGAGTTACCTTAGAACCAAGCAACTCCACATCTAACTATATACTCAAGATCACTGAAAACATAAGTCCACACAAAAACCTATAAATGAAGTCATAGCAGCATTACTCATAATAGCCAAGAAGTGGAAACAATCTAAATTTCCATCAACTGATGAACAGATAAACAAAATGTGGCATATCCATACAGTGGAATATTATTGAGCCATAAAAAGGAGGTATCTTAATACATGCATAATATGCATGAACTCTGGAAACACTACACTTAGTGAAAGACACAAAAGGACACGTATTATGTGATTCCATTTATAGGAAATGTCCTAAGTCAGCAAATCCACAGAGACAGAAAGTAGACCGTGCCTGCCAAGTGTCAATGAGGGGGAATGGGAGTGGCAATTAATGGTGTGAGGGTTTTCCTGTTAGGATGTTGAAAATGCTCCTTGATTAGTGATGATGTTTGCACTCCCTTATGAATAAACTAAAACCACTGAATTGTACATGTTAAAAGGGTGAATTCTACAGTATATGAGTTATATTTTAATAAAACTATTGTAGAAATTTAAGTTTCTCCTACTTTTTGATAGTAAAGACATTACTTTTTTCAGGAGATTATTCCTGTTGCTTGTAACAGCTACAAAAGCTCTTTGAAGTTAGATGTTACACAGATGAATGGTAGTTTTAGTAAAGTGAAACTACTAATTATGTCAGAAAAACTTTTTACAGATCAGATTAATTTGGTATTAGTTTATTTCTTCAAAAGAAAATCCTTATTAGTAGCATTTGTTTTTAGGGAGTAGAGACAAGTGTGAAGGAATCTTTATACAGTACATTTTAAAAAATAGGTCAAAATGTAGTATTTTGTTTTTAAATTAGTGGACATTTAGCTTTCAGATATACCCATCAATCAACTAAAACCCAAGTAGATGGAATTTCGCAAGCTTGATCTACCTGTTTCCATGTTCTGCAGTCTGCTGTCGTATTTCTAGGTCCATCACCAGCTCCTTCCAACTATTATACACAGAGATCAAAATGCTTGGTAAATTCTTTAAATGCAGTCAATTCATTCCCTAATGCTGGGGAATTTACAGAGTAGGCCCAATTTTTAAGGTTAAATTTAGTCTAGCTTGTTTGAATAAATATACAACAAAATGATTTCCTGGAATTTGGAATATAAAAACAATCTATAGAGCTGGGTAATGCTTTCTAAGTCCTTTGGGTATTTTTTCACGAATTTGGTCACGGGGTAAAGACAGTCACTAACTTTTGGCCACACAAAGTATTATGTATAAAAGCTTCCTGGTTCTAGAACAAAGAAGTATTTTATTGCTCAAAGCAAAAGGAAGATATTTTCCTTCCATTTAGTATTGTTATACTAAAATAGCATACCAATGAAACCAGCTAGGTAACAGCAGGACCCAAGGTATGTAAACAAAGATAAATTGTTCTTTACTTTGGATTCTTTCTTTGGGGGTAAAAAAAAAAAAAAGTTTCTCACAACTAAGAAAATGAGGTTCATCAAGCCAAAGTAAACCATACAGGTTAATATTTCCCAATATGGGGGTATTTTTGAGCGGTGATCTCAATTTGAGGGTTTGCCAACCTATGCTAGCATACACGGTGGGTTTACTTGGCGCAGACAAAACGTGAAGAGACGGAAGACCTGTCAAACAGCTGTATCGAGTTATTCAACAGCATTTCCAACTTCTCAGGTGATGTCTGTTTAAGAACGATGTCAAAGCACCAAGAGGAGAACCACGGGGGAGTCGCAGCAGCTGCCATGTCCAAATGGTGCATCGCGGGGTGAAATGCCACAGAAACCCTCAAGAGCCTGCCAGACTGCGGTTCCTTTCCAATACAAGTCTACCTCACATATAAAAATAAATACACATCCAGATATCCCTGCCAACCCGCTCTCCCTTCCCTTTGTGACTCCTGCAAAGGCTGGAGGGATGTTACCGGCCAGCATACCCGGGGTAAGCCAAGCCCCCACGCCCCAAGAGAGCCGTCCAGAAGGCTCCTGCAGCCCGGGGGTCTCTGGCCGGCGTCCCCCACCCGCCGGCCAGGGCCGGTCACCAGCCACACAAAGGAGCCAGCCGCGGGCGCTGGACGCGGGGACTCGCCCCGGAGCCGGCCGCCACATCTGGTCCCCGCACGCAGGGCGGACCGGACCCGCCGGAAAATAATGATTAACGCCCGTACCTGTTGCACGTTTCGGGTCCCTTTCACCCAGAAATGAACAAGGGCGCCCGGGAGGCGAGACGCGGGCCGCCCAGACTCGGCGGGCCGCGGCCGCACCCGGCAGGCGGCGCGGAGGCAAGGGTGCCCGCGGGACTCCCACCTCGGGCGCTTTGTCTGCGGTGGCGGCGGGGGCGACGGGGCGGGGGCCCCCCTCCCGCAGTCGCGCGGCCGCGCGAGGGTTAGAAAGCTGGGCCCACCGCCGCCTCCACCCGCCCACGCTCCCCGCCTGGCCCCGGGGCCTGCGCGGTCCTCCCGCCCGGGCAGCCCGGGCCGCGCGGCGGCCACACTCACCTGGCTGGCGCTGGGGGCCGGCGGCTCCGGGGCGGTGGGAAGGACGCGGGGACGCGAGTGAGGCGCGGGCGGAGGCGGAGGGCGAGGCGGGAGGAAGGCGGGCTGGGGGCGGAGCGGGCCCGGGCGGCGGTGGCTCCGGTCACCCGTGGCAAACTGCGTCCCAGCCCCTCTGTGCGTCAGGCCAGGGGCTGCGGCGCGGGCGGCCTGGCGAGACCTCCCGGAACCCTCGGCCCGACCCGAGTCCGCGCTGCCCAGCGCGCGCCCGGGGAGCGGCGGCGCGGCGACCCCGCCCGGCACGGGAAGGGGGCGGGGCTGGGGCTGGGGCGGGGGCGGGGGCTGGGGGGGGTGGGGGGGGGGGTGGGGGGGTGGGGGGGGGGGGGGTGGGGGCTGGGGGGGGGGGTTGGGGGCTGGGCGAGGAGGGGGTTGGGGGCTGGGCGAGGAGGGGGCCTCCCCCGCCACCAGGCCCACCCGGTGATCCTTACCAGGCGCGGAGCTCCCGCCTCCCAAGCCCACAGGCACCGCGGGGTGGTGGAAGGAGGACTGGGCCTAGAGTCGGGAAGCCTGGGCTTAAGGAAGGACACCCCCACGACCACTTGACGCCTCGCAAGTCATTTGTTGTCTCTGCCCTCATACGGAAATATGAATATGGTATCCAAGATTTTCAAAATTCTGACACTGTCATCCTAGGTTTGTTGGGATTCCTTTAGTTCCAAGTACCCACTGCCAGGAGACGACTCTCCCACACAGAGGCGTGTGATGTAGCTGAAGGGTAAGGCAGTTGGAGGGAATGGGTTGTAGTGAGAAAGGGCTGGATTCAGGGCATTTGGTTTTCTTTGGGGAGCTTTCCTTTGGGCAGTCCAGAATTTATCCACAAATGGCCCTCTGACAATGGCTACTTGCCCATCTTCACCACCCCTAGTTATTTTTCTCCAAATGTAATGACTTCAGAGTCCTTGTTCTTCCAGTTTTCTTGCGCAAATTGTTTTTATGTCATTTCCTGAATTCAGTTCAAGAGAGTCATCAGCTAATACAAGCTCAGGGCAGCCATGTGGTCCCAATCTCAGGCCTTACTTATTACTCACTGTGCCACTCACTTCAGTATCACCTAATTCCACTGGGGAAAAAAAAAAAGTACCATTCCAACAACTAGGCAACTAAATCTCTCTACTAAAGTTCTCTGATTGAAAGTCCCAAGGATTAATATTTCCTCTTACTTCTGTGACTGATAATCTGTCTCCATGACTTTAGCCTCTTTGCCACCCTTTAGGTCAAGCCTTGTCAACTGTTTCTGCTTCTATTCCAAAGGACCACTAGGAATGCTTCAAAAACACAGAACTTCCTGCTTTAAAGTCTTTCAAAGGCTTGTCACGTGGATAATCAGGTTCAAGCAATTACTGTGATATCCAAGGTCATTTATGATCTGATCCCCAGACCTTTTCAACTCCAGCTTTAATTCCCACCACATCTCACGTTCAGGCTCCATTTTTGTGCCTTTATATGCTTTCCTCCATCTGAAATTCATCCCTCATTTAACCAGTGAACGTCTACTGTCCTTCAGGATAATAAAGATAGTGCGTCTTTTCCTCTTAGAGTCTTCCCTGACATCCTGTTCTTTTTCCACAACCACATCCTCACCCGACACACTTACACTGAATTACTCTTTCCTTTCTGCTTTCATGGAAATTTTGATCTATTCTCTACAATAATCCTTAGCGCTTTCTATTTTTCCTATTGCTTTGATTGGTGGTCTTTTCTTACTACACTGGGAATTCCTTAAAAGGGTATAGATTTTTGTCTAGTTCATTTTTGGCTCCTGGACATGGAGCAATACTCAGCACTAGGAAAGTTCTCTTTAAATATTTGTTCAAGTACTGATGTCACTATTCATTCTGATAAATACATGTTGAGCATCTACTCAACAAGAGGGAAATACAGTGCAATCCACAGTCCCTGCCTTCCTTACTTAACCTTCCACAGTATTCTTTCCTTTACCATATGGCATTCTCTGTTTATCATTTCAAACCCTCTCCCACTACCACTAGCATTCTTTGCTTGTTTTAATAAAGCAGGATCATGCCAAACAATCTATTATAGTAAGTCACCAAACATCCCTGCCCTTCCTCTTTCCATACCCACTAGTTCCACAACAGTGGGGACCCAGTTTTTAGATAAAGGACAACTATTGCAACAGGAAACACATTAGACTATAAATGCTGGTGTTTGGGTGATGTATTTTCCAATGACAACAGATTGAACATAGCTCAATCACTTAAATCCACTAGGCCTCACCTCTGGAGTTCCTTTGGCTCTATTCGTTTTTAGTATTTTGTTAAGGTAAACATATCCTTCTTTATATATCTATAAAGTGAAGGGACAGCCGGATCCTTGCAAAGCAGCTATCCAGCACATGCTTGAACTCTGAATGACAGGGAACCACTGCTACCTCACAATAGTGTTCATCCTTGAACAGCCCTGCTAGTCCCTACTTTGAACTGAAATGTGTCTCCCTGTAAACTTGGTAGGTAACAATGGAATTAGCAGAAAACACCACTGGATTTAAACTCTGAAGTAGTGTGGTCAGGTCCTAGTTCTATAACTTCCATCTGTATGACCTTGGACAAGCACAAAACAGCTCCAAGTATTAGTTTGCTTGACTTTAAAAGAGGAAAATAATAACATGTTAAATCATTAGCATTCATAGGAATACAATTGAATTAAAACATCCAGTGAGTGTAAATGTAGTACTTAGATGTACTGAGTACAGAAGAGTCTAATTCCCCTTCCATACATAACCTTTTATACCACCTAAGTCAGCAAACAGGGTGTGCCTTCTCACACAGCCTTGACGCACATGCCCTTTGCATCTCCTCCACACACTCACCTCTAAACATACCCTAGTGCCTCTTAAAAGGTGGCATCTAGAACTGAGTCCAGCCTTCCAGGTATAAAGAGAAAAGAGAGAAATACAACTTTATACATTCTTATGATGATGTTTCAAAATTCAACTTGATATCACATTTATATTTTTCTACCAACCTGCACTATTCATAAATATCATGTTCTTTTTTGCCAACTAAAAACAAAAACTCAAACCTTTTCTAGGACTTTAACACATACATACCTATTTAAGCATACTCCTCAAAACTGAATTTGTGCAATTTGTTTTTGGAGACTGAGTGTGCACTTTTGCATGTATTCATCTTAAATATCACTTTGGAAGTTATGTATCAGGATCCCCTGCCAAACAGAGAATAATGTGAAATAAGAATAACATTTGAAAGGCATTCAGGAGTGGAGGGGCAGGGAGAATCCCCAAAGCACTTTAAGCAACTTGTTCCTAAAATCCTAATTTCTCCCCTACAACTTAATTATAAATTATATAACTTCTCCCCTAAAATTATATAACTTCTCACATTCATTTTGCTTCATTATAAGCTAGTATTTTATGTGCATATGTTTCCCAAACATCATTCTCTGGAACTTCTGAAGAACTCACTGAGATAAGGCAGACCTACACTGAAGCTCAGCTGAGTCAGGTAATTGCTGAACACTCACTGCCTCAAAATAGGCTTCTTGGAGAAACTGCTCCACCCACAGGCCCTGTTGAAGGGATGGCCCCAGGCAGTACTCTTTCCTGCCCTGTAATCCCTGAATCACTGTGGATTACCCCTGGGAGGGTACCTGACCTGTAAACAGTCAATGCACACTCATTCAAAATGACCTGGGAAAAAACTCAATCCAAAAAACCAGTCCAATCAGACAATCAACTGGGGAAGCTGGATTCAAAAAGAGGCAGAGAGGGTAGCCACATGTGAGAAGGGCACTGACACATCTCCAGTGAACAGAAGATAACATCAGCCAATGACTACGCAGAAAACATCCATTCACACATCCGTTCACTCATTTGCACAAGGAATATTTATCAAGAGTTTCCTATTTTAGGTGCTGGGAATACTGTATGTAGGGAGAAAATACACAAAAATTCTGCAAGGATTATGCATTTTGGTGGATGGGACAGCAATAAAAAAATTAAAATACCAAACACTGTATTCCTGCTAAGCTAAGTCGCTTCAGTCGTGTCCGACTCTGTGTGACCCCGTAGACGCCAGCCCACCAGGCTCCCCCGTCCAGGCAAGAATACTAGAGTGGGTTGCCATTTCCTTCTCCAATGCATGAAAGTGAAAAGTGAAAGTGAAGTCACTCAGTCGTGTTCGACTCTTCGAGACCCCATGGACTGCAGCCTACCAGGCTCCTTCCTTCGTCCATGGGATTTTCCAGGCAAGAGTACTGGAGTGGGTTGCCATTGCCTTCTCCAAACACTGTATTAGAATGTGGCAAATGTTGGATAAACATGCAGGGGAGAGAACTAGAAAGTGCCAGAGGCTGGGGTGCAACTTTCTATCACAGGAATAAAGTCTCAGTAGAAGGTTCAGTTCGGTTCAGTTCAGTCACTCAGTCATGTCCGATACTTTGCGACCCCATGAATCGCAGCACGCCAGGCCTCCCTGTCCATCACCATCTCCCAGAGTTCACTCAAACTCACGTCCATCAAGTCAGTGATGCCATCCAGCCATCTCATCCTCTGTCGTCCCCTTCTCCTCCTGCCCCCACTCGCTCCCAGCATCAGTCTTTTCCAATGAGTCAGCTCTTCGCATGAGGTGGCCAAAGTACTAGAGTTTCAGCTTTAGCATCATTCCTTCCAAAGAAATCCCAGGGCTGATCTCCTTTAGAATGTACTGGTTGCATCTCCTTGCAGTCCAAGGGACTCTCAAGAGTCTTCTCCTGGAGCTAAGGCTTGAAGAAAGTGAGGCACTGAGCACTTAGTAAAGAAGCTGGGGGAGTCAACAGGTAGTGTGCTAATCAGGAAGCAGACACCAAGTGCAGGACAAAACTAGGCAAGCCAGAGAGCAGGGCATTCAAAATCTTCTTTGCAACCCCATGGACTCCAGCAGGCCAGGCTTCCCTGTCCTTCAGTAACTCCCAGAGTTTGCTCAAACTTATGTCCATTTAGTTAGTGATGCCTTCCAACCATCTTATCGTCTGTTGCCCCCTCCTCCTCCTGCTCTCAGTCTTTCTCAGCTTCATGGTCTTTTCCATTGAGTCTGCTCTTTGTATCAAGTGGTCAAAGTATTGGAGCTTCAGTATCAGACCTTACAATGAATATCAGGGTTGATTTCCTTTAGGATACACTGCTGTCCAAGAGACTCTCAAGAGTCTTCTCCAGCACCACAATCAAAAGCATTAATTCTTTGTCAGTCAGCATTATTTATGGTTCAACTCATGTACATGACTACTGGAAAAACCATAGCTTTGACTATATGGACCTTTGTGGGCAAAGTGATGTCTCTGCTTTTTAATGCACTGTCTAGGTTTGCCATAGCTTTCCTTCCAAGGAGCAAGAGTCTTAATTTCATGGCTGCAGTCACCATCCACAGTGATTTGGACCCCAAGAAAATACAATCTGTCACAGTTTCCACTCCTCTTCACTTTCTGCCATTACAGTGGTATCATCTGCATTTTGAGATTGTTGATATTTCTCCCGGCAATCTTGATTCCAGCTTCATCTAGCCTGGCATTTCACATGATGTACTCTACATAGAAGTTAATAAGCAGGGTGACAATATGCAGTCTTGACGTACTCCTTTCCCAATTTTGAATCAGTCCATTGTTCCATGTCCAATTCTAACTGTGCCTTCTTGACCTGCATACAATTTTCTCAGGAGACAGGTAAAGTGGTCTGGTATTCCCATCTCTAAGAATCTTGCACAGTTTGTTGTGATCCACACAGTCAAAAGCTTTAGTGTAGTCAATGAAGCAGATGTTTTTCTGCAATTCCTTTGCTTTTTCTATGTTGGCAATTTGATCTCTGGTTCCTCTGCCATTTCTAAATCCAGCTTGTACATCTGGAAGTTCTTGGTTCACATTCTGTTGAAGCCTAACTTGAAGGACTTTGAGTATTACCTTGCTAGCATGTGAGATGAGTGCAACTGTATAGTAGTTTGAACATTCTTTGGAGATGCCTTTCCTTGGGACTGGAATGAAAACTGACCTTTTTCCAGTCCTGTGGCCAATACTGAGTTAGTAATGCTTCCTAAGGCCCACTTGACTTCACACTCCAGGATGTCTGGCTCTAAGTGAGTGATCACACCATTGTGGTTATCCAGGTCATTAAGACCTTTCTTGCACAGTTCTTCTGTGTATTCTTGCTACCTCCTGTTAATATCTTCTGCTTTTATTAGGTCCTTTCCTTTTCTGTCTTTTATTAGGCCCATCCTTGCATGAAATGTTCCCTTGATATTGTCAGTTTTCTTAAAGAGATCTCTAGTTTTTCCTGTTCTATTGTTTTCCTCTATTTCTTTGCACTGTTCACTTAGGAAGGCCTTCTTATCTCTCCTTGCTATTGTCTGGAATGATGCATTCAATTGTATATATCTTTCCTTTTCTCCTTTACTTCTCTTCCTTTCTCAGCTATTTCTAGCTGGGGTCTTTTTAAATACAAAACATTCCCATCACTTTCCCAGGTATATTGGACCAGATCTTGGCAGAGGGGGCCTCTAAATCTGTATTTTTTAAAACAGTCCTCAGGTGATTGGGATGTTCCAGCAGGATGAGAACTCTGGCTCTTAAAATCCACAAAATTCCTACTGATACACTGGGTTCTGAATCTCCTTCAAATTCTGTGTTCCAAAAAGCTCAACTCAATCTGCACCCCTCTCCTCCTAAGAGGCTTTGTTGTTGAACCTTCCTGTTATTCCTAGGAAGGAAAGCTAATATCATGGCTGAGATTTCAGTTTTTCTTATTAACATATGTATTCTTCACAAACCCAACAGACAAGAACCAAACCTTAGCACCCTATTCCCTGAGGTCACATGTTTGAGTTTCCATATCTTGCAAGTAGAATTGCCTAACAAACCACACTCACAAAGCTGTGAGATGGTGCCAGAGTTGTAGCAATGAGCTTGTATTCATTCTGCAACTCTTACCTTTGGGAGTATTTAGCATTTCAAAATCAATATTAGAAAAATTATCAAGGTATTGTATTTTTAAATCTAAAGGAATATAACATTTATTTTTAATAATGTACATTTAATACATGAGTGAATTTTTAGGAAAGATCTTTAATAATTTTCTTTTCTTTTAATTTAATTTAATTTTATTTTTAAACTTTACAATATTGTATTGGTTTTGCCATATATCAAAATGAATCCGCCACAGGTATACATGTGTTCCCTATCCTGAACCCTCCTCCCTCCTCCTATGAGTACTTATTTCATCAGCTTTTGGCAGTTTAATTCCAAGCGCAAGACTTCTGTCTTTTACTGAGAAAGTTAAAAAGATATGGCTTTTGAAAAATGTACTTTCATGTTTCTGAAATTATAAAAATAACACTTTAAAGAGTGGAGTTGTTTTTTGTTGTTGTTGTTTGTTTGTTTGTTTTGGTTTGTTGCTTTGTTTTGTTTTGTTTTGCCACCTATTAGTCCATCATCTAGGCCAATGTATTTCGAGTCCTTTAGACAACAGAACTTTTTCCAAGGCCAGCATAGTTTGTATTCATTTGTACCAGGTAGGACTTTTTCCCCCAATGACACTTTCATACAATGTTTTTAGTAAACAGACCAAAGGAAAGAGTAAAAAGTGATTTTTTTTTTTTTTTATGAAATCAGCAGGTTTTTTTCTTTCTAATAGGACTGTTTCTTCTTCTAGTGAGATCTTAGGATTTTAAAGCTGGAAGACACCCTCACCCCACCCCCGCCCCATCTGTCCCAACATCCTCATTTTCCTGTGACCTGGACAAATTAAGCAACATACCTAATACTAGACTTAGTTAACGAAACATCTAGAGTCCAGGCCTCTGGACTACTAGCTGCTATAAGCTAAAAGTGTATGAATATGTGCAATACCATCTGTATGTGTGTAAATAGATGTGGTACATAATTGAGGCGTGATACAAGTTTATTTCTTGAATATCAATAGTGCTTTCAAAGTATTCTGAGTAATAGAAAATGAAATAAAATTTCAGAAGGAAAAGTCCCTAATTTTAGCAATCAATTTACTGTCAATCCTAATTAATATAAACTTTGTAATAGCAATTAACAGAGGAGGTCAAGTTAAAGGCAAATTGTTTTAAATGCTTCTGGCAATATACAATACATTCCATACTAGAGTACAGTAAACTGGCTATGAAATTTTTATAGTTCTGTCCAATAAATTTCCTTCCGATCAGTACCATTAAATGTCAGCACAGTATACGCTCCAATAGGTGTCAGAACTCTTTGGCTGCAAGTATCAGAGCCAATCTGAACTGGATTGGGGTGGAGGCATGATGGATTTTCTGGGTATAGCTTAAGGGCACGGATAGAAGAACAGCATTTCTGAGGACTTCTGAGCCAGAACCAGGAACCAAATCAAAGTCAACATCTTTCTCAGAGCCCCTTCTCCCAATCCAGTTTCTTTCTGGCCTGTCTTCAGTCTGTACAGCTTCAAACTAGTTTGTTTTAGGTTACGAGGAGAAGAGCTACTATTGCACTGAGTGGGCATCCTTCTGATGGATTGTTCATGTAGAATAATATCAGGGGGGTGAAAATTTGGGGTCATATGAATGGTAAAACACTGAACAGTAGAACAACCTCCTAGAGGGTGGAGGCCTGGGTATCATCACAGGCAGCTCCCATCATGGGAGGAAGTCTCCTTCAAAAAAAGATGAGGCTTTACCAGTAAAAGGGGAGAATGGGGAAGCAGGCTGACAAAAAAGAATAGTCACTGCAGGATGTGTGCTTCTCTAAACCTCAGACTAAAAGGGCAGTTTTTGTGAAATATCTTATTACCCACCCAAATACTAAATTATAATGTTAATCACTTCTAGTCTCATCACTGTATATTAAAAACACATTCAAGTACCTTATTTTCTGGTTTGTTGATGCACCTTTAAAACCCTACCCTGTAATAATTCTTCAGTTTATTCATGATTCAGTTCAGTTCATGTCTGACTCTTTGCAACCCCATGGACTGCAGCACGCCAGGCTTACCTGTCCATCACCAGCTCCCGGAGCTTGCTCAAACTCATGTCCATCAAGTCAGTGATGCCATCCAACCATCTCATCCTCAGTTGTCCCCTTCTCCTTCTGCCTTCAATCTTTCCCAGCATCAGGGTCTTTTTCCATGAATCAGTTCTTCACATGGCCAAAGTATTAGCCAGGTGGCCAAAGTATTGGAGCTTCAGCATCAGTCCTTCCAATGAATATTCAGGACTGATTTCCTTTATGATTGACTGATTTAGTCCAAGGGACTCTCAAGAGTCTTCTCCAGCACCACAGTTCCAAACCATCAATTCTTCGGCGCTCAGCTTTCTTTATGGTCCAACTCTCACAACCACACATGACTACTGGAAAAACCATAGCTTTGACTAGATGGACCTTTGTTGGCAAAGTAATGTCTCTGCTTTTTAATATGCTGTCTAGGTTGGTCATAGCTTTTCTTTGAAGGAGCAAATGTCTTTTAATTTCATGGCTGCAATCACCATCTGCAGTAATTTTGGAGCCCAAGAAAAGAAAGTCTGTCACTGTTTCCCCATCTATTTGCCATGAAGTGATGGGACCAGATGCCATGATCTTAGTTTTTTGAATGTTTAGGATTCATGATTATTCATGATTAGGATAGAAAAATACAATTTTGCTTGTTCAGAATATTTTTACTTATTATGTACATTATAAGGTAAAAAATTTACATCTAAAAATATTTTATTCAAAGCTGAAGAGGTAAAAGCACTTGATTGTCAAGTTTAATCTGCATAGTGAAAGAATCAGGTCTCATTTAGATGGCATTATTATTTAAGTTATGGAGAAAGTTCTTTAGTTTCCGTTACATGGTATTTCAGTATGGGGCTAGGTCCTACTTATTAGTAAGACAGAAAAGAATGTTAAAAACAAGCTTGGTCCAAGTCATAAGATTTACTTTTGTTTTTCAGTGTGTTTCAGTCATCAGCCTGACTACAAACGTCAACATTTACCTCAGCAATCAAGTAATGTGTTTTGCTCTGGACTCTCAAAATCTGAGGCCAGAGACCAGAGTGTTCCCTCCGAGTTTCAGTTCTTCCATGATCAGAAAAGGCTCTCTTGCCTGTGTGTTTGCTTCTTGTGTATGTGTGTGTTTTAATTCTGTGTTCTTGAACAAAATAGGGACAAAACACATTTAAAAATAATCTCCAGCCATTGTCCAGGATCCTTCCACTCTGTTACTGTCCAGTTGGTCTGGAGAGGTGGAGAAACTCGGCTGTGACTTTAGCATCTGAATGGCAGCTTGGGAGAAGGCCCATTGCATAAAGTTGGAGGAGGCACTAGCAATACTAAAGCAAAGGATTGATTTGCTTGTGGGATAAAGTGGGAAATGGAAAGAATTGCCTTTTGTATCAATCCAACTTTTCCTCTCCTTCTGGCTCTCCTTCTGAATAAAACATTATTATATAACAAAGGGCCTTTAAACAATTTCTTTTTTTTTTAATTGGCAAGTTGACAAATACAGATTGTGTCATCCTGGGTTACAGCCACTTCTTAGGGTGTGGAGTTACTTGATTCCGGCACTGTGGATCAGTGCTCAAAACATGTTACACAATCTAGGTTCGTGCCTCATTAATATTGTCTTAGATTTAGAAGAAAAGAATAAAAGGCATGTTTCCCTTTGGGGACTTGAAGAAAGGGAGCCACACAATTCTAGTTGACCATTTTATTCTGAAACCTTAACTTTTTGTATCAGTTCAGTTCAGTCACTCAGTTGTGTCCAACTCTTTGCGACCCCATGAATCGCAGCACGCCGGGCCTTCCTGTCCATCACCATCTCCTGGAGTTCACTCAAACTCACGTCCATTGAGTCAGTGATGCCATCCAGCCATCTCATCCTCTGTCGTCCCCTTCTCCTCCTGCCCCCAATCCCTCCCAACATCAGAGTCTTTTCCAATGAGTCAACTCTTTGCAAGAGGTGGCCAAAGTACTGGTCAACTATTTATATAAAAATATGCAAATAAGCCAATAAATCTGATTACTGTAAGATACCGATAAGATATCTTATCACTGTTCTGAAGATGAAAACAATTACAGTTTATACTTTTTCAATCAAAGTATGGCAGCAAATCTGGCACAGGAGCCGTTTCTGGCACTCAGCTTACGCTTCTGAGAAACAACCCTAGGTATCTGATCTGTATTGAAATTATGCTAAGATGCTTCCATGGTCATTTTAATGTCATACAAGCAACTTTCAAGCATTTTAGGTGGAAAAAAGGTGGGCATGAACAGAAATACGCGAAAAGTTCAATGATGTTTTTTCAGGCAACCAAATCTGTAGTGCCAACCTCAGGGAAGGACAGGGAAGCCGGGTTTGCTGTAGCCCATGGAGTCGCAAAAAGGCAGACAAGACTTAGCGATTGAACAACAGCAACAACCCTGCTTTAGAGTCCTGGAGATGAGGTTGAAAACATAAGTTTGTGCACAGTCTCACGGGGAGACAGGAACCCAACCAAGATCTCAATGCAATGCAACACATGCTAGAGTTATCATTAAATTCTACACAAACGTTATACGGATCCAGAAAAGAGCCGCTGCCAAGGTGTCTAGTGAATGCTTCAGGAGGCTTTGACACCTGAACTAAGTCTAGAAGAAAGAGTGGGCAGTGTCTAGGCTGGAAACAGAAAAAAAAAAAGCAGAAGAAACAACAAATTCAGTGGCTCATGCTCAGTTGTGTCTGATTCTTTGCAACCCTAAAGGGTTGCAAAAGCTGACTGTAACCCGCCAGCTCCTCTGTCCATGAGATTTCCCAGGCAAGCATACTGGAGTGTGTTGCCATTTCCTTCTCCAGAGGATCTTCTGGACGCAGAGATCAAACCTGTGTCTCCTGCATTGCAGGTGGGTTCTTTACCACTGAGCCACTGAGGAAGCCCCATATACAGTGGCTAAGAGGCACTAAAGAGCATGCTACTTGAGGAATTTTGAGTATTCTTACTGTGGCTACATGTAAGAATGTAATTGAGCAGAGAGACAGTCAATTAAGGGAAGATGGAAATGAGAAACAACTGTGGGCCGAGGGGGGCGAATGCAACAACTGCACAGGCCAGGCAGGTAATGAAAATGATAGAAGCTGAGCAGGTCTAGGTGCAAATGTATTCACTGTGAGTGAACGGCTCACTGCAGAACGAAAAACCTCTAAAAATATGGCACCAAGTTATACTTACCTCCCCAAATGTGACAGATTGCATCTTGCCCCATACCTTTGCCAAGAATGGGTATTTACGGCAATATTTTTCATTCATTCAACAAATATTTATTGAGTGCCTCCTATTATGAGGGATGGTATTTAGAAACTGAGGATACAGCAGTGAATAAAGCAAAATTCTTATCCTCATTGAACTGATGCTCTAGTTGAAGGGCAGACAGACGAAATAAAGTAAAATGTGTAGTTGCTAGATGAATGCTATGGAGGAAAATAAAGGAAGGATGACAAAGAGAGGATGGGAGATATGGTGGATTTTAGATGGATAACCAGGAAGGCGTGTCACCAAGGAGGTGGCCATGAAAGAAAGACTGGAAAAGTTGAAAGAGGGCACTGCAGAAATCTGCAGGAAAAGCGTTTCAAGCGGCACAAACAACAAAGCACCTGCCAGAGCAGAGAGGGAAGGGAATAACGTGAGAGGGAGATTGTGCTGGGACTTTCAGGGAATTGATTGTGGCTCTTTGAGCAAATTGCAAAAGCTTCAAAATTTTGAGCAGAGGAGTGACAGGTGGGGTTTGTACTTTTAAAGACTCATTCTGGCTGCTGAGTGTAGAGTGCCTTGAAGGGACAGGGATAAGCCCAGAGATCAGCTGAGAGACCAGAACTACTGGGTTGGTCAAAAAGTTCCTTTGGGGGGAGAAGGGAGGAGAGGAAAGGAAAGATATAATGTATAAGTTAGAAGGTATTCCTTTACTGGGGAGTTTTTTTGTTGTATGTTGTTAAAAAGTTGATTTTCCAGCTTCCCTGGTGGCCCAGTGGTTAAGAATCTACCTGCTAATGCCGGGGACATGGCTTCCATCCCTGGTCTGGGAAGATCCCACATGCTATGGGGCAATTAAGCCTGTGTGCCACAACTACTGAAGCCTGCACCTAGAGTCCCGGAGAAGGCAATGGCACCCCACTCCAGTACTCTTGCCTGGAAAATCCCATGGGCGGAGGAGCCTGGTGGGCTGCAGTCCATGGGGTTGCTAAGAGTCAGACACGACTGAGCAACTTGACTTTCACTTTCCACTTTCATGCATTGGAGAAGGAAATGGCAGTCCACTCCAGTATTCTTGCCTGGAGAATCCCAGGGACGGGGGAGCCTGGTGGGCTGCTGTCTATGGGGTCGCACAGAGTCAGACACGACTGAAGCGACGCAGCAGCAGCAGCAGCAGCTCGTAGAGTCCACTCTCTGCAACAAGAGAATCACCGCAATGAGAAGCTGCACACAGCAACCAAAAGTAGCCCCTGCTCACTGAAACTACAGAAATCCCAGAGCAACAAAGATCCAGCACAGCCAAAAATACATACAAATAAATAAATCTTAAAAAAGAAAAAAAAAAAGAGTTCCTTTGGATTTTTTGGTAATATCTGATGGAAAAACCCAAGCAAACTTTTTTGGCCTACCCAACACTCGGGACTGATATGACTGTGGCTTGTCACAGTGTGGGGAAAGCAGGTGGTAAGTAGTGGTTAGATTCTGGTTATAAGATAAAAGCAGGACACCAGGATTCCACAACAGATTAGATGTAGGGGTTTAGGAAGAAAAGAATCCAGCAATAACTCATGGGTTTGGGGCCTGAGCAATTAGAACAGTAATATTCTATATTTACTATGTAGAAATTTTAGGGAGAAGCAGTTTGGCTTGAGGGGGATGGAAAGGTAGGAGTGCTTAATAATTTGGTTTTGAAAATGTTAACTTTGAGATACATATCAGATAATAAGCATAAATTTAGAATTAAGCAGCTGGAAATATGAGTTAAGAGGTCTGGACTAGAAACATACATTTGGAATATGTTGGTATATCAGTGTAAAGGTAAGGTCACAACTGTGAGACTTGATGAAGTTAATGAGAACAAGTGTAGAGAAGAGATCTAAAGCCTCCGCTGTCCATTCTGGAGCACCAACATTTAGAGACTGGGAAGATGAGCCAAAATCAACAAAGGAAACTTAACCACCACGAGGCTCTAAAAAAAAAAAAAAATATATATATATATATATATATATATATCAGGAGCATGTATTATTATGGAAATCAAGTAAAGAAATATTTTTAAAAGAGGAGAATGACCAATCAATCTAATACTATTAATAGGGTGAGTGTATTAGTTGGGGTTTTCAGAGAACGAGAACCCATAGGTAGGATAGATGTTAAGTATTGTGTTTGTTTTTTAAAAAATTGGCTTATACAATTACAGAGTTTGGCATGTCCAAAATTTGCAGAGGGAACTGATAATTTAGAGACCCAAGCAGCATTGATGCAGCAGTTCAAGTCCCTGGGCCTTCCGCTATGGAATCCCTCTTGTTGGGGGAAATGTCAGTCTTTTGCTCTGTTCAGGGGTTCAGCTGAATGGATGAAGCCCACCCACATTATGGAGGGCAATCTGCTTTACTCAAAGTCCACCAATTTAAGTGTAAATCTTTTCCCAAAATGCTTTCATCAAAATATCTAAATAAATGTGTGACCAAATATCTGGGTACTATGACCCAGAGAAGGCGACACATAAAATTGTTACTGCAACAGAGATGAGGCTGAGAAATGGCAGGTGTAATGAGCAACAACCAGGCTATTGGCAACCCAAGGAAGAGCAGGTTTGATAGAATGATGGGAGAAAGCTTGATTGGAAGGAGTCTACAAGAAAACAGGAGGGGGGATGTCATGTACTTCTGGGTTCACTGGACATGGGGGAAAGAAAACACAGCACCTGGTGCTGGTTGCCAGCACCCAGAGGAGCAACCTAGGGACAAAACAGGGACCTAAAGGAGATCAGCTCTCTCCTGAAGCTGGAGACCTAAAAAGGAGTTCCAGTGGTCCCAGGTCAGTGGCACATGTGGTTTGACACAGAAGAGGATTTTTGGAGAAACACATCTTTTGTTTAAAACTTTGAGAATCCCACAAATTAATATCAACTAAATCAATCAGTATAAGAAACATATAATCAAACAAATGCATAAGAGAATCAGAAGCAGCAAACATCAGATCTAGTCTCCCAAAAGTTTCAAATATTCATGTTACCGAACAAACAAAAAATTTACTATAACATGTTGAAAAATTAAAAAATGATAAATAAGGTGAGTAAGTAATCAGAGGCTTCACATCTAAAACCAGAAACATTTGGGGGGAAAAAAACAGACAAAACTTTACGAGATAGAAATAGAACTGTACGCAATGCTCTATAATAACCTATGTGGGAAAAGAATCTTAAAAAAAGGTACATGCATACATACAACTGATTCACTTTGCTCTACAGCAGAAACTAACACAACATTATAATTCAGCTATATTCCAATACAAATTTTTAAAAATACAACTGTTAAAAAAGTCTCAATTGATTAGTTAAAACACATATTATGCACAGTGGAATAAAAATATTGGTAAATTTAAAGGACAGATCTGAAGAAATTTTACAGAAGATAAGCAGATGGAAAATATAAAAGGTTAACAGATATAGAAATAGTCATATGATATTGCTAGGAAGAAAGGAAGAGAAAGCTTGTTTGTTCCACATACCTAGCACCAAGTAGACAAGAAGATACATAAAACCCGCAGGGTTCATAATCACTGACTCTGAACCTGACTGGTACTATCAAATGTTAGACTGATCTGATTAGTAGTTCTTCCTTTGGGGGCGGCTGGGAGTAGGGTTGGGAAAATGACAGAGCCAACAAGAGTTCCTCATCCTACTTACCAATAATAAATGTAATGCACAAACTATGGAGTCACTCACTATACTACTACTACTAAGTCACCTCAGTTGTGTCCGACTCTGTGTGACCCCATAGATGGCAGCCCACCAGGCTCCCCCGTCCCTGGGATTCTCCAGGCAAGAACACTGCAGTGGGTTGCCATTTCCATCTCCAATGTATGAAAGTGAAAAGTGAAAGTGAAGTCGCTCAGTCGTGTCCGACTCTCAGCGACCCCATGGACTGCAGCCTACCAGGCTCCTCTGTCCATGGGATTTTCCAGGCAAGAGTACTGGAGTGGGGTGCCATTGCCTTCTCTGGTCACTCACTATACTCGTATTTTAATATCAGACTAATCTTGCCATGTGACAGAACTTTCATTTGGCTGTAGTTTCTTCTTCTTTGCCTGCAAACGTACTTACATTTCTATTTATTTATAAAAAACAAAATTCAAATAATTTTTTTAAGTTATTATCTTTCTTTCCCCTTCCATTCAATAATAAATCTCTTGGGAAAAAATGAAATCATCTAGACTTGAAATGATTATTTGTTCTCTATTCATTCACTACTTGCTGCCTTTCAGCTAATCAACTGAAACAGTTCTTTCAGAGTTAACAATGACTGCTTATATTCAATGAATTTTCTTCCTCTTTTCCCTCTATGTAGTATTTGATAACTCATTCCCTTCTTTTTTTAAAATCTACAAATGTTAAACTAGGTCCTGAAAATAAAAAGAGAATTCTCTGATGTCAAGTGGTTTACAGTTTACTTATCAAAGAAGACACACAACAAAATGAAATAAAGCACTAATGAGGGAGTGATCACTTCTGTCTGGTGGGGGTGGGGGAGGAGGGGGTTGGAAGTAGGAGAAGGGGAATCAGGAAAGATTCTACACTTGAGTTTTTGAAAGACAGTGTATGTTGATTAGGTGACTGTGTGCAGACTCAGGCATCATTCAAGGCAGGCTAAACACATGAGCATTAAACATTCAAGTGAGTCGAGGGTACTAAAAACAGGTCAGTTTGCATGAGACAGAAAACACAAGTTGACCATTAAGGCCAGAATGAAAAGCAATACAAAATCACAGAAGACTCTAAACTTTCCAAGGAGTCTGGACTGTTACCAGCATTCAACAAAGTGCTGAAGGATTCTCCTCCTTCTTTTTTCTTCTTTTTACTATGTGTATAATTTAGAAAGAACACCCTAGCAGGAAGAAGGAGGCTTAACTGGAAGGCTGTAAAACTGGAGGAAGGAGACATCGAGAATATTGACCCGCTGATGAACATTGAGATTAACTTCCGTTTTGCCATCTGATATAATGTTGTAAAATAACATTAGCATTATATCACTCTGATTATTTCCTTGGTAGAAATTCCTGGAAGTAGAAACTGCAGTATCAAATTTGTTAACAATTACAAAGTTGCTTGATACATATTGACAAACTGCTTTCCAAATAAGTGTCTCAGTAGATGTTTCCATTAGCACTGAGAATTGCATTAAATTTAAGAAAAATTTTCTAAGTGTATAGTCAAACATTTCCTCTATGTTTAATTTGAATTTCCAGAATTACAAGTTAATACATTTACTGGAAATTTGTATTTTCTTGTTTTAGGAATTATCCATTCATGTTCTTTGATCATTTTTCTATTAGAATATTGTTTTTTCTTGATCTATGTTAAGTATACTGATCTTTTCTAATACGCCATCCTTTTTTGCATATATTAATATACAAAGTATTATAGCTATTTTATAGTTAAATATATAGATCTTTTCCTTTTCAAACACTATTCTTTCATTGTCTGTGACACTGTTTTATTGTTTTCTATTTCTTAGTCCATTTTGCTATAGTGTCTAGCTGATACATCTCCCTCCTTCAAATAGGTATTTGTCACGGCCTTTTGCTTTCTTATGTTAATATCGTTACACTCAGAGATCTAACCTATTTCAAATCTTTCACTGGTTTTAAACATTGACTCTCTTAATCTACATTTTTTTTTTCTGAGTAATGTACATAGTATCAAATTCAAAAGTACAAAGTAATTTTAAGTGGGAAAAAAAAATCTATTTTTCTCCTTGACCCAAACTCATCCAATTTATCTCCTAGGAGGCAACCATGATTATAGTCTCTTGCAGAACCTTCTCGGAATAGGCTGTGTGTGTTATCAACATATGGACTGTAGTCCACCAGGCTCCTCTCTCCATGGGATTCTCCAGGCAAGAATACTGGAGTGGGTTTCCATTTCCTCCTCCAGGGAATCTTCCTGACCCAGGGAATCTTCCTGACCCAGGGATCAAACCTGTGTCTCGTGCATCTCCTGCATTGCAGGCAGATATTTTACTGCTGGGCCATCAGGAAAGCCTGTAATTATAATATGTATAATTATATTATATATATAATACATATAATTTCCCCCCACATGTTAATATGCTGTGTACCCTGTTCTACACATTACTTTTTGCACTTAATAGATTTTGGAGATCTTTTACCAGTATACATGAGACACATTGAATTTAATTATTTAAATATATATTTTTCAAACCAGTCTTCAAATGCTAAACATTTAGTCTGCTTTAAGTATACTACAATCTTTTATAAACATCATTTTGTGCTTACAGAATAGGTACTTAGGACTAGAATTGCTAAGAGTATTGCTGTTCAGTCACTCAGTTGTGTCTAACTCTTCGGGACCCCACAGATGGCAGCACGCCAGACTTTTCTGGCTTTCACTGTCTCCCTGAATTTGCTCAAATCCATGTCCATTGTATCAATGATGCCGTCCAACTATCTTATGCTCTGTCACCCACTTCTCCTGCCTTCAATCTTTCCCAGCATCAAGGTCTTTCCCAATGATTAACCCCTTCCCCATCCAGGTGGCCAAAGTATTGGAGCTGAAGTTTTAGCATAAGTCTTTTCAATGAATATTCAGGGATGATTTCCTTTAGGTCTGACTGGTTGGATCTCCTTGCAGTCCAAGGGACTCTCAAGGGTCTTCTCCAGCACCACAGTTCAAAAACATTGATTCTTCGGTGTTCAGCCTTCTTCATGGTCCAGCTCTCACATCTGTACATGACTATTAGAAAAACCAAAACTTTGAGTAGACAGACCTTTGTTTGCAAAGTAATGTCTTTGCTTTTTAATATGCTGTCTAGGTTTGTCATAGCTTTCCTTCCAAGGAGCAAACGCCTTTTAATTTCATGGCTGCAATCACAATCTTCAATGATTTTGGAGCCCAAGAAAATAATATCTGTCACTGTGCCATGATCTTAGTTTTTTGAGTGTTGAGTTTTAAACCAGCTTTTCCCCTCTCCTCTCTCATCCTCATCAAGAGGCTCTTTAGTTTCTCTTTGCTTTCTTCCATTACAGTGGTATCATCTGCATATCTGAGGTTATTGATATTTCTCCCTGCAATCTAGATTCCAGCTTGGGATTCATCCAGCCTAGCATTTTGCATGATGTACTCTGCATATAAGTTAAATAAACAGGATGACAATATATAGCTTTGATTTTCCCAATTTTGAACCAGTCTGTTGTTCCATGTCCAGTTCTAACAGTTGCTTCATGATCTGCATACAGATTTCTCAGGAGACAGGTAAGGTGGTCTGGTATTTCTATCTCTTTTTGAATTTTCCACAGTTTATTGTGATCCATACAGTCAAAGGCTTTAGTGTATTTAATGAAGCCCAAGTAGAGGATTTTCTGGAATTCCCTTGCTTTCTCTATGAAGAGTAAGAGTATGTGCATTTGTTATTTTAACTGACTCCTGTGAAACTGACTGCCTTTTATTGAGGTTATTCCAATTATAACCCCTCCAGCAATGCTTGGTAACTCTATTATAATTTTTTTTTTTTTTTTCGCCAGTCTGATAAGTGAAATGTAGCTTCTAAGGTAGTATATAACTGGGTGAGGATTGGTATACATTTAAGAGCAATTTGTATTTCCTTCTTAATAAACTACTTTTTCATTCCTTTCCCCCCCTTACTCCTATTTTGTATGAATAGTTGGCCTTTTTTCCTACGAATTATAGGAATTTGCTTCTAATATGTGTTGCATATATTCTCAAATTTTAGTTTGTGTTAGATATGTTGTGTTTTGTTTCCTATAAAATTTCTGATTATTATGGAAACAAATTCACCGATCATTGCTTTATGGCTTCTGTGTTTTATGTTATACTTGTAAAACCCTTCCCATGCTGATATTTAAAGCAAAATTTCCCAAGTTTTACATTTGTACTTTTATGGGTTTATTTTTATGTCTAGATCTTTGATCTATTTTGAACTCATTTACATGCCAAGTGTAAGGTAGGAATCCAAGTTTTATTTTTTCCCAACTGCTATCCACTCACCGCAAAACCATTTGTTGAATAATTTTACTTTCCTCCTTAATTTGAAATGCTGGGTTTTTTTTTTAAATCACTTCCTTGCATTTTTTGGTCTATTTCTGGACATTCTATTGTGTTTTACTGATGAACATGCTCCAACCTAGTTTAATTAGTGTACTTTTAAACAGGGAGTACTTTTATATAATAGGGAATCCTCTCTCATTTTCCTTGTTTTCTGAAATTTTCCTCTTTATTCTTGCTTATGTATTTTTACATAGAAAGTTTAGAATCAGCTTGTCTAGTTCTAAAATTTAAACATTCTTATTGTTATACAGATTGGGATCAGGTTTAATTTACAGATTAATTTAGGAAGATTTGACATTTTTATTATGCTGATTATTTCCATCAAGAACATAGAATGTTTTTGATTTAAAGTCTTCTTTTGTGTCTTTCAGTAGTGTTTTTCATGTAAATGGTACACAGTTATTTTAAAGTTTATCCTTATATGTTTTATCTTTTCACTGTTATTATAACATCTATTGTTTCTATGACTTCCCTGGTGGCTCAGACGGTAAACCATCTGACTACCATGCGGGAGACCCAGGTTCTATGCAAATGACTTTCAAATTGATATGTTTACCTACATGTCTTTTAAAAACACCACACATACATGGCCAGCTGTTTTTTAGACTGTTTTCACTTGAAGGTTCTCCTGTTATTTCAACAAGTGTCAAATCTGGTTCATCACTCTCCAGCAGCTAAATGTAGTCTGTGTTCTTCACTTCTGCATCAGAGCCTAACACAGAGGCACATGCCTGGCACATAGTAGGTTTATATACAGCTTCTGAGTGGACACACTTGCATATGTGCTTTCTCTCTTTATCTTTCCCTACTTCTCTTTCTCTTTGTCATACAGACACACACATACTGAAAGCCAGCTACATAATTTGTGGGGCCTAGTGCAAAATAAAAATGAAGGATTCTTTGTTGGAAAGCAGGAAAAAAGTACTATTAAGGTTGCTAAAATAAAGTTTTTCCTTTTTTCCCTTGCTCTCTCTTTTAATTTGTATGTTTTTGTTTGACATTTAACATCATCCAACAGAAAGAAAAATCAAAACTTTTAATAATTAGTGTGCATTTTACCATTCATCTTATGTTGTGCAATGTCAGTTTCAAACAGAAATAGAGCATTTAATGTATGCAGAATCACAGAAATGACACAATTTGCACATTCTATTCTTAACAGGACAGTGGAAATACTGCACAAAGCTAACTCAACTGTTTTTACTTCACTTCTTGATACTCATGCATCCTTCCCCCACTGTGTACTCTGGGCGTACTGATATGTAAGGAAGGAGTAAAAAGGAAAAGAACTACGGATTACCCTGTCTTCGCCTTTCCTTCTACATCATCATTTTCAGCTGAAGTAGTTGGTTAATAAGGCAAATAATGGGAATAAGAATGGTTTCCAAGTCATGCTCACATCTATGAATACGTGTACCCAGTTCTGAGATAGACAGCAGGCATACATGCTAAGTCGCTGCAGTCGTATATAACTCTTTGCGACCCTATGGACTGTAGCCCACCAGGCTCCTTGGTCCCTGGGATTCTCCAGGCAAGAATACTGGAGTGGGGAGTCATGTCCTCCTCCAGGGGATTTTTCTGACCCAGGGATAGAATCTGCATCTCTTAGGGTTCTCTCTTAGAGACAGACAGAGTAGGAACCAGTCCTATTAAATTGATAAGGTAGCCAAGGCTCTGAAGGATTAAGGGATTTATTAGAGACTGTAGATCTGTTTAGTGAGCCCCAGAATCCACAGTTGGGTCCCCACCACCGCCCACTTTTTAAATTCAATTCATGTGGAAGAGGGGATTCCCTGGTCACTCAGTGGTAAAGAGTCTGCCTGCCAATGCAGGAGACACAAGTTCAATCCCTCATCCAGGAGGCTCCCACTTGCTGCAGAGCAAATAAGCCCTGGAGCCATAACTGATGAAACTCATGCACCCTAGAGCTCCCGCTCTGCAACAAGAGAAACCCCATAGTGAGAAGCCCATGCAGCGCAAGAGAGTGGCCCTCGCTTGCCCAAACTAGAGGGAAGCCTGCACAGCAATGACAATGCAGCACAGTCAAAAACAAATAAATACAATTGTTTTTTAAAAATGCACGTGAAAGATTCATTCAAAACCTGCTTGATTTTTTTAGAACTTCATTGTGTTACAGGACCTCTCCCCTCTAAGGCCTGTCACATCTGAAGCAGTTTTAGAGTCAGGAATACATTCAGATCTACTTTCAAAGAACTGTACTTTTCACAGCTTTATAAATGTTTATCAAGCAAAACATCCCTTTTTTTTTCATTTCTGAATCTGAATAGCTAAGACTGTACACACAGACCATAAACACAATTAACCGTAGTCCATCTCTAAAAAATTTTAATCATATGGAAAATTCACACATCCTCAGGAAAAATTCATATGTCAGGAAGACTTTTACACTGAACAAGTTTGTTAAAAACAACATTTGAACTGTGGGACAAAGGGCCTCTTCATACACAAGATGAAGAATGGAGCTACCATCTACTTAATATTTTCCTAGTCATTGTTTTCCTACGCAATATGAATTTGGAGCCTATTATTGGCCTAGAAACTCTACAGTGAAGCCTGAAATATGAAATGCTGGACATAATAAATACACCTAATACATGTCCTGGGTAGCTGGACATTTAAGTGGCTGTGTGTGACTAGAAAGGAGATCATTGTTTTCCCATTTGATATTTCCTCATCTCCCCAACCACAACCTACTACTGCTGGCCCCGCAGGAAATTAAGGTCCTGAGGTATGCTGGAGTAAGCCATTTATTATTGAACAGTTTCAATAAAGTGGATCAGAGAGAGTAGAATAAAATCCTTGAGGGCAAAGATTTCCCTTTTGCTTGTTTCACTTTGGTGTACCTACTTTATTTAAAACAGCCACCGCAGTCCCAACAACACAATGGAATTCAATGTGTGATGTAACTCATCTATAGGAATATATGGATTCTCTGCATCAGCTGAGGAGTTGGTCCTCCCACTGCTCACATGTTGAAACAAAGGGGGAAAGCCAACCATTCAGCAAATCTACAATTTCCACTTGGGTTATAGCCCAGTTCTCCCACCCTCTGCAATAACCACAACAAAGTTCAGAAGAAAAATCTGAAATAGGCAACTAAGAAAGTTCTGTACTCTTTTATGACTAATGAGAGAGAGAGAAGAGAAACTATTTCCAGTTTCAGTTTCTTTCAAAAGCCTTCAGAGGTTTTACCTGTCTCTCAAAATCACTTTCAAGTCCCGTCTTAGCTTGGGTTTGTTCGACACAGATACTACAATGCAGACGCAGCTGGAAAGCTTACTGAGGAGTGCTCTCAGGAAACCCACCTGTAAGGAACTGAAAAGAAAAGTGAAATTGTTAGTTGTGTTCGACTCTTTGTGACCCCATGGACTGTAGCCCACCAGACTCCTCTGTCCATGGGATTCCTCAGGCAAGAATATGGGAGGGGTAGCCATTTTCCTCTCCAGGGCATCTTCCTTACTCAGGGATCGAACATGCATCTCCTGCACTGTAGGCAGATTCTTTACCATTGGAGGCACCAGGGTAAGGAACTGAGGTGAAGGGAAAAGCTGAATTGCAGTTGGTTACAGATGAGCCCTCAATCAATTTTAGGGGGAAGTCTAGGCTGAGTTGAGCCAGGTTGAGGACAGGGGGCCAGGCCATTGTAGTCCCATCTTAGCCAGTTATCATTAGTCATGGGCTGCTCCCTCAAAGAAACACCAACTTGGAGGAGGCAAGTCTTTACAGCTGATGGCAAGACCCCTGAAAAGAACATGGGCAAGCCTATCAGCAGCATCTGGGGTTGAGTGCATCAAGGCTGAGGAGTGGGTTCAGGTGGCATGGCATCCATGACCAGGCCCTGAACGATGAGATCCCTTCCCATGACAGAACTCATCTCTCTAGCCACACTGGCCTCCTTACTAGTCGCTGAAACTGCCAGACATGCCCTCCTCTCAGGACCTTTGTCTTCTTCCTCTATCTGGAACACACCTCAGGTAGTCAATTGTCTGGTTTGCCTAGGCTGGGACGGCCCTGGTTTTAGCAACAGGATGCATCCTGGGAAACCATTAGTCCCAGACAAGTCAGGATGGTAGGTCAGCTGTACCTCCTCCAGAAGCCCACATATCTCACTCATCTTTTCTGAGCATCCTACTTATAATTGTACCCTCTAAATCTCACATACATATTCCAAGTTCCCCTTTCCAACTTTTATTATTTTCTGTACCACTTAATACCTTCTAATATATCACTTATTTCTATCATTTAGCTTAGGAAAATAAACTTGAGGACGATTTTGGCACATAATAGACATTTCAAAAGTATGCACTGAATGGGTGAAATAAGTAGAAAAACAGTTCCTGGCTTGTACCAAGTGTATGCCATCCTTTAATGATTACTTAAAATGTAGATGGTAATCATTTATCATTGTTAATTACTTGGCAATTATGCTGGTGAAAGGTCAAATTGATCACAGAATCATTTCTTCAGTAAGTGAATGGAGAAGGGATTTAAAATTAAATCATTCTACTTGGTGGTTGATGGTAATGACATGCTATTTTTAAATTATGTGAAATAATTTAACAGACTACTTATTTAGAATTTGCAACTTGAAAAAATAGACTGGAAAAAAATAGGGCAGTCTAACTGACTGACAGCTTTGCCCACTGTGAAGTTAACATATGGTAGCAGCCAAACATCTTTATAAACAAGTGTTTAAACAAGCACGCAGGATAGTTGCTGCTACTGCTGCTCCTGCTAAGTTGCTTCAGTCGTGTCTGACTCTGTGCGACCCCATAGACAGCAGCCCACCAGGCTCCGCCATCCCTGGGATTCTCCAGGCAAGAACACTGGAGTGGGTTGCCATTTCTTTCTCCAATGCATGAAAGTGAAAAGTGAAAGTGAAGTCACTCAGTCATATCTGACTCTTTGCGACCCCATGGACTGCAGCCTACCAGGCTCCTCCATCCATGGGATTTTCCAGGCAAGAGTACTGGAGTGGGGTGCCATTGCCTTCTCCGACACAGGATAGCTATGAGACTGAAATTCCAAAGTCAAAGCATCAGATTTTGCAGTGAGCCATAGGTTTCTTCAAAGAGAAGGGCAGAGGAAAATTAACAGTACCTTTTGGAGAGATAAATATTTATTTGTACTTGAAAGAAAAAATTTTAGAAAATATAATACTCAAACACACATTTCTATTTCCATAAAATGTAATAAATGTTTTGACTTCTATTCCTAAGAACTTAGCCCAAATTATAGTTTCTTCTGCTCCACAAAAAAGTGAAATATGATAAGAAATATGAATTGGTTTCACACAGTATTTTAAATGAGCTTTTTTTTTTTTTACTTCTGGTTTTAGTAAAGAATTAAGATCCTTCCAAATTAGTTTATCAGCCTATCTTTGATATAGACATAATTATTATTCTCAACCTGTGAAGAATTTTTAAAACCAAATATGTAGAAAATTCTCTTTTAATTTTATTTCTGAAACATTTTATCTTAAGACCACGTAATAAATGAGATCTAACTGAACTCACTGTATCATGATAGGAATTATTTATGCATTTAGTTTGCCATGATTTATACACGTATTCACATATAATATTGTGGATTTAAAGTATATTCTGTATCTTTGTTCTGTTTACAGAACAATCAGATCAGATCAGTTGCTCAGTCCTGTCTGACTCTTTGCGACCCCATGAATCGCAGCACACCAGGCCTCCCTGTCCATCACCAACTCCCGGAGTTCACTGAGACTCACGTCCATCAAGTCAGTGATGCCATGCAGCCATCTCATCTTCTGTCATCCCCTTCTCCTCCTGCCCCCAATGCCTCCCAGCATCAGTCTTTTCCAATGAGTCAACTCTTCGCATGAGGTGGCCAAAGTTCTGGAGTTTCAGCTTTAGCATCATTCCTTCCAAAGAAATCCCAGGGCTGATCTCCTTCAGAATGGACTGGTTGGATCTCCTTGCAGTCCAAGGGACTCTCAAGAGTCTTCTCCAACACCACAGTTCAAAAGCATCAATTCTTCGGCGCTCAGCCTTCTTCACAGTCCAACTCTCACATCCATACATGACCACAGGAAAAACCATAGCCTTGACTAGATGAACTTTTGTTGGCAAAGTAATGTCTCTGCTTTTGAATATGCTATCTAGGTTGGTCATAACTTTCCTTCCAAGGAGTAAAAGTCTTTTAATTTCATGCCTGCAGTCACCATCTGTAGTGATTTTGGAGACCAGAAAAATAAAGTCTGACACTGTTTCCACTGTTTCCCCATCTATTTCCCATGAAGTGATGCGACCAGATGCCATGATCTTCGTTTTCTGAATGTTGAGCTTTAAGCCAACTTTTTCACTCTCCACTTTCACTTTCATCAAGAGGCTTTTGAGTTCCTCTTCACTTTCTGCCATAAGGGTGGTGTCATCTGCATATCTGAGGTTATTGATATTTCTCCCAGCAATCTTGATTCCAGCTTGTGTTTCTTCCAGTTCAGCGTTTCTCATGATGTACTCTGCATAGAAGTTAAATAAACAGGGTGACTATATACAGCCTTGACATACTCCTTTTCCTACTTGGAACCAGTCTGTTGTTCCATGTCCAGTTCTAACTGTTGCTTTCTGAACTGCATACAAATTTCTCAAGAGGCAGGTCAGGTGTTCTGGTATTCCCATCTCTTTCAGAATTTTCCACAGTTTATTGTGATCCACACAGTCAAAGGCTTTGGCATAGTCCATAAAACAGAAATAGATGTTTTTCTGGAACTCTCTTGCTTTTTCCATGATCCAGCGGATGTTGGCAATTTGATCTCTGGTTCCTCTGCCTTTTCTAAAACCAGCTTGAACATCAGGAAGTTCATGGTTCACATATTGCTGAAGCCTGGCTTGGAGAATTTTGAGCATTACTTTACTAGTGTGTGAGATGAGTGCAATTGTGTGGTAGTTTGAGCATTCCTTGGCATTGCCTTTCTTTGGGATTGGAATGAAAACTGACCTTTTCCAGTCCTGAGGCCACTGCTGAGTTTTCCAAATTTGCTGGCATATTGAGTGCAGCACTTTCACAGCATCATCTTTCAGGATTTGAAATAGCTCAGCTGGAATTCCATCACCTCCACTAGCTTTGTTCGTAGTGATGCTTTCTAAGGCCCACTTGACTTCACATTCCAGGATGGCTGGCTCTAGGTCAGTGATCACACCATCGTGATTATCTGGGTCATGAAGATCTTTTTTGTACAGTTCTTCTGTGTATTCTTGCCATCTCTTCTTAATATCTTCTGCTTCTGTTAGGTCCATACCATTTCTGTCCTTTATCGAGCTCATCTTTGCATGAAATATTCCTTTGGTATCTCTGATTTTCTTGAAGAGATCCCTAGTCTTTCCCATTTTGTTGTTGTCCTCTATTTCTTTGCATTGATCACTGAGGAAGGCTTTCTTATCTCTTCTTGCTATTCTTTGGAACTCTGCATTCAGATATTTATATCTTTCCTTTTCTCCTTTGCTTTCCGCTTCTCTTCTTTTCACAGCTATTTGTAAGGCCTCCCCAGACAGCCATTTTGCTTTTTTGAATTTCTTTTCTATGGGAATAATAGAAGGTATTAATTAACCTAAGTACTTTACTTGAAAAACCTATGGTTATAACACATGGCCTGAATCAGGCTCATTTTGCTAATCAAACTTCTGTTTCCTAGTGATGAAAAGGTAGTAAGTTCAAATAATGTTTATTGTATATTTGCTGCAACTCCACTAAAGACTATTTGCAGCACTGTTTATAATAGCCAGGACATGGAAGCAACCTAGATGCCCATCAGCAGATGAATGCATAATAAAGCTGTGGTATATATACACAATGGAGTATTACTCAGCCATTAAAAAGAATACATTTAAATCAGTTCTAATGAGGTGGATGAAACTGGAACCTCTTATACAGAGTGAAGTAAGCCAGAAAGAAAAACACCAATACAGTATACTAATGCATATATATGGAATTTAGAAAGATGGTAACAATAACCCTGTGTACGAGACAGCAAAAGAGACACTGATGTATAGATCAGTCTTATGGACTCTGTGGGAGAGGGAGAGGGTGGGGAGATGTGGGAGAATGGCATTGAAACCTGTATAATATCATGTATGAAACGAGTCGCCAGTCCAGGTTCGATGCACGATACTGGATGCTTGGGGCTGGTGCACTGGGACGACCCAGAGGGAGGGTATAGGGAGGGAGGAGGGAGGAGGGTTCAGGATGGGGAACACAGGTATACCTGTGGCGGATTCATTTCGATATTTGGCAAAACTAATACAATATTGTAAAGTTTAAAAATAAAATAAAATTAAAAAAAAATAAAGCCAAGAAAAAATAAAAAGACTATTTTACTGTATATTTAATTAATAAGCTTTGCTGGTGTTGTTCAGCTGCTGTCATGTCCAGCCCTTAGCAACACCACGGACTGCAGCACGCTAGGCTCCTCTGTCCTTCACTATCTCTGAGAGTTTGTTCAAATTCATGTCCACTGGGTCGGTGACGTTATCTAACCGTCTCATTCTCTGCATTCTTTTTAAAGTTTTAAACTCCAATATGGATTAAAGGAATATATGAAGAATTTTTTAAATATTAAATGAAATTGCATAAGTATTGTCACAGACTGAATTGTGTCTTCATAAGAAGAGGCAGTTTTGACACACAGAAGGCCACGAAAGATGCATGAGTCAAAGGAAACACCACATGAGGACCCAGTAAGACAGTCACTTGCAAGCCAAAGAGCAAAGCCCGGAAGTCAGCCTGGCCAGCATCTTGATCTTAAGACTTCCAGCCTCCAGAACTGAGAGAAAATGAATTTCTCTTGTTTAATTATATAGTCTGTGGTACTTTGTAATGGCTGTCCTAGCAAATTAATACATTATACTTTTAAAGTGCGGTAGTTGTTAACCCTGATTGTAACAGCTACGTCCCTTTCCGTTTAGTTCCTGATTAAATGCAATCTGAAGTCAGTGTTTGCTTGCTTGTTTGTGGACCCTGGCGTGAGGGCGGGATGAGTCTTGTTTGTCCATCCCCTTCACCAAACCTCCCTTGTTTCTTTCCTCCCGCCCATTCTTCCCTCCTTTTCATCTTGCCCTTTGTTTCACATCAGCGCTTCCCCTTCTCGTGCCTTAAAAATGCCCCACATGCTGCAACCAGATGTCTGGATTATGAAAAGGGTAAAGGTCAAGTCTTATTTTACATGGAATGTAGAGAGAAGGTAAGGGAAAATAGATGGAACAGAGCTCTTAAATGAACTGGGATGGCATTCTCCACCATCTTATACACAAATTTCTTGATATTGAATAAAATAGACATTTAATTAAAAGACCTTTTTAATAACCACTTAATGATTTTACATTTTGCTATCTTTATAAGTGTTTCTGTCTCTTATTTCCTTCTCTTTGAAGAAGGCAATTCAGTTTTTCCTTTCATACCTCATTTTTCCCTATGAATCTTTCTAGACACATTTCTGACCATTTCTGCCCCATTGGCAGCCATGACAAATAGAAGACACTCAATGTGTGCTTGATAAATGAATTTACAAATATCAAAATGCATCCTGACATTCCCCACCATCCGTACTGCTGTACTCCTGCTCTGAGCCTCATCATCTCTCTTCTGGCTCATGGTGGAGGCTTTCAGCTGGTCACCCTTCTCCTCTTATTCCTGATTGTCTGTTTTCAACACAGCAGCCGGTGACTTGGAATATAAAGTAAATGTGTCAAACAGACATAGAGAATAGGCTTATGGACATGGGGAGAGGGGAGGAGAGGGTGAGACGTATGGAAAGAGTAACATGGAAACTTACATTACCATATGTAAAATAGATAGCCAACAGGAATTTGCTGTATGACTCAGGAAACTCACACAGGGGCTCTGTACCAACCTAGAAGGGTGCGATGGGGAGGGAGATGGGAGGAAGGTTCAAAAGGGAGGGGATATATGTATACCTATGGCTGATTCATGTTGAGGTTTGACAGAAAACAACAAAATTCTGTAAAGCAATTATCCTTCAATTTAAAAATAAATTAATTAAAAAAATAAAGTAAATGTGTCACTATCTCACTGGAAGTGCGGTCACGATTTTCCATTTCACTCAGAGTAACACACAAAGATCTTAAAATGGTGTGCAATGCCTCACGCAAGCTGCCTTTCCCTCACCCTCACCCATTCCACTCCATGCTGGTCCCTGCTGTTCCTCGAGGACCTCTTGTAAATCCCTACTTTAGAGCCTTTGAACTAGCTGTTTCCTTTGTGGAATATCCCTCCTATGGACTGAATTTGTGTCTCTCTCAAATTCATGTGTTAAGTTCTAAGGCCCCGTGCATGTGTGCACGCTAAGCCGCTTCAGTCATGTCTGACTTGGTGCGACCCTCTGGACTGTAGCCCTCCAGGCTCGTCTGCCCAAGGGATTCTCCAGGCAAGAATACTGGGGTAGGTTTCCATGCCCTCCTCCAGGGGATCTTCCCAACCCAGGGATTGAACCCGCCTCTCTTAGGTCTCCTGCACTGGCAAGTGGGTTCTTTACTACTAGCGCCACCTGGGAAGCCTCCTAGCCCCCTAAAGTACCTCAAAATGTGACTGGAGATAGGACCTTTAAAGACCTGATTAAGTTAAAATGAGGCAAATAAGGTGGACACTAATCCACCCATGAGAGGACATTTGGACACAGGCAAATGAAGGCCTATGTCAGAGCGTGGGGAGAACATGGCCATCTATAAGCCGAGCAGAGAGGCCTAGAAAAAACAACTCTGCAGACACTTTGATCTTGGACTTCTAACCTCCTGAATTGTGAGAAAATAAATTTCTGTAGTTTGAGTGGCTTAGTCTGTGGTACTTTGTTTTGGCACTGCTAGCAATCCATATAATCCCCAAGGCTCACTTTCTCATGGTTTGTTTGTTTTTTTTCTTTTTAATGTTACCATTTCAATAAGACATACTCTGATTACTTAATTTTTTTAAAAAGCTATATAGAGCTTAGTTTTGGGTATCTTAAAAATTGAATAAAGTGGATATTTGATATTATTTAGTTTCAGGTATACTCCATAATGATTTGACATTTGCATACAATCATTATGAAATGGAGTTTCCTAGTGGCTCAGTGGTAAAGAATCTGCCTGCCAATGCAAGAGCCACAGGAGACCCAGATTCGATCCCTGGGTCAGGAAGACCCCCTGGAGAAGGAAATGGCAACCCACTCCAGTATTCTTGCCTGGGAAATTCCATGGACAGAGGAGCCTGGTGGGCTACAGTCCATGCGATCGCAGAGAGTCAGACACGACTGAGGTGACTGAGAATGCACATACACTTTATGAAATGATCACTGTAGTAAGTTTAGACCATACACATTACTTATGTTTATATTACGTCCCCATGAGTTATTTATTATGCAACTGGAAGTTTGTACACCTTCATCTCCTTGACCTACTTTGCCCACTCTCCAATTCCCCTCTCTTCTGGCAACCACCTATTTGTTCTCTCTATGAGTCTATTTTCATTTTGGTTTATCTGTTTTGTTTTTAGATCCCACTTATAAGTGAGATCATGAAATATTTGTCTTTCTCTATCTGACTAATTTTCCTTAACCTAGTATCCTCTAGATTCATCGGTATCGTCCCAAACAGCAAATTTCATTTTTTATAGCTGAGTAATATTCCTGTGTGTGTGTGTGTGTGTGTGTGTGTGTGTGTGCAAGCATGCTCCACATCTTCTCTATCCATTCACCTATGGATGGACACTTGGGTTGGCTATTATAATGATGCTGCATATATGTGCTAAAGTGCAAATATCTTTTAGTACTAGTGTTTTTGGTGCTTTGGGGGGCAAATGCCCAGAAGTGAAATTGCTAGATCATATGGCAGTTCTATTTTTGATCTTTCAGGGACCCTCCACACTGTTTTCCATATAGTGGATGCACCAACTTACAACCCCACCAATACTGCACAAAGCTTTCCTTTTCTCCACATCCTTTCAACATATATCTCCTGTCTTTCTGATGATAGTCCTCCTGATAAGTGTGAGGCAGTATCTTACTGTGGTCTTAATTTGCATTTCCTTGATGATTAGTGATGCTGAGCAACTTTTCATGTCTGCTTGCTGTTTGTGTGTCTGCTTTGGAAAAATATTCAGTTCCTCTCCCCATTTTTTAATTCTACTTGAAATTACAACTTTCCTTTGTTCCCTGTTTGTTCTCAATCTTCTAATCCCCACTCATAATCCCCTATACCCTACATTGTTTTTTACTTTAATAATATTAATCACCTTCCAACACACTCTAAAAGTACTCATTTACTGTGTTCAATTTTTATTTACTATCTCTCCCAGATAGAATTTAAGCTCCATAACAACAGGGGTATTTGGGGGGTTTTTTTGTTTGTTTGTTTTTGTTTTTGTTACTCTCTGATTTATCCTCTGTGCCAAACATTTGGAATATATTTGATTCATAATAGCTAGTCAATAAATATTTGTTGAATATTGAATGACTAAATGAAATAGGATTTTTGCCTCTCATTGATAGCTCACAGTATATTTTTTAATAAACAATGTATGTTCTAAAATTTTATCTGTTTGAAAATGTATCTCCTATCCCATAAGAATATCTGTATTGTTTAGTCCAGAAATTGGAAAAAAATTCAGAAGTTTATTCTAGCATTTATCGAGTACTTACAAAGTATCATGGATTATCTTATTTAATTTCCATAAAACCCAATGAGATATATGCTATTTAAATTACATTTTACAGATTAGAAAACAGAATGACAAAGAAATTCAATAACTTGTTCGAGGTTCTTGTTCTAGAAATGATGAACAGAATGTGAACCCAGGCAATCTGACCCCACAGCCTGTTCTCATAACTGCTATCTTATATAGTCTTTTAGATGAATATTGATTTTCAAGCCACTGTGTTACAGCCCCATAAGCAACTGGCCTCTCATCTCAACTTTTTTAAGATCCCCAAAGTTGCAGTAGGATGTGTATATATATACATATGTATATATATATATGCTATGTTAAGTCGCTTCAGTCATGTCCTGACTCTGTGCGACCCCATAGACAGCAGTCCACCAGGCTCCCCTGTCCCTGGGATTCTCCAGGCAAGAACGCTGGAGTGGGTTGCCATTTCCTTCTCCAATGCATGAAAGTGAAAAGTGAAGTGAAGACGCTCAGTCGTCTCTGACTCTTAGCGACCCCATGGACTGCAGCCCACCAGCCTCCTCCGTTCATGGGATTTTCCAGGCAAGAGTACTGGAGTGGGGTGCCATTGCCTTCTCCTATATATATATATATATATACACACATTGTTTATTTAAATTAATAATAAACAATAGATTCTTATTTTAATGGGAGTATAATTAATGCCTTATTTGAAAATTTCTTTCATTTAGTCTCAAGTTTCCCCCTTAAGTGGACTTTCTTATTCTTCATTGCTTTAATTCCCCCACAAACGTAATCATGTCTAAAGCTTTAATACATTCTTTTATGTTTCCATTTTATATTTTGGAGTCTAGTTACAGCTGAAAAAACAAAACAATCTTTCTTATCAGAAAATAATTTTCACATGATTAACTTTCAGGTTTATAGTATTCAACAAGGAAAGTAAAACTTTCAATCATCTGATCAGATAATGTCACAATCCAATGAAATATATTATCCTGAGATTATGACCCTTGGCTAACTTTGATCTCCAAGTTCACAGGATTTAGTCTACATACTTCCTGCTCTGCACTCAGACCACAGTTCAGGTAACAGGAGTATCAAGTGAATAGTGCTGTTTTGAGTTATGATTGCTTGACTCTATTGTCCAGGCTTACCTGTGATGTGGGTAATTAACCAAAAGGAAGACTAGTCCAGAAGCTCATCAGTTCTCTATAAAAATGAGCTCTTTTCTTAAATGCCAATGTTTGTCTCTTATACATTTGAAAAGAATGAACCAATAAGAATCCACTTTTCAATGCAGGGGATGCAGGTCCAATCCCTGGTCTGGGAAGATCCCATATGCTGTGGGGCAACTGAGCCTGTGTGCCACAACTGGAAAGAAACCCATGAGCCCCAGGGAGGATCCCATGCACTGCAGCTAAGACCCTACAGCCAAATAAATAAATAAATAAAAAGAATGAATCAGTGCCCCCTTAGCATCTTGGAGTTCCGTTTTAGCTGGACCACTAATGGTGCATGCCAGTCATTCCCTGAGACCACTGTGGATGACTCCCTCATTCATTCCCCTCAACATTTATCTGTAACTCTTCCCTAGTCTAGTTAAATCCTCTCAAGTACAATGCCCCCTCTTTGTTTCAGAAAATAAACTTGCTTCTATTTTATAGAGGAAAAAATATAATTTTCAGGGGGAAAAATTCCTCAATTTTCTGCCTACACATAAAGTTGACACATAAAGTCAACTTTATGTGTGACCCTACCACTTTGAATCTTTCCCTATTTCCCAGCCAACTCCAGAATTGTACCTTTCTCCTGCACTTCCTAAATCTCTGCTTTCTTCACCTGTTTATACCTCAATTCCAGAGCTTTTAGTTTATACATCCACAGACCTTTCAGCTCTCATCCTACATCACTGTCATCTCTTGGCTCATTCTTAGGTTTCTCGGTTGTGCCTTCTTCTTTTCCTGCCCTCCATATTCTGTATCTTGAACTTACTCTTTTTCCGGTGCATGTTCTCTGGAAAGAATCTCATCCATTTAATAAGCTTAAACACAGTACGTATCCTATATACTTAGGATTTCCAGATTAATATCTCTGGGCCAAACCTCTCCTCTGCATCCAACACACATATATCCAATTGTCAACTTGCCACACTCTTAAGTGTCTTACTTAACATGTCCAAACATTTTCTCCTAATCCTGCTTGTCTCCTATTTCTGTAACTCAGATCAGGGCCATTCTACTTCGATGTTTAGGCCAGCACTGTAAGTTATCTTCAACTCCCCCTTCTCTGGGCCCACGCCCACATCATCTAGTCCAATAGCCATCTCCAAGACAAGTTGCACACCAATCCACTCTCTGTTTGCACTTTCGTCTCCTAGTTCCAGGCCACATTCATTCTCTTGAGAGGAGAGGCTCTCTTTCTATTCTTACTTGCATGTCATATTTCAGGCCCTCATCACTTTTTCCTTGGACCCCTGCCATAGCCTCTTGCCTTCTTTCACTCTAATCCTTTCTCTTCATTGCTGCCAGCTGGATCTTTCTAACATGTGAGATCCAGATCATTAGCATTGGATACAAGGCCTTCCATGATCTGGTGTTTCTCTGTGTGTCCAAACTTATTTCCCTGCTACACTCCTATCAGCAGACACACTACACACTTTCCCTACATTAGCTGTGTTGCTTTCAGAACAACCATCCATTATTTATCTACCTTACACCTATCTGCCCCCAAAGAGATTCAGTTAAGGTTTCGTCCCTTCTAGAAAATCTCTCTTTACTTCTCACAATTCAAGAAATGTGGTCCTTAAGTTTTTATCTGGCTTCTGTCATGGCATTTATCATAGAATGTTCTATCTCTCACATTAGACTGAGCAATCTGAGAGCAGAAACTTCAACTGTGTATGGCTGGAATAGAGTGTGTGCTCACTGAATGTTTACTGAATAAATTTACAGATGAACAATATACTTTTGGATAAATTAGAGAAGTACAGAAACCTGGGCACAAAATAAAAAGGCAACAAAACTATTAACTCTGGAGAGAGCTGTGGAATAAAGGACTGAGTAAAGAAAGCATCTTTGATGAAAGTGAAAGAGGAGAGTGAAAAAGCTAGTTTAAAACTTAACATTCAAAAAACTAAGATCATGGCATCTGGTCCCATCACTTCATGGCAAATAGATGGGGAAATAATGGGAACAGTGACAAATTTTATTTTCTTGAGCTCCAAAATCACTGCAGATGGTGACTGCAGCCATGAAATTAAAAGATGCTTGCTCCTTGGGACAAAAGCTATGACCAACCTAGACAGCATATTAAAAAGCAGAGACATTATTTTGCCAACAAAGGTCTGTATAGTCAAAGTTTTCCTTTTTCTAGTAGTCATGTGCGGAGAAGGCAATGGCACCCCACTCCAGTACTCTTGCCTGGAAAATCCCATGGATGGAGGAGCCTGGTAGGCTGCAGTCCATGGGGTTGCTAAGAGTCGGACACGACTGAGCGACTTCCCTTTCACTTTTCACTTTCATGCATTGGAGAAGGAAATGGCAACCCACTCCAGTGTTCTTGCCTGGAGAATCCCAGGGACGGGGGAGCCTGGTGGGCTGCCGTCTATGGGCTCGCACAGAGTCGGACACGACTGAAGCAACTTAGCAGCAGCAGCAGCAGTAGTCATGTGATGATGTGAGAGTTGCACCATAAAGAAAGCCGAGCACTGAAGAATTGATGCTTTTGAACTGTGGTGTTGGAGAAGACTCTTGAGAGTCCCTTGGACTGCAAAGGAGATCTGACCAGTCAATCCCAAAGGAAATTAGTTCTTAATATTCATTGGAAGGACTGATGCTGAAGCTGAAACTCCAATACTTTGGCCACCTTATTCAAGAACTGACTCCTTGGAAAAGACCCTGATGCTGGGAAAGATTGAAGGCAGGAGAAGGGGATGATAGAGGATGAGATGGTTGGATGGCATCACTGATTCAGTGGACATGAGTTTGAGCAAGCTCTGGGAATTGGTGATGGACAGGGAAGCCTGGTGTGCTGCGGTCCATGGGGTCGCAAAAAGTCAGACATGACTGAGTGACTGAACTGACCTGAACTGAAAGAAAGAATTTTAATTTTTCTCTTTATGTGTTTTAATTAAAAAAAAAAAAAAAGAAAACCGACCTGTTGTGTGGAAGTTATCAGACGAAGGGAACATGAAATGAGTGCAATCAGAACCAAGCTCTCATCCCACACTAGAGTTCTAACTAACTGAATAATCCTGGACAAACCACTTTACTGATCTGGGCCTCAATTTCCTCATCTGTAAAATAAGATGATTGGCTAAATGTGTTATTTTAAGATCTTTCTGAGGTTAAAAATTCAATTTTACAAATGGAAAAAATGAACTACTTTATTATGGAAACCTGAGTTCCCTTTTTCTGTTTTAATTTTTATATGCTCTTTGGATATTATAAAGTTATTCCACAATTTCCTAGAATCAGCGTCCCAAAATTTCTGTCTGCAAGGTATCAAAGAAAGTTTTCATTTGTTCTCGTGGCATGCTTGACTTTTTGGGGAAAAATGTCTGAATGACTACATGTTTCTTTTTATTTTTTTTTGTTTGTTTTTTAATTTTATTTTATTTTTAAACTTTACATAACTGTATTAGTTTTGCCAAATTTTAGATTCATTC
This sequence comes from Bubalus bubalis, assembly GCF_019923935.1. Lineage (NCBI taxonomy): Eukaryota > Metazoa > Chordata > Mammalia > Artiodactyla > Bovidae > Bubalus > Bubalus bubalis. The sequence goes on along the minus strand of NC_059158.1, from coordinate 69,736,117 downwards.
TCCAAACCAGTGTTCCAGGAGATTGAAATAGGTCACCTCAGTAGAGATTAAGTTTGGGAAATTGTTGCCTCCTAAAACTCTTTTTGACGTGCACAATCTATCATGGACTATTGAAGGCTCAGAGGAGTCCTGCAATATAGCTATGTGCTTAGCAATATAAATAGGCACTTAGGGCTTCCCTGGTGGCTCAGATGGTAAAGTGTCTGCCTGCAATGCAGGAGACTCAGGTTCAATCCCTGGGTTGGGAAGATCCCCTGGAGAAGGAAACGGCAACCCGCTCCAGTACTCTTGCCTGGAAAATCCCATGGACAGAGGAGGCTGGTCGATTACAGTCCATGGGGTCGCAAAGAGTAAGACATGACCAAGCAGCTTCACTTTCTTTCACTTTAGCATTTCTCTAGATACATTAGCATGAAACACTTTTTTCATGTCACATGTGCTCATATCCTGTGGCAATTTGTTCTGATGGAACCAACTTGGGAAACTGACTTACAGCAACCTTTCTACTGCTTATTTTTGCTTTTTTTTTCATAAAGTTCCTGTGACTTTATAATATAAGCACAGGACTAAGCATATATAATATGCATAAATATATTGACATTAAGTATATTAAGCAGCTTGACTTAAGCTACAACTATTTCATGGCTCAAAGAATGCCCTTGACGATTCCTTTCCAATCTGATTGTTATCCCCACATAATCCATTTTTCTGTTTGGGGCTGCCTTAATGTAAAAGTTAATTTCTATGGAATTTCTCAAAGTTAGCTGCACAACACTTCTTAAGTCTTCCATTTTACTTTCTTGCTACTGATTAGAGTGGCTATAACTTTACAATATTTTAAAACACATTTTTATAGATGTATAGTTATGGAACATTTCCAAGCTAATCTAGTTGGCACTTAAGCTTTTCTAAAAAATACATGATCTTAGAAATTGCTTGAATTTCTTGCCTTATCACACTTGAACCATATCTTATTGGTAGTTAAAGCACTTAAAGTATGGAATATATTCTTTCCATATCTCTTTGCACATAACAGATGCTATTCTGAGAAGTCCATTGAACTCTGAGTATGGTATATCATCCAGATGTCAGCAGTACAGACTGAAAATCTTTTAAAACGTCTCTCTCATGTTTTATTATTCAAACAACAGCTTTTCACTTCTTTTCTAAGCAGATCTACTAATGCTTCATCAACTTAAGATCTGATTCGAGTCCCCAAGTAGAAAAATTGCAAAACATCAATTACTTGTTCTACTTTATAGGGATTTATTTTTAAAGCAGGCAGAGAACAGCTTTTTGATGGTCTGTGCTGCTGGACCTCACATGCTCAGCGTGACTGCAGACAGCTGCAACCAAAGTTAGCAAGAGGCTAACCGGCTCTGACCTGACTGCAGAACATCATCAATAATCAGCAGCAAACACTGAGGGCCTCAGCCAGAGGAGTGGACAGCTGTCTCCTTGGGAGCATTTCAGAAAAATTTCAGAGAGCCTGATTGTAACCTCTTTTTAAAAATCCTCTGGTTTCAAATTTTTGGAGACAGAGTAGTTGAATGTGAGTAATCTGAATAATGAATGTCATAATAGTTCTGTATAGAACTCAACTGAAACAATACATTTGAAGGAGCTGAGAAATAAATGCTGTTTCAAAGCAAGATTTCACTATTAGTAGTATTGTTTTTGAATAACAGACTCAGCTCTAAAAAGGATATCATGGTTATAAGACACATGGGTAAAAATAGATTGACCCAAGTGAAAAAAGGAAGTCATAAGTATTTTAACATATTTGTAGTTAGGTTGCTTTATAGGTATGATAATTAACATAGGGCACTGGCCTAAGGATATATAGATTAAGGGAACAGAATAAATAAAACAGAAATCAATGATATCAGAATTTAATATCAGATACCAGCAGCAGCACAAATCTAAATGGGATGGGAAATAAATTAAATAATTAGTATCATGGTTACTGGATAGCCATAAAATTAATTATCCTCATCTTGTACTATATAGTATTGTTTCTAGTATGGATGATTGAATTAAAACTAAGGCGTTTTAAGAGCTAAATATATAAATTAATTAATGCCAACTTAAACATTTAATAAGGGGGAATTGCTTATATAAACTGTGGCACATTTATGAGATGAAATTATAAACAGCCATCAAAAATTATGATTACTGTCTTAATCTGTTCAGGCTGCTATAACAAAATACTATAGATTGAATGGTTTATAAACATCAGAAATTTATTTCTCACAATTCCAGATGCCACCAAGGTCAATGATGGAAGTGGTGAAGGCACTCTCTGGGGTCCCTTTTATAATGGCACTAATCCCATTCATGAGAATTGCTTGTGACCTAATCACATCCCCAAAGCCCCACCTTTTAATGCATCACACTGGGGTTAGGATTTCAGCAGATGAGTTGTGGGGGACACCGCCATTCAGTCTATAGCAGTTACAAACAATATTGGCAATAAAAATGTATGATACATTGTTAAGTGAAAAGGGTGGATTATAGCAAAATCTATGTAACTACATTACTTAAGTACAAATGTGTGTGAAGAAACTTCTAAATACCATGGGTTAAAGTAAGTAGAAGCCGATTTTTCTGTTAAATGAAAGTCTATTTGGCTGTTTAAGGCTGGTATGGCATAATATATAATATTTTAGTATATAATTTATGAGACTACACAGATATTACTGCTGTTGTTCTGCTATGCATGGACTCAACCTCAAAGCTGAAGGTGGAAATGTCTCTATCTCAGGCAGTAGGATGAAGAAAGAGATGAAGGGGAATAAAAGGAGAGTGCACTCATGCTGTCTCTGAGGCATGATTCCCAGAAGTTGTCACATGACTCTTCCTCCTGCTTAGATCCCTCCGTCCTGAACTGTCTGTCAAATGACCCCTCCTCACTGCAAGGAAAGGTGGGAAGTGTTTCTAATCTAGACGGCCATATGTGTAGCCAAAAGTCAGGGGCTCTATCACCATAGAAGAAAGAAAAGAGATTTTGGAGGACAACAAAAAGTCTACATTTTAACATCATCTTGATGGCTCAGAGGTTAAAGCCTCTGCCTGCAATGTGGGAGACCTGGGTTTGATCCCTGGGTCGGGAAGATGCCCTGAAGAAGGAAATGGCAACCCACTCCAGTATTCTTGCCTGGACAATCCCATGGACGGAGGAGCCTGGTGGGCTACAGTCCACGAGGTCGTAAAGAGTTGAACACGACTGAACGACTTCACTTTCACTTTAAAAAAAAGTAAAAAAACAGAGTGAAAAGAATGGAAGGAAATGAACCAATAGAAGAGAGTTTGTCACTGACAAAAACAAGACACTCAATTCCTACTTTTGCTTTTTTTGTTTGTTGATTTTGAAGTTCCTTCCTTTGTTGTGCTGCCAAGAAGAGTTCCTCTTTCTTGCATCCTTCTCTTCACACTGTCCTTACCTTCTCTAGTTCCCGTCTTCTGGGTTTCCCTCCCTAAATACTCAAATCCTGTGTGCCTTCTCCTCTCTTTTATTTGGCACAGAAATTAAGCTCTGCCTTGGGTTTGGCCCTCAGTACGTATACAGGAGCTGAACAACAAAAAGAGCTAGACGGTAAGGGAATTTACAAGGGAATTCATGTAACTGTCTTCACAAGGCAATGGCATTTTGTTATTTAAGTCTACAGACAGTATTTTCCCTAAAAGGAAGCTTATGGCAAGTCACAGGGGTGGTATGACACCCATTACTCACTGAGCCCAGTTTACCTACAAACTGTGTTTGAGGAAACCGTCCTGCTGCTCACCTGGAGCTGAGGCAGCAGTTTATAGGTCTTGGACCCCATTTCTTCCAAGTCGCAACCAGTTGGACCAGAGATAAGCATCTGATCTAAGAACAGCCTGGAGATAATAGTACAGCCCAAAGAGGTGATAATCAATGTGAGCTGGGCCAGTAGGAAAACATTGTGAAGGCAAGCAGAAAGCCCTAAGTAAGGAAGTCATGAGGTCCAATAAAGATGCATCAATAGAAAGAGGAAGACTGGCTGATTTCATATTTCCTTCTGGAAATTCCTACCCAGCATTTCTGAGGAAATCTGTATTTTTCTTAATGCTGAGTCCCAAGAAAAATCACCTGAGAACTGAGAAAACAGGGACAGGCACTACAATTATGCTGTGAGAATTAAAGCAGAGAACTCAACCTGGAAACATCATTGGATCCATACAAGCCAGTGAGGTCAAGGTGAATAAAAGGAACAGGAAATGCTGACATGAGGAAACAAAGGTTTAGGTTAGCATAAGAATAGGACAGGAACATACAGAAGTGGCATGGTTACAATCCAGCCAGTCACCTCTGCTTGCTGCTGTGGCTATGTTGTGAGTGTATTTCTGTGACCCCATTTCTTGTTCATGATGAGTTATTATTGCAAATAGAAAGAAATTAAGAAGTTTACGTGTATAGTACACTCAATAAAAATTCTGTGAATAGCATTCCAAAAAATAAGTTTTGGAAGCAAAATGAGTCCTTAAATTGGCAATTTTCATGCATAATCCAATGAAGTGTTATGAACTTTGCTAGGAGATCTGAATGCTAAATTATTTAAATGTGCTGTTGTGCTCAGTCGCTCAGTCATATCTGACTCCTGGGACCCTTTGGACTGTAGTCCACCAGGCTCTTCTGTCCATGGGATTTTCCAGGCTAGAATACTGGAGTGGGTTGCATTTCCTCCTCCAGGGGATCTTCCCGACCCAGCGATCAAAACTGAATCTCCCGTGTCTCCTGTATTATAGGCAGATTCTTTTACCATAGAACCATCAGGAAGCCTCAAATTATTTGCTCATTGGTGTTAGAATATTTACCATAAGCTACAGGGGCTTCCCTGGTAGCTCAGTTGGTAAATAATTCACCTGCAATGCTGGAGACCTCAGTTTGATATCTGGGTTGGGAAGATCTGCTGGTGAAAGGATAGGTTACCCACTCCAGTATTCTTGGGCTACCCTGGTGGCTCAGCTGGTAAAGAATCCACCTGCAATGTGGGAGACCTGGGTTCAATCACTGGATTGGGAAGATCCCCTGGAGAAGGGAAAGGCTACCCACTCCAGTATTCTGGCCTGGAGAATTCCATGGATTATATGGTCCATGGGGTCTCAAAGAGTCAGACATGACCGAGCAACTTTCACAGATCTTTGCAAATTCTATAAGAGAAAAATACAGTGAGAAAAAGATGTATATGTTGTGGAATACTAGTATGAAATTAGAAAAAGATCTAAGATCTGAATTATCAAAAGCAATATTGATTTCAACAGCAAAGCCAAAACCAAGGCAAGAAGATAAAATATTAACGCCATTAAACAAATTTTATGAAACAGAAGTACCCAATTTGAGGACACTTTTGCACACACTTTTAGCAATTTGACAACAGCAATGTAAAGTAAATGAAAGATTTCTGCATTGAGCAGGCAATTAATTCTAGGTGCATTTTGAAGTTTTAAGAATAATAATCTCAAATATTAGATATTTATATAATTCTATTTAATTTTCAAAATTACTTTGACATTTATTTTGTTTTTGCTTTCTTTTAATGTCTTTTTTATTATATAATCAGGTAGAGATTATTTTCACATGCTTAATATATTTGCATATTAAATATATTTATGTATATTGATATTTTATATACTTACATATTATATGTTTGCCTGTTAGTAAATATTTACATGTTATACTTATTTATATACTAGTATATTTGTTGTTTATTAGTATATTAGTTACTGTGGGTGTTCTGGTTAGCCAAGCCTCTCTTGTCTCTTTGAGGCCCTCCTGTGATACTGCTCTTATTCCTTCAGTGAGAGTCCTGTTCTCTATTGCCATATGTTACCTTACTGTAAATTATTGAAGGTAATCTGAGTATGTCTGAAGACCAGAAAAGGTCAGTTTTCGTTTCAATACCAGAAAAGGGCAGTGTCAAAGAATGTTCAAACTCCTGGACAGGTGCTCTCATTTCCCATGCTAGTGAGGTTACGCTTAAAATCCTTCAAGCTAGTATTCAACAGTATGTATTCCAAGAACTTCCAGATGTACAGGCTGGGTTTAGAAAAGGCAGAGGAACCAGAGACCAAATTGCCAACATTTGTTGGATTATACAGAAAGCAAGGGAGTTCCAGAAAAATGTCTACTTCTGCTTCATTGACTACAAGAAAGCCTTTGACTGTGTGGATCACAGCAATCTGTGGAAAATTCTTAAAGAGACAGGAATACTAGACCATATTACCTGTCTCCTGAAAAAGCTGCATGCAGGTCAAAAAGCAACAATTTGAACCTTACATGGGATAATGGACTGGTTCCAAATGGGGAAAGGAGTACATCAAGGCAATATACTGTCACCCAGTTTATTTAAAGTATATGAAGAGTACATCATGCACAATACCAGGCTGGATGAGTCACAAGCTGGAATCAAGATTGCCAGGAGAAATATCAACAATTTCAGATGTGCAGATGGTACCACTGTAATGGCAGAAAGCAAAGGGAAACTAAAGAGCCTCTTGATAAGGGTGAAAGAGAAGAGTGAAAAGGCTGGCTTAAAACTCAACATTCAAAAAACTAAGTTCATGGCATCTGGCCCCATCACTTCATGGCATACAGAAGGGGGAAAGAGTTGAAACAGTGACAGATTTTATTTTTCTTGGGCTCCAAAATCACTGCAGATGGTGACTGCAGCCATGAAATTAAAAGATGTTTGCTCCTTGGATGGAAAGCTATGACAAACCTAGACAGCATATTAAAAAGCAGAGATATCACTTGTCTGACAAAGGTCTGTATAGTCAAAGGTGTGGTTTTGCCAGTAGTCATGTATGGATGTAAGAGTTGGACCATAAAGAAAGCTGAGTGCCAAAGAACTGATGTTTTTGAACTGTGCTGGAGAAGACTCTTGAGAGTCCCTTGGACTGCAAGGAGATCAAACCAGTCAATCCTAAAGGAAATCAACCCTGAATATTCATTGGAAGGACTGATGCTGAAGCTGAAGCTGCAATCCTTTGGCCACCTGATGCAAAGAGCTGACTCATTGGAAAAGACCCTGATGCTGGGAAAGACTGAAGGCAAAAGGAGAAGAGGGTGGCAGAGGATGAGACAGTTAGATAGCCTCATTGGCTCAATGGATATGAACTTGAGCCAACTCCAGGAGATAGTAGAGGACAGGGAAGCCTGGCATGACACAGTCTGTTGGGGGGCAAAGAGTCAGACACAACTTAGCCACTGAACAACAACAAAAGACCAGAACACGCACAAGACATTTAGAACGAAAGGATCAGTTATGGTGTGACTGATGAAATGCTAACATTTATTTTCAAGCAAGTATAGTCAATGAACAAGAAGTGATCTTATTTCCCCTCCTGATTCACTAACCTTCCTTGCATTAAAATACATATAATTCTAAACTCTGTTATCTCATACTGCTCTTCAGAAGCCCAAGTGTGGCCTCAGCCTAATGTCAGTCTCATTAAATAGGCTAAGGAATCACACCAATTATCCAGGTAGCACTGTAAAATCCCTCTACACTTAGCAGAATACAAAATTATTTCTTTAGTCTTTAGTCATCAAAAAGAATGCCAACACTTCCAAAATAGAACCAAAGAATGAAAAACTGTGTAGATGAATGAAATTCAGGAGGCATTTAATAACTTAACTAAATATGTTTCCTCTACTATAACTCACTAATTGGGTTTCTGATTGTATTATCATTTCTCTCTCCATATTTTGGAGTTATTTCTTTACTGATTTTTTTCTGTCCTTTGCTTGAGTTACAGCTAAAAGAAATTTGTATCATAAATTAAAGTGTTCCAAAATGAAAATGATATATAGATTCAATCCACATCTATTTATAAAGTATTTTTATTTTATTAAAAGGTGAATTAACTTCATTTTAAATCACTTACTATCTCAACATGTATCTTTTCTCTTTAGAATATTAGATTTTCTATGTCTATATAATTTAAACATATTTCAATCTCAGACAACTTTATTATATTTTACATTTTATTTTAATCAAACATGAACACTGTTTTTCATTGTTGGACTATTTACTATTGGGATGCAAATCACCTCACATATTATATATAAGGTTTCAGCAAACATTTTTGGTAAAGGGTCAGCTGGTAAATATTTTAGGTTTTACGAGTCATACAGTTTCTGTCAAAATTATTCATTTCTACTTTTGTAGCATGAAAGCAGCCATGGAAACATTATATAAACAAGGACAATGGCTCTATGCCAACAAAACATTTTTATGGACAATTAAATTTAAATTTCATATAATTTTTTTATATGTGACAAAATATTACTCTTCTGTCAAATTTTCTCAAGCATTAAAAAGTATATGGACACATTTGTGAGCCATACAAAAACAAATGACGGGCTGGATTTGACTGGCAGGCCATAGTTTTGACAACTCATATATTAATACTATGACATACATACATACTCTAAATATTTTCAACATAATGTTTCTGTTCATTCCTATTGGGAAAGAATGAACTTCACAGTGTTAGCAGACAGAAATCTCATTTCATAGGCATGCTTTTGACAGTTTTTAATTCACCTATTTATATGTATTCACCGTGTATCAGGATGATAGAGAGAAAATAACTATCTTTCATTGGAGTCAAAGTGGTTTATGTTAATCATATATAGAAACAAAATTGGATTAATAATGCTTCTATCGCAACCTCAAAGGAGAACTGGACCAAGTAATTAGCGATTTTCCATCAAAGAAGTAAAATTTCTACACAAATGCAGAATTTAATAAGGCACATGGACCTAGCTTTAATCAAACCCAATTAGGAATGTCTAGATTCCCACAAAGGAGACTGCAGAGTGATTGCTGACTTTACTGGCGAATACATGCTTGTATCTCTTTGTTCAACATGCTCAGTGAGTGCATTTAAAGTATAATTTGGTTTGCAAACAGCTTTCCCACAATTTAGCACATAAAATGAAGAACTGTAAGATGATACAAAAGCATCTATGAAATTTTCATCCACCCACTCTCGCCCATGCACACTGAAAAGCACAAGTTGAAACTAAAAGAATATTATCATCTGGTTCTTACTTCAAAACCATCAGTGGAACCCTTAAAGGCCTCTAGCTACCACCTTACAAAGATATTTCTCCAAGTGTCAGAGAAGCCATTGGTATCCATGAAGCAGAGTTGACCTTTCAACAGCATAGGGGTTAGAGGTGCAGACTCTCTGCCCACTCGAAAATCCAAGTGCAATTTATAGTCTGCCCTCCTTATCTGTGGGTTCGATCAACTGTGAATTATATAATTGTACCCACTAATGGTAAATGTAGTGCCTACTAATGGAAAAAAGAACCCTCATGTAAGTGGGCCCATGCCGTCCAAACTCGTGTCGTTCAAGGCTCAATTGTACACTGAATTTTCAAATTTATAAAATTTAAAAATGGTAGAAAACAACCCTTTTAGTCATTACTCTGGAGTCTGTCTTCTTGACCAGCCTTTCCTCTCTTCTGTACTCTGCTTCAGCCATTGTTTAACTCAAAAATCTCTTGAGCATGGTTTGAACTACAAACCAGGGGCTGAACTTCAAACCATGGATGGTTTATTTGCTCCCTTTACCTCTGGGAACTTAAGGTTTGCAGCAGCCTCTAGACACCACATGTGGGTGCTTGCTAAGAACTAGATGCTTTCTCAGTGGTGGCAAAATCTTGGCTCCTCTTTTATGATTTTACCATGAATTGTAAAGTGGAAACTCCTATACATATTAAGTGTGAGTATAAAGTGACTAGTTTGAATTTGGGCTGGGCTCCACATGTTCCTATGTGGTAAAGGAGCCATTAGGTGTGACTTGGTGGTTTTGGAGTCAAAAAATCTTGAGTTTAATTCTAGTGGAAAAATCTCAAACATCATAAATTTCCTTGCATGCTTCCAATTAGATATTTTGTATTTGCTTTGTTGAGTCTAATTGTTTCAATTCTCTTCGTTTCTGGCTTAGCTATGACTAGGATCATGCCAATAAAAAACTGATCTAGTCTCCAGTGGGATATTAATTTCCTTTCTAAAGGAAAGTTAGATTTAAAATTCCAGATTTCCATAGTTTTCCACAAAACACTTTATCGGACACTGAAGCTTACCTTTATTAAAGTCCTTACTGGCAAATAATTTTACAGATGTGCAATGTATCACAGGAAAATAAAGTAACTTTCCTAAAAGTTGTCAGGGAAACATAGGTTCCTTGAATTTGAATATTTTGCTTATTCCTTTGAGTTTTTCCCCATTTAGATTTTAAAAATCACTTTAAATTATTGTTAAGTTAAATAGATTTTCCTTAAGGCTGAGTCTAATCTCTCTGGACATTACAGAACATTTCAAAAACACTGCTATAAATAGTAGAAATTTTTTTCCTCTTTAAGTTTTATACTAAATTTTCATCTTTTACCTTAAAGGATATCCTCTTAAGTATAGTTTCCTCAATTGGAATTTGACTATTTTCCTCTTATCTTCTATTTAAAATGATATTTCAGATGGTTTTGGAAATGTTCACCATTACATCAACTATTCAACAGGAGTCACTTTTCATTTTTCAGATGAAGTCAATTATACAGCATGAGCTTCAGAAACAGACTTAAAAGTCAGTTCTTATACTCAAAGCTTAGATCACTGAACCATATAGTCCTGTAAAGAATATAGAAAATGATGTACATAGTAAAGTAGTTTCCTTAAATACTTCTGATATTTCTCTAATGCCTGTATAAAAGACAAAGTTCTCAATTTTTAATTCATAAATTAGCACTAGTATTAATATTCAAATATATCTCCAGATTCACAAAATGATTAGATATTAAGCCTCTTACTAGATCAAGGATAAGAGAATTTGATACACAGATACCTAACTTTACAAAACTTAGGGAAGAGAGGAAACTGTTATGTAGAACTAACCAAAGAAACATGGAGATGAGCAACATGACCTAAAATATTAGTGTTAATCTGAAGACTAAACCAGTGAAAGGCAGGCAAGAACTAGATTTGTGAGTCCTAACTGCAGTGTGTTTTTCTAAGTAGCAAACTGAACAGCAACCATTCTATTTCTTCTTTCCATCAAGAAATAAGGATTTCTTGGACATCTACCCTGAGCGAGGCACTGGAATTTCAGAGTCACATGTTGCCCTTCATGGGCTCATGACTAAACGAGAGCTCCTAATCTATAAGAACAAGGCATCTCCTACCATTTGTAATGAAATACTTCTTATTGCCCAATTCAAAGTTTCAAAAGATTTCTTAACCATATTAACAAAAACATATCAAGTGTTCATAGCAGTTGCTTTGGGTGTGGTATAAAATGACAACTTTCCAGTCTCAGTGGTTAAGGGTAAGATGCTTTACTGCATTCAGATGTGCCAGTTACTGCACCTAGGACTAGAAAACTGTTGAGATGTATTGAGGTAAATTCAAGGAGGAGAAATGTATGTCTTGCCTGACAATAAAAATATTGGCTATCATTTCTGGATCCATCACGGAAGCATTCTACTTGGGCTCTTGATGCTTCAGTTTCCTCTTCTATAAACAATATAATTGGACTAAATATTTAAAATCTCTAGAATTTAGTTCAAGAATTTTAAAATGGGAAGAAGTTGGTTTATTCACCTGCCTGATATGAACTGAATAACAACAAGTTCTAGGGTGAAAATAATCAAGGAACTATGATAAGCAGAAAGAAAGGAAATGGCATAGAGCATTTGCTGCCAAGAATTAGAAGCCAGACAGAAGGCATAAATAGCAATCCATAGCAACTTGGCTGCACTATGCTTGAGTTGAGTTTGTAGGACATGCATTTTAACCAAACCAAACCAAACCAAAAACTCTTGACTATACAATCCCTTCCTGCCTAATCTTTCATCTAGTCCTGCCCAGTTCTACCTCCAAAATATATCCCAAATTCATTGATGTCCCTTCATCTTCACTATGACCATACTTTTAATGTTCAAGCCACCTCATCTTTCACATGGGATAAGGAATAACCCAACTGGTTTCCCTGCTTCTATACTTATCAATCCAAGTAATTGTTTTTTCATTGAAAAGTTCAAATTTTTATTAGTTTCTTGAACTGTGGGTCATACTCAACATATTTTAATTCCTCCATGTCTTATTGCCAAGAAATAAGTTATTAATATGTCAACTTAAAAAATTTATTTTGAAATACTTTATTTACAGATGAGTTGCAAAAAGAGTAGACAGAGTTCCTCTACACTTCACTCAGCATTTCCTAATGTCAGCATCTTATACATAACCCTAATACATTTATCAAAACTGAGAAATCAACCTTGATGCAAGACTATTTTACTAAACTACAGACTTTACTCAGATTTCACCAGTTTCTATTCCAGGCTCCTATCCAGAGTATCACCCTGTATTTAGTCATCACATCACCTCAGTCTCCTCAAATCTTTTCTGACATATATCTGAGACATATTTTCACAGTCCTGTCTGACTTTTAATGACTTTGACACTTTTAAAGAATGTTAGTCAGGTGTTGGATCATTGGAAAAGTGAGAGAGTTCCAGAAAAACATCTATTTCTGCTTTACTGACTATGCCAAAGCCTTTGAGTGTGTGGATCACAACAAACTGTAGGAAATTCTAAAGAGACGGGAATACCAGAACATCTGACCTGCCTCTTGAGAAATCTGTATGCAGGTCAAGAAGCAACAGTTAGAACTGGATGTGGAACAACAGACTGGTTCCAAATAGGAAAAAGAGTACGTCAAGGCTGTATATTGTCACCTGATTATTTAAGTTATATGCAAATCACATCATGAGAAATGCTGGACTGGATGAAGCACAAGCTGGAATCAAGATTGCTGGGAGAAATATCAATAAACTCAGATATGCAGATGACCCCATCCTTATGACAGAAAGTGAAGAACCAAAGAGCCTCTTGATGAAAGTGAAAGTGGAGAGTGAAAAAGTTGGCTTAAAACTTAAGATTCAGAAAACTAAGATCACGGCATCTGGTCCCATCACTTCATGGCAAATAGATGGGGAAACAGTAGAAACAGTGACAGACTTTATTTTGGGGGGGTCCAAAATCACTGCAGATGGTGACTGCAGCCATGAAATTAAAAGGTGCTTGCTCCTTGGAAGAAAAGTTATGACCAACCTAGAAAGCATATTAACAAGCAGAAACATTGCTTTGTCAACAAAGTCCGTCTAGTCAAAGCTATGGTTTTTTCCAGTAGTCATATATGGATATGAGAGTTGGACCATAAAGAAAAGTGAATGCTGAAGAATTGATGCTCTTGAACTGTGGTGTTGGAGAAGACTCTTGAAAGTCCCTTGGACTGCAAGGAGATCCAACCAGTACATCCTAAAGGAAATCAGTCCTGAATATTCATTGGAAGGACTGATGCTGAAGCTGAAACTCCAATACTTTGGCCACCTGATGTGAAGAACTGACTCATTTGAAAAGACCCTAATGCTGGGAAAGATTGAAGGTGGGAGGAGAAGGGGACGACAGAGGATGAGATGGTTGGATGGCATCACCGACTCAATAGACATGCTGCTGCTACTGCTGCTAAGTCGCTTGTTGAGTCTGACTCTGTGCGACCCCATAGATGGCAGCCCACCAGGCTCTGCCATCCCTGGGATTCTCCAGGCAAGAACACTGGAGTGGGTTGCCATTTCCTTCTCCAATGCATGAAAGTGAAAAGTGAAAGTGAAGTCACTCTGTCGTGTCCGACTCTTTGCAACCCCATGGACTGCAGCCTACCAGGCTCCTCCATCCATGGGATTTTCCAAGCAAGACTACTACGTGAGTTTGAGTAAACTCTGGGAGTTAGTGAAGGACAGGGATGCCTGGTGTGTTGCAGTCCATGGGGTCACAAACAGTCAGACACGACTGGGCAAGTGAACTAAGTCAGCTGTTTGGTGAAATGTCCCATGGCCCTCAATTTGAGTGTTTCATATTTCTCATGATTAGACTGGAGTTCTATGAATTTGGAGGAAGGCTATCACGGGAGTGAAGCACACTTGGTCTTCTTATTCTCCAAATATACTAAGCTCAGTTCTACTCAGGGCTTACGTACTAGCTGCTTGTTCAGCCTAGAGTGTTTATTCCCTTAAGTATATGTATGGCTGACTCTGGCTTGTCATTGGTATAACTGCTCAAGTGTCATTGCCTGTATAGTTTATCCCTTATTTCTCTCAGATTACCTTCCATTCACCTTGCAGTTGACAAGAACAACAGGGGTTTAAATTGTGAGTTCTTACTTACACAGAATTTTTTTCAATAGTAAATAGAACAGTACCACACAATGCCTGGTTGGTTGAATCTGCAGATGCAGAGGAACCCAGGATACAAAGGAACTATGGATCCAGAGGGCCAACTATACGTTATGCGCAGATTTTCAACTGTGAGGAGGGTCAGCACTTCTAACCCACAGGTTGTTCAAGGGTCAACTGTATTTTATTTTTCTTTTCCTTTCATCTTACCTGTTACTATTTTCAATTATATATATTTAACTTGTTTATTGTTGATTTCTCCTTCTAGAATGTAACTCAACAACTTGTTCCTTATTATAATCCATATCTTAAACAGTGTTTGGCACATATTGATAATTAATAGTTGTTAAGTAAATAAATGAATATCACAAAGACACATAGATCTCAGACTTTGGAGTTTTAAGAGACTTTAATCATTTCTACTTCTGCATATTATAGATGGGTTAAGTTCCGGAGAAGGCAATGGCACCCTACTCCAGTATTCTTGCCTGGAAAATCCCATGGACGGAGGAGCCTGGTAGGCTGCAGTCCATGGGGTCGCTAAGAGTTGGAACGACTGAGCGACTTCACTTTCACTTTTCACTTTCATGCATTGGAGAAGGAAATGGCAACCCACTCCAGTGTTCTTGCCTGGAGAATCCCAGGGACGGGGGAGCCTGGTGGGCTGCCGTCTATGGGGTCTCACAGAGTCAGACACGACTGAAGTGACTTACCTTACCTTACCTTAAGTTCCAGAAAGGTGAAGGGCAGGCAAGCTAGTCACTTAACCTAGTCAGTCACATAGCTAGTTAGTGGCAGAGTCAGTGATAGAATCCAGGTTACCTGATTTATAGTTTAAAGTATACTCCATACTTCTTTGATATTTTTGAATAGAATTTTAGTTTTGACTTTGGCTGTAACTGGTTTCCAATCCATTTTTTTAAAATTATTTTTTATTTGATTTAGCTGTGCTGGGTTTTTCTTGCTGCAGGAATAGGAGCTGCTCTTCAGTGCGGTGGATGGGCTTCTCTCACTGCCATGGTTTCTCTTGCTGCGGACCACGGGCTCTAGGGCACATGGGCTTCAGTAGTTGTAGTTCTGGGCTCTAGAGCACAGGCTCTGTAGTTACAGAGCATGGGCTTAGTTGCTCCGTGGCATGTGGGATCTTCCCAGACTAGGGATTGAACCTGTGTCTCCTACACTGGCAGGCAGATTCTTTACCACTGGGCCATCAGGGAAGCCCCTTCAATCCATTTTTTGAAGTCAGTGTGTTATAAGTAAGGATGAATTCATTCTGATCTTTGCCTGTTGTGTGCCCCCGAGCTGTTAGAGAAATTGGTGTAGCAACATAATTGGTGCCACTGCAATTTGTCTCTAGCCTTACCTGGGTTTCAAAGCTCTCTAAAATATTTCTGCTTATTCCTACTTGTCTCTTTTTTTCCATCTGCACTGCAGCTGTCCCAAGCTTTCATAATTCAGCCCAGATCAGATCAGATCAGTCGCTCAGTCATGTCCGACTCTTTGCGACCCCATGAATCGCAGCACGCCAGGCCTCCCTGTCCATCACCAACTCCCGGAGTTCACCCAGACTCACGACCATCGAGTCAGTGATGCCATCCAGCCATCTCATCCTCTGTCATCCCCTTCTCCTCCTGCCTCCAATCCCTCCCAGCATCAGAGTCTTTTCCAATGAGTCAACTCTTTGCATGAGCTGGCCAAAGTACTGGAGTTTCAGCTTTAGCATCATTCCTTCCAAAGAAATCCCAGGGCTGATCTCCTTCAGAATGGACTGGTTGGATCTCCTTGCAGTCCAAGGGACTCTCAAGAGTCTTCTCCAACGCCACAGTTCAAAAGCATCAATTCTTCGGCGCTCAGCCTTCTTCACAGTCCAGCTCTCACATCCATACATGACCACAGGGAAAACCATAGCCTTGACTAGATGAACCTTTGTTGGAAAAGTAATGCCTCTGCTTTTGAATATGCTATCTAGGTTGGTCATAACTTTCCTTCCAAGGAGTAAGCGTCTTTTAATTTCATGGCTGCAGTCACCATCTGTAATGATTTTGGAGCCCAGAAAAATAAAGTCTGACACTGTTTCCACTGTTTCCCCATCTATTTCCCACGAAGTGGTGGGACCAGATGCTTTAAGCCAACTTTTTCACTCTCCTCTTTCACTTTCATAAAGAGGCTTATGAGTTCCTCTTCACTTTCTGCCATAAGGGTGGTGTCATCTGCATATCTGAGGTTATTGATATTTCTCCCGCAATCTTGATTCCAGTTTGTGTTTCTTCCAGTCCAGCGTTTCTCATGATGTACTCTGCATATAAGTTAAATAAACAGGGTGACAATATACAGCCTTGACGTACTCCTTTTCCTATTTGGAACCAGTCTGTTGTTCCATGTCCAGTTCTAACTGTTGCTTCCTGACCTGCATACAAATTTCTCAAGAGGCAGATCAAGTGTTCTGGTATTCCCATCTCTTTCAGAATTTTCCACAGTTTATTGTGATCCACACAGTCAAAGGCTTTGGCATAGTCCATAAAGCAGAAATAGATGTTTTTCTGGAACTCTCTTGCTTTTTCCATGATCCAGCAGATGTTAGCAATTTGATCTCTGGTTCCTCTGCCTTTTCTAAAACCGGCTTGAACATCAGGAAGTTCACGGTTCACATACAGCTGAAGCCTGGCTTGGAGAATTTTGAGCATTACTTTACTAGTGTGTGAGATGAGTGCAATTGTGTGGTAGTTTGAGCATTCTTTGGCATTGCCTTTCTTTGGGACTGGAATGAAAACTGACCTTTTCCAGTCCTGTGGTCACTGCTGAGTTTTCCAAATTTGCTGGCATATTGAGTGCAGCACTTTCACAGCATC
The DNA here is from genome assembly GCF_019923935.1 of Bubalus bubalis. NCBI lineage: Eukaryota > Metazoa > Chordata > Mammalia > Artiodactyla > Bovidae > Bubalus > Bubalus bubalis. The sequence goes on along the minus strand of NC_059158.1, from coordinate 69,719,002 downwards.
ATCTTTCAGGATTTGGAATAGCTCAACTGGAATTCCATCACCTCCACTAGCTTTGTTCATAGTGATGCTTTCTAAGGCCCACTTGACTTCACATTCCAGGATGGCTGGCTCTAGGTCAGTGATCACACCATCGTGATTATCTGGGTCATGAAGATCTTTTTTGTACAGTTCTTCTGTGTATTCTTGCCATCTCTTCTTAATATCTTCTGCTTCTGTTAAGTCCATACCATTTCTATCCTTTGGACCACAGTCTTGTCTAACTCAATGAAACTAAGCCATGCTGTGGGGCAACCCAAGACGGGCGGGTCATGGTGGAGAGATTTGACAGAATGTGGTCCACTGGAGAAGGGAATTGCAAACCACTTCAGTATTCTTGCCTTGAGAACCCCATGAACAGTATGAAAAGGCAAAATGATAGGATAATGAAAGAGGAACTCCCCAGGTCAGTAGGTGCCCAATATGCTATTGGAGATCATTGGAGAAATAACTCCAGAAAGAATGAAGGGATGGAGCCAAAGCAAAATGAATACCCAGCTGTGGATGTGACTGGTGATAGAAGCAAGGTCTGATGCTGTAAAGAGCAATATTGCATAGGAACCTGGAATGTCAGGTCCATGAATCAAGGCAAATTGGAAGTGGTCAAACAGGAGATGGCAAGAGTGAATGTCGACATTCTAGGAATCAGCGAACTGAAATGGACTGGAATGGGTGAATTTAACTCAGATGACCATTATATCTACTACTGCGGGCAGGAATCCCTCAGAAGAAATGGAGTAGCCATCATGGTCAACAAAAGAGTCCGAGATGCAGTACTTGGATGCACCTCAAAAACAACAGAATGATCTCTGTTTGTTTCCAAGGCAAACCATTCAATATTACAGTAATCCAAGTCTATGCCCTAACCAGTAATGCTGAAGAAGCTGAAGTTGAATGGTTCTATGAAGACCTACAAGACCTTTTAGAACTAACACCCAAAAAAGATGTCCTTTTCATTATAGGGGACTGGAATGAAAAGTAGGAAGTCAAGAAACACCTGAAGTAACAGGCAAATTTGGCCTTGGAATATGGAATGAAGCAGGGCAAAGACTAATAGAATTTTGCCAAGAAAATGCACTGGTCATAACAAACACCCTCTTCCAACAACACAAGAGAAGACTCTGTACATGGACATCACCAGATGGTCAACACCGAAATCAGATTGATTATATTCTTTGCAGCCAAAGATGGACAAGCTCTGTACAGTCAGCAAAAATAAGACCAGGAGCTGACTGTGGCTCAGACCATGAACTCCTTATTGCCAAATTCAGACTTAAATTGAAGAAAGTAGGGAAAACCACTAGACCATTCAGGTATGACCTAAATCAAATCCCTTATGATTATACAGTGGACGTGAGAAATAGATTTAAGGGCCTAGATCTGATAGATAGAGTGCCTGATGAACTATGGAATGAGGTTCGTGACACTGTACAGGAGACAGGGATTAAGACCATTCCCATAGAAAAGAAATGCAAAAAGCAAAATGGCTGTCTGGGGAGGCCTTACAAATAGCTGTGAAAAGAAGAGAAGCGAAAAGCAAAGGAGAAAAGGAAAGATAAAAACGTCTGAATTCACCCCAAGAATATTTATTAAATGACTTTACCTTCAATTTCTCATGAAAATGGATGCATTGCAATAAATAATTTCTCAGCTTCCCACAATTCTAACTATAAGTGTCCCTATTTTCTTTGGTATTTCCTTTCTTTATAGTCTCAATTTGAGCCTGTTATACATTAAGTTTTCTATTAAAAAGATGTTTTCATAGGGTGAGTCCCTTTCTCCTTCTTGGAACTCTTTTTCCCTTGAGTTCCCTTTCTCCATTGCCTACAGCCTTTCTTCTTACCTCTCAGACCACGTCTCAGACTCTTTCTCTGAGCTAATCTACCTATGAAAACATTTCACTCTGAGATGACGATGTTGCCATTTCCCAATGTTTAACATACACACACTCTCTCTGTCTTCAATCTTACTCATTCTATATCTTAGCATAATACTTATAGGTGTGGTCCATATCTCCTGCAGGGATGTGAAGGTGATCAAGCTATACTTTCAGCTCTCATATTTCTATCTGAACTTCATATTTAGATTTCCAACCACATAGTTACAGGACAGGTCTGCTTATCACATGGTAATTGGCCACTCAAAGCACTATTTTGACCACATCTTACTGAGATTTTCCTGGATATACATCTTTTACTTAAATAAGCTACAGGATATATTATACAACACAAAGAATATAGCCAACATATAGTACATAAGTATACATGAAGTATAACCTTTAAAAATTGTGAATCACTATGTTGTACACTTGAAATTTATATAATATTGTAAATCAACCATACCCCAATAAAAATAAGAAGGAAAGGAAGGAAACAAGGAAGAAAGGAGGAAAGAAGGGAAGAAAAAACAAAGGGAGAAAAATCAAATCAATAAAATTAGAAATGAAAATGCGGAGATCACAACAGACAACACAGAAATACAAAGGATCATAATAGACTACTATCAACAATTATATGCCAATAAAATGGACAACGTGGAAGAAATGGACAAATTCTTAGAAAAGTACAACTTTCCAAAACTGCACCAGGAAGAAATAGAAAATCTTAACAGACCCATCACAAGCACGGAAATTGAAACTGTAATCAAAAATCTTCCAGCAAACAAAAGCCCAGGTCCAGACGGCTTCACAGCTGAATTCTACCAAAAATTTAGAGAAGAGCTAACACCTATCCTACTCAAACTCTTCCAGAAAATTGCAGAGGAAGGTAAACTTCCAAACTCATTCTATGAGGCCACCATCACCCTCATACCAAAACCTGACAAAGATGCCACAAAAAAAGAAAACTACAGGCCAATATCACTGATGAACATAGATGCAAAAATCCTTAACAAAATTCTAGCAATCAGAATCCAACAACACATTAAAAAAATCATACACCATGACCAAGTGGGCTTTATCCCAGGGATGCAAGGATTCTTCAATATCTGCAAATCAATCAATGTAATACACCACATTAACAAATTGAAAAATAAAAACCATATGATTATCTCAATAGATGCAGAGAAAGCCTTTGACAAAATTCAACATCCATATATGATAAAAACTCTCCAGAAAGCAGGAATAGAAGGAACATATCTCAACATAATAAAAGCTATATATGACAAACCCACAGCAAACATTATCCTCAATGGTGAAAAATTGAAAGCATTTCCTCTAAAGTCAGGAACAAGACAAGGGTGCCCACTTTCACCATTACTATTCAACATAGTTTTAGAAGTTTTGGCCACAGCAATCAGAGCAGAAAAAGAAATAAAAGGAATCCAAATTGGAAAAGAAGAAGTAAAACTCTCACTATTTGCAGATGACATGATCCTCTATGTAGAAAACCCTAAAGACGCCACCAGAAAATTACTAGAGCTAATCAATGAATATAGTAAAGTTGCAGGATATAAAATCAACACCCAGAAATCCCTTGCATTCCTATACACTAATAATGAGAAAACAGAAAGAGAAATTAAGGAAACAATTCCATTCCCATTGCAACGAAAAGAATAAAATACTTAGGAATATATATACCTAAAGAAACTAAAGACCTTTATATAGAAAACTATAAAACACTGGTGAAAGAAATCAAAGAGGACACTAATCAGATCAGATCAGATCAGTCACTCAGTCATGTCCGACTCTTTGCGACCCCATGAATTGCAGCACGCCAGGCCTCCCTGTCCATCACCAACTCCTGGAGTTCACCCAGACTCACCTCCATCAAGTCAGTGATGCCATCCAGCCATCTCATCCTCTGTCATCCCCTTCTCCTCTTGCCCCCAGTCCCTCCCAGCATCAGAGTCTTTTCCAATGTGTCAACTCTTTGCATGAGGTGGCCAAAGTACTGGAGTTTCAGCTTTAGCATCATTCCTTCCAAAGAAATCCCAGGGCTGATCTCCTTCAGAATGGACTGGTTGGATCTCCTTGCAGTCCAAGGGACTCTCAAGAGTCTTCTCCAACACCACAGTTCAAAAGCATCAATTCTCTGGTGCTCAGCTTTCTTCACAGTCCAACTCTCACATCCATACATGACCACAGGAAAAAGCATAGCCTTGACTAGATGAACCTTTGTTGGCAAAGTAACATCTCTGCTTTTGAATATGCTATCTAGGTTGGTCATAACTTTCCTTCCAAGGAGTAAGCGTCTTTTAATTCCATGGCTGCAGTCACCATCTGTAGCTGCAGTCACCATCTGTAATGATTTTGGAGCCCAGAAAAATAAAGTCTGACACTGTTTCCACTGTTTTCCCATCTATTTCCCAAATAGATGGAGAAATATACCATATTCATAGATTGGAAGAATCAATATAGTGAAAATGAATATACTACCCAAAGCAATTTATAGATTCAATGCAATCCCTATCAAGCTACAACGGTATTCTTCACAGAGCTAGAACAAATAATTTCACAATTTGTATGGAAATACAAAAAACCTCGAATAACCAAAGCTATCTTGAGAAAGAAGAAAGGAACTGGAGGAATCAACCTGCCTTACTTCAGGCTCTACTACAAAGCCACAGTCATCAAGACAGTATGGTACTGGCACAAAGACAGAAATATAGATCAATGGAACAAAATAGAAAGCCCAGAGATAAATCCACGCACCTATGGACACCTTATCTTTGACAAAGGAGGCAAGAATATACAATGGATTAAAGACAGTCTCTTTAACAAGTGGTGCTGGGAAAACTGGTCAACCACTTGTAAAAGAATGAAACTAGAACACTTTCTAACACCATACACAAAAATAAACTCAAAATGGATTAAAGATCTCAACGTAAGACCAGAAACTATAAAACTCCTAGAGGAGAACATAGGCAAAACACTCTCTGACATACATCACAGCAGGATCCTCTATGACCCACCTCCCAGAATATTGGAAATAAAAGCAAAAATAAACAAATGGGACCCAATTAAACTTAAAAGCTTCTGCACAACAAAGGAAACTATAAGCAAGGTGAAAAGACAGCCTTCAGAATGGGAGAAAATAATAGCAAATGAAGCAACAAACAACTAATCTCAAAAATATACAAGCAACTCCTACAGCTCAATTCCAGAAAAATAAATGACCCAATCAAAAAATGGGCCAAAGAACTAAATAGACATTTCTCCAAAGAAGACATACAGATAGCTAACAAACACATGAAAAGATGCTCAACATCACTCATTATCAGAGAAATGCAAATCAAAACCACTATGAGGTACCATTTCACACCAGTCAGAATGGCTGCGATCCAAAAGTCTACAAGCAATAAATGCTGGAGAGGGTGTGGAGAAAAGGGAACCCTCTTACATTGTTGGTGGGAATGCAAACTAGTACAGCCACTATGGAGAACAGTGTGGAGATTCCTTTAAAAACTGGAAATAGAACTGCCTTATGATCCAGCAATCCCACTGCTGGGCATACACACTGAGGAAACGAGAAATGAAAGAGACATGTGTACCCCAATGTTCATCACAGCACTGTTTATAATAGCCAGGACATGGAAGCAACCTAGATGTCCATCAGCAGATGAATGGATAAGAAAGCTGTGGTACATATACACAATGGAGTATTACTCAGCCATTAAAAAGAATACATTTGAATCAGTTCTAATGAGGTGGATGAAACTGGAGCCTATTATACAGAGTGAAGTAAGCCAGAAAGAAAAACACCAATACAGTACACTAATGCATATATATGGAATTTAGAAAGATGGTAACAATAACCCTGTATACGAGACAGCCAAAGAGACACTGATGTATAGAACAGTCTTTTGGACTCTGTGGGAGAGGGAGAGGGTGGGATGATTTGGGAGAATGGCATTGAAACATGTATAATATCATATATAAAATGAGTCACCAATCCAGGTTCAATGCATGATACTGGATGCTTGGGGCTGGTGCACTGGGACGACCCAGAGGGATGGTATGGGGAGGGAGGAGGGAGGAGGGTTCAGGGCGGGGAACATGTGTATACCTGTGGCGGATTCATTTTGATATATGGCAAAACCAATACAATATTGTAAAGTTAAAAATAAAATAAAATTTAAAAAATAAAAAAGAAGGGAAGAAAAGAATCAGCAACAATTCCAGTAGGATCTGCTGGACTTTGCCAAAATTAATAAAACTAGTTGGAACTTTGATAAAATTGATGTAGAGGAAAAGAACACATATAAAACTCCAAATTAAGTGCTGGAAATATTTGTCCTTTTCCCACCACAATTTGTTATGAGGGAAAATTTACATGGTTTGCATCATTGCTAAATGAACTCTGAAGAAGTTTCCATATATTCTGACCTGAGCAATGAGCACATTATAAGAACATCAGAGGGACAGTGATTCGATTGCTTTCAAAATGTTCTAAGAATGCATGAATCAGGTACATACAAAGGATAGAAAGATCTAAGACTGCATGTTTACCTTGTACTTCTCATTCCATGTTTTCACTTACAAAATTCTTAGATTAAACTTTTGCCCATTCCTTTCAAGGTGCAAAACAAACCACAAGACTAGAATTTCTATTGGAAATTCCATGAAGGAATCCTCTTTGTCCTAGTAAATGAATATTACTTTGTAATTCAGGAGAAAATATATTAAGGCAGGAGACATTTGATCAGGTAGAGAAGGAATACTAAAACAATTTAGTCAAGAAGACAGTACTTAGAAAAATTATAGAAATGGAAGGGGATAGATTAATGTCTAGTATAGATTGGCAAAAAGATTTATGCTGAGATTGCTTTAGTAGCAGATGCTGTTTTGTGGCATTGAATTCCAAGTTTAAAAACAGGCTGAACAGGAAGGATCAATGAGTGATGCTTGCTTTGGGTGTGGAGCTGAGGATTGATAGCACCCACCCATGTATTTACCAACCTGAGTTTAAGGGCATCATCATGCTGAAAGGCAGTCTGGTGCTTGGGATGTAAACATGATTCCTGAAAATGGAAGGAAAAAGACTTATTTTACAACCCCCACAAAATAGGTAAAACATTGATTAGATAAAAGACAATGTCTGCCATGGAAAGAGATAATTAATAGCCCTTGAAGGAAATGCTACATTTTAGTAATGGCTGGGATTTGTGAACATTGATATTGTTGAAATAGAATGATATAAGAGGTAAATTATCAAATAAGGAACAGAGAATCTAGGTATCAAAACAAGGAAAATGCACATTCCTATCATCCAGAGATGCATGACCTAAACATCACTGATTCGTTCCACTAAACCTAACATTCAAAACATAAGCCCAAAGTTTAAACAAATACTTGATGTTCAGGTTCTTCTTCTAGTTTGTCTTTATTTTAATGCTGATTCAAAGTAGAGCGTTTCTCCCAACTTGTCAATCAGGCTATCTCTCTACTTTTCTCTTTCAGTTTAATTAGGTTTATTTTATATACAACTCTGAGATGAAATGTAATAGAAAACAAAGAAAAGACAAAGGAAATTAAATGACTAGTCACCTACTTAAAGGCTTATCTCCTATCTCTTTCCTTCTAGTTGGCTGGCACCTTTGCAAAACAATAATGCCACAATTAAGCTATTCCGTTTATTTCACTGCTGGCTAAGTAGAAGCATCTAGGAAATAGATGTCTCCTACCACATTTTATGTGGCTTAATTTACGCATTTGAACTGGCTATTTTCTTAAAATGGGGAAAAGAAAATGTCTATTTTCTTAAAACTTTTTTTTTCTTAAAGGGTTTTAATGCGCCATTTTGATAAATAAAATTTCAAGTCTTTTCTAGAACTCAGACATAATCTATTCTTTTCATTCCATGAAACTTTCTAAAAAGTCAATTAACTAAAGAGTCAAGCTTAGTAAAATTAACTCTGTGCTCAACCTTTCTCTACATCATTGATTTGTGCCTTCTCTCTTCTTTAAGGAAGAAGGTAGAAATCCAACTTTTGAGAAGGCAGGTTTGTTTCAGAAAGGGCAGGGTCTTTGCCTCTTGAAGCAAATCCTCAAGGGACAAGTAAAAACACAGCTCTGAGATGATACTTCTTAGGGAAGATATGGAAAAGTCTCCCCAAATTACTTGATTAGTTCTCATAATACCAACATGCTGTGATTAACCATTTGGGGAAAAGAAGTATATTAACGAATGTGATTAAATAAATATTTATTGAATACCTACTTCAGTGTGCGCAAGATACTATAGAGAAATACCTGGATAAATAAAAGAAAGACTTTGTTATCAAAGAAATCATGGCTAGTGGGAGACTTAACCACTCACATAGATTTATCCATCTCTATCAAAACTTTGATAAGGATAAACAAAATATACCCAGAGGCATAAGGTCAGAGAATTATCTTCCTTAAGGTGATTTATTTGGCGCGTGGTAGAGGTGGGTGTTGACTCCAGATTTACTAATTGTAAAGGCACCTCTTCACAACTTAAAAAATACTCATTAGGCATGCATGTATTGGAAAGAACCCCATTAAATGGTAGCAGGGAGATGGGAGTGGAGGTGTGGGGGAGGGAAACAATGAAATTAGATGACACTGTTATGTGATTTACTTGGAACAATAATTAGGGGGGGAAAATCCCAGTTTGTAAGCAAGAGAATGGTAGTACATTATACACGTGTGTATATTTACTATGTGTGCTAAGTGGCTTCAGGAGTGTCTGACTCTTTGCTACCCTATGGACAGCAGCCAGCCAGGCTCCTCTGTCCAAGGGATTCTGCAGGCAAGAATACTGGAGTGGGTTGCCATGTCCTACTCCAGGGATATATACGTGTGTGTATATATATGTATATATATATATGCATATATATATATATATATATGCACTCATATATATATTTGGCTTTCCTGGTGGCTCAGACAGTAAAGAATCTGCCTGCAATGTGGGAGACCTGGGTTCTTTCCCTGAGTTGGGAAGATCTCCTGGAAGAGGGCATGTCAATCCACTCCAGTTTTCTTGCCTGGAGAATCCCCATGGACAGAGGAGCCTGGCTGGCTCCAGTCCATGGGGTCTCAAAGAGTCAGACACAACTGAGCGTCTAAGTACACACATATGTGTAGTATTTTCTTGGTTCTAATCTGCATGTTTTTCCAGTTTAATATTTCTGAATTCAAGATTCATCTTCCAGTTATCATCTACACTTAAGCTGTTATTAAGTTGACGTTACTTCTCATAATCAATGACATCGTTGATGAAGAAACCTTGGTTCTGCTACCCACTAAGCATATGATCTGGGCTCCCTGAGTTTCATCTCAGCTTCCTCATCTACACAACAGGAGTGATTGTATCTCATCGAGTTTATGGAGATTTACCAGATAATGTATATCAGTCACTGAGCAGTGCCTGGCACACAATAGGCCCACAGCTGAAGTCACAGTTATTGCCATTTTTATTGTTGCTGATGTATATCAATTCACAGACTGAGCATCATTCATGGTGAAGCATCTACAAAATAACTTCACTTTCTGTCAGAATGGAATCACTGTACACAAAACATGACCATACTCTAGCCACAAACCTACTTATTGAAAGAAAGGGATTATGAGAGGGGTTGTAAAGAGGAGGCAGATTAGAGAGGGAGGGTTGCCAAGTGCTGAAAGCCTTCGTTTGGAGCGTGACCTCTAAGAGAGGAACTCTTTCTCTGAAAGCACACAGATGCATCATAAGAACATGTCAATTTTCTATTCTGTGGAAGGATGAGCAAATTGTGGCTTCTCATCACTGAATTCAATAGTGAGAATAACAGGATGACAGTTATCCGATGACAATGGCAGCCAGGAATGGGAAAAAAGTTTCAGAAGAAAAGCAATTATATTTTGACCACAAGAAGGAAGCGGGAAGAATGATGAAAGTAGAGGGCTACATACAAAATTGCCAAGGTTACCTAGCAACAGAGTAACATTGTTCTTGTTAGAAAATGGCAAAATAGAATAGCAAGAATAGGATGTGACACTGATCTCAGGAGGGCTAAAATGCATGACTGTTATCAATGAGTTTATAATTACATCAGTATAAAATGGTGCTTTATGGCACACCCTTCAGGGGATTGATTGCATGAACAGGTGTGTGTGAATGTGTGTTAAAATTTTACAGGCAAGTCTATAGGAAGCAGTGAAAGTGAAACTTGCTCAGTCACGTCCGGCTCTTTGCAACCCCATGGACTATACAGGCCATAGAATTCTCCAGGCCAGAATACTGGAGTGGGTTGCCATGCCCTCCTCCAGGGGATCTTCCCAACCCAGGGATTGAACCCAGATCTCCCATATTTCAGGGAGATTCTTTACCTGCTGTGCCACAAGGGAAGCCCATAGGAAGGAGGAACAACTCAAATATAAAGAATTCAGATAGAATGGGGGAAAAAAAATCTTAGGTACCACCCCCAGATGGAATGTGTAACACAACAAATGAAAACTCGAGACATTCTATATAAACCAGATGTGAGTTGGCTAAATATAAGAATTTTGCTAGTAATATTTGCATTTTAGAAGGCAACTCTTAGAAGTTGCCTTCATTTTCTTAAAAGAAAATTAATTCTTCTAAGCTGTGAGGTATGCTACTGCTAAGTCATTTCACTCATGTCCAATGTCCAACTCTGTGCGACCCCACAGACAGCAGCCCACCAGGCTCCCCCGTCCCTGGGATTCTCCAGGCAAGAACACTGGAGTGGGTTTCCATTTCCTTCTCCAATGCATGAAAGTGAAAAGTGAAAGTGAAGTCACTCAGTCGTGTCCGACTCTTAGAGACGCTATGGACTGCAGCCTACCAGGCTCCTCCGTCCATGGGATTTTCCAGGCAAGAGTACTGGAGTGGGGTGCCATTGCCTTCTCCAAAGCTGTGAGGAATATGGGTAGTGATTTTAGCACCTGCAAGGCAGGCATTTTTGAAGTAGAGAATCTCTGCAACAGCTGAGATGAATTTACAGCCCAGTCTATTCTTCTGTCAAAGGTCAGGGTGTCAGGTGAAAAACTGACTTCTTTCAGAAAAGGCTGCTGCTTCTGCTAAGTCGCTTCAGTTGTGTCCGACTCTGTGTGACCACATGGACAGCAGCGCACCAGGCTCCTCTGTCCACAGGATTTTCTAGGCAAGAATACTGGAGTGGGTTGCCATTTCCTTTTCTTTCAGAGAAGGCTAATACGGTTTAAAGCAGCAGCTACAGAATAGCATGTGCTGTCAATATGAACCAGCATGATGAAGATTATTCAAATCAATCAATTAAAAACAAACTCACATACATAATGCATTTGCCACCCAACTTTGTCCTGTTTTTCTGGCTGAGTTCATAATCAAGGGAGTTAACATTCTTTAAAATGCAAAAACTCATGTCTTTAATCTTTGGAGACCTTGCTAAATAGACAATAAATTTCTACCAGGTGTAGTTCACGGAAGACTTTAGAAGGAGAGCATTGGCCAGATTTCAGTGTAAGTCAAAAGGAGATCTTTCACAAAAGTGAAATATTCTCCATCTCCCCCTGCTTTCATGCATTGGAGGAGGAAATGGCGACCCACTCCAGAATTCTTGCCTGGAGAATCCCAGGGACGGGGGAGCCTGGTGGGCTGCCGTTTATGGGGTCGCACAGAGTTGGACATGACTGAAGCGACTTAGCAGCAGCAGCAGCAGCCCCCTGTTATCGAGTCCAGGGTCTCCTGAGTCTTAAAAACTTCACCTTTATTATTCTTTAGTTTTCTTCACTGTGCTAAAGCAAATACAAACCAAATCCTCTCACTCACGTCTAGAAGGGCTCCAGCCACATATGTATGCTCTTTAGTCAGCAGCAACAGACAGCTACTCTATAGTCCCCATGCAAATCTCTAAGCACACTGAATCTCTACATCTGGAAAATATTGCTTGCTGCTTGAAGCATCACTCCAGCTGTGCACTGCTGGGAGGCTTCCTGCTGCTCCGACTTTGCTATTTCATTGGGAGAGCCCCAGGTATGGGTGCAAGGATGCCCAGAGGGAGTCCTGGAGATTCCTTTGCAGCTCCCCAGCTGGGCTCCCTTTTCAGGCTGTACAGCTGGTATATGTGGGCAGTGTGCCTTAGCTTCTGTCTGTGGGGATGAGAAGCCAGCCCCCTGTGCTGTCCCAAGACTGTCAAACTCTTCAGCACCCACCTGCTGTCTTCATGAGAATTCTTGAGTTTACTGGTTCTCAAATGCTTTCAAATTGCTCATTAACACATAGTTCTAAGTATAGTAGATTTCACTAAAAAAAAATACTATAGCTTAAATTGGTATTATTTAACTCTGAGAAAATGGAATTGTTAAATTTAAGATGATTTTATTATATACCAGCTATGGAAAGAGAATTAAAACTAAACTTTCTTGACTAGTCACCGAAATTTGAGTGGACCTAAAATTCATTCCTGAAACTCTTCCAGAAGCCAAAGTTCAGGAAGCTTGTTAGATCTTATAAAGAATACCAAAGTTGTCTTCCAAACATCCTCCCTGGCTCCCTTAATACTATTCTGCCTCAGTAGGCTTGACTCCTGGGTTTCCCTGTTGGTTCAGATGGTAAAGAATCTGCCTACAATGCAAAAGACCAGGTTCAATCCCTGGGTCAGGAAGATCCCCTGGGAAAGGGGATGGCTACCCACTCCAGTATTCCTGCCTGGAGAATTCCATGGACGGAGGAATCTGGCGGGCTACCGTCCATGGGATTGCAAAGAGTCAGAAACAGTTGAGCGACTTTCACTTTTCTCTTTCAGGCTTGACTCCATTTCCAGGTACAGGGCTTAGACCTGATATAGCTAAACCAATTTGGAGAAGGCAATGGCACCCCACTCCAGTACTCTTGCCTGGAAAATCCATGGACAGAGGAGCCTGGTAGGTTGCAGTCCATGGGGTCGCTACGAGTCGGAACGACTGAGCAACTTCACTTTCACTTTTCACTTTCATGCATTGGAGAAGGAAATGGCAACCCACTCCAGTGTTCTTGCCTGGAGAATCCCAGGGATGGGGAAGCCTGGTTAGATGCCGTCTATGGGGTCGCACAGAGTCGGACACGACTGAAGCGACTCAGCAGCAGCAGCAGCAGCAGCTAAACCAATTGGAGTAATCTTGTTCCCTTGACACCTTTATTAGTTCACGTAACTCAGGCCTAGGTGATCAGCACATGACCTTTGTCTTGTTAAGTGGCTGGGGAAGCCTGCCTCTTCCCTTACCTTGGGTGTGAACGAGGAGCAGCAGCTGAGGCTAGCAGCCAACCTGAAGGAAGGCAGGAACTTGAAGAACCATCTCGCGAAAGTTCCTGTACCCTGAATCTTGCCTCAACCCCCACACAATCTCTGGATGAAGATTTAGCCTTTTGAGCTCCAAATTCCCATTTACTGTTTAATTCAGTTTGGGTTGGGGTTTTTTGCTGTCTCCATCCAAAAGCATTTCAGCTGACACAATTTAGGGTGCAATCGGAGTGCACACAAACTTCTCCTACCTTCTGGAGGCATTCTTTCCTTTAATACATAATTCCCGCCCTCGTCCGGGAGGCTGCTAGAAGTGCCGAATGCTCTGAGGATGGCTAGGAAATGGTTCTCTGTGGGGTGCTCTCGTCACTGTCTCTCTCATGGTTGGGGCCCCTCTCATTATCTAAATTTTCTCTTTCCCTCTTTAGTTTCACGATGACAACTCTGTTTCTAGGACAACTACAACCCCAGCCAGGAAGTTCCAAATTAGTTACTATAACAATCTTTACATTTGTGGAAGACAGCCTTTTATTTAATTACAGAGAGAATTACTGTCTCTCCGTAATACCTCATTACCTGAATACACCCACGACCTCAAAAGTACCACATTAGCACCAAGTTTTGGGCCTTATCTTGCATAACCAGAGATCCATTAAAATATTTCTCTAAAGAAATGGACAATTTTCCCCAAAGAAGTTGCACTCACCCTCATTAATAGAGAATACACTTCAGTTTTTTACGCTATTACATACATTAAAATTATGCAAAAAATAGTGATTATGGCAGAACGTTTTCTAATGCCTAAAACATCTCAGGCATTTTAATTTAAAATGAATAAAATTTGCAAAAACTAATAGAGGGTATGACCTATGTCTTGTTGACTAACTTACAGAACATTGCAATGAAATGCAGAAATTTAATAAATATTATTTAATGTTTAGATATAAAGAGCAAAACAACTTATTTTACTGTCATATTCTTTTGAATGTAATTTAGTAGGTACAATTCTTTTTGTACTTTCTATTACATTATTTTTTCATTAAGAAAGGCTTTTGTTAAATCTCCCTACTCACCTAAATGCCTTTATCCAATTTTATTTTTGCATTTCATCAGCTAAGTTCTAGACAAGTAAACATCATTGAGGAAGTATTTGAGTCTGGAAGATAGTCTTATGATTAATATTATGCTTTAATTAAGTTACATTGACATTCATAATAGATCTCTATCTGGCTAACAAAAACTAATATTTTCTTGGATAAAGAGCAATGCAAATTACAGATAGACAGTGATCAACTACTTGTGTTTGATTTTAGCACTTCAGATAAAATGGATCATATTCTATGGGGAAATTATAGAACTAATTATGAAGAGTAATGATGCTCTGAAAAAATACAGATTTTCAGCAGAAGCTAATTATAACAGTTACTGATAGGTCTCAAAAATTTAATATCCAAAACTTTTCATGGGTGGGTTGGAATTTTATATTGCAGTTTTCTCTTTAAGAGCCACCATGATTGAGCAGCTTCCAAAATAACTCAGTGTGCAAAGTAACAACATAAATTGATAGGATAAGACACCAGTGCGGCTCATGATGAAGACTATTCCAATAGGTCCACTTCTGAGCATCAACAAAATTCAAGTCAACCCAGCTCCAATAATGCAAAGCATCTTTATTTCCCTACAACCACTAATTAAGCACAGGAGTATGAACAAGTAGAATCACAGCAGAGCCTGGGCTTTCTGGGCTCATTACACTGTGCTATCAAGTATCTCCACATTCCCTATACCCTCCACTATACATAAATGTATCTGTTCATTGAACTTTCGTGAGTATATTTTTATACATACCACTCTTGACCTTAATCGATTTGATACAGACATAGTTTGATATTCTTTTTCTTCCTCAAACATGCTGAACAGGATCTTCTTGCCTTGGGAATTCTTTGTAGCTGATTTCTACTAGGAGACTCTTCCAGCAAGGCTTGCTCTGCTAACTCCCATTCCAGTCTTGGAGCAAATGTCACATTCTCAGAGTCTTTGCCTGTTGGTTCATTCTAAGTTTGCACATGTTCCACATGTACAATCACATTACCCCGCTTTTCCTTCTTCTGTAACTAATAGAATTAATCTTTGTTTCTTTGGCTGTTGTCTCTCTCCTCTTTCGCATTCTAGATGTCAGTTTCCCCAGAGCAGAGACTTTGTCTTTTTTGTTCTATATCCCTAGCATTTAGCAGGTACTCAAAAATATTTGTTGAATGAATGAGTGGATGAATGCAAAAATGAAATGAAAGAAAAATCACAGGGTTGCAGCTTTAGAAAGGAGGAAGGGGTACCACATTGCTGTTGCTACTGCTGCTAAGTCGCTTCAGTTGTGTCTGACTATGTGCGACCCCATAGACGGCAGCCCACCAGGTTCCTCCATCCATGGGATTTTCCAGGCAAGAGTACTGGAGTGGGGTGCCATTGCCTTCTCCGGTACCACATTACTTAGGCTTTAATAGTAGGGACAGTTTTATGCACTGGTTTTATGGTTGGGGTTATGAAAACCTCCCTCTTGAGTTGCTGGCTAGTTACTCTGTAAAGTTTCAAGGATGGAGCTTGGGAGTTTCACCTCAGTCCAGGAATAACCCCATCAATTAGACTTCTCTTTCCTCTCAATATATTCTGGCACCAGAACTAATGGAGAAACCATTCAACTGTAAATTGATTTGTAGTGGGTGAATGATTGGAAAACACACAAAGCCTATAGAGGCAAGAGGCCTTATATTTTAGACTTTTTGAAGCATTCTACTGCTTTCTCAATATCCTGCACTTGTACCTATTAAAAGGGAAAATACTGAAAGTATTCTTTTAGTATTTTACTAAAAGCTCTACTCCCCAAAGTATACAAGTCATTTTTAATATTTTTCTGGAATAACCTATTGATTTTTAGGCAAGGAAACACAAGTGGGTTTTATTCTTTTACTTCAATTTCCCTAAGGCCTAGATGGTCTGAAACCTATAACATGATCAGAATGTGAACCCTTTCTTTCAAACTCTACTTGTCTCAAGCTGCACATGGCTTGCACACCCAGGGTCTTATATTAGCAGGAGCAGATATCAGAATATGGAGGAAAGCCCTGGGAAAGCTCATCCGAATGTGCCAGAAACCTTTGAACAGATATGTGTACATGTGGGAACATTTACTTCCTGTCTCATTACAAAAAGATATAAAGCAGTTGACACTAAAATACACAAATAAACCCTCATCTTCCATTAAACTGACAAAATAAAGGATGGCAGGAACACAGAAACACTGTTAGGAAATATGATTTCTCTGTGTCTGAATGGTTTATTCATTTATCCATCCATTTGTTGAGCATCTGTTCATTAAAGAAATGTTATAAGTATTGGAAATGCAGTTTTTCACCCAAATGCTACTGTGAGAGAAGGAACTGAGATTCAAACATAAATAATCTGACAACATCATAGTAGACTCCATAGCAAATGTACTTCTTCAAAATTATAACCAGGTCAGCCCTGTTCCACAGCAGGAAGAGTAGCCAAAAGAGACCCAAAACTGAGCCAAAGTCAGTACTTTTCAAACTCTAATGTGCATAAAGAAGGCTGAGTGCCAAAGAATCCATGCTTTTAAACTGTGGTGTTGGAGAAGACTCTTGAGAGTCCCTTGCACTGCAAGGAAATCAAACAAGTCAATTCTAAAGGAAATCAACCCTGAATGTTCTTTGGAAGGACTGATGTCGAAGCTGAAGCTCCAATACTTTGGCCACTTGATGCGAAGAGCTGACTCATTGGAAAAGACCCTGAGGCAGGGAAAGATTGAAGCCAGAAGAGGGGGATGACAGGAAGAGATGGTTGGATGGCTTCACCAATTCGATGGGCATGAATGTGAACAAGCTCCAGGAGTTGGTGATGGACAGGGAAGTCTGGCGTGCTGCAGCCCATGGGGTTGCAGAGTTGGACACAACAGAGCAACTGAACTGAACTGAATGCGCATAAGAATTAAGTAGGAATCTCATTAGAATGCATAGCTGATTCAGTAGTCCAGGGATGAGGCCAGAGACACTACCTTTCCAATTAGCTCTCAGGTGATGTTTATGCTGCTGGTCTGTGGACCACACTTTGAGGAACAAGGGCTTGGGTAAGGAAGACATACTGACCAAACTGGCTTTATAGCCACTGATCCACTGCCCTCTTGTGGCTCCTAAAGTAATTACCCTCTGTGCTAGCAATTTCTTCAGTCTTGAATTTAAATTATTCTTGTAATCATTCCTAGTTACTGCAGGTAAATGCTTTTCAAGCTTTAGTCTTCTCAAAACACTTTCATATTTTTTCCTTATTCGTATACCACTACATATTGCCTCATAATTTTTAACATCCATGCATAATCCTTTCTCCAAACTAATTACTCTTTGGCTTGATTTTGTTTTCTTTAAATAGATTTGCTTTCAAAGGAAATTTCATATTATTTCCTAATTATCATTACCTAAAATGGAAAGACCAATTTTTAAAAAATCAATTAGTTCATTTTTGGCTGTGCTGGGTCTCCATTGCTGCACAGGCTTTTCTTTAGTTATTGAAAGCAGAGGTTACTCTCCAGTTTCAGTGAATGGGCTTCTCATTGCAGAGGCTTCTCTTGTTGCAGAGCACAGGCTTTAGGACTTCAGCGATTGTAGCACGTGGGCTCAGTAGTTGCGACTCCCAGACTCTAGAACACAAGTTCAGTAGTTGTGGCACATGGGTTTAGTTGCTTCATGGCATGTGGGATCTCGAACGAACCCCAGATCAGGAACGAACCCCTGTCTCCTGTATTGGCAGGTGGTTTCTTTACCACTGAGCCACCAGGGAAGCCCCAGGACCAATATTGTTTATCACAAATACAAAGTAACTGAAAAACTATTTGAAAGGAAGACAAAACAATGTTTAAAAGTCCAGGTGATGTCCTTCAAAGCTCTAAGCCTGTCTTTGTTAAAGGGAGATTTACACCTGTTAGAAAGTGTTGAAGACTCAGAGCATTAAACTGGCTTTTGCTCTGATAGTATCAGAAGGATTCAGTCCTCTGTAATTCAATGTTATTTAAGGCGGTAAATGTGTACCACCTAAATCATCTTGTGGGGAACCAGCTATAGATAATGTGTTAAGGGTACTGTTTTTCGTCTGTGTCATCCGTCCTTGAGAAGTATATTTAGAGGTCTAAGTTAATCAGTGTCACAACAGAATTGATCTAAAGCAAAAATGTGTTAAAGAGCTTATTCTTACCACTCCTTTCTGCATAACCAATGGCATGGAGGCATTTTGGGCTCTGAAATCAAATAGACTTAGTTTACTTCTGTGACAATTCACCATCTCTTTTCTGGATATTACTAGAGTTTCCACCTGTACTCATAAATAAGCTTGTTCTTTCACTCACTGAGATTTACAGTATAAAATTTGGGGAGGGGAGTGGACAAATTCTACTTCCCTTCAGGTGATAAATCAAATCAATCCTGAAAATTCACCTCCCTT
Source organism: Bubalus bubalis (assembly GCF_019923935.1). Taxonomy (NCBI): domain Eukaryota; kingdom Metazoa; phylum Chordata; class Mammalia; order Artiodactyla; family Bovidae; genus Bubalus; species Bubalus bubalis. The sequence continues at coordinate 69,700,291 of NC_059158.1, read as the reverse complement.
TACCAGTGACTGGTTCAGCAAGGAAAGATTAGCTGATTGACGGCTGTAGAACCATAGTGAGATGGCCTTTCTTTCCTCTCAGATATAAATGAAATGTGATTACTTCTGGGTACTGTAGGCAACCATAGGCCTTTTCACCAGGGAGGGTAACAAGCCTTAGGGTGAAGCAGATTCTGTCCATCATGGAGCAGAAAGATTCCAGCTCTTTAATGACATTGTCAACTGTTGAATCAGCCAGCCCTCAAGGCTGCCCTGACCATCCACCTATGTGAGGTAATTGATTTCCTTCCTGTTTAACTCAGCATAAATTTAGTTTCCAGAACATGTAATCAATAGCATGCTGACACAAGGAGGTTATAAAGGAATATGAGCCATAGATTTTTTTTTTTTTTGGGGGTGGGGGAACTAGAACATATATAAAGAATTTTATTTTTTTAAGAATTTTAATACTGGAGCATTTTAGTGTAAGTAAAGGATGATATGGCCATATTCTTATACTTATTAAGCAACTAGTATGAGCCAGATACTGGCTCATGTTTTAAATATATTATCTCATTTAATGGTTTTAACATTAGGTAGGCATTGTTATCCATATTTTAGACCTGAGGAAATTAAAGCCTGGACAGCTGTGTACCATCACCAGTTATACAGTGAATGATTAAGGAATACAGCTCCAAACTTTACACTTTTTCCATAGAATGAGTGCAAGTAGGAAGTTAGACAGAGATCAGTGTAGCAGATTAGCCAGCCAAACAGTGGAAATAGAGTGGCTTTGAGTTCAGCTAGGCCAGGCATCCATTTCTACTGTCTCGTAATTTTAGACAAATTACCTAACTTTTATGAGCCTCAGTTTTCCTATTGGAAATATGGGATAATTATACCTACCTCATATGGTTCTAACCAGGATGGGTAAGATAATATATTTATAATGAGACCATGTACTCAAATGGTAGCTGTGTGATGATTTGGATACGGGAAGGGTTTGAAACGGAGAAGGCAATGGCACCCCACTCCAGTACTCTCGCCTGGAAAATCCATGGATGGAGGAGCCTGGTAGGCTGCAGTCCATGAGGTCTCTAAGAGTCGGACAAGACTGAGCGACTTCACTTTCACTTTTCACTTTCATGCATTGGAGAAGGAAATGGCAACCCACTCCAGTGTTCTTGCCTGGAGAATCCCAGGGACAGGGGAGCCTGGTAGGAGGCCGTATCTAGGGTCGCACAGAATTGGACACGACTGAAGCGACTTAGCAACAGCAGCAGCCTCAAGGTTTGAAAAGGAGGCTGTGGAAATATCACACACATTACTGTATGGGAAGCCACCCTGAGTTTGGGTAGGGCTAATAATCATTTTTAAACTGTTTTTATTTTGTGATATTTTTGATTCACAAGAAATTGCCATCAGTCTCCATTTTAAAAGCTTTATAGTGTCAGAATTTTCCTGTATATCCTGCCCATTTCATTCTCAAACAGTTTAATTCAGTAGCCTTTGAGAAATACAAAATAAAAAGTTCAAATGTACCTAGACTGATTTTGAAGCAGTGGATATTTGAAGATCAACAGTCAAATCCAGGTGTCCCAAAACTCAGAACTCCCATACACTCAGTCTGTCGGTACCCTTCTCTTGCAGTAGGAGCAGAGGTCATCTTCCCATTGAACTGGTGAAAAACTGAAAGGCAGAGCCCAGGAAGGAAGGCTAAGAACTCAAGAGAACTCTCTGAAATCCCAGCCCAGGGCTGATGCACTACCCCGCTGCTGCAAAATAAAAGAATTTTCCACTCACACCTTTTTCATTTATGAAAGATGATCTTCCACAGACTATGTGAAAAGGACTTTGTACCTTTCACCCTGAACAGACTTCTTGCCCACTTTTCGAATTTGCTCACTCTTTAAGTCCTGGGAAATGATTGTTTTCTCAGTTGACTACTGCTGCCCACAGAATGTCTCTTCCTCCCTTCAGTGACTCAGCACTTTAGAGAGGAAAAATTGTTCTGGAGAGAATGTTAAGACAGGCCACACTGCTGTTTACAGGAAAGAAAGAGATCAAGTGCTGCCTCCAGGGGAAGGTGAAACACCTTACTTAAAGACTGAATGGAAAAAAACAACAGATGATGGAAATCCTGCGAGGACAAGGTAATGGGGAAAGCAACTGCAGAAGCTCTCTCACGTGTGAGCAGGTAAATTTATTGGTACCGGGAGCAAGAGTGCTCTGCTCAAGTGATCAGACTGTTGTTGTGGGGAAGGCAGAGCCTGCACGCCTTTGTTCTCATTTGGGGCTTTGTGTTCGCTTTTCTGAAGTTGAAAGTTTGTAAGTACAGGAGCTTGTGAAACAACTGGATGCAATGTAGAATTTGAGCTTGTAAAATTACAGAGGAACAAGTCATTCCTACCTGCCTTTCTGATTTGTCCACTTGAGATCAAAGCAGTTGGCCTGTTTCCTGAGAAAACAGTTCATGTTAGGGTGTTCCCAGTGTCACAGTGGATCTTGTCAGAGCAGTACATCAACCCAGGACTTGACCTCTGTCATTTTTCTTTAAAACAAATAGCAGTGGGGAAAATCTTCCATTTTCCATGTCATCATCATGTCACCAACTCTTGAATCTCTGTAAATTGTTCTAGGAAAACAGATGAAGGAATAAAACTCTCATGCTCATTGTGCTGATTTGAAATCATAGCCTTAAGTTTCCAACACAAATTTGCTTTAATTCATTTATCTATCCATTTATTTCTACTCTCCCCTTCCTCATATGGTTTGAAGGAGCACATAAAAATGAAAAAAAAAAAAAAAAAAGGAGAAAGTCAATGCCAGAAGAAAATCAGAGATCAGTTCAACAAACAAGCATCTGGACATTTGTTGGAGGAACACCATGTATCTGGCCCAGGACTTTACAGCAGCTAAGACAGAGGTTTATTTGTGATCTGTAATTTTTAAGTTGATGATACACATTATAGTGTCCATAAGATTAAAACAAATCTATTGCTTAGAAAGATCATGATGACTTTTGACTTAGGAAAAATTCCCTTTTATAGTGTAATGATATGGTGAACAACTGTTTCAACAGTTCTTCTACATTTAATGCAATAGGGCTCTTACTTATAAGATTCTTCACTGCAAGCTCATGGTTTTGGGGCTAAACTCAGCTCAGCAAACATAATTTTGTGAGGAGCTCGGCAAGGTGGTTGTAGGATACAGATGTAAGGATCAATGATAAAATGTTAAGTCCCAGAGAAATAGACAATATGGCCATCTGGGAGTTTTATCTGAATATATAATATATATTCAGATATAATAATACACATGAATATAATATATAAACATATATAAAGTAATCAAGCTCTCTGGGACAGCAGAGTTCAAGGTTATCCTCTGTGGAGAGATGCTCGAGTATAGATAATCTATGAGGACAATGAAGGACACATCTATCAGTGTCAGCTGAGCTGGTGGTAGAATTGACATTTTCTTATGAAAATTAAGGAGTCTAATCCAGTCAAAGGTCTGGATAAGAGGCCACATACGTCTGGGTACAGGTGGACATCACTGTCTCAGACAAAACAGAAACAGACTCCTTTTTCTTCAATGCTAGAAATTAGAAGAAGTGAATTTCAGACATTTTCATGCTTCACTATACCTTAATTTTTGGAATTTAAGGTAATATATGGCCACTTCCACAGGGTTGGGAAGATCCCCTGGAGAAGGAGTGGCTACCCACTCCAGTTTCTGGTCTGGAGAATTCCATGGACTGTATAGTCCATGGGGTTGCAAAGAGTCAGACATGACTGAACTCACTTTCCTGATGATGGCCACTTCCAAAAATTTAGAAGATACAGAGAAGCATAAAGAAAAAACTAAAATCACCTTTCATCCAATTTCTAGAGATAATCAACATTGGCATTCTATTATCTATTTTTCTTAAGTACAAAATTGAGATTTTACTGTGCAGCACCTTTTCATTTAATGTTACATTTTAGCATTTTCTCATACCATTGCATATTCATAAAACTATTATTTTGTTTTATTATTACCTGATATTTCATTGCATGGGTAAACCATAATTTATTCAGTCATCCTACTACTTGGAGCATTTAATTTTTTCCCAGACATTCTGGTCAGGGGATTACACCTTACTTGACTTTTACAGAGATACAGTTTCTGCAGTTACACTGCTTGGGTTCAAGTCTCAGTTCAACCACTGTGTGACCTTGGGATAGTAACTTAATCTCTCTGATTCTGTTTAATCATCTGTATAGTGGGGCTAATATTAGTGCCTGTCTCCCAGAATTTCTGTGACAAATGATGGCTGTAAAAGAGCTACCACATAGGAAGAGCTCACCGAATGCTAGTTATTATTATGATCATCTTCCAGAGGAGTCTACCAAGAGTTGCGACATCAAAAATCGAAGTTCAGGTTGCAATGTAACTAATGTAACTACAAATTAAATTGGCTGATCTATTCTGAAAATTGGAGAAGGAAATGGCAACCCACTCCAGTGTTCTTGCCTGGAGAATCCCAGGGACGGGGGAGCCTGGTGGGCTGCCGTCTATGGGGTCGCACAGAGTCGGACACGACTGAAGCGACTTAGCAGCAGCATTCTGAAAATAGATCACGTAAAGGATTCAAATGTTTCAGGAATATAAACAACTGAGGGTTGAGAGCCATGGAAGTCCAATGGATCCGCAATAACTGACAAATATCCTTGGGAGACTCAACTTTACTGAGTCTATTCTATTCGTAGTCATTCTTCTTAACTACCAAGTAATAGGGTCATGATTCAGGTTAAATCATCCACGGATTTACAGAACTGCAGAATCAAAAGGGGCGTTCATTAATTGTGGAAACAGCAAGCAAAGAACTACTGAAAATGTGCTCAGAGCTGAGTTCTCGCATCTTTGAAGATGGTTAGGCACTGATAGGAGTTAGGCACTCAGCCTCTAGTGTTCTTGCTTTAATTCCCAGTCTTAAAGCTCATGGACTCTGAAACAATGACAGACCTAAAAGCCGCTCCTGCGGATCAGATTCCTGACTTCACTTGCAGCAGTTGTCCACAGGCTAGTGTCTAGGATCTCCCTGGTCTGGGCAAGAATTCAGCTCGTTACAATAGTCACGGAAGCATTTCCCCTGAAACAGTGGCCAGCATTCTCCAGAAGCAGATTGAAAAACTGAAGTACTTGCAGAAAGCACAGGAAACTGGAAGCAGGACAGCACTTGAGAGCATGTTTGTCTCAGTGGCTTTTGGTGGGTTGTCAGATGTTGTGGAAATTTCCAGTTTGAGCAGTTTTAATGTTTTCTAGCCTCTTTGGTTGAAATATAGTTTCCTTCTTTTTTAAACATCAAAGGATGAGGTCACCAGCCTTCTAAGCCATTTAGGATCAAGGCTGAGAAGTAGGTTTTCGGAAATGTTTCACCCAGAGTTTGATAGACATGGATGGCAGCAAATTGTAGTTCTTCCTGAGAAATGTTTGCTTTTGTATTTGGCTTCCAAACTGCCATCAATTCTGATGTATGCAAACATGGAGGCTGTTGGAGAATCATATTGCTTCTAAAACAAACTTCTTCTTGGTTTAGTAATAAGCCAAATACACAGATACCATCTCTTAGCCTTTGAAATGATATTTATAAATACCTCATGATTTATCTCAAATGCAAAAAAAATTAGTAGATGGGCAATTTAAATTTCCTCACCAGAAGACTCAAATGCAGAGGGATCTACTCGAATTTTAGTTTCACGTCTGTGATAGAAACACACACAGAAGGCTATATAAACAAATGGGCATGAGTAATTCCATGCCATAAATATTTTATTCTCACATTTATATTTCTCTCTCCATCACATACACTTGTGGTATATGGCTGAAATATGTTCAGATGCATGGACACGACTTAGCAACTGAATAGCAACAAATGCATCTGAACAAACCCTTCTAGCAGGTGCTTGATCTGAGTAGTGAAAATGGCTTGCTGAGTTAGTTTAGTTTTTGTTAGTTTTTTTGGTAAGGTATCAAAAAAAAACTAATTAAAAAATTAGTTTGAACAAAAAAGGATTCAGACTTTGATTACTGAAAAACTGGTCACTGCATTCTTAATATATTTAAGAAAAATAAGTTAGCTATTGCCTCTTGCTTGAAAATCAACTTTACAATGTCTTTCCCCTAGTAATTTGTATCATCCTATGATGATGTATCGGAGAAGGCAATGGCACCCCACTCCAGTACTCTTGCCTGGAAAATCCCATGGACAGATGAGCCTGGTAGGCTGCAGTCCATGGGGTTGCTAAGAGTTGGACACGACTGAGCGACTTCACTTTGACTTTTCACTTTCATGCATTGGAGGAGGAAATGGCAACCCACTCCAGTGTTCTTGCCTGGAGAATCCCATGGACAGAGGAGCCTGGTGGGCTGCCATCTATGGGGTCGCACAGAGTCGGACACGACTGAAGCGACTTAGCAGCAGAAGCAGCAGCAGCAGCATGATGATGTATCATCCTAAATAGTATTTGCTAATAATATTAAGAAAGAACTGACCTACTTCCTCTTTTTAACCAAGAGATAAAAAGTAGCTGACTTTCCAATTACTGAGTACCGCTCTTGCTATCAGCTTGTCTTGTTTCATAAATACGTAGAAAGAATTTACATTCTAAATCTAGGGGGAAAAACAGGTAGAATTAAAATTCCCTGTATTTTCTTATCAGGATGAGCAGGAAAGTATGTCTACTACTATAACCGGCTCCTTGGCATTATAACTCCAGAGGAAATATGTGGATGTTTTCAATTAAAACCTAACAAAAAATAAATTGCAGCATGAATGACAGAGAAAATCAAATGCCAGTTTTATTAGAAGGATCCCATTAGGAAGATCCATCAAAACTAGGAACTTCTGGCAACTTATGGTTCTAGGGAGACAGGAAGTAGGTCTACTGTCACTTGGAAAATATTTCACAGCCATATAAAATTAATTCGACAAGCACAGATAATGCAATTAGACATCTCCGTTCTTTGGATTGCTAGTGAAACAAGCTGTACTGATCAGTTGTTTCACACTGGGGTTCATACCTTCGTTCTGTGCACTGTGAGCTCCCCAAGGGCAAGAGGTAGATTTCTGAAGTTCCAGAGGAAAGAAATATATCCTTTTTTTTGTGAAAATTCAAGAACAGGACAGAAAGCCTGGAAGTAAACCCACATACTCACCATCAATTAATCTATGACAAAGGAGGTGAGAATATACAATGGAAAAAAACAGTCTCTGGTTCAGATGGTAAAGAATGCCTGCAATGAACGAGGCCTGGGTTTGATACCTGGGTCAGAAAGACCTTTGGAGAAGGGCATGGCTACCCACTCCAGTATTCTTGCCTGGAGAATTCCATGGACTGAGGAGCCTGGCAGGCAATACACTCCATAGGGTCAAAAAGTCGGATGTGACTGAGTGACTAACACTGAGTAAGTGGTGCTGGAAAAACTGGATAACCACATGTAACAGAATGAAATCTGAGCATTCTCTGACACCATACACAAAAATAAACTCAAAATGCATTAAAGGCCTAAATGTAAGACTTGATACTATAAAGCCATTAGAGAAAAACATGGGCAGCATACTCTTTGACATTAATTGCAGCAATGTTTTTTGAATCCACCTCCTAGAGTAACGAAAATAAAAGCAAAAATAAACAAACGGGACCTAATTAAACTTAGAAGCTTTTACAGGGCAAAGGAAATCATAAACAAAACAAAAGCATAACCCACAGAATGGGAAAAAATATTTGCAAATGAGGCAATTGACAAGGGATTAATCTCTAATATACACAAACAGCTCATGCCACTCAATATCAAAAAAGCAAACAACTCAATCAACAAATGGATACAAGAGCTAAATAAACATTTCTCCAGAGAAGACATATTGATGGCCAAAAATCACATGAAAAGATGCCTAAGACCTTAATTAATGACTGAGTTGAAAGGTGAACCCTTAAAGTGATTGGCCAAGATGTGATACACAGAGAATAGGGAAGAACTGCTCTGTGTGAGACAAGGAGAGGAGTTCTTTTTTCATTTAAACATTGGCAGAGGGAAGAGTGGAGAAGAAATAATCAGGAGGAAATAAATGAGGGGGAGGAGAAAGGAGACTGTGAGAATGTACGAGGAGGAGTTAAGAGAATCCATGGTGCTGAGGTACCAAGAAGCACAGAGACCAGGGTCTCTCATGGGGGCTTCATGTCATTTGTATGCAGTGGTGATGCCACCTCTTCCATGACCCCCAGTGGTATAGTAAAGATTGTTAGATCCACAGAATGCTTGGTGTGAATCAGCTTTCCTTGTGAGAATAGGTCCTGGGGCTGAGTGTCAAAGCCATGTTGAGGCTAGGTAGAGGGAGTCCAATGGCAAGCCACTCCAGTACTCTTGCCTAGAAAATCCCATGGACAGAGGAGCCTGGTAGGCTGCAGTCCATGGAGTTGCAAAGAGTCGGACACGACTGAGCGACTTCACTTTCACTTTTCACTTTCATGCATTGGAGAAGGAGATGGCAACCCACTCCAGTGTTCTTGCCTGGAGAATCCCAGGGATGGGGGAGCCTGGTGGGCTGCCGTCCATGGGGTCACACAGAGTCGGACACGACTGAAGCGGCTTAGCAGCAGCAGCAGAGGGAATCCCCACTAGAGGGAGCCATGAGTTGTAAGTCCCTTCTTTCCTGCCTTATCCCCTTGAATTCACAGAACCTTTGGGACAGTTTTGAAATCTACCGGACTTGACATTGAAGCTGGGTGTTGAACCATCTTTAAAGGTCAGAAAGACCCAAGATAATATCTGGATTAAAATTATTCTAATCCAAACCCTGATGGTGGGACCTCTCCCCAAGTTTCTCAGTGATGAAGAAGAATCTCCTGCAAAGACTGTTTCTCATATGTTTCTAATGGTTTTCGGTACCTAACATCTTCTAAGGAACATGTCCCTGAGGTTCTTCCCTTCTGGTCCTCTCTTCCTGTTAAACTGCCCCTCTTTGCTCTGGAGATGAAACTCACCATCTTTACTCCACAGGACATGGGAGCTCTTTGGCAGTTACCACTGTCCACTAGCATGGACACAGCCTCTCCAATAATTTTTCTTCAGCCTGCTGACCTTATAGAAGGACAGGGACAAATGGAAGGGAAGTCCGATATGAAAAATAAATTGCTGCTACAGCTCGTGTCCAGCCTTCTTTGGGTCCTCTATGGGTTGAACCACCTTCCTAAGTGAAGTGAAGTGAAGTGAAGTGAATTTGCTCAGCTGTGTCTGACTCTTTGTGATCCCATGGACTGTAGCCTATCAGGCTTCTCTGTCCATGGGATTTTCCAGGCAAAAGTACCAGAGTGGGTTGCCATTTCCTTCTCCAGGGGATCTTCCTGACCCAGGGATCGAACCCAGGTCTCCCACATTGCAGGCAGATGCTTTACCCTCTGAGGCACCAGAGAAGACACCTTCCTAACTTGTCATCAAATTGTCTCCATATGATAGAGCAGAGGGCAGGGCTCCTAGTCTGGCAATTCTCAAGCCCAGAGAAAGGAGGAAAATCTTTTCCTTATCTCAGTCGAATTAATTCTTGCTCACTATGTCCCCATTTTCTGTCCCTGGATGAATCAATCTCTTCCTAGTATGATTGACAGCAGAGAATATTCATTGCTTACAGGAAACCCAACTCATAGGTACAAGAGTGCAATCTGACTCCATATTTCCAAGAAGACAATCACAAAGGTGATTTTTCTATCATATAGTTTAGATAGACTTACCCTTGGTTAACTGGATGTATCATTATTTTATAAAAGAAATATATAAAACAACTATAATGCAATTTCCACTTCTATTTCTTCATTTCACTTCACAATGCATTTTGTACATCATTCCAAGTAGCAACACTCTATATGCAGTCAAAAATCCACGTGTAACTTATATTTGGCCCTCGTGAGTCTCAGTGAACTCCGGGAGTTGGTGATGGACAGGGAGGCCTGGCGTGCTGCGATTCATGGGGTCGCAAAGAGTCGGACACGACTGAGCCACTGATCTGATCTGATATTCAAGTTTCCTCCATATTGCCATTTCACATCCACAGATTTAACCAACCGCAGATCATGCAGTACTGCAGTATTTACTACTGAAAAAAAATTCATGTATAAATGGACCCTGCTACTGCTGCTAAGTCACTTCAGTCGTGTCCGACTCTGTGTGACCCCATAGACGGCAGCTACCAGGCTCCCCCGTCCCTGGGATTCCCCAGGCAAGAACACTGGAGTGGGTTGCCATTTCCTTCTCCAATGCATGAAAGTGAAAAGTGAAAGTGAAGTCGCTCAGTCGTGTCCGACTCTTCGCGACCCCATGGACTGCAGCCTACCAGGCTCCTCTGTCCATGGGATTTTCCAGGCAAGAGTACTGGAGTGGGGTGCCATTGCCTTCTCTGATAAATGGACCCAGGCAATTCAAATCTGTGTTGTTCAGGGTCAAACTGTAATATATTTTATTTATCCATTCACAGATGGACACTTGGATTGTTTTTACCTTTGGCAGTTGAGAATAATGCTTGAACATGTGTGTACAAGCATCTGAGTCCCTGCTTTCATGTTTTTTTTGGGTATATGCCCAGAAGTGGAATTGCTAGATCATGTGAAATTACCATGTTATATTAAGTTACTATGTTTATTTATTTATCTTTAGGAGGGCATGCTATACTTTCTTCCACAGTGGTATTTGGGTCATTTTTTAATAATATAAAGACAGCTTTATACATATATCTCTGAATATTCATGTGAAGTATTTCTGTAGAATAAAGTCCTAAAATTGTAGAAGTGAAATAACTGAGTCAGAAACATTGTAATAAATATTGCCAACTTTACCCCCCAAAATATTATATTAATTTACATTCCTACCTACAGTGCCGAAATTCACTACGTTAAACATTCTGTATTACCAACTCTTTTCATCTTTTCCCAGTTGATCAGATGAGATTGTTAAGCTTATTTAGATTTCTGTTTCTGTATTCATTAGTGAGGTGGTGCAAGATTTTTCATTGATTTCTGTTCATTTATATTTGTTCATCTGTGGTTTTCTGATTTACATACTTTGCCAATTTTTCTATTGGGTTTTCTTTCTCTTAGTAACATAAGAGAGCTCTTTGTAAATTAGAAAATTAGCACTTTGTCTTCACAAACATTAATGTTTCTCCAGTTTTGGACTTCTGACTATAATTATGAAATATTTTAATGAATAAGTCCAACATTTAAATATATGCAGTAGTATATTTACAGATATTTTTCTTTATGGTCTCTGGGTTTCACATGCTTATAAATGCCTTCCTAACTCCAAGACTTACTAACATACTAATTCTTATTTATTTCTAGTATTTTGTCTTTCAAAATTTAACTCATAGATCTAACGGGAATATATTTTGATGTGAAGAGAAAAGAAGGAAGATTTTGTAGTTTTTCTCCAAATAGTTGTTTTAATCCTTCTTTGTTCACCGATTCAAAATGTCAGTATTAGCATTTACTAAAATATCACTGTTTGTTTTCCTATTCCACTGATACACGTCTCTTTTAGCAGGCTCATAACATGCTTTTTTTTATTACAGCTTCATATCGTATTCAAACACATTAAATCTAGTCCTTCCCTCTAGTATCCTTATTTTAATTTTGCTCTTCTTCGCTATTTTCATTTGCATATTCTTTCAGATAAACTTTAGAAACATACATAAATACTTTGGTCAAAATATACTTTGATCAAAGTATATTAACATTCTACTGGATTGTCAATTAATTTATGGATTAATCTAGGAAAATTGATATCTAAAAATACTGAGTCTTTTTTATCCAGAAACAAGACATTTTTATCTATTTATTAAAGTCATTTTAATTTATGGTTATCTCTTGATTACTCTCAGTTGCAGACAACTCTTAATTTCAAGTTTTTGTTGAGAACCACCTGTTCTGCTTGTCTCCTTTATTTTTCTTAACTGTCTTTATTCTCATCATCTATATACAGACTGTAACTGATTAGGAATTTGAAAGCAAGAAGTTTAGAAGAAAATACCTAATTAAATTTTTACCTGAGAAGAATGTAGACAGAGACATAGCAACAATCTTGGCAGATGTTCTTTCAAAATGTGTATTTATCCTCTATTTAAAAAATGTTCCCTTGTCCTTCTTGGGGTGGAGAATGCAGAGTGAAAAAGGAAGGAGTGACAAATTCCTAGTTCCTGTAGAATCAGAAGTTCCATGGGTGGCTTCCTTATTTTATTTCAAATGTTGTGAATTCTTAGAAAATGAGATGTACTCATGACTAAGTATGAGTAAAGAAGGACTCTAAACCAAAATATAATGACATTTTGGGATATGTAGAAGTCTATATATACTTCCTCCAGTGGTGTGAATAACTGCTTACTGACTATTCCAAATGGAAGAGAAGAATAAGACATATTTTTAAAATTGGAATAAAACTGCAGTATATGAAATGTGAGGAAAATGGATCAATCTATAAACCTATTTGTGATGTATTTATAAACACTAAATGTAATGCAAATGATTTACATTTTTTGTATCTTTACAGGGGAGCCTGGTGGGCTGCTGTCTATGGGGTCTCACAGAGTCAGATACGACTGAAGTGACTTAGCAGCAGCAGCAGCAGCATAGATTGATAAATTTCTTTTATACTGTACAATTTACAGTATAAAGTCAAAGAATCATATACATATATTTTAAAGTAAATATATAGCAAGTTTATAGGAAAAGGCCAAAGAATGCAATAAAAATATTTTTAAGAATGTCACAATCACCACTAGAGGGTATAATAAGCAACATTTCTTCCATATAGTGGAGCAGAAGCATATTACCGAGAAATAAAAGGCAATTTAGAATCTCAGTACTGGAAGCAACCTCCATAGGTCATTTGAAAGAGAAATGGCTTTTAGAAATGTTCATCAGATTTGACTTCTAACCAAGGGCAAAAGGTATCAAGTGATTTTCAAGGGCAGTGTTTATCTTAGGTAAAAGTGAAGTCAGTTTATCAAGGCATACAGAACTATTTCTAAGGTAATTAAACAGAAAAAAAAAGTCCTTTTATATTTACATGTAACTGAGCATCCATCTCACTTGGCAAGCCTGTTGATTAAAGCTTCTTCTAGAATGATATTACCTTGAAAAAATACTCTATGAGGACTTAGAAAACAAAACAATTACACAGATTTTCAGAACCTCAGCAAGATCCACGTTGTCAATAAAAAGAAAGGAGAGGCAGCATTTTCAAACTAGCTAGTGATGACTGGCATGAGCCAGATGCAGAGCATGAATTCCTTACTTCAAATAGTTCACTAGGCTAGTGGAGCCTATGTTGTGAAAGATAAACACATTTCTGCTTAGAATTCCAAGTGCAGTTTTTTAAGCTGGACCATCTCATCCAGTAAACCACCTAATCTGCTGTAATGGGTCTTTGAAAAAACAATCCCTTCTTTAATATAGGATTTCCCTATCTCCCATTGTAAACATGTCCCCAACCTTAAATTTTTTACAAATTTATTTTTAATTGGAGGATAATTATTTTACAATATTGTGTTGGCTTCTTCCATACAACAATGAGAATCAGCCATAATACATATATTTCCTCCCTCTTGAACCTCTCCTCACCTCTCACCGCAACCCACCCCATCAGGCTGTTGCAAACTTCCCACTAGCTATCTATTTTGTTGTTGTTGTGTAGCTGCTAATTCATGTGCAACTCTTTGCAACCCTGTGAACTGCAGCATGCCAGGCTTCTTTGCCCTTCAATATCTCCTGGGGTTTGCTCAAATTCATGTCCATTGAATCAGTGATGACATCCAACCATCTTATCCTCTGTTGTCCCCTTCTCCTCATGCCCTCAATCTTTCCCAGCAACAGGGTCTTTTCTAATGAGTCAGCTTTTCCCATCAGGTGGCCAAAGTTTTGGAGCTTCAGCATCAGTCATTCCAATAAGTATTCAGGACTGATTTCCTTTAGGATTGACTGTTTTGATTTCCTTGCAGTCCAAGGGACTCTCAACTCTTTTCCAGCACCACAGTTCAAAATCATCAATTCCTCAGTGCTTAGCCTTCTTTATGGTCCAACTCTCACATCTGTACATGACTACTGGAAAAATCATAGCTTTGACTACATGGACCTTTGTCAGTAAAGTGATGTCTTTGCTTTTCAATGCACTGTGTAGGTTTGTCATAGTTTTCTTTCCAAGGAGCAACCATCTTTTAATTTCATGGCTGCACTCACTGCAGGGGTGATTTTGGGAACCAAGTAACTAAAATCTGTCTCTGTTTCTACTTTTTCCCCTTCTGCTTTTCCATGACATGATGGGACCAGATGCCATGATCTTAGGTTTTCAAATGTTGAGTTTTAAACCAGCATTTTCACTCTCCTCTTTCACCCTCATCAAGAGGCTCTTTAGTTCCTCTTTGCTTTCTGCCAGTAGACTGGTATCATCTGCATATCTGAGGTTGTTGGTATTTTTCCTGGCAATCTTGATTCCAGCTTGTAATTCATCCAGTCTGGCCTTTCATATGATGTACTCTGCATATAAGTTAAATCAACAGGGTGACGAGATACAGCCTTGTCTTACTCCTCTCCCAATTTTGAGCCAGTCCTCTGTTCTATGTCTGGTTCTGTTGCTTTTTGACCCGCATACAGGTTTCTCAGTTCAGTTCAGTTCAGTCACTCATTCGTTCGTGTCCTACTCTCTGTGACCCCATGGACTGCAGCATGCCGGACTTCCCTGTCCACCACCAACTCCCAGAGCTTACTCAAACTCATGTCCATCGAGTCGGTGATGCCATCCAGCCATCTCATCCTCTATTGTCCCTTCTCCTACTGCCTTCAATCTTTCCCAGCATCAGGGTCTTTTCCAGTGAGTCAGTTCTTCACATCAGGTGGCCAAAGTATTGGAGTTTCAGCTTCAGCACCAGTCCTTCCAATGAATATTCAGAACTAATTTCCTTTAGGATGGACTGGTTGGATCTCCTTGCAGTCCAAGGGACAGTCAAGCGTCTTCTCCATCACCACAGTTCAAAAGCATCAATTCTTTGGCGCTCAGCTTTAGGAGACATGTAAGGTGGTGTGGTATTCCCATCACTTTAACAATGTTCCGCAGTTTGTTATGATCTGCACAGTCAAAAGCTTTTGCCTACTTTACATATGATAACGTATAAGCTTCAGTGCTACTCTCCCAACTTTCAAATTTTGAATGCTATTCTGTGTTCCAGAATAATTGCCCTTCTTAAAAGAAATACACCAATAGGAGAAAGTAAGGCAAGTAAAGCTCATTATAAGGAAGAAAATGTAAGCCTTCTTTTAAACTATTTTTCTTTTTTTTTTTTATAACATTGCTTACCAGGTAGCACATCACAATGTAAAATGAACCTTAACAATAATCTTTTGACCTAAGCATATAGATATTTTTATTCATGGCTTCTGATACAATGAAATGGAGACTTCGGATGATGAAAGCTTTACCCAAAGACTCTCAATAGAGGATAGAACTAGGAGAATAGAATCAGGACTGCTTCTTAATCCAGTCCTATGCCACTATACTCTGGCCCCCATGCATCTATAAGTATTCAGTGTCAGAAATCCCCTTAATGGCACATTTCAGTCTGAAGGATATTCAGACTTAATATGAGAAGGATATTCTATTTGGCTGAGAATGTTCCTGTGGTTTGTGTTCAGAGAGTTTGGTAACTAACCATTTTGATTTCTTGGTCATTTTAGTTTCCCAGATCCATTTCATCATTTGAGTATGACACACCAGGCATATCACTGAAGGATTATTATATTTCTTTAGAAGTTGAAGTCCCTTGACCTTCATTATAACATTAGTTAGTTAGTTAGTTCAGTCGCTCAGTCATGTCCAACTCTTTACGATCCCATGAATCGCAGCACGCAAGGCCTCCCTGTCCATCACCAACTCCCGGAGTTCACTCAGACTCACGTCCATTGAGTCAGTGATGCCATCCAGCCATCTCATCCTCTGTCGTCCCCTTCTCCTCCTGCCTCCAATCCCTCCCAGCATCAGAGTCTTTTCCAATGAGTCAACTCTTCGCATAAGGTGGCCAAAGTACTGGAGTTTCAGCTTTAGCATCATTCCTTCCAAAGAAATCCCAGGGCTGATCGCCTTCAGAATGGACTGGTTGGATCTTCTTGTAGTCCAAGGGACTCTCAAGAGTCTTCTCCAACACCACAGTTCAAAAGCATCAATTCTTTGGTGCTCAGCCTTCTTCACAGTCCAACTCTCACATCCATACATGACCACAGGAAAAAGCATAGCCTTGACTAGATGCACCTTTGTTGGCAAAGTGATGTCTCTGCTTTTGAATATGCTATCTAGGTTGGTCATAACTTTCCTCCCAAGGAGTAAGCGTCTTTTAATTTCATGGCTGCAATCACCATCTGTAGTGATTTTAGAGCCCCCAAAAATAAAGTCTGACCCTGTTTCCACTGTTTCCCTATTTCCCATGAAGTGATGGGACCGGATGCCATGATCTTTGTTTTCTGAATGTTGAGCTTTAAGCCAACTTTTTCACTCTCCACTTTCACTTTCATCAAGAGGCTTTTTAGTTCCTCTTCACTTTCTGCCATAAGGCTGGTGTCATCTGCATATCTGAGGTTATTGATATTTCTCCCAGCAATCTTGATTCCAGCTTGTGTTTCTTCCAGTCCAGCGTTTCTCATGATGTACTCTGTATCTAAGTTAAATAAGCAGGGTGACAATATACAGCCTTGATGTACTCCTTTTCCTATTTGGAACCAGTCTGTTGTTCCCTGTCCAGTTCTAACTGTTGTTTCCTGATCTGCATACAGATTTCTCAAGAGGCAGGTCAGGTGGTCTGGTATTCCCATCTCTTTCAGAATTTTCCACAGTTTATTGTGATCCACACAGCCAAAGGCTTTGGCATAGGCAATAAAGCAGAAATAGATGTTTTTCTGGAACTCTCTTGCTTTTTGCATGATCCAGCGGATGTTAGCAATTTGATCTCTGGTTCCTTTGCCTTTTCTAAAACCAGCTTGAACATGAGGAAGTTCATGTATACGGTTCACGTATTGCTGAAGACTGGCTTGGAGAATTTTGAGCATTACTTTACTAGTGTGTGAGATGAGTGCAATTGTGTGGTAGTTTGAGCATTCTTTCGCATTGCCTTTCTTTGGGATTGGAATGAAAACTGACCTTTTCCAGTCCTGTGGCCACTGCTGAGTTTTCCAAATTTGCTGGCATATTGAGTGCAGCACTTTCACAGCATCATCTTTCAGGATTTGAAATAGCTCAACTGGAATTCCATCACCTCCACTAGCTTTGTTTGTAGTGATGCTTTCTAAGGTCCACTTGACTTCACATTCCAGGATGTCTGGCTCTAGGTCAGTGATCACACCATCGTGATTATCTGGGTCATGAAGATCTTTTTTGTACAGTTCTTCTGTGTATTCTTGCCACCTCTTCTTGACATCTTCTGCTTCTGTTAGGTCCACACCATTTCTGTCCTTTATCGAGCCCATCTTTGCATGAAATGTTCCCTCGGTATCTCTAATTTTCTTGAAGAGATCTCTAGTCTTTCCCATTCTGTTGTTTTCCTCTATTTCTTTGCATTGAATGCTGAGGAAGGCTTTCTTATCTCTTCTTGCTATTCTTTGGAACTCTGCATTCAGATGCTTGTATCTTTCCTTTTCTCCTTTGCTTTTCGCTTCTCTTCTTTTCACAGCTATTTGTAAGGCTGTCCCCAGACAGCCATTTTGCTTTTTTGCATTTCTTTTCCATGGGGATGGTCTTGATCTCTGTCTCCTGTACAATGTCACGAAGCTCCCTGTCTTATCATTTACCTGGAAACCCTTCTCAAAATGTTCAAAGTTGTTGAGTGTATGCTTAAGTGTTTTTAATATCTGCTAAAACTTTAGAACAGTTTATAATGTTTGCTTATATTATTACTCAAAAATTTTGATGCACATGTATTAGATGCAGAGAAATATTGTATTTTTATATTTTAATATCTTTAATAGCAATGACACTAATGAAATTTTGAAAAAAATGCAACAATGCTTTCTATACATGAACCATTTCAACATAATATGGAGACAGACTTCTTTCCTGACATATTTAGTTTACATCCAGATCTGAATTTAATATGGCCACTGGATCACTTTTGAATGGATTTTCAAGATGTTTATAATTTCACAGGAACTTGATATGAACTTGATGAAAGTTTGAAATTTCAATCATCTCTTTAAGATTTTTGTCATATATACATGCCATCTGTACTATTATTTACTATATACATGTATATATATATTCACTAAGATCTGATTCTAATTATTTTTCTAATATATTAAAGTAAATGTGTAACTTTATAAAATATTTATTCATAATATATTTAAAATAATCTTGGATAGCATATATTTAATCAACGTACTGTATTTTGTGAGTCACTCATCTCGTTGAAAGAGTTTTGAATTAAGAAATAGAGACGTAGATTACAATGTAAACATTAACATTTTCTAACTTGGATCATTGAACAAGCCAATAGACCTCCCTGAGTCTGAACCTTACAAAGTCGTGAGGACTAAAGAACTAATGATGTAAAGATCTTTGCACATGCAATTGTACTTAAATGTTAGTTTCCATTCCTTAAAGGGAGTTCAACTGATTAAAGACAATATTTGCTCAAGTTAAAACAGTGTGATTTGAGTTCAAATACCTTCTTCTCTGTGTAATTCTTATCCACAAGAAAAGCAACAAAATGTGGATAAAAGGCCCAGGAGATAGGTCAGAGAGGCCAGGCTATTCATGAAGCAGAGTAAAGTGGCAGATTCCCATTGTAAATAGTTTGTAACACAATTATTCATCATATTCTGTAAGGGACCCTATTTTTCTTTTCCAGGTTGTAAGAACAGAGACCCAATAAATAGCTCACATCAAAGGAACAAAAGGGGAATGGGGCTACTCAGAGGTCTCATGGAACACAAGAACACCTACTGGCATTCAGCTGGGTCTCATGTCAACTAGCGCTAGAAAATCAACCTAAGTCTTTCAGAGGCTTTGTGGTCTCTTCTCTGTCTCTACCTCATGTCTGCTCTCTTGGGGCTTTTTCTCATTGCAGTTTCTTCTGCTCACTCATTTTTCTCATGACCCCAAATTGGCACTAAGTACAATCTGTTCGAGCTTATGTATATCCATGAAGCCAGAGATTTTTGGCTAACCAACGGATCAACACTTCCGGGAATCCACTTCAGTAACAATGAGTTTGGGAGGGAAGAGAAATCTACTTCATTTATTCAGTCATGAATATATAAATTCCTTTCACTATGCACCCCTGCTGCCCAAAGAATTAATAACATCTTGCCAGGAGTCATGGGGCATGATAAAAAGACCTATAGGAGAGCATGGCTTTTAAGATTGGTGTTTTTATATGATACCTCACATGTCTGGAAAAATATCCTGTCAGTATATCATACTTTACTCTTTTTAATGATGTTACCCCAGGTTGTTTTGGATCTCAAGTTAAATCAAGAATCCTTTCCTGGGTCAGGACACATTCCTACTTTAAAAGGAAAAAAAAAGTTTTCCAGAGGAACCATATTTGTGAATCAGATTTCTCTGTCTAGAGAAACACACCCCCACCAAACTCTTCTAAAGGGAACTGAAGAAATAGTATTAAAACCCACCATGATGGCTCCTGGCTTTGCCAAATGTTATAATGAAATATTTTATTTCTTAAGCAAAGAATCAGTAGTTGTTTCCCTCTGCCAAATGTTGATGTTCCATCGTGTAAACATAGCTAATAACACTCAGTATTGTTACCAAACCGAGGTCTGGCTGCTTGTTGCTTGAAAATCAATATCCTAGAGGCAAGTGCTAGTGAAAACAGAAACCACTGCTCTTAATCATAAAGCCAGCAGTTTGGAAAGAAGGTGTTCCAAAGAAGGAGGACTCCATGTTCCTCAAAATGAACTCCAGATAATCTGCTCAGTCATGAACGTTTTTAAAGAGAAAAGAGAAGTAATCTCAGTGAATCATTGCAATAAGGGGTCAAAGTCATCACCATCCTTTACTGAGTGCAAGCTTGTCAGTCTTTTATGATGTTTCTTTAGCTGCCATCTTGTCCACACAATTTGTGAGGTAACGGAAGGGGAAGCTAGGGAAGAGGTCTGATTATCTGTTAATTACTTATTCTTCATTTCTACTTCTTTGATCAATGAAAAGTCAGGCAAGGTATTGTATGATTGAAAGATTTGGAAGATGTGCGTGGGTTAGAGATGAGTGAAACATGGGGGTGCCTGTAACTAAGCTGAAGGTTAGTTACAATACAGCTTTGCTCAAGTCACAAAACAAATGGTTCTCCTGCAGAGAACTCTTTCCCATAAAGAGCTCTTTCCTGCTAAATGTTGCTTTCAAGGGGCTTCCCAGGTGGCGCTAGTGGTGAAGAATCTGCAAGAGGCATAAGAGACATAGGAGACTCAGGTTTGATCCCTGGGTTGGGAAGAT
The DNA here is from genome assembly GCF_019923935.1 of Bubalus bubalis. NCBI lineage: Eukaryota > Metazoa > Chordata > Mammalia > Artiodactyla > Bovidae > Bubalus > Bubalus bubalis. The sequence goes on along the minus strand of NC_059158.1, from coordinate 69,679,795 downwards.
CCCCTGGAGTAGGAAATGGGAACCCACTCCTCCAGTATTCTTGCCTGGAAAATCCCATGGACAGAGGAGTCTGTTACAGTCCATGGGGTTGCAAACACAACTGAGCACGCGCACGCACACTCCTTACAAATCCCCACTTGTCAGCACCATCCCATTACTATGGGGCTATGGACAAAGATTCATCTTCCGTAATTTCTTCACGCTGACATATAGCGCCTTACTTTTAGACTGGAAGATGCTGTGATATGGGTCTGTAGCATCTCTTTGCTGGCAGTTTTAGTTGCCCGTTTACATATATAGGCAGAGCAACTTAGAGTTATTTTGATGCTCAAAAAAGACAGAAATTATTATGGGCAATAGTGTTAATCTCATTCTGTAAAACCCAGTTCTTGGAACTGTTCTAGCTGTAGATTCAGTACAGCTCAAGATGAGCAGCTGATGTCATGGCTGCAGTCTGGTCATCATGCAGTTATTTTTCTCCCTCTGGTGGCAGTTATAATATTTGTAAAACAGCTCAGGAATGTGCATCAGACAGAGACTGTGACTCTATTGTCCTAATTATTAATTGCTTGAGTCTACTCTTTTGGGACTCAGGAGGCCTGGGAGACTTCAGCTTTTCTACAAACAAGAGGCAGGGGACACAAAAGGCCTTCATATGAGGGTGGGGTGGGAGGGTGGGAGCGCTGTGCTGCGGGGTTCTAATACCATTAGTTAAAGAAGCAAATATTCATTTTTTCAGTATTATTTTATATATATTGAGTGAATTCAATGCAAAATAAGTAACTTTCTTATGCAACTTTTTTCTGGACTTTTGACATTAAGATATGGGTCTTAAACTTTAACATGCCTAAGAATCAACTTAAATATACCTATCCACTAGGTCTGAGACAGCACAAAAGAAACTTTTAATAAAGTCTTGCACCCAGATTTTATGAGTGCAAGTGGTCTGAGAACCAGACTTTGAGAAACATTTTTGAGGAATCTAGATGAACTCTTTGGAGCATGATCTGGTTTCTGCTTTCTGCAGAGATCATCACATCATGTACTTTGTATTTGGGACACTCAAGTACTAGTTTTATTTGCATAAGTCCCACTTACCTACTTTGAAATCATTATATAACAACGATTTTTCAAAAACAGGGTTTCTTGGTGCCTAGGGAGAGATCCTGGATCCTACTAGTTAAGCATAACCGGGCCAACCTGGTTGCAGTGGGTTTCTGGTGTTGGTTCTGTGTTAGTCCACAACCCTTTATCATATACCACTTCAGGGATATTCCATGCTTTCAGAATATGCTGTGAAGAAAGAAGCTTTGTTCCACTTTGAAACAGGTGTTTTGCCAAGGGAAATGTGTCTTTTGAAATCGAGTACATTTTCTTGGGTGTTAGAATACATCACGGCAGCAAATGATTATAAAAATGTGATGATAGTCTTTGGGCCTATTTAAAAATGTCATAGCATATGATTTTTGAATCATAAAAATGTACTAGTGATACCACTTCAAATTGAATATTGTATGACTAAAGTCCTTAAGATATTCTGAAGTCCACAGGGGGTTTTTTGTATCTCTAAAGGGAAAATGTGAGGAAATTGAAGGCATGTGATAGCATAAGAGGCTTTAGGTTGTTTATCATAAAGATCCCCTGGGTTCTAAGTGGAATTTTAAAAATGATTGTTCCAACCTGAAAAAGAATTTAACAACAACAAAGGCAAACTTATTTTCCAGAGTTAAATCTGTGCTTTTACATCTAATGCTTCCTACATGCTGGTTGCAATGCTCCTTTATTCTGTACCCTTACATTTAATGCTGGTTTGGGGTCCTTAAAAAGATTTAAAGCGTTTTAATGCAATGCTTTAAATCTCTTCTTAGCCATATCCTATATTGTTTTCATGCTTTTTATTTCTCTAGACCATGAAGAAAGTTCGATTCTGAACTTCTTTTCCTTGATTTTCTCCTTGGAGATATATATTATCAGCCATACTTTTTCCAAACAAAATTTCAGAAGCCTGTAATGACTTTAGATATGATTTAAGTCCTAATTGTTCCATATACTATTAAAAGAAATCACAATTTATTTTCCAAAACTAATTAGATTTGTACACCAACTATGCTTTTTCATGGTGTCCCTGCTATGAAGTCTGTTACTCTCCAGCATCCAGTCTAAAATATTTCTACTTAGCCATACAGTTTCATCCCGGAGCTCTTTTCTTTTAAATTCTCTCCTGTGACTGAATTTTAAATTCTTTGCTGACTTCAGTGTTCCTTGTCCTGTTTTCCAGTATCTAGTCCTACAATTATCCTATGGTAATGTGATTGTTGACCAGTCTATCTCCAAGTTAGATAGTAGCTCGGAGAAGGCAGTGAACTTACTTTGAAATCCCCAGTGCCTAGGACATTGCCTATTGCATATAAAATGCCAAATAAATACATGAAAAAAATATATCTTAATGAATCAGACTCAAACCCACCCGTTCCAATCGACATAAACATTTAAACTTTTGTTTTGTACAAGAAACATTTCTCTTCAAAGGTAAGAAGTTATATTTGCTTGAGAAATGTATTGCCAACCACTTTTTCAATGTAATCGCCTGTGGTATCTTAGAACACAGTTCTTGAGCTCTGGGACTATTGACAATTTGGGCTTGAAAATTCTGTGTTACGGGGGACTGGTCCTGTGCATCTTAAGATGTTTAGTAGCATCCCTAGTCTCTACCCACTAGAAGCCAATAGCACCCCTAAGCCCAGTTGTGACAATAAACATATCTCTAGACATGGCCAAGTGTCCTCTGGAGGGCAAATAGCCCTTAGTTGAGATGTACCACCCTAGAATGATGAGTTTACCAACTTCAGAGACGTCAAATATTATTGGAAATGTAACCCTATAATCTTATTAACTTCGCAAAATATTCATTTTTAAGTTTTAATTGCCCCTTTAAACTTCCAACTCACAATGTAAACAATGGTTCCTTAGCTTATATGACTGGTGTATGGGCTGGTATGGAGAAGAAAATGGCAACCCACTCCAGTATTCTTGTCTGGACAATCCCATGGACAGAAGAGCCTGGCAAGCCCCAGTCCATGGGGTTGCAAAGAGTCAGACACAACTGAGCAACTAACACTTCATGGGCTGGTATGGCTGGAAGTGGGTGGATGGCTGGGCATCTGTCTCTACATGAGGCCAGTGTGTGCCTCCTTGCAGCATGAGAATCTTGGAGTAGCCAGACGTTTTACATTTTCCCCAGAGCAGGTATTTCAAGAGACCTGAACAGAAGCTGTAACACTTATTATGACCTAGTCTTAGAAGTACTGGAATGTCATTTTTGCGGCACTTTTCTTTTTTATATTTGTTTTTTAAAACTTCTTATTTTGTATTGGGGTATAGCCAATTCACAATGTTGTAAAATTTCAAGTGAGTAGCAAAGGGACTCAGCCATACATACACAATTATTTATTTATTTGGCTGTGTCAGGTCTTAGGTGAAGCATTTGGGATATAGTTCCCTGACCTGGGATTAAACTTCATCCCCCTGCTTTGGGAGTCCAGAGTCTTAGCCATTGGAAACCAGGGAGGTCCCTGTTGCATTTTTCTATAAAAGAATTCAGTAAGTTCAGCTCAGACTCAAGGGGGAGGGTAGAAAAAGAGGAATAGACACCACTTCCCTTGCGAGCAGTGAAATAGGAGCAGTGAAATACGTATACAGGGAGGGAAGAAATTGATGGCAGCCCTCTTAGAAACAAGTTTACAAAATCTGCCTAGGTTAAAGCAAAATGCTCTCTTCTTTTCCATCCTTCCAGGATAGGTTTTTCTACTCTTCACAGGTTTGTGGCAATTCGATTTTGTGAAAAGACAAATGCTCCATTTGGATTCCTAGGATATTCCTTCACTCTGGACAACGGCTCTTTCTTTTCCCTCTGCCTTTTGATGACAAGTAAAATTTGGGGTCCTACTGTAGAGACATCTAATTTAGGGGAGGCATGCTAAATTCATTTATAAAGTTTTGGTTTAGTTCTTCTGAAGTATCTTTCAGGAAATAATGTTTGTCATCCTGGGGAACATGGTAAAAAGATATAAATTTTCCTCTGGAAGAATTCAATCATGACTTTTGGCTTGTCATAAACATTGACCATAATCAGGCATGGGTCTTGGGAGTGGTTTGATAGGCAGAAGGCATGGAAGGAGTCAGGTTTGGGTATAAATTCTAACTGTACCACTGTGGGGCCTAGTGTGAATTCCTTCGCTTCTTTGACCCTGACTTTAATTCTCTGGAAAGTGAATGAAATGTGCCTATCTTGAAGGTTTGTTTTTCAGTCAAGTACTGATTATTGGTCCACAGTCCACTATGGGTTCCATGTTGTTATACATCTTTGTACATCTGGGATAGTAAGACAATGTTTATCTCCTGGGTGAAGGTCAGACAGGTCCACTGTCCATTATAAAGGATTCTGGTTTCCTAAGCTTGGAAGCACAGTCAGTTACATTGCTGGAATGAGGTGGCCATTCCTGTCACACTGTGGGCATTCAGGCTTGAGGTGTTTATGCAAATACCGAAATTTTGGTTAATGCTATTGCTGTGATTAATAAGTCTTTTTCTTCTAATCTAGGGGTCTGTGAGGCAGGGAGGGTGTCAGGCTTGATGCTTCTCTCGCTCCCTCTTCTTCCTACTGTCTACAGTACTTCTGATCAGCCAGGTCTAGAATGGGTTTGGTTTTCTCCATCTTCCTCTCCTTGTGTTGATGGCAACTCCATTATACAAAACACCATGACTAGGATTATCAATCTTGGCTTTCTAAAAGAGGAGATAAAGCAGTGTAGAGACTGTTTGCACTAAAAAATCTTGCTGAATTTTGGTGTCAAAAACTGAATAGTAACACTATTTTTTCCTCTTTCCATTTCTGTTTTAACAATTCTAAATCTCCCCTAGGCAAATTTTTGGCAGAATGGAAGCAAGATTAGGACAAGAAAATCAAAACAGAAAATCTCATGAATATTTTTTGTAAGTTCCCATTATTACTAGCTCTCAAGAATTGCAATGGAGTGAATCTCACTTCCTAGTAACACAGTCATTCAGTACATTGTGGTTAAATTTGGTAGCAGCCCCTATACTTTTTTTTTTTTGGCAGTTGGCTATTTCAAATCTTACATTTCCACCCTTTAAAAAAATCTCAGTGTCTTCCATGCCATATAAAGGAACTCAACTTGTAGAAACTTTTTGAGCATTACAAAGGCATTCCACATAGGTGGTCTCTCCTGCTGTATCTGAGAGCTGGAAGAGAAATCTTACCTAAATTCTCAATGCCATGGTAAGTTTCCTTAAGCACAGCTTAGACTGGTTGAAAAGCAGTTGAAAGAGAAAGGAAACTCTCTGGCAAAGTGATAAAGTACATTTTATTTCTGGTTTCAGAAAGGCGTCACCTCAGATTTTCATCAGGATGAAGTTAGACTCATTTTCCCCATTTCATGTGTATCATTCAAACTAGAAGTCACATCACCTGGGACTGAAATTTTTTTTATGGGCTCCACACTGCATCCTTTCCCTAGACCTAAAGCAAATCAATGCATTTTTTCACAAGGTGAAAATAAGGGCGGTCAGTCAGTATGTCTACCGACAACATTGAATCACTTTCTCCCTTCTTCACTGAAAGTCATTTGAGTAGTTATTATTGTTCTCAATTTATCTCAGTTCAAAATATTGATCATTTACTAGCCAATTAGCATGGTCTGAGCATGGTGTAGAATATTAAATAAATACCTGGAGCTTATAAACTTGTTGCGTCAACTTGACACTTGAATGGAAAACAATACAAATTAACAATTGTAGTGAAACATATAGTAAACCAAAAGAAATGAAAAAAATATATATATATCTGGAGGAGGAAAATGGCAACTTACTGCAGTGTTCTTGCCCAGATAATCCCATAGACAGAGGAGCCAGGAGGGCTATAGTTTATGGGGTCACAAAGAGTCACACATGACTGAGCACAAGCTCACATATATATGTATATACACACACAAATGCTTCTATACAAATATTCATAGCAGCTTGACTTGCAATAGCCCCAAGGCTGAAACAACTTATATTAGTTTCCTGTTGCTATGTAACAGAATACCCATAATTTTAGTGACTTCAAACAACAAACATTTATTGTCTCACAGTTTATGTGGGTCAGGAATTTGGGAGCAGCTTCACCAGGTAGTTCTGGTTCTGGGTCACCTGTGAGGTTGCAGCCAAAGTGTCAAGGGGTTACAGTCATCTGAAGTCTGGGCTGAAATTGGATTAGCTTCCAACATGGCTTACTTATGGCTGTTGTCAGAAGACTACAGTTTCTTATTACATAGGTTTCTCTATAGGGCTGTTTGAGTTGCTTCACAGCATGGCAACTGGCTTCCCCCAGAGCAGGTGATCCAAGAGAGAGGAAGGTGGAAGTCCAAAATTCTTATAAAACCCAGTTTCCAAAGCTATAGGCCATTACTTCTGCTTTATTCTATTAAATAGAAATGAGTCACTAAATTCAGTTCACGTTGGAAAGGAAAGTGAAATTAGGCTCTATGTCTTGAAGACAACAGTGTCAAAGAATTTGTGGACATATTTTAAAACCATCACACAACCTAAGTGTCCATCAACAAGAGAATCTATAAATTGTGTGCATATCACACAATGAAATAGTGCACAGCAATAAAAATAAGTGAAGTTTTGATACATGCAACATGGGTAAATGTCAAAGAAGTAAGACACAAAAGAGGACATACTGTAGGATTTCATTTACATAAAATTCTAAAAGCTGCACTGAATTCTAAAAGTTGCTCTATATAGAGAAAGTAAATCAGTGGTTGCCTGGGGACTGGGTTTGGGGGGATGGAGTGATGAAGTCGGGGAGGGAGGGATTTCAATGGAATCAAAGAAACTTTTGGAGGAGATGGGTATACTCATCTTATTTGTGGTGACAATTTTACAGATGTATAAATATCTCTAAACACATCAAATTGTAGATTTTAAATTTGTGCAATTTATTGTATGTCAATTATACCTTAATAAAGCTCAAAAAATCTATTGCGGTGGTGCTGCTGCTAAGTCACTTCAGTCATGTCCGACTCTGTGCGACCCCATAGACAGCAGCCCACCAGGCTCCCCTGTCCCTGGGATTCTCCAGGCAAGAACTCTGGAGTGGGTTGCCATTTCCTTCTTCAATGCATGAAAGTGAAAAGTGAAAGTGAAGTCACTCAGTCGTGTCCGACTCTTTGCAACCCCACGGATTGCAGCCCACCAGGCTCCTCCGCCCATGGGATTTTCCAGGCAAGAGTACTGGAGTGGGGTGCCATTGCCTTCTCCAATCTATTATAAAGATAAGAAAAATTTTTCATTCATAAGCCAGTTATATTTTCCATTACTTTTCAATTCTGATGCTTTAGTAACCAAATATAATAAATAAGTCTGGAACTTTTATCTACTGCAAGATAGTTCTCAGCAAGGAAGGAACTTATTAACTTCTTTTAACATATGGTAATACTTTTGGGACTCTGGGTTCTTATTTGGCTAATCAACACACTTCAGGTTATTTTCATCTTTAAAATACTCCTTGAAGAATTTTTATAAAGCCAAGAGTAACTATTTTGCTTTGTGCATTTGTCCAAAATCAAACTAATTTCTTCCTCCAAAAATATGCTCCTTTAGCTGAGTTTATTAAGTCACCATTTACCCAACACCATGACCTAGAAGTATCTGCTTCTCCTTCATTGATATCCTCCCCAACCCATTTCTCACAATTTGTTTATTCACTCAACTAACATTCATTGAGGAACTACCACATGCCAGATATTGTACTAGTGTTAGGTGTACAGTGCTGGGTAGTTACACCCGACTCCTTGCCTTACGCATCCTCCATATTTTAGTGGAGGATACAGTCTCTGAGTCTGGTCGTTCTATGCTGGACATGTATCTTGTGTCCCTTATGTCTTCCATTCTCATTGCTACTGATTCAGTTTACGCAGTCATCATTTCTTGCTTCACCTGATGTTCTAATTGGTCGCTGTCCTTTTCTTTCCTCAGACTAGTTTGTTCTCCATATGGCTGCCAGAATCTCCCTTTTGAAACTCAGATCTGATTATGGTATTCTCTGACTCAAATAATTTTTGATGGATCCATAGTACCAGCTGCATAAAGTCCAGGCTTTTTCATGACTTGACTGCTGCCATCTGACAACCTCAATTTCACCCACTCAGTTCACTCTAGCATACTGCAGTGCTCAAAGTTCCCCATCATGCTGCGTGTGCCCACATCTGCCTGCACATTTTGCTTCTGCTTGGAAATGACCTCTGACCTCTCTTTTACCAAGTAAATTCCTGTGCATCCTTCAAGACCCTGTTCACATTAACCACTTTTCTCAAGAACATCCATTTGCAAGCAGAATTTATCAGTCTTTTAACTCCCACATCTGTATATTCTTCTCAAGTTTAGCACTTATAGAGGCATAGTGTAAGTTAGTAATGAGAAAGAAAAAAACCAGCCTTATCCCCCAGCAGGCCATGGTGTTTTCCTGCTGAACATAACTTTTGCACAGAACACCCGGATCGTTTGAGGTTACTTTGTGGCGAATCCACTTAATGGGTTGAAACAAAAACATGATCCCTCCATAAGCACATCTAAGCACAAACAAAAACAACACCACCATGTTAAACACAAAAATGGCCACATCTCTCTCTTTCCCAGCTACTGTGACTTGCTGCTGCTTCTTAACCAATTATAGGTTTAATCTCATTCCATTCCTTTCTGCTCCTAAAGAGTATGAAGATAACCAACCATAGAATTGCTCCCTTTTTTGGCAGCATGCAATCCAGAACAATCACCTGATTCCCTGAGTCTTCCCCTCAATGAACATGGCCAACATCCTATATCTAGTCTCCCTAACATCCTGTAAGACTCTCCTTTGTTACACATGGTGTGAGGTTGAGATCTCCCTTGCTGCGGTAAATAATACACTCCATTTTGTTTAAATGTAGGTATATTCCTGGTAGTGTTTTGCATGTAGAGTTGTGATTATGAAATGAAGTAGCATATAAAAATCTTTCTTGGCACGTAAAATTTTAGCTCAAAAAGTATAGTTGTAAATGTAAAGATCATTTACATATTTGATCTTTATACTAGACTCTAAAGATTTAAAGATCTCAGACTTTTATCTATGTCTTTCTAGGCATCCTTGTACAAAGTATAGTACCTATCTAGATACTAAGTACATGTTTACAGGCTAAACAAATGAATGTGTATTTTATGGTTGAAGGCATACATTTTAACAAACAGTAGAAGCTGCTTTAATAAAACATACTATTTCTCATCAAAGTACACTGCTAGTCTGCTACTGACTGAGTTTGCTTTTACATGTGAAGGCGCTCCTGTGGCTTTGATGTTGTTGCCTTTGGTTAGTTCCCACCATCAGCAGAGCTGATGTCTTCGTTTTGAAGCGATGATGGCTTGTGTTCTACCTCCAGAGTTCCTCATGATCCTTACTATTCCCAGCATGCACTGCTACACAGCCCACTAGGTGCGAGGATGCTGTTATTCCAACTGTACATTACCAGAAATAAGTCACAGTAGGAGAGCAGATTAGGATACTTTAAAGTATGGGGAAAGAGAAACTATGAAAAACTAGAAGGAAAATTGATTTCTAACTACAGTTAGCCCTCATACTTGTTTTGACTTCATGGATGATTCAAGGTACAGTATAGCTGTCCTCTCTCTCCAGGATTTATTTCTATCTATAGATTTCCAGAACTCTCTCAACCTTAATCTTACAGATCTTTCTATTTTGTGCTTTAGTAACATATTTTTCAAAATGGAATAAAAAGTACTAGTTCTATTCAAGGTATTTACCTCATTTTTGTCCCATATAGCAGAGTGTTTAAGAACTCAGGTTTTTGCATCAGAAAGATACAGATTGGAATCCAGGGTCACCAGCTTCCTGAATATGTGACTTTCATGTCACTTAACCTTTCTCAACCTTAATTTTCTCATCTATAAAATAGAGATATCAATAGTAAGTAACATGCAGAGTTGTGGTGATTATGAAATGAGATACCATATAAAAATCTTTCTGGGCACATAAAATTTTAGCTCAAAAAGTATAGCTGTAAGTATACAGCTTATGAGTAAGTAATAATGAGTAAGTAACTTATTATTCTTCATTAGCAGAGTTTACATTTATAAATCCAAGGTAGACGTTGGATACTTAATACCATGCAAAGTTAAATTATGTAATACACTATTTTACATATTATTGATATGTTATATATTATGAATATTAAATAACAAACTAAAATAGAGCAGTTTGTATTTCAGGGTTTAGTCAAACTCATTATGTCAGTGAAAAAGAAAACAACTGCAAAACTGACTTGTGCATAGTGTATCTTGCCTGAAATAAACTTTTAAATTTAGAAAAATAAAATAAGCTCTTTATAATACCTATCACAATGGGAATTTTAGTGATTGAATTGGATGACTTTTAAGGTTCCCTGTTGTCAGAGAGAGAACAGTGAATTTGATAAACAGCAGGACAGACTAAACCAAGTAGGAAAAAAAGCAGAAACTAGACTGGCCTTTGGGAAGGATAAGCATTATTATCATATCTAGCTGCAAATGACAAAAGGAAGTTCAATCAAGATGGAGGTGTTGGTGAGAATGATGATAGGTAATTGGTCTAAGTAGGCAGATAGTAGCTAAGAAATCAAGAGAGTTGGAACACAGCAAAGCAACTGGGGGAAATATGTAAATAAGATATATTATGTTGTCAGAGAGGAAGAAATTTTCCTCTATCTTTCTAGGTTCTTATAGATGGATGAAGAATTAAATTGACCTGAGACAGATTAACAGGAAAAAAACAAGTTTAATAATATGTATACATGGGAAAGACCCAGGAAAACTGAGAAACTTGCCCTTGCCAACATGGCCAAAGCCCTCACCTTAAAGACCATCTTCAGCTAAAGACAAAAACGCTGGGGTAGTGGTTTAAGAGTTTAAAGGTGAGGAAGGTAATTCACATGGAGATGGAAATGCAAATGATTGGTAAACAAATGTTCGGTAAACAAATGTTCACTATGCCATGTAGAGACAATGGGACACAGAGTGGACCTTGCCAAGTTTTTCTCCCAACCACATCTAGTCCATATCTTTCATAGCTCTCTCTGATGATAACTCTATTCCTAGAAGGGACTCTTTAAATTCTTTTAGGCAGTTAAGGGGGAGGTAACAAGAAAAACTTTCTGAGTCTTCTGTTTTTTAAAAATAATCAGTCTAAATTAATCCTCATGCCAGAGCGAAACACTTTGAGGTGGCAAATTTTGCTCCCCTACACTATTATTAGTAGCTAATATTAATGAGTTATTTTTAGATGGGAAGGGTTGCTTTGAGTTACATTTATTAGCTCACTTAATTGTTAAAACACTCAATATAGTGGATACTACTAATGGGCACATTATGAGGAAATGGAGTTAATGTGGAGAATGGTGGAAACTGATTCCATATAAAGGTATTATTTGTCACATTACTTTGGGTTGCAATTTCTTTCAGGTATGTTTAATCTCTGATGCTGTATTGTTTATATCTAAAAGATCAGTTTGGCTCATTGTAATATCTTTCATGTTTTCCCTTAACATATTTATGTTTTCTCTACATTTGTGACAGCATATTAAAAAGCAGAGACAGTACTTTGCCAACAAAGGTCCGTCTAGTCAAGGCTATGGTTTTTCCAGTAGTCATGTATGGATGTGAGAGTTGGACTGTGAAGAAAGCTGAGTGCCGAAGAATTGATGCTTTTGAACTGTGGTGTTGGAGAAGACTCTTGAGAGTCCCTTGGACTGCAAGGAGATCCAACCACTCCATCCTAAAGGAGATGAGTCCTAGGTGTTCATTGGTAGGACTGATGTTGAAGCTGAAACTCCAATACTTTGGCCACCTAATGCGAAGAGCTGACTCATTTGAAAAGACCCTTATGCTGGGAAAGATTGAGGGCAGGAGGAGAAGGGGATGACAGAGGATGAGATGGTTAGACGGCATCACCAACTCAATGGACATGGGTTTGTGTGGACTCTGGGAGTTGGTGATGGACAGGGAGGCCTGGTGTACTACGGTTCATGGGGTTGCAAAGAGTCAGAGACAACTGAACGACTGAACTGAACTACATTTGTGAACAAATGGAATATAGCTGTGATGTGCTCTGCTTAGTCATCAGTTGTGTCTGACTCTTTGTGACCCTTTGGCCTATAGCCCACAAGCCTCCTCTGTTCGTGGGATTTTCCAGGCAAAAATACTGGCATGGAAATACTGGCCATTTCCTTCTCCAGGGTGTCTTCCCAACCCCGGGATTGAACCTGTGTCTCTTGTGTCTCCTGCATTGCAGGTGGATTCTTTACCCACTGAGCCACCAGGGAAGCTCATAGATGTGACAGTCATTTTCACGTTCATGTTTACTAATTCTATCATTTGTGACATTTCTGTTTCCATTTTGATTGATTTCTTGATTTTCTGTTTATTAAAGGTCCTATTCCTGCTTCTCTGAATGAAATTTTACTTTGCTGGCTGCTGAATATTCATATATATATAGTTAAAAATATTCTTGATTTTACTGGGTCAGGTTAATTTTTAATAGATGAACGTTGTAACACTGTCATCTTCAGAGGCTTGTTTTTAAACTCTATTAGGTAGAAACAGATTAGCATGTAATTCAGGGCTAAATTTTTCCCACTAGTGGGTCAGGGTTTTTTTGAGTATTATGTCTGATGCCCCATGCGTTTTGCCGTTTGTCTGCTCTGACTGGAGGAGACACCAGCTCTTCTTGGTGCAAGGTCCTATCACTGGGTCTACTTGCTCCCTTAAGGTTTTTTTTTTTTCTTTTTTCAGGACATTAGGGAATTTCCTCATATACATATAATGATCAGGACTCAGGTGAAGTTTTGGTATCAGGGGGGAGCTCTTTTTTAATTGCAGTTCTCCTTATCTCCAATGCTCTGCCAAAACTCGAGCTTCCTTGGCCTCTGAGAACCCCGTTTTGGGTTTCTAACTCAGGAGAATGCTGGGTTCTTCTCCCTCTCCACAGCGCATCCTGGAAACTCTCTCTAGGCAGTATACCACAGCAGCCTTACAATTTACTTCACTGAGTTTTTTTTTCTTTTGGAATTACTATCCTCTGTTGCCTGCTGTTCAAGGCATGAAACGTATTGTTTCTTTTCTTATTTTTCATTTATATGAGGCAAGAGGACAATTCCAGTGTACAGTATTTCATTGTGGCCAGAAGCAGAAGTCCCAGGTATCTTTTTTACAAAGGTCCCAGAAGCTACAGCCTGGGTAAGCACATGATTTATATCCCCAAACAAAACGCACACAAGTTTAATCAACTGTTTCATGACCACATATCATTGCACCTGGACTCAGTCAACTCCTCAATTTAAGGCCTATTGCCTGCCACATTCCATTTTCATGTACAAATTTATGTATTAGCCATGGCTGTTTCCGTGACAGTAAAAGAAATTCCACTCAAACCATAGAAGGGAAAAATTCTTTTAGGTTATTTAGCTAAAAGTCCATAGAACAAGAATAATTTTAGGCATGATAAGATAGGAAATTTCAATGATATTATAAAGGTTCTATATTTCTAGTTTTTGGAAATTTTCTCTCAAATGACTCTCAAAGGCAGGCAGAATGTCCGTCAGCATTAGAAAACTTATATCCTAGCTGTTAACTACTTCACAACACATATCTTATGAGTTTAAAACCTCTCAAAGAAAGACAATATCTTTTTTTTTTTTGGTAGCACTTTTATTAATAGAAAAGCTTTCATGTTGGGTTAGATTAACCAACCTTGGGTCACTTAATCATTTTTGATCCAAGCACTTTTTCCTGGGGCAAGAGTTTTTTTCATTGGCCAGGACAAGTCATGTGGCCTCCAGTTATCATATATAATGGGTTATCCATAGGAAAGTGGGTTCTATTTTCAGAAGAAATTGATGAGACCATGTGTAAGACAAGGATGCCCATGAGCTGGGGGATAAAGCAGCAGTTTCATTTTGGGAATGATGTAGAAACCCAATACTACATCTAGTACACAACATAGAGATTTGCCTCAAGGTGAATGTATCAATTGAACTATTGAATTAAAGCTTAAATCTCTTGGACTGAGAATAGATAGGTCAAAGAATCTTGGGTGTGGTGAAGTCTACTAATTGAAGTCAGGAAATCTCATCTATGAAAAGAGCAGGAATAGCATATTTTCACTTTTAATACTAAGACTCTATAATTCTGTTACAACAAAATATAGAAATACTACTTTCATTAGCAAACTAGGGCATATAAATTCTCATAGGTGAAATGTTATTACTGATTTTCAAATGAGAGAAAGACATCATTCTCGTCTTGCAATATGAGTTGATTTACATCAAATAAATTGGTTATTAAAAATAATTTTAAATATTAAAATGAGTTAGAAATCTCACCCTTAGGAATGGGGTTAATAATTGTATTCCTTATTATTCAACAGAACTTTCTGATCAAATATAGCTTTTCTTTAAAAACTCTAAGAAATTAGCAGTGAATGCCTGATGTATTGAGTAAAAGGATTCTGAGGTTGTGTTTGGACTATGCTGGAAAGAATGACTCTTCCACTGTGACGTTTTGTTGTAGTACTAGCTCTTGTGAGTATTAACATGACATGTTCTGAATTGAGTTTCTCCAGTAGCTCAGTGCTAAAGAATCTGCCTGCAATGCAGGAGACACAGGGAACACGGCTTTGATCACTGAGTCGGGAAGATCCTCTGGAGGAGGGCATGACAACTCATTCCAGTATTTTTGCCTGGAGAATCCCCGGGACAGAGGAGCCTGAGGGACTATGATCCATAGGGTCGCAAAGTGTTGGACACAATTGAAGCGACTGAGCACACGTGTACACATGTTCTGAATCAAGAAAGAGTAACTATATTTGGCCCTGGTTTCAGTTGGTTTTCTTGGCCTTGGGTAAATCATACAGTCACCTAACTTGCTATTTCTACGAAGGAAAATGGCTTATAATACTCCCATATCCCACAGAGATCGACTAAATATTAAATAATATGTTGTTTAGGGATATATATGTATATGATAAAGCTAGTTTTTTAATCAAGGGAAAAATTAAATTTGGGATAGTAATCATCAGTATGGAGAGGGTAAGTCAGGATAATGACAGAGGGGGGATCTCAGTTATTATAGATGCAAAAATATTAATAACCATATAGTTCTTAAACTGGGTGGAGGACACATGAGTATTTATTTTCTTCATAAATTCTAACATATAAATAATACAATTACATATACCTTTTGATTGAATCAAGTATTGAATAAAAACAAAATAATAATGAAATAAATTTGGAAAAAACACTCCAGCACTTTAAATAAAGGACATTCATAAGAGAAACACGATTCCATTCAATTTCCAAACCCTATATATTTGAACTCTAAACAAGACTCTTTTTTAGTTTAATATCTACTAAAGAGGTTGCACAAGGTACCATTGGAGATGGCTGACACAAGCTGACTGACTTTCTTGTGGACACAATTTATTTAAAACACAAAATGCACATATGTCTGGATCCTCAAGTAGAGGGATATGAAAGCCAGAGCAAACAGGATTTCTATACTTACTGTTTCTGCTTTCTTACTATTCCATTCTAACTTCTTAGTCTGAATTCCCCACCACTCCACTGAGTAACTCATATCAAGATCACAATTTCCATCTTGCCAAGTTCAATGGTTGTTTCTCTGATTTCATGGTATTTGATCTCTCTGTGGCTCCTACCACAGATGAACATCACTTCTTTCTGGAAATACTTTGTTTTTGGAATTTTTTTTCCACCTTAATTGTTGCTATTTCTGAATGCCTTTAGCTGGCCCAGCTTCTTCTCCTCTTGATTTCTAAAAGTGGAGTGACTTAAGCCTTGTCCTCAGTTCTCTTCTTTTTATATAGTTTTTTCAGTAGGCAATCTCCAAATGTGCTAGTTACCCTAAATCTCTTTCTCTAACTGGGGCCTCTCTCATCAGCTCCAAACTTGCATATCCAACTACTAAACTGATATACTCATCTGGGCATTGGGCAACTTCTAAAAGGCTGCTCATCCACCAGATTTTCCCCACTCAGAAAATGCTACCTCCATCATGCCAGTATGTCAGGCCACAAACATTTCTGAATCCTGGTTTTCTTTCATGTCTCACAACCCATCCTTTATCAAGTACTATAAGCTCTATCTGTAAAATATATTCTAAACATGATCACTTCTCATCTATTCCAATGATACAATTGTGGTCTAGGCTTTCATCATATCTCACTTGGACCCTGCTGGTCTCACACAGCAGCCAGAGTTGATTTTTTAAAGCATAAATCTGATTATACCACAACTTTCTACTGGTTTCCTGTTGGAATGACTGTAATTTTCAAGTGCCTTGCCATGGCCAAAGAGGCCTCCTTGCTAGCTCTTAGACTCATCTCATACCACTCTTCCTCTCTTCCCCTGCCACCAATCACGTTGGCCTTTGCTATACCCCACAAATGCACATGGCTCTATCCCCTCCTGGGGTTTCTGCATTTGCTCTTCCCTTTGTTTGGAATATCTCCCTTATCTCTAACCCATTCCACACTGTCACATGGTTTTTCCTTTGGTATTTCAAGTCTAAACTCAAATGCCAACTCTTCAGAGAGGACTTTCCTGAGGAGCCAGCCAAAGTAGAACTTCCTCTCATCCCTACCACCAGTCACTTTCTGTCTCACTGCACTGTTACATCTTCTTCATGGCACTTAACACTATCTGCAGTGATCTTAGGAGAAGGCAATGGCATCCCACTCCAGAACTCTTGCCTGGAAAATCCCATGGACGGAGGAGCCTGGAACGCTGCAGTCCATGGGGTTGCTAAGAGTTGGACTCGACTGAGCGACTTCACTTTCATTTTTCACTTTCATGCATTGGAGAAAGAAATGGCAACCCACTCCAGTGTTCTTGCCTGAAGAATCCCAGGGACGGGGGAACCTGGTGGGCTGCCGTCTATGGGGTCGCACAGAGTCGGACACGACTGAAGCGACTTAGCAGCAGCAGCAGTGATCTTATTTATTTGTTTCCCTATGTGAGTATTTTCTGCATATCTCCTCATTATTATGTCAACTACGTGAACACAAAGAATCTGACAGCCTGTTTTATTTTGCCTTATTCCCAGGACCTTGAGTAGAGCCCAGCATATGCTAGGTGATCAATAAATACTTATTGATTGAATTGTTGGTTGTTGAATGAATAAATGAGTAAATAGCTTCAAGTCACATAGGCCTTGTCTGTCACCCAGACTCAGATTATATTACGTATTATGTAATTTGATAAGATAAGTCTCAGAGTATGATTATTTTAAATAAACATTGACTGAAAGTGAAAGTTGCTCAGTTGTATCTGACTCTTTGTGACCCCATAGACTATACAGTCCATGGAATTTTCCAGGCCAGAATACTGGAGTGGGTAGCCTTTCCTTTCTCCAGGGGATCTTCCCAACCCAGGAATCGAACCCAGTTCTTCCGCACTGCGGGTGGATTCTTTACCAGCTGAGCCACCAGGGAAGCCCTGAGTACATGCATAATTTTTATTTCATGTAGAACAGGTAGGTTTCACCAGAAATCTACCAGTCTTGGTCCTTCACTTTTTCATGCTATTTAATCTCACTTTGATGAGATTTCCTACAAGATATTTAGTGAAGTGAAAGTCACTCAGTCATGTCCGATTCTTTGCTACTGCATGAACTGTAGCCTGCCAGGCTCCTCTGTCCATGGGGATTTTCCAGGCAAGAATACAGGAGTGGGTTGCCATGCCCTCTTCCAGGGGCTCTTCCCAACCCAGGGATTCAACCCAGGTCTCTCGCATTGCAGGTGGAATCTTTACCGTCTGAGCCACCAGGGAAGCTCAAGAATACTGGAGTGGGTAGCCTATCCCTTCCCCAGGGGATCTTCCTGACCCAGGGACCAAACCAGGGTCTTATTCATTACAGGTGAATTCTTTACCAGCTGCGCTATCAGGAAAGCCTAAACCAAAAGAAGGAATTCTGCTTCCAGCCAGATTTATTCTCTGTTTGAAACAACTGAAAAAAAAAAAAAAAAAAAAAAAAAAAGGGGGGGGGGGGGGGGGGAGTAAAGAAGGAAGAAAGAACAAATCAAAGAAAAACAGACAAACAATTTATAAAAACCAGGTTTCAGTTTCCAAGATGTTAGAGATGAGGCACTGAAACTCAGTGATCCCTGAGACAGAAAATAAAAGTTGTCCAGCCCTTTGACCACCCAGCTTCTGCCCTGAGAATGCTAGGCTAGGGTGCAGAGAAGCAGAATCTGGCAGATTCCCTGAGAAATGCCAGATTACTCCTTAGAAATATTTTGGTTTATCTGTTTAACAACTGGGTTATGCTGAAGATTTAATGTGAATAATCTACTGTTAGATAAAGTGTGTTTGTTTTTTTTTTTAATAAGAAGATCCCTTTTTCTGACCTTGGGCAGAGAGGATGGGCACACAGAAGGGTGTGAATGATTTACCCATGAGGAATGTAAAGTATACCCCATCACCAAAGAGTTGAAGGTAAAAAGATAAAAAGTTTCAATCTCATAACCTTTTTGGCTAAATCTTTTTGGTCTGTTTTTTCTACCCAAGGCAACTGGATATTTCTGCAGAGGCTTTGGAGGAGCCTTGAAAGGGGCCAGGGTAATGGAAAGGAATCAGCAGTTTTGTGTTTTCCCAGAGATATAATGTATCATAGATGGACTTGCTCTCCCCAGGAGGGTAGCATCATGGCAGGAATTTGCCAAGCTAATATACTTTTGCCATGTAATCCTCAGATTTAAATACATCACCTCTCTTCAGACCCTCCAAAGAAACCTAAAAGATTTATAGCTTTTTCTGTCTGAGGGATTTGGAGTATTTTCTGACCTAAATTCCTGGTCTATGGGAGATTACTTTGACAATTTCTTACATTTAGGATTTGTGAGTCTAAAAACCCACAAGACTTCAAGGAGCTAACAAATTCTCAGGGCCTCATAACTGTGGGGTACCAAGTGCTTTGCTAACAGAGCCAGCAGCTGTACAAATCTTATATTACAATCCTGTCATAGACACTCAGTAAAGGACCAGAGGAAATTAAGTGAGACATAAATAGATTACGCTGATGGAATCAACAGAAGCATCTTGTCTTTAAATAGTATTTTGCTTGCTTAGCCATAAACCAAAGGAGTCCGACAACATGGCTCATCTCCAGAACACTAGTAAACAAATGAAGCTCAAGTTAGCAAGATAGGTATCAAAAGATCTGGGCATCATTTTGCTTTAAAACCTTGTTATTTTAAAAATATTTACTGAGAAAGTCAAAATCAATAATATATGCAGTTGGTTTAAAAATAAAAAAAGTACCATTAAACTTGAAAAGTAAGACCCTGGCCAACATTCATTATTTGCTACTCAAATATAATCTTTTGACTTTTTAAGCTGTTTCTTCTGTTCTTAAGTCCATATTTCTACATGACACACTTATGCTCCTGTTTCTTCAAGTCATTAATTTTAGGCATCCTGTTGTGACAGATGTTATACTACCTTCCTCCTACCCATCTTCTCTTACAAGCTACTATTTTAAATTAAATCAATATTTAGTGTAAAATCATTATAACCTTATAAATACCATTTACTGTAGAGCTAAAACATATGCTGTGATTCATTTTCCCATTTTGCAGCAGTTTTTTTTCCCTGTCAAATTTTTCACTTGTAGCACTTGCTACCTATGTATCTGCCCCAAACCAAAATGCTCCATAGCAAAAACTAAGCTATTGAATAGTTTTTTCCAGAAGACACTTGATTGCAGTCTCTATTCTCTCACGCCAGTATGTGCTGAAGGGTCAGTTACCTGGGAGTCCTCTTTGATGCTTTATTGATTGTTTCCATTTCCCTGCATAGTTCATATTTTCTTCTTTTTCATTTTGTCCCCCCAACCCCCCCTTTTTTTTTTGGCTGGGTATCATTCTTCAGTGACTCATTTTTGAAAGAGAGCATGGAAGGTAAAATGCCTTGTCCTCTGTATATCCGAATTTGTCTTTATTCTTATTCTCATTTTTGAATGATAATTTGAGACTGAAAATTATTTTGCTTCATCACTGAAGGTGTTGCTCCATTGTCTTTTAATTTAGGATGCTATCTATTGAGAAGTCAATGCCACTCTCGGCCCCAGTCTTTTATATGTGACTCAAAGTCTTTTCACTTTCATGCATTGGAGAAGGAAATGGCAACCCGCTGCAGTGTTTTTGCCTGGAGAATTCCAGGAATGGGGGAGCCTGGTGGGTTGCCGTCTATGGGGTCACACAGAGTCGGACACGACTGAAGTGACTTGGCAGCAAAGTTTGTACATGGAAAACTTTTACTATCTTCTCTATTCCTGGTGCATTGTTGTGAGTCATTTTCCATTTAATGTGCCATGTGTTTGGTGACCTCTTTAAAATGAAGACTCATATCCTTCCATTGCAGGAAATACTCTTATATTGTTTCTTAGAGTATTTCTTTCACAGTTTCCTCTGATCTCTCAGGAATTTATCTCTGTTGGATATAGACATTTCTAGCTTGAACTGCTGTATTTACTTCTTTTTAAAATGTTTTCAGTGTTTTTGCTTGTTTAAGGTTCTGAGAGTTTTCAATTACTTTATATTTCTCTTCCTCAAATTTTGATAATAATATTTATAATTTCCAGTATTTTTGTCTTTGTTTCTTTTTTCTTATGATTCTTTGTTGTTTTACGCGTGTCTTGATTTCTTATTTTTGGAAGATTCTAATTACAGTTGTTGTTTTTGTTGTCGTTGTTCTCTGCATACTGTTTTCTTTATACAATTAAAAAAATGTTTTATTTTAATTTAATTTTTTTTTGTTTTACTTTGGAAATGTCTTAACCATCTGGTTATCTTTTAGTTTACATTCCTATTTAAGAGTGAAACATTACAAAATCTGACTAAAAGATTCTAAAATTGTGGGCATTATCTTTTGGCAGGTTTTTATCAAACAATCCAATCAAAAATGGGCCGAACACCTAAATAGACATGGATCCAAAGAAAACATAGAAGACCAAAAGCACATGAAAAGATATTCAATGTCACTAATTACTAGAGAAATGCAAATCAAAACTACAATAATGGTTGCCTCACACCAGTGAGAATGGCCATCATCAAAAATTGTACAAGCAGTAAATGCTAGAGAGGGTGTGGAGAAAAGTGAACGCTCTTATGCTGTTGATGGTAATGTAAATTGGTACAATCATAGTAGAGAATATCATGCAGTTTCCTTACAAAACTAAAAATAGAACTACCCTATGATCCAGCAGTCCTACTCTTGGGCATATATTCAGAGAAAACTATGATTCAAAAATACACATGTACCCCAATGTTTATTGCAGCATTATTTACAATAGCCAAGACATGGATGCAACCTAAATGTCCATTGCCAGAGGAATGGGTAGGGAAGATGTGGCACATATATACAATGGAAAGAATGGGTAAGGAAGATGTGGTACATATATACAATGGGATATTACCCGGCCATAAAAGGAATGACATAATGCCATCTTCAGCAACATGCCTGGACCTAGAGATATCATACTAAATGAAGTAAGTCATATGGAGGAAGACAAATATCATGTGATCGGTGGAATCTAAAGAGAATGATATGAATGAACTTATTTACAAAACAGAAAAAGACTGACAGGCTTAGGAAACAAATGTATGTTTACCAAAGGGGGAAAGTGAGGAGGAGGGATAATTTAGGAATTTGGGTTAACACAGACACACTACTATATATAAAATAGATAATTACCAAGGACCTACTGTATAGAATAGTGAACTCCATTCAGTACTCTGTATTGACCTACAAGGGAAAAGACTGAAAAAGAATGGATGTGTGTGTATATATACATAACTGAATTACTTTGCTGTACACTTGAAACTAACACAGCATCATGAATCAACTATGCATGTGTGACTGCTTAGTTGCTCAGTCGTGTCCAGCTCTTTGTGACCCCATGGACTGTAGTCCACCAGGCTTCTCTCTGTCCGTGGGATTCTCCAGGCAACAATACTGCAGTGGGTTATCATGCCTTCCTCCCAGGGATCTTCCCGACCCAGGGATCGAAACTACATCTCCTGTGGCTCCTGCATTGGCAGTTGGATTCTTTTTACCCCTGAGTCACCTTGGAAGCCCTATTCCAATACAAAATAAAAGTTAAACAACAGCAAAAAGAAAGTGTTGATAAAGTAGTAGAAAGAAGAAAGCAATGGCAAAAAGTAGAAATGCTGGGCCAATGGAACTTTCATGCTGAAGGAAAATGAATTTTGAGTAGAGAATAAAGATAGGTCATTCTTTCTTTGACTTGTGTCTAGGCCATATTTTGAATGTAGACAATGCTTTGATTAAGGTTAATTTCTTTTATAAGATGCTTCTCTTACCTGCCAAGAAATGAATAGTGAAGGGAATTTTTATTTGCTGGTCTATCCAAGGGGCATACACAAGAATGATGGCTACTTGGGGAATTGAGATCTAAACCACACTTTATTTGTAATAGAGAAAGGAAATATATTCTTTGAAAGAAAGGGGTGAATATTTTCAGTGCTCTGGAAATAGAGTTCTAATTAATTTACAGATTTAAAAGGCCACTCTGACTTAGCCTCATAATTTGAGCAATAAAACTCTTCTAACGGCTTTACAACAGATTTATAAAATAAAAGAGCAAATTTAATCAAGCCACAGTGCTTGGCCAGTACAAATGTTTCTTTTGTCAGCAATTTACTCTATCAATTGAGAGGTTTAGCCATGAATTTGGGTGGCTACATGCCTCATGTTCCATGAATACACTTGTTAGATCTTTATAAATGCATTCTCTATAGTAAGTTAAAAGGCATACACTTAGTAATCAGCTGAAGTTTAAAAAATTTTCTATAATGTTAAATAATTTATTTGAAATTCCATATATATATATATATATATATATATAATTATTAAAAAAAAAAACCCTAAGGGGACTTCCCTGGTGGTCCAGTGGTTAAGACTCTACACTCCCAATGCAGAGGTTTGATCCCTGGTCATTATACATGCCACAGTGAAGATCCTGTATGCAGCAATGATGATCCCACATGCCACAACGAAGACCTGGGGCAGCAAAAAATTAAATTAATTAAAAATGTAAAAAAAAAAATCTCCAGAACATTATATTTAAAGGAGTTAATGTTTCACCATTTATAATCATGTCAGTTGACTAGAGGAAGCATATAGAAGTGTCCATTTATTAGATATTTTATGTATCTGTGGTTTTTACCAGAAAACTGACAAAGGCAGATAAGGTTATTAATTTATAATTTACATTTAAAATTATAGAGCAGAAATATGTTTCATTTATGTTCTATAGTTGTTTATGGCCGAAAGTGAAGAGGAACTAAAAAGCCTCTTGATGAAAGTGAAAGAAGGGAGTGAAAAAGTTGGCTTAAAGCTCAACATTCAGAAAACGAAGATCATGGCATTGGGTCCCATCACTTCATGGGAAATATATGGGGAAACAGTGGAAACAGTGTCAGACTTTATTTTTGGGGGCTCCAAAATCACTGCAGATGGTGACTGCAGCCATGAAATTAAAAGACGCTTACTCCTTGGAAGAAAGTTATGACCAACCTAGATAGCATATTCAAAAGCAGAGACATTACTTTGCCAAGAAAGGTCCATCTAGTCAAGGCTATGATTTTTCCAGTGGTCTTGTATGGATTAGAGAGTTGGACTGTGAAGAAAGCTGAGCGCCGAAGAATTGATGCTTTTGAACTGTGGTGTTGGAGAAGACTCTTGAGAGTCCCTTGGACTGCAAGGAAATCCTACCAGTCCATTCTAAAGGAGATCAGCCCTGGGTGTTCTTTGGAAGGAATGATGCTAAAGCTGAAACTCCAGTACTTTGGCCACCTCATGTGAAGAGTTGACTCTTTGGAAAAGACTCTGATGCTGGGAGGGATTGGGGGCAGGAGGAGAAGGGGATGACAGAGGATGAGATGGCTGGATGGCATCACCGACGTGATGGACGTGAGTTTGAGTGGACTCCAGGAGATGGTGATGGACAGGGAGGCCTGGTGTGCTGCGATTATGGGATCACAAAGAGTCGGACATGACTGAGTGACTGAACTGAACTGATAGTGTTTCCTTGAATAAATAGATGCAGTAGTCTGCAAGTAGTCTGAAAGGGGGCTCTACTGTGAGGGAGAGGTATTAAGGAACCTTCCTGCCCATCCAGCTCCACTGGAGCTGACCTAATCCATAAGCACCTGACATTTATCCCATAAGCAAAAAGTTGGTTATATGATTATTAAAGGGTCATGAAATTCTCTGAGAATCTAATGGACATCACAGACAGTCCATCTAGTATAATACACATATGGTCACTTCAGGTCACTTCACACACCTCACACATCAGGTCACTTCAGTTGCTCAGTCGTGTCTGACTCTTTGCAACCCCATGGACTGCAGCACGCCAGGCTACCCTGTCCATCACAAACTCCCAAAGCTTGCTCAAACTCATGTCCATTGAGTCAGTGATGCCATCATATATACACACATGGCATATATAATTTCTGAAAGTCAGCTAGGAGGCCCAGAATTTTGGGATTAGACTAAATTTTTTCATGTGCAGAACCAAAAAATAGATATTTCCTTTAGAATATGTGTTGAAATGAACATGTAAAATAGACCAAAGAGGACACGTAGATTAATATACCTATTTTATTTGGGAAGTCACTTCTGTAAAAATTTGAATAATTTTATTCACAAGAGAATTCCCTTTAATAAAAAGAGCCAGAAAGGAGCAGCGGGGGGAGGCAGGGAAACCACATTTATTTAGTGGTTGTGACATTTTCCACCATAGAGTCAAGGGAAAATTGGAGGGAGCAGAGCTGACCACGTACCCCTCCTACGCTAGATGGTTCCAGCCTGGAGAAGTAGAAGACTTGGAGGATGGTGACAAGGCTGTGTGGAGACTTAGGGGTTGGGGCTCGAGAGTAGGAGAGATTATCTGGGGAAAGTCTGCAGTCCATGTGGAAACTACTGGGAGGGAAGCAAAGGTGAGAGAGAATTGGTGTTTATTGTGCATAAAGGACGCACTACCTGTAAATTTTATATAACTTTGAAAAAAATTTTCAACGTTTAATAATTCTAAAAATGTAAGGATTCTATGGATTCCCTGGTGGTTCAGCAGTGAAGAATCCACTTGCCAATGCAGGAGACCCAGGAGACATGGGTTAAGTCCCTGGGTCAGGGAGATCCCCTGGAGAGTCCAATATTCTTGCCTGGAAAATCCCATGGACAGAGGAGCCTGGTGGACTACAGTCCATGAGGTTACAAAGTCAGACAAGACTGAGCGACTGAACGACAAAGGCTCTATAGCTTAGCACAGCTAGTCCTATGGAAAGTCTTGTGAACATACACAGAAAAATGTTTAGAGCAACATTGTCGATAGTGGCAAAAAAGTGGAAAGATAAATATCCATCAATATCGGTGAACATAAATTGTGATGGTCACAAAAAGGAACACTACATACCAGTGAAAATTAATAAAATGGAACTATATATATATTAACATGACACAATCTGAAAACAAAGAATTGAGCAAAAACAGCAACTTAATATACATACACACATATATTAAGCTTAAAATCCACACAACTTTGTCATTAGGGATACTTAAGTATGTAGTAAAGGAACAAACAATGGGGAAACAATGGAAACAGTGAGAGACTTCATTTTCTGGGGCTCCAAAATCATTTCAGATTCTGACTCCTGCCATGAAATTAAAAGACACTTTCTCCTTGGAAGAAAAACTATGACCAATCTAGACAGCATATTTAAAAGCAGAGACACGACTTTGCCAACAACGGTCCATGTAGTCAAAGCTATTGTTTGTTGGACTATAAAGAAAGCCAAGCACCAAAGAATTGATGCTTTTGAGCTGTGGTGTTGGAGAAGACTCTTGAGTCCCTTGGACTGCAAGGAGATCCAACCAGCTCATCCCAAAGGAAATCAGTCCTGAGTGTTCATTGGAAGGACTGATGTTGAAGCTGAAACTCCAATACTTTGGCCACCTCATGCGAAGAACTGACTCATTGAAAAGACCCCAGTGCTAGGAAAGATTGAGGGCAGGAGGAGAAGGGGACGACAGAGGATGAGATGGTTGGATGGCATCATCGACTTGATGGACATGAATTTGAGTAAACTCTGGGAGTTGGTGATGGACAGGGAAGCCTGGCGTGCTGCAGTCCTTGAGGTCGCAAAGAGTTAGATACGACTGAGACTGAACTGTGGAAACAGTGTCAGACTTTATTTTTCTGGGCTCCAAAATCACTGCAGATGGTGACTGCAGCCATGAAATTAAAAGACACTTACTCCTTGGAAGGAAAGTTATGACCAACCTAAATAGCATATTCAAAAGCAGAGACATTACTTTGCCAACAAAGGTTCGTCTAGTCAAGGCAATGGTTTTTCCTGTGGTCATGTATGGATGTGAGAGTTGGACTGTGAAGAAGGCTGAGCACCGAAGAATTGATGCTTTTGAACTGTGGTGTTGGAGAAGACTCTTGAGTCCCTTGGTCTGCAAGGAGATCCAACCAGTCCATTCCGAAGGCAATCAGCCCTGGGATTTCTTTGGAAGGAATGATGCTAAAGCTGAAACTCCAGTACTTTGGCCACCTCATGCGAAGAGTTGACTCATTGGCAAAGACTCTGATGCTGGGAGGGATTGGAGGCAGGAGGAGAAGGGGACGACAGAGGATGAGATGGCTGGATGGCATCACTGACTTGATGGATGTGAGTCTCAGTGAACTCCGGGAGTTGGTGATGGACAGGGAGGCCTGACGTGCTGCGATTCATGGGGTCACAAAGAGTTGGACACGACTGAGCGACTGATCTGATCTGATCTGAGACTGAACTGAATTTAAAGGAACAAAGAAAAGCATGTGAACAGTCAGCATAAATTCATGAAAGGGGTTTCCTCTGGGAGGGAGGAAGGATATTCCATCAGTGATAAGTGCACAGGTAGCTTCCGCTTTATTAGTAGTTTTTTCTTAAGATGAAGAGTGGGCACATTTTGGTTTTTTGTATCAGTCTTTGTTCCTTTATCTATTCATTACTTATTTTGTAAGGAAAATTAAAGATAAACTAGCAGCACCATAAGAATGAATGAGAATTAAAAAGGAAAAAAAGAAAAAAAATGGAATTCTTTGGTGATATTTTTAACAACTTTGTGGACTAAGTTAACATAGACAAGTCACCATAATATAACTCATAAAAAGGTACATTTTAAGAATTTGTGAGTATATAATCAAGCTCAACACAAAGAAAAGGAAGTCTTCAGGTGCCAGACATGAAGGGAAAAAAAATACAAGTTAAAGCAGTGAGCAAAGGCTGGAGTGAAACTGGAGCCTTCAGCTGGCTTCTACTGACCTGTTGGAACATGAGTGGCCTCAGTCCTGAGAACATACAGAAAATGCAACTGAGACTGCGGGGTAAAGTTTGGACCTTGGATAAACGGATCCATTTGTGAAAAGAAGATCAAACTGCTGCCCACTGATTGAGGTGAAATAGTAAAGGTGTTTCTAACTGTCCAGTACCTCAAGTGGAAAAGAAAAGGCATACATGAGAAATGATAATTCTAAGCTTGTACCACACCCAGACATGGAATATAAATTATAATACTTCATGGTTCAGGAACTCACAAATAGAAATGCCATAACATTGTATTTAGGATCTTTGAAACCCGTTGGATTTCAGGAGAACCAGATATAAAACTATTTTGTAAGATACTTTCATGACAAAAGAAACTCCAAAATAACAATAAAAATTTCTCTGGAAATTAATTCACAATAAGAAACGCACATCACACAGAAAATAAGCTGAGTAAACATCAACAAATGAGAATTGCAGACAACATAGAACAATCTAAAAAATTAAAATAGAATTATTCAAATTGTATAAAGAGATTTTAAAAAAAGGAATTGGAACTATCATGAATACGGGTATCATGAAAAAGAGAAGAGGTTGTAATTTAAAAAAAGAACCAATTTCAACATCTAGAAATTAAAAACATAGCCATATAAATGGAAAACTCAAAACATGGAATAAAATATCAGGTTAGACACAAGTGAAGTGATAATGGTAATCTGGAGATGAAACGTAAGGAAATTTTTCAAATAGAAGCAGAAAGGGAGAAAAGTATCAAATGGAAACTAAGGTAAATAGAGAATAGAATAAAGTACAACTATATTGAATTTTGGGCTTCCCTTGTGGCTCAGCTGGTAAAGAATCCGCCTGCAATGTGGGATACCTGGGTCCAATCCCTGGGTTGGGAAAATCCCCTGGAGAAGGGAAAGGCTACCCACTCTGGTATTCTGGCCTGGACAATTCCATGGACTGTAAAGTCCATGGGGTTGCAAAGAGTTGGACATGACTGAGCAACTTGCATTTTCACTTTCATATTGAATATTAAAAATTATTCTGAAGTGATAAAAAACATGATATCCCAAGATTAAATATACCCAGGTTGTGAGCAGAATAGAACAAATTCATTTAAACACATCTTGAAACTACAGAATACAAACAGAAAATTCAGCTGAGAGAAAACAGATTATTCATAAAGAGATAAAAAGTTGACAGCAGGTTCTCATCAGCAATAAAAAATGATAGAAGATGAAACAACACTTTCAAAGTTCTGAGGAGAACTGTCAGCCTAGAATTCCACACTCAGCTAAACTACCATTCAAGAGAAATAAATACATAGAAAATCTATTTCAAGAGAAAGAAATTAAACTCAAAAAGGAGCGGAATGAAGAAGCAATGGTTAGCAAATACAGTAGTAATTCTAAAACATCTTCAACTAGAAATCAACAATGAAAAGAATAATTTAAATACTAGATAACAACAAAATGGAGGGGCAGTTATCAGTGTGACAGGATTTCTTTTCTTTGCAAGAAAGAAATTTTGAGAGAGAGAAGAAACAAACAAACAAAAAGAAACCAAAAACTAAAAAACATGAGTAACAGAAAAAATAAGATGGCAGAAGTAAATTCAAATGTATCTGTTAATGCAAGAACTGTATAGCATAACTTTTAAGAAGCTGCTGCTGCTGCTAAGTTGCTTCAGTCGTGTCCGACTCTGTGCAACCCCATAGATGGCAGCCTACCAGGCTCCCCAGTCCCTGGGATTCTCCAGGCAAGAACACTGGAGTGGGTTGCCATTTCCTTCTCCAATGCATGAAAGCGAAAAGTGAAAGTGAAGTTGCTCAGTCGTGTCCGACTCCCAGCAACCCCATGGACTGCAGCCCACCAGGCTCCTCCGTCCATGGGATTTTCCAGGCAAGAGTACTGGAGTGGGGTGCCATCGCCTTCTCCATTTAAGAAGCTAGAGCTCTTGATTTAGTTTTAAAATGTATGCTCTTATAAGAGACACATCTGAGGCAAAATAAAACAGGGAAGTTGAAAGTAAATGGATGGAAAAAAATACACCAAATAAATCCAGAAGGAAAGGACACTAGTGATATCAGCATCACACTCTGTTGTTGTCGTTCAGTTGCTAAATCATGGTGGACTCTTTGCCACCCCATGGACTGCAGCCCTGTCCTTCAGTGTCTCCTGGAGTTTACTCAAACTCATGTCCATTGAGTTGGTGATACCATCCAACCATCTCATCCTCTGTCACCCTCTTCTCCCACCTTCAATCTTCCCCAACATCAGGGTCTTTTCCAATGAGTCAGGTCTTTACATCAGGTGGCCAAAGGACTGGAGCTTCAGCATCAGTCCTTCCAGTGACTATTCAGGGTTGATTTTCTTTAGGATTGCCTGGTTCGATCTCCTTGCTGTCCAAGGGACTCTCAAAAGTCTTCTCCAGCACCACAGTTCAAAAGTATCAATTCTTCAGTGCTCAGCTTTCTTCATGGTCCAACTGTCACATCCGTATATGACTACTGGAAAAACCATAGCTTTGACTAGACAGACCTTTATTGGCAAAGTGATGTCTCTGCTTTTTGATTTGCTGTCTAGGTTTGTCATAGCTTTTCTTCCAAGGAGCAAGTGTCTTTTAATTCCATGTCTGCAGTCACTATCCACAGTGATTTTGGAGCCTAAGAAAATAAAATCTGCCACCGTTTCCACTTTTTTCCCATCTCTTTACTGTGAAGTAATGGGGTCACACTAAATAAACTAAGACCAAAATCTATTTTTAGGGCCAATAGGGTTATTAGTTAAAAAAAAATAATTTTATCTATGCATTTGGTTGTACAATATGATTTTTAAAGGTATAAAATGTGATGATTTAATATGCATATACAATGTGAAATGATTACCACGAATTAGCACATTTATCACCTCACATAGTATCATTTTGTATGTGTTTAAGATTCATAAAAGAAGGTTACTATTTTATAATAAAAGGAAGATTTTCTCAAGAAGTTATAAGATACCTAAGAAGACTGTGTGGACCTAGGAATGCCACTCTACTTTGGTATACTTTTCACGTTGGAGAAGACTCTTGAGAGTCCCATGGACTGCAAGGAGATCCAACCAGTCCATTCTAAAGGAGATCAGTCCTGGGATTTCTTTGGAAGGACTGATGCTAAAGCTGAAACTCCAGTACTTTGGCCACCTCATGCGAAGAGTTGACTCATTGGAAAAGACTCTGATGCTGGGAGGGATTGGGGGCAGGAGGAAAAGGGGATGACAGAGGATGAGATGGCTGGATGGCATGACTGACTCGATGGATGTGAGTCTGAGTGAACTCTGGGAGTTGGTGATGGACAGGGAGGCCTGGCGTGCTGCGATTCATGGGGTCGCAAAGAGTCAGACACAACTGAGTGACTGAACTGAACTGATGCTTAATTACTTTTTATTTCCTAACTATTTACTTGAATGTAACATTGCATCTTGACTGCTTTTCCTTGGGATCCTTGATTTATTTGTACTACATTTTAAAAGCTCTCATCTGAGATTTTGGACTTAGGCTGCCCTTTGGATTAAAATCATTACTGAATCCCAAAGCAAGAATACAATTTCACCGTGTCTATCTTAATTACCTTTCACATTCAAGTCTTTAATTCATTTTAATGGATTTTTGTGTGCACTGAGAGGTAGAGATAAAATTTCTTTTATAGTGGATATCCAGTCATCCCAGTACCATTTACTGAATGGTTTATTCCTTCCCCAGTCATCTGCAGTTCTAAATCTGTCACATCACTTTCAAATATATGTTAGAGGTCTCTTTCTGGGCTCTTCTCTGTTACATTGTCAATTTGCCAATCATTCTTTGGCTTCCTGATAAATTTTGAAATGGCAAGTCTTCTACTGCCTCCCTTTCTCCTCCTTTCCTTAGAACATCTAGGTGATCCCTGGTTTGACTTATCCTTGGAATTTTAAGATTTGAAAACTTTCTAGAAAAATCTTTAGGGAAATTTGTAATGAATGGAATCTATACATTAGTTAGATACTGTTGGGACTTTAGGATTTGAGTTTTCCTATCTACTAAGGTATCCTCTTTACTTATTTAGATGTTCTTTAATGATTTGTAATAAAGTTTTATAATTTTCTCCATGAAAGTTTTAAACATACTTTATTAGATTAATTACTAGGTACTTAATTGCTTAAAGGTCTAATATGTTTGAAAGACTAATTGCTACAAAAATTAGTCTCTTCTAAAAATGCACACTTTCTAAAATTTTGGGTTTTGGTGGCATACAGAAAAACAATTGATTCTTTATCCATTCATTTTGCTATATTCTTATTAATTTGAATGATTTAAGAGCTTCTTATATTTTAATATCATCTGTGAATAAATAGGTTTCTTCTTTTACAGTCCTTATCTTTTAATTTTTTACCTTTACTTGCTGAATGGGATAAACAAAATACGTGTGGGCTAGGATGGGGTATGCCAATGTGCAAGAACAGAAGTACCACGTTGAATGTAAGTAGTTATAGTTGTCTTTTTCCCAATGCTGATTTTTCAAGGAAAATTTCTAAAATTTCTCCATTAAGAATGACATTGCTGTAGTTTTGGGTAGATACCCTGTATCAGATAAGGGAGAACAATTTTTTAAATAAGAATTTTCTAGTATCTGGTTTATTCTAGTGGTGTAGAGGGTGGGCTTTAGTCAAAACACTTGGATATTCATTTTTTTATTACCCAAACACCACCATCCAGTTCTTAAGGGAGTCATTCGTGTAAGGGTTAAGGAGGTCAGCGACTGAACTGCTCTTGTAATGTGAAGTCTCTGGCCAGTCTCACTGCTGAGGACAGGATCCTCTAGACCCTCAGTGGTTGCTGTTGTCCCCAGTAATTGCTGCTCAGAAATTTTTGCAAGTAGCTTGCCAGGGACTAGAGAGTTGGTCTTTCTGTGGGCAATAGAAACGTCAATAAAAAACATGGTGGTAGAAAACCCTGATGATTAAGATACATTGACAGATAAGTGAGAGTCTAAACTGCCCAATTTACAGCAAAATACTTTACTGCTCTAGAGAGAGTATATATGTTAGGGTGGTCATTTACTGAGATTCATATATCAAATGAATATCCAAGCTCAGAGAAATACCCGACCTAGGTGTTAGCAAGGAGAAACTGTTACATCGTCATCCACCAGGGGGCAATAGTGTGATGTTTGGAGTTCTGAAGTTTCTGAATGCCTATGAGGAAAACGAACTGGGATCCAAACAACAGTGCACTCTGGAGCACAAATAAGGCTGGTTTTCCTTCCCTCCACTTGACATGACAGGGAAGCCTGGCGTGCTGCGTTGCATGGGGTCACAAAGAGTCGAGCACGACTGAGCGACTGAAAAACAACAACACTTGACATGAGGCTCCCAGAAAATAGTGTCAGCCTCCATCAGGCTGACAGTGGGGCAAGATGGGTCACTGGGGATCGTAAATTTCCTCTCCACTCCTTACGAGGCATCTTTCAAACCCTCGTGAGGGTGGAACAGATTCATTAACCACTCAGGCTGCCCAGAACTTTGGAGATGGGAAAACAGTCCCACGCTGGTTTTAACTGTGAAGAGAAACATGACCTATAAGTGAAAGTGTTAGTCGCTCAGTCATGTCCTACTCTTTGTGACCCCATGACCTGTAGCCCGCCAGGCTCCTCTGTCCATGGGATTCTCCAGGCAAGAATACTGGACTGGGTAGCCATTCCCTTCTCTAGGGGATCTTCCTGACCCAGGGATTGAACCTGGGTCTGCCACATTGCAGGCAGATTCTCTACAGCCTGAGCCACCAGGGAAGCACAACAACTCTAAGGAAACAACCAAATAACTTTCTAGACAGGGCTTGTAGGGCACCAGGATTGCAGCTTCATGACTGCTTCCTGGGAAGTTCCTTTTCTCCCAGCTCCAAAGTTTGTGAGTTGGTGGGGTGTACTGGAGAAGAATCCTGAAAGAATTCAAGAAACCTGAGGAAGAAAAAAGAGAGGAACATAAACATATAGGTTGAACGTCCCTTTCTGAAAAGAACCACAATTTAACTGGGACACAGTATTTAATTCACCAGATGTTAGTTTTAGACTGAGAGTTCTGAAGGTTGTTTCTCTGTTAATCCCTGCACTAGGTGTGAGGCAGGACACACCTGTAGATGGGGTGGGATGGCGCAACCCAAAGGGCAGAAACAGAAGCACCCCAAGTATTTTGTTTATTTTTCAAGTGTACTATGGGTACGAGATCAAAGGGTCTGTTCATATTCTTGTTAGAATAATCTTAAAATGTAAATGTGAAGGCATTTAACAAACTCATTCTTTAAAACATGTCAATTACTTTAGCATTTTGAAATTAATTTTGTGTTATAATGTCTACTCCAGTATTCTGGCCTGGAGAATTCCATGGACTCGCAAAGAGTGGGACACAACTGAGAGACTTTCATTTTCACTTGGTTATGAATATTCCTTCTGTCTTTTTCAGTTCATCAGTAACAAGTTGAAACTGGGTGATTGTAGAAGGATAAAGAACCCTGGATTAGTAAATAAATAAGGAAAAAAGGCTTAGTGCAACATGAAAATTTAGATCCTGTTGTTCATAAAGGAGGAAAAAAGTGTAAGAAAGTACTGATATAAAAGCTTTCCCTTTTAAAAAGTATTTTATTACTTATTTGACATAATAGGGATAATCATCATTCTAAGTAAAAAATAAAAATTTTTATTTATTAGCATGAATTTTATCATTAATCATTATATTGTACAGTGCCAATTTTTATGTTTTAAACTCATATGTGGAATCATATTTTATAGTTCATACTTAAATATGTATTTTGTTCTTTCATGAACAATTGAAATCACAAACTGCTTAATTCATTTCTTATTACCCACACATTATATCAATACTCACTGTCTTTCGTTCACTAATTAGTAAGGAAGACTTGAAAGGAAAAGGGACTCTGGGTTGTCTTAGACTTTCTTTTCTTGTATGTTGTAGCTTCTAGTTAAGTGGCATGAATAAGAATGTAATAGGTCTTTTTAAAAAATATATATATATTTGTGTCTCCTAGAATCCCATTACTTTCTTTCTCTGAACCAAGTTCTGGTTCAAATGAAAAGCATGAACTCTTGGGGCTGTCAAAGTACCCACTTATTCAGTCTTGGATGTATGAAGATAAAACGAGCATGCAGTTCTAGTGGACTTAGGATGCATGGGAGTTGAGTGAGAGCCAAAGTCAGTACATGTTAAATCTGTTGTGAAAGGTTAATAATAGTTACTAATACTATATGGAAATGGTTGGCAAAGTACTGTGGACCCACTTGTATCTATCTCCTCTGCTCCAGTGTCTCTTTGAACTTCACTCGCAAAGTACAAATTCAAAGATAAAATTGCTAAGAATTCAGAGCTTTTCAGCAAGTGCAGGGCACTTCTGAGCGTGGGGCTCTGTGTAACTGCATTTGTTGCATGTCTGAACTGGCCCTGGAAGCTACAGATCCAGGCCCCATGTCGTCCTTTCCTTATCTGATGCCTATGGATTCCATCCTGGCTTTACTATGTATGCATGCTAAGTCGTTTCAGTTGAGTCTAACTATTTGTGACTCTATGGACTGTAACCCTCCAGGCTCCTCTATCCATGAAATTCTCCAGGCAAGAATACTGGAGTGGGTTGCCATTTCCTGCTTCAGGGCCTCTTCCCAGGTTTCAAACCCACGTCTCTTATGTCTCCTGCGTTGGCAGGTGGGTTCTTTACCAGTTGCACCACCTGGGAAGTTCCTATGTATGTGGGCTACTAAAAGTTAAGCTGCTTTCAGACCTGGCTCTTGGCATTGGTGTCCTTAGGGCGAGCACAGATGAAGAAAGCCCGTAGACCAGATTCTTCCTGGAATTTGGGGGATGCTCCACTTAGGGGTGCCTTGCTTCTCTCAGCCCAGAAAAAGGTCTAAAACATGGAAGAGGTCTTGTAGATAACCCATTGTCCCCTGTGCACAATTGATGTCCTCCATTTACCAGGAACTGCCTGCCAATGAGACAGAGCTGAACTTTTCTGGAATATCATACAAGTCTCACCGAAGATTTGGAACTTTTGTGACCTTGACTATCATTTTTATGATGACTTCTAATTCTGTATCTCAAGCCCAGGGACTTTCTGTTTGAACTTCAAACCCACAATTCTAACCACATATGTGACTCTCCATTGGAATGCTTCACTGACACCTCAGACTCAAAATATCCAACTCAGTTTATTGTGTGTGTGTGTGTTCAGTCACTAAGTCGTGTCCAACTCTTTGTGACCCCATGGACTGTAGCCTACCAGGCTTCTCTGTCCATGGGATTTCCCAGGAAAGAACATTGGAGTGTTTGTCATTTCCTTCTCCTGAACCAGGAGGGCATCTTTCTGAACCAGGGATCCAATCCACATCTACTGCACTGGTAGTCAGATTCTTTACCACTGAGGCACTAGGGAAGTCCCAATTTATTGCACTATTCCCCAAATGTTCTCCGGCTCCTTCTTCAGAAATTCCCATTTTGGTAGCAGCTACACAATCCCATTCAATATCACAGTAATCCAAGTCTATGCCCCAACCAGTAACCCTGAAGAAGCTGAAGTTGAACGGTTCTATGAAGACCTACAAGACCTTTTAGAACTAACACCCAAAAAAGATGTCCTTTTCATTATAGGGGACTGGAATGCAAAAGTAGGAAGTCAACAAACACCTGGAGTAACAGGCAAATTTGGCCTTGGAATATGGAATGAAGCAGGGCAAAGACTAATAGAGTTTTGCCAAGAAAATGCACTGGTCATAGGAAACACCCTCTTCCAACAACACAAGAGAAGACTCTATACATGGACATCACCAGATGGTCAACACCGAAATCAGATTGATTATATTCTTTGCAGCCAAAAATGGAGAAGCTCTATACAGTCAACCAAAACAAGACCAGGAGCTGACTGTGGCTCAGACCATGAACTCCTTATTGCCAAATTCAGACTTAAATTGAAAAAACTAGGGAAAACCAGTAGACCATTCAGGTATGACCTAAATCAAATCCCTTATGATTATACAGTGGAAGTGAGAAATAGATTTAAGGGCCTAGATCTGATAGATAGAGTGCCTGATGAACTATGAATGGAGGTTCGTGACATTGTACAGGAGACAGGGATCAAGACCATCCCCATGGAAAAGAAATGCAAAAAAGCAAAATGGCTGTCTAGGGAGGCCTTACAAATAGCTGTGAAAAGAAGAGAAGTGAAGAGCAAAGGAGAAAAGGAAAGATATAAGCATCTGTATGCAGAGTTCCAAAGAATAGCAAGAAGAGATAAGAAAGCCTTCCTCAGCGATCAATGCAAAGAAATAGAGGAAAACAACAGAATGGGAAAGACTAGAGATCTCTTCAGGAGAATTAGAGACACCAAGGAAACATTTCATGCAAAGATGGGCTCGATAAAGAACAGAAATGGTATGGACCTAACAGAAGCAGAAGAGATTAAGAAGAGATGGCAAGAATACACAGAAGAACTGTACAAAAAAGATCTTCACGACCAAGATAATCACGATGGTGTGATCACTCACCTAGAGGCAGACATCCTGGAATGTAAAGTCAAGTGGGTCTTAGAAAGCATCACTACGAACAAAGCTAGTGGAGGTGATGAAATTCCAGTCGAGCTATTTCCAATCCTGAGAGATGATGCTGTGAAAGTGCTGCACTCAATATGCCAGCAAATTTGGAAAACTTTGCAGTGGCCACAGGACTGGAAAAGGTCAGTTTTCATTCCAATCCCAAAGAAAGGCAATGCCAAAGAATGCTCAAACTATCACACAATTGCACTCATCTCACACGCTAGTAAAGTAATACTCAAAATTCTCCAAGCCAGGCTTCAGCAATATGTGAACCATGAACTTCCTGATGTTCAAGCTAGTTTTAGAAAAGGCAGAGGAACCAGAGATCAAATTGCTAACATCCGCTGGATCATGGAAAAAGCAAGAGAGTTCCAGAAAAACATCTATTTCTGCTTTATTGACTATGCCAAAGTCTTTGACTGTGTGGATCACAATAAACTGTGGAAATTTCTGAAAGAGATGGGGATACCAGACCACCTGACCTGCCTCTTGAGAAACCTATATGCAGGTCAGGAAGCAACAGTTAGAACTGGGCATAGGACAACAGACTGCTTCCAAATAGGAAAAGGAGTATGTCAAGGCTGTATAATGTCACCCTGCTTATTTAACTTATATGCAGAGTACATCCTGAGAAATGCTGGACTGGAAGAAACACAAGCTGGAATCAAGATTGCAAGGAGAAATATCAATAACCTCAGATATGCAGATGACACCACCCTTATGGCAGAAAGTGAAGAGGAACTCAAAAGCCTCTTGATGAAAGTGAAAGTGGAGAGTGAAAAAGTTGGCTTAAAGCTCAACATTCAGAAAACAAAGATAATGGCATCCGGTCCCATCACTTCATGGGAAATAGATAGGGAAACAGTGGAAACAGTGTCAGACTTCATTTTTTGGGACTCCAAAATCACTGCAGATGGTGATTGCAGCCATGTAATTAAAAGACGCTTACTCCTTGGAAGGAAAGTTATGACCAACCTAGATAGCATATTCAAAAGCAGAGACATCACTTTCCCAACAAAGGTCCATCTAGTCAAGGCAATGCTTTTTCCTGTGGTCATGTATGGATGTGAGAGTTGGACTATGAAGAAGGCTGAGCGCGGAAGAATTGATGCTTTTGAACTGTGGTGTTGTAGAAGACTCTTGAGAGTCCCTTGGACTGCAAGCAGATCCAACCAGTCCATTCTAAAGGAGATCAGCCCTAGGATTTCTTTGGAAGGAATGATGCTGAAGCTGAAACTCCAGTACTTTGGCCACCTCATGTGAAGAGTTGACTCATTGGAAAAGACTCTGATGCTGGGAGGGATTGGGGGCAGGAGGAGAAGGGGACGACAGAGGATGAGATGGCTGGATGGCATCACTGACTCGATGGACGTGAGTCTGAGTGAACTCCGGGAGTTGGTGATGGACAGGGAGGCCTGGCGTGCTGCGATTCATGGGGTCGCAAAGAGTCGGACACGACTGAGCAACTGAACTGAATGGACACAATCCCAAGCTATGGTGGAGGTAATGAAAAGAATGGTGACCTCCCTCAAAAGATCCCATGCATGTAGTGCTATAGACTGTGCCCCCAACCCTGCAGCAGGTCACCACTGACCCACGCATTCACCGGAGACTCCCGGACACCCGCAGGCAAGTCTCCTGTGGGGTCACTGTTCCTTCCTCCTTGGTCCTAGTGCACAAGGTTCTGTTGCGTCCTCCAAGAGTCTATTTCCCAGGCCTATGTAAGTTCTGGCAGCTCTATGGTGGGGTTAATGGTGGCCTCCTCCAAGAGGACTTATGCCATACCCACACCCAGAGCCCCTGTCCCTGCGGCAGACCACTGCTGACCCATACCAGATGGAGAAACAGTGTCAGACTTTATTTATTTATTTTTTGGCTCCAAAATCACTGCAGATGGTGATTGCAGCCATTAAATTAAAAGATGCTTACTCCTTGGAATAAAAGTTGTGACCAACCTAAACAGCATATTCAAAAGCAGAGACATTACTTCGCCAACAAAGGTCCGTGTAGTCAAGGCTATGGTTTTTCCAGTGGTCATGTATGGTTGTGAGAGTTGGACTGTGAAGAAAGCTGAGCACTGAAGAATTGATGCTCTTGAACTGTGGTGTTGGAGAAGACTGTTGAGAGTCCCTTGGACTGCAAGGATATCCAACCAGTCTATCCTAAAGGAAATCAGTCCTAAATGTTCATTGGAAGGACTGATGATGAAGCTGAAACTCCAATATTTTGGCCACCTGATGCTAAGAGCTGACTTATTGGAAAAGACCATAATGCTGGTAAAGATTGAGGGCAGGAGGAGAAGAGGACGACAGAGGATGAGATGGTTGGATGACATCACCGACTGAATGGACATGAGTTTGAGTAAACTCTGGGAGTTGGTGATGGACAGGGAAGCCTGGCATGCTGCAGTCCATGGGGTTGCAAAGAGTCAGACATGACTGAGCAACTGAACTGAACTGAACACAATCCCAGTATCCCCTCTGTCTTTACAGCACTCATATTCAGTTGGTCACCAAGTATATTGTAACCAGCTTAAAAAGTTTTTTTTTTATTGAAGGATAATTGCTTTACAAAATTATGTTGTTTTTGTCAAACCTCAACATGAATCAATCATATATATATATGTATATCCCCTCTTTTGAACCTCCCTCCCATCTCCCTCCCCATCCCACCCCTCTAGGTTGATACAGAGCCCCTGTTTGAGTTTCCGGAGCCATAGAACAAGTTCCTGTTGGCTATCTATTTTAAATATGGTAATATAAGTTTCCAGGTTACTCTTTCCATACATCTCATTCTCTCCTCCCCTCTCCCTGGGTCCATAAGTCTATTCTTTATGTCTGTTTCTCCATTGTTGCCTTGTAAATAAATTTTTTAGTACCATTTTTCTAAATTCCATATATATGCATTAGAATATGATATTTACCTTTCTCTTTCTGACTTACTTCACTCTGTCTAATAGGTTCTAGGTTCATCCACCTCATTAGAACCGACTTGAATGAGTTCCTTTTTATGGCTGAGCAATATTCCATTATGTATATGTACCACAAGTTCTTTATCCATTCATCTGTTGATGGTCATCTAGGTTGCTTCCACGTTCTAGCTATTGTAAATAGGGCTGCAATGAACAATTTTGGTGAAACCAGCTTTTAATCATCTCTTGCATCCAGGATCTGCTCTCCATTTTCAATGCCCCAGCATAATTCAGTTCTTCCTTAGCTTTCTCCCTGCCTCCAGACTCATCCCTTCCCAAATATCCCCTAGACTTCCAGAAGAATTTATCTTAGAAAAATATAAAATTTATGAATCGGTTCAAACATTGAAGAATTCTAAAGTAGTTTATAGTATAACCTATATACTTTCACTTTTCACTTTGATGCATTGGAGAAGGAAATGGCAACCCACTCCAGTGTTCTTGCCTGGAGAATCCCAGGGACGGGGGAGCCTGGTGGGCTGCCGTTTATGGGGTCACACAGAGTCGGACACGACTGAAGTGACTTAGCAGCAGCAGCATATACCCATCAAGCTTTGCTAAATCTTAACTTGTCAAATTTGCTATTTTTAAAAAAGAAATAAAGCTTTGCAAATATGGTAGTAGTCACTTGTGTACTTCCTTCTACTCCAGTCCTGTCCATTCCACCTCCCCCCACCGCCAATGATCACTACATTTGGTGCTTATCCTTCCTGTTTTGGTTTTCATATGTTTATTGTAAATGGATTTTTTTCTGTAACACATTATGGTGGTTGTTCAGTTGCTCGGTCGTGTCTACAGTCCATGTGGCCCCATGGACTACAGCATGCCAGGCTTCCCTGACCTTCACTATCTCTTGGAGCTTGCTCACACTTAGGTCCGTGGAGTTGATGACCCTAGCCAACTGTCTCATCCTGTCACCTCCTTCTCCTGCTGCCCTCATTCTTTCCCGGAATCAAGGTCATTTCCAATGAGTTGATTCTTTGCATCAAGTGGCCATAACATATTAACATAAATTTAAAAAATTATACATAGATGTTATCGTACTGTACATATTCAACTTTCATATTTCATTGACTATTGTATTTTTTAATTTAATCATATCAAAGCTTCCCTTTCAGTCATTATTTCAGCATTTCAATTTCAATTTTTGTCACTTAGTATTTCATTATCTGAATGTACCAAAATTTGGTTATCCAGAATTTATGGTCATATTCAGGTTAGTTTTCACTTTTACTAGTGATATGACAGTTCTTGTATTCTGACCCATATTTTCTTGTGGAAATTTAAGAATTTTTCTAAAGTACAGTCCTAAAAATGGAACTAAATGT
This sequence comes from Bubalus bubalis, assembly GCF_019923935.1. Lineage (NCBI taxonomy): Eukaryota > Metazoa > Chordata > Mammalia > Artiodactyla > Bovidae > Bubalus > Bubalus bubalis. The sequence continues at coordinate 69,638,375 of NC_059158.1, read as the reverse complement.
TTCACTTTACCCCATGTTGCCAAATTGCTCTTTAAAGTAATTGCACTCCAAAGTAATTGCACTGATACACATTTTTCTTTAGCACTTTTCACTCCTTTCCTCAACATTTCTGTTTATAAGTAGAACTGTCGAGTTACATTTCTTTTTGTCAAAGTGTATATTATTGACATTTTAATTATTTTCTCTGATTATTAAATATATACCTTCTTTTCTTATGCTTATGGATCATTCAAGTGTTATTTTCTCTAAACTACCTGTTTAGTGGCATTGCTTTTTTTAAACTTATTGGTTTGTAGAAATTTGTAAGGTTTTTTTTTTTAGGTGTATGCATTGCAAGTATCTTCTGTCTTTGTCTTTTCATTTTGTTTAAGGTTTTGAGTTATTCCACATCCTTGTCAATATTTGATATTGTCAGTCTTTTCAATTTTGGCCATTCTAAGGACTGTAATCAAGTGGGTTTTATATTTACTTTGTCTTATTCAGAACTTGCTGGGCTTTTTCAATCTGAAGACAAACCTTTCATCAATTGTGCAAATTTTGTCCTTAGCTCTTCAAATATTGTTTCTTTCCTACCTCCCACAGCTTTCCTTTGGGACCCTTAGATGTATGTTGACATTTTTTATCCTATTCCACAAGTATAAATGTTTTCTTCACATTTTCAAATTCTTTATATCTCTATACTACGTTCTAGGAAATGTCCTGAAATCTATCTTCTAGTTAACTAGTTTTTTATTCAACTGTATCTAATTTGTTATGTAACTTATCCATTCAGTTTTCTCTTATTTTGACTCCTTTTCTTCTGCTTTCTGTATTCAAAAAGTCTATCTTTCTGAGGGTGTCTATTTTTAAGTCTCTACCTATCCTTAAATTTGTTTGCTGAATCTCACTCAGGGTCTGTTGTTACTCTGTTTATAAGTTTGGATCGTGATCTATACCACAAAACCTTAACTGCAAGAATTCTATATAACTTGGTTTATTTACTTTTCCTTTTATAGAGGTTTTATAACTTTTAATGCCAGATTCCTCAGGATGTTACTGGGTAGGGACCACTTTTGTTTTCAAACTCCTTGTCTGGGTGTCTGAACATTACAGAGAATATGTGTTTAACCTCAAATTCATATTAGGGCTGGCCTGAAGTTAAAAACTCTTGGGAGAGATTTTATTCCTTGGAGATACTAGGAAGAGACAATAAACCCACTTTGCCATCCTCTTAGAGGATGGGTATCTTCCGGTCTATCCTGAGAGTGAAGCCCTTCACGAATCACAGCTTTCTGTGGGATCTCACTTGCAACTCCCTACCTTGATGAAACTCAGACATTATCTCCTATGTTCATGTTGTTATCAGACCCAAGCTCCATGTTGCTGGGACTCATTATTCCTTTCCCCTATGGCACTAGAATCATTACAGTACTTTTCAGTACCTTCCTTATTTTTGGCCTCTAGGGTTTCAATACTTTGTAGAGAGCTCAGATCATTATTTAATAGATGTTTCTTATATATTACTATGTATTTCTAGGTATTTATAGTAATTAAGAGAGTTTTTAAAATGTTATTGTGGCACATAGCCTCCAAATACAGCAGGCTACAATTCCTCCCATTCTTGCATGCTCATGCTGCCTCTTACATCAATAAGCTGAGTTTATTTTCCCTCTCTTGAATCTTACCAGTAGGATGTTGTAGGAAGAATATTCTGGGACCTCTGAGCCAAGGTCTTAAGTGTTCTGGCAACTTTTACTTTCTTTTTCTTGGAGTCCGGCCACCATGTTACAAGGACATCTAGGCTAGACTAATGAATGACTAGTGACCACAGTCAGAGAAGCCCTGGGGAAGGAGAGCGCATCTCTGGATGTTCCAACTCTGGCCCAGTTCCCAGCTAAACGCAGGTACATTAGTAACCCTAACTGACATCATGTGAAGCAGAACAAAATAACTAAGCCATGCCAAATTCTTGACTCACAGGATCATGAAAAATAAATTCTTGCTTTAAGCCATTAAATTTTAAGGTCATTTGTTCCACAACAATGGATAATGAGACAGAGCTACTTACCAGAAAATATGAAGGATCATTCTAACATGCAAATCTAACATATTATGTTTTGATGCATTTCATACCCATAGTATAGTGGAAAAGACAGACATGAGCACATGTAATTTAAATATGAGTCAATAAATACTATAATAAAAGCACGCACAATACTACTATGAGGCTCATCCAAGCCAGCTCTGGCAGAGGGGAAAAGGGGGTCATTTATATATAGTTATTAACAATCTCATGTTAGACTAATTTTCCTGTTCTTTTTGGACAAATTACTATGTTGCATCATTTTTGAATGTCTACAGCCTATTATAGTTTTGGTCACATAGTTGGCATATAATTGGTGAGTGAACTAATGTGGTCTAATTTGGAAAAGCATGTAAATCACATTGTTCCTAATCTCAATTTACTAAGGGTATACAATTGATAGAGCATTAAAAGAAATTTTCCATGACTCAGAGCCTGACCAGCCATAACTGAATAGTGACATGGTGTGATGTCAAGTGCCTTATGAAATTAAACCCCTTGCACTCGTTCTCATCCTCTGGCTGGAGGCTCAGATTACAATGTAAGTATGCTATTCCTTTAGCTAAGTTCTTTCAGGCTAGCTGAAATCTACCCCTCTATTGCCAGGGGGAGAGTGTCACTCACATTAAACTATGATGAGTTATCTTCCCCCAGTATGAATGGGTTTTATATCTTTCCAGAGAGGTTACTTGAATGGAAAAAAGAGGCAGAGGAAATTTTAGGATCTAAAGGGAACTACTAAAAATGATCATTGCCCACTTACCATTAAGCTGAGAAAATGGTCTGCTCCTCTTTTTAAAAATAAAACAGAAAAATAATAGAAAGGCAATGTATATTGTCACACTGTATATACCCACACATTTGTCCAAACAAAGGACAGAATACTCATTTCTCCTAGGTGTTAAAATCTACTATTTTGTTAAAAAGTACTCCCTATACTCTTTCATAGTTCTTGGTAGGCTAATTTTTCAAAAAATTATTTTAAATGAATTAATGTTTTAAAGAAATTATGATAAAACATACAACATAAAACTTACCATTTTAAGTGTACAGTTTGTTGGCATTAAGTACATTCACATTATTGTGCAACCATCAACACCGTTCATTTCCAGAACCTTTTTCATCTTGCAGAACTGAAACTCTGCACCCTTTATATAATGATTCCTGGTTTTCCCTCTCCTAGCCCCTTCCAACCACCATTCTAATTTCTGTCTCTGAATTTTACTACTCTAAATACCTTATGAGTAGCATCATACAGTATTTGTCCTTTTATGACAGGTTTGAAAAAACAGGAAGTCAAGAGATACCTGGAGTTAACAGGCCAAGTTTGGCCTTGGAGTAAAAAATAAAGCAGGGCAAAGGCTAAGAGAGTCGTGCCAAGAGAACGCACTGGTCATAGCAAACATTCTTTTCCAACAACACAAGAGATGACTCTACACATGGACATCACCAGATGGTCAATACTGAAATCAGGTTGATTATATATTTTTTGCAGACAAAGATGGAGAAGCTCTATAGAGTCAGCAAAAACAAGACTGGGAGATGACTGGCTCAGATCATGAACTCCTTATTGCTAAATTCAGACTTAAATTGAAGAAAGTAGGTAAAACCACTAGACAATTAGTTCAGTTCAGTTAGATGCATAGTCGTGTCCAACTCTTTGTGACCCCATGAACTGCAGCACGCCAGGCCTCCCTATACATCACCAACTCCCAGAGTTTACCCAAACTCATGTCCATTGAGTTGGTGATGCCATCCAACCATCTCATCCTCTGTCATCCCCTTCTCCATCTCATCCTCTGTTATCCCCTTCTCCTCCTGCCCTCAATCTTTCCCAGCATAAGGGTCTTTTCAAATGAGTCAGTTCTTTGCATCAGGTGGCCAAAGTATTGGAGTTTCAGCTTCAACATCAGTCCTTCCAATGAACACCCAGGACTGATCTCTAGGATGGACTGGTTGGATCTCCTTGCAGTCCAAGGAACTCTCAAGAGTCTTCTCCAACACCACAGTTCAAAAGCATCAATTCTTTAGCACTCAGCTTTCTATCTTTTTTTTTTTTTAATTTTTTTTAATTTTTTTATTTTTTAAATTTTATTTTATTTTTAAACTTTACATAATTGTATTAGTTTTGCCAAATATCAAAATGAATCCGCCACAGGTATACATGTGTTCCCCATCCTGAACCCTCCACCCTCCTCCCTCCCCATTCCATCCCTCTGGGTCGTCCCAGTGCACCAGCCCCAAGCATCCAGTATCGTGCATCGAACCTGGACTGGCAACTCGTTTCATACATGATATTTTACATGTTTCAATGCCATTCTCCCAAATCTTCCCACCCTCTCCGTCTCCCACAGAGTCCATAAGACTGTTCTATACATCAGTGTCTCTTTTGCTGTCTCGTACACAGGGTTATTGTTACCATCTTTCTAAATTCCATATATATGCGTTAGTATACTGTATTGGTGTTTTTCTTTCTGGCTTACTTCACTCTGTATAATAGGCTCCAGTTTCATCCACCTCATTAGAACTGATTCAAATGTATTCTTTTTAATGGCTGAGTAATACTCCATTGTGTATATGTACCATAGCTTTCTTATCCATTCATCTGCTGATGGACATCTAGGTTGCTTCCATGTCCTGGCTATTATAAACAAGCACTCAGCTTTCTTTACAGTCCAATTGTCACATCCATACATGACCACTGGAAAAACCATAGCCTTGACTAGACGGACCTTTATTGGCAAAGTAATGTCTCTGCTTTTTAATATGCAGTGTAGGTTGGTCATAATTTTGCTTCCAAGGAGTAAGCATCTTATAATTTCATGGCTGCAGTCACCATCTGCAGTGATTTTGGAGCCCCCAAAAATAAAGTCAGCCACTGTTTCCCCATCTATTTGCCATGAAGTGATGGGACTGGATGCCATGATCTTAGTTCTCTGAATGTTGAGCTTTAAGCCAACTTTTTCACTCTCCTCTTTCACTTTCATCAAGAGGCTCCTTAGTTCTTCTTCACTTTCTTCCATAAGGGTGGTATCATCTGCATATCTGAGGTTATTGATATTTCTCCTGGCAATCTTGATTCCAGCTTGTGCTTCATCCAGCCCAGCATTTCTCATGATGTACTCTGCATAGAAGTTAAATAAGCAGGATGACAATATACAGCCTTGACATACTCCTTTTCCTATTTGGAACCAGTCTTGTTCCATGTCCAGTTCTAACTGTTGCTTCCTGATCTGTATATAGGTTTTTCAAGAGGCAGGTCAGGTGGTCTGGTATACCCATCTCTTTAAGAATTTTCCACAGTTTCTTGTGATCCACATAGTCAAAGGCTTTGGCATAGTCAATAAAGCAGAAATAGATATTTTTCTGAAACTCTCTTGCTTTTTTGATGATCCATCAGATGTTGGCAATTTGATCTCTGGTTCCTCTGTCTTTCTAAAACCAGCTTGAACATCTGGAAGTTCACAGTTCACATATTGCTGAAGCCAGGCTTGGAGAATTTTGAGCATTATTTTACTAGTGTGTGAGATGAGTGCAATTGTGTGGTAGTTTGAGCATTCTTTGGCATTGCCCTTCTTTGGGATTGGAATGAAAACTGACCTTTTCGAGTCCTGTGGCCCCTGCCGAATTTTCCAAATTTGCTGCCATATTGAATGCAGCACTTTCACAGCATCATCTTTTAGGATTTGGAATAGCTCAACTGGAATTCCATCACCTCCACTAGCTTTGTTTGTAGTGATGCTTCCTAAGGCCCACTTGACTTCAGGTATGAACCTATTCAGGTATGACCTAAATCAAATCCCTTACAATTATACAGTGGAAGTGACAAATAGATTCAAAGGATTAGATCTAATAGAGTACCTGAAGAACTATGGATGGAGGTTCATGACATTATACAGGAGGCAGTGATCAAGACCATCCCCAAGATAAAGAAATGCAAAAATGGCAAAATGGTTGTCTGAGGAGGCTTTGCAAATAGCTGAGAAAAGAAGAGAAGCTAAAGGCAAAGGAGAAAAGAAAAGATATATCCATCTGAATGCAGAATTCCAAAGAACAGCAAGGAGACTTAAGAAAGCCTTCCTCAGTGATCAATGCAAAGAAATAGAGAAAAACAATAGAATGGGCAAGACTAGAGATCCCTTCAAGAAATTTAGTGATACCAAGGGAACATTTCATGCAGAGATGGGCACAATAAAGGACAGAAAACATATGGATCTGACAGAAGCAAAAGATACTAAGAAGAGGTGACAAGAATACACAGAAAAGAAGAAAGAAAGAAAGTTAAGTCACTCAGTCGTGTCCAACTCTTTGTGACCCCGCGGACTATAGCCTGCCAAGCTTCTCAGTCCATGGAATTTTCCAGGCAAGGATATTGGAGTGGGTTGCCATTTCTTTCTCCAGGGGATCTTCCCAACCCAGGGATTGAACCCAGGTCTCCCACACTGCAAGCTGGCTCTTTACCATCAGGGAATACACAGAAGAACTATACAAAAAAGACCTTCATGAGCCAGATAACCAAGATGGTGTGATCACTCACCTAGAGCCAGACAACCTGGAATGTGAAGTCAAGTGGGCCTTAGGAAGCATCACTATGAACAAAGCTAGCGGAGGTGATGGAGTTCCAGTTGAGCTATTGCAAATCCTAAAAGATGATGCTGTGAAAGTGCTGCACTCAATATGCCAACAAATTTGGAAAACTCAGCAGTGACCACAGGACTGGAAAAGGTCAGTTTTCATTCCAATCCCAAAGAAAGGCAATGCCAAAGAATGTTCAAACTACCGCACAATGGCACTCATTTCACATGCTAGCAAGGTAATGCTCAAAATTCTCCAAGCCAGATTTCAACAGTCCGTGAACCAAGAACATCCAGATGTTCAAGCTGGATTTAGAAAAGGCAGAGATCAAATTTCCAACATCCATTGGATCATAGAAAAAGCAAGAGAATTCCAGAAAAACATCTACTTCTGCTTTACTAACTACAAACTGTTTATTAACTATTAACTGTTGGTCAAGGAACAACAGTTAGAACCAGACATGCTACAACAGACTGGTTCCAAATTGAGAAAGGAGTACATTAAGGCTGTATAGTGTCAATCGGCTTCTTTAACTTATATGCAGAGTACATCATACAAAATGCCCAGCTGGATGAAGCACAAGCTGGAATCAAGATTGCTGGGAGAAATATCAGTAGCCTCAGATACACAGATGACACCATCCTTATGGTAGAAAGTGAAGAAGAACTAAAGAGCCTCTTGATGAAAGTGAAAAAGGAGAATGAAAAAGCTGGCTTAAAATTCAACATTCAAAAAACGAAGATCATGGCATCTGGTCTCATCACTTCATGCCAAATAGATGGGCAAACAACAGAAACAGTGAGAGACTTTATTTTGTGGGGCTCCAAAATCACTGCAGATGGTGACTGCTGCCATGAAATTAAAAGACGCTTGATCCTTGGAAGAAAAGCTATGACCAACCTAGACAGCATATTAAAAAGCAGAGACATTACTTTGCCAACAAAGGTCCGTTAGTCAATTTGTGGTTTTTCCAGTAGTCATGTATAGATGTGAGAGTTGGACTATAAAGAAAGCTGAGTGCTGAAGAATCGGTGCTTTGAACTGTGGTTTTGGAGGAGACTCTTGAGAGACTCTTCCCTTGGACAGCAAGGAGATCCAACTAGTCAATCTTAAGGGACGTTAGTCCTGAATATTCATTGGAAGGACTGATGCTGAAGCTGAAACTCCAATACTTTGGCCACCTCATGCGAAGAACTGACTCATTGGAAAAGACCGTGATGCTGGGAAAGATTGAAGGCAGGAGGAGTAGGGGACGATAGAGGATGAGATGGCTGGATGGTATCACCGACTTTACGGACATGAATTTGAATAAGCTCCAGGATTTGGTGATGGACAGCGAAGCCTGGCATGCTGCAGTCCATGGGGCCACAAAGAGTCAGACACGACTGTGACTGAACTGAATGACTAGTTTATTTCACTTTGCATGTCTTCAAATTTCATCCATGCTGTGGCATGTGTCAGAATTGCCTATATTTTTTGGGAGAGAACAAGATGGTGAAGGAGCAGGTGGACATGGAGTACATTGTTCTCCATGGATACATCAGGAATACAGCTTCAAACAAAGAAGTGCATGCAGAACACCAGCTGAGAGCAGACAGGAGTACCTGACCAATAGAAAAGAATATATAGCATCACTCAAAACTTGTAGGATGACGGAACTAGGGGGAAAAACAGGAGTGTTAGGACTGGGCCTGCCCTCTGTGGGTAGGGGAACTGAATGAGGGGGTATGATCCCCACATCAGGGCGGTTGTCTGAGTCAGAGGAGAAACATTTAAGGCTGAGAGTGAAACAGCTGATCTGTGGCAGCCTAAATGGAATGAGAATCAGATAGTTGCCGCAGCCATACATACCTGGGACAGGAATGCTGGTCCCCTGGAAGGCACAGTGTCTGGGAGCTGGGGTTTAGGGATAGTGGAACAATCCCAGAGCAAGGACTGCTGTTGACTGCAGAGAGAGGGACTGAGGGGATGTGGGGAGGAGATTCTGGGGGGAAGTGCCTGTGGAGGAACGCCAGGCAGCCATGGAAGCAAGGCAATACTGCTGAGTCATGCATAGGGGGTGGATCCATCACCATAGCCTCTCTCCCCACATGCCAGCATAGGCAGCTGAACAATAGAGAGGCTGGCCCATCAAACGTCTGACGCACTGAACTACAGAGTAGGACCCCACCCAGGGTTCTCCGTTAAGTGACTGACGCGCTGAACTACAGAGTAGGGTCCCACCCAGGGTGCCCCTTTAAAGGACTGATGTGCCAATCTATACAGTAGGACCCCAGCCAGGGGGCCCCTCTGTGTGCCTGATACACCGAACAACAGAGAAGGACCCCAGGCAAGGGAACCCTCTAAGTGCCTGAATGGACAGAGCTAAAGAGAAAGACTGGCCCAAGAGGCCTTCTGATTGTCAGGTACAAGAAGCTGGAAAAAAGACTGATAGGGCCATAATTCCTGCAACAGAGGCAGTCCATGTCCCTGCACACTTGGCGCCACTAGGGTGCCCACATGCCAAGCAGCTGTGCCACCTTCATGCTCAACTGTCACTGGAACAGAGCTGCCACAGGCAAACAATGTCTTGTGTCTATGTGTGCAGGGTCACTTTGGTCGTGTCCAACTCTTTGTGACCCTGTAGACTGTGGCTTGCCAGGCTTCTCTGTTGGGGAGGGGGGTTCTCCAGGCAGGAATATTGGAGTGTATTGGTCAATACTGGTTGCCATACCCTTCTAGAGCACTATATTTCCTTCTTCCCCAGCTGCCAACTCCCCTGAGTACCTGGTGCTGCCAGAACCCTATGACTCAAGCAGCTGCACCACCTCCACACCTGCCTCACAGGGGCAAACCCAAGTCCTCCAGGGCAGCCCCAGGAGCAAACCCCAGTGGACAACCCATATTGTAGAGATGGAAATAAAACCACAATTGAAACCCAGGGGCAGTTTGGCTAAGAAAGAAGACCTCAAACCTTTCCACCAGCTGTATAAGTTGCAGATTAAATCCACAAGATCAACTAGGCAGACTCTGTGTCTGTGGAATATATAAAAGGTCATTGAGAGCACCCACAAAAGAGAAAGCACTAGTCATGATAGCTGTGGACATTGGAGGCAAGAACACACAGGAGTAGGACCAGATTAGAATCTGAGCTGCCCCCACAGCAGGTCCTGAGATCAGCAGAGTGTTGGAGGGCATCCTAGGGAGGTGAGGTGGACTGTGACTCCCAGCGAGGGAAAGGACTCTGAAAGCAGTGACTCAAGAAAAACATTTACTATTCCTATTTTTTGACTTGTCCTGTAGAATCTTTAGGATTTTTCTTTTCTTTTTTCCTCTTCCCCTCCTCTAGTCGTCGATTTTATTGGCACTATGAAATCCGATTAAGTTTTTCTTTTTTTTCCTCAGTCACATTTTTTATTTTTGTTAGAAACTTGTCTCTACATTGGGCTTTTGCAGTTATGTGGAGTTTTCCTCTTTTGTTTTTCTCTTTAAGTTTTAAAACCTATTATTTTTTTCTACATTTATTCCTTTGTTTGCTTTTCATACTGTTCTTTCCCCTTGCAGTTAATCTTTAATGTATATAAATCTTCTGCATCTACCTCAAATATTTAACTTTACATATCTATTTTTTTCTTTCTTTTCTTTCTATCCTTTCCTCTCAACATATTTGTTAGTTTTATTTTCTTTGCTTTATTTCCCAACTGACACTTTGCTTTAGTTTTGTTTTCCAGTTTGTGCTTTAGTTAGTTTTGTTCTGGTAGATATTAATTTTTGGTTTCCTTTGTTTTCCAGGTCAACCCATTGTACTTTATTTTTGTTGGACTGTTTTGATTTTGCTTATGGGTGTATATGTATATGCGAATATTCCATTATTTTAATTATTATTTGCCTGATTTTGTAACTGCCATTTGTCTGGCATTCATCTTTGGTTTCTCACTTTGGATATTTGTTTAAATCTCACTTAATGCCATAACAAACCACTTGTGGAATCTTTGTTCCTGACCAGAGATCAAGCCCCAAGGCTTTGGAGTGGGAGCACTGACTCCAAGACCCTAGACTACCAGAGAACTAACTCTAGGGAGTAGAGAGAACTCACACAAACAAAACCACCTGGGAAGCTTACACAGAACACTGGACCAACCTTAGGAGGACAGAAACCAGAAGGAAGAAATAGTTCAACCTTCTTCACAGAAAGAATTCAATCTTTCCTTGAAGGCTGGAAAAAGGAGAACTCAAACATAAGTTTAAAAAAATAATGAAAAGGCAGAGAAATACTACACAAATGAAGGAACAAACTAGAAATACAGAAGTCCAAATAAATGAAGAGGAAATATGCAAACTACCTGAAAAAGAGTTCAGAATAATGATAGAAAAGATGATAAAAAAAAAAAAAAACACCTTGAAAACATAATGGAGAAAATGCAAGAATCAATTAAAAAAGACCTAGAAGAATTAAAGAATAAACATACAGAGACAAACAACACAGTTACTGAAGTTAAAAATACTCTAGAAGGAATCAATAGCAGAATATCTGAAGCAGAAGAACAAATTAGTGAGCTGGAAGACAAAATGGTGGAAATAACTTCTGAAGAACAGAATAAAGTAAAAAGAATGAAAAGAACTCAGGACAGTCTCAGAGACCTCTGGGACCATATCAAATGAACCAACATTCAACTTATAGGGGTCCCAGAAGAAGAAGAAAAAAGGAAAGGGTATGAAAAAAATTTTTGAGGAGATTGTAGGTGAAAATTTCTCCAACATGGAAAAGGAAATAGTCAATCAAGTCCAAGAGGCACAAAGAGTCCCATACAATATAAACCCAAGGAGAAACATGCAAGACACATACTAATCAAACTGACAAAGACTAAACACAAAGAAAGAATATTAAAAGCAGCAAGGGAGAAGCAACAAGTAACATACAAGGGAAACCCCATATGCTTAACAGCTGATCTTTCAGCAGAAACTCTGCAGGCCAGAAGGGAATGGCAGGATATATTTAAAGTACTGAAAAGGAAAAATCTACAACCAAGATTACTGTACCTGGAAAGGATCTCATTCAAAATTTATAGAAAAATAAAAAGCTTTTCAAACAAGCAAAAGTTAAGAGAATTCAGTACCACCAAATCAGCTTTACAACAAATGTTAAAGGGACTTATATAGTCAAGAAATACAACAGAAAAAAAAAAAAAAAAAAAAAAAGATCTACAAAATCAACCCCAAACAGTTACAAAAATGGCAATAGGAACATATACATCAATAATTACTTTAAATGTAAATAGACTGAATGCTCCAACCAAAAGACAGAGAGTGGCTGAATGAATATAAAAACAAGACCCATATATATGCTGTCTACAAGAAACCCACTTCAGACCTCAAGACACATATAGACTGAAAGTGAGAGGATCGAAAAACATACTCCATGCAAATGGGAAGCAAAAGAAAGCTGGAGTAGCAATCCTCATGTCAGACAAAAGAGACCTTAAAATTTCATGTTGATGTATGGCAAAACCAATACAATATTGTAAAGTAATTAGCCTCTAATTAAAATAAATAAATTTAAATTAAAAAAAAGATTACAAGAGATAAGGAAGGATACTACATAATGATCAAGGGATCAATCCAAGAGGAAGATATAACAATTGTAAATATCTATGCACCCAACATAGGAGCACCTCAATACATAAGACAAATACTAACAGACATAAATGAAGAAATTGACAGTCACACAATAATAGTAGGAAACTTTAACATCCCACTCACACCAATGGACAGATCATCAAAACAGAAAATTAATAAGGAAACACAAGTCTTAAATGATACATGAGATGAAATGGATCTTATTGATATCTTCAGGAAATTCCATCCAAATGCAGAAGAATACACCTTCTTCTCAAGTGCACATGGAACATTCTCCCGGATAGACCCAATTTTGGATCACAAATCAAACCTCAGTAAATTTAAGAAAATTGAAATCGTATCAAGCATCTTCTTTGACCACAATGCTATGAGACTAGATATCAATTAAAAGGAAAAAACTATAAGAAACACAAACACATGGAGATTAAATAACACATTTCTAAATAACCAACAGGTTACTGAAGAAATCAAAAGAGAAATCAAAAAATTTCTAGAAACAAATGACAATCAAAACCTATGGGATGCAGAAAAAGCAGTTCTAAGAGGGAAGTTTATAGCAATACCATCCTACCTCACGAAACAAGAAAAACATCGAATAGACAACCTAATTTTACACCTAAAACAACTGGAAAAAGAAGAACAAAAAAACCCCAAAATTAGTAGAAGGAAAGAAATCATAATGATCCAAGCAGAAATAAATGAAAAAGAAATGAAAGAAACAGTAGTAAAGATTAATAAAACTAAAAGCTGGTTCTTTGAGAAGATAAACAAAATTGACAAGCCTTTAGCCAGACTCATTAAGAAAAAAAGAAAGAAGAATCAAATCAACAAAATTAGAAATGAAAAAGGAGATGTTACAACAGACATGCAGAAATACAAAGGATTATAAGAGACTATTACGAACAACTATATGGCAATAAAATAGATAACCTGGAAAAAATGGCAGATTCTTAGAAAAGTTCAATCTTCCAAAACTTAACCAGGAAGAAATAGAAATTATGACCAACCCAATTACAAGCACTGAATGTGAAGCTGTGATTAAAAATCTCCCAAAAAACAAAAGCCCGGGACCAGATGGCTTCACAGGAGAATTCTATCAAACATTTAAAGAAGAGTTTAATGCTTATCCTTCTAAAACACTTTCAAAAAATTTCAGAGGGAGGAACAATCCAAACTCATTCTACGAGGCCACCATCATCCTGATACCAAAACCAGACAAAGACAACACACAAAAAGAAAAGTACAGGTCAATACCACTGATGAATATAGATGCAAAAGTCCTCAACAAAATTTTAGCAAACAGAATTCAGCAACACATCGAAAAGCTCATACACCATGATCAAGTTGGGTTTATTCCAGGGATGCAAGGATTCTTCAATAAATGCAAATCAATCAATGTGATACTCCATATTAACAAATTGATAGATAAAAACCACATGATAATCTTATTAGATGCAGAAAAAGCCTTTGACAAAATTCAGCACCCATTTATGATTAAAACACTTTGAAAAATGGGCATATAAGGAATCTACCTCAACATAGTAAAGGCCAGGTATGATAAGCCTACAGCAAACATTATTCTCAGTGGTGAAAAACTGAAAGCATTCCCTCTAAGATCAGGAACAAGACAAGGGTGTCCATTTTCACCACTATTATGCAACATAGTTCTGGAAATCCTAGCTATAGCAATCAGAGAAGAAAAAGAAATAAAAGAAATCCAGATCAGAAAAGAAGTAAAGCTCTCACTGTTTGCAGACAACATGATACTGTACATATAAAACTCTAAAGATAGTCTCAAAAAATTACTAGAGCTAATCAGTGAATTTAGCAAAGTTGCAAGATACAAAATCAATACACAGAAATCACTTGCATTTCTATATACTAACAATGAAACATCAGAAAGAGAAATTCAGGAATCAATCCCATTCATCATTGCAACAAAAAGAATTAGATATCTAGGAATAAACCTACCTATGGAGACAAAAGAACTGTACACAGAAAACTATATGACATTAATGAAAGAAAGAATTGATGCTTTTGAACTATGGTGTTGGAGAAGACCGTTGAGAGTCGCTTGAACTGCAAGGAGATCCAACCAGTCCATCCTAAACAAAATCAGTCCTGGGTGTTCTTTGGAAGGACTGATGTTGAAGCTGAAACTCCAATATGTTGGCCACCTGATGCAAAGAGCTGACTCATTTGAAAAGACCCTGATGCTGGGAAGGATTGAAGGCAGGAGGAGAAGGGGACAACAGAGGATGAGATGGTTGGATGGCATCACCGACTGAATGGACATGAGTTTGAGTAAACTCTGGGAGTTGGTGATGGACAGGGAGGCCTGGCGTGCTGTGGTTCATGGGGTCACAAAGAGTTGGACATGATTGAGCAACTGAACTGAACTGAATGAAAGAAATCAAAGACAGCATAAACAGATGGAGAGATATTCCATATTCCTGGGTAGGAAGAATCAATATTGTAAAAATGACTATACTACCAAAGGCAATCTACAGATTCAATGTGATCCCTATCAAATCACCAATGCCATTTTTCACAGACCTAGATAAAAAAATTAACAATTCATATGGAAACACAAAAGACTCTGAATAGCTAAAGGAGTCTTGAGAAAGAAGAAGGCAGCTGGAGGAATCAACCTTCCTGACTTCAGATTATACTACAAAGCTACAGTCATTAAGACAGTATGGTACTGGCACAAAAACAGAAACACAGACCAATGGAACAAGATAGAAAGCCCATAAATAAACACATGCACCTATGGGTACCGTATTTTTGACAAAGGAGGTAAGAATATACAATGGGGCAAAGACAGCCTCTTCAATAAATGGTGCTGGGAAAGCTGGACAGTTATATGTAAAAGAATGAAACTATAACACTTCCTAACATTAAACACAAAGATAAACTCAAAATGGATTAAAGACCTAAATGTAAGACCAGAAACTATAAAACTTAGAGGAAAACATAGGCAGAACACTTGATGACATAAATCAAAGCAAGATCTACTATGATCCATCTCCTAGAGTAACAGAAATAAAAACAAAAGTAAACAAGTGGGACTGGATTAAACTTAAAAGCTTATGCACAGCAAAGGAATGGGAGAAAATAACAGCAAATGAAACAACTGACAAAGCATTAATTTCCAAAATATATAAGCAGCTCATACAACTCAATACCAGAGAAACAAACAACTTATTCAAAAAGTGGGAAAAAGACCTAAACAGACGTTTCTCCAAATAAGACATACAGATGGCTAACAAACACATGAAAATATGCTCAACATTGCTCATTATTAGACAAATGCAAATTAAAACTACAATGAGATATCACCTCACACTGGTCAGAACAGGCATCATTGAAAAGTCTACAAACAATAAATGCTGCAGAGGGTATGGAGAAAAGGGAACATTCTAGTACTGTTGGTGGGAATGTAAATTGATACAGTCACTATGGAAGAAGGTATGGAGATTCTTTGAAAAACTAGAAATAAAACCACATCATGACCCAAGAATCCCACCCCTAGGCATATACCCTGAGAATCAAACCAAAACTGAAAGACACATGTATCCCATTGTTTACCCTATTTACAATAGCTAGAACATGGAAGCAACCTAGATGACCAACAACGAATGAATGGATAAAGAACTTGTGGTACATATACATAATGGAATATTACTCCGCCATAAAAAGGAACTCATTCAATTCAGTTCTAATGAGGTGGATGAACCTAGAACTTATTATACAGAGTGAAGTAAGTCAGAAAGATAAAGATAAATATTGTATTCTAACGCATTTGTATGGAATCTAGAAAAATGGTACTGAAGAATTTATTTACAAGGCAACAATGGAGAAACAGACATAGAGAATAGGCTTATGGACATGGGGTGAGGGGAGGAGAGGGTGAGATGTATGGAAAGAGTAACACGGAATCTTATATTACCATATGTAAAATAGATAGCCAACGAGAATTTGCTGCATGGCTCAGGAAACTCAAACAGGGGCTCTGTTTCAAACTAGAGGGCTGGGATGGGGAGGGAGATGGGAGGGAGGTTCAAAAGGGAGGGGTTATATGTATACCTATGGCTGATTCATGTTGAGGTTTGACAGAAAACAACAAAATTCTGTAAAGCAATTATTATTCAATAAAAAATAAATAAATTAAAAAAAAGAATTGCCTATATTTTTAAGTTTGAATAATGTTCCATTATATTATATACCACATTTTATTTACTGATTTACTCATTGATGGACATTTAGGTTGTTTCAACCTTTTGGCTATTGTTAATAATGCTGCTATATAAGCATGGGTGTGCAGATATTTGTTCAAGTTCCTGCTTTCAGTTCTTTGGGTATATACCCAGAAGTATAATTGCTGGATGACATGATAATGCTATATGCAATTTTTTGAAGAAAAACCATTTTCCATAGTGGCTGTACCCTTTTACATTCTTACCAGCAATGCACTAGGGTTCCAATTTCTCCATATCCTTACCAACACTAGTTATTCTGTGTTTATTTATGTTTTTAAAATATAGTAGCCATCCTAAAGGGCTTCCCTGGTAGCTCAGCTGTAAAGAATCTGCCTGCAATGCAGGAGACCCCAGTTCAATTCTTGCATCAGCAAGATCCCTGGAGAAGGGGTAGACTACCAAATCCAGAAATCTTGGGCTTCCCTGGTGGATCAGATGGCAAAGAATCTGCCTGCAATGTGGAAGACCTGGGTTAGATCCCTAGGTTGAGAGGATCCCCTGGAGGAGGGCATGGCAACCCACTCCCGTATTCCTGCCTGGATAATTTCATGGACAGAGGAGCCTGGTTGGCTACAGTCCATAGAGTTGTGCAAGACTTGGACATGTCTGAGTGACTAAGTATGCATTCATGCCATCCTAAAAATCTGAAGTGTTAACTTGTGATTCTGATTTGCATTTCCCTGGTAGTTGGTTTTTATGACCTTCTTTCTAATATTTAACATTATTCTTTTAAAGGAGTCAGACATCTCAAGGCAGAGAAAGTTAATGAGCATAGAAAGATAATGCCTCTATATGAGAAAAGCAAAATGGATGTTGGTGTCTGATGGTGAACACTATATATATATATATATAACACAAGTAAGAGCGAGGCTCTGAGTTTCTCTTTATAGCCCTTCAGAGATTAAAGATCCTTGCATGAAGAAGTATGCTACTGGCAGCCTCCAGAGAACACCAGAAGGCTGTGGGTTTGATTGTCTCAGGCCCTGGTCTGCCATCCTTGGCAGTGGGTTCAGGAATAGTAGGCTATCTGGGTTCTGCTTTTGGTCTCATTGATTCTCATTACTACATAAAACTCGAAGCTGGGGAATTTGAGTTAAAAAACAGTTTCAGAGAATCCTGTTAATTCTGCTAGGATGTTTGGGGGCAGCAACCAAAATTATAACTCTCTTATATTATGTGAACTCAGTTTAACCCTCAAGAAAATGACATGAAAAACTGAGGACTCTTGAATCACATCAAAGCTATCTGAGTTTTCACCACAGGGCCATAGGAGAAGAAATATTTAATAAGTGCTAGGCATTGGGCAGCCCTACTCCAGTACTCTTGCTTGGAAAATCCCATGGATGGAGGAGCCTGGAAGGCTGCAGTCCATGGGGTCGCTGAGGGTCATACATGACTGAGCAACTTCACTTTCACTTTTTACTTTCATGCATTGGAGAAGGAAATGGCAACCCACTCCAGTGTTCTTGCCTGGAGAATCCCAGGGACAGGGGAGCCTGGTGGGCTGCCGTCTATGGGGTCACACAGAGTCGGACACGACTGAAGTGACTCAGCAGCAGCAGCAGGTATTGGGCGGAGAAGGCAATGGCACCCCACTCCAGTACTCCTGCCTGGAAAACCCCATGGACGGAGGAGCCTGGTAGGCTGCAGTCCATGGGGTCGCTGAGTCGGATACAACTGAGTGTCTTCACTTTCACTTTTCACTTTCATGCACTGGAGAAGGAAATGGCAACCCACTCCAGTGTTCTTGCCTGGAGAATCCCAGGGACGGGGGAGCCTGGTGGGCTGCCGTCTATGGGGTCGTGCAGAGTTGGACATGACTGAATCGACTTAGCAGCAGCAGCAGCAGGCATTGGGTTAGATTCTTTTCACATAATATCTTATAAATTGTATATTACTATATTTTACAAGCAAACAAACAAAAACCCAAAAACAGGTTAGTGATTTGCTAAGGTCACATACTTAGTGCTAGAAACAGAACTAAAATCCAGGTGTAGTTCTAAACCAATCTACCTCTGGAAATACCTATTACACATTGGACATATTATGGTTATTTTTATATTTCCTTTAGTGACTAAAGTAGGTTATCTTTGCAATTCACAGATTAGGTTTGGTATCCTTGGACGTATTATGGAATTTTGGAAAGTGAAAGTAAAAGTGTTAGTTGCTCAGTCGTGTCTGATTCTTTGAGACCCCATGGACTTTAGCCCACCAGGCTCATCTGTCCATGGGATTTTCTAGGCAAGAATACTAGAGTGACTAGCCACTCCTTTCTCTAAAGGACCGTCACAACCCAGGGACTGAACTCAGGTCTCCTGCATTGCAGGCAGTTTGTTTACTGTCTGAGCCACCAGGGAAGCCCATGGAATTCTGAAATACTCTAAAAATGGCTCAGTTGAGAAAAGATGCTGATTCTAGCTCGATGCTTATTAAAAAGTGAATAGCTGTGAATAGATATTCTATGATTTACTTACAAATGCTTGAGCTTATCCAAGTCACAGAAAAGATTTGGCATGGCCTTGTTTATCAGAGTCAGATTCCAGAAAATGTAAACCCAGAAAAATTAGGTTTTTTATCTTTCAAACTCTTTGGGCGGTGAATTGCATATAAAGAGGTAGCACAAGCCAAGAGGTGATTATACCACTGTTTCTGAGTTTCTGTTCTAACACCACTTTGTTTACCTCACTCCTGTTGACCAAAAAACCATTTAAAATATATTAAAAATATAAAACCTGCCCTATAATAACACTCAATTGCCTGCCATGTGATAGCAATGCTCAGGGGCACCTTTTATCTAAGGACTTCACAGGGCTTTATAGACTCATCAACTCACAACCCATCTGTTTTACTTCATTTTATAGCAGAGAAACAGAGGCATCATGGAAATCACACAATATGTTGTACAGCAGCTTAATAGGGAATTCTTCAGAATCTGAGTCTTTGGCCTGTTCATTCCTGACTTAGTAAGAATTCCCCAGAGAGGGAGAGCAAGAAACATCATAGCTAGTATTATTGAGAGTTTATTAAGTTCTCAACTCTGTACTAAATGCTTTGTATGTATCAGTTTGAATGTATGTTTCACCTTACAAATTCTATGAGGTGGAAGCTGTTTTTATCAGGTAGAACAACTGAGGACCAGAGAGGTTGTTATTGCTGTCAATTTATAGTAAATGATGGAAACAGGATTCAAACCAGCCAGAGTCCATGTGCTAGGTCCTTGCATGACATTGCCTCTCAACATAACAGAAGGTCTTGTGTTTTAAACATATTAAAGCTTAGTGGTTTCAGAGAAAGCAGCCATTTTGCTCTGAAACATACAAAAGTGTGTATCAGTGTATTAATTGATATTCTGCAGAGAAATAGAACCAACAGGATGTGCATGACTATAAATCTATAAATATTAATAAAAAATTAAAAAAATATATAAAGAGATTGGTTTTAAGGAAACTGGCTTACATGATTGTGGAGGCTTTTGGTCTTTGGTAAGTCCCATATCTTTAATCTGGCAGGCTGGAGGCCAGGAAAAAGCTGCAATCTGAGTCCAAAGGCAGTGTTTTGGCAGAATTCCTTCTTGGTGAGGGAGGTCAGTCTTTGTTCTATTAAGGCCTTCAACTCACCAGATGAGGTTGACCTACTTTAGGGAGAGTAATCTGCTTTAACAAAATCTACCAATTTAAATGTTGCTGTTGTCCAAAAAACACATTCACTGAAACATCCAGAGGGTTTGATCAGGTGTCTGGGTACCGTGATCTAGCCAAGTCGACATGCAAGACTAATCATGACAGACAGTATCAGGGAAGTTTTTCTGATGATTAATAAGCTGTTATCTGATCCTCTAGTCAGAAGGGGACAGAGATTTCAGTTTCTGTATAAATCAGTACCTAGAACCTCCTTTTATAACCTTGTGGGCTGTGTGAGATACAGGGCAGGTGCCAGGACACACTGTCCGCTGTTGACTTTGCTATCTTGAGTGGGCTGGAGATCTGACCCTGAAGTCAGGGTCCACCCTCCCTCGACTCTTCTTCTGTCATAGCTCTGGGTTACTGAAGACCTTCATTGTGGACTATCTTCGTCATCAGAATCATGTATTGATACCTTCCTTCATCTGAACTCCCCTCTGAAACTCACCTGTC
The DNA here is from genome assembly GCF_019923935.1 of Bubalus bubalis. Classification (NCBI taxonomy): domain Eukaryota; kingdom Metazoa; phylum Chordata; class Mammalia; order Artiodactyla; family Bovidae; genus Bubalus; species Bubalus bubalis. The sequence goes on along the minus strand of NC_059158.1, from coordinate 69,617,727 downwards.
TTTGGTTTCCTGATCTCCATAGTTGGTTCTCTGTACTTTTCAAGGTAACTAATGCAGCACATCCTGAAATTCTAAATGCAATTCCTAACTTCCAAGGAAGCAAAGCTAAATTGTTAGCTCTTTTAAATTTAGGTCTTCTATTTTAAGTCCCTCTGGAGATCATACTGGTTACTTATAGGTTGCTCAGCAAATTGATGGCAAACTTTCTTAGCTTCTCTGTTTCCACCTTTGTAACATTGTGATAATACTACCATGTTCTATGTCGGGTTAGGGTGTGGGTTAGGGGTTAGGGTTAGGAGATACACATGAGAACATTTATATTAAAATGCCTTGAAAAGTAAACTTACACTGTGTGTGAGATATTTGTAACTTCTAGAAGTAGTTCTTCTCTTGTGGCTCCAAAGAGTGACTTATACCTTGTTCATCAAAACAGCCACGGTAGGTATTTCAGACCATGCAGAAGGAAACACTGACCCTGGCAAGAGGATGAGGTGGTTAGAGGTTATAGGTGGTTAGTTATTTTCAGGTAGGACTCTTAGTACCTCCTAAATGTTACTTTATAAGTGCTCAGCAATTTCATTTTCATGGAAGAGTGACTTTGTTCTATGTATATGCTGATCTATTGGCTGGATTCTATTTATGAGCAAAATAAACTACTTAAGATATTATGGACATTTGAGTGGTATAAATGGGACAAAAGAACAGTTGCAAATGATATCACAATAAGTATCAGCTTCAAATTATCTCTCAGCCCTTAGCTAAAGATGCAATTAAGCTGGCTATTACAAACTCAAATTTATTAGCCATATTAAATAATTACACAAGTGATAAAATAGAGCCCTCAAGAGAAGGATAATAAAACAGTAAAGGAAAGAAATAAAACTAAAAATTAAAAGGAGGCACTGACCCAGTTATGGATTAAATTTAAAAATAAATACAATTAACACTATATTCATTGAGCAGTTATGCTATACCAAACAAACATGGTTTTAAGCTTATTATATGTGACAAATCATTTAATCGTCATAGCAGTCATATGAAGAATTATCATTTCTATTTTACAGATGAAGAAAGATGCACAGAGAGGTTACTACTTTGCCCTAGGTCACACAGCTGGTAAAAGGTACAGCCAAAAGTTGAACCCAAGCAGGCAGTCTGATTCCAGAGCCTGTGTTCTTATTGATCAGGCTAGATTAAATGAGAGAAAGCAATTATCAAAGATCCATACAGTGTGACTATCAAAGATCCATATAAAATTCAAAGTATTATAGTCATGACTATGGTTAGAAGGTTCATTTAAGATAATCTATCAGAGCCCCTCCTCTTGCATCTGAGGGAACAGGCCTTGTTAACTACTCTGTTCAAGTTCACAGGTGAACTCAAGCAGAAGCTAAATTTGCTCTATTTTAGACATCAATACTGTCAGCACCCTGCATCACCCTTCCCCATTACTTTGAGAGTGTGGATTCTAATAATTGGGTTGCAATTCTGGCTTTGCCAATGCTATCTTAAGATAGTTCAGTGCATTGAAAGAAAAAAATGATGGCAAACTGGAGTAGGGAGTTAAATAAATTAAAATAGTAGCAAAAAGACAATAACATCTCAATTACACTCTTTTAGGGGCAGATTTATTCCTAAGATTCAGCAAGTCCCCATGACTTTCTGACACTTGAATGAATGTCTGCATATTAAGTGACTGCCTCTCCAACTTTCACCACTTACACACCTATGTGTCCAATCCCACACAGAATTCTGGAGTTGAAAACATTTATCTATCTCACGACAGATCTCCTTCCTGAGAGTTGTGTTCAAAGATGTCTCCTTCAAAGATTGCCTTCAATACTTATTTTAATCATTTTGACAGTATTAAATATGCAAGCACTAAAAATAAATTAGTTCAATAAAGTGGAGTTTTGAAAGCTTCCCTTTACTCCAGAAATGTTCCTGTCTTTTAGACTCACATTTTCCAGGAACAAACCCCAGATAATAATTTAAGGAATGTAATTATTAGGTATAACTTGAAGGTTCCCAGCCTCACCAGCCTGTGGGAACAAATGAGATCACTGAAGTGTTTATACCCACTTTTCACTGGTGCGGTGCTTGAGTCCCACCTCCTAAGGCTTTTGCCACCAGAAAAGCCTATTAACAATATTCAAGGAATAAAGATAAAGTCTAACCTTTTTTCCCTTTATGCTTAGCCTAGTTTCACTTGCTCCTAGGGTGCTGTGTGCAGAGGCCATGCACACAGCACTCTTCAGACCAGAGTTCTTAGTGGGAAATGATTGTGCCTGACACTTCAGCTTAGTGGGCCGTGTGCAGAAGGGCTGCAGCAATTCAAGATGGCGGTGGCATAACTATGTGTAGACAGCTTAGGGGTTCCCTGGGGGTGGACGGCTTTCTCTGCATCTGGATCTGTAGCTGTGATCTAATAGTTAGGTCTCTATATGAAAAGTTGAAAGGAAAGATGATGATCCTTTTGAATGGAATTCAGAATGCAGAGGAGTCTTTTAAGAATTGAAAAAGCAATTACTTCAGGTCCCTGCCCTGGCATCCCCAGATTTAGCTAAACCCTTTGACCTTTATATTCAAGACAGAAGGGTATTAGCCTTGAGGTATATCGCCCTTGAGGTATTAGCTCAAAAACTGGGGCTGCTTACTTGAGTGGTGCTTATTTCTTTAAACACTTAGGTCAAACTGCTAAAGGATGGCCTCCTTGCCTATGGGAAGTAGCTGCTACTATAGCCCTGATAAAAGAGGCTGAAAAGTTAACATCTGGTTAGCCAGTCACTATATGGACTCCCCACCAGGTTCAGGCTTTAGTGAGTTCTAAGGGAGCAGGATGGCTATTTTCCATAATGTTGATTCAAGTTCAGGTTATGCTTTTAGACAACCTAGAGGCAACTATAAACACCTGTCACAAGATAAATCTTGCCACCCCTCTGCCCATAGAAATGGGGGTCCCAAGAGTATGATTGTATAGAAACCATCGACGTGATCTATTCCAATTGCCCCAGCCTAAGAAATGAGCCTCTCCGAAATACTGAATAGGAATGATTCACAGATGGAACCAGTTTTGTGAGAGCAAAAAAGGCTGGCAGGATATACAGTCACCTCCCAGGCCCAAGTCGTTGAAGCACGCGACCTAATCCCAGGGACTTCTGTTCAAAAGGCCAAACTTACAGCCCTCACCCAAGCCTTGTAGCTGATTGCAGGGAAGATCTTAAATGCTTATAAAGACTCCTGGTATGCCATTCTACATATACATAGGGCTATTTGAAAGGACAGAGGTATGCTTACTGTGAAAATAAACAGGTGAAACATGGCTTGAGCACATTGAAGTTCTTAGAAGCAGCACAGCTTCCAAAAAAGGTGGCAGTGATTAATTGTAAGGATCACCACAAGGGGGATGGCAGAGTTAATAAAGGGAAACAAAGCCCTAGAATGGCTAACCTCGCAACTACCCCTCATACCTTGAAGGCCAGACCATCCAGTTGTTCAAAGTCCCCAAACGGGGCTTCAGTAGAGATCTAGGAGGTCATGTGTGGCTACTTAGTAAACATGAGCCATGCTTCTTTCCCCAAACTGTGGCTTATCAAGCCATCAGGAAAACTCATCAAGGAACTCACTAAGGGAGTGAAGCCTTACATAATTGGTTAGTTGATGTCATGGTAACTCCTGGCATTAAAAGTATCATCAGTCAGAGAGTTGACACAGTCCCCATCTACACAATGAATAACCCTAACACCAGGCCCCCAGAAGCCCCCAGACAAGGCCCAATCGTACCAGAGGGACATATACCGGGGAAGATAGGCTGATTTCACTGTCATGCCTGGATCATCAGGCAGCTTCAGGTAGAAAGATGCTGCCCCTGCATATGTTTTCAGGTTGAGTAGAAACACTCCCCCTAGAACTGAAATTGCAGCCAAAGTGGCTAAGGCCATTACTAAAAGAGATCATATCCAACTGTGGGCTCCTAGGAGCTCTGCAAAGTGATAATGGCCCAGCATTGTGTCCCAACTGACCAAGGAGATAACAAGTGCCCTGGGCATAAAATGGACCTTGCACTTAGCCTAGTAGAGAGATATGATCAGACCTTAAAATGAACCTTAGCCAAGCTATGCCAGGAGACTCAAGAAAACTGAATTAAGTTACCCGCAGTTTGCCCTACTCTGCATGTAGTTAGCTCGAAGAGATAAGTTAAAGTTAAGTGTGGTGGGATGAGCTAGGAGATGGAAGGGAGGCTCAAGAGAGAGGGGACATATGTATATCTATGGCTCATCCATGTTGACGTATGGAAGAAACCAACACGATATTGTAATTATCCTTCAATTAAAAATAAAGAAAGAAAAAACAATAAAAGCTAAAAGTGTAGGGGGTAACGCAGAGGCATTAGGCCCATATTTGAGCTTCTAAAAATCACATAAAATACTGCCTTGCTCAATGTGGGAATGCAGGTAATAATTTGCATAAAGTTTTGATTCCTAAAAAAAAAAATATCAAAAGTAAAGTGTATATGAACTTATGTATGGTAGATTCATGCCCCAAGCAGAAAACCAGTAAAAGTGTGACCAGGGATATTTAAGGATGGAACTTCACTGATTATTGGATCTATCACTTCCAACCTGAAACAGGAAAGGACCATCAGATGAACTGTATTTAAGACGAACCTCAAAAACTGAAAATAAAGCACTAAATACTACTCTCCTCCTAGCAGGCAATCCCAATATAAACCCAACCACAGCAGTGAGCCTCAGCATCAGGGCACACCTAGATACCTTCAATTTTAGGAAAAATTTGCAGGTCTTTAAAGCCACTCAATAATTGTTGCATACCCTGGTGTCAATCCTACCTGATAGGCAACGTTACCCTTACAACTGGACAGTACAACTTGCAACCTGCAATGGAAACCATGTCCAAGTTCCAAACTGTAAATAGACTGATGTCAAAAGTGGCCCCAGTTATGACACTTAGACAGTCCAAAAGAGAAAAACACAGCTAAGTAGGATATCTAGATGTCCCAGTAAGACCCCAGATATGTAGTTAGAATGCCAGAATACGAGTCCTTCAAGAACTCAAGTTAATGGCACAGGGTTGGTGGGTTTATAAGAAGGTTACATGTTCTTCGGAGAAGGCAATGGCAGCCCACTCCAGTACTCTTGCCTGGAAAATCCCATGGATGGAGGAGCCTGGAAGACTGCAGTCCATGAGGTCGCTGAGGGTCGGACATGACTGAGTGACTTCACTTTCACTTTTCACTTTCATGTATTGGAGAAGGAAATGGCAACCCACTCCAGTATTCTTGCCTGGAGAATCCCAGGGATGGGGGAGCCTGGTGGGCTGCCGTCTATGGGGTTGCGTAGAGTTGGACACCACTGAAGTGGCTTAGTAGTAGTACATGTTCTTAGGTAAGCACCCAAACTCAACAGGAGGCTGGGTATCCCAATGCTTGGACAATACCAAGGAAAGGGGCTATATCACCATTGGAACAGTGGGGCCAGATCCGAGGCTGACTGAAGTTTACAATCAGACCATTAACAAAAAGGGGAAGCCACAATGTTCCAAAAGAGCAGCAGTACTCCTTTCAGGAATCACTGTACTCATGGGCATGCTAGTGACCTTGGCCCAGGAAAACAAATATAACACGTGTCACCATAAAAAGGTAACAGCCCCCATGGAGACAATGGCCAATTAGTCTTGATTTCAATCCGTTATAAAAGTCTGTTGACTCACTGTTCAGGATTGTCATGGAAAACAAAATTGCCCTAGATCAGCTGACCAGATGAGGATCTATACATTAGCCAATACAAAGTGCTGTTTGTACTTCAATGAAACTGGCCCGTCTTGCTGTATCTCACTGTTGGCAGAACCCAGGATAGGCAAGGCGAGAGTGTGGAAGCTGGAAGAAGATGTGAGGAGACGTAGAAACTGCAGATATTCTTTATTCACAGCAGCAAGGCAGACATGCTTTACTCTCTATGGCTGACAGAGCAGAAACAACAATTAGGCAACCGGACTTAAGGCGACTCGCCTAAACTTGATTACAAGAGCTTTTCAGGTGGTGCTTATTTAGGTTATGCGCAGTGCTACAAATGATCTCAGCTGTTACATAATCATTATTTACAAAACGTGGGTCAAGAGCTGAGCTGATAGGGACCCAGAGAGCCTGACCACTGCCATATTGGCTAATTTGCTCTTTCCTTACATGGCCTAATTAAATAAAGTACCGACTACTGGAAGAAGCCACTTATCTAGCAGAAATCCAGCAGCCTAATCTGGCTGGATAAATCTGGAGCGGGGCAAAACAGGCCCTCCCTAGCGTCACTTTGTTTCTACTCTTCCTGGGCCCCTTAATGACCATTATTCTCTTGATAATATTTGGGCGATGCATGCTAAATGGTCTCCAAAAGCTTAGAATCCATAAAACTCCAAATGGTGGTTGCTCAGGGATGTGAACAGTTAGGGCTGAGGCCTGATGACAATCAAACACATCTAAAGGAAGCTGGGGAGAAGTTTTGCTCCTCTACCCGGGGACTATTATTACCCACAAATCAGCAAGGAGTAGTTACTGAAGAAGGACCTGTGCCACTCGGCGCCCCTCAAAAATCAGGAGCAGGACAAGATAACCAGTAAAGCAGCATTAACAATTCTCAGGGAATACAAATTGAATCTGGGTAATAAAATAAGTGTCTAACCTTTTTTCCCTTTGTGCTTAATTTAGTTTCAGTTGCTCACGAGGTGCTGCATGCAGAGGCCTTGCCCCAAGAACTTTGGGCTAAAGTTCCCAGTGTGAAAAAGACACCCACTATACCTCAATTCAAGATGTTGGTGACCTGCCCTCTGCTGAGACCTGGACCCAACTGCACAGCTGTGCCTGTCTCTCGAGAGCTCCGTCACCTCACGAGAACTCTGCTAGCCCTGCGAGAACTCTGCTGGCCCGGCGAGAACTCTGCTAGTACCGCGAGAACTCTCCCCACTGCCTGCCCAGATCAGATCAGATCAGTCACTCAGTCGTGTCCGACTCTTTGCGACCCCATGAATAGCAGCACGCCAGGCCTCCCTGTCTGTCCATCACCAACTCCCGGAGTTCACTCAGACTCACGTCCATCGAGTAGGTGATGCCATCCAGCCATCTCATCCTCTGTTGTCCCCTTCTCCTCTTTGCCCCCAAATACCTCCCAGCATCAGAGTCTTTCCAATGAGTCAACTCTTCGCATGAGCTGGCCAAAGTACTGGAGTTTCAGCTTTAGCATCATTCCTTCCAAAGAAATCCCAGGGCTGATCTCCTTCAGAATGGACTGGTTGGATCTCCTTGCAGTCCAAGGGACTCTCAAGAGTCTTCTCCAACACCACAGTTCAAAAGCATCAATTCTTCAGCGCTCAGCCTTCTTCACAGTCCAACTCTCACATCCATACATGAACACAGGAAAAACCATAGCCTTGACTAGACGAACCTTTGTTGGCAAAGTAATGTCTCTGCTTTTGAATATGCTATCTAGGTTGGTCATAACTTTCCTTCCAAGGAGTAAACGTCTTTTCATTTCATGGCTGCAGTCACCATCTGCAGTGATTTTGGAGCCCCCCAAAATAAAGTCTGACACTGTTTCCACTGTTTCCCCATCTATTTCCCATGAAATGATGGGACCGGATACCATGATCTTCATTTTCTGAATGTTGAGCTTAAAGCCAACTTTTTCACTCTCCTCTTCCACTTTCATCAAGAGGCTTTTGAGTTCCTCTTCACTTTCTGCCATAAGGCTGGTGTCATCTGCATATCTGAGGTTACTGATATTTCTCTCGGCAATCTTGATTCCAGCTTGTGTTTCTTCCAGTCCAGCGTTTCTCATGATGTACTCTGCATATAAGTTAAATAAACAGGGTGACAATATACAGCCTTGACGTACTCCTTTTCCTATTTGGAACCAGTCTGTTGTTCCATGTCCAGTTCTAACTGTTGCTTCCTGACCTGCATATAGGTTTCTCAAGAGGCAGGTCAGGTGGTCTGGTATTCCCATCTCTTTCATAATTTTCCACAGTTTATTGTGATCCACACAGTCAAAGGCTTTGGCATAGTCAATAAAGCAGAAATAGATGTTTTTCTGGAACTCTCTTGCTTTTTCCATGATCCAGTGGATGTTGGCAATTTGATCTCTGGTTCCTCTGCCTTTTCTAAAATCAGCTTGAACATCAGGAAGTTCACGGTTCACATATTACTGAAGCCTGGCTTGGAGAATTTTGAGCATTACTTTACTAGCGTGTGAGATGAGTGCAATTGTGCGGTAATTTGAGCATTCTTTGGCATTGCCTTTCTTTGGGATTGGAATGAAAACTGACCTTTTCCAGTCCTGTGGCCACTGCTGAGTTTTCCAAATTTGCTGGCATATTGAGTGCAGCACTTTCACAGCATCATCTTTCAGGATTTGGAATAGCTCAACTGGAATTCTATCACCTCCACTAGCTTTGTTCGTAGTGATGCTTTCTAAGGCCCACTTGACTTCACATTCCAGGATGTCTGGCTCTAGGTCAGTGATCACACCATTGTGATTATCTGGGTCATGAAGATCTTTTTTGTACAGTTCTTCTGTGTATTCTTGCCATCTCTTCTTAATATCTTCTGCTTCTGTTAGATCCATACCATTTCTGTCCTTTATCGAGCCCATCTTTGCATGAAATGTTCCTTTGGTATCTCTGATTTTCTTGAAGAGATCTCTAGTCTTTCCCATTCTGTTGTTTTCCTCTATTTCTTTGCATTGATCACTGAAGGCTTTCTTATCTCTTCTTGCTATTCTTTGGAACTCTGCATACAGATGCTTATATCTTTCCTTTTCTCCTTTGCTTTTCGCTTCTCTTCTTTTCACAGCTATTTGTAAGGCCTCCCCAGACAGCCATTTTGCTTTTTTGCATTTCTTTTCCATGGGGATGGTCTTGATCCCTGTCTCCTGTACAATGTCATGAACCTCATTCCATAGTTCATCAGGCACTCTATTTATCAGATCTAGGCCCTTAAATCTATTTCTCACTTCCACTGTATAACCATAAGGGATTTGATTTAGGTCATACCTGAATGGTCAAGTGGTTTTCCCTACTTTCTTCAATTTAAGTCTGAATTTGGCAATAAGGAGTTCATGGTCTGAGCCACAGTCAGCTCCTGGTCTTGTTTTTGCTGACTGTATAGAGCTTCTCCATTTTTGGCTGCAAAGAATATAATCAATCTGATTTCAGTGTTGGCCATCTGGCAATGTCCATGTATAGAGTCTTCTCTTGTGTTGTTGGAAGAGAGTGTTTCCTATGACCAGTGCATTTTCTTGGCAAAACTCTATTAGTCTTTCCCTGCTTCATTCCATATTCTAAGGCCAAATTTGCCTGTTACTCCAGGTGTTTGTTGACTTCCTACTTTTGCATTCCAGTCCCCTATAATGAAAAGGACATCTTTTTGGGGTGTTAGTTCTAAAAGGTCTTGTAGGTTTTCATAGAACCTTTCAACTTCAGCTTCTTCAGCATTACTGGTTGGGGCATAGACTTGGATTAATGTGATATTGAATGGTTTGCCTTGGAAACGAACAGAGATCATTCTGTCGTTTTTGAGATTGCATCCAAATACTGCATTTCGGACTCTTTTGTTGGCCATGATGGCTACTCCACTTCTTCTGAGGGATTCCTGCCGCAGTAGAAGATATAATGGTCATCTGAGTTAAATTCACCCATTCCAGATCCCTATAAAGCAGCCCTATCCATGTCCTGTCAGGAAAGCCTTTGCTCATACCTTTCTATTCTTTGATTAATGAGTAAATCTGTCCTGTGCTTCTGAACCAAACTGCATCTGGTTCTATTGATGCAAGTGACACTGAGGAGGAGGCCCCCTGTTAGGGCTGGACTTGGGAGGGCCAATAACACTTTGGTAGGCACTCTCATGGGTGGCACTTCCATAGCATCTCTGCTGGGCACAGAGTCCAGTGCTCGTGGCTGTCCTTCAAGTGCCTAGGGTGGAGTGGGTGAAACACTTTCCCCTTGGAATGAAATACAGACACAGGAAGTCAAAGCAGGGTCACTTGATGGCCAGCATGTTACAGAATTGAGGATGGTTAGCCTCCTCTGCTCAAGAGCAGGCCTACATCCAGTGCATAGGGTATTGGGTGCAGTGCCATTTTTGGTCAATTCTCAAGAAGCAGGAATTTTAAGGAATGCCTCCCCGAGTCCATGAAATCATAGATAGGTTTTCAGGACTCTGAGAATGCCTCTGGAATGGTGTAAGAAATTGAGTGTTGTAGGGGCAAATGGAATTTTTTCTATGGAGAGGGTCCAGTACTTTCAGCAGATCCTCAAAGGGGTCCAGAAGCTGAAAGACTAAGAACTATCTCCCTTGTCCAAACTTTGTTATAAGGTTATACTCCTTACCCCATTGCTCTGTCCTCTTTCCCAGAAGACTCTTTTTTTTTCCCTTTATTTTTTTAATTGAAGGATAATTGCTTTACATAATTTTGTGTGTTTTTTGCCATACATCAACAAGAATCAGCCATAGGTACACCCATGTCCCCTCCCTCCTGAAACTTCCTCCCATCTCCCTCCCCATCCCACCCTTCTAGAGTGTCATAGAGCCTCCCAGGGGACTCTTTAGGCCCCCTCCACTTGAGGCAGGCTGCAGGGAGAGAAGTCTGTTTGCTCTGCTCTGCAAATAGACTTTTCTCACGCCTCACCCCCTGCAAAACTCTCTAAACACGCTCAAATATGAGATATGACTATGTTCAAGACTATGGTTCTGAAAGACATCCTTGCTACATGAGTTTAATTAAATTTAGAAAAGGTAAGTTTGCACATCTTATTGCCAGTCCTCCTGCATTTGTAGTAGAGGTTGTATTACCATTTTAAAACAGCCTTGGGGGTGAAAAACCTCTTAGAGAGAGTGACAACTTATTCTGGGGAAATAGTAGGAGTGGTAATGGAGAGTGTTGATTTAATTAATTTTACTGCCTATCTGCATTGCTCAGGAAGAGGTAAAATAACCAAATAAAATGGCAACATTTCATTTTCATGATCCCTGCAGTTAAGTTCAGGGGGAACTTACTAAACTGCAGAAGCTGCAGTGGAAGGCATGGTTCAAAGAATACGAATGAGATGGGGAGGTCCCAGCATTCAGAGGCAACTTGGGTCTCCTAAAACTGAGCTCAAGTGGGATTGTGTGCACTGGCTTAAAGCAAGGGAATGGCCCTCACCTAGGAGAGGGTACCCTCAGGTTAAGCATGGTGGCGGGAGGGGACCAGGGTAGCCAGTAGGGCATTTGGGAGGAGGTTTTATCTCCAGGGGAACCTCATACTTCTTTAACATGTGTTGATTCACACTTTATTCCATACGTTTCCTTTTTTTTTTTTTTTTCTTTTTGCTCCAAAGTGGTTCAATTAATTAACAAGTGGCCTGTATATCTTTCCTAGAACATTCCATTTTCTTCTAAGTGTCTTTGGGGATAGCTCCCACTTACTTGTGGGAGCAGCAAAACTGCAGACTTTCTTCTTCCTTTGCATCAGTTTGTTGTCATGGTTCCCCTCTGCTCCCCAGAGAAGGAAGTTAAAAACTGCGCTGCGCTGGGCACACGGTGGGTCAGTGTTTCCCACTGCGCTTTCGAATGGAGCCGAGCATGTCTGCAGTCACTCCAGACTGCTCCCGTTCTTGACAGAAGTGCCCTGAAAATGGGGCTGTGTGGACTGGGCAGGCTTCCCAGCCTTGGAGCCCTTGCAGCTGAAGCAGCATTTGCTCCTCAGACTTCACTTCTGGCCCCCCTAAATGCCAGATTGCTCCTGTCCTTAAGGGTTTTGACTCATTCTAAACTATCAAGTTTCCGCATTGCCTAAGAGCTTGGCTCCACTCGCTCTGTTTGCTTGTAACAAGCAGCATTTTACCTACTTTCTGAGATGCTGAGAAGGGGTAAGCAGGCCACGAGAATTGAACTCCAAGTGTGGAGGGCTGTGGGCCACTACTTCAGGCCTCAGAAGTCAGTCCCAGAGCTGCAGCTCTACCCAGCTGGTCACACCCACTGACCTTATTGTGCAAACCCGGTTCACCTCCTCCACACTCACAGATGGCAGGGCTTAGTTTCCAGGTGTGCAGCAATGAAAACATGTGCAGGAGGCCTTCCATTACCTGCTGGTTTCTCTCTTCAATGGCTAATTGAGGCAGAGCTACGCAATGGGAAATTTGGTGAACACGATTGCTTTTCTGCCTGTAATGGAAGTTTTCCAGCTTTGCTCTGGTAAGTGTTGTAAAAGATGCAGAAAAGGGAGCTATGCTTTTTTCTCTGAGATGTTCATGGTTGGAGCACATGCTAGTATTCATCAATGGCACCCCTAAATAAGAAAGCCACACCACTTGGCTAGCAAAGTGGGGCAAAATTCAAAAGGAGGAAAGAGAAATTAGAGAGAGCCTCTCTTCTTTTCTCTCTGTCATGGAAAATATGATTCTGGTTCTGTTGCCGTCTTCAGCTGTAGCAGGAGCACTTGACTCTGTGAGGATCCCCATCTGGCTCAGTTTACAGATTCTGATCATAATGACATATGAGATCTCAGAGGGGAAATTAGATGACATTAGCACACGGAAGAGCCTGGTGGGCTGCCCTCGATGGGTCGGACACGACTGAAGCCATTTAGCAGCAGCAGCAGCCAAAGATGAAGGCCGGCAAAATTCAAGCTTGTAGCAGATAAAGATCATTTATAACCTTCTAAACACTGTTCAACATATGCCATGGTTCTGAAGCATCCAAGACTTTTCAAGCATTCATGTCTCTAGCTATTATTTATTGTTATTATTTATTAAGTATGTGGGATCATCTTTCCCCACCCTCATTATCATCATGATATAGCCCAATATCCTACATGGATTTTTGGAGTCAGTCATACAGGAATTTGTGTAGATTGTGGGCAATTAAGTAATTAATATTATTTACTCTAGCATGAACGGTCTAACAGATTATTCTGTGTCTCTTAAGGAATTTCTAATGTAGATAAATAATTTTAGGAAGTTTACTTCCAGAGTTTAATTCTTTTCCATCAGAAGTTTGGCAGTAAATGATAACAGTTTTCTCCCCAAATCTCCATGAACATAGTGCCAGATGACAGCTCAAACGCTCTGTAGGTCCATACCTAAGTGGGTTAGATGATGGTTTGATTAAGGAAAAAAATACATCACTTAACCAAATATTCTTCCATCCCCCACTTAGAAAGCTGGTTTTTTTGTTTGTTGTTCCTCAGACGTACAAAATACATTTGCCTTCAGTAGTGATCAGGACACTAATTTCCTCTCACAGTCATAGGTGTGGTCCCTCTTTAGCTTTAAATAATTAGTAATCAATTAATGTATCTAATAATAATAAGTAATTAATAATAGTGTACCTACACCTGGCTTCTCATTCAGGTCACCTAGAGAGTTTGTTTTCCTGTCAATGCCCAGGGCTCATCACCTACATTCTGCTTCAGTTGATGTAAGGCTTTGCTATTTTTGAAAGCTCCTCAGGTGATCCTCCTTGCCTGGAGAATCCCAGGGACGGGTCATGATGTCATGGCTTTGCTATTTTTTGAATGCTCCTCAGGTGATCCTCCTTGCCTGGAAAATCCCAGGGACGGGGGAGCCTGGTGGGCTGCCGTCTATGGGGTCACACAGAGTCAGACACGACTGAAGCGACTTAGCATAGCATAGCATAGCAGGTGATCCTCAGCCTGATTCATTTCAGTATTATCAGAAACAAAATAAATCAAGTTAAAATAAATAGGCACATGTGAAAAGGAATCTACTACCCAATTTTTACTTTCCTTGAAGGGCTTAATAAGCTCCTTTAGGGCCTGGTGAGACTCTCTTTATTTTAGTATTCTTAGCACTAGTGTCTGGCACCTCATGGCTTGTAGAATGAAGATGATTATTTATTCCTATTGTGCAATAGTGGTTTATATGTTTCAGAAGTCATTTCTTGACAACCTCAACTTATAAACACTATGGAACATCTGAAAGTAAAAAAAAAGAAAAATGAAAAAAAATGCTGCAGTTGAGCAGCTAAAACATATGCCAAAAAACTAAAAATGGTTGTAATACACTTTATTTCTGGGAGCATCCTTCAGGCTGCTCGGTGAGCTCTGTTCTTATTTTACACACAGTTCTACTGGTCTTGCTTCTCTGGTTCTTCATTCACAGAAACTTAGAGGAGTGACTAAGGAAAATGACACATCACAAAAGTAAATAATGGAACTCAGAGGATATGATAGTTGGGGGACTATTTAGGATGAAGGCAAATAGCTTTACATATCCAGCAGCCCTGATTTGGTGCCCATAATTCATGTGTTTATTGGGATTCACTAGTACCAGGTACCATGCTGGATGTATGGGGATGACAAAGGTGAACCCTTTCATTGAGTAGGAGTGAGTATTTACCTTGGCTGCAGCTTCATTATTCTTGCTCTTGAGTTGCTTAAAACACAGGAGTGTCAAGCTGCCGCTGCTTAGTTTTCACATAGCATTTTTTGCTGTCCAGAGCATTTCATAATTTTTTATTACTGAGGCCCTAGTTCAGGTCATCCTGTGACCACATAACTGTCTCTCTGGTCTACATAGCCTTCTCTAACCCATACTTTATATTTCTACCAAAAAGATCTCTCTAAATGCAAATCTGATCATATGACTCCCAGTTAAAATCCTCGAATGATACCACAGGCCACACGACTTCACTGAGACTTCTGCATGAGGCTCTTCATGACTGATCCACAACTGTCTCCCAGCTATTACCCGGTTTTTAGTAATAGTAATAGTATTACTATTACCATGTTTCTCATGTTCAGGTTCTATGACCTGCTCACGATTCCCTCCATACACTGTATTTCCCACTTCTGTGCCTTTGCTCACACCATTCCTTCTTTTCGGAAAGCTTTTTCTTTTCCCCACTTTAGCTATCCTGTTCTCCAGAAAGTCTTCCTTGACATCTACTCACTCTGCATATGTGCCACTCCCACCCACTGGGCTCATTGTCTTCCATGTGCTTTTATTATACACTGAAATAATGTTCACG
The DNA here is from genome assembly GCF_019923935.1 of Bubalus bubalis. Taxonomy (NCBI): domain Eukaryota; kingdom Metazoa; phylum Chordata; class Mammalia; order Artiodactyla; family Bovidae; genus Bubalus; species Bubalus bubalis. Next base: position 69,602,693 of record NC_059158.1, on the reverse strand, counting down.
AGTGTTGTCTTCAAAACCAACTCCTCCCTCTACCGTCCCCCGGCTTCCCAGCATTTTAAGTAACCTGAAGTCAGGAACTGTTCTTATAATTTCACTGTCTTTCCAGAGTCTGACATCAGCAATAAATGACTGCTACAGGAGATTAAACTGAAAGATCTTTCCCATCCATTTCCCCATTTTTATTACTCGGATGTCATGTCTCAGCAGGAACTTCTGTAAGTAGTTCACAAGCCCTGTGTTGCTACATATGGTTCCCAGGATTTAGATGAGGAGTCTAAAGCTCTGAAAGTAGTGAGCAATCTTGGAGGCTGTCTGGGATGAATGTGTGAGTTACTTCATCTCTGGAGCTTTGTTTCCTCATCTGTTTCCTGGGTGTGTGCAGTGGTTATCATGTCAACAATATATTAGCTAAAAATTCATTGAGCATTTATTATTTATTGTTTTTATCAGGTCTTCACAATACATTTTGATATTTGCAGGGCAAGTAGTATCATCCTCATTTTATAGATGAGGTTATTGAGTCTCAAAGTTGCTTAAGATAAAGTGCCAGTAAGGGTAGGCTCTGGGGACTGGAATTTGGAGATTCTGATTTCTGTCCATTTTTCTTTCCATAACTATATGACATCTTCTGCATATGTGCCACAAATGATGGCTTTAATGATGAGCTTGAATCATCAAGGAAATATTACAGACAATATATCATGTTTAAGAAGGCAGGACAATAGATTATAACTTTTAGAAAAGGTTCTATCCAAAAGTTCAAATAAAACCAAGAAAATGTGGTTCTGAAGGGACTAAGATATGCATATGTAAAAAATAAATTTATTTGGACATCTTATCCCCTGGTTTATAAGTCAAGCATTATATTAGCTAAATTTTAGTATCAAGGGATAGAGTTTCCTTGAGATGTATCCTAGAGTATTCCCCTATGTTTGCTTAAAGCCATGCTTTTCCTAGTCCACAACAATAATGGATAAATTTTAGAGATTGTTCTTTAAAAGCCACCTTAAAATATCCTCTTACTTTTCTAGAATTGCTACTGAAGATCTAGGAACAATCTTCCATAAACACCTAAAACCTCTTTTCTCTTATTTCTCTTCTTAAATCAGAAGTAACTTGGTTCCTTTATTTGTCTTGAATCGCTAGGTCCTCTTCCATATTACAAATGACTTCTGTTTTGTTTTGCTTTTTTGTTTGCAAGGAGAAAAACAAGTGAATTGATTCCTAGGGCATTTAAAATCTTTGTTTCATTAAAAGTATTTGATTGTTTGAAGATGGTCCTCTTGGAGTCTTAATCTGAAGTCTGGTCTGAAAAGAAGTGGAAGTGTTAGTCAGTCATGTTCAACTCTTTGTAACCCTATGGGCTGTAGCCCACCAGGCTCCTCTGGTCCATGGGATTCTCCAGGCAATACTGGAGTGGGTAGCCATTCCCTTCTCTAGGGTATCTACCCAACCTAGGGATCAAATCCAGGTCTCCTGTATTGCAGACAGATTCTTTACCGTCCAAGCCACCAGGGAAGCCACAGGTCTGGTCTACTCAGTGTAATCTTTGGAAATATTTATTGCTTTAATCTGGCTCAGATGGTAAAGAATCACCTGTGATGCAGGAGACCAAGGTTCGAACTCTGGGTTGGGAAGATCCCCTGGAGAAGGAAATAGCAACCCACTCCAGTATTCCTGCCTGGGAAATTCCATGGACAGAGGAGGCTGGAAGACTGAAGTCCAAAGAGTCACAAAGAGTTGGACAAGACCGAGTGATTAACACTTACTTTTCTGGACTTGATATGCAACACTGCCTAGATCCATGAGTCATATATGTATCCTGAGGCCAATAATGCTTTTCTCAGTGTTATGAACCTGTCTGTCTTCTATCTTCTCCATGTTACACTGGGGGTGGGGTGGGAGTGGGTACCTGTTAAGATGCAGATTACTGGGCATCACTCCTGCCCTCTGGAATAATATTCTCTAGAGGGAGGGGTGTGGTGCCCAGGAATATGCATTTTAACAAACTTTCCAGGTGATTCTTCTAACATTACTCTTTGAGGATCCATGATCCAGGTGGTCCTTTGTACCTCAGTGAAGGCTCAGCAGTCAGTTCAAATTTTTTTCCTACAGACAAAGCAAAGTGGCCATGAAATTAAAAGACACTTGCTTTTTGGAAGAAAAGTTTGATAAACCTAGACAGTGTATTAAAAAGCAGAGACATCACTTTGCCGGCAAAGGTCCATCTAGTCAAAGCTATGGTCTTTCCAGTAGTCATGTACAGATGTGAGAGTTGGACCATAAAGCTGAGTACCGAAGAATTGATGCTTTTGAACTGTGGTGTTGGCAAAGACTCTTGAGAGTCCCTTGGACTGCAAGGAGATCAAACAAGTTGATCCTAAAGGAAGTCAACCCTGAATGTTCATTGGAAGAACTGATGCTGAAGCTCCAATACTTTGGCCACCTGATGCAAAGAGCTGACTCATTGGAAAAGACCCTAATGCTGGGAAAGATTGAAGGCAGGAGGAGAAGGGGATGACAAAAAATGAGATGGTTGGATGACATCACCGACTCAATGGACATGGGTGTGAGCAAACGCCAGGAGATGGTGAAGGACAGGGAAGCCTGGCATGCTGCAGTTCATGGGGCTGCAAAGGGTCGGACATGACTGAGTGACTGAACAACAACAAAAGAAAGCAACCACCCTATTACAAAAGCACTGCTTTCTGGCTTGAGACCAGTGCTACTTTTCTACTCTTGCTTGGTGTTCTGTATTCAAACCAATTTCAGTGCTTAACTGCTCAATATATTGATTTAAAATGGGCTCAGCCATGTTGTGAATTGTGAGTGAGAATTAAAGCCAGCGTTTTGTTTTAAAGAAGGTGTGAACTTGACTCCAAGCTATCAGTAATGACAATGCACCTCAGGAGAGCCTTCTATTACCTGGAGCTACACAGAGAAGCCTACTGATCTCTATCTTAGAAAGACAGAAATCAAAGTGCAACGTGTTCCTTCACTACATGGTTTTCCTATTTATCATGCAAGCTTTGATTTTTAACGTTTAGTCCCATACGTGCCATGAGTTTATATGCAGTGGAAAGTGAAATGGTTTTGGCATCCAAATAATGAATTCTCTTAAGGGAAGTGCCTGCATGGGATTCCAACCGCCTGACAGGAAGGAGAGTTTGTGTTTTACATTATCCTTTTATCATTTAAAACTTCTGGGTTCTGTAGGTTAAATGCTGTCAGCTGCTCTTCAAGGAAATTTTACTAGCTCTTTGCTCTTAGTTCTTACGTAGTTTGCGCTTTTTATGCATTTGATTCTTCCCCTCTGCCTAAGTTATAGAAGATGAAACATCAGATGATATGCCTAAAACGGCTGTCATCTCAGAGAAGGAAAAAGGAGACTGCCTTTTTTCAGTTGGTGGCCTATTGACTAGATTATGTATTTTATAATAAAAATGCACTTCCAGTCAACAGTGAAAGGTGAATTCATTTTGATCTTATAATAATGTCATGGAGTTGTATGAATCTGCTGCTGCTGCTGCTGCTAAGTCGCTTCAGTCATGTCCGACTCTGCGCGACCCCATAGACGGCAGCCCACCAGGCTCCCCCATCTCTGGGATTCTCCAGGCAAGAACACTGGAGTGGGTTGCCATTTCCTTCTCCAATGCATGAAAGTGAAAAGTGAAAGTGAAGTCGTTCAGTCATGTCCAACTCTTAGCGACCCCATGGACTGCAGCCCACCAGGCTCCTCCATCCATGGGATTTTCCAGGCAAGAGTACTGGAGTGGGGTGCCATGAATCTAGGCATTGTTTATGCAATTGCCGTAGAATTGGTGTTTAGTAATAAAAGACAGAATTGGTTGAACAACAGAACTTAGAACATGAGATAGATGAGAAGAATCTATATGAGAGGCATTGAGAATCATAGATCTGAAGAGGCTATTTACATTATTTAAATTAACAAGCAACTAATCTCAAAAATATACAAGCAACTCCTACAGCTCAACTCCAGAAAAATAAATGACCCAATCAAAAAAATGGGCCAAAGAACTAAATAGACATTTCTCCAAAGAAGACATCCAGATGGCTAACAAACACATGAAAAGATGCTCAACATCACTCATTATCAGAGAAATGCAAATCAAAACCACTATGAGGTACCATTTCACGCCAGTCAGATTGGCTGCAATCCAAAGGTCTACAAGCAATAAATGCTGGAGAGGGTGTGGAGAAAAGGGAACCCTCTTACACTGTTGGTGGGAATGCAAACTAGTACAGCCACTATGGAGAACAGTGTGGAGATTCCTTAAAAAACTGGAAATAGAACTGCCTTATGATCCAGCAATCCCACTGCTGGGCATACACACTGAGGAAACCAGAAGGGAAAGAGACACATGTACCCCAATGTTCATCGCAGCACTGTTTATAATAGCCAGGACATGGAAGCAACCTAGATGCCCATCAGCAGATGAATGGATAAGAAAGCTGTGGTACATATACACAATGGAGTATTACTCAGCCATTAAAAAGAATACATTTGAATCAGTTCTAATGAGGTGGATGAAACTGGAGCCTATTATACAGAGTGAAGTAAGCCAGAAAGAAAAACACCAATACAGTATACTAACGCATATATATGGAATTTAGAAAGATGGTAACAATAACCCTCTGTACGAGACAGCAAAAGAGACACTGATGTATAGATCAGTCTTATGGACTCTGCGGGAGAGGGAGAAGGTGGGGAGATTTGGGAGAATGGCATTGAAACATGTATAATATCATATATGAAACGAGTTGCCAGTCCAGGTTCGATGCACGATACTGGATGCTTGGGGCTGGTGCACTGGGACGACCCAGGGGGAGGGTGTAGGGAGGGGGGAGGGAGGGGGGTTCAGGATGGGGGCACGGGTGTACCTATGGCGGATTCATTTTGATGTTTGGCAGAGCTAATACAATATTGTAAAGTTTAAAAATAAAATAAAATTAAAAAAATTATTGGGTGTTTCCTTTTTTAAAGTAATCTTATTACAGTTTCTCAATATGTCAGCAAAATAGTCTTTCTCAAGGCAGAAAAGAAATCTGAAGTAACGGTAAAACTCCTTTTTTGCTTTTTATCATTATTTTTATTTGACATTTATTATGCATTTATTCTCCAATTATAATTTCTTGGGGTCTTTTAAAATTGTCCCTCTGTCGTTATATAGTGGAGGTCTATTTTGGTTGTAACAGGGTAACTGATTATATTTACATGATCCTGAAATAGCAACATGTGTTCCTTGTAAAAAAAAGTGCAAAAATTTACCAAAACTTATGAATAAAATATAAATTCACATGAAAATCTACAACTCAGGGGTAATATCTATCAGTCTGGATAACTCTTTTATCAGACATTTCTCCAAGTATATATACAAATGAACAGATAGTTTTAAAGTTTAATGCAAATGTGATAAACTCAACATGTTGTTCTAACCTTTTATTTCCCCCATTAGGACACATATCATCAACATCTTTTCATAAGTATAGAATTATGTCATTATGCGGTTTCCCACTCTGTAAGTTCTGTAATTTATTTACTCGTCTCTATAAATGAACTTTTTTCTGCTATTTTGAAACATACTTCCAGACTCATAGCACCACTCTCTATATATCAGGTAGCTGAAAAAAGAATTTCAATGCTATTTAAAGAACTCAGAATCAGATTAGCAAACCGAGTCTCAGAAAGGCTAAGTTACAAAAAAGGCACAGAGTAATGGAAATGCCTATACAAAAAAAAAAAAAGAACTCTGCATCAGATTTAGATGTAAGCCTTAACCAACAGTTACAGTAACATTAAGCACTATGACACATGCTATTTCTTCAGCTATTTTTAATAGTCTTCTATTTTCAGCCTTGATAAATAAGGTTGTAAATTTGTGTTGAACCAGACTTAAACTATCATTATCCCATTATTTTTCATCTGAGTGAAATTACTGAGGCAGATATTTTGAGGAGATGAAGAAGGCTGGTATCTTTCAGAGCGCAAAGTGTTTTTGAAATGTAAAGAATTTCCTTGAGTTGAGTTTCACTGAAGTTTGTAACTTACCCATGTTCCTGAACTATGAAACTATGAATATCTTTCTCTTGATAAACAAACAATTAAGAAACACTGTAGACACAAATCTTCTTAAATTTACAGGGTTAATGTCCTAAAATAAAGCCTTGGACATGGAATTCCTGGGCCCAAGATTATGGGTAATTGACATAATGATACATATAATTCCAGAAAAGTCAAAGCAATTTTTATTACTACAAACAGTGCATGAATGCATCTGTTTCCCCACTCTCACTGACATAAGGTTTAGAGAATTTATAATTTGTCAATATGCTAGATCAAAAAAATATTGATGTAATTTTCATTTTTTAATGATGATAAACATCTCTTCATATTTAATAAGCATTGGTATATATTTTGCCTTTTCTGGGTTGCCTTATTGCCTGTTTTGCTATTGAACTTCTCATCTTTCTTCTCTGAAAGAGTTTCCTCACTTCATTTTATGACTTCTCTGTATAATAAAGATATGAAATTATATGTCACATTTATTATAAATATTTTAATTTGTCTTGCATGTTTAAATCCTCCTTATAGTGTCTTTTAATTTTCTATATCAGAAATAAGCTTATTTTTGTAACAGTAGTAATTTTTTAATAAATTTTCTACAACCTGAAATTCTGTTTTTGTTATACGGAATACAAGATTTATAAACTTCAAGCTCTGTGATATATAAACACTTTGCATTTATTTTGGCTCTATTATTTTAGTACTATTTCTATTTGCATTATACTCTTGTGAATAAAAGCATCAACTTACAATGAATGGATTTGCTATTCTCCATTACAGATGTATTTTCCTCTGAGTCTAGGTTAACACTAAAAACTCAAAAATTGGCTAATTTGAGAAAATCTTAATTAAAATTTAGAAATTTAAAGTGAAAAAATTAATTTCATTTATCTACTTACTATGAAACCTTGTTTAGCAAACTGTAATTTACAGAAACATTTTTACATGTTTAATTTTATTTGCTTCTCAGAATTACCCTGTGAGTTGGTTATCATTATGTCTGTTTTATATATGTGAAATACTGAGGTGTTGGGAAATTACTTAAGATAATTTTCTGACATAAGGTCATAGAACTAACGAGTGCATGAAATGACCAGAGCTTCAGTTCAGGTCTTTTGAGTGCAGAATATGTATTATTCTTTTTAATTCTCCTCTAGTCTAACTTTACTTTTCTACTATAATAAAAATGAAAAACAGGTGCTTAATGACAAGCTTGTCCAATCATCTGTAGATAAGTGACTTCTTTAAAATGAATAATGTGACATAAAGATATTTTCATTGCATCCACAGAAGGGATTGATCTGACAACCTGAGGTTTGATATAGTCTGAGCATTTAGTGAGGAGTAGAAGAACACATTATATTTTCATTCTGGCTTTAGAAATTTTAGCCAAAGAAACCGGGGCAGTTCCCGACAGTCCCTTTTCATAGTTGCTGAAAACCTGCATCATATCCCTGATGAATGCTCCTGGGGAGCTAATTACCTGGAGGAAGGAAGGAGGCAAAGATGAGCATCCCCTGTGGACTTTTCTCTTGCAATACTCATATTCTCCTCAACCCACCAAGGTACCAGAAACTGGCATTTTCTCAGAGAGGCCATGTCACCTGTAATATTAATTGAGAGCCAACAGATTAACAAAATAAATATCTGGTAGAAAGAAAACTATCAGCAGAGACCAGAATCCACACAGCAGACCTAGAGAGGTGAAATGAAATTCTTCTGCCTGTTACCTGAAGATGCTTGTGATTATCAAGGGGGTATATCTTTATGTGAGTTTCTTTGGTTGCTCTTTGTTTTGGGTGCCATGCCATGCGCCATGCAGGATCCTAGTTCCCCAACCAGGGATCGAATCCATGTCCCTGCTTTGGAAGCTCAGAAAGTGTCAACTACTGGACCACCAGGAAGTCCCAAACGTGTATGTCTTGATGCTGACTTATCTATTAAGAGTTCCTGCTCATCTTCCCTCTCTTGCCATGATCCCTTTCTCTGATGGCAGCTCAGGCAGTGGGCACCCATTCCTCAAAACACCCCCCCCCGGACTCATTCTCCTCAGTTAATCTATTTAGACTCCCAAAAGGAGACAGCACAACAGGATTTTTACCTGATGTTCTATCAGTTCTTTCTCCTTCCCCCCCCCCCCAATGGGAATCCCTTGGTTCTCTGTCTCAGCTACATTAACTGTAGTGTAATTTGCCTTAAAGCACTTTCTGAGAGAAATATTTACACCACCACAACCATTTCTGCTTCAGAAAATAAGAATTCTCTTAGGGCAGAGAAGGAACAACTCAAGGGTGATATGTTTTGTGCATAATATAAAAGGATTTTTTTGTTTGTTTTCATAATACTTTAATTTTGTTAAACAGGTATCAAAACAGCTTTAAGTTAGAGGCATCTGCAGCTACATATTCCCCTGTCCTGGACCTATCAATGTCAATATATCATTGACATTTACTTACCGCAAGTTCCTTCCTCTGTCTATTTGTGACTGCGTTTCACAGTGTGCCTTTAAGAATCTCACCATTTAGCTTTTAACACCCAGGAGGTCACTTCTCTCCTGAACAATTATGGTACTTGAGAAGAAGAGGAATACTCCTGAGACAAGTGTTGCCAGATTTAGCAAATAAAAATACAAGCTGTCCACTTAAATATGAATTTCAGATAGACAACAAATATTGTTTGGTATACATATGTTCCAGATACTTATTTGTGGAACATACTAGTCTATGTGTAATGTCATAATAAAAATTATAAAAATTTATGCTAAAAATTATTCATTACCTATCTGAAAATTTAATGAGGTATTTTTATATTTTATCTGGCAATCCTATGTGAGACCAGTTTTTAGATTCTATAGAGACCAGAGGTGGACCATGTCAGAGTAAGCAGCACATTTTTTAACTTTCTGAATAAGTAGGGGGTAGAATAGTAGTCTTTTCCCACTAGAAATGGCATAGGAAGGGGTACTAGTTCAAATTAATATACCCCTCAGGATTGATCCATTCTGCCACCTCAGAATCAGGGTGGATGATAAGATATATCTGCTTGATAGTGTTTTATAAATCATTGCTTGAAGCTATCCTTGGCTTCTTTTGCATTTAAATTAATTATTATGCTTTCATACTTCCTGCCTGAGGTGATTTTTAAAAACTTAGACTCTATAATAATCAGTAAATTCCTAGGTCTATTTGTATGTAGATATTTAAAATTTTTTGAGGATTGGTAAGATTTAATGAGATTTAGAATGATACAAGAGAAATGAAATGTAATTGTCAATGGTGTCTATTAAAAAAAAAGCTTCTCTAGACTTGAACTAAAACACAGTTCCTTCAAAATATGTCTGAGGGTCCAACAAAGGTTTAATGCAACTACCATGGTGAGAATTCGAAAAAGTCATATTGAAAATGGGCTTCCCTGTGGCTCAGCGGGTGAAGAATCTGCCTGCAATGCGGGAGACCTGGGTTTGATCCTTGGGTTGGATAGATCGCCTGGAGAAGGGAAAGGCTACCCACTCCAGTATTCTGGACTGGAGAATTCCAGGGACTGTATAGTCCATGTGATAGTAAAGAGTCTGACACGACTGAGCAACTTTCATTTTCACTTTCAAATTCTGAATGTAAAACTGGAATCTTAATAGACACTAACACTGACCTGATTTTAAGTCTAGAATATTGAGGTCAACAATTTTCAAACAGTGGAATAACTCTTTGATAGAGGAAGTCTGTTGCCACATTTCAGAGCCGCACAGTCATCCACTGGCCTTAATATCTTAGAAATGAGAATTTAGCTCCTACTTCAACCCCTATTTTTCTCAACTTAAAAAACTGATACAGTCTGGACTTAAGATGGAGGAAAACAGAATCTATAATAGCCACAATGTGGCATTAGTGGTAAAGAATCCACCAATGCAGAAGGCACAAGAGATGCGGTTTCAATCCCTGGGTTGGGAAGATCCCTTGGTAGGAAGTGGCAACCCATTCCAGTATTCTTGCCTGGAAAATTTCATGGACAGAGGAGCCTGGCGGGCTACAGTCCATGGGGCCGCAGAGAGTCAGACATGACTGAGAACAATAGCTATAAAGCTACTACCAGTTCAGTTTCAGTTCAGTTGCTCAGTTGTGTCCGACTCTTTGTGTCCCCATGAACTGCAGCACACCAGGCCTCCCTGTCCATCACCAACTCCCTGAGTTTACCCAAACTCATGTCCATTGAGTCGGTGATGCCATCTAACCATCGCATCCTCTGTCGTCCCCTTCTCCTCCTGCCTTCAATCTTTCCCAACATCAGGGTCTTTTCAAATGAGTCAGCTCTTCGCATCAGGTGGCCAAAGTATTGGAGTTTCAGCTTCAACATCAGTCCTTCCAATGAACACCCAGGACTGATTTCCTTTAGGATGGACTGGTTGGATCACCATGCTACTACCACTTCCCTCAAAATTCTATAACAGATTAGTAGATTAAAGATGGCTAAAAATTCTTTTCTCAAAGTGAATAATCTCCCTCCCTTTGAATCTAGATTGATCTCAGGGACTTGCTTGATCAATAGAATGCAGCATAAGTGACATGCTGGGAATTTTGAGACAATTTTATAAGAAGCCTTTTGACTTCCACCTAGAACTTCTTCAAATGCTCTCTCTGGGAGCCCTGAATTACTAGATAACTACCTGAGACCACTTAGCTGGGAAGACCATCCAAAGGCCCTTGAACTGTTCCAGTAGAGTCTAGCTTCCCAGTCCCTCCATCTAGGCAGACATACAAGCAAAGCTATTTTGGCCTCCATACCAGCCCATCTACCAGCCAAATACTATCCAGGGATCTTTTATTGAGGACTCAGGAACAGAACAGCCCAGCCGAGCCTTGCTAGAATTACTGACCCCCGAGACTGTGATATGATAAAATGGTTTTATCTTAAGCCACTATGTATTAGAGTAGCTCATTAAGCAGATAACCAGAAAAAACAAGGATGTATTGCTCTTTACACTTAAAAACGGAATGAAGTGGAAGAAAAGAAGGGTTGGCTGATTAGAGAAGGTCAAAGGGGAGAGTGGAATCAGTTGCTCTAAAAGGAGATCATTATCGTGTTGGACTTGAATAAAAGATGAGTTTGGGATTTAGAAGACTCAGGGAATGTTTAAAAACTATGTCAAAATTTTTGGCAGGCTGCTACTGTGATTTTGGGTCACATTTACAACTCTGGTCCAACTTCTTAGAGATTCAGAGGGAAAACAGCAGTAAAGTCTCACTTCATGCAGATGCTGTGAACAGTAATGAATAAACATGACAAATAAATATGCTGAAAATAAGAAGTGAAAATGCTAAATACATTAGAAGCAATCTTTACACCTACTGAAAATCCTTCATCAGATGAGTTCAAATTGGAGGTGTCTCAGGAGAAAATAACTTTGAAAATACAAACAGATTTTATTTTTTGTACTTTTATTGAAAAGGTACATTTAAAAAAATACACAGACATTTTACCATTTACAGATTGCAGATATAGATGCTCTAAAAGAGTTCATTTTATTTTGCTGTCTTATACCTCTTGCCCCTGATATCACAAACATTCCAGTCTTGTTGATATCAGCTTAGAAACGGGGGCATGGGAGCATAACCTGCAACAGATTCAGTGAACAGAAATACAGATTGTTCAATTATAAATTTTTTTTTATCGTCTGTACATTATTGCATTAGGGAGCCACAAAATTATGTAGCATCATTACAAATGAAAACAGGTTAAAAATGAAGATAATGACATAGAAATACATAGATTTATTGTCTTCTTGCAGAGTGCACGAGAGGTGCAAAAATGTGCAATTTAGGAAGCTCTTTTTCTGTTTGTATACATTTGCTTAGCAACTCAAAACTGGTGAGGAAGCTCCAAAATAAGTTAAACAAAAATAGCAGACAGGTAGTAATCAGAGCTATGTTATATGGCTTTCTATTTTGTTTAAATATCACGAAATAAAATGTAAAACAAAGAAAATACATTATCTTTTGTTCTCTCAAAGAGAAAATTCAAAGCTACTTTGCCTCCTAACATTTACACAGCAACTAAAAGTGTTAATTCAGACAAGAAATACAGATCTAGTACTACACAGGATACAACAGCACTTGGGTCTAAAACAGTACACGATCCCTGTCAACAAGAGTACCCCAGAAGGAAAACGCGGTGATCCGTTGGTAAGATGGTATCCACAAGCAAGCACTTGTGTTCATCTATTTTTGTTCCACACTAGAATGTGCCCAGTTGGATTCCAGGATTATTTACAGACGTGTGAGGAAGACCCTAGTTTTTCAAGTCTGTCAGGAAAATATTCCATATTGTTTCTAAGCCAGATCACACCCATGGAAAAATTGTCAGAGAATGATATATATATGCACATATATATTTTTTTCTGACAAACACATTTGCAAGAAACTCAGTATTTCAGATACACAAATTGAATGGGTTAGGGCAGGGGGAGGAAAGAGGGAGACAAAGCTTGTGCTGCTCAGATTCCGAAATTACAGGAGCGCCCCCCAAAAAACAATTTTGAATCTCAGTGACTTTCTCTTTGGAGTCAGATGCTGCCTTTTGCAGCTGGGTGCGGCACTGCAACTCAAAATGCTCGAATTGCTGAATCCTTTTTTGGGTTTCCTGCTCTACTTCCCTACTGCCTCAACCGTCTGGGGGCTTGCGGAACATCAGGAACATCAGTACGGGGCGAAGAGGATGGAGGCGGGGGTCGCGCGGATGGGGCCGTGGCCCGGCCTCAGCAGAGCGGGAGGGATGGCTGCAGCCTGGAAGAGCGAGGCCGACGGCCGGGGCGGCAGAGACAGCGCAGAGGACACGGCCGCCGCCGCCGCCAGGGGCGAGGACAGGAAGGCCGGGGCCAGGGGCTTCATCATATCCTTCTGGAATGCAAGTTTTGCCTAGGAGAGGGAGAAAACCAGGAGTGGGGTGGGGAGAGAGTTTTGAATGATGGCAGCGCTGATATATTTTCGTAAGTAAAAACCAACATTCAGAAGTCAAAATTTAAAAATCTTGACCTGTCTAGATTATTTTCACAAAGCTGGTTTCAAAGTCTCTTGGCATACCTTAACTATAATTTGTTTACATTTCAACTTTTGTCTGGTGGTCCTTGCCCCTGGGCACTAGGTTGGGGGGCGGGTGGGAAGCCTCTATGAATAGATACTGAAGCTATTTTATGCTGCTGCTCACAAGGAAAAACCAAACATGCCCAGAAGGTTTCCTGTGTAGAGTGTGGAGGAGCTCCATTCAAAATTCTGGTTTGTCTTAACCCACAATGAGGCTTTTAAGAGAATGTGCCTTACCCTTCACCTCACATTAAAAAAGCTGCACTGGGTTTAGGTAACTGGAGTTCGGGACACTGGGGACCCATGAGGAGTCAAGAAGATACAGTCAGTTTATACCTCTCTGGCTACTTAAAAACTATTCCCTGAAAATCTGCAGCTAACTCAGAGTTGTCATTGGTAATGATTGTAAGTGGGCTAGAAACTCTCTCTATTTAAAAGGAATCCCAGGTGGACTCTTCTGTGAAGTAAGAAATCAATTCTTAATCTGTCTCTTTTGCAATCAGGAGGAGCTCTGCAAGCTGGATTTGCTTAATGCTCATAACACCTGCTTGCAGCATCCATGGAGCTTTGGAAAAGCTGGGGGTAATGTCAGTATCACCTCCAGCTGGCCAATCCCAGCTTTCAGCCTCAGACGGAACACCACATTGGGCTAAGTCCCAGGGAGACTAGGAAATCCTTCCATCTGGGTATTTATATGACATCTATTGGTGGAACCCATGGATATTTTTGCAAAGAAACTGAAAATAGCACATATTGAGAGCAGGTAAGACAGGCTGACTCTCAACATGCCTGCTAGACAGGGAAAGAGAGAGGAATATACACAACCCGTGTGCTTTCTGGAAAAAGAGAAAAACACCCCAGAAAGGAGGAGGATATTAAATAGATGCACTTCGTTTTTGGAAAGCAGTCCCTTTCCCCTAACATGCTCCAAGATTCCTCAGGCATCACTGCCCTTCTTCCCAAGACTTGACTTTTCTAAATATGCTAAAGGAGGGAATCTTCAGAAAAGGTCCCGTGAACAGTAAGGTACTGGCCCTTATACAGGTTCAGTTTCTTTCTTCTAAGCAATCTATCTTCAAGGTGTCCTACAGAAGGGACTGAGTTCCTTCTAAATTTCCTCTCTATGAGGGCTATTTAAAGTCAAAACGCTTTCAGGACCAATTAGTCCCTAGACCCTCCTTACCCAGCAAGGCTGCCCCACAAGACAGGTGAGCAGGCAAGGTGAACTTACTGCTAAAATGCTTGGGCTCCGCTGGAGTTTGTTGTAAGGGCTGTATTTCGGCTTTAATGGCTTCCCAGCAACTCGATCCTTATGCCTTCGGCTAGAAATGTGCTGAAAAAAGTTTGATGCATTAGCTGAATCGATGTGTGAATCTTATGCTATGTAAAATGTATTGCCTAGACAGAAAAATATGTCTGGTTCCTGGAAATAGGACATGCTGAGATCAGGTGAAGAGCTGGTTCCTCCATTCCCAGTTCCAGGTCCCTGGTTCTGTGGTGGTGTGGGTAAGATGACCACACTCTCTGAATTAAGATTTGCTCCCCATTATATTGCAACGCCTCTCTCCCTTTCCTTTCTCTGTGGCACTCCTTGAACTTTGCCTGGTATGACCGCTGTGACTAGGGGTTTCCCAGGTGGCACTAGTGGTAAAGAATATGCCTGCCAATGTAGGTGATGTAAGAGACACAGGTTTGATCCCTGGGTTGGGAAGATCCCCTGGAGGAGGACATGGCAACCCACTCCAGTTTTCTTGCCTGGAGAATCCCATGGACAGAGGAGCCTGGCGGGCTACAGTCCATAGGGTTGCAAAGAGTTGGATGGGACTGAACAGGCATGCATGCACCACAGCGACTGATGAATCTGTCTCCCTAAGCAGATTTTGGGTCCTTGGAAGACAGACTGAACCTCTACTATCTTCGAAGTCCCTGTTCAGCTGTAAGCTCCAAGTGACCGCGGTGCTCCTTGGTCTCTAACACCAAGCCTGGAATCTGACATGTGGTAATAGTAAGTGAAAAGTAAAAGCGTTAGTTGCTCAGTTGTGTCCGACTCTTGGCGACCCCATGGACTGTAACCCACCAGGCTCCTCTGTCCACAGGATTCTTCTGGCAAGAATATTGGAATGGGTTCCCATGCCCTCCTCTAGGGGATCTTCCCAAGAGAGAGATCAAACTTGGGTCTCCCTCATTGCAGGAAGATTATTTACCATCTGAGCCACCAGGGAAGCCTGTAGTATTAGTAGGCACAGATATTTAGTACTAGCTTTTTCTTCCACATAGCACTTGCATGTTGTATATCATAGGCATCCTATAAGGTCAGGAAATTTAACTGTGAGCACAGTGAGAACCATTAATATAGACTAGGGATACAGTCAAAAGGATACCCAAGCGACAGTGACTTCTAATTCAGGGTACGTTACCTGTTTGAGTTGAATTTCTGAATTAACGTGAACATCACAGATTTCACAATGAAATGTCTTGTTCTGTAGTCCTGACCCCTTACTGCCATTCTGCATCTTTAATCTTGATCCAGGTCTTGGATAGGACTTAATTGGACCAGCCCCATTACGAGCTTCAACCATAGTCTTGTGTTTTGATCCTAAGACAGAAAGAAACATATAGTAAATAGCTATTTAAGAACTATATGAAGCTCTTGAAAAGTTTATCTTTAGGTTGCATTTCCCAAAACTTTTTGAAATGACCTTTTTAATGCTAATCTGGTGCTTCCCAGGTGGTGCTAGTGGTAAAGAAACTGCCTGCCAATGCAGGAGATGCAGGAGACTCAGGTTCCATCCCTGGGTTGGGAAGATCCCCTGGAGGAGGGCATGGCAACCCATTCCAGTATTCTTGCCTGGAGAATCCCATGGACAGAGGAGCCTCATGGGCTAGGTCCCTACGGTCGCAAAGAGTTGGACATGACTGAAGTGACTTAGCATGCACGTAGATTTAACATATTTTCATTGAAAAAAAAAAAAAGGAAACCATGAGTATATAATAAAGAGAATATGAAAATATAGAGAAGTATAAGAAAATAAACATTACCTCTATTTTCACCACCCAGAGATAACCACTGTTATAATTTTAGTGTATTTCTTTTCAGTTTCTTTTTTTAGTATACTAAAAAAAATATATTTTCAAAATTGGGATCATGCAAATTAAATATCCTGAAAACTTCACACATCAAATCATATTTTCTTGTAATTTTACTGTAATGGCTGAGTAATATATTCTATCATCCTGGGTTACTATAATTCGTTCAACATTTCCCTGCTGAGGGACTTTTAGGTTGCTTCCATTTTTTTTTTCCTCTTAGGAGTGTGTTGCAGTGAACCTTGTGCATAGAGAGAGATTTGTCTTCATTTCTGTCATTTCATCATAATGAGTTTGGGGAAGTACTAGATGCTTTTGAGAAAGTAAAGAAGAGAACAAATTTTATCTCCAAGCTGCTTCTGCCTTGCTGTTTCTAAAGTTGTTATACCATACTTTCTTAAAATCACTCCTTGGAATCAAAAAAGTAGAGAAGACCGAACAAACCTAATGTCTGAACAACAAAGGGTAAGGTGTTCTGATGGGAACAGCTGGATCTTGTTATGAACATTATTTACATTCAAACAGTAGCTGCTAACCTGTGTTGTGTGCCTCTAGCTGTGACAGGGAGTTCACAGCCACTTTGCACAGTGAACAATAAAGCAGTTTTTTGGCTTTTTCTTCTTCTGATTCAGAAACAGTACCAGGCGCGCCATTCGTGCTCTTGGAGGGAGAAGTGGCTGCTGCAGGTGGCAGGGCTGCTGTGCCAGGCTTGGGAAGAAATGAGCCACCTTCAGAGCTTGATACTTGATTGGAAACGCTGCCTTTTAACTTCCCTTTTTCTTCTAAGAGAGACACACAGAGACAATGTTAAGGCCTCATATACCATAAGGACAGACAAATTGACATAAAGGAATTAAAAATAAAAATCTGATTTCTGCAAGTAGTTTTTGAAAAAATTTTATTTTATATTGGAGTATAGTTGATTTACAATGTTGTTTTCGTTTCAAGTATATAGCAAGTGGCACCCCACGCCAGTACTCTTGCCTGGAAAATCCCATGGATGGAGGAGCCTGGTGGGCCGCAGTCCATGGGGTCACTGAGGGTCAGACATGACTGAGCGACTTCACTTTCAGTTTTCACTTTCATGCACTGGAGAAGGAAATGGCAACCCACTCCAGTGTTCTTGCCTGGAGAATCCCAGGGACGGGGGAGCCTGGTGGGCTGCCGTCTGTGGGGTCGCACAGAGTCGGACACGACTGAAGTGACTTAGCAGCAGCAGCAGCATACAGCAAAGTGATTCAGTTATACATACACATATATCCATTCTTTTTCAGGTTCTTTTCCATATAGGTTATTACAGAATACTGAGTAGAGTTTCCTGTGCCATACAGTAGATCCTTGTTGTTTATCTCTTTTATCTATGGTAGTTTGTGTATATGTTAATCCCAAACTCCTAATTTATTCTTCCCTACCCCCCACCTTTCCCTTTGGCAGGCAGAAGTTTGTTTTCTATATGTAGTTTGTGTGTGTGTGTGTGTGTGGTGCAGATTTTCGTTGAGATTGATTGAAGAAAGAACTCCATGGCTTCAGTTCCCATATCAGATCACTCCAAGGTCATGATGACTCCTGAAACATGACTTTGTTCTCCCACTTGCAGCAGGTAACTTTCTGTCTGATACCCCTGAGTTATAAATTTTGTCCCTTTAATATATAGGGAAACCAGCTACCTTCCAATCTGATTAAATGATATGATGGTAACATGAAATAAGACATGCAATAGCAGTTTCATTTGACTACTCATGTTTTAATTATGACATGGAGAACATAAAGTTAAAATTCAATTTTTATACCAAGTTAAAATTTTAACCTTAGGGAACAGGGCAGAGGGGAGGGAAGAAACATAGTTAATTTTGGTTATGATTGGTTAAGTTTTTGCTGCTCTTTGAATAGCAATGCAGTTTACCCAAAATAAAAGATTCAAAGATTCTACTCATTATACTTATTAACTACTGCCAGTCTGAATCATAAGTTTTAAATAATGACATTAACCACAAGCACAGTATGAGGATTAGCCAAATCATTTATAGATGTCTTGGAATTTTGATCATGTAGCTACTTAATGTTTATAATCCTCAAGGCCCACGTGCAGGCTATAAGAGGGGTCAAAGTGACTTTAACAGAGTCTGACACTTTGGGGTTCATTTGTTATTCAAGACAGACTCTGTTCAGTGGCTCCTTTGAGAAAGAAGGTGGAGCTTCTAAGGCAAATACAAAATTCATCACAAGTTTAATCCTAGTAGAGCCTTGCTCTTAGAAAATGTCTGTAGATATGCTGATAAACTCTCATTAAGAGAGAAAGGGAATTAAAACTGAAAATTTATGTAATTGCCCTAACCATGTACCACGGACTTGGATGACCAAGAAGGAAGGAAGGAAGGATGAAGGAATGATAAGGTTCTGGGTGTCTCTTCTGTATTTGGGGCAAACCAACACTTCCACACACATCAAAAATGAGGGGAGATGGTATTTCTGCTTAATTGATTTAGGGATCAGCAGTTGATTTCCATCCCTTTTCCCGAGTTGGATTCATCAAGGTCAAGACTAGACACAGCAGGGATACTGTAGATAAATTTCAACACCTGGGTGGTGTTTGGAATAAAGGAATGCTCAGATCCCTTTTAATCCTTGGTTTCCACAATCTCTAGTCCTTTTTAGAAAGTTTATTAAAACTTCAGGATACCACGAAGTATGATGGAAAAGATCTCAGGCTTTTACTAAACTGACCTCAAATAGTATGAGTGAAGGAAGTAAATCAGTCTTCCTAAATGGTAATAGTAAGTAAGTTAGATTGAAGATTACTTCAAGTCTGGTATTCTCTTGTCTATAAGGATCCCTCAGATTGAATTTGCAATTTTCTAGAACTCACAAAGCAGATATGCAGATAATAATGGCAGAAAGCGAAGAGGAACTAAAGAGCCTCTTGATGAATGTGAAAGAGAATGAAAAAACCTGGCTTAAAACTCAACATTCAAAAAACTAAGATCATAGCATCCAGTCCCATCACTTCATGGCAAATGGATGGGGAAACAGTGACAGACTTTATTTTCCTGGACTCCAAAATCAATGTGGATGGTTACTGAAGCCATGAAATTAAAAGATGCTTGCTCTTTGGAAGAAAAGCTATGACAAACCTTGACCAGCATATGAAAAAGCAGAGACATTACTTTGCCAACAAAGGTCCATCGAGTCAAAGCTATGCTTTTTCCAGTAGTCATGTATCAGTGTGAGAGTTGGGGCATAAAGAAGGCTGAGTGCCAAAGAATCAATGCTTTTGAACTGTGGTATTGGAGAAGATTCTTGAGAGTCCCTTGGACAGCAAGGAGATCAACCAGTCAATCCTAAAGGAAATCAGGACTAAATATTCACTGGAAGGACTGATGCTGAAGCTCCAATACTTTGGTCACCTGATGTGAAGAGCAGAGTCATTGGAAAAGACACTGATGCTGGGAAAGATTGAAGGTAGGAGGAGAAGGGGGGCAACAAAGGATGAGATGGTTGCCTGGCTTCATCAACTCAATGGACATGAGCTGGAGCAAACTCCAGGAGATAGTGAAGGACGGGGAAGCCTGGTGTGCTGCAGTCCATGGGGCTGCATAGAGTCAGACATGACTTAGTGACTGAATGATACAAAGCAGTGAAATAATTCAGTAATCTTTTAAGATTTGTTCCTATGGTATTACTCAGTTTCTTGTGATGGGAGCTTAAGTTATTGCGTGTAGCAAAATCCTTCTTGGCTTCAAGCAATTCATAAAATATTTATATAAATTCCTAAAGAATCTGACGTGTTTTAGTCATTTAGTCGTCACTCATTCTGTCTTTTATTCATATTATTTTAATTTCCCTTATGTTGACTTCCCTCCTATATTCTTACATAGAACTTTATAATTTACTAAGTACAATCACTTATATTATCTTTTAATCTCTTACAACAAACTTGTGAAAAACGTAAGGCTAAAGATTATTTCTACCTTAAAAATGTGGCAATGGGGGCTCATTAATGTTCAAAAATGCCCCACAGATTAGTAGGTAGCATCAATGAGCATGATCTTTTCTGTAACTATTCACCATGTAATGTATTAATCTTCCTGCACAGAGAGGACTTCACGTGGCATTAACATTATAAGAGGCATACATTAGTCACCTGGAGGTGTGAAAAAGCTGTTTCTTTGTTTTACAATTATAGGTTAGTTTTAAAGCATGTTTGCCTTAAAAATATTTATGGTATTCAACAATCATCTGATTCAAGGTACATTGAGAAGATGGACAAAACTATATCTTTTTCCTCTGTGTCCCTATTTCTTTAAGAAAAAAGTACACAGATTTCCTTTTTACATCTCCTTTTCAAAAGAGGTCATTTACTCATTAACAAGTGCATATTTATAATATGCTAACTGCTGACAATGTGTTAGTTACTGAAGAGCATAGTTCTGATAAATAAAGTAGGTACAGACTTTAAAAAGAGCTTCCCTGGTAGCTCATCTGGTCAAGAATCTGCCTGCAATGCAGGAGACCCTGGTTTGATTCCTGGGTCGGGAAGATCCACTGGAGAAGGGAGAGGCTACCCACTTTAGTATTCTTGGGCTTTGCTGGTGGCTCAGATGATAAAGAATCTGCCTGCAATGTGGGAGACCTGAGTTCGATCCCTGAGTTGGGAAGATTCCCTGGAGGAGGTCATGGCAACCCACTCCAGTATTCTTGCCTGGAGAATCCCCCTGAACAGAGGAGCCTGGTGGGCTACAGTCCATGGAGTCAAAAAGAGTCGGACCTGACTGAGCAACTGAACTTCAAGCATAGCACAGACTTTAAAAAAGTAATAGCTTAGCAGAGGATATAAGAAATTCACTCAGAGATCTCTAATTTATGACAGAAACTGGCAAGAGGCATGAGAATCTAGAATTGAAAGTAATTATGTTTGGTTAATTGGAGAAGGAAATGGCAACCCACTCCAGCGTTCTTGCCTGAAGAATCCCAGGGACGGGGGAGCCTGGTGGGCTGCCGTCTATGGGGTCTCACAGAGTCAGACACGACTGAAGTGACTTAACAGCAGCAGCATGTTTGGTTAGGAATGAATTTTTCATTAAGGAAGTGGCATTCTGTCTAGGTTTTGAAGATGAGTTTTGAAGATCAGATTTAGATAAGCATGGAATGGAGTGGAAAGGAGCAGGGAGTGAATGGTTAGAAGTGGAATTGTGAGTGAATGTTTAGCTGTTGGAAAGCGTGGAGTTTCCTGGTGAGTACCTGGTAGGTCAGTACAGAAAAGGGCAACAGGTGTAATGGGAGATATAAGGATGGATTGAGTCAGAAGGCAGAGAATATTTTAAAACTATTAAAGTAGATACTGCTGCTAAGTCGCGTCAGTCGTCTCCGACTCTGTGCAACCCCATAGATGGCAGCCCACCAGACTCCCCAGTCCCTGGGATTCTCCAGGCAAGAACACTGGAGTGGGTTGCCATTTCCCTCTCCAATGCATGAAAGTGGAAAGTCAAGTCGCTCAGTCGGGTCCGACTCTTAGCGACCCCATGGACTGCAGCCCACCAGGCTCCTCTGTCCATGGGATTCTCCAGGCAAGAGTACTGGAGTGGGGTGCCATCACCTTCTCTGAAAGTAGATACTATGGATAGCTGTTTCCCTTTTAAAAAGTTATGGAGTGTTTAAGATTTACACGGTTCACATTTAGATAATTTATGTTTTAGTTTGCATGCCCTAGATAGATCAGAGTCTTAAACTTTGAGAATATTAGGAACATATTGACTTTGGAAATGTGTAAATGGTGTCATCATATTCAGGGGATTGTGCGGCAGGAAAGTCTCTGATGCAATAGTTTAAATTCTGACTTTCTTTTTGGATATGTATACTTATAAGCATCAAAGCCTAATTTTATTATTCTCATTTTAATTGTTAGATATTTTTATCAAAGTGTGTTATTTCTCTTCCCTTACTGACATTTTTACAGCCTTCTTATTTTGTGTATTTGAAAGTTTAATTAATGAACTGTTTACTTCTGTTTCTTTTAATAAAGATGCATGTCATCTGGAACTTCTGGTTAATATGAATTCCAGTTTCAAGTATTCCCTCACCTAATGTTAATTAGCAGGTTTTCTGACTGTCTTAATTATTTCCTGATTACTCAAACTCCTTTCTTAAGGTTTTATCCTGCAGGATTTTGAAGTAAAATTTGCTGAGCTGCATCAGAATTGCCCTTTATAACAAATATCCATAATTTATGCATCCAAATGAATTTAGTTTTTCAAAGTAGCTTTATTGAAAGGTCCCACTCTGATTTACTTATTTTCCAAAGCTCAAAACATTTTGGAAATCTCTCTTTTTGGAATGTTTTAATTTCCAGTTGATAAACCAGGTGAAAGAAATCAGTTTTCAATATTTATGTATCACTATTTTTTTTACTCCAAAAATTTTACTCGAATTGACCCAGCTTAACACTATTTTACTTATGTACAGCCTCAGAGCACAAATACTCTGACATGGAAGATGAAAAGAACATGTAAGAATTCTGAAATTAAAAAAAAAAAAAGTTTTCAGAAACTAATACTGTTGAAGATATTAGAAGAGTCATGTCCATTTACAGGTCTTGATTTTAAAAACAAAATAATATTCTAACTATATTGTAGATCTTATTTTGAAGTAGAACTTTGGAAGCTATAATCAACTTTTGATTTCACACAAGGTTTACTCTTGAGTTTAATGTTATAAATAAAAGTTTTTTTCTAATCAGGTGTCAATGGCTTCAATAACAGATAGTAGATAGCAATAACAGATACATGCAGTATTTTATATGATAAATGCTTGATATAGAAAATAAAGTTAGACAAACATTAAAAAAAATTAAAATCGCCCATGATTCTATTATCAAAAAAAAAAGGCAACAAACTTTTTTCTGTAAAGCACCGGATAATAAACATAGTGGGCTTTTAGGCCACACAGTCTCTGTTTCAACTTGTGCTAAACTTTGCTGTAATAGCAGGAAAGTAGCCACCTGAACATGTGATTATGGCAACCCACTCCAGTGTTCTTGCCTGGAGAATCCCAGGGACAGGGGAACCTGGTGGGCTGCCGTCTGTGGGGTCGCACAGAGTCGGATACGACTGATGTGACTTAGCAGCAGCAGCATGTGTGATTGAACAAACTCAGAAAAAGAGGCAGCAGGCTAGATTTAGCCTGCAGGTAGCAGTTTGCTGATCCTTGACTTGGATGGTTATACTTCGATATCTTTTACTCCATATTATTGTATATAATAGTGTATATGAATAGACAGCAGAGAAAGCAATGGCACCCCACTCCAGTACTCTTGCCTGGAAAATCCCATGGACGGAGGAGCCTGGTAGGCTGCAGTCCATGGGGTCGCTAAGAGTCGGACATGACTGAGCGACTTCACTTTCACTTTTCACTTTCATGTGTTGGAGAAGGAAATGGCAACCCACTCCAGTGTTCTTGCCTGGAGAATCCCAGGGACGGGGGAGCCTGGTGAGATGCCGTCTATGGGGTCGCACAGAGTCGGACACGACTGAAGCGACGCAGCAGCAGCAGCAGCAGCATGAATAGACAGAAACATAATGTTCTATTATTAACATTTGTTGCTTAGCAATGTATCAAGAATATCTTTCCATTTCAATAAATATAGATAGAATTAGATCATGATTTATAACACCAAATGATGTATACTTACATGGATATACTATATTTAACAAATCTTTTGATATTTAGGTTATTTCTGGTTTGCACTTTTACTATTGTTAAAAAGATACTGAGTAGGAATTCTTTTACCTGGGAATGAAGCCCACAACCCCAAACTGAAAGCAACTGGTGTCAAGTAATTCAGTACCTTAGAGAAAGTCCTCAAAGAACCCCCAGACACATACTGGTAGCATTTGAAAAAAAGATAGTAGACTTATCCTGTTACCAACACCCTATCACCTACCACTTGGACTGTATAAGGATTGGAGGACTTGCTGGCATTGTAAGTTTCTTGTCTGGTTGGAGGCTTCTGAATCCAGACAAATAAGTAGAGCTAGATATGCATGTAACAAGGGGACATTGGTATTTCATTCCCCCATCAAACGACTCTAGGCCTTGGTGATCTGTCGCTCATGCCAGGTGAGGTAGAGGAAAGGAAGGCTGGACAGAGATGAAGCTGAGAAAAGGTGGCCAGGCTTGAGCCTTGCTATTGGTACAGACACAAGAGGGCTGATCATTAGGACCCTGGCAGTAAGAGCCTGAGGAGTGGACCGTTAGTGGTCAGGACTGAGGAAGAATTGAACCACGTGGAGACCTTATTCATGGTCTTTAAGAAGCATCTGGATACCTACCATGCAGAAGAGATCAATAGTTGTCCTTAAGTACCAGAGTATGCCCTCCCTTCCATTCCTTCTCCCATCCCTAAAGATTGGAAAGGGCAAGAATCAGAAATGATATGATGGGGAAGAAGGAAAGGGCAAGCTATGCCTCTTCCCGTGGTCCAATCTGAGCCAGGTGAAGGCAGTGTTCAGTTGGATAAGAGCCTAAAGTTGCAGGTAAGACCAGACTTTCTTCTGATATCTGACAGTGCCTTTGAGGAATGAGAAAGGAAGATTCAACAGAGTATATAGGCAATCATGTTTGTATGCCACTGAATTCGCATATACTCAATAAATAGCACTGTGTACAGACAGCTCTGTATACTTGTATTATAGTTTCCTCAGGACCTAAACTTTGAAGAGAAATTGTTGAGACAAAAAGCTTGTGATGCACATTGCCAAATTGCCCTCCAGATGGTTATACAAATTAATACTCTTAGAGCTTTGTAAGAAATTGCTGGCTTCCCTGTACCTTTACCAGCCTAAGCATCCATTGTTTTTTGCCAATATGACAGATGTAATACAGTACCTCATTGTCAATTTGATTTTCATTTCTTTTTATACTAAACAGGTTGAATATGTTTTCATAAAATTAATGATTTGCATTGCAAAGTAATTTTTTAAAAAATCCTTAATTCTAAAAGGGAACAAAACTCTTGAGCTAAATGCATTTTTAGGAGTTAAAATTTTTACACTAAATAAGTAAACTTTACCATAATAACAAGCCTCCTTTTATATACAACCAATATATATACATATCTGTGTGCTCAGTCGCTGATTCATGTCTAACTCTTTGCAACGCTATGGACTATAGCCTGCCAGGTCCCGCTGTCCTGGAATTTTCCAGGCAAGAATACTGAAGTGGGTTGTCATTTCCTACTCCAGGGGATCTTCCTGACCCAGGGATCGAACCCAGGTCTCCTAGGTCTCCTGCACTGGCAGGCAGATACTTTTACCTCTGGGTAGCATATATATATATAGGCTATATATATATTATATAATATATATAATTAATATATATATATATATATATATAGAAGCTTGTTGATTTACAAGGTTGTGTTAGTTTCAGGTGTATAGCAAAGTGATTTAGTTATACTTACATATATATCTATTCTTTTTCAGATTCTTTTCCCTTATAGGATGTTACAAAATATTGAGCATAGTTCCCTGTGTTAGACAGTAGGTCCTTGTTGGTTGTCTATTTTACATGTAGTAGTGTGTATGTGTTAATCTCAAACTCCTCATTTATCCCCCCACCTTTCTTTCCACTTTGGTAGCCATTAGTTTGTTTCCTATGTCTGTATACGTAACTAATATTGTTAAGTTGGTTGGAGCAGTGTTCTTAGAAGCTGAATTCAGAGGCTCAATCCTTATTTCAAGAAGTTTACTTTTATGTAAAACAAACAAAAAATGATCTAGTAGATGTTCCTGGCAGTTATAGCTTAGAGTGATAGCAAAAGCAGCCATAATAATCACAAATTAATAGCCAATACTAGTTGAATACTCTCTATAGACCAAGCAGTATGGTAAGAACTTATGTTCATTATCTCATTTATTTTTTATATCCTCTAATGAGATACTGGTAACTATCTGTACCTTTTTATTTCTTTTTTATTGAGGTATAACTTATACACTGTAAAGTACACAAAGTTTAATGAATTTATACCTATGTATAAATTTGTGTCCCCTTCATGGATCACAGCCTTGTCGTGGTGAAGGGGCTTGCATAACTCAATGAAGCTATGAGCCATGCTGTGCAGGGCCACCTAAGACGCATGGGTCGTGGTGGAGAGTTCTGACAAAACATGGTCCACTGGGGGAGGGAATGGCAAACCACTCCGGTTTTCTTGCCGTGAGAACCCCATCAACTGTATAAAAAAGCAAAAAGATATAACACAGAAAGATGAGCCCCCGGGTTGGCAGGTGTCCAATATACTATGGGGGAAGAGCAGAGGAGAGTTACTAATAGCTCCAGAAAGAGTAAAAGAAGAGGGTGGCAGAGGATGAGATGGTTGGATAGCACCACCGACTCAATGGACATGAATCTGGGTAAACTTGGGGAGTCAGTACAGGGAGGCCTGGTGTGCTACAGTCCACGGGGTCACATAGTCGGATATGACTTAGTGACTGAACAACAAGAACAAATACATTTATGTTAACCTAAGATATACACAAGATATAAGATATTAATATATAAGATATAGAGATATAGGATGTTTCCACCACCGTGGAAAGGTCCATTGAATCCCCAATTAGTTGATACTCCCCTTGCCTTCAAAGATAACCACCATTCTCATCTCTATCAACTTAGATCTGTTTTGCCTGTTTTCGAACTTCATATAAATGGAATTGCCCAATACATATTATTTTATACTTGTCTTCTTTCATACAACATTATGTCTGAGATTCACCCATATTGTTGCACATATTATAGAAGTTTGTACTTTTTCTGATGGTTGGATAGTATTCATTGTATGACTATGCCATAGTTTATTTATCTATGTTAGTATTAATGAGCATTTGAAATGTTTCAATTTTTGGCTATTTTGAGTAATGCTACAATAAACATTCTTAGACATGTTTTTGGTAGCCAAAAATACTCATTTATGTTTTCTATCTATCTCTCTACATATATATTTATCTTTAGTAGATTCTTAAGAGTTTTCCAAAATGGCAGTACTGATTTATATTTCTACCAGCAATGTATGAGAATTCCAATTGTTCTACATTCTCTCTAAGAAATAGTATCACTGTTTTCAGTCCTTTTGACTTTAGCTGTACTGGTGGGTGACTAATGATGTGGAACATCTTTGCATATTATAGGCTAATTGTATATCTTCTTTTGTGAATTGCTTGGTCAAATATTTCCCTCATTAAAAAAAAATAGATTGTAAGCTTTTTTCTTAATGATTTATAGGAACAGGAGTCCTTTTTCAGATACATATATTATAGATTATCTCCCCAGAGAGTGGTATGCTTCCCTCTCTCTAATGTTGTGTTATAATTACAATTGTTCATAAATAAAAAATAACCAAGTCTTAGACAGACTAAATAACTTCCCACATTCATCCAGTTACTAAAATGGTAGAGCATGGATTCAACTACAGGCTTCTGAATCCTAAGCCAGTGCTTCTTATTGCTCTTCTGTTTTGAGGGAGTAGAGATTAAGAATGTTCAGTCTCAGTAATACTTTTTTGAAGGCCTGACATTGTTGAATAAAGGTAAGTGAGTGGATGGAAATATCTTTGTATATCTTAGTTACATGATACCATATAAGCATAGCACATTATAGGCAAAATTTGCTGAGAACCAGACAAATAAGTCTGTTTTAATAAAGTTTCTTTAAGGTTGCAAATTTGCATGAAACCTAGGAAACCTTCTTAAAGGCATATCTTTTGCTCCTGTGTTTTCTTCTCTGAGTTCTACTTCTTGACTAATTTCCCAGAAGCGTTAATGGACTGCCACAAGAAGGTTCTGAGGCTCTATGTGAAGTAAAAATGTCCTTGCATTTTTGTTTTTGATAACACATGTATTGGTTTATCAAGTTGCACAAATAACAACTAAAAATATTTTCTGCCACTGAGAAATGGCAAAGATTTAAAGATTATCGGAGAGGGAAAGATAAGATATAATACCTGCTTGACTGAAATGTGGAGCAGCAGAACCATTCTGAGACAGATGTGAAGTTCACACCACTCTACAAGTGAGTCCCACCTAAGAATACATCATAAGGAAATAACCATCTACCCATCCACCTAATTTAATAATTATTGACTACCTGTGACATTATCCTAGGCACTAAAGTTAGAGGTAAAAAGACCAGATCTTTGAATCAATAAAATTAATTATCTAGTGGTGGAGCCAGAAAAGTGTGTGTGTGTGTGTGTGTATATATATATATATATATATATATATATATTTATACAAATACACATATACTTTTATTACATGTGTATATATTTATAAAATGTATGTTAAATACATACAAGCCGGTATACAGCATGTTTATATTATATATATATAAGCATATATAAAAATGTGTATAATATATACATATATATGCATATATATGTATAATGTGTGTGTGTGTGTGTGTATATATATATATATATATATATATATATGAAAAATAAAGCATGGCATGGTAATAGAGTCATTTCAAGCCTGTCTAAAGAGGTAATATTGACAGACCCTTGAATAAAATAGCAGGAATTCTGGGAAGAAGAGCATTCCAGGAAGAAAGAATAGCAAGTACAAAAACCTTGAAATGAGCAAGATCAAGGTGAATGAGAAGAGTGAATGCAGGCTGTGAGGTGAAGGAGCTGATCAGAGGCCATATAGTCTGATAGAGCATGAGAGAAATTTGGATGTGATCTAAGTGTGATTTCTGAGTCTCCTGAGGGGTGATCTGAGCCATGTTTTCCTAGGCTCATTCTCACTGCTATGTGGAGAAGAATTTATGAAATGATAACACAGGGAGGTGAGTTAGGAGACTACTGGAGCTGTCCAAAAGGGAGCCGATGGTTGCTTGGACCAGGGTGGTAGTAGAGAATTGAGCAGTATGTTTAGGATATATTTATGGGTAGAAACAACCAGACTTACTGGCTGATTAGATGTAGGGTATCAGAGAAAGGAATCAAGGATTACTACCAAGATTTCAGCATGAACACTTGGTGAATGGTGGGTAGTATCATTCACTGAGATTAGAGATAATGGTATTTAGGAGGGTGACCAAACTTCCTGGTCTCTCAGCCAGGAAAACTTGGGTATTTTTAGTTCTGTTTACTGATGAATAAACCTAAAGCAAGTGACTTAAGTGATTGGTGCCTTAATCTGAACATGTGCAAAATACCATCATTTTCTCCTTGGGCTCTAAGAAACAATAAGATTGTAAAGGTAAGGCAAGGGCTTCAGGCGGAAGACACGATGAAGAGTTAATAGTTTTGGGGCCTATGCTCAAGTGATTCACAGTTAATGAGATCAAGGTCATGCTCTGTTTCACATTTAAGGGCTGTGGATATCTAAATCTGTGTCTTGTGTTGAGTACCGAAAAAATGAGTACTGAAAAAAAATGTGAACCAGTCTTTGGAAGTAAAGCACTGCAAGTGGACAATGCCAGCTCACACCCCAGACCCCAAAGCAATGAGTTTTTAGGAGCAATAGTATTCATTCAGTTACATAGTATTTTTATCATTATGGCTTCAAAAGACTTAAATTTTGGATAGAATTTTAATATATGAATTTTGCTTTCAGTGAAAATGCAACAGGTTCTCTGTTTATTGTGCAGTCATTTACCATTTGTCAGAGAGTTTTTGAAAAACTATGAGCCCTTGCTCACTCACACCTACCAATGTCTTTCCAAGCCAAGCTTTCCAGAATAGCAAAGGAGTTCCAAATTCAGAAAAGTGCTCAGGAAAAGAAGACTACAATTTCAATAGAATCATACTTTGTGCTTTCTGAGGTCACTGAAGGATACTGCTTGTCAGTTTTTACAATAATTTCCCTTTTAACACTTGATTCTGCACAAAAAAGATTAGGCACCAGAAGCATGCAGTGAAAGGATGGCTGGTCATACTGTTTCCTGTTTTCACAAGTGCCTTGTCCAACATCTCATTTTTATTTCAAAAAAAAAAACAAAACAAAACAAAACAAAATAAATGCCCGGATTATAGCTTAACACTCATGAAAGCAAATTAGTTCACTTTGAAACAGAATTCTGAAATCATTCTCTTCATTTTATCCATTTCTCAATGATGAGAAATGAATGGGTGTCAGTCAGAGGACCTACTTTCTTCGTGTGGTCTTGTGAGGAATGAAACTGAAAAGCCCATGGGACTCTGCACCAGACAAAGAAACATGGCGGACCGTATGTATGTCAACTCGTGTGCTGCAGAAGACTTCTTAAGCCTCTGCCCCACTTGTCCACTTCTTATCTATGCTCTGACACAGTACAGATGATAGAAACCACCAACTGATGACACGTTTTAAAGTTTAAGATAGAATTCCATTAAGACAGTTAATGGATGTGTGAGGGAGGGGAGGAAGCAGCAGCATATGAACTGCAAGATGAAGAAGCCAATTTGTTACCTTGGAGTTCTTTGCAAAACAAAATGTAATTAGAGATGTACAGATGCTGGAGCATCATCACTGTATCGGTAGATGCACAAAGAAATGAGGATTCATTTGTAGTCTAACAGGACTGCAGCTGTTAAAAGAGCAGGAAGAGAAGACCTACATTGTAGATAATGTTTGGATATAACAGTTTGCCTCTATTTATTAGATGTTTTCTTAGAAGGTGACGTGCAAAAAGATCTTGGAAAATCTAGTAATAATTTGAATGCACTATTTAAAAGATTTTTTTTTTTTAAGTAGAGCTCTTTTGGTAATGGAATAACCACACACACATTTTTAAATTCTGTAAACTTACAGATTGCTGCTGCTGCTGCTGCTGCTAAGTCGCTTCAGTTGTGTCTGATTCTGTGCAACCCCATAGATGGCAGCCCACCAGGCTCTGCCGTCCCTGGGATTCTCCAGGCAAGAACACTGGAGTGGGTTGCCATTTCCTTCTCCAATGCATGAAAGTAAAAAGTGAAAATGAAGTCACTCAGTCGTGTCCGACTAGTAGTGACCCCATGGACTGCAGCCTACCAAGCTCCTCCATCCATGAGATTTTCTAGGCAAGAGTACTGGAGTGGCTTGCCATTGCCTTCTCCGAACTTACAGATTAGATTTGCTTAACTAGAAACATATATAGTAGAAAAGTTATATACCTGGAGAACATGTCAATAAATCAGACAAGTGGGAAAACAAGTGATTCTACAAAGGAAATATACACAACCAGTCAGCTTGCCCAAGGCAGCTTTACCCTTTTTCTTAAGTCCTCTATCAATACTGCAAATCTCTCATGAGCAAATGTCTGGCCTTCCATTCCTGAGAAAAATGGCCCAGCTGGATGAATTTCCCACTGATGTTACAGTTTCTTCCCTCTGTACCTATTTTGTTTGCATCTCTGAGGAAAGGTAAGTGCTTTCCACCTGGACTATCTATCTTTTAAATCTCTTCTCTCTTTCCTATAGCTCTATTTTGTTTCTGTTAGGTTCTTTCTGTTTACAAAATGCTAACATTTTCATGTTCCAAAGCCATTCTCTGACTTGGTTCACTCATGGCGCTTTCCATTTATCTTTTCTTTGGCACTGAACTTGCAGTGGTCCTGTGCAGTTGCTCTTTCCCATTCCTTTCTCCCTGGCCATCCTTACCCACCTGCAAAAGCCAATGGTCTCTCTGTAGTATTCTCTTGCACTGGGCATACAAGTTCCTTCCTGAAATGCTCTACCCACTTGATGTCCACTACCCTGCCCTTGCCTGGTTCTCCTTCAGCCTCAACAAAAGCTCATTCCAGGGCTTGTTCATCAGTTCCTATTCTTCTGCCTGCCTCTAAGTGTTGGCATTATTCAAGGTCATTTATTGTCCTCTTTGTGCATTATGTAATCTAATTCACTCCAATGACTTCCTCTACCACACTGATAGAGATTCCTAAAACCACAGGTGAAAGTTCTACAGGTTCATGAACCGCCCCCCCTCCCTTTCCCTAATAGTCTGTGGACATATATTTCTGGGTATTTCCAACTCAACATGCCAGATACTGAATGAATGAGCTGCTCCACATAGGGACCCTTCCAAGAAGTGCCCACATCAACTGATGACCTTACAGTTGTATATTAGAATTGTCAGCAAAGACTCCTGAATTCTTCCCTCTTTTATCCTCTACATTTAATGAATGACCAAAATTTATTGATACTACCTCCTAAATACCTCTTCTGTCAGCCTTATTCACCTTTTCATCCCATAGACATTTATTCAGCATCTACCATCTGCCACTGTCTCATTTCAGGCCCCCATTTATCCTCCTTGGATCATCATAAAACTTCTTTAGAGATATTGTTACTTCCACTCTACTCTCCAAGTCTTTCCCTCTCAACCCCTGCTCTATGTTCTCATAATCCTCTTCATATAATTATATTTTGATCTCACACTAACTGCAATGTTTTACACTTAAATTCATTACCAGGATAGAGATATTCTTATGCTCTAGAACAATGTTTTAATTAATCTTTGTGTCCAATATTCAGAAAATCATAGGTGGACAATAAGTTTGTTGAGGTAAGGAATATTTAACTCATTGCAGTGTTTTCTAGCCTCACAAGTAAAAATACTAGAAAAATCCACAGTTAACAGCCAAATCATAACTAGTGAAATGAATATAGATAGAATGGATAAATACATTTTAGCCATTGATTATGTAAAGTACTTGAATAATTATTTCCAAAGGTTATATATATATGTTTATATATGCATATCAAATATCAATGCATATATATCTTTACAAATCCTACACAAACTTACATATAAATAATAAGCAGGTACCTTTGCCAGAAAATCTAAAGTACATGTGAAAACACAAATATCACAAAAATATAGCCAGACCTCTTTGCAACTTAACTGGTGTCTGGGTCTCAGGAAGGTTTCTCATGGGCTCTTTGTGTTTGGAAACTCATCAGAGGTTTGTAGCCCAACAACCCACCTGACCAATCAGTAACCGTAAGGAGTCAGTAACAAATTACATCATCTCACTATACTCATCTAACTCAATAGAGGAACTAAAAAGCCTCTTGATGAAAGTGAAAGTGGAGAGTGAAAAAGTTGTCTTAAAGCTCAACATTCAGAAAATGAAGATCATGGCATCCAGTCCCATCACTTCATGGGAAATAGATGGGGAAACAGTGGAAACAGTGTCAGATTTCATTTTTTGGGGCTCCAAAATCACTGCAGATGGTGACTGCAGCCATGAAATTAAAAAACGCTTACTCCTTGGAAGGAAAGTTATGACCAACCTAGACAGCATTCTAAAAAGCAGAGACATTACTTTGCCAACAAAGGTCCGTCTAGTCCAGGCTATGGTTTTTCCAGTGGTCATGTATGGATGTGAGAGCTGGACTGTGAAGAGAGCTGAGCACCAAAGAATTGATGCTTTTGAGCTGTGGTGTTGGAGAAGACTCTTAAGAGTCCCTTGGACTGCAAGGAGATCCAACCAGTCCATTCTAAAGGAATCAGTCCTGGGTGTTCATTGGAAAGGCTGATGTTGAAGGTGAAACTCCAATACTTTGGCCACCTTATGTGAAGAGCTGACCCATTTGAAAAGATCCTGATGCTGGGAAAGATTGAGGTCAGGAGGAGAAGGGGACGACAGAGGATGAGATGGCATCACTGACTCAATGGATATGAGTTTGGGTGGACTCCGGGAGTTGGTGATGGACAGGGAGGCCTGGCGTGCTGCGATTCATGGGGTCACAAAGAGTCTGGCATGACTGAGTGACTGAACTGAACTGATACTCATCTGAGTTATCAACAATTAAATGATTGATAAACTTATGCAACAATGCTCTTTAAGAAATTCCAAGTACTATGTCTTGTGGTATTATTTAACTTTCCTCACCCTTTTAGATATCAGATGCAGGTTTTGTATCCTAGTGAGGATACCACTCATGACCAACCCAAACCCCTAAGACACATCATCTTTAGCAGGTGGCCTGAGACTGACCCAGTATATTCTGAGTCCTATAGTCGCCCATTTGTGCCTCCTCCACCTAGGAGCCTCATTTGGACTTGATCTAATTCCAAATGTCCACAAGGGTTACCCATGTAGTATAGTATTGTCCAACTTATTTCACAACACCTGCCAGTTAGCTCACCTGCTTAGACAGTCACAAGACTTCTCGTTGGAAAATGTTGATCTCAGTGCTCCACTTGAGGGTGAATCGCTGGACCACTTTGAAAGTGGAAAGAATAAGCCATATAGAATTTTCCATATGGCTTATGATATGTAAAACGAAGTAAAGGACTTGCATGACAAGCTCAGAAACACCAAAAAGCTAAGTACCAACATGGAAATGAAAGCTAGTTTATGAAATTCTCATAGCACTAAAATATTATACAGTGGGTCAATATGATGCTTGCGGGCCCTTTCCACCTAATGCCATGTTACCATGGCTCTAGCTAAATTCCAGAAATCTTGTCTCTTCAAGCATGGTTTATCACTATGATGCTTGCTAATTCCTAATTAACTGTGTTTATGTCTAATTTTCATATCTTGGCCTTTAGACTAATCCTGGAAGCACGGGAAATTATCTATAAATAAAAGTGACTCTACTGAATTGGAATGTGCATGCACTTACGATTAAAAAACAAAAAAGCGTATTTAAGTAACTTAGGACCCATCAGTCAGGTGGCTAATTTTATAAGTTCAAAACAGGTCCTGTGATGTAATTTTCTGCCAGGCTCAATAGTGACTGAGGACATCCCTGCCCTTTCCATTTGAAAGCCTGTGTCAATCAGGTTCTGGCCAATGGGCTACACCCCCCTCAGTGATTTTGTGACCCAGTGAAATGATAGTCACTGCCCTCCTTGTCTGAGCACCATATGACACCTGCTCCATCGTCCCTTGTGCCACTTTGTTTGAGAGCAGAAGCTGCCAATCTCGCACTCAGATAAAACAGTGGCATCTCCAAATATCTCCATGTTGGAAGCTGGCAGCTTACACTCTGTATCAATGAGCTGGCACTGATATAGTGAACTTGTCACTTCTAAGTGAGCACAAAAGAGGGCTTATTTGCTAGACCTTGAATCTAATGAACAGCTTTCTCCTATTTTGTATAGTTTCCCAGTCATTTGACTTATACAAGAGAGAAATCATATTTCGACTTCTTCAGGTTGAAAAATTGCCCCTTTTCTGATTTGTCACCAAGAGATGTGACACAGTTATTTCTGAGGCAGCTTTATTATGGAAAACAGAATAAGTAACTCATGTCACTCAAATCAAATCCCTCGGGGAATAGGTCCAGTAGCGATTTAAAAGCCAGGAGTAAGATTAAAAACTAATTTTCTAGGTGGGATGAGGAACAGGTTCTTTTTCTTCTAAACTAATGGCCCTTCACAGAGGAAACATTCACAAGGTACAAAGGGGATATTTGAATTCTCCTCCCCCCATCTTCTCCCTTTCTAGATGCAGACTTTAGGCTTAGCTTTGAGGCTCCAGGCAGGGTGAGGAGCACGCTGATGATGGAAAGGTCAGCCTGAGAGGTACTGAGGAAACTGAGTCCTCACCTAAAATGTATATCTTTACCTAATAGAGAATGTATAAAACATTGTCAGCCAACAAGTTTATTGCCTTAGGCTGTTCCAAGAGATAGGTACAGGCTTTTACTCTTCATGGACTTAACTGGGTACTGCCTGCCCTAAGGAGACTGTGTAGACTTTCAGGGGCTGGACTGCCCAGGTATAAGAAAACTACCAACCCCTTAAAAATACATCGCTAAAAGGCAATCATACTTCTCCATTTCAAATCTAGCATTTGTACCTAAATTCAATCTGCTGCTTTATTGCAAAGTTGTCAAAACCAGCTTTATACTTCAGACATACAGGTTGCAGGAAAAAGTCTGTCGACCAAAGAAAGTCTCCTTTAAAAAGGTGAGATTGATTTAAGAAGCCTGATCTCTAAAGGGGTTTGTCTAGGGTGTCTCATCATGCTTAGGGGTACTGCAACATGGGGGCTTATGACTGTGACCATGATGAAATTGAGCAAGAGATATGACATTGTACTGCAGACTGTGAGCTTCCCAACTATAATACAAAACAAATGGCTAAGAGTTTCTTTCTTGCCCAGCTTTGCCCCAAGGTATATAAACCTCATTAAGTCATTGGTTGTGGTGGTGGTTTAGCTCTAAGTTGCATCCTACTCTTGCAACCCCATGGACTGTAGTCCACCAGGCTCCTCTGTCCATGGGATTTCCCAAGCAAGAATAGTGGAATAAGTTGCCATTTCCTTCCCCAGGGCATCTTCCCCATCCAGGGTTTGAACCAGCATCTTAAACCCGCGTCTCCTGCACTGCAGGCAGATTCTTTACTACTGAGCCACCAAGGACGCTGCATCAACTCATTAGAAGAAATTCTTTTGCAAGGAATATGGTATGTGAAGAACAGAGAGAGAGAGAGAAAAAAAAAAAAAAAACCCACAATCCTCTTAAACACTAAACAGGAGTTTTTAACCTGGAGTCTGTGGACTTCCAAGGGGTCCATGAGTTCTCAGGATCCATGAACTTGGATGACAAAAAGATATAGATATTTTCATTTATCTCTAACTGAAATTCACCATATCCTTCAATTATAAATGAAGGCAACAAACTACAGCAGTCTGGGTAATACATTTACCTTTGTCACCCACACATGTCAGGTATTTTTAAATGAGATATTACAGTTGTCATAGAAAGGTTAAATACTGTTTAGCAACACTTCAAAATTATGGCAGATATGAGACCAGCTGTTAGATCTTATTTAATGCATTATTGGTATACTACTGTATCATAACAAACATTGACAATGGTATTTTAATACAAGTGGTTTCCTTTGTAAAACTATCAATTTCATTTTATGGATTTAAAAACACCATTCAGAGAACAGGCTTCACTAGTCAGCCACAGGAATACAGTGGCTAAGACTCTGCACTCCCAATGCAGGGAGCCCGGGTTCAACCCCTGATAAGGGAACTAGATCCCACATGCTACAACTAAGAGTTTGCATACTGCAACTAAAGATCCTGCATGCCACACTAAGCCTGAAAGCAGCCAAATAAATAAGTTAATAATAAAATAAAAAATTAAAAGATTAGAAAAAGAACCATTGTGTCTAGGCCCATGACTTCATTATGCCCATACCACCTTCATTTCTGTCCCTAGCCATCATTGCAACTACTTTCTCACCAACATCCTGAATTCCTTCTCTTGTCCCCAAGTGTTCTTTCATTGTCTCAGATGTTTACATAGGGCAGTCTTTCACATCTTCCATTGTATGCAGTACTGGTCCTTTTTCTGAGAATCCTCTTCCCTCCACCCCTAACCAGAGCCTCTGTGTCTCTCCCAACAGACAGAGACAGCTTCTGCTGCTGCTGCTAAGTCGCTTCAGTCGTGTCCGACTCTGTGCGACCCCATGGACTGCAGCCACCAGGCTCCTCTGTCCATGGGATCCTCCAGGCAAGAACAATAGGGTGGGTTGCCATTTCCTTCTCCAATGCATGAAAGTGAAAAGTCAAAGTGAAGTCGCTCAGTCCTCTCTGACTCTTAGTGACCACATGGACTGCAGCCTACCAGGCTCCTCCGTCCATGGGATTTTCCAGGCAAGAGTACTGGAGTGGGGTGCCATTGCCTTCTCCAAGAGACAGCTTCAGTCTCCTGCTTAAGCTCTTCCTTCATTCCTAGACTAGATCAGATCCCTTTCTTTCTATCAACCTTGTCATCATCTGTTCAGTATTACCCTTCCAGCTGATATGCTCTAATGAGGGCAAAGCCCACAGTGGCCTGGTTCACTATCATGTATCCAGTGTGTACTGTCAGGCTGGGTACCTATGGGAGCTCAATAAATATGTGTAAATACATGCCCCAGAAAACCATTCTGTAACTTATGCTTTAATATATTTTGTAACTTTTTGATTTAATGTATTGTACTCTTGTTTCATGTTGTTACTTTTATTTAAAGCGGCATAATGTTCTATGGGGTGTAAGTACTTTTTAAAAATAATTTCCCTAGCTGATCATACTGTTTTCAATTTTTACTAATGCTGTGATGAATGTCTTCATGTGTATCATTTTATTTTTCTTGCTTTGTATGTAGGATTATTTCCTTAGTATAAATTACAGGAAGAGGAGTTAATTCACCTATTGGAATTAACATTTTTATGGTTCTTGATTTATTCTATGACATTGCTTTCCAAAAGGATTCTCTCAATTTAAAATGCCATAAATAACATAAATAGAACATCTGCTAATGATTTTTCAAAGTACTTAAAATAACATTTGCTAGATAGTCATCACTGGATTGGTTAATAATGGGGTAAAATTTTTGTTGAAAAGGATAACATAAAAAACTTTAACTCAAAATGTAGTACACTAATTTCCACATTGAGGAAAATATTTTATTTGTTAACAGAGAACTAAGGACAAAGATATTGTGCTAGGGAAGACAAATTGTTTTACCTTAGACATGGCCATTTTGTTAGTTAAATGGGCAAAATTCATTGAAGACTCTATCTGAAGTTCAAATATTTGAAAGCAAGGAATAAAATAATCTCTATTATGACAAGAATTATGTCATTTCATATTGAAAAGAAAAAGAACATAATTTCTAGAGGCTTAGTAATTAATATATTAACAGCTTACAAGAAACAAAAAATTAAATACTAAGAATATTATGCAAGCTGTTAGAAATAAAATGTATGGACTGACAAATTTCTCCTTATTTACGGACATACATGCCATCAGGGACTTGTCAGGCAGGGCCATGTTTCTCCTTCTGATTACATGTTCCCTCCTACTCCTGTCATCTCAGTAGCCAACCTGGGCTTCAGGCTGGGCTGCTGCTTCACGAGTAGTACCCAATTTCTCCCTCAATAAATGAAGTTGTTTTGGGTTGTCCCTTGTTTTAATACCCTAGCTACACACAGAACAGACTGTTGACTTAGGAGGTGGGGCATCCGTCTTATTGAATATGAAGAGAGAGAGCTAGCCAGTGTCTTGCTGCCCTGTTCATATTCTAGGGAGGGTACCAGAGCTTACCCCATTAAATTCTTCTTAATGATAGTAGTCTAATATATGCTGACTGTGTGACTGCTGTGTGCAGGATGCAATGCCAGCATCCGCAGGGAACATAATGGATGATACGTTAACCAGTGGGAGACAAGTAGGAAGACATTTCCTGCATTACACAAATATGCACAGAAGAGCAAGACGGGTCCTTCCACAGCTTTAAATGTCCCACTGGGAGAGTTCAGGTTCATCAGACCCTAATGTCCTGGAATGAAGACAAAAATGCAAATAATTGAACTGAGCTAATAAATCAAGTGCTTTGCTGTGGCTTAGTGGTAAAGAATCTGCCTGCAGTGAGACTCGGGTTTGATCCCTAGGTTGGGAAGATCCCCTGGAGAAGGAAATGGCAACCCACTCCAGTATTCTTGCTTGGGAAATCCCATGGACAGAGGAGCCTGGTAGGCTACAGTCCATGGGGTTGCAAAGAGTCAGACTAAACAATAACAACAATAAAAGAAGCACATGAACGGATGTAAGTGTAGGTCACTGTTGCATGGCGTGAAGTGGTCATAAACTCAAAAGGACAGTGTCTTCAGTGAGCCAGGCACATTTATTGACTCAGTATTCTGACAACAATCATGGGAGGTAGATATCAGCTCCCCCATTTTATAGATGGGGAAAGAGAAGGTCAATGAACATTACTTAGTCAGAGTAAAACATTCAGTGAGAGGTGGAAATAATCAAGCCTATGCTCTTTCTACTACATGCTAGGTAGGTAAAAGCACTCAAGAATCATA
Organism: Bubalus bubalis; assembly: GCF_019923935.1. Lineage (NCBI taxonomy): Eukaryota > Metazoa > Chordata > Mammalia > Artiodactyla > Bovidae > Bubalus > Bubalus bubalis. The sequence continues at coordinate 69,562,667 of NC_059158.1, read as the reverse complement.
CCTTGGTTAATATATCTTTATCCAAAGCTACTCAAAAATTGATTTTTAAAAAACAGTTGTAAAATAGAATGGGGAAAGAAATAATACACATTTCTGAGATGTCAGACCCAGTGAAAAAGAATTTCAAACAGTCTTCAAAAAGCATGTACAGGAAAGTTCATGAACCTTCATCTAAAGGCAGTGTATCATGGTAGCGAATTTGAGGGATCACCTGGGTGAGACCTTGAAACTACTTTTCATCTGAATGACTCTGAGCCATTATTTCCCCTCTCTAGGCCTCATGTTCTAGTATCCCTCAAAGGATTTTTTATAATTAAATAAGATAATCTATATAAAATGTTTAGACATTGGTACTTTGTGCAGATCACAACAAACTGTGGAAAATTCTTTTCTTTTCTTTTTTTTTAGTTTTTTAAAAAATTTTATTGTATAGTTGATATATAATTTTTTTTTAAACTTTAAAAAGTTGTATTAGTTTTGCCAAATATCAAAATGAATCCGCCACAGGTATACATGTGTTCCCCATCCTGAACCCTCCTCCCTCCTCCCTCCCCATACCATCCCTCTGGGTCGTCCCAGTGCACCAGCCCCAAGCATCCAGTATTGTGCATTGAACCTGGACTGGCAACTCGTTTCATACATGATATTTTACATGTTTCAATGCCATTCTCCCAAATCTTCCCACCCTCTCCCTCTCCCACAGAGTCCATAAGACTGTTCTATACATCAGTGTCTCTTTTGCTGTCTCGTACACAGGGTTATTGTTACCATCTTTCTAAATTCCATATATATGTGTTAGTATACTGTATTGGTGTTTTTCTTTCTGGCTTACTTCACTCTGTATAATAGGCTCCAGTTTCATTCTTAAAGAGATGAAAAAGTTGGCTTAAAACTCAACATTCAGAAAACTAAGATCATGGCATCTGGTCCCATCACTTCATGGCAAATGATGGGGAAGCAATGGAAACAGTGAGAGACTATTTTTTTTGGCTCCAAAATTACTGCAGATGGTGACTGCAGCCATGAAATTAAAAGACGCTTGCTCCTTGGAAGAAAAACTATAACCAACCTAGACAGCATTTTAAAAAGCAGAGATACTACTTTGCCGACCAAGGCCCATCTAGTCAAAGCTATGGTTTTTCCAGTAGTCATGTATGGATGTGAGAGTTGGACTATAAAGAAAGCTGAGCATCAAAGAATTGATGCTTTTGAACTGTGGTGTTGGAGAAGACTCTTGAGAGGCCCTTGGACTGCAAGGAGATCCAAACAGTCCATCCTAAAGGAAGTTAGTCCTGAAGATTCATTGGAAAGACTGATGCTAAAGCTGAAACTCCAATATTTTGGCCACTGATGTGAAGAACTGACTCATTGGAAAAGACCCTGATGCTAGGAAAGATTGAAGGCAGGAGGAGAAGGAGATGACACAGGATGAGATTGTTGGATGGCATCACTGACTCAATGGACATGAGTTTAGCAGGCTCTGGGAGTTGGTGATGGACGGAGAAGCCTGGTGCTCTGTAGTCCATGGGGTCGCAAAGAGTCAGATACGACTGAGCGACTGAACTGAATTGAACCAGGCATATAATGATATACATTAATTATCAGTTGTACTGCTGTTAAAGTTATTTTTTGCATATAAGTCTAATAAGCTTGGATCTGTTTTATCTGTTTTCTAGAATATACTATATTAGGTGCAGCATATAAAAGATGATGAAAGCTGACTACCACAAGGGCCAGCTGTCACCTCATTGAAAGTAGCTGAAATAAGACCCCACAGGAGGACCAAAAACAAACGAACAACCCCTCCAAAACTGTAAGAACACCAATAATAGTTTTAATTATGCTTTACACTTTGCAAAGTCCTTTTGCAATCATTTCCTTTGATTCACACAACGCTACTGATTGTAGGGAGGGCATTACTCCCACTTTACCAATGAGAAAAAAGAGTCTCAGAGAATGGAATGCCTTCTCTAGAATCATAGCTAGTCAAAAGAGTAAAGAGTACCACAGTCTATAGATGTGCTGTGCAATATGGTAGCCATATGTGGCTACTTAAATAAAATTAAATATGCAGCTCCTCAGGAGCACAAACCACATTTCAAGAGCTGAATAGTTCATGGCACTCGTGTTGGACAACCCAGATTACAGATCATCTTCTTCACCATAGAAGGTTTTATTGAGTTATACTGGTCTATAGAAATGAGAGCACCAAACCATTACTGCATAATACTATGCCCAGTGTCCATGAGAGTGAACCTGATTCTCAGAGAAAGATGTCAGGGAAAAGGAAAATACTTTAGAAATGTTTTTATGAAAAACACTAAACTTTTAACTCTAGAGTTAAATTTGTGTGGCACTAGGCTATAAGCCGGAGAAGGCAATGGCACCCCACTCCAGTACTCTTGCCTGGAAAATCCCGTGGACGGAGGAGCCTGGTAGGCTGCAGTCCATGGGGTCGCAAAGAGTCTGACACGACTGAGTGACTTCACTTTCCCTTTTCACTTTCATGCATTGGAGAAGGAAACGGGAACCCACTCCAGTGTTCTTGCCTGGAGAATCCCAGGGATGGGGGAGCCTGGTGGGCTGCCGTCTATGGGGTCACACAGAGTCGGACACGACTGAAGTGACTTAGCAGCAGCAGCAGCAGCAGCAGCAGGCTATAAGCATCATCAGAACTGCCCAGAATCCGCCAAAGTACCTAGAACCAGTGCTCTGCACACAGAATCTACAAATAGTTATTTAGTAGTTCTATTTCATGATTGACTCATTTCAGGAAAATATGTCAGTGTAAGAGAATTCTTCCCGAAACAAATAAATTGAATGTCATAAAAATGTAATAATCTTTGTTAAAATCTCGAAGGAATTTATGTTTGTACATTTATAAAATTTAGTGTCCATACAAAGTTGTTTTATATTTCAATATCTATTTGATGCAGAAAAGTTGTAAATAAATGTAATCAAAAGAGATGATGCCAGTTAAAATAAATGTCTGAAGATGAGAAAAATTTTTAATAATGATATAAGCCTTAAAATAATGGTTTATAACATATCCCCAGTAAGTCATAAGTTAACAGATCCTCAGTAAATCATAAGTTGGTCTTAACTTTTGGTTCATTTTCTTAGAGCAACACTAGGAAATAACTTTCAGAAGTGGAGAGCCTGACAATAAGTGCTCAGTATTGCTTCAAAGCAATATAAAATGCTCAGAAGTTTCAGAAGTTAGTTTCCAGAGGATGACTAATACACAAGAGTCATCAGCCTTGCCTGGCAGGATGGTGCTGTCAAATTCAAGGTGCGCAGACAAAGATGGAGGCAGTTTCATTTTTTAAATTGACTTTGAACGTCTTAATGATATATGTACATTTCATGGAAATATGAGCTTTAGTATAATGGTCTGTTCTCTTTAGACAGATGGGACTCAATTTATGTTCTACATGATTGTATCCCAGAATTTCAGCCTTAAGATGTTTGTCATAATATAGTTAATCTATTATTTTATGAGGGCTACTAAATCTTGGCCTCCTGAATTTGGGTAGATGCATGCCAAATTTATGATGGCGCTTGTCTAAAAATGACAGATGCTGCCAAAGCAGAAAACTATCATTTTCTTCTACTCAACAGCACAAGGTCTTGGTGTGAGAGACAGAAATGGGGGAAAGAGGCATTTACAAAGACCTTGCTGGCTAATCAATGGAGTCCTGCAGCAGTCTGTGGAAATGAGAAGCTGTCAGTTGGGAAACTTAGCCCCATTTGTAACAACACATAAAAATTGTGAAACACACAGGGGAACCCATAAAAATGACGAGGCGAGGGTCTCCATTTGTATCTTTGGCAGAAAAACTCTTCGGCAAAATTGAAAAATGCAGTTTCATAAGGTAATGGGATGACCATAAAAAGCTGAACTGTAGCCTTTCCAGGCAAATCGTACTGATGTACTAGTTGATAACTGCTCTGGGTTCACACCTGAGGAATTCCCACCATGCAAAAGCACATTATGCTGGAAACTAAAACAGGTTTTGAGATGTCCTCACTTCTTTCCTTCCTTCTTAGGTATTTTCTGGTACTGTCATCTCTATCTCCATGTTATGGTCATGGGTATAGGATAAACAGGGCTTCCCAGGTGGCGCTGGTGGTAAGGAATCGGCCTGCCAATGCAGGAGACATAAGAGACGTGGGTTCAGTCCCTGGGTTGGGAAGATCCCATGGAGGAGGGCATGGCAACCCACTCCACTATTCTTGCCTGGAGAACCCCATGGACAGAGGAGGCTGGTGGGCTATGGTCCATAGGATTGCAAAGAGTCAGACAGGACTGAAGTGACTTGCACACACGCATACACATAGGGGATAAACAAAACAGTGTTTCTGTGCCCAGTGGAAATCTTTTAGAGGGGTGATCCAAATGCTACTGAAATTGTGGACAACATTCAGGAAAATCCACTGGACCTCTGAGGAGGCAGCCAAGGCTCTGCCATATTGGTGATGCTCTTGCCCTCTGCTGACCTCTATCTCAAGGAGTGTGTCTGCCTCCAGTTACATAAAGTCAACATCTGTCAAGCAGGAGCTTTGAGAACAACTTGTCATTTACGTGAAATGAGTGTTTCCATTCAAACTTGTCCTTGAAAAAATCTCTAACTCCTAAAGCTTTGGTCTCTTGCAGTTAAATGAAAGACAACATATTGCACAGAAACGAAGGATTATCAATAAAACAAAGCCTTAATGGCCCTTTCACTGCCACATCTCCTACTGAAAAATACCGCGAGATAGCAAACAATTTAAAAGTAATACATAATCCTACTCAATAGTCCTTAAAAAAATGGGTTAGTGGTTTCTGACATTGCCCACTGGGACACTTGTATTAATTTTTCCAAGTAAGGAAAGTTTAGAAGTAATGGGAACAGTGGAATCTGCATGGGACCAGAAGCCCCAAGTTCCTGCTCTGACTCTACTGGGATATGAGTGGTGCAAGCTCACAAAGCCATTTCATTTTTCTAAGACCCAGGTCCTTCAATGCTGCCATATTTTTGGGAGCAGCTTGAAGGTGGCTACTGTATGCTATTTTTCTCTGTAGTCCTAAGAGACAATACAGTAAAACGAACAAAACCCCACTACTTTGGAAGCTCCTTGGGAGCAAGAAAGTGTCTTTCTGTTCATTGCTGTACCCTAGAAATGGCAAATGTTATAGATGCACTATGCTAGTTAGCATAGATAATAAATACTTGCTGAGTGAATAAGCGGATATAGAGTTTATTGTGTGCATGTATGAAAGAGGGATACTAGTCTCAGCCTGACCAGTCACAGGGTTGTTGAGGGGGTCATACAAAAATAGTTATGTGACTGGATTTTACAAACTGAACAAACCCAAGGTATTCCTATTGTTACATTTTAAGCAGAACATGTTGGTTCCATCATCTTTTGCTCTTAATTGCATTTATAAATATATCTATAGCATTTTGAATCATTCTATCTGCTATCATCTTTTTAGACAGCAACTGATTAAAAGCTGTTTAGCTTTAAATAGCTTTATATACTTTGAGTTAGACGTGTATTTTCCCCATCTTGATACCTAATTAATTAAAAAAATCTTGTGCTAAAGACTAGGCATATGGACCATTAGATTGAACTATCACAATATTTTATCTCTAGGTTAATTATCAAAATATTTCATTATTTTCACAAAATAAGGTTTTCCAAAGGCTCTGTTTTTTGAGTCTGATTCGAGTGGTTAAATGCTGTCACAAAGAGCATTCAACGTGATGTATGGGGCATATTATCACAGGGAAGGGTACTGTCATATGGCATTATGACACTTGAACTCCAGGGAGAAATTTGGGTAGAGTGTCTGGCCAATATGTTCTAGCCATCTTCCTGAAGCTGCCTAATGCTTGCTGTGTCTTGACCCCAATTTTCCCAAAGCACATTTATCCTCCCTCCTGCAAAGTTTTGAACTCCCACTGATACATCATGAAAAGTGGGGATAGATCCTAGACGACTAGAAAGCTATTTCTTTGGATTTTATGTTTAATTCTATTCTAACTTCTAAAAAGTGAATAGGACAGCTATCCTTGCCTGAAATAAAACATATTTAGTTTTTTTCAATCATGTGGTCAGAGCTTCTTATAATAAATGAAATTCCTGTTACTGTAGTTTAAACTCATTTTCTTTACAGATTTGAAAGAAAAAAAGAAGAGAGAGAAAGCTTCCAATAATACCCTGAACTTTTTATATCTGATAGTTTCATTATAACAAATCTCAGATCCAGACACAACATGATCAAATTATGTCTCCAAATGCATCATAAAAAATGGTTGCCCCAGTTGTTAAAATAGCAGGTAAAAAGGCTTTTCTAGCTCTTAGAAGATTGTTAGGTCACTGCTTAGAATAAATAATCTGTGTTCTCAGGGAGTAAAGTGAGATCATCTGTCAGTCCCATACTTGTCAGATTCTTTGAAATGACATTTTTTTCTCGACTGATTTTCAGTGAATCCCCAGATGCTGTACTCCCAGAAGCTCCCTCCCTTAAAAGTTGGCTATTTCCTCTTCCTCAGGATTTGCCCTCATTGGACAATACTCTATTGCTAAGTTATTGATGCTAAAATATGAGAAAGGAAATTGAATTACTAAATCTTTTGGATGCTCTGAATGCCTGGATTTTGAAATGCTAGCTGAGATACCATGTTACTAGCATATTCCCTTTTTACTCAAATATCTCAGAATCACATAGACACTGCTTAAACTCACTTGATAGGAACTCTTCATTCAAAACAAAAAGATCAATGCTAGTGAATTTCAGTCTTGTAAGAATTATCAGTCAACCATGACTTCTCACTGTGACTGTTACTCTCCTTTTTGGCTGACTCCTTAGAGGCAGCGTTGTCTGAAATAAAACACTTCAGTTAATTAAGTACCACACTCCTTCCTATTCCCTCCCCCTTCCCTCTGTGACCCACTTAGACTGTTTATGAAGGTGTGGTCCCTGTGTCTCCTATTCTCCTAAAGTAAGTGGGGTTTTAAACAAAATCAAAACCAGTTACCAAAATGTCATGACCATCTCTCATAATAATGTTATGACAAAAGGAACTTTTTAAGGATTTAGAAATAGGTGGTCAACAATAGGTTTTGTATTACATTATTTAGACCAGATTTCCCATCTGGGCAAACTTTCTAATTTTCTAACTTGAAAATTGTACAAAACATATGTGTAAATTCTTGCTTAGAAGCCAACATTTAGTTGAAGGTGGAAAAAAAAAACCATATATCTATTTAGCAAATATAACCTTTATTTTTAAATAGTGCCATTTTCCAACAGCTTTGGTATTGCTTTTATAGATATAATAGGACAAATTAAATGTTTCACTAGTATTAATATTTAAAACATGGAGAAACAAAAAAGTAATTTGAATGACCTAACCAATGACTTGCCTACTAATTTATGAAGATTTTGAGTACGAAGAACATGGAAAACTGAGGTAACCCTCAAATACATATAGCTTCCATGATTTCTAATCCAAGTCTGGACAATGACATGGTGAGTGAGGTCAATACTGCTGGACCACAGGTATTTTGGGGAGTACATAGGGGAGTGGCAGAAGCAGCAGAGGATATAGGATTAAAGACAACCACATAGCTACTGGAGAAGAGACTCTGGGCTTGAGATTTGTTTTTCTCTCCCCACTGTCATCTCCTAGGGTTCTTCTAGATCTCAGTTCTCTTTCCTTGTTTATACCACTACTGTACTTGATCTTGGTGTGTTCCTATTACCCGCTAGGCAAACATGATTATTTGTAAAGTCTTAAATAAGCTGAAGGAATGGAGTGACAATAACCTCCACTGCTTTTTATCATTTTGCTTATAAGGACTTCTGTGCATATGTAGCACAAGTCAGGTAAGAAAACCTTTCTCAGAATATTATTTCATAGAGGCAACAATATCCTGTAGAAAATGAAATCAGGCAGGAAGTCAGAGATGACGGATCCTGGTCTTCCAAACACTGGGTAACATTGGGCAGATAGCGGATGCAATGTGGACCTCACTGTGGCTTGCTGTTTTATAAACGGGAGATAATATTTGACTCTAACAACTGATAAGTCTGGGTTAAAGATTAACTTGCTAAAAGCAGAAAAAGGTTTTGTTCTTTGGAAGGGGAGAAGTGTGATGTAGTAATTTAGTATTTATTATCTGTTCATCAGGTATCACGATTTAGTGATCCTATCACACAGAGAACAAAAGTCTTTTATCACCAAGTTTGAATCAGCTCATTCATTCCAGGCTTCAGAGCTTTGGGCACCAGCAGCTATGGGACCTCACCAATAATGGTCACTTTTTACATAGTCTCTGTCCGACGAGGGTTTTCTGAATCCTCCTTTTACAAATGGATTTGTTTTTCTCCCAAGCCCCTGGGCAACCACAGGAAAGCATTCTTAAGTCTCCTCCTCAAATTCTATAATGATTTGGAGAGGAGAAGAAAATCAGAAGAGCAGTGTGTGTCTGTGTGCTTCCAACAACAGAGAGGTGCCTAAAGAGAGAGTCGAACATAGGAGAAAAGGACCCCTCTCTCAGCTTTCCTTCATAGACGGTCACTGCAACAAGGAGACTCATCCATCTTGGGTGCTGACGGGTGGCTGTGAACGTGTGGAAGCCTATTCAACATCCCATTTCATGGCATACCCACTAGAAATACAATTTTTTTCTCCTCTTCCTGAGTCATTCAGTTTGAACCTACTCAGAAAAACTGCTGATTCACTGGGACTATGAAATAGAGACTCTTAAGAGGCCCTTCCATGAGTAGCCCATTTCCGATTATATAAAGTTCTTTTAGTCAGCTCATAACTGTGAAAAGTTCCTTTAAAATCTTTGAGTTCATTTATAACTCTGAGGGGAAGTCTGCAAAGACCTTAAAAAATCAATAGCTTTTATTATTGGACACATTTCTAGATTCACTTAATAGTGTTACTCTCTCAAAAAACTTGACTCTCTTGCCCTTCAACTCCTCTTCACTGGGGTAAGAAAATATAAAAATGTCTGTTAATAAACAAGTTTAAGAATTCCTTGGCTGAAAGATCCATTGCAAAAACCAAACATAAAAAGAATAGAGGGGAATAATAAACTCAGTATTTTAGACCCATTTCTTGATTTTTGTATAAACACAATGTGACCAAGAAGCTTCCACTTATTTTCATGCATATATTATATATATATATATTTTTTTATACACACACATATATACTTAAAGGTATATATTTAAAAACATGGAATGGTAACATATCAAATGCTTAGATTCCGTGCAAACACATAACCTTTCCTGTGAAGGAAATATATTCATAATATAAAAACGAATCATGGAGAGTAACATGCAACAGTGGAGGGGAAGAGAACGAGGTAGGGACAGAGGACCAGGAGGAACACAAAGAATGTAAAGAACAAAAAGTGTCATTGACCTGATTTGTCAGAGTTGTTGCCTGGGATTGGAGTGATGGAGCAGCTGGGATTAGCCTTTGCGCTGTCCTTGGAAGAAACCATTTTGGGTTTATTTTTCGTTGCCTCTAGTGCTTTGACCTTCTTGGCATGTTTACTTCCTTTGTAGTGGGCCTCGGCCTGGCTCTACAAAGGAGAACAAATCAGGCTCATTGTTTTGCTACTTACAAACACCACAATGGATGATCATGCAGGAAAAAGTACATTCAGTCATAGGCACCACAGACATTTATAGCTCAGCACTCAACTACGTTTTTGGCATTTAATGAGTAGCAGACCAGTATCTAAGAGATTTCTGCATACTGAGACCTTTTTTTATACAACACAGAGGACCTGTGTTTTTCAAAACCAGACATTATACAAGTGGACAAAAGGGTTAGGGCAAAACTGGGATGAAGGTGAACTTTGTCATTAATGTCTTCCCACCACTGCCCATCGGGGTTACTTGTTGAATGTTTGGCCGGCAACAAGCACCTTGAGTGTCCTACCCGGGTAAGACCTTACACGACCACTTCATTTAGTTTCCTTTTAGCTACAAATCTGTCTTCCCTGCACCTATATTTCTCTTGGCTCTGCTCTGAGAGCAAGTGATGTGACAAAGCAACCAGCTAGAGAGTGGAAATGGCAATACATGGTGGAGTCATCTCTATGTGCTTAACGTGTCATTCTGATGACCCCAATTCTAAGAATAGACAATAGAAGCCACAAAGGAATTAGGGACAACGCTTGCTTCTGATCTCAGATGTGATTCTGAAGTCAAAGCAGTTAGTACTACATTCACGTATACTCAAAGCATAGGTGAAACTGTGACTTCAATACTAGATCAAAAAAAAAAAAAGAGAAGAAGAGTGATCAAGGCAAGTGATTATTAAAAATTTTCAAAAGACAAAAACCAAGTTATGGAAAAACAAGAAAACATTTAGTGAATTTGCTGATATTTGGAAAATTTTCCTCTACCTAAAGAACAAGGATTTTATCTTTTTGGCTTCTAGTATAATACACATGTTAACTGAAGAATTAAGTATATTTGCTCCAATTTCAGAGAAGGCAATGGCACCCCACTCCAGTACTCTTGCCTGGAAAATCCCATGGACGGAGGAGCCTGGGGGGCTGCAGTCCACGGGGTTGCTAGGAGTCAGACACGACTGAGCGACTTCACTTTCCTTTTTCACTTTCATGCATTGGAGAAGGAAATGGCAACCCACTCCAATGTTCTTGCCTGGAGAATCCCAGGGACAGCGGAGCCTGGTGAGCTGCCGTCTATGGGGTCGCACAGAGTTGGACATGACTGACGCGACTTAGCAGCAGCAGCTCTAATTTCATTTAAAACAGACCCCCAAAATATAAACAAACTAAAACATATATTATATGGTGTATTAGCTTGGTTAGAAAGGTAAAGATGCTGATAAGCCTGTTATATAAAATAAGAAGCGAAAGCAAAAGTTTCTGTTCGAAGATTCCTAAAATAATAACTTTTTTAACTTCAGTTTTCCTTATATACACTTGTGTGTGTTTGAAGATGGTAATACTCATGTTTTCATCCATTTTCCTCAGCAAGCAGAATATAGGTAGTGTGTGTGTGTGTGTGTGTGTGTGTGTGTATGTGTGTAGGTAGATGTGGCAATGGACAGGAGTCAGGTTTTACTTCTACATTTCAACTAAATACATGTGATTTTCCTAGCACATAACCTGGATCCCCCAAGGTCAACAGATTTGAATTGACTATACTTAGTCCCTAACTTTCTGAATATGTTTTCATAAATATTATTTTAGACTATCATTGACTTATCATTGTTCTTAGTTGGTTTGCTCAAGGACTTCTCATGCTGTTCTCTGTCAAGTTGAAAAAAATCCAATCCTAAGGGAGGAAAAAGTGTAATATTAAGTTTTATTAACATCTGAGAATGGTTAAATCCAGCAAATACTGTTGGGTGGGCATAAATTAAGAAAATACACAAATAAAACTAAAAATTGATAACATGAAGAAATAACAACAATGACCAATATTATTGAGCCTCTGCCAAGAACATTTCTAAATGTATTATGTGTGTTTGCTCATATAATTATCATAATACCCTGTAAGGTAGGTACAATTATTGATCAAGACTTTACAAATAGAACACTGGGCACAAGAAGTTAAATACTTTATCAAAAGTCACACAGGTTGGTACAGAAGGCACTTTGTGGATCTGAAATGCGTCCACGTGTACCCCTATTTAACTATACATTATTGTTGTTGCTTCAGTCACTAAGTCTTGTCCAACTCTTTTGCCCACCAGGCTCCTCTGCCATGGGATTTGCCAGGCAAGAATACTGGAATGGGTTGCCATTTTCTTCTCCAGGGGATCTTCCTGACCCAGGGATCAAACCCACATCTCCTGGTTGGCAGGTAGATTCTTTAATGGTGAGCCACCAAAGGAGCCCAAATAACTATGTATCCTCATTTTAAACATACACATACACTAAATTAACAATATAATTTTATTAGAAGTAAAAAAATTACATACAAAGCCCACTGCTTTTAATGACTAAGTGAAGGATTATACTTTAGTAGAAGTTTCTATGAGTAGGGACTATCTTCTTAATTCATGGAAATAAATTTATTGGATTGAAAAAGTTCATTTGGACTTTTATGTATGATGCTATGGAAAAACTCAAACGAACTTTTTGGCCAAACCAACACTAACATAGTACGTTAGGCCTGAACCTTCTGTTGAGTAGCTAAGAAAGGCCCGCTTCTTTGGTATATAACAATTTCTACAAGACATCAGGAGACCGCCTAGTTAATTCATCTTTCCAAGTATACTAAATAGTGAGATGTTACTTTAGTGTCCTTTGGCTAAAGAAACATCAAGTTCTCTAAATAAAACCTCCTAGCACAAGATAAGTGGAGTGTCACTTCCTCATTATTATTTCCTGGCACCCTTGCAGAAAGCTAACAGCATCAATTAGCACTTGGGATTAAAGAGCCAGCTAAGTGACACCTCACTGGATGCCAAGATAGAAAGAGCTCTCTTGAGCCGTGATTCACCTTCCTTTTGAGTTCTGGGGCCTTAAGAAAAGCGAAACAAGCCTTCTTAGCCTCTGTTTGCTGCTGTTTGTGAAAGATCCCGAGTTAAGACAGTGGCAGACACCACTCACTCATGCTTGGCATCTTTCCAATTCCCTGTGATATTCTTGGTAGTAGCACTTTGCTGTCCTCAGTACTGTATCTGAAGTGTCAACAGCTTCTAAATCGTGGGCAAATCTTCAAGTGAAACTGAGACATTGTTAAATAGCAACATGATTAACCTGACTTCATTATCTGGGAATCGCCTTAATTGAGGAATGAAAGCAACAAGGACAAGAGCCAGAGAACCTATGAATGAGGCAAGACGATTAAGCCTGATCAGCAATGGTTCTTGTATCATTTCTGAGAGACTTGGCTAACCAAATGAACTTATTTTATACCTCAGCGAGTAATCAGCAACCTATTTGTCTAGCACTAATGGCTTGCTTTCTGATTCCCTTCCAAAAGTACTTCTATACACCCTAAACTGGCAGTAATCAAATAAACCCCTTGCCAAGAATTGTCAAAATCAGCGAGTTACCCAGAGCATCATACTGACTTTCACACAGGAATTCACTGATATCTAGGCTCTTACAGAGGTCACTCCAGTAGCTACCTGACCACCCAATGGTAGAGGAATAGCTTGGACAGGAGATGACATCCTGGGATGTTTTTTTCCTTCCATTCATCTCTATCTTTATTACTAAGGCCCCTCACTTTCTGAAATCTCCACTTCTCTTAGGACCCTACTGGTCCAAAGAAAAAAGATAAATAATGAGATAATGCATTACTTTACAAATAAAAATGCTATAATGAGAAATTCGATAATTCGCTGAGCTCCCATATCTGTTTTTTACCTTATTTCTAGTTTGGATTTCAGAGAGGTAGATAGGATCTTGAAAGAAGACACTGAACTATGTTTTATTTGGGCAGAACGAACAGCCCAAACACAAACTGGCAGGTGGCTGGAGCAGAGTAAAGTCACTGGAGGAAGTCCTCAACTATTTATTTACTAAGAGACCCAATTGTTTTGCATCTTAAAATGTAATTGGAACTGTTCCCTTAATTACAGAAAGTGTATCATTAAAACTGTTGGCATCTGATTTTTCTGAGACCTTAGATTTCAATGCATCAAGCAGTGTTAGCTGGGAAGTAGCAGAGGCCAGTTACTTTTCAGAAAAAAAATGTATATACTCTATATACGAAAATGCCAAATAAAACAGATGTCAAACAAACTACCATAAAACAGCCTAAACTAACAAGGGGGAAAAAAAAACCCTGATTATTCCACAGGGAATTACACCTGCCATATGCTAGACATTGTGAAAGATTAAAAACAAAGGCCCCTTGCTCACAAGAATGGTAGTTGGAAGAAAAGACGGACATATAAATAACTATAACCCAAACAGAGAGTGAAACTATAAAATGGAAGATAAACTGGAACAAAGAAGTCTGGGAGTCAGAGGAGAGGTAAATCTCTTTGGATTGGAGGAGGACTGTGGAGGCTTCAAGGAGAAGGAATATCAGAGCTGTGCCCTACTTCTAGGGTGGAGCTCTGAAGAGGCAGTGTGGAGGCAGAGGCATTTCAGGTAGAGGGACCAGCATGTGCTGGGGAAGTGAAGTCCTGTGAATTGTGCAGCGTTTCCTGGGCATAGCTGCTTTTCAGTATCACTAGAACACAGACATATAAAAGGAACAACAGGGAAAGGCTGCCGCATCCAACATTATTATCCAGTGTAAAACAGAAAATATAGCATAGTGTTCTACAAGTAAAAAACAATGTTCTACTTGTAGGCATCTTTTATATAGATGGCTATAAGAACGTTGTTGCTTTTACATCACAGATTTTATCCTCTGGGGCAAACTATAATCCTATACTCAAAGCACAACTAAATTATTTATATAGAAGATTTAATAATTTGAGATAAAAGCATGACACTTAAAATACCATAGTTAGATATATTAGAGTTTACTGAATAGTAGCTACATAATTCAGAGAAGGCAATAGCACCTCACTCCGGTACTCTTGCCTGGAAAATCCCATGGATGGAGGAGCCTGGTAGGCTGCAGCCCATGGGGTCGCTAAAAGTAGGACACGACTGAGCGACTTCACTTTCACTTTTCACTTTCACGCATTGGAGCAGGAAATGGCAACCCACTCCTGTTCTTGCCTGGAGAATCCCAGGGACAGGGGAGCCTTGTGGGCTTCCGTTGGTGGGGTTGCACAGAGTCGGACACGACTGAAGCGACTTAGCAGCAGTAGCAGCAGGAGCAGCTAGATAATTACCTGAATCTTTGCTTTAACATAATGCTACATTCAACTCTAAAAATGCTTTATTTTTTTGCACATTTGTTGCATTGATAAGATCACATCCTCTCAGAGACAATGATACAACATAAGAAACATAAAATACACCCAAGAGAAAGGCTTACTTAATCCAAAGATAAGTCTTTCTGCTGATATTTGCAATTTTAAGGCCTGCAATATCAGTAATGATGTACTACTGGCTTTGATATTCACTTTGTTTAGTCCTCATCTACATTCTACTTTGTTGAAAACAAAGTCCAAACACAATTATAACCATTAGGAGATTTTCAGCTTAAAAAGATGCAATGACTTAGCTAATTCATAAGTTATAGCTAAGTGAAACACTCCAGGGGGCTATAGCCTGTCCAGGGTCGCCACGCTGTGCACTGTGTATGCTGGTGGGGTGAGGGGGGCTACCGTCACACAGACTTTAATGTGAATAGGGTCCTCTGGGTTCCTTCAAGGCCAGAACTCTGGCTATGGTGTTTCATATTTACTGGCTTTGTAGTATATATGTATAAAGGCCATCAACTCCAAATATTTCTATATTATTAAACAGAAAAGTGGTTACTCCAGGAAGAAAATAATGTACACTCTAGATTGCTGATTCCCTGTGGGCCTAATTCAGATTCTTTCAAAATATCACGAAACAGAAGTAGAGATGCTGGATTATAGCTGCTTTTAATGCCACTATGTGAATATATGAGCATTATACATGTATTTGTTTATGTTTTCCAAACTTTTCCATATAGGTAAATTAAGCCATTTCTTAAAAATGCTAAGATTTTTGGTGGGCTTCAAGGTAGTTTTTCAAATGCACTCTCTTAGCTAAGAGTACTGATGTTCAGGCTTCTGGTGCATAATTCACTGGTGGAATTACTTTACACATTGAAATATGGAGAAGCTATAAATGGACCTAACAGCCACAACAGAATTTACATGATGAATTAAAAAAAAAAGTTTGAGTTTAAAATTACCTAGAATATAGTGAAAAGTGGCTTTTTAAAGAAGGGGCTTTAATCTTTTAAATAAAATTGTTTATGTACAATTCCAAGTGAACAAAAATTGGCCTCATCTTTCCAGTGAGTTTTATATTTCAACTATGTGAAGGCAGATTATTACATTTAGATGATCCCCGCAATCCAAAGTTCTGCCCCTGATTATCCAACTATACTCTGTATTTCCAGTTTAGAGTTGAGTAGAATGGGGCATAAAAGAGACAGTTATTGGAGACTGACTATATCAATTGTGATCTGAGCTCCAAATCCTTTCATTTGCTGAATTCTGCTCTCTTCCTGTTATTTCCTTTCTTTCAAAGTAGGCCAAAATTAAAAATAATCTCCTTTTGAAAACAATTTAATCATATATATGGGTCAAGGTAAAGTTCATCCCAGAAAATTAATTTCTTAATTCTATCATGAATACTGTAAATTATAGAGACTATATTTTTTAAATTTATTTATTTTAATTGGAGGCTAATTACTTTATAGTAATTAGGAAAAGGAGTACATCAAGGCTGTATATTGTCACCCGGCTTATTTAACTTATATGCAGAGTACATCATGAAAAATGCTGGGCTGGAAGAAGCAGAAGCTGGAATCAAGATTGCCGGGAGAAATATCAATAACCTCAGATATGCAGATGACACCACCCAAATGGCAGAAAGTGAAGAGGAACTAAAAAGCTTTCTGTTGAAAGTGAAAGAAGAGAGTGAAAAAGTTGGCTTAAAGCTCAACACTCAGAAAACTAAGATCATGGCATCTGGTCCCATCACTTCATGGCAAATAGATGGGGAAACAGTGGAAACAGTGGCTGACTTTATTTTTGGGGGCTCCAAAATCACTGCAGATGGTGACTGCAGCCATGAAATTAAAAGATGCTTACTCCTTGGAAGGAAAGTCATGACCAACCTAGATAGCATATTCAAAAGCAGAGACATTACTTTGCCAACAAAGGTCTATCTAGTCGAGGTTATGGTTTTTCCAGTAGTCATGTATGGATGTGCGAGTTGGACTGTGAAGAAAGCTGAGCGCCAAAAAATTGATGCTTTTGAACTGTGGTGTTGGAGAAGACTCTTGAGAGTCCCTTGGACTGCAAGGAGATCCAACCAGTCCATTCTAAAGGAGATCAGCCCTGGGTGTTCATTGGAAGGACTGATGTTGAAGCTGAAACTCCAATACTTTGGCCGCCTGATGCAAAGAACTGACTCATTTGAAAAGACCCTGATGCTGGGAAAGATTGAAGGCAGGAGGAGAAGGGGACGACAGAGGATGAGATGGCTGGATGGCATCACCGACTCAATGGACATGGGTTTGGGTAGACTCCGGCAGTTGTTGATGGACAGGGAGGCCTGGCATGCTGCGGTTCACGGGGTCGCAAAGAATCGGACACGACTGAGCAACTGAACTGAACTGAACTGAATTACCTTATAATATTGTGGTGGTTTTTGCCATACATTCACACGAATCAGTCATGGGTGTACATGTGTTCCCCATCCTGAACCCCCCGCCTACCTCCCTCCCCATCCCATGCCTCTGGGTCATCCCAGTGCACCAGCCCTGAGCACCCTGTCTCATGCATCAAGTCTGGACTGGCAATCTATTTCACATATGATAATATACATGTTTCAATGCTATTCTCTCAAATCATCCCACCCCCGCCTTCTCCCACAGAGTCCAAAAGTCTGTTCTTTACATCTGTGTCTCTTTCGCTGTCTCGCATATAGGGTCATCATTACCATCTTTCTAAATTCCATATATATGTGTTAGTATACTGTATTGGTATATTTCTTTCTGACTTACTTAGCTCTGTAATAATAGGCTCCAGTTTCATCCACTTCATTAGAACTGATTCAAATGCATTCTTCTTAATAGCTGAGTAATATTTCTGCTTTATTGACTATGCCAAAGCCTTTGACTGTGTGGATCACAATAAACTGTGGAAAATTATGAAAGAGATGGGACTACCAGACCACCTGACCTGCCTCTTGAGAAACCTATATGCAGGTCAGGAAGCAACAGTTAGAACTGGACATGGAACAACGGACTGGTTCCAAATAGGAAAAGGAGTACGTCAAGGCTATATATTGTCACCCTACTTATTTAACTTAGATGCAGAGTACATCATGAGAACGCTGGGCTGGAAGAAGCACAAGCTGGAATCAAGACTGCCGGGATAAATATCAATAACCTTAGATATGCAGATGACACCACCCTTATGGCAGAAAGTGAAGAGGAACTAAAAAGCCTCTTGATGAAAGTGAAAGAGGAGAGTGGAAAAGTTGGCTTAAAGCTCAACATTCAGAAAACGAAGATCATGGCATCTGGTCCCATCACTTCATGGCAAATAGATGGGGAAACAGTGTCAGACTTTTTTGGGGGGGGCTTCAAAATCACTGCAGATGGTGATTGCAGCCATGAAATTAAAAGCCGCTTACTCCTTGGAAGGAAAGTTATGACCAACCTAGATAGCATATTCAAAAGCAGAGACATTACTTTGCCAACAAAGGTCCATCTGGTCAAGGCTATGGTTTTTCCAGTTGTCGTGTATGGATGTGAAACTTGGACTATGAAGAAAGCTGAGCACTGAAGAATTGATGCTTTTGAACTGTGGTGTTGGAGAAGACTACTGAGAGTCCCTTGGACTGCAAGGAGATCCAACCAGTCCATCCTAAAGGAGATCAGTCCTGGGCCTTATTCTTTGGAAGGACTGATGCTAAAGCTGAAACTGTAATACTTTGGCCACCTCATGTGAAGAGTTGCCCCATTGGAAAAGACTCTGATGCTGGGAGGGATTGGGGGCAGGAGGAGAAGGGGACGACAGAGGATGAGATGGTTGGATGGCATCACCGATTCGATGGACTTGAGTTTGGGTGAACTCCGGGAGTTGGTGATGGACAGGGAGGCCTGGCATGTTGCAGTTCATGGGGTCGCAAAGAGTCGGACACAACTGAGCGACTGAACCGAACTGAACCAAATATTCCATTGTGTATATGTACCACAGCTTTCTTATCCATTTGTCTGCTGATGGACAGCTAGGTTGCTTCCTGTCCTGGCTACTGTAAACAGTGCTGCAGTGAACACTGGGGTACACTTGTAGAGACTGTATTTTGAAAAAGATTTTTTTCCCTCCATCAACCTAATGGAAATAGGTTTTAAGTGAAAATGAAAGTGTTAGTTGCTCAGTTGTGTCTCACTCTTTGTGACCCCAATGGACTGTAGTCTGCCAGGCTCCTCTGTCCATGGGATTCTCCAGGCAATAATACTAGACTGGGTTGCTGTTTCCTTCTCCTGGGATCTTCCCAACCCAGGGATTGAACCCAGGTCTCCTGCATTGCAGGTGGATTCTTTACTGTCTGAGACACCAGGAAGCCCTGGAAGTAGGTTTAGGTAATTTTTTTTTCAATATAGATAATGGATAATAAAATGAGTCTTATTTAATGTCACGATTTCTTTAACATCATCACAATTTAGTTAAGAATTAAGCAAAAAGTATCCGAGATGCTTACCCTAAGAAAATAAGGCTGCTTACCTCTCTGATTCATTTACATTACTATTTTGAAAGGTTTATTTACTTTGTATTTTGGGCTGGGGGTCAATATTTGAGTCAATTTAATGATAAGGTGTGTGCCAACTCCTAGTATGTACACTAGGGTTTAACTAAGGCAAGATGGAAGTAAATGAACACAGGCAAAATATGCCTTTAACCTCTCTTCCAAATTGTAAGGGGAGTAAATCATGAACTTCACACAGAATACTGATGAAGCATATTCTCTGAGTTATTATACTCAAATGAGAAAATTAGCTCTCTATATATGAACATAATCTTGAATATGTAATAACAGGAACATTTATAACTTATGAAAATACCTAATTGTCTCAAAGACTTTTGCATAGAGGACCTCATCTGTTAGAACTTCTAAATATTAGAATTTTTATGAAATACATGGATATCATCTTCTATCTTTATAATACAATATAAAACATTAAGGATTTACTAATAATTACTTAATATTCTTGAGTATCTTATTTTATGATTTACCCCAAAGCTCTCAAAATTATCCACTTCTCTCAAACTAATTTCAAATTCTATATTAAACTGGCACATTTTAGTTAATAATTTTCTACTACCTTGAAATATAAAGAAGAGTTTACAGTGATTTCAGAGTTACATCCCAAGTTCCTAAAGGGTTTGAGAGTGCTGCTATCTTTCACTGAGGAAATGGATTGCCACTGTGTGCTTTCTAAGAGTGATTTTTGTTACTCAATAATAAGTAATGCAATATAATTCAAGTCTCCACATTAAAGCTGTGACTCTACAGCTAACTAATTCAAGTCTTCTGATGGTCCTTTAAATTAGGCTCCCAGGCTTCCACACATTAATTTTTAATCAGTCTAGAAGGTATTACATTTACTTCCATTTACATATTAAATAAATTTACATAAATGATACAAAATAAATTTAAAATTAGGATTTGCAATGTGTCTCCTTATATTTGGTATATAATATCCTTAATGTAGACAAAAGTGGGAAAATAAGTTTGAAAATGCTATGCTTGGAAAATTGGCTGAAGAATGGCTTTAGTGATGTTTTATAATATGTTTCATATATTATTTATTTAGCAAGCATTAGTCATTGAAAACCTCTTTTGCAAAATAGGTTTTTGTAAAACCCCTATCCCAAAGCACTAAACCAATTTTTAAAGCCCAGTAGACATTTTATAATTTAAAATTAAGTAAAATATGTAAATATTAAGATTAATACCATACCCTTTTCAAAACATACAAATACAAGTAAGAGAAAATAATTAAACTGTACATCTTTAGTAGTCACTTAGCTAACCTGAGTCATGTTAATGCTATTTTTACATTAAAGTATCAGATTGCGCTAGAAGTTGCTACTCCAGATTAAGCTGGTCAACCTTCCTCACATATAAGAAACTGGTTTGCCAGAGGAAAAACTAAAATAAAAATGCCCATACTTTTGATTCATTGATAAATACCAAAATATTTCAATATAATCAATGAATGCTAAGTGGCCTTTCATTTCTGATGCCATGCAATATTGTTTTAAAAGTTCTGCTCACCAATAAGAATCACAACAAAAGTCGTTCATATATGATAAGATCAACGTGAACCGTGTCTTACTCATCTTTGAATCTTCTGAAGCACCTATTACATGATATCAGTTCAGTTCAGTCGCTCAGTTGTGTACAACTCTTTGCGACCCCATGAACCGCAGCACACCAGGCCTCCCTGTCCATCACCAACTCCCAGAATCCACCCAAACCCATGTCCATTGAATAGGTGATGCCATCCAACCATCTCATCCTCTGTCATTCCCTTCTCTTCCTGCCCTCAATCTTTCCCTGCATCAGGGTCTTTTCAAATGAGTCAGCTCTTTGCATCAGGTGGCCAAAGTATTGGAGTTTCAGCTTCAACATCAGTCCTTCCAGTGAACACCAAGGACTGATTTCCCTTAGGATGGACTGATTGGATCTTCTTGCAGTTCAAGGGACTCTCAAGAGTCTTCTCCAACACCACAGTTCAAAAGCATCAATTCTTCTGCTCTCAGCCCTCTTTATAGTCCAACTCTCACATCCATACATAACCACTGGAAAAACCATAGCCTTGACTAGATGGACCTTTGTTGACAAAGTAATGTCTCTGCTTTTGAATATGCTGTCTACATAGTATAGACTCAATAAAAAGTTCTGAATTGAATATTATATATATATATATATATATATATAGTATCAGAAAGGCTTTAAAAGGATGATTTTCTATTCTTTTCAATCCTTTGAACTTGAATCAGCCATGATTTCTACTGAATTTCATTTTTGTCCAATTAGCTATTACTTTATTTTTTTATATTTAAATTGTATCTATTTTTTATCCAAGTAATATAATCACACAGTTGAAAAGTATAAAACAAAAGAACCTACACAGTGAAAAGTCTACCTTTCAGACTTAGCAATTAATTGCTGTCACTTTGTGTATCCTGCCAGAGATAACTGACATGCCTATCAAGAAAATATATATGTATGTATTTTTCCTTTCTTCTATTTTTAGACAAATGCCTACACACCACATATGTTGTTTTGCATTTTGTTTTTTCTATTTAGCAATATATCTTAGAGATTTTTTAAAAAGTCATTAATTAGAAAGTTTTCTAATTTTTAAAATAAGTGTGTATATTTACCCCCTTATATGAATGAACCATAATATATCTCAACTGATATTTGGCCTTCCCTTTCTTTGGGATTGGGATGAAAACTGACCTTTTCCAGTCCTATGGCCACTGTTGAGTTTTCTAAATTTGCTGGTATATTGAGTGCAGCACTTTCACAGCATCATCTTTTAGGATTTGACATAGCTCAGCTGGAATTCCATCACCTCCACTAGCTTTGTTCGTAGTGATGCTTCCTAAGGCCCACTTGACTTCTCATTCCAGGATGTCTGTCTCTAAGGGAGTTATCACACCACTGTGGTTATTTGGGTCATGAAGATCTTTTTTGTATAGTTCTTCTGTTTATTCTTGCCACCTCTTCTTAATAACCCTGCTTCTGGTAGGTCCATACCATTTCTGTCCTTCATTGTGCCCAACTTTGCATGAAATGTTCCCTTGGAATCATTAATTTTCTTGAAGAGATCTCTAGTCTATCCCTTTCTATTGTTTTCCTCTATTTCTTTGCACTGATCACTGAGGAAGTCTTTCTTATCTCTCCTGGCTATTCTTTGGAACTCTGCATTCAGATGGGTATATCTTTCCTTTTTTTCCTTTGCCTTTTGCTTCTCTTCTTTCCACAGCTATTTGTAAGGCCTCCTCAGACAACCATTTTGCCTTTTTGCATTTCTTTATCTTGGGGATGGTCTTGATCACTTCCTCTTGAGCAAAGTCAAGAACCTCTGTCCATAATTCTTCAGGCATTCTATCAGATCTAATCCCTTGAATCTACTTGTTACTTCCACTGTATAATCGTAGGGGATTTGATTTAGGTCATACAAGAATGGTCTTGTGGTTTTCCCCACTTTCTTCAATTTAAGTCTGAATTTGGCAATAAGGAGTTCATGATCTGAGCCACAGTCATCTCCAGGTCTTGTTTTTGCTGACTGTATAGAGCTTCTCCATCTGTGGCTGCAAAGAATATAATCAATCTGATTTCAGTGTTGACCATCTGGTGATGTCCATGTGTAGAGTCTTCTCTTGTGTTGTTGCAACAGGGTGTTTGCTATGGCATTCTCTTGGCAAAACTCTGTTAGGCTTTGCCATGCTTCATTTTGTACTCCAAGGCCAAATTTGCCTGTTACTCCAGGTATCTCTTGATTTCCTACTTTTGAATTCTGGTCCCCTATAATGAAAAGGATATCCTTTTTGGGTATTAGTTCTAGAAGGTCTGTAGGTCTTCAAGAATTGTTCAGCTTCAGCTTCTTCGGCATTAGTCGTTGGGGAATAGACTTGGATTAGGGGGTGACAGAGGATGAGATGGCTGGATGGCATCACCGACTCGATGGACATGAGTTTGAGTAAACTCCGGGAGTTGGTGACAGACAGGGAGGCCTGGCATGCTGTGATTCATAGGGTCACAAAGAGTTGGACACGACTGAGTGACTGAACGGAACTGAACTGAACTGTGATACTGAATGGCTTGCTTTGGAAATGAACAGAGATCATTCTGTTGTTTCTGTGACTGCACGCAAGTATTGCATTTTGGACTCTTTTGTTGACTATGAGGGCTACTCCATTTCTTCTAAGGGATTCCTGCCACAGTAGTAGATATAATGGTCATCTGAGTTAAATTCACCCATGCCAGTTCATTTTAGTTTACTAATTCCCAAAGAAAGGCAATGCCAAAGAATGTTCAAACTACTGCACAATTGCATTCATCTCACATGCTAGCAAAGTAATGCTCAAAATTCTCCAAGCCAGGCTTCAACAGTACATGAATCATGAACTTCCAGATGTTCAAGCTGGATTTAGAAAAGGCAGAGGAACCAGAGAGCAAATTGCCAACATTGGTTGGATCATCAAAAAAGCAAGAGAGTTCCAAAAAAACATCTACTTCTGCTTTATTGACTACACCAAGGCCTTTGACTGTGTAGATCACAACAAACTGTGGGAAGTGATAGGAATACCAGGTCACCTTACCTGCCTCCTGAGAAATCTGTATGTGGGTCAAGAAGCAACAGTTAGAACTGGACATAGAACAACAGACTGGTTCCAAATCAGGAAAGGAGTATGTCAAGCCTGTATATTGTCACCCTACTTATTTAACTTATATGAAGAGTATATCATGTGAAATGTTGGGCTGGATGAAGCACAAGCTGGAATCAAGACTGCCAGGAGAAATATCAATAACCTCAGATATGCAGATGACCCCACCCTTATGACAGAAAGTGAAGAGGAACTAAAGAGCCTCTTGATGAAAGTGAAAGAAGAGAGTGAAAAAGCTGGCTAAAACTCAACATTCAGAAAACTAAAATCATGGCATCTGGTCCTGTCACTTTATGGCAAATATATGGGGACACAATGGAAACAGTGACAAACTTTATGTTTTGGGGTTCCAAAATCAATGCAGATGGTGACTGTAGCCATGAAATTAAAAGACACTTGCTCCTTGGAAGAAAAGTTATGATCAACCTAGACAGCATATTAAAAAGCAGAGACATTACTTTGCTGACAAAGGTCTGTCTAGTCAAGGCTATGGTTTTTCCTGTGGTCATGTATGGATGTGACAGTTGGACTATAAAGAAAGCTGAGCACTGAAGAATTGATGCTTTTGAACTGTGGTGTTGGACAAGACTCTTGAGAGTCCCTTGGACTGCAAGGAGATCCAGCCAGTCCATTCTAAAGGAAATCAGTCCTGAATATTCATTGGAAGGACTGATGCTGAAACTGAAACTCCAATACTTTGACCAGGTGATGCAAAGAACTGACTCACTGGAAAAGACCCCGATGCTCAGAAAGATTGAGGGCAGGAGGGGAAGGGGACGATAGAGGATGAGATGGCTAGATGGCATCACTGACTTGATGGATGAGTTTGAGCAAGCTTCATGAGTTGGTGATGGACAGGGAAGCCTGGGTTGCTGCAGTCCACAGGTCTCAAAGAGTCGGACACCACTGAGTGATTGAACTGAACTGATATCTCAACTGTACCTTATTTATAGATATATAGGTTGCTTTTCAAAGTTGTCCTGTCACTCATGATGCAAAAACAGGCATTAGATGCTTCAAAAGATTATTTTTCTTCTTTTTATAACTAGAAATGATTTTAAAATGCTTTAATTCAATCAAACCAGACATTTAAAAATTTCCTAATTATTTTCTATACCCTAATTTGTCATTATGGATATATTATAATTATCTGTTTTCCTAAACCTATTTCTGGGAATCAGGCAACAAAATGTGCACATACCTTTTCCTGGGGCTTAATAAAATGGTATTAAAGTTTGCAAAAAGAAAGAGTTTTGAGATGGGCCTTCAATAATGGAAAGAATTCCAAAGACAAGAGATATATACTACTAATAATAAAGCTATAAGGAAAGAAATATATGGAAAATCAATTTTTGTTTAGGGAAATGTGAATAATTCAGTTTGAGTGCAATGTGTGTGGAACAGGAATGGAAAATTATTAGAAAGACAAGTGCCTTATTATTTGGGTCTTAAATACTAGATAGTAGGAAGGTAGCTAACAAACACCATACTTAATTAGGTAGCTAATGAGAAGCCATTGAGGGCTTTTGTTCTAGCACAATCTGATCCAGCTAAGACCTAGGAAAAGAAAAAAAAACAAACACAGTAGAGTAACTAGAAGGTTCTTATCACAGCAAGTCAAAGACAAATGGGGTTCCTAAACACACAGATTTCAAATCTCAGGAGGTTCTATAAACCAACAGTCAGAGCTTTAATAGAGAAGGAGCTATTTCTCCTATCAAGGCAAGTCTCTGTCTAGATATTCTGTTTCCTTTTGCCTTCCTCAATGTCTATCACCCCTTCTCTTTTTTAATATTTATACTGGACTCCCCCTTCCCAAACCAAATCCTTATCATTGCCATCCATATTTTTAAACAAGGCCTGATCTCTCCAACCCAGAAGAGACTGTCCCTCAACTGACTTTCAACATGAGCTTTTCAAACTTTCAGCTTCCTTTCGCAGACAAATCTGTTCAATTAATTGTAGGTGCATCTCCAATTTCTCTTCTCTAATCTAGTCCACCTCAATCCACTGAAACAGACATCACGAAGACACCAGTGCCCTGAGTCCTAAACCAAGAACATTGTTTATTCCTCACCTGGCTTGATCAACCAGTGATCCATGACCCTCCTGATCTCTCACTTCTGGAAGGCACTTTTGACTTAGCTCTTTGTTTGGTGTTCCCTCATCTACATTTGGGAACAATTTGCAGGCTCATCTTCCCCTGTCCAGTCATTCAATTGTTATTATACCCCAAAGCTCAGTTTTAAGCCTTCTTGTCTTCTCATTCCAAACTTTACTGTCTAATTCCATTCAGTTTTACCCATACAACTTTCCCAGGCATCTAGATCTACACCAATAATTTCCTGGTTTCTACGTTTCTGGTCCAGATTGCTCTCCTGAGCTCTAGATTAATCATATCCACCATCATATCTCAAAGCACTTTAGACATAAGTTCAAAATCAAACTCCTTGTATCATTTGTTTCTGCTTTATTGCCAAAATCACCTACTCCTTCTAGCATTCCTTTTCTGCTAATGGCATCACTCTACATGTTTTGTAGGAGCCAAACCTAGGGATCATTCTCATTGTCACACTCTATCTCCACTCCACGTTTAATCACTAAGTCCTATAGATTTTACCTCCTTGATACTTGTCTAATCAAGACAATTCTTAATATCTCAAATACAATCACACCACAACTTGGTAGAAAAGCAATGACAAACCTATAAAGTGTATTAAAAACCAGAGACATTACTTTGCCTACAAAAGTCCGTATAATCAAAGCTATGGTTTTTTCCAGTAGTCAAGTATGGATGTAAGAGTTGGACAATAACAAAGGCTGAGCACTGAAGAATTGATGCTTTTGAATTGTGGTGTTGGAGAAGACTCTTGAGAGTTCCTTGGACAGCAAGGAGATCCAACCAGTCTATTCTAAAGGACATCAGTCCTGAATATTCATTGGAAGGACTGATGCTGAAGCTGAAGTTCCAATACTTTGGCCACCTGATGCAAAGAGCAAACTCATAGAAAAAGACCCTGAAGCTGGGAAAGGCTGAAGGCAAGAGGAGAAGGGGGCAACAGAAGATGAGATGGTTGGATGGCATCACCTACCCAATGGACATGAGATTGAGCAAATTCCGAGAGATGTGAAGGACAGGGAAGCCTGGCATGCTGCAGTCCATGGGGTCGCAAAGAGTCGGGCATGACTGAGTGACTGAACAAGGACAACCACCTTGGTCCCAACTGCCATTATCTTTTACCTGGACTGCTGCAACAGCCTCTTTAGTGATCGCCCAAAGGCCCCTTCCTGCGCACTTACGATCTGTTCTCCACACGGCGGCCAAAGTGGTATTTTAAAAATGCAAATCTTAACATGTCATTCCTCTGTTTAAAATTCTTGACATCTTTTCACTGTTCTTGGTTGAAAATCTAAAATCATCATATTCAAGACCTATATGTCCTACTCCCTACCTACCTCTAGTTTCATTTGACAGCAGGCTCTTTGTTTTTCTCAGAGGAACTGAAAGAGTGTGTGGCTGGAGTAGAAGCATAGTATTGTCTTTTGCACATGCCTATAATCTTATCTCTTTTCCTAGTTAATCCCTATTTACCTTTCAGAACACAGCCCAAATACTATATTCTTAAGGAGCCTTCCATGATCCCCCAGATTAGGTCACATCTTAACTTTCTGGATGGTCTTCTCTATAGTACTGCTCATAATTTAAAAATTATTAAATTTTATAATAATTGTTTTCCACCACTAGACAACAACTTTCATTAAGATTAGGCCAAAAGGGAGGGCGAAGACGTAGCTTTGCAGCTTTAACAAAATAAAAGAAAGCCATTGTGGCTGAAGGCTGGCCAACAATGGGGTGAGTGATAAGAGCTGGACTAAAGATGTGAATACTGGTTAGAAACCTGAATTCTGAGGATGTTAAGTGACTAAGAGAGTAAAGATTTTTGGTATCAGGAGTGGTCATAATCAAATAAGTATCTCCTACTTACTTCAATTAAAACTGAACATTCAGAAAATTAAGATCATGGCATCTGGTCCCACCACTTCATGGCAAATAGATGAGGAAACAATGGAACCAGTGACAGACTTTATTTTTTTGAACTCCAAAATCACTGCAGATGGTGACTGCAGCCATGAAATTAAAAGATGCTTGCTCCTTGGAAGAAAAGCTATGACCAACCTAGACAGCATATTAAAAAGCAGAGACATTACTTTGCCATAAAAGGTCCGTCTAGTCAAGGCTATGGTTTTTCCAGTGGTCATGTATGGATGCGAGAGTTGGACTATAAAGAAAGCTGAACGCCGAAGAGTTGATGCTTTTGAACTGTGGTGTTGAAGAAGACTCTTGAGAGTCCCTTGGACTGCAAGGAGATCCAGCCAGTTCATCCTAAAGGAAATCAGTCCTGAATATTCATTGGAAGGACTGATGCTGAAGCTGAAACTACAATCCTTTGGCCACCTGATGTGAAGAACTGACTCATTGGTAAAGACCCTGATCCTGGGAAAGATTGAAGGCGGGAGGAGAAGAAAGATTGATGCTTTTGAACTGTGGTGTTGAAGAAGACTCTTGAGAGTCCCTTGGACTGCAAGGAGATCCAGCCAGTTCATCCTAAAGGAAATCAGTCCTGAATATTCATTGGAAGGACTGATGCTGAAGCTGAAACTACAATCCTTTGGCCACCTGATGTGAAGAACTGACTCATTGGTAAAGACCCTGATCCTGGGAAAGATTGAAGGCGAGATTGAAGAAGGAAGGAGAAGAGGATGAGATGGTTGGATGGCATCACCGAATCAATGGACATGAGTTTAGCAGGCTCTGGGAGTTGGTGTTAGACAGGGAGGCCTGGTGTGCTGCCGTCTATGGGGTCGCAAAGAGTTGGACACGACTGAGCGGCTGAACTGAACCGAACTTACTTCAAATTCCTGACTGACTTCTGCCTATGGTGAGAAACTGTGGACTGAAGCAGGGGTTACCAGTTGGTATGATTTTTGGGATCTGGCTGCTTGATGAACAGATTCCTAACAGAGTAATTCCACAATTATTGTAAAGACAATTCTTATATACAGTGGCTCACTTGCTTGTTTATCAAGATTGCCCCAGGTCAGAACATAAAATCAGTGACTTATGGATCATTCAGTCAATTTGATCAGTGCAGGTAACTAAACTGGATAAGTCATCCTTCAAAACAATGCTTATTTGGTCTGAACTATAAAACCTAGATAGCATGTAAGTTCAAACACTTGACTCAAAAGAGTTCCTGGGAAAATACTAACCAAGTCATAGAACTATCATTTGCTTTTTAAAAAAGAGAATGGGATTAGGTATTACTAGATGATTATAATTTTGGAAAAACCTCAACAATGTGGAATAATCTGGGTAAGGGCATAATGAATGGTAAAAAAAAAATAGAAAAGTTGAACATTTTGGAAGAAATGCTGTTAGCTACCAGAGATTCTTAGGTGATGTGTTAAAGTATATAAGAATTATTTTAAATTATATCATTGTTTGCATTTTAATCAGTGCCCTTAAAGTGCTTACATAATCACGAAAGAATTGGTTCTATTGGTATTCTAAATCTCTATGCTTCATCCTTCTTTGTAATACTCAATTGCATTATCTTTGAAGAACAAATTTGGACCAAACAAAAGTACAATTTAGCCCATACCTGAATTATCACAAATCCCTAATTAGTGTTGTCCAAATTAATAAGAATTTACTGCATTTATAAAAATGGAAATTTATGCAAAAAACAATTATTCAATGTCTAGATCTTCAGAAAACTAGCTTGAAAAGAATGCCTTTCAGATATTCAAATTTTGTATTTTTTAATCTATATCTGCACATTCAGTAATTCTTTTTGACATTGTACAAATAGAGACATCCATCATTTCCTAAACATTTACAGATGTTAGTGAATACCCCTTTCTATGACCATCTGTATAAATTAGATCTTTAAAAGAGATTGTTGGTATTTTTAGTTTAAAAGTGCATATAGGTTATTTTTTTGGCGTACGCGATTTAATTTACAAAACTAATTAATAACCTAAGTCCCCTTTAATAAATCTAGTCTTTCCCATTCCTCTCAAATGGTATAAGAAAAAGCCAAAAATTCATGACATGAACAAATAAATCATCACAAAAAAAGGATTCCATACGTGTTTTTCAAATAATATAGAATGTTATTTCTTTCCAGAGCAAAAACCAGGTCGCCTCAAGTTCACAGGTCAGAGATTATGAAAGCTACATGTCAGAGAATATGCAGTGGGCACTGTTAAAGATAAAAAAGGAAACTATTTGGAGATTACAAGTATAAATCAGCACAACTTTATCTCCATGCTAAGTTTAACTAGAGTCTGTGCTTCCCAGGTGGCGCTAGCGGTAAAGAATCCGCCTGCCAATGCAGGAGACATAAAAGACACTGGTTTGATCCCTGCGTTGGGCATGGCAACCCACTCCATATTCTTGCCTGGACAATCCCATGGACAGAGGAGCCTGGTGGCTATGGTCCCTAGGGTGCAAAAAGTCAGACATGACTGAAGCAACTTAGCACACACGCCATACATGGTATATTGGAGGGGAGAGAGGAGATGTCCATTTCAGCACAGGAAATATGGAGTTGAACTGTGTGTAGATAATTTGAAAACAGTAATAAAACTAACTGAAAACAGGTCTGCTTTTTATTATCATTACAGGTGGTAATTCTAAACAGTAATAAAATACTCTACCCTGAAAAGAAAAGTGTTGGTCTGTTTTAAACAATTGTTGTGATTATAGCTGAATTATAGTAATATGTATGTAAACTTAAAAGTAGCACATATTTTTACTTGTCTTTTAATTAACTACATGGAGTTAATATACAGAACTTGTAGTTATATTATCAAATACCCAATTCACAATGGCTCTGCTATACTTACTCATTTTGAAAGTAAATTCCTAATGCTTAAGAATTAAGTTTGCAAGCTCTGTGCCACTCATATTTTAGCATTTCAATAACAGATTTTGAAGTAAACAATGATAGCACAGTGATTACTAAAGATAAAGAAAACAGAACTTGAAATTCTTCAATTCTCTCATTTTCCATGACTGATTAGAATTTTTATTTGTGTTTGAACTTTAAGGATGAGAGTGCTAACTATGACATGTACTACTGTTTGGTAAATAAAAATTTTTGCTTTTATGTGATGGATTTTACTGACTTTTGTTAATATCTTTGAAATAAAAATTCATGCTTCTTTTTAGGTTCTTCTGTGCTTTAAAACTAAGGAATGAAGAAGAAAATATCAGTGGTACAAGTCAGTGGGTACATAAATTGTACTTTTTATATAATTTTTATTTTATTAAAATTTACTTGTTACTATAATGTTATGATCATTTCTGTGATAGAATAATATATAGGCTTATGTTTCTCTCATTTAAAAACACATGAATATACTTAAAAAGGATCAATCCTTTACTTTTCTTCCCTTTTTATACTGTTATATTTGTGGTATAATAATGTATTGAAACTTTAATAAAAAGTCTCTGAGTTTCTTTCCTGGTTTTTCTTACTATTCATGTAATTTCACAATTATTTCTGAAAATGACTTTGTCCTATAGAGGAGATGTTAAAAATGATCTGCTCTTGGTGTCAGAAATATTAGGTATGCCACTGATAAGAGCTGAAATACATTATACCTGAAGGAAATACACATAAATAAAAGCTGAATCATATTCTCAGTCCCCCCAAATCAGAACCTAAACAGAATGAAGAATTCTTGGGAGTTCTTGTTCATGAGATCTATTTTCTGAGTAGTGAATACCACATTTGTTTCCCATGTACCCTAGAAGACAGAACGAAAGTGAGAGGGGAAAAAGACCATGGTTCTTTTTCTCTTTCTTTTTTTTTTTTTTTTTTTAAATAAAGATTTAGGTAAGACGAAATACTAAAAATGATCAAATACTAGAACATGTTGCCAAAGGAAGCTGTGGAACATTTCTCTCAGGAAATGGAAGATTCAATCACTTCAACATCTTTCTAAGTGATTACGGTTTCAGATACACAGACAGACAAAATTGTGCATAATTTTACACAGTTCATGGACCCCCTGCAGCCTATCCGTAGACCACATCCTCAAGAAGCCCTATTTGTTTCAGCTCTACTACTTAGTAATTCTTCAATTCTCTCCTTGTCAAATGCTGACCATCTCTCAAGCCTTTCAGTTTCATTTCCTCCTTGAACCTCACTCGGTACAAATACAGAAATAATATATGTGGAAAGAATCTGATATAGAGCCTGGTGGAAGAAGAGGCATCTGTCAAATGCTAGCTTTCTGCCCATGATACTTCTAGCCTATGTGCTGTCTGCTTTCCTAAATTTATATTAATATCACCTTACAGCAGTTAACACCACACAGTTCAATAAGGTTTCTAAGTATATTTGTTTTGTTTCCCTAGCTAATCAGGTCTATGAGAGAGGGAACCTGTCTTATATTTCTTGAATTTTCCTTTCTAGGCATGAACTATTTTGACCCTCTTCTTCTGTCTCTGGCTAATTTGACAGCTTCTTTACTCTCCTTGAAGAACTAAATTGAGTAGCAACACTATTTTTTCTCAACAAAAATTCCTAGCTTGAAATCTTAGACATTGGCTAGAGCAATACTTCTTCATATGCTATCTTCTCCCCAGCGACTAGCCATGCTTCATAAAGCTCCTTATAGCTGGTCAGGCACTCCTGCCTACCCTACCCCCGACACTCCAAAAAATTATCTTAATGCTGACCTATCATATCTAGAGGGCTTCCCTTGTGGCTTAGCTGGTAAAGAATCCGCCTGTGATGCAGAAGACCTGGGTTTGATCCTTGGTTGGGAAGATCCCCTGGAGAAGGGAAAGGCTACCCACTCCAGTATTCTGGCCTGGAGAATTCCATGGACTGTATATCTATGGGGTCCCAAAGAGTCGGACACGACTAAGCGACTTTCACTTTCACCATATCTAAAATTCTCTAGCCTCCAGGGCAAATGTTGTCACTTTATTTAAAAAGTTGCTTGAGAAGTAAAAGTGGCTAAAAGTTATCCCTTTCACACAATGTTTTGAATTGTATTAATTCATCCACTTGCTTGAAAGCAATAGAGTAGGCAAGATTATTTCTTGTTACATCCAGCTTTTCTGCTTCTGTCTTACATAAGTAATGCTTTTTTTCCTTGTTGTAAAGACTGTGAAAATTATAGCCAATTGCCCACTCAAGCATACAAATGATAAGCTATGGGAAATCAAACACATACTAAATAACACCTGAATATAAACTTTAAACCAGGAATTAAATCATTCAGGAACCCTACAGGTATTCAGCCAAGAAATTCTATCTGATTTCCAATTGTATGCTGCATATATTTTTTAGCTTAAGAATCTAAACAACAAAAATTGAGTGAAACATTATCTTATTGTTAAGGATTCCACACCCAATCTTAACTAAAGAAATCTGTACCAAAAAAAGAGAAAAATACACAAGCCTTCAAAGTTTTCCCCAACCCCAAAGTGGGAAGATGACAAAAATCAGCAATAAAATGCTTTGGAAATTGTTTCAGAAATCTTTTACTTTTGTCAAAATAGTTATTAACAAAGGAATTTTACACAGGGAAAAAAGAAGACCCATAATATTTTTTAAAAGGTGTTATTAATGTTTGATCAGCTAAGCAACATTTAATGAATCCCTTAGAGAAATGGAGTAGCCCTCAAAGTCAACAAAAGAGTCCAAAATGCAGCATTGGGTGCAATTTCTAAAATGGCAGAATGATCTCTGTTCGTTTCCAAGGCAAGCCATTTAGTATCACAGTAATACAAGTCTATGCCCTAACCACTAATGCCAAAGAAGGTAAAGTTGAACACTTCTATGAAGACCTACAGGATCTTCTAGAACTAATGCCAAAAAAAGATGTCCTTTTCATCATAGGAGACTGGAATGCAAAAGTAGGAAATCAAGAGATACCTGGAGTCCAGGAAAGTCTGGCCTTGGAGTACAAAATGAAGCAGGGCAAAGGCTCACAGAGTTTTGCCAAGAGAACGCACTGGTCATAGCAAACACCCTCTTCCAACAACGCAAGAGAAGACTCTACACATGGACATCACCAGATGGTCAATACCATCTGAAATCAGATTGATTATATTCTATGCAGCCAAAGATGGAGAAACTCCACATAGTCAGCAAAAACAAGACTGGGAGCTGACTGTGGCTTAGATCACAAACTTATTGCAAAGTTCAGACTTAAGTTGAAGAAAGTAGGGAAAATGACTAGGCCATTCAGGTATAACCTGAATTAAATCCCTTAAAATTATACAGTAGAAGTAATAAATAAATTCAAGGGATTAGATCTGATAGAGTGCTTGAAGAACTATAACAGAGGTTTGTAATATTGTACAGGAGGTGGTGATCAAAACCATCCCCAAGAAAAAAAATGCAAAAAGGCAAAATGGTTATCTGAGGAGGGCTAAGAACAGAAGTGAAAGGCAAAGGAGAAAAGGAAAGATATACACATCTGAATGCATATTTCCAAAGAATAGCAAAGAGCTAAGAAAGCCTTCCTAAGTGATCAATGCAAAGAAATAGAGGAAAACAATAAAATGGGAAAGACAAGAGATCTTTTCAATAAAATCAGAGATACCAAGGGAACATTTCATGCAAAGACAGGCACAATAAAGGATAGAAATGGTATAGACCTAACAGAAGCAGGGTTATTAAGAAGAGGTGGCAAGAATACACAGAAGAACTATACAAAAAAGATCTTCATGACCCAGATAACCATGATGGTGTGATCACTCACCTAGAGACAGACATCCTGGAATGCGAAGTCAAGTGGGCCTTAGGAAGCATCACTATGAACAAAGCTAGTGGAGGTGTGGAGGTGATGGAATTCCAGTTGAGCTATTTCAAATCCTAAAAGATGATGCTGTGAAAGTGCTGCACTCAATATGCCAGAAAATTTGGAAAACTCAGCAATGGCCACAGGACTGGAAATGGTCAGTCTTCATTCCAATCCCAAAGAAGGGAAATGCTAAAATATGTGCAAACTACTGTACAATTGCACTCATTTCACATGCTAGCAAAGTAATGCTCAAAATTCTCTAAGCTAGGCTTCAGTAGTATGTGAACCAAGAATTTGCAGATGTTCAAACTGGATTTAGAAAAGGCAGAGGAACCAGAGATCAAATTGCCAACATCCATTGGATCATAGAAAAAGAAAGAGAATTCCAGAAAAACTTCTACTTCTGCTTCATTGACTACATTAAAGCCTTTGGCTGTGTGGATCACAACAAACTGTGGAAAATTCTTAAAGAGGTGAGAATACTAGACCACTTTATCTGCCTCCTGAGAAACCCATATGCTGGTCAAGAAGCAACAGTTAGAACCGGACATGGAACAATGAACTGGTTCCAAATTGGGAAAGGAGTATGTCAAGGCTGTATATTGTCACTCTGCTCATTTAACTTATATGCAAAATACATCATGCAAAATGCCAGGCTGGATGAAGCACAAGCTGGAATCGAGATTGTTAGGAGAAATATTAATAACCTCAGATATGCAGATAATTAACTTATATGCAGAGTACATCATGAGAAACACTGGACTGGAAGAAACACAAACTGGAATCAAGATTGCCGGGAGAAATATCAATAACCTCAGATACGCAGATGACACCACCCTTATGGCATAAAGTGAAGAGGAACTAAAGAGCCTCTTGATGAAAGTGAAAGAGGAGAGTGAAAAAGTTGGCTTAAAACTCAACATTCAGAAAACGAAGATCATGGCATCCAGTCCAGTCACTTCATGGGAAATAGAGGGGAAACAGTGGAAACAGTGTCAGACTTTATTTTTTGGGGCTCCAAAATCACTGCAGATGGTGACTGCGGCCATGAAATTAAAAGACGCTTACTCCTTGGAAGGAAAGTTATGACCAACCTAGATAGCATATTCAAAAGCAGAGACATTACTTTGCCAACAAAGGTCCGTCTAGTCAAGGCTATGGTTTTTCCTGTGGTCATGTATGGATGTGAGAGTTGGACTGTGAAGAAGGCTGAGTGCCGAAGAATTGATGCTTTTGAACTGTGGTGTTGGAGAAGACTCTTGAGAGTCCCTTGGACTGCAAGGAGATCCAACCAGTCCATTCTGAAGGAGATCAGCCCCGGGATTTCTTTGGAGGAAATGATGCTAAAGCTGAAACTCCAATACTTTGGCCACCTTATGCGAAGAGTTGACTCATTGGAAAAGACCCTGATGCTGGGAGGGATTGTGGGCAGGAGAAAAAGGGGATGACAGAGGATGAGATGGCTGGATGGCATCACTGACTCGATGGACGTGAGTCTCAGTGAACTCTGGGAGTTGGTGATGGACAGGGAGGCCTGGTGTGCTGCAATTCATGGGGTCACAAAGAGTTGGACATGACTGAGCGACTGATCTGATCTGATGGCAGAAAATGAAGAGGAACTAAAGAGCCTCTTGATGAAAGTGAAAGAGGAGAGTGAAAAAGCTGGCTTAAAATTCAGCATTCAGAAAACTAAGATCATGACATCTGGTCTCATCACTTCATGTCAAATAGACGGGGAAACAATGGAAACAGTGACAGATTTTACTTTCTTGTTTTCCAAAATCACTGCAGATGGTGACTGTAGCCATGAAATTAAAAGATGCTTGCTCCCTGGAAGAAAAGCTATGATAAACCTAGACAGTATTCAAAACATAGAGACACACTTTTCTGGCAAAGGTCCATACAGTCAAAACTGGTTTTTCCAGTAGTCATGTATGGATGTGAGAGTTGGACCATGAAAAAGGCTGAGTGCTGAAGAATTGAAGATTTTGAGCTTTGATGATGGAGAAGACTCTTGAGAGTCCCTTGGACAGCATGAGATTAAACTAGTCAATCCTAAAGGAAATCAACCCTGATTTTTCACTGGAAGGTATAATGCTGAAACTGAAGCTCCAATACTTTGGTCCATCTGATATGAAGAGCCGACTCATAGGAAAAGACCCTGATTCTGGGAAAGATTGAAGGCAGGATAAGGAGATGACAGAGGATGAGATGGTTGCATGGCATCACTGACTCAATGGACATGAGTTTGAGCAATCTCTGGGAGATGGTGAAGGTACAGGGAAGCCTGGCATGTTGCAGTTCATGAGGTTGCAAAGAGTTGGACTGAACAACAAGCAACAGAAGCTTAATGTTTTTCTGTTGAAAACTTTTTCTTATGTGGGACAGTGAGTTTTGGTACTTTCCTTGTCAAAACTTTCATATTTTCTGTTCTTCACATCATATTAAGTAGGTCATCAGAACTTTGAATATTATTAAACACATACAAATCTCTAAAGTAACATGTCATACAAGGCACCTATATGTTCTTAGAGCACCCCAAATGATTGAATTATTTGTTGTATAATTTCCCCATTAGTTAAATATATGTTTTGATGAGTCTTTGTAAGTCATAATGCTCACTTAATGGAGTATTACTCAGCCATTAAAAAGAATACATTTGAATCAGTTCTAATGAGGTGGATGAAACTGGAGCCTATTATACAGAGTGAAGTAAGCCAGAAAGAAAAACACCAATACAGTATACTAACACATACATATGGAATTTAGAAAGATGATAACGAAAACCCTGTATGCAAGATAGCAAAAGAGACACAGATGTATAGAACAGTCTTTTGGACTCTGTGGGAGAGGGCGAGGGTGGGATGATTTGGGAGAATGGCATTGAAACATGTATAATATCATATATGAAATGGATCACCAGTCCAGGTTCGATGCAGGATACAGGATGCTTGGGGCTGGTACACTGAGATGACCCAGAGGGATGGTACGGGGAGGGAGGTGGGAGGGGGGTTCAAGATGGGGAACACGTGTATACCCGTGGTGGATTCATGTTGATATATGGCAAAACCAATACAATACTGTAAAGTAATTAGCCTCCAATTAAAATAAATAAATTTATAATAATAAAAAAGAACCAGAAAAAAAAATAAAAGATTCTCTTTATCCTGATCTTCCTTTTATTTTCAGTGATGAATTTAAAATCAGTTCTAAATGATCAAACGCCCATTTATAATAAGGTAGTTCTGAGAAAGGCTATAACATTTTGGTAATGTTACAGTGCTAATTTAAGGCAATTAAAAAAAATGAATAAGTAACTACTATATGCCTCCAAAAGGCTGACTAAATTTCTTAAAGAGCTTTCTTAAGCAGCAGCTATTGAAGTAAACTTTTAGTTCACTATGTTCCTTCTCCCTGTAACCACACTATATTTCTGTCATGTTGAAGCAAAAAATGTTCATCATTTTGGCAGCTCTGCCTGCAAAGCGAGAATTACCTTCCCAAGCTCCTGAGATTTATGCTTTTAATTACCTACTATCTGCTTCACTACCCTCCACACCTTAGAATCAATAATAAATAGTCTTATTTATGGGAAAAATGTAAAATGTTTGACAAAAGCAGGCTATCATTTTCTAGACTTCCATTTGATGCTATTGATTCTTTGCATCGTCAGTACCTTCTTTCTTGACAGAATCACTTGGTTTTTCAAACTTATACAATTATTCATTTATCTAATAATTTGTACTGTTTAGCAGCAGATGTAAACTTTACAACTAGCTTTCACTTTCCAACCCAGCAATGAGATTATCATTTCTTTATTTAATGACCAACTGCAGAGTTTAGTTTGAGTGTGACTTTCTCCAAATCCCTTCATCATAAACTCACTTTTTATGAGGACCACCTTCCATGGCTTATTTAATTTCTGAATGGAAGGCCACTATTAGCATAGGTGAAACTTAGCAGGCTAAGTTCCAGTATTCTTAAAACTCTGCTGCTCACATTTTATCAGCATCGATTCTTAAAAAACACAAGTTACACATATATACTTATACATAATTGTGTATACTCAG
This sequence comes from Bubalus bubalis, assembly GCF_019923935.1. NCBI lineage: Eukaryota > Metazoa > Chordata > Mammalia > Artiodactyla > Bovidae > Bubalus > Bubalus bubalis. The sequence continues at coordinate 69,523,720 of NC_059158.1, read as the reverse complement.
TTTATATGTGACTATATAAATATAGCCTAAATTAATAGACTAAAGGAGCTGTTGTCCATCTCAAGGGCTTCAAGAGAAATGGAGTAGGTGTGCATAGGGAGCAGGCAGTGACTGTATACGTATGTATGAGAGCGGGGAAGAGGTAAGTTGATCTGTGGACCTAACATATGTAGATATTTGTTGGACATATCTGATGGTGGTGATGTGTGCACTACTTGCTCAGTTGTGTCTGACTCTGTGACCTCATGGACTGTAGCCTGCCAGGCTACTCTGTCCATGAAATTCTCCAGGCAAGAATACTGGAGTGGGTAGTCATTCCCTTCTCCAGGGGATCTTTCCAACCCAGGGATTGAACCCAGGTATCCTGTACTGTAGGCAGATTCTTTACTGTCTGAGCTATCAAGGAAGTCCAGTGGTGATAAAGAGGGCCAAATATTAGAAAATGACTGTTCAAGGTTTTCCTTGACATATCAGTTATCAAAGGGCCTGAAAGTTCAGGAAATATAGGAAAAATTGTTTTAAACACTACACTGGTTGGAATTTAAATACTATGTTCAACACACTTTAAACAAAACTATCTTCTAGGCAGAAATGAACACAATTCTGTAAAGCAATTATCCTTTAATTAAAAAATAAATTTAAAAAATACCTTTTAGGGGCTTTCCAAGTGAAAAGTGCCTCAGAATTTAAAGCAATGAATCCAGTTATTAAACTTGAAAAAGCTTAATAAAGACATTATGTCCAGGAGAGAAGGAAAGAATAGTGCATTTGTTGTACCTTTGTGCCAGAGAAGAGCTAGAGGAGAGGGAGAAAGGAATAGAAGAGAGAATACAGGAAGGAGGGACATGATGCCAAGAGAACATGTTTTGATGAGGAAAGACAAACACGAATGACTGCGGACAGAATTTCTAGAGTTAAAACCAGAGCTAGGCAGCCAAGAGCGAAATGCAAGTTCGCTAGAAGAGCATTTTTCAAACAAAAAGCTTGATCCTTCAGAAAATTTAAGCAGGTGCCCTTGCAGTTGGGTGCTTATTCCGCTGTTGCTTCAAGAAAGGTCTTCCAAGAAGGTGTGTAAGGGGTTCCTGTCTCCCTGCTGCTCTGACCTCCCAGGGAAGGAATCACAGCTGCTGTAGGGACTTGCTGCCTCCTGGCAGCTGGTGGAGAGATGCAGTAAGGCCTGGGGGCCAAAGGAGATGGAGGGTCAGCCAAGAGCACGTGGAAAGGGCATTTATATGGGACCCGAAATCGTTGTTTTCTCCCTCATCTCATGACTGCTGAAATCCCTGCTGGATGACAGGGAATGCCAGGGCCTCCAGCAGAAAATACACTAAAGCCTCTTGAGTGGCAGATGGTAGATGGGGGCAGTTTGTTTATACAAGACAGAGAATTTGTACTGTATTATATAAACTGCTAAAGAAATCAGGAAGTGGGCATAAGATTAAAATTTCAAAAAGAGATACAGGCAGAAAGGCCCAGGAGAGCATATTTAAATAACCTTGTCCAAATGAAAACTGCTAAATTGACAGAGATGCAAAATGCAGAGCAAAGAAGCATTGCAGATGTATCAATTACACATGAAGCGAGGGTGATTGTTGGATGATTGCACTTCCTGAAATCTCAGAGGTATTTATAGTAAAGAATAAGAGAGTCAGGTCACTTACAGGAATGTTCACACGAACGCTTGGTCACCTTGCCATTTTAACTTTTGAGCAAATCCTTAATTTTCTGTCCATTTGTACCCTATCAGTCTAATGTAAATTAATGAAATGGCATGAGGTCATCTATCTCCTTATGACTTAAGACATGAGGAAATAGAACACAGCAAGGGAAAAGAACAGTGGGCTAGAATGAGAGAGAGGAGATACTAGATAATCAAAATCCAAAACAAAGACAAAAACAACATAACAAAAGTAAAAACTTAGAGGAGCCACAGGTAAAATTTGTATAAAAATGAATGATAGATGATTTGATTTATAATTCTATTCAAAAAGTAATGCTGTAAATTAAAAAAGTCAAATGAGTTAGCTCCAAATGAGTGGGGTTAGCAGTTAGGGACCCTGCATCTCATGCTTAATCAATTGTGATATTAATGCTGAGTACCAAAATTTCAGGGTCAGTTCCTGAATTAGAGTATATAAAACTTGATTAAAAAGATCATTATGCTCTCATTTCGATTTGCCCATGAAGTATAAAGGGCTCAGTCACATGTTTAGGGTATTTATGATTAACTCTGCTCTGAAATAACAACAGTAAAAGAAGATCATCTCTATTTTTAAGCATTCAAGAGTATTAAGTTGCCTTGATTTTATGTAAAAATCTCTTTAAGGGTCAGTTTTCTTTATCCTTCTGCTACTATTCTCTAAGAAGTTAAAATTAATATGAAAATTAGAAATTATTTGGGATCTGCCAGCTTTCAACGTAGCCAAAAAAGAAATGTCGGCCTCAAAAATATTTTAAAAGATTTTGTTGAAAGTTCTAGTTTCTTGCTTTTCATATGAAAACCAAAAGTCCAATAATTTTGAGAGTCTTTTTAAAAACTGACTATGGAACATATGGAAGACCTATTTCCCTGGCAAGGCTTAACTCTAGAAACATATTTCCCAGCTAATGGGAATGATTCAGATTTAAGCTTATCAATTTATAGCCACACTAGAGTTGCAGTGTACTTGTTCACTGGAGAAGAAGGGGGCATTCAAGCCCAGGACAATTTCATTCAGTGCTCAGCCTAAACCATGTTACACAGGGAAAAGGTGGTCAAGAAGAAATAGGGATGTACACATTTGAGCAAATGTCTAGGACTCAGTTGGAAAGACATATTATTCCTGGACTGCAACACCTGCCCCTTGGCAAAGTTAATGGTGTCAATTTGCAAAGGTTCACTTGGGAAATGTTTGTGATTAATGCTTGTTCATTTGCATAATGCTGTATTGTGTAAATAAAGCTGTAGCATTTTGCTTTCCAACAGTGGAGTTCTACCGAGATGATAAAAGCTGAACAAAGGGGGTTACTGGACACTTAAACTAGGTCACATTGAATTTTTATGCATGAAGTCTGCCCTGGTACAGTTTATACGGGTAATGGAGAATGGCAGAATGCAGTCTGTTTAACTGTGCAAATCTGCCTTCCAGATTTTTCAATAAACATATTTTCTACACTGAAGAGGAAAGCCAATTCAGTCTTAGGCTGATTTAGAAATGTTATTAAAGAAAATAAGGATGAGCATCTTCTTAATTCTTACATTAAAATGTAAATAGGGTAATTATAAAATAATAAACTCTCCCCCAAATAAAGAACGCTCAGTTTCAGAGCTCAGTTATGCAGATTATAGCACCATTACTAAACACTGAGAACATGTATATGTCACACTTGTGAATTTGCCATCCAGACTTTGTGGCTTTCCTGCCCAGAGTCTAAGCATGACTCAGAAATTTACTTTCATTCTCCATTATCAACAGAGCTTTAGTGATGACAAGAAAGCCAGTGGTCACGTGCTCATGGGTACATCTGTCCATGTCTCTGTTAGCAAATACAAAGAAAATTACTGACATTGAATGAAGCTCATGTCAAAGACGAATCTGCTCCCAGAGCAATTCTAGGCTGTAGAAAGAAGACTGACATACCTCCCCTCACTCAACCCATGACACAAATAACAAATAAAGTGCATAGTCATTCTTTCTAGGTCTTAGCCATTCCACCTGTAAGATGGAAGTGTTTAAATCCCGTCCTTCTAAAGAAATACCATGAAATGATTTTTAATCATTGTGCTGGAATGATCCTCTCAAAGACCATGTAGTCCATTTTAGGTTATGCTACAGAGGAGGAAACTGAGGCACACAGTGGTGAAATGGTTTATCAAAGTTCAAAGTTAGGGGTTAAATCACATTCAAGGACTCTTACTTCCATGTTTTACACTGTGCAGCATTTCTATGTATAGAATAATGAACATATAGAGCTGAAAATTCAGAACATGTTCTGAGAGGATCCAATAAGGTTAATCCTTGAAAGCTTTCATGCACCCTGTTTACTAGTAAAAGTTGCTGTTGGATTCTGGAGTCTAGTATGTATGCTGTGCTGTGCTTAGTCACGTCTGACTCTTTGCGACCCCACTGACTGTGGCCCACCAGGCTCCTCTGTCCATGGAATTCTCCAGGTAAGAATACTGGAGTGGATAGCCGTATCCTCCTCCAGGGATTCTTCCCAACCCAGGAGATCGAACCCAGGTCTCCCGCATTGCAGGCAATTCTTTACCATCTGAGTCACCAGGGAAGTCCAAGAATACTGGATGGGGTAGCCTATCCCTTATCCAGGGGATCTTCCCAACCCAGGAGTCAAACTGGGATCTCCTGAATCACAGCCGGATTCTTTACCAGCTGAGCTACCAGGGAAGCCCCTAGTATGTATAGTGCTTGGCATAAAATAAAACAGCACAGCAAGTGCTAAGAAAATGAGTTAATTTTTAGGGCAACATAAGATAATGGGAGAGTTGTGGACTTATAGGCAAGAGACCCAAATTTATGTATTAGCATGCTATGCAAAATCACTTCAGTCGTGTCCAACTCTTTGTGTCCCCATGGACAGTAGTCTGCCAGGCTCCTCTGTCCATGAGATTCTCCAGGCAAGAAAACTGGACTGTGTTGCCATTTTCTTCTTCAGGGTATCTTACTGACCCAGGGATTGAACCCACGTCTCTTTTGAAGATCTGCCATGTATTGGTTATGAAAATCTATGTTAACTCCAAAGATAAGAAAAAACCTAAGTGTCCACCAATAAGGGACTAGTTAAAGAAACCATGGAACATCTACACATAGACTACTGTATCAGTATTCTATCGCTGTTGTAGAAAATTACCACAAACTCAGTGACTTAAACAACACATATTTATTATCTTACAGTTCTTGAGGTTGGAAGTCCAACATGGGTTTCATTGGGCTGAAACCAAGGTGTCAGCAGGACTGCATTCTCTTTTGGAGGCTCTGAGTCAATTTCCTTGACTTTTCACTTCTAGAAACTTTCCACATTCCTTGGCATGTGGTCTCTTTTTTCACCTTCAAACAAACAATGGCCACTCAATTTGTTCTTACATCGTGTCACTCTAACCTTTTATTTTGCCTCCCTCTTCTACCTTTAAGGGCCTTTGGGCCTGAGGGATAATCCAGGACAGTTATTTTCAGGTCAGCTGATTAGTGCTCTTAATTCCATTTACTACCTTAATTCCCCTTTGCCTTACAAGGTAATATAGTAAGAGAGTCCAGAGACTAGGATGTGGACATCTTTGCCTATCACACCTATGAAAAAACAGTGAGGGGGCTTGCTAGGTTCTGATAGGGAAAATTCTCCAGGATATATTGTTATGTTAGAAAAATGCAAGGTAAAAGTAAAGCATAAATAGTATACTACCTTGTATGTAGAAAAGGAAGGAGATTGAGTATATATTCATACTTGGTTATATCTGCATAAACAAACCCAGGAAAGACAGGCAAGAAATATTAATGTAGTTATGATAGACAGAGAGAGAAAGGCATGGAGAGTGGGAGGATGGGAATACGATGAAACAATATTCTTCAATGATTCTTTTAAAATTACTTTTCTTTTTGGACCACATAAATAAATGTTTTCTTTTTTTTAATTCAAGGGATTCGTAATTGCAAAAATTTTTACTATTCACTTAATAGTTAAAACATTTTACTTTGAGCAGCCTATCATCAACCTTTTAATTTTTCTCTTGTTAAATTAATACTTCTAACAGGCAGATCCTCATTTGTCAGTGACTTTGTATTCAACAGTTCTCCAACATGACAATCATGAGTTCATGAAAATCTGCATCTTTTGCAAGATTTTTGCAATTTTACTTTACAATCTCTTTGCTTTGTATTATGAGATGCTTCAACATCTGGCATCACTGCAGTGGGAATGCTAGAATTAAATATGGAGCATGTCTTCACCTGGGCATTCATTTTGTCAGTGGCCAGTTGAGTAGTGAACATTTTCATTTTATATTAGTAAAGTTACAAAGATGTTAATTTCCCTACATGGCTACATAAATTTGGATAATAACTGGGCAAAAATGTTAAATATACTTGGATCTATTTTCAGTATTTCTTATTCTGTCTTTTCTTTAAAAAATTCCTTTAATTATTACATCTTAAATCTAGTAGCAATATTGTAGTTTAATATATCTAGTAGGTATGTTTCTATAATTAGTCTTCAATTTACAAAATATTTCATGATTCCTATCACATTGATTTTGTTTTCCTAGTCAGGTTTACTGAGGTATACTTTACATACAGTAAAATTCTTTTTAGGTATTGAGTTCTATGAGTTTTGAAGAAAAAAACAAAACAAAACAAAACAGTTTTGTAACGCCCACAGCAACGAAGATTTAGAGTATTTCCATCACCCAAAAAAATTCTCTCATGCCCCTTGGTGATGAATTTCTCAACCCCAACTTCAGTCCCTATTAATTATGGGTCAGATTTCTGTCCCCACAGTTTTGTCTTTGGAAAAAGTTATATAAGTGTAACCATACAGTGTATCGTTTTTGTGTGTAACTTACTTTATTTAGCATACTGCCTTTGAAATTCATCCACACTGTGGGAGGCATTGGTATATCACTTCTTTCACTGCTGAGTCCATTGTAGGGCTATATTTTAGTTTATTTCATCATCAGTTGATAGACATTAGGATCAATTTCAGTTTTGGGCAATTATGAATAAAGCTCCTATGAAGTGAAGTCGCTTAGTCGTGTCCAACTCTTTGCGACCCCATGGACTGTAGCCTACCAGGCTCCATCCATGAGATTTTCCAGGCAAGAATACTGGAGCGAGTTGCCATTTCCTTCTCCAGAGGATCTTTCCGACCCAGGGATCGAACCCGGGTCTTCCACATTGCAGGCAGACTTACCATCTGAGCCACCTGTTTTCATTTCTCTTGGATAAATTCCTCGAAGTGGGATTGATGGGCTGTATGAGAAATGTATCTATCACTTTATAAAAATTCTTATAAATAGCCATCAAACTGTTTTCTAAAAGATCTGCACTCTCTTTTATTTCCAACAACAGTTAATGAGAGTTCCAGTTGGTCCTCATTTTTGCATTTGATAATATCAATTGGTTTAATTTTTATCATTTTAATTAGTATAGTGGTATCTGATTGTGGTTTGCTTCCCTAACAGCTAATGATGTTGAGAATTGTTTTGCATATTTATCTGTCATGGTAAAGTGCTTATTTAAATCTTTTGCCTATTTATTATTTATTGTTGAATTGTAAGTTATTTAAATATCTGCATACAAGGCATGTGTCTTACAAATATTGTCTCTCAGTCTGTAGTTTTTCTTTTCAATTTCTTAACAGTTTAATAGTGTCATTTGAAGAGGAGACATTTTTAATTTTGATGAAGTCCAATAATGAGCATTTTTATAATTCACATTTTTTATTTCATATTTTTTTAGACAAAAAATCTTTGTCTAACTCAAGGTCACATAAATTTTCTCATTTTTTTTCTAGAAGTTTTAGAGTTTTAAGTTTATAGTTATGCATATGATCTATTTGAATTAATTTTTGTATTTTGTGGGAAATAGCACACAAGGTTCTTTTAAAAAAATTTACACGTAGATATCCAATTGCACTATTTGTTGCAAAGACTGACCTTTCTCCATTGAACTATCTTTGCAACTTTGTTGAAGATCAACTGACTGGACAGGTACAGGTGTGGGTCTATTTTGTTCTATTGATCAATGTGTCTACTACTCTCTCACCAATCATATGGTCTTGATTACTATAGATTTTATGGTAAGTATTAAAATCAAAAAGTATAAGTACTCAAACTTTGCTCTTTCCTAAAAAACATTTTGACTATCATAGGCCTTTTCTGTTACATTTAACAAATGTATTCGTATTTTCTATGAAAAAAAGCCTTCTAGGATTTTTATCGAAGTTGTGTTAGGTGTATGGATCAATCGGGGAAGAAATGACATCTTAACAATACCGAGATTTTCTAGTGAATTGGTACTATATATCTCTCAATTTATTTGGGAACATTTTAATTCTTGAAAATGGAATTTGAGAAAGATTTTATCAGGTGCCAAAAAAATTCATTGGATTTTTGGTTGAAATTTCATTAAATATACTTTTATAAGTCATGATAGGCATATCTCCTCTTTTCCAATGACTATAATTTTCATTATGTTTCCTAAATAGAATTATGAAAATATCATTTACTGGTACATGCAAAGAAAGGTATTTACTATTTTAGTATTTCTGAAACTCATGAATCTAATAACATACTCTTTGCAAAATAACTTTGATGGTAAAATATCTTGGGAAAAACCACATATAATATATAGTTGCCAGATTCAGATTTGCATTGGTCATTGGCTTTACTTGATAATTGAATATTATAAACATTCTAATATTATTTATTGTGATATTGTTATTTTATTTGTACATTCTAAAATTGACTTTCAAAAAATATTAATGTGTATCTTTTTATTATCATTTTTTTAAAACAGGATGGTTATGCTTGCCAGATAAGATACTTTACAAAGCTCTCCCTGTATTTCTATCTTCCCAGAAAATATAAACTGTGCAATCAATTATTCTTTCCGGTGTTTAATATGATTTGGCACACACACTTAAATGTGATACTTGCTATCAAGAATAATAACAATGGTTTTCTTCAACATTCAGTGCAGTTTTTCATATTTTCATTGCATTTTAAACTTTTAAAAAATATTTTCTGCTATTCAAGTATTTCTGAAAAGTAAATATAACTGGTAGAATTAAGTATAAAATGATACAGATGAGACTGATTGCATAGAGAAATTCTTGATTTTTGATATTAGCCACTCTGTGGTTCAAGTTTCTAATGTTGAATCTGAATCCCTTTAAAATTGAGCACACTGAAATAAATGGGCCACCGACAGCGCACAATAAATGTGCTTCTAGAGAATATGTAATATGAAGAGATGTACACGTTCAGAACAATCAGACTCCAAGCTGACAGGCTACAGAGAGCAATGAAAAGGTGATACTCACATCCGAGTTAAAGCGAAGCTGACAGACATTACAAGAAATAACTTGTTTCTTCTTTGGGGGAATGGACACTCCAAATGTGTGGTTAATGACTGCTTTTTGCACAGGATCCATCTGAGGAGCAAATGACAAAACAGTCAATTTATAGCTTCAAAGGACAGACAATAGTGTGTACAAGTAAAAGTAGCTGTATTATTCCTTGAGGTTTTTATCTTTTAGTTCCCAAACAAGGATCATAAAGAATCTCATTCATTAGTAATATGCTTATTTCCAAGAATTAAAAGCAAAAAAAATTTTTTTCAAATAAAAACACACATAAAACAATCACAGGAGAATCACATTTCAAGATATCTTATATTTATATAAGAAACCTTGAAAAACCTTAAAAGATTAATAGAACAAGAAAACTTAAGATCCAAATATCAGGGTTAAAATTAACTTGTTAATGTTTTCTCTACGTGAGGTAATAATACTTAAGATGGTCTGAAATGACCTCAGTGATGACTGTTACAGATATATTTAAATTTCTTAATTTTCTATCTGTGGTAAAGTCATAAATGATAGACTTATATTACAGACAGTTAGACAAATGTTGATCTTTATTTTAAAATAATTTATTATTGTTTATGGACTCTAGATATTCATTTTACTGGAAATGCATGCTACTCAAATGTCCATAACGGAATGGTTAAGGTGCAAAACTTGTTTAAATATTCAAGGAAAGTTTTGACTTATAGCTTGTGACTTTGCTCTCTTTGGTTTGCATGTACCATACATAGATAGAGAAATATGCAATGATAGTGTAGAAAAAGCATGGCACAAAGCCATGAAAACACTTGGAAAAAGAAAGAACACTATCTGCAGAGCCTATAAAAAGAAATGCAGCAGTGATTCTCCTGTGTACTCCAGATAATAATCCAGCATTAACGTCAGACAACTGGCAGTTCAAAAAACAATGCGGATGATGAACAAAGCATAACTTATCAACAGATGTAATGTGAACAAAGACAGATCTACTGATACCATCATCTAGGAAATCTCCAGAGGTTAGAGCTTAGGCCTGGATTAGTTGATGATATTCGGTAGAAAGGAAAAATGAATGCTATCCCTGATGAGGACTATAAATCAACCAAGTGTACAATTAGCAATTAGAAGAACTTAAATTCATTAGAAAGGAGAGTGGAACACAGATTTATTGAACAGTATAGCAAAGTAGGTTTTTTTTTTTTTTTTTTTTTTTGCTACAAGTTTAGGATAATGTATTCCTACTATAAAGATAAGTTATATGGTTTGAAACACTTAGAAATTCAAAGAAGAGAGTAATAGAATTATTTTATACCTTGACTGAAGTGATGGTTACACAAACTTATACATGTATGGAAATTTACAGGACGTGGGCATTCTCCAAAAGTCAATTTTATTTATGATAACTTAAAAAGTAAAAGAGGAAAAAAAACTGTTAAGAGTATTACATTTAACTATTTAATGTAAAATATCATTACTGGAAAATCTGGGGATTTGTTTTGCTCAAGGTTGTAGCAAAACTGATTGTATTAAAATTCATTTAACAAAAATTAAAAAAAAATCCTCTATAGGCAAAAATCTTAAAATATCAGAAAATTAAACCCTAGTCCACTTCCTTAGTATACTCACAGTATAAATACTTAAGTCTCATCAATTTGCAAAACATGAACCTGTAACTTTCTGATTATTACTGCTGCTGCTGCTAAGTCGCTGCAGTCGTGTCTGACTCTGTGAGACTCCATAGAGGGCCTCCTACCAGGCTCCTCTGTCTCTGGGATTCTCCAGGCAAGAACACTGGACTGGGTTGCCATTTTCTTCTCCAATGCATTAAAGTGGAAAGTGAAAGGGAAGTTGCTCAGTCGTGTCGGACTTCTCGCAAGCACATGGACTGCAGCCTATCAGGCGCCTCCGTCCATGGGATTTTCCAGGCAAGAGTACTGAAGTGGGGTGCCATTGACTTTTCTGGGCAAAACAGTTTTAGACAGGCTTAAAAATAAAACAGCCAATCTGTATTGGCAGGATGGAAAACTTTGCACTATTTTGCAAAGCTAAGAAAATAAGATAATTTTATTGAGATATTTTCTGTTCTAAGGTTCTAAAAAAATACATCTAGTGACATGTAAACTATCTAGAATAAAACAATTTCATCATTTTTGTAATATGTGTATACTATTATATATATTATTATTCTAACATTTTTATTTAAATCATATTAAAATAGACTTTTTAAGAATGCAGCAATGATACTTATGAAATCATAGTTTCACTTCAAAAAATATATTGAAAGTTAAAAATTAAAACTTCCATCATCTAAAAGAAATCTGCACATCCTAGTGGTTCTCATACTTCAATATAGAAACATAGACAAAAGATACATCTACAAAAACCTAGTTCCAAATTTTTAGTAAAACAAGATATCTGTTGAGATTTCCAATACAACCTTGGATATAAACATTCCCTTTGAATTTTTGAAACTGTTAGCTGCCTACATAATTTTTCAAGTGACTCCTAATACAAATGCATTCTACTCAAATCTCATATTTATACCCTATAACCTGAAAATACTGTTTATGTTCCCAAGGCTGAGTGCTCTCTTCCTGAAAGGTGAGTTGTGGCTAAGCACCCCCATATAAAGGCAGATGAGTTCCCACCCATCTGTTTCATGAGAAGCAAACTAAAGAGGTTCCTTCAAGAAATTAGCTAGAATCGACTTCTCTAATTTATACATATAATCCTATTTATCCTCATAAAACAGTCCTTTTGCTCGATTCCTTTGCATCTGTCATTAACTCTGGCTTTCTTTCCATCCTTTGAATGGCTTAACTACTAATCACATGAAAATTTTATCTTTCATATTTCTCACTTGGAACAAATTTTCTCTATTTTCCACTTGATTCTCTATTTTGTTATAGGTATTTCAAGAAAAAGTCCACTTTTTTTTTTTCTGTATCTTGTTTCTTTTCCCCCGTTTATCATAGAATTCTATAATTATATTTCTTATTCATAGGTCACTTGGGAGGACATAATTTAGTTGAAAGAAGACTTTAAATGGTATAAGAAAGAAACTTGCCAGTTCATCCGATATTTTGAAACAGACACTGCTTATCTGATATTTTCAGTATTTGCCATCTGAAGGGCTATCGGTTGTGCTAGTAGTAAAGAATCTGTCTGCCAATGCAGGAGACGTAAGAGATTCAGGTTTGATCCCTGAGTAGAGAAGATCCCCTGGAGAAGGAAATGGCAACCCACTCCAGCATTCTTGCCTGTAAAATCCCACAGAGAGGAGTGTGGCGGGCTACAGTCCATGGGGTTGCAAAGAGTCAGACACAGCTGAAGTGACTTAGCACGCAGTAACTACAAATATCTGGGTCATTTCAGCAGGATCCAGATTTAGCAACAACATAGAAAACGCTTTTACATCTTTCTCTTTCTTTAAAGTATAGAGTAGTAAAATCCTGAATTTTTTCTTGTAGTATTCCTAAAATACTTTATTTATTTATTTATTTTTTTAATTTATTTTATTTTTAAACTTTACATAACTGTATTAGTTTTGCCAAATATCAAAATGAATCCACCACAGGTATACATTAGGTAAAAATAATAATTATAATGTTAATTTATATCAACTTAAATGTTTTCTTCCCCTAATGCAAATTCATTTCTCTCTAATCATAATGATTTGTCCTTAGTCCCAGTCATGTTCGACTCGTTGTGATCCCATGGACTGTAGCCCAACAAGCTCCTCTGTCCTTGGGGATTCTCCAGGCAAGAATACTGGAGTGGGTTGCCATGCCCTCCTCCAGGGGATCTTCCCAACCCAGGGATAGAACCCAGATCTCCTGCATTGCAGGTGGATTCTTAACTGTCTTAGCCACCAGAGATATTTCATATTTCATAAAGAGATATGTATAACTAAATCAATGGCAAGTCTTTTATCCAATCACCAATTTTCAAGATGAATAAAACAATCAGGCTGAATAAAAACATTCTCATAAATCATAAAATATGATAAATGAAAATGATTCAATTTAGTATAGTCAATACTATATATCTATATCATAATCATTTCATATGTAGAGTACTCAGGAAAATTATTTAAGGTACTGAAATTATAAAACAAACTCTTATTTTTAAAGATTCAATTGGATTTCATTCACATTTGATTATTAAAAATGCACAAATATTTTCAAACACCTTTATTAAAATGTTTACATCACTTTTAAATGAACAAATGCCTTGTTAAATACTCATTAAATTAGCTCATGTTAGTTCACTTTGCACAAGAAACCGGTCTGTGAATTGAGAAGACTGATTCACTGGTAAACAGTACTAAAAAGAGCTTTTCTAGAGAAAAAAAAAAACAACAAACTACCACATAGCTCTAGCTACCAATATTCCTTACCTGGCAGAATTTATTGGTCCCAAATAAGCCTCTTCTTTTCTAAAAGAGTAAAAGTCAGAAGTAGTCATCTGGAATTTTGAGGCTAGCAAGCATATTCACATGAAATTAAAAAAAAAATCCATTTGCTTTGCTCATCTCTGATTAAAAAGTCTGAAATATGTACTAACTAAAAAGCAGCAAGAGTTAGCACTTGCCACTTTTTATAATGAAAGTCATGCAGAAATGAAAAGTAAAACCTATTAGTGCAATTAACTGGTAGGCAATAAAAATGAAAGATTGGGTTGTGGCTGTTGCCAGGAATTGAGGAGATAATTGGAGGGTATGTATGGACAAATTAACCATTTTATTACAGTACTTATAAAAGGAATTCATGAAGCTAGTCTTATCACACCATCTATTATATTTTCAATATCAAAATAAGAATAAACAGGCATCTTTGGGGGTATTCACAAAGTTTATGGAACTACAAATCTGTATTTGTATGAGTTTTTTTTTAAAAGATCATTACTTTCACTGATTATTCCAAAAAGTAATTTATATCCACACAGTGTAAGCAATCATATAAAAACACATGCAGTTGCAAATAAAACCTAGCCAAGGGGAAAAAAACACACCACAGCACTTCACTAAAGGCAGGATGAAGTCTAGGGGAGGGCAAAGAAGCCAGGGTAGGGAAGACATGAACAAATAACTTAGTACTAGATGACATTTACATTCGAGATAATTTTCCTGGGTGGAATTTTAGGCAAATAAAATAAAATTACAAACCTTTCACCTATCTCAATAATTTTCAAGGGATGAAGTTCAAATTGTATGAACTTACAATGAGTCTTACAATGACTTCACCAGCCATCACATGGGGCTGGGTAGGGAAGCAAACCAAGCACTACTTAATTAAATAGCAAAAAAGACTGCTCAAGAATTATACCAGGGTTTCTCATATGTGGCTGGGTATCCATACTCTTCTTGAAGATGAGGACATTTCATCTTAAACGTAGCTAACTGCTTTAACCTATGTTCTATGAAGCATTTGGTAAACACTTATACAGTCTAGCAGGCAGTACTAGCTTTTCTACTAAACAGGAGCAGAAATCAGGTTTTTGACTTTAAAAAGTTAAAGATCAGTCATTCAACAAACATTCTGGAGGTCTAATATGTTCCAGATGTTGTCTCAAATTAGATGTGGTAGGATGAGCCAAACCCAAGAAAGGACATTGTAAAAGTGAAAAAGGGTGATGATTAAGCAAATCAGTGAGGCAAGAGAAGGCCCATGAAGGTCTGTCCCCTCTTGCCCCACCCTTACTTTGAACTTTTTCCCCCTTTTCTAATTTTCTCACACTTTAAGCATCCAGGATCCTCCCTTTAACAGTGACATCAATGTGTTTATACTCCTGCTCTATTTGCCTTTTAATTTTTTTTCTCTAAGCTGTTATCCTGGAGAACAGAATGGCAGCCCACTTCAATATTCTTGCCTGGAGAATCCCATGGATAGAGGAGCCTGGCGGGCTTCAGTCCATGAGGTCACAAAGAGTCAGACACGACTGCATGACTAATACTTTAAGCTGTAAGAATAATAATAAACATCATAATAAGAGCAGCTTAGATTTACAGAACTCTTAGCATGTGCCAGGAACTCTACTGAGGGATTCTCTCGTGCAGTCTCCACCGTCATGTGAGACAGATATCACTGTTACCCTCCTTTTACAAATGACGAATCTGAAGCTTTGAGAAGCTTAATAACTGGTCACCCTTGAGTTTGTAGGTTTGAAGTCAAGATTCAAACTCAGGCAGGAGTCTCTCCCCCTACTCTTCCCCGCTAACGGACCACCAAGCAGGGTTATGGACATCGTATGTAGCACTGCTAAGATTTGCGAAGAAAGGAGGACTGTTTCTAGAATTCCCTGCAGGCCAGTCAAGCTACACAGAAGGCCTGCTTGGTGTTTAAGTAAGTTTCCTGGAGAAGTGAGTCTCAGCTTTTTTCTTTCTGACCAATATATGCCTTTCTAAGGATAAGCCCATTTCTTCTTGGGCTACTTCAGGAAATCCATAAATAAAAATTGGGGCTGCCCTGTTCTCTTTCCCCATTGTAACTGTTGGGCTTGCATACAGAAAAAAAAATAAAGCTCCAGAAATACTTAGAGATCACACAGAGCAGGCGACGGCCATCCTTTGCACCTGTCTTTGATTTGCTACAAAGCAGACCTCAGCTACTAAACCCTTGTGACTTACGGCTTTCCACAAGTTTGGCAAAGGATCAGTGTTTTAATCGCAATATTGTCAAATTACAGGAGCACAAAAAGAATGACTATTTTTCATCCTTTCCTTTCCCATTATTGGATTTATGGAAAAGAATGAGACAATAGGGTCTCATTAGAACTTCAAATATTCAGGAACTGACGCTTCTAAAAGAAATAGCTTATGTCACTGAAGAGCAATTTATTTCTATGAAGTTACTACGAAAAAGGTTTTGCCTTTTATATTTAAATACTCTGACCATATGCCTTTATTATTACTGTTCTACTTGTTTCAAATCCTTAAAAACTTAATTAGAAACACAGCAGACACAACTACTGCAAGACAAATTCCTTTTCTCAAAGATCAGGAAATACAAACACATCATGGGCAGCCTTATTTCAACTACACAACTCAGTACTGCTTTGGATTTCAAATCAGAAGTCTCAGTAAAAATAAGCCCCATGGAACGTTACCCTGGCACAGCATGCTGTGAGACGTGCATTTTTTTTTTTTGAGACCTGCAATTTTTTTTTTTTTTTTTTTGAGACCTGCATTTTTTTTTTTTTTTTTTTTTTTTGAGACCTGCATTTTTGCATCTGGGATGTGTAACAGTTGAGACGTGCCGTCCTGTCGCTGCTTCTCCTGCCCTGAGCATCCTGACGGGTCCACCCGAATGCTATCCGTGTCACTGGAAGGAAGACAAATGGCACACCGCACTCTCCCCAGACTGTTGATTCAACCCAGAGCCATATTTAGTTCTTTGCTAAAACCACACACTGTGACTGGCAAACAAAATCAGCTGTGCTCTTGTACCACAGGGATACCATTACTCCACCAGAAAGTCAACCAGAATTGGTATAAAGGCTAAAATAACACACTTAAGAAAATAATAGGTCACACTGATCTAAGTCTCAGACCCACTAAAGCTATTACTACGACTACTAGTACTACTACTACTATTTTATCAAAATGTTGTAGACCTTTGCAGTTTTTGACGCTGGTTGACAATTAGCAGTATTTTGATAGCTGCAGAAATTAAGGGCCCTTTCCAGAGCCTCCCTAGTGGTGGTCAACATTCCTTGTAGAAAATGTGGAGCCAGTCCAGAGACTGGAAGCAACCAGAGTATAGACCAGAATACATTTTTTTTTTTCTTTCCTTTCTTTTTCCCCTTAAAATGAATTTAGACAGTCTGACATCTTTCACTTAAATTCCATATTGTTAGGCCCTCTTTGAAAAGCTCTGGAATTCATCAAATAAGAATTATCTATTCCATAACACAGTTTGCTTTTGAATTATGGTGCTGGAGAAGACTCTTGAGAGTGCCTTGGACCGCAAGGAGATCAAACCAGTCCATCCTAAAGGAAATCAGTCCTGAATATTCATTAGAAGGACTGATGCTGAAGCTGAAGCTCCAATACTTTGGCCACCTGATGCGAAGAGTTGACTCGTTAGAAAAGACTCTGATGCTGGGAAAGACTGAGGGCAAGAGGAGAAGGAGGCGCAGAAGATAAGGTGGTTGGATGGCATCACTGACTCAATGGACATGAGTTTGAGCAAACTCAGGGAGACAGTGACCCCCAGACAGTTCATGGGGTCACAAAGAGTCAGTCACGACTGAGTGACTGAACAACAACATTCCATGACGAAAAGGATGGCTAGAGTAAGGAAAAAACACCCTGGGATCTATTTTGAAAGTAAACTAAACTGCATTTTAAGAGTTTGTTTTTTTTGAGAAATTCCACCTTGGTTTCATTTCTAAAAGAACAAAAAAAGAAACATATATAGAATGTTAGAGATGTCTATTTCTGCCATAAAATAATGTCCTCTTTCTAGAGCACTCTGATAACAAAAAAAATGCAAACTTTTCAGAGATTAAGTGTTTCATATCAATGTAGACATTTCTGTCCTTGGGAATTTTTGCTCCTTTCCAACACATCACACTTTTATAAATGTATAATTTTTAGTTTGCACACACACACTGTATTTTCTTGAAAATTGATTCATTTGACAATAGTTTATTAAATAACCATCATGCACTGTTTTGGGAGCTGGACATACAGTAGAGAAAGCCTTCAAAAATACAACATTCTAGCTAGGGAGGCCTATACAGGTACTCCCTGCTTTTGAAAGTTTGCTTTGCACCACTTGGTTTTAAGAAAGACCTGTATTAGTACCTGTTTTCACTAACTGAAAGAAATCCCAACAGGATTTTTGCTTTTATGATAAAATCTGAAAATTGAAAATAGCGTTTAGCATTTCTTTTGAAACGCTTTTATAGAGAGAGGCAGTGGGCATCTCAAGCAGGGACAGTAGCCCCACTAAGCTCCTTCCCCAGGAACTACACTCAGCATCTCAGCGCTCAGCTGCCCGAGCTCTGACTTGTGTCTGGGCTTCTGTGCTTTATCTGGATTTATTCTGCGCATCCATTAACGAGATGTGTCCCTAAGGAAACTGCTTCTTCACTTTACATTTCAACTTAGGGAAGATTTTATAGTAATTCTCTACTTTCAGATAGGGGAACAAGTATTTCTAAAGTTATAATTATGGTACTTTCAGAGTGTTTTACTATGAAAAAAATAAAACAGGAGAATGGGGAAGAAACACAATTTTACCATGGATAATTCCTAAATACATTTTCACTGCCTTGATACAACTGTGATTCTGATAATTTCACATGTAAAATCATACCAAATATGTAAGGACAAGGACATTATCCCATGATTTAGGGAAGTTCATACAGAATTCAGAACCATACAACTGGTGAAAACGGCAAAGCACATGTTCTTTGGCTTTCACAGCCATCTGTGAGATCTCCACAGAGAATTTTCTTCCGCTCCCAAGTCCCAAGACAACAGCGGGATCTCAGAGCCATGACTGTCATCGTACCCTCAAAGAGAAAGGGAAACTACAGTGATTTGCTTTCAGAAGTTCTCTAAGGACGAGAGCTAAGTGATGGATGCATCTCACCTGGAGACCTTCCTCGTGGGTTTCTGGTACAGTGTGGTTGGCCTGGTACTTCCTAGTGAATAACAAAATGACCACGAGTTACTCCTAATCACTGCAGATGGGGACTGCAGCCATGAAATTAAAAGATGCCTGCTCCTTGGAAGAAAAGCTATGTCAAACCTAGACAGCATATTGAAAAGCAGAGACGTTACTTTGCCAACAAAGGTCCATCGAGTCAAAGCTATGGTTTTTCCAGTAGTCATGTACAGATGTGAGAGATGGACCATAAAGAAAGTTGAATGCCAAAGAATTGATGCTTTCAAACTGTAGTGTTGGAGAAGACTCTTGAGAGTCCCTTACAACAAGGAGATCAAATCAGTCAGTCCTAAAGGAAATCAGTCCCGAATATTCATTAGAAGGACTGATGCTGAAGCTGAAGCTCCAATACTATGGCCACCTGATGGGTAGAAATGACTCCTTGGAAAAGACCCTGATGCTGGGAAAGATTGAAGGCAGGAGGAGAAGGGGACGAAAAACAGTGAGATGGTTGGACGGCATCACTGACTCAGTGGACATGAGTTTGAGCAATCTCTGGGAGATGAAGGACAGGGAAGCCTGATGTGCTACAGTTCATAGGGTTGCAGAATCGGACACAACTGAGTGACTGAACAACAACACATATTTTGGCTAAACTCTAACAGTTTTTTTGTGAAGGTATTACAAGAAAATAATGTTTTACATTGTTAACACTTTTAGAACTTTGGAGTTTCCAAATGGTACAAGTGAAAAAGCTAAAAGGAAAGGAATGGGTGTTTTTACCATCTCCTTCTCCTTAGTGGTAAACCAGCTTAACACTCTGGTGGATAATTTTTAAATGGTTCTAGGTTGAAGGAATAAATTTTGAGTTCTTTTCCAGACAGTAGTTATTTTGTTAATGGGAGATGCCCTAAGGCATCTCTGCACCTTGCTGAAGCTGAATGTCTAACTCTGACAGTAGATCCTTGTCTGCAATCATATGGTCAGTGCAAATGTAAAATGTTCCATTTTCCTGGCTGGCTCCGCATGCCTGGTGATTTTCCACACTGCCAGGGATCAAGAGAGTTGCAGCAAAGCTGTAGTTATGCCGCTGGGTAATTTAAGAAGCCTCTTCAAAGAGCATTTCAAAAGTTCAGTTTAACAAATAAGACTTTCAATTTACATCTGCAATGAGTATGAGATTTAATTGAAGGTTTACTCATACCTCATTGCATGGACACATACATGCCCAGCAATGCTTCAGGTGCTGACGTTTCTATTCAAACATTAGATGAGTAAACTTAAGAACTGAAATTCAATGGCGTATGTACCCATATTCAGATTAAAAATGCATTTTGGAAAATCTAATTGGCTGATATGATGTATTAAGGAAGCCTGGACCATGCTCAATTCCAATTCAGCTGCTCCTTTCAATGTAGGGAAATGGCATTTAGGTAATGATCTAAATTACGTCTTTTAAGGAAATCCAGTGTTTTTCTTTGTTTTCATTCTTGAACAAATGAATGGTTAGACATGACTAGAAACCATGAGAAGAGAGAGGTGTTTTTCCATCAAGACACAAAGAAAGTTCTTGAAAGGCTTTCATTTTATCCTTATTATCTCATGTTCCTATAACTAAAATAATTTTTGGCCAATGCATGCATACAGATTTGAAAGTTCAGTAACAACTGTCAAAGACAAGGTAACAAAAAGTTTCCATGAAATTATTAGATGCACTGTTGAGAGAATTTATGAGAAAAGTTATAAAATATTTAAGAAAAAGGAAAAACTACCTCGTAGAGTATGAATAAGAATTTAGCTCTATTCTGAATTTTATAATAGCACAGAAGAAGAAATGAAATGATGACAAATGCCATTAATATTTTATGTGGAAAAGTTACTACCTTCAAAGTATTATACTTTATATTTCTCAATAAGGTATACTCATATTTCAAACAACAACCACAAAGAGCCCAAGGTATACATTATACATAGTTGACAATGAACTATCTTATCCAAAGAAACACACCATTCAGAGTTATGGGAACAGCAACTGGATTCACCAAGAGAAACTAAAATAAATAAGTCACCTGTTAGCTATGTTTTATTTACTATTTTGTCTCCTCAGGGTGAAATACAACAAGAAATAAACCATTTCAGGAATCTGGGCTAAAGAATAGGTTTTCAATAGATGTTAAAGTACTAAACAAGATAGGGGTTCCTTGAGGATAGCTTATGAGAAGTGATTATTCCACAGGACATTGAAAGAAGCTACCCAGCTTTGTTTGGAAGAACAGGCTGGTATCCGAGATAGAAGATGGTCACCTGCCTTCCGGCCTTTCCTGCTTTTCTTTTTAAAATAGTGGCTTGAGAACACTCCAAACTTGGCTCAAGGATTAAGCTTCTATAACATAAAATTCCAGAGAAGGCAATGGCACCCCACTCCAGTACTCTTGCCTGGAAAATCCCATGGACGGAGGAGCCTGGTAGGCTGCAGTCCATGGGGTCGCTAAGAGTCGGACATGACTGAGCGACTTCACTTTCACTTTTCACTTTCATGCATTGGAGATGGAAATGGCAACCCACTCCAGTGTTCTTGCCTGGAGAATCCCAGGGACAGGGGAGCCTGGTGGGCTGCCATCTCTAGGATCGCACAGAGTCGGACACGACTGAAGCGACTTAGCAGCAGCAGCAGCAACATAAAATTCAGGGCCAAAAATAAGTCTGAGAAATATCTTTTTTTTTTAATAGAACTTAAAAAAAAAGAAAGCAGAACTTTTTATTCTTATTAAAAAAAGGCATACAAATAACCAAACAATACTTGCTCATGATTATAAATGCAATTAAAAAAAATTACTGGTGCTAAGTCTCTGAATGAAATAATAGTGATATATTTGCCTATTTTTCTGGTAAATGGCCTAAAAAAACATCACAAGGCCTTTCTCAATGACTAGTGATATAATGAGCTTTCTTGATTTAAAAACAAATATCCCTCCTCAACAGCCAAACGCACTGACTGACATCCTTTCAAAACCCTTCTGTCAAAGCTAAGCTTGAAAGGATGTTCAGTAACTATCAGATACCTCCTGACACGGAGGCAAAACAGGTCCATGACACAAATTAAAAAGGCTGAAGATGAAAAGAAAACCCCACCAGGCTGGAAGAATTGCAAAATCAGAAATCTGGACCTGTTTGAATGTATTCATTCTGTAAAGCAAAGTGGAAATGAAGTGCTTTTTCCCCCAAATAGAGGCCAACACATTCCTTACTCTTGCACTCAGAAGGAGCCTGACAGGCGAGGACCACAAGGCTCAATGCAAGGCAGCGTATCTGGAACGTTCCAATCCTAAGCATCACTGTGGGCTGTCCCATGTCACACTCTCACAGGAGAGCAGTAAAATGTCAGGGAGCATCTATACTTTCAAACTTTTAATTTGCTTTGAGTTTCAGAACCTTCCCCCCACTCTACCCCCAAACAGAATCCTAACTGGAAACACAGGATAATAAAACATGGAAAACAGGTCTGGTTAAAGCATGTAGGTGAGGTCCCAGTCTCACCAGTATTATTTTACTCCAACTTTCTCACTTGAAAATGAGAAAAGATTTGGAGAATTTTAGTAACTTGCTTGAACCTCTACAGCTAAGACCAGAACCCAGATCTCCTGCTCTGGTTACCAAGCTTGAAATAAAAATCCTTTTTTTAAAAATATAAATGATGTGCCAAATATTACACAGGATATTCTTATATTAAAAATACTTCATTGTTTACCTGGAAATCAACTTTAACTGGGCATCTTGCATTTTATCCATTCCCTTCTCGCATTCCTTTCCAAGGATGTCATGGCTAAACCAATGTTGATTCTACTGGTCCTTCTTCATGCAGGCTTACCTGCCACACTTAACATTTTAGGACTTTAGTTAGGAAAGTGGTCCCTGAGTGGTTTTGTGGATGGGTGACATAAAAACTATTATATATTATACAGTCATCTTGCTAGTACCTTTTTGTATGGATGGATATGTATATACATATTTACTCTCCTCAGCAAAAAAAAAATTTTGATTCAACTCTGCATTTATATAATACAAAATACACCATACATGCAAACTAAAATAAAGAATTTTAATAAAGTGCCTTCCTCTGCTTTCTGGGGTGATAATCACTTTATTAAATAAGTACAGCTTGACATTAATATTTATTCATTTGATTTATAGTTATTTTTATGAGATGCAAGGAGGCTACATTTAACACCAAAAGTAGTTTAAACTGAACTGCCTTCCTTTCTTTTGAATTTGTAAGGAAATGTAGTGTTTTGAATTTGTAATGAAGGAACATTTACTTCTACGTAAAACTATTTTATCCACCAAATTTATTTCAAATATAAAGAAAGTTTTTTCTGTCCCCGTGTGTTCAGAGTAAGAGCATCATATGTAAGAGAAAAATGAATATGCAAATAAAATAAAATAATCAGTTAAAAACGTCCTTACATTTTGACCATGGACATGGCATCAATATTTCCTAATCAAGCAAAGGAGGAAGACCTATATGAATTACATAGCAAGTTGTCATGAATCACAAAATCCCTTCGTAATGTTCATGAAGAATCTTAATATGAAGCAAAAATCACTGGTATTTTTAATCTATCTCTGAAGACTTTCACAAACATTTCTGAATTATTCTGTTTTCCATTCTGAAATTCGGTCTTTCAGGATGCTGGCTTCAAAATCTTCACAAGTCATTTGAAAATTTTTATTTACCCTTCTGTCTCCCTCAACTTCTAACACTTATTAAAATGGAAAAAAATAATGATATCCAATAGCACGAGAAGTTGATATGTCACTTTATTTAAAAGGATTCTTATAATTAGTCAGGAATCACTGAATCTCTGCCTCACATCAGAACCATATCACTGAAACAACTGTTGGCGGTTATCAAACCATTGCAGCCTGAGTGGCCTCCTGAAGCTGGGGTTAAAAGCTGGCCTCTGGAAATCAATTGTTCTCAGCAGAGAAGAATATTTCAGTGATATGGAAGCCGAAATGCAGACTATAATCTTTTGTGATTATCCTTGAGGCTGAAGCAAATACAAAAAGGAAAGTCTATGAATTGCTGATAATTTCCTGTGATGACTGATTCCCAGGAAATTCTGATATTACTCTTGCTTATAACCAAAATGATGGTTCCCCAGAAAGTGTAGCTTCAAAGAACTCCACATCTGGCTATCACAATTCTTCTTCAGAGGCTACTCATCCATTAAAGGGGCCGGTCTTGTGAAGTAGCAGCTCTCTCAGAAGACAATGAAGGGTCTGATTGCACAAGGAGTGATGAGCTATGTGCCATAGGCTCTTTCTAGAAAGTTCTTTTATGAAGGAACTGATTTAAAATGTATCTGTTCTAATCCCTCCCTTCCTGCCCCAGAAGTCTACAGATTGATACATTTCTCTGCTATCCCTGACAGCTATGGAGATAGAATATCTTGGCTTGTATATTTTTAAAGTTTTATTTAGGCTACTGTTTATATTCTAAGAAAGAACAGTTTTCATACATATGTACATATCTTTAAGGGCTATATAATATTTGGGAATAGAGTATAAACCCACTGGTCATTTTTGAGGAAGCTTTGAGTTTACAAGTAGATGTCACACTGAATTTACAATTAGGTATTACTGCACAGGTTGCATGGGTTCTTCTCGCATGACTGGCAAATTAAATTCAAATTAAATTGGCAAATTAAATAAAAAAAGAAGGCAGTATGGTGAAGAGAGTTCTGTAACGGTCAAAGATCCAAAGAATGTTTAGAATATACTTCCTTTATCAATACAAGAAGGATAAATGAACATGTGGACTATTTTGAGTTTAAAATATTTTTACTTTCCATTTTAACTAACATCAATTTGATGAATAAATAATGTGAGAATAAAGGTTCTATATTTGGAAGTCTAGAGCAGTGTGAAAATATAGCAGAAAACATCTTTGTGTCTTTGGTGTCAATGCCCATGTGTCACAGGTGCAAAGCTTTTGGGCTCAAAATATCTTTATACGTGGCCTTTAAAATCTAAATATTATTGAAGATAAATGGAGAAAAAAAGGAATCCAGCCAAACTAGCTGTGGTTATTCCCAACCTCCACTCAATATACCTTCTCCCCAGCACTGCTCAAAATCCATTATTCCTCTTCCTTGTTTTCAGGTCAGGTGATTCTGGTCTTTAGCTTGCACTACTTTTACATCATTCGAGCTAACGTAAATCGAGCACCTGCTTAGTGCCAGACATGACTTCTTCAAGCTGACTGTAAATTTAAAACTCACGAATGAGGTCTCAGCCATATTCTTAGCATCGACCTTAGTTAGGATTGCTCTAATACACAATTCTAGCCCCAGGGATAAACATATCTTGATTTGTTTAAGGTAACTGGCTAAGAAGATGAGATCAAAGAGATAGAAATATTAATAAAAATATTTATATTACTTATAAGAATACAGTTTTTCTGTTTGGGAATCACCTCATAAACATCTCATTTGAAATTGATGGGTATTTTAAATTACTAAAAATAGGATGGTGGTATGTTATATTGCTTCCATTTTTTCACATTCACTAAATTCCAGAAATTTTCTAAATTGTCAGTCATATCCTCAATACTCCATAAATATAATAACTCAAATTTTCATGATGTCATGATATAGACTAGGAAGGTTATTAATCATCCCCTAGTTTTAGATTGAGGAAAAGTAGAACCAAGTTGCTTTTTTCAAGATCAAAGAAAACAAGTCCATTGTGGTGGTCTGACTCTTGTCAAGTGCTCCTTCCCTATGTAATGAAATAGACCGCTCTTCCTTTTTCTCCCCTCCACTCTGGTTCCTGCTCCCCAGGGTGGCACAAAGTAGAGTCCAAGGCCAGGCAGGACTGTTAGAAGACTCACTTTGGAACATGTCAAGAAGCCTTATTCCTCAGATCAGAGGGGATGTTGCAAGTGGTTTTGGGGAGGAAGTGGGATATCAATGCTGACCGACTGACTGACTAAATGAATGAATGCCACTGACTCCTTTAGAAGGTAAGTACTTCAAAGTTGAAACTTAAGTATGTATCATGTGATAATGGCTATTAGTAATCATTTTAGCATCTAATAGCTTCAGCTCATTTTGGAAATGGAAATTTTGTGGATTTGATTATCATGACAATTAACCCTTTTACATATTATGGAAACTTGATGTCTACATAAGGAAAACAAAGAAATTAGACCCAGATACAAGTTTTGAATTGTTGGAGACTTTCTGTATATATCTAATTATCTGTAAATCACAAGCCTGTGAAAGAGAACACATATATTTCCTGCTCTACCTCTCAGATCTTCACTTGGCTCTAGAAACTGTCCCTACGAGACTGACAAGACAAATTCATCTTCTGAATAGAATATCCTGCAAAGCCCGATGTTAGGAGCCATGAGGATTTATTGGATACTTTAAATAGTATGCCCCATATGAACAACCTGTGAGAAATACACACATTTAAATTCAGGATACCGTAGGGTGGAGAACCAGCTCTTGCCTGTCTGATAGTTTTTACTTGCCCTCTTTTCATTGGCAGAGCTGTCTATAGGAAGAAATAAGTAGACTAGATTATATTCTACAACCTTCTGCTCCGCAAAAAGGGTACCACAAAGACACATGTAGCCTATTTTAAACATAGGTGTGTTAAAAAAATTTCATTCAATATTGTAAAGTAAAAAAAAAAAATTCATTGTAGAATGCCTTTAAAATACACTAAAGCCCTCTGATACTAGAATTCTATGAAAATAAGGTATCATTCACATAATTTATGTTCTTTCACGTTGTCTCAAGCATCAGAATATACAAAGGAAGGTAAGAAAACTTAAATTGACAGCTAAACCTGTGGGAAAAAAAGTATTTTTCCAAGATCCCTACTGATCTCCGCAAAGATGTTGAAACTTCACCGATTGCTAAATAGCACTCCAATTCATCTTTAGCACCCTCAAAAGCCACTATAAAAAATATAGGGATTAGAATATTCTAAAACATGTTTTTCCCTTCCCCAAAGAGATTTGAGATCTAATTCTGAATATAAGAATCTAGAGAGAAGAAAAAAAAGTCTGTGCTATTGATGGGTTCCCAAGCTTTTGATAAAGGTTTCTCAAGGAACACCACCATCAATGATTGTTTATAGAGTAACTGATTTAGAAATACTGTTTCTGGGCTGGAAGCAATGTTTTGTACAATAATATTCTGCCACATTTTATATTTATTAAGCTCTCCTACTTTACCACAGGCATTAAAAAGGCTTGGTCACTGCAAGAACCTAGGAACAAGGTTGTTGTTGGTTTCTTCTTTGATTTAGCTGGAGATTAGTTAAGAATAAGACACATTTTTTAAAAAGAGGGCCTGACACAGACACTTTTGCCAAGTTGACTCTACTCTAAAAAATGCTGACCTGGGACAGCTCCAAGACTGAAGATCTGTCTTGCCAGAAAATCTGATGTGCCCTCCAAGTACACATAATCCTTGAAACTCTAGCACTGAAGATGAGGCTCCAGAGCCATGTGAGGTTGAGGCTAGGATAATGAAAGGGACACGAAAGAGGACACAGCATGGTGGAACTATGGGTCCCTCTTTTCACATGCTCCTGAAACCTTGTGATTCCTGACCCTGTAAAGGTCCATCAAGGTCTTAACCTGATGTTTCTTGGCAGCTTTTATCAACTGACTTCACTATTCATTATAAGCAGAATCCTCTGTTATCTGATGACAAATTAAACAAGAGGAAGAAGTAATATCTACCAGATAGTGAAAGCAGCTTCTATCTTATTCACTATTACTCCTCCTTAGCACAAAGACTGGCACATGTAGACATTCTACAAGTGGTTGTGAATGCATGTTTTTTCCTGGATGCCTTGAACAAATAATTTCATTAAGGACAGAGTACATATATGGCCACATATTATGTAAGCATACATGCAAATATACATACCATATCAATAATATCTATATATTCTAAAAGGATTTCAAGAGTGAAAAGAGACATGGGATATTTGAACACAATCTAAGGACTTCATTAAATTGATATAGATTTTAAAGGCAGGTAAAAATGGAATGTTCTAGCTTACTTCAGGTTTCCTTACAGTAACATCTCATGAGAAGCATGGCATGAGTTCACAGCAAAGTGAATGTGAGTTTGATTCCTGATTTCTTTATTTTGGACCTCCTTGATAAATATATGATTATTTCTACTAAAAGAAAGAAAAAATTTAAATAGTCGTTGAAATCACAAACTATGAATGATCCAGAATCTCAAAGAAATTAGAACGATAAAATAAATGGTAAACATATTTCTCATTCTACAACTTGTTATGGATGGTTCAAAGAATCATATAGCAATTTGGGACTTTATACAATAGAAATAATCTTTCTTCTTCTCCACATGTTTGTTCATGAGTCAGGAAAAAAATAAATTCAAGGTAGGTAATAAAAATCCATTTTTTTCCACAAAAATAAGATAATTGAGCCTCTTGCAATAAAGTATCAGTGACCCTCATTGCGCGTATCCTTTCCTGGAGGAGATGCAAAAACATGGCAGGACTCACAAAGACATTTGAAATAAACAGGCATGGAAAATACTGCCAGTCAGTAGGGAAACTGACAGACGACTGTGGTCTTACAGGGGCTCTTGATTATAGCTATAGCTCTGGAGCATCACACAAATATATCTGTGCATATATCTAATATGTGACTGTCAAAAAGAAACTTGAAAAAGTTGGACATGATTTAGCAAATGAATAATAACAAAAACAAAAACAATATATAGGCTGCATATGTGTCTTAGTCTGCTTGAGCTGCCATAACAAAATACCACGGACTGGGTGGCTGAAACAACAGAAATAAATTTCTCACAATCTTGGAGGCTAAAAGCCCAAGATCAAGGCCACCAGCACAGTCAGGTTATGGTAAGAGCTGTCTTTCTGCTTGCAGATGGCTTCCTTTTCACTATGTTCTCACATGGTAGATAAAGGAATAGCTTTCTGGTGTCGCTACCTAAAAGGGCACTAATCACATTATGAGGGCACCACCCTCAAGACCTCATCTAACTAATCATCTCTCAAAGGCCCAATTTCTAAGTATTATCAGGTGTTAGAGCTTCAATATGTGAATTTGGGGAGGAGGACATATTCAGTCGATAATAGCATGTATATAGGTATGCCTACAAAATGGACCTATTTTATCATATTAAGTTGACATGATCCATCATGGTAAGTATGCAACTTATTTAAAATTTGAAGATGTCGCTTATTAAGGATAACCATGTATTATCCAGGTATAGAATACCAAGTATTAAATACCAAGTATTATCCAGGTAAGAGGAAGATAAAAATGGAATCCACAATAAATGATTGGGAGATTCTGATTCTAATAGGAAGAAATAATTATATACATTTGGCAGCTAAAAAAAATCATGCACAAAAATTAAAGGATGGCCATGAAGTACTTTGCAAATTGAAGTAAAGTGAATAACAAAATAAAGAAAATAGTTCTATTGGGATGCAAAAATTCATTCTTTCTGGCCTTTCTTGAACACTATAAAGTTCAGTAACTATTTTAGCTTTATCTATTTTTTTGGGGGGGATATTATATTATCTTGGAAAAGGAAACGGCACCCCACTCCAGTACTCTTGCCTGGAAAATCCCATGGATGGAGGAGCCTGGTGGGTTACAGTCCATGGGGTCGCTAAGAGTCAGACATGACTGAGCGACTTCACTTTCACTTTTCACTTTCATGCATTGAGAAGGAAATGGCAACCCACTCCAGTGTTCTTGCCTGGAGAATCCCAGGGACAGGGGAGCCTGGTGGGCTGCCGTCTATGGGGTCGCACAGAGTCAGACACGACTGAAGTGACTTAGCAGCAGCAGCAGCATTATATTATCTTGCCTCTTCTTACTTATTAATTCTATTTCTTATAAGTTTCTTGGGCACTATGGTACTCTTATTTTAATTTTTTGTTTATCTCCTTCCCCAAACCCAGTACTCCTTAGTTCATATATTATGTTTTCATATGGAATGTTAATTCCATAACTAATGACCTTGATTTTAAACTAAATGCTCCTAAGACTAGGACCTAGGACAAAGAATGCAGTTGATATTTGTAGAGTTTCCATACCATCCACACAGAGAAAGCCAGAACTATAGCTAGAGAAAAGTTTATATCTAATTACTCCTTTTAAACTAAAAAAGGATGACAATTCTCAGGAAAATAAAAGTAAACACCTACTCTTATCACCTTGTCCTTAGGGCTCAGAAATGCTGAAATTCCCTTTGCCAGGTGGGGTACCAGGGACACTGAAAACTGAGGAACTAGCGCCCTTTCCTCTATCCTTCCTTCAAAAAAGTTTTATTGAGCAGCTGTGCAAGACACCAAGCATACAAAGATAAACAAAAATAGCCCCTGTTCTCAAGAATTTGACGATCCAGTGAAGACTGATGGTTAATCAGGGAGAATATGGTGCAATTGGGAGTTACTTTGGGACTACTGACTCGATGGACGTGAGTCTCAGTGAACTCCGGGAGTTGGTGATGGACAGGGAGGCCTGGCGTGCTGCGATTCATGGGGTCGCAAAGAGTTGGACACAACTGAGTGACTGATCTGATCTGATCTGATCTTGGGACTACAGAGGATGGGCACTTAAGTCAGACTGGAAGAGTCATAGAAAGTTTCCTGTGAAGGAGGTGCTATCTATGTTGGGCCCTGAATGACAAATAAACGGAGGTTGGGTAGCATGGCGGAAGTGAGCCTCGGTGACTTGCCTGGCGGGAAAGCCTAACAGGACTTAGATAAAAAGATCAAGACCTTTAAAAATTTACATTTTGGTTTGCTCAGTCTTTCACCCGTCAGAGGCTCAAACAGTCCCTCTGTGAAGTCCAACTCCTGAAGAGCAGAGTTAACGTCCTTATTCTCCAGACACGCACCCTTGACATACAGTCCACCACAAAACATCAGTGAGCCAAACCCCATTTTCCCTAGCATGTCTCCTCAGAACTCTCCTCCAAAAGTGTTCTTGAAGCTTTTGCTTATTCTCACCTATAAACACTGAGAGAGATTTTGTCAGTTGTAAGGGAAGATGGCCACTAAATGAATCCTGTGAAGCATGCATCTTCTTTGCACACAATTTAGCATAGAATAGCCACCTATTCTGCTTTCAGTATGACAGAATCCCATTTCATTCTTGCTGTGTTTATTGTGTAACAGTATCCTACTCCACTATAAAAACAGGAGGAAATCATTACTTCACATATGTATTTTAAATCCACTTAGAGAAAATAGCAAAACTTGGAACTTAAAAAGCTTTCAGCTATGGTCTCAGAGTACAGTGTTCATTCTTCTGATAATAGTTATGGGTTAAAATATATTTCTTATATTTACTAATATTATTCTTGATTTAAAAATGAAGTGATTATGGTAGCATTCGTGTTGGTTCTCAAAGAGCGCATAGACTACTGAGTAGAATATACTTTTAAAATTTGCTAATAAGAAATTACAACTTTTTAAAATACATCCTGCTTCATAGATATTGTTTGCAGAGGTCTATTTTACACATTCAAAAAAATTCTTTCCTCTTTCTGCTTAATGATTCTGCTGAAAATTGTCTACCAAGCTGCCAAAAAGAGCACAGAAGATTTCTGATTGAGCATTGTTCACACTGAATGAGGTGGGAGGTGACATGGACCAAAAGAATCAAGGACACGGAAGAGCCAGAACATCAATTTTGAAGTTAGAAGATTCTAATTCAAGACTCAGTTCTTCCTTCACTAATGCCTTTGCCTCATGTAGACAATAGGAATAATAATCATGGTCGATTAAAATGTTCTGAGTCCTTCGAAGAATGTAAAACACCTCAAAATACAATAATCCAGTATAATTATTAGTAGTGATGTAAAACTATTTTCCTAGGAAAGTGTGGACAGTGACTTCTGTGAAATTGCCCTGGGAAGTTTGTTGGGTGAATTAGACATTGGAATGGAAGAGACCATAGGAAAAGGATCAGAGTAACTGAAACTTCAAATCAGTGAAAAATCATAGGTAACCCAATGATCCCATAAATTCAGTTTTTTTTGCAAGATGATAGCGGGTCTGACTTAAAAATTAAATGACTTAATTTTTAATACATTACCAGAAGAACTCTCTATCCAATAAATGCCTTGGATATAATATAGAGAGAATAAAATGATTATATCAGGCAGTTCTTTGCTATATTCTTCACTTTCATGAAAAAATACTTTCATTTGAAAGTTGGAGAAGGAAATGGTAACCCACTCCAGTGTGATTGCCTTGAGAATCCCAGAGACGGGGGAGCATGGTGGGCTGCCATCTATGGGGTTGCACAGAGTCGGACACGACTGAAGCGACTTAGCAGCAGTAGCAGCAGCAAGAAGAAAAAACAATGAAATTCTACTAGTAGAATTATTCCTTGGATTTTCTCAAATATTAACATGCTGCTGCTAAGTCACTTCAGTCGTGTCCGACTCTGTGTGACCCCATGGACTGCAGCTTACCAGGCTCCTTCGTCCATGGCATTTTGCAGGCAATAGTACTGGAGTGGGGTGCCATTGCCTCCTCCCAAATATTAATATATCATATGGTTAATTGCTGTGGTAGCTCAGATGGTAAAGAATCTGCCTGCAATGCAGGAGACCTGAATTCGATCCCTGGGTCCGGAAGATTCTCCTGGAGGAGGGCATGGCAATCCACTCAGTATTCTTGCCTGGAGAATCCCATGGACAGAGAAGCCTGGTGGGATCTATGGGGCTGCAAAGAGCTGGGCACGACTGTGACTAACATCAGTGCATCTGTAAGTCCTACACAACATTAACAAGCCACTATAAGGCTGCTGTTTTTTTTTTTAACTTATAAAATATTCTTTCCACTGTTGCTTTACAGCCATTAAAAACAGAGAAGTATATGTAAGGCATTTAGAAGTTCTCTAAAAGTGACTTAGAGAATAGCGCTAATTAGATAGTAGGTTCCTGTTATATATGTAAATAACATACTTCTAGAAGGGGCTGGAAGAATGCATGCCAGCTGCAGAGAGCACTTTTCTCTAGTAAAGGGAGTGTGTCTACAGCAATAAGGAATGGTGACTTTGACATTTTGCTTTGAACGTTAATGTTTTATTTGAATTTTTGAAATAAGGACTACTTGTGTTAAAAAAAAAAAAAATACAGAGAGGTAAACCACCATAGGACACATTTATGCTTACTCACATTTTCAATTCTGCTTTCTGACAGTGACTGGACTTCTGCAGTGGTTATAAATGCTGTCTTTCAAAAGTACAGTAATCAAAACACGAATATCTAATAAATGTTTTCAGAAGTACAGCTTAATTCAATTATGCCTGGAATGCATCACCCATGTTTAGACAGAGGATAGAACAGGCATGCTTCAGTTCATTCTCTAAAATGGCACAACGTGTTGCTTTGGCATGGTCACTCCTGATGGATTAATGTGAGCAGGCCAGGGGTGATTTATCTTACTGAGCTGCTCCACTTCACCAGAAACAGTGTTCACCGTTTTAGGCCTTTAAAAAAAATTGTGTGACTTGTGTCTGAAAAACCCCAAGAAGATGAAAACATTCAACCATTTACTTGCTAAGTCAAGGCCGGTGCTCTTTAAAAAGCTGGCTGACCAATGACCCTTTAATTACGTTAGAAGGCCTAAGTTACGACAGAAGGCCTGTCAGCAGATTTTATTTACAATCCTTGAGGAAAAGTCCTGTTGCTGTTTTCACTTCATACAGAAGATAAATCTGCAGAAGGAAATATTTGGCAGTGCTTCAGATGTCCCCTGTCTGGTGATGCTGATAATGCAGTTCTTTTTCTTGATGATGGTAGCTTCTATTCTACAATGCTGGATCATTCATGTAGACCATCATGCCCCAACCGGCTGTATTCATTGACTGAACAGACATAATTTATGCAATTATCTGAACTGGTTAACCTGTTCTTTTACTGTAAGCTTAGAAGTTGGCTATGGGCAGATTTTGGGCGGAATTCTATTGTTGAAGGGTGTCATGCTCCACATGGCATATCTATAAAAACTGTCTTTCATTCAGATAAAAGATTAGCTGCCCTGAATAAAGAACATTGGCAATTACAGGTAATTCACTAATATTTATCACGTGGACAACTAACTTGTAGATATAAAGTGAATTTTTTCTTTTTACTAACAGCCTCAGATTCACATAATCTACGATAGCGTCCAAATAAAATTTTTGTTTGTGTAAGAGTCTTTATCTAAAAAAATCTTCCAAATAAAAATGTCCCCAGAGAGCTGAAACATACACTTTTTTTTTCCTTCTACTAGCAAGGAAAAAATCAATATGACTTGAGATCTCTAAATTGTGCTCCTGAGCATGGGAACAGCATCCCAGAAATAACATAGGTTCTGAAGTCCCTGAAAAGTCTATCAAAATTGCACAAAGCAACAGGTGAAAGTTGCCTGAATAAATATTTGTAAAGTAAATATGCTGGCTTTGTTTGGACTAATTCTCATGGGTGAAGCATTATCTTGCATAATACAGCTGAGTTGTATAACCAATATATGGTATAAAATTACACACTTGGGCACAGGTCACATCTACTGCTTATTCACAACTGTAATGAAAGAGATTGAGGAGGAGATTAATAAAATAAAAATGCATGTACTCACTGTGTTAAAATTTGGAAAGAGCCCAACAGCAGAATTACTGTCCACTGGAAATGACATAAACGGTTTGATATCCAGTGAAGGCTGCATCATCAGGGTAGGTGTGCGCACAAGAGCAGGAAGGGTAGTAGTATGGCATGTACTGCCTGCCAAGAACAAAACAAAAATGAATGTAACCTCTTGCTCACATCCATCTCCCTCCCCAACTTAAAGCACAAAAAGAAGACCGCTGAGCTGCAACCTGCAAGCAAGAGTTATGCTAAGTCACTGGACATGACTTAGCAACTAAACCACTACAGAGTTATGCTGGCAGTCAGCAAATGGCACAGGAGGAGAAAATACTGTTAAAAAGGGTCTTCTTGCTCAATGTCTAAGACAGTGATACAGGATGCTTCCCTATGGTAAAGGCCAGGGCTGCTCAGACTCTGCTGAGACACACAGTACAGAGACCCTGCTGGCATGTGGGGCAGAATATCATCCTCTTGTTCAACTCTTGCCTCCAACTGGCCAAAAAATGTAGGCGAGAGGAGGGGAGGAGCCTCTTGAAGCCGGATGCTCTTTATTGTTCATAATTATTGACTGGCCAGTGGGAGTGTTTTATGCAAATCAGAGATAGGCATAGGGTTTTCACCCAAGGAAGAAACCCTGGACTCATAGTTATGGTCTACTTCCAAGAAAGTTATCACTTGGACAATTTGTTCTCTAAAAAAACAATTAGAAGGTTGTCCTTAGTCTAGACACTGGAGAGTTAGAGAATCCAAACAGGGTGATGATGTGGCAGGGTTTTGGAGGGACACACAGGAGTTGGAACCAAATTTTTTATTTCATCTTTTATTTCTAATCAGCCTTGTATTATTTTAGTAACTATCCCTTTAACAATTGTATTAGTTGTCTTTATATAGCTGGTATAACCTGTCTGTAGGAGACTTAAAACACTCCTTTCCACCGTAACATGTTTTTCTTTAGTCTGTAGTCTCTACATACTGTAGATCAGTAACTGCTGGTGCAGGTGGCTCTCTGGGAGACAGGCTCTGATATGCCCTTTTTAAACAAAATATGACAGGCATATGAAGATAAAATTCACACACTTAGAGTGCACAATTTAATGATTTTCAGATATTCAGAGTCCTGTGCAACCAGGACCATAATCAATATTAGATTTTCATGATCCCTAAAAGAAACTCCATATCTATTAGCAGTCACTCTCACTTTCTCCCAACGCCTCCAGCTCTTGGTAGCCACTGATCTACTTTCTGTCTCTACAGATTTGTCTTTTCTGGACATTTCACATAAATGAAATCACATGATATGAGGTCTTTTGTGACTATTTTCTTTTACTTGGCATGCTTTTAAGATGCATTCATGTTGTAGCATGTATCAGAATGTCATTCCTTTTTAATGATTAATAATATTCTATTGTAGATGTACCATTTTTTATTATTTAGTCATCAGTTGATGGATATTTGGGCTGTTTCCACTTTGGGGCCATTATGAATAATGCTGATATGAACATTTGCTTATAAATTTTTGTGTGACAATGTTTTTAGTTCACTTAGATATACATCTAAGAGTGGAACCGGGGATTGTTGGGTCTTATGATAGTCAAATGGTTTAACATTTTGAGAACTTTCAGGCTGTCTTGAAAAATGGCCAAACCATTTTATACTACCACTAGCAGTGTATGGGAGAAGGCAATGGCACCCCACTCCAGTACTCTTGCCTGGAAAATCCCATGGACGGAGGAGCCTGGTAGGCTACAGTCCATGGGGTCACCAGGAGTTGGACACGACTGAGCGACTTCACTTTCACTTTTCACTTTCATGCATTGGAGAAGGAAATGGCAACCCACTCCAGTGTTCTTGCCTGGAGAATCCCAGGGACGGGGGAGCCTGGTGGGCTGCCATCTCTGGGGTCACACAGAGTTGGACACGACTGAAGCAACTTAGCAGCAGCAGCAGCAGTGTATGAAGGTTCCAGTTTTCTCTGACATGCTGATAATGTGCTGTGCTTAGTCACTCAGTCATGTCTGACTCTTTGGAACTCCATGGACTGTAGCCCACGAGGCTCCTCTGTCCATGGAGATTCTCCAGGCAAGAACACTGGGTGGGTTGCCATGCCCTCTTCCAGGGACTCTTCCCAACCCAGGGATTGAACCTAGGTATCCCGCATTGTGGGCAGATTTTTTACCATCTGAGCCACCAGGGAAGCCCAAGAATACTGGTCTGAATAGCCTATCCCTTCTCCAGGGCATATTCCCAACCCAGGAATTGAACCGGGGTCTCCTGCATTGCAGGCAGATTCTTTATCAGCTGAGCTACCAGGGAAGTCCTGCTGCTGCTGCTGCTGCTGCTAAGTCGCTTCAGTCGTGTCTGACTCTGTGCGACCCCATAGACGGCAGCCCACCGGGCTCCCCCATCCCTGGGATTCTCCAGGCAAGAACACTGGAGTGGGTTGCCATTTCCTTCTCCAATGCATGAAAGTGAAAAGTGAAAGGGAAGTCGCTCAGTCGTGTCCGACTCTTAGAGACCCCATGGACTGTAGCCCACCAGACTTCCCCATCCATGGGATTTTCCAGGCAAGAGTACTGGAGTGGGGTGCCATTGCCTTCTCCGAGGGAAGTCCTATAGGACCACAAATAATTACATGCCTAAAATTGCCCATTGACTTCAAGGAGAAATGAACAACATGGGAAAATCCTCTGACTATTAAAATTTCCATCAGTCTTTTTTCATAGTGTCTCAGAATAGCTAAAATTTTTATTTCAGTGATTTTTTTTTTTTTTTTTTTTGGTAATGAATTTCCTTAATAAACTCTGCATCATTTTTCAAATCATTGCAGAACATTATTGGCAATAGTGTTAAAAGACTGTCATACCTTATTTACATTGATCCTAAAAACAGGAAAAATGAGAAGGGCATCTAAAGCATTTATCCCTAATGGCAAGTCTTTAGGTCAATCCATGCATTAGGGAATATAGAGTAGGACTCAGCAAAAAGAGAATCAGCTAAAAGTATAGATCAAACAGAGATGTTCTTTTTTCCCCTAACGTCAAAGTACATACTCTCTATATTTTTTTCACTTAAAAAAAATTTCCTTCTTTATTTGATATATATTTGACTGTCTGTGATGTGCAAGGCCCTACAAAGTAAATACTTCGATCTCAACCGGGCATTCACATAACCACCTTGCATTTAATTACGCATCATTCTTCTGATTAGGTAATGTTACATTCCTTGCTAACTTCAGAGCTTGTAGATCCAAGATGATGTATTATATCAATGTGTCAAATGCTACAGAAGCATTTACTAAAATATTTATCTTAAAAGCTTTGCTTCAAAATCTTAGCTAAGTTGAAAGACAGATATTTCTTATATTAGATCAATGGCCTTTTACAATTTATAGCTATTATAGTTGTCAAAAGCCTAAAGTATAAAAGTATACAGTATACTTATAGCTGCCTGTTAAAAAAGAAAAGACCTAAAATGGAGTCACTTGTGCTAGTACCTAACCTAACTGCAGTTACAACCTAGGAATGTAAACCTACCCAAGAATGTAATCCTAACCAGTTAAGGTGGGATCTTCTGGTGAGCACCAGTGAGGCAACTGGTCACATGGGCCCTCTCCATCAACCAAAGGCAGATGTGGTAATCTTTCACACAGACCCCTTCTGTCCCCCATAGATAGGTTATTTAGGTTTGAAATAATCCCTTTTGTTTATGCTTTTCTTGCCATGCCTTTAAAAATCATCAACTACAAATTGTCATTTGCCATTGGAACTTGCCATCCTCCTCTACAAGGATTAAATCAGGTGCTGGCTGTCGGTGCTAACTTGCAGCATCCCCCTGAAAGGAGCTCAGAGTAGAGAGTAGAAGTGACGTGCTCTGTGCTCTGAGAAAATCTGCCAGAACAGGTCTTCAGACAGATATTTTCAGGACCTGATTTTTTATAAGGCCAATTCTTGCATCTCCTCATAACTAGAAAAGCACT
This sequence comes from Bubalus bubalis, assembly GCF_019923935.1. Taxonomy (NCBI): domain Eukaryota; kingdom Metazoa; phylum Chordata; class Mammalia; order Artiodactyla; family Bovidae; genus Bubalus; species Bubalus bubalis. The sequence goes on along the minus strand of NC_059158.1, from coordinate 69,485,381 downwards.
AAAATCCTTCATGGTGATGTTGATTCCTCATGACTAGTAGAAACCTTCTGCAAAAAATATTTATTTGACTGCATGCACTCCCCCTTCACCAAAAGGACATACACACCGACTTTCCCCCATACCTCTTTGAAGTAGTTTCTCAGAGCTATCCGAATCGCTGTCTCCGGGGCTATAGTCTTCATTTTGCCCCAAATAAAAGTTAACCCACAACTCTCACATTGTGTGTTATTTTTAGGTTGGCAAAATCTTCCCGTTCTTTTGCCTGTTCACTGTGGGGATGCTGTCTGATGCATGAATCGTTCAATAAAACCAATTAGATCTTCAACATTTACTCAGTCGACTTCTGTCTTTTAACATGCCCAATGAACAAATGTATAATTATTTTGCCACTGTGGGTCTCGCAAAGGGAAGCAAAATGCTTTCTCTAAGCCCACAATGGTGGCTCTGATAACAGAGTGATACATGGCCCCCGAGAGCCTGCAAGAGTCACTTTGTACTAACAAACTCAAATCAAATAGACTGCAGCATGGAACCTGACAAACAGATTGCTGCATCAACAAAGGTCAGAATGCACAATGATCCCCCTTATCCCATCAAATCTCTGTGCTGATAAAGACAGGGCTTGAGAACTACTTAGCTGCCACCATTCATTAGCATAAAAAACTTAGCAGTTGTTTACCATTTCATTAGCATTTTAATGACAGACCATTTGCCATGTTAAACACAGATTGTTTTAAAGTACTGGTAGATCTTCTGAATAAATATTAACTATGCTTTCATCAATTCCCTCACCTCAACCTTGCTGTTTTCACTTTTAAAACCTGCTCTTGAATATCACTTTACCAAAACTGATTGCTTCAAAGGATGTTTCTGCAAATGGAAAATGAGTAGAATAAACTGCACATTTTACACAAGTTAGTTTGAGTTTTGACCCCTCTGTCATCTTATTCCAGATTTTGCTGCTGCTGCTATTGCTGGGAAACATTTCTCCTCACCTCAGGATGCCCAAAAGTCAGTGGGAGACACAAGCAGCAATTGGGCCAAAATGCATTGCACCCTGCAAGAAAGTGCTTAATTTTTCTAAAACTCAAGGACTCACTGAGGAACAAAAAGATTGAAAATATAATGAGCAGGTATTTCAACACAAAGGGTGGTATAATGTTCCTATTATGATGCTATTCTCATGGGACAGAGCCAATACTGTCTACTATACCAACAATTTGGCATTTATGTAAAATACTTCCTATGTGTATTTCTGTCTCAAAGTTTAGGATATAATCTTACATACATCATAATAAATCGAGTCATAATAGGGATCCACCTTATTTGAAAATAAGGCTTTTTATATCACACTATAAATATACATTTATTTATATCAAATTCCTTTGAACACCCCAAAGATCTAACAGTCACCACTCTCACTGTAGAAATTCCGCACATCCATATATTCTCCCATAAGAATGCAGTTAGCTCTCTCTCATAAATTTCATTTTGATGGTAAAAGCCAAGTTGTATTCATCGTACTGTGAAACCGATAATATGTGAAAATCAACTCACTACTGCCTCTGTAACATAATAGGCGCCTTATTATGTCAATGGATTATGCTTTAATCCAGCACAATAAAAGCTCAGTTGAGGACCAGGTAATACTGGAAATGCTGCTTTAATCTTTGACCTTTAGAAACAAACCTCTGAAGGTCTTTTCAGGTTTTAGCTAGAGGTTCTTCTTTATATAACAAAATACAAACAAACAAAACACCTAATTTTTAGAGGGTATGCCAGAGACAAAGAAGATCTGCATGGAGAAACATATACAGAATGAAATCAAATCTACATCTGTAACCTGTAGCAGGAGTTCCCTCTGATGCCGTTATTATCAATATGTATGTTTGCTTTAGTACTGAAATAAAAGAGTTCATGTACTATAAAAATCTATTAGGTAGAGACAATGTTGATTATAGAATTCACAAAGATTTCTTTAAAGAAATTAAAATGAGCGGCATTTCAGATTTTCCACTAAACTCAGATTTTTCTTTTCATCTCCTTTCTAGCTTTGTTGCCCCTTATGTTGAGTAATTTTCCCTTTTGCCAGGACAATCACCAATCAACAGCTCCTCCTCTCCTTTCCTCATCATTTCCATTGTTTTATCATTCTGCCATGTAAGAAAAACAAGAAACAAAGGGTGGAGGAGGGAACAATGTGAATAGTGTATGTGACTGATAAATGATTCTGCTTCTGAAAAGGCCACACAGCGTAGTAACAGAGATCACATTTTTACAGTGTATATACTAGGCACTATCCTTAGCACATTACATATGTGTTTTTACATATAAGTGTATACCATATCCATATATACTCATTTACTCAATATACTCATTATACTCAATATAAAATTATGTATTTATATCATATCACATATCACTTATATATTAATATTATTAAATATATACTTAATGTATATTAAATGAATATATGCACAACTATGTTCACAAAGGAACTTACAATAATCCAGTAAACAAACTACTGTTACTAAGCCCTATTTTATAGATGGGAAACTGAGGTACAAAGAGGTTAAGACCAATCTCACATAGTTTGTACAAAAAGGAGCCAGGATTCAGACCCAGGAAAGTTGACTACTTAATTCTGTTTTTACTACTATGCTATGGTAACAGAATTGAATATCTGAGGATATCTCAGTTGTATAGACACATTCTCTAGTTGTAGATAGAAACATCTTATCAGCAAACTATGAGATTTAAAATCTAGGATTTCCTTTGCATCTAGGAATTATTTAAAACTTTTATTTGAGCTCAATGTAGTATTAATACTGAAATAACTAAAATATATAAGATTTTTTAATGTTCTATCAGTTCAGTCACTCAATCATGTCCAATTCTTTGCAACCCCATGGATTGCAGCATGCTAGGCTTCCCTGTCCATCACACATTTATCTAAAAATAACTTTCCCCAAATAACAGCATTATTTAATTCAGTAAATACTTATAGAAGATCAACTGTACAGGCATAATGTTGATAGGAAGTATAAATTGAGTCAGAATTTATTTTAATTGCTAAGAGATAATAAAAAAAAATAACAACTACCTTTTAATGAGATTCTACTCTATGCTGGGTACTATTCTAGTGATTTGTGGTCCTTATTTTATGAAATTATAACACAACTCTATGAGGTTGGCATTATTATCTCCATTATACAGTTGAGAAAGGTAAGGCTTAGAGTGATTAAGATCATTAAATATGTGGTAGGGCCAGAGTCCAAACTCTTGTTTGTTTAACTCTAAAGCCCATGCCATTATTCCAAAAAGTAGGCTATTTATAAAGTTATGTGGAAAAGATTCTTGTCATCAAATACATAGAGAAGATGCTGGTTTCAACAAAATCTGAAATGGTTCTTTGCTAGAAAACATTTTGGAGTTTTTAATACACCAATAGGTACTATGAATGTCTAGGGAGATATAGCTTCTCCCCTCAATTTGAGAATGAATCAACCCTTTTTATTTTCACAGGGGTCTGGGATAACCATGATACTATGGCAAATCCTTTAGGCAACGCTGTTTTGTATACACTAAAAGCATCTATTCAGGAGAGCACTGATGACTTTCAGGTCTACCATTTTCTTGCTATATGACCTTAGACAAGTGATTTTATTTCTGTAGACCCCTATACCTGCATTGAAGGACTGGTAGGAGAACTAATGGAGATCCTTCTATACAAGGGACTTAACCCTGTGCCTAACACCAATCAAGTGTTCATTAAGCTTCAGTTACTGTAGTTAGGAACCATTCCTATCCCTCTGACACTATGCCATATCTCTGGAGAGCATAAACAGTTAAATCCATCAATACTTATAAAAGGCGAGATATGTCAGTGGTCATATATTATTAACAAAATTTTAAGGAGGCTCCAGTGAGAAAGAAATTAGATCTGGTTAGGACCTGGGTTCATAAATATTTCCATAGATGAACTATCTCTTAAGATAAACCTGAGGAATGGTTAATATTTTGAGAGGTGGGTATGGGAGAATGGTGAAAGGGACCGCATAAACAAAAAGCATAGAAATATGTGTTAAAATTTAAAACTTGCTTAGGCACTCAGGAATTCTTACTGTTTCTGGATCAGAAGGTCAACAGTAAAGAGAAAAGCAGAACATCTTTGTGACCTTGGAGTAAGCAAAAGTTTCTTAAACAGTAAACAAAAAAGTGATAATTATGAATGAAAAACATGATAAGTATAGTTTATTAAGAATAAGAGTGTAAGGATAAGACACAATCAAGGGAATGGGAAGACCATTCAGAGAGTGTGAGATAATATTGACAATATACACATTTTGACAAAAGACTTGAATCTAGAATAAAGAACTCCTATAGATCAGTAAGAAAAAGAACACAGTTGGAAAGCTGGGCATAAGACTTGAATGGACATTTCACAAAAGTAGACACTAAAACAGCCTATAAACATACAAAAAGCACCTGACTTTATTAGTCATTCAGTTCAGTTCACTTCAGTCACTCAGTCGTGTCCAACTCTTTGCGACCCCATGAATCGCAGCATGCCAGGCCTCCCTGTCCGTCACCAACTCCTGGAGTTCATTCAGACTCATGTTCATCGAGTCAGTGATGCCATCCAGCCATCTCATCCTCTGTCGTCCCCTTCTCCTCCTGCCCCCAATCCCTCCCAGCATCAGAGTCTTTTCCAAAGAGTCAACTCTTCGCATGAGATGGCCAAAGTACTGGAGTTTCAGCTTTAGCATCATTCCTTCCAAAGAACACCCAGGGCTGATTCCTTTAGAATGGACTGGTTGGATCTCCTTGCAGTCCAAGGGACTCTCAAGAGTCTTCTCCAACACCACAGTTCAAAAGCATCAATTCTTCGGTGATCATCTTTCTTCACAGTCCAACTCTCACATCCATACATGACCACTGGAAAAACCATAACCTTGACTAGACGGACCTTTGTTGGCAAAGTAATGTCTCTGCTTTGAATATGCTATCTAGGGGTCCTAACTTTCCTTCCAAGGAGTAAGCATCTTTTAATTTCATGGCTGCAATCACCATCTGCAGTGATTTTGGAGCCCCCCAAAATAAAGTCTGACACTGTTTCCACTGTTTCCCCATCTATTTCCCATGAAGTGATGGGACCAGATGCCATGATCTTCGTTTTCTGAATGTTGAGCTTTAAGCCAACTTTTTCACTCTCCTCTTTCACTTTCATCAAGAGGCTTTTTAGTTCCTGTTCACTTTCTGCCATAAGGGTGGTGTCATCTGCATATCTGAGGTTATTGATATTTCTCCCAGCAATCTTGATTCCAGCTTGTGCTTCTTCCAGCCCAGCGTTTCTCATGATGTACTCTGCATATAAGTTAAATAAGCAGGGTGACAATATACAGCCTTGACGTCCTCCTTTTCCTATTTGGAACCAGTCTGTTGTTCCATGTTCAGTTCTAACTGTTGCTTCCTGACCTTAGGGATATTCATTAAACTATGAGATATTTATTCATACCTCATTGTAACCATTGTTTCAATGTTTGTTGTAACCATTGTTTCAATGGTTACAATTAAGAAAGAAGATTATCAAGTTCTGAGGAGGATATGGTACAACTAGAACTCTTATTTGATGTGTAAATTGTTATAATTATGCTGAAAAATGATTTAGCAATGTCTACTAAAACTGAATACACGCTTACGCTATGGCTCAGCAATTCTAAGTATATACCTAATAGAAATGATCTGTACAAGAATATTCATAGCAATACTGTATATAATAGTCCCAAACTGAAAATTCACCAATTAACCCATTAACAATAAAAAGAATGATTCTGGTATCTTCACATAACCTAACATTCACATAATGGAATATAGCAATAAGAAAAAATTAGAAAAAAATGGTACATGGTGATATGAAACAACAAATAAACCTTGTAAATGTCATGCTGAGAAAAAGAACTAAAATAAAGAAGCATATCAACATGCTGTATGGTAGCATTTATTTAAAGTACACAATCAGGCAACACTAGTCTATGCTGTTTGTTAGAGTCCTGGCTACTCTTGTAGGAAGAGTAGGATGAGGTTAGGGTGTGGTGACTGGATAGGAGCATGAAAGGGACTTTGGGGATGCTGGAGATGTTCGGTTTGTAGTTCTGTTTCCCAGGTGTGCATGTCTGTATACATTCATTCAACTGCACATTTGTAGTATGTGCACTTTTGTATATGTTACATTTCAATAGAAATTTTTAAAAAGTAATGTGTTCAATGTTATTTTAGTAAACTACTTTGATACATACAGGAAAAATTCCTCAATAAGAACATCTTCAAATACTGTCAAGTCTGTATACTTTTAGGATAAATAAGTTTTTTTTAGTTATTTTTTTCTACCACCAGCTTGATTTTGCTCAAAATGGTTTGTGAGAAAATAAAAGTTCCCTTTAATATCGATGCTTCCTTGATGAATTTCATAAGTGGAGAGAGGAGACTGACATAGAATCCAGTGATGCCAAAGAGAAAAAATGTGTATCTTAGAACGCTGGGTCTTTAAAATCCTGACAGTTGGCAGTTTTCTGCCTGAATCTCCCTTGGGGCCGCTCAGGGTTCCCTCCAAAGTGCTTCAATAGTAGCAGCATCCTGGCAGAACGGTGAGTTTAAAAATAAATCCTTCTAAGTACCACCTTGAAGTTTATAAGCAATAATGAAGTGCTGCATCACAAAACAGCAGTGAAGCCACATCATGATAGATTTTAAGCCACAGCGTCCTCTGGGTTTAGCAGTAATACGCCAGCTTCTACACAAGATGATGAATCTTGTACTGAGATACAACGGATGGCTTTTTGGATGTGTAGCAAAACAAGACGTACAGCTCGGGGTGGTTCATTTATATCTGAGTATTTTGTCCATGCACTGAACATCTTATATTTAAACACTGAAAAAAAATCAGGAAGATTTATGTACTACATAGTACAAAATATAATTTGATTAAACGAGTGACATACTTCATTAGCTGCAATCCTTTTTCAAAGCAGTATCAAAAAATCTGAGAACTACAGAATTTAAGTAAAGAAGACAACTAATTCACAAAAAAAAGTCTTAAAAACCAATTGTCTTCTTAAGCTAACTTAAATAAGTTTTGCCCAGGTGATAGTGCTCTTCCATTGTAACCCACTATGATTAGCCTGACCACACAAAAAAGGAAACACAAAGGAAAACAGAGTTCTGACAGGTGCTTTGTCAAGTTTTTTGAAATAGTTTTTAATACACCTGACTTATCAAAAGGGAATGTCATATGCTTCATTCCTAAATTACTAAGTCTTTAGAGAAGCCAAAATTATCTCCAGACAGGGCTTTACTAAAATTGTCTGAGGTCGAGACTGGATTGGGAGGTCAGTAGCCTGACGAAATTTTCTGGCAAAAAAAGACGTAGAGAGATGGTCCTGAGCTCCATTTGCCCAGTGACTCCTGTCTATGGCGTCAAGATGCTTTCATGAGGTCTGATGCCTTTTTCGGTTACAGGATACCAAGGAACTCCTTGCTCTCCCTTTATGGCATGCTAGGGACCTACTGGCAATATGACTTATTTTAGAAACTTTCCTAAAAATACAAACTTTCCTAGGAAAGACAACTTATGTTTCTCGAACTGCTGAATATTTCTAGAGGAACTATATTCCATAAATTCTTAGCAGGAAACAATTTAGGAGTCTATCCTTCATCTTATATGAGGAAAATGGGATTAGGAGCAATTAATCCAGCATGGTAACTGTTTAATGGTAGAATTTAGAGCTCATTGCCCAGAGACACTGTTTTGAATATTTGTCTGTACAAAGATGTACAGGAATCATATACTGAAGTCTTTACATTTTTTACAAATTAGAATAGATTAGTATTCAGGCTGTTTTGTTTTTGTATATAGACTGAAATGTAGAAGCACTCATTTTTAAATGAGATTTTAATTTTAATGGCTTTATTAGTATGAATAATGGAAGAAATTAAGTGAAAGAGAAAAGCCAGTGTGGCCAAGAGCCAACATTTCTTCCTCTTTTAAAGAGCAGCAGAAGATTGGTTACAACACCTAATTTTAAATAATTATTTTAATATTCCCAATGAGTGGGAAAGAAGCGAACAACAAAACCCATTCAAACTATGCTTTAAATCATACTGCTTGGATCAATATAACTAATTAAAATAGCTTCATATAGGAGGTACACACATTTCTGCTGGTGGTTTTTATACTGCATTTCTAGCAGAATTGCTACAAAAATTCTGTCTGAAAAGACACATTTTTCCAGAGTGGCAACTAACCTTCTATTGGAACAGATCAAAGCAGCGGGGCCTTGCGGCCTCTGGCTCTATCTTTAGGCCTCTCCTCTGCAGCTCGCAGGATGGGCCCACCTGAAGGGGCTGCAAACAGCAACTCAGGAGGGTCCACACACCGAGCTGCTGCTACAAATTCTATAGCTCCAGGACACAAAACGTTTTGCCCTCCAGTTTCAGAGAATTTCAGTTCTTGCATTCAGTGTTTAGGCTATGGACATGTAAGAGCCAAAGAGGGGAAAAGAAAAGAATAATGATTTACTTAATTGCCCTTTTTAAAAGATATTTTTCTCCCAGAAGCTTGCTTGATTTAAAGAAACAGAGTTAATATTTGTTCTGCCGGTGTTCTCTACTTCCACCTTGGTAGGAAAAAAAAAAAAAGGTTTCCTTAGCTTAACTATTAACCAAACATTTCAAAGCTATTCAAAACCCAGTGACCATATTAAAAAAAAAAAAAAAAAGTTAACAGGCCCCTAGAAAACACAATTTGGGAATAAAGAGAACAGTAAAAACTGCACTAAAATCTTGTTCTCTTTTTGCATGCATGTCATGGCTGCCATAATTATAATACACTGAAGAGAATTCAGAAAAAAAATTCTAGTGGAGGATTATAATCATGGTGACCATCATGGACGAGGCCACTCTTGGTCCTCTATCAGCCAGAAGCCATTTTTATCCAGGCGCAGAAGAGATGGCTTCCACCTGGCGGTATAAGTATTCCACCTGTGTAAGCAGTTATGAAAGCCACCGTTCTATCCCTGTGGAAACCGGTATGGGGTGACTAAACCTGGCCGTGCAAAGGATAGGGTGAGCAGAAACAGGGCAATGTGGCAACAGTGAGGTTAGCATAGGGAAAAGGATGAGGGGGATTTGGACAGGGAAGGAAGAGTGGTAAGTCTGGCTGAATTTTGCCAAGTGGACTAGAATTGGCACCAATGCCGTATTTGGAATTTCCCAACATCTCACCCCTAAAATGATTTACTTCTTTGTCATCTTCAATTATTTGGCAGAAATCTGTAAAGAATGAAGGAGATCAAGGCCAAAACTGAGTGAGCAGGAACAACCTAATTAAGCAGGGCATCTCAGTCCTTCAAACAAAGGAGCTGGGCAACTGGGAGAGACCCTTATCCCGAGAAACACAGGGAATCCTCTGACCCAGGGGATGCTCGCTCTCCAAAGCATCTCTAGTACTGAACAGAATGGCAAACCCCTGGCCTGATTTCTTGGAACTGTGCCACTGTCTGGACATCCTAGAGATTGATGCTACTTGCTACAGTCATGCAGGCAGCTTTTGGGGCACAAGTGATATGCAAAACAGCATCAGATAAGGTCCTCTGGTGAGAGCCCAAGGAGTTTCTGCACTGGCAGTGATTCATCGTAAATGACTCTGACTGTCCCTGGGTATTATGTTTATCCTGTACCTTTATACTGCTTTCATTCTTTGGAATTTCTTTCTGGCTTCCAAAGGACTCCTTCTCACTCCCCCAGTGAACACCAAAAGTCAAAGACATAACGCTCTTTTAATAAGGAGCCACATGGAAAGGAGGGAATTTAATTACAGCACTCATCACTTTCCTTTTCAATGATTTGCTTTCTAAGGCAACAAAGGAATGGAAATATTTTCTTTTAGAAGAATATTTGTTTTGACTCTTGGTTGCTTCTGAACTTCAAACAGCCTTATAAAGCTCCCTTTGCTTTAAAGGACACAAATGGAAAGTAAACATTCCTAAAAATGGATCTGGTGCTCCATGCATTCAATACGACAAAGCATGTTGAAATTTTAGTTAAAGAAAAGACAAAAGAATCCAAAGTTCCCCAATTGCACAATCTCTATTTGCAAACCTTGGTTGACTTGAGTCTCGTTTTTTCTCTAACACCCACTTCCTCTGTTGTTCTCTTCTCTGACTTTGCTCTGTCACTCCAGCCACCCCCATCCCATCTGTTTATCTCTTCTGCCTCTCACATCATCTCTCTTAGCTCTCTAATGTCTCTGAAATTTTCTCTGTCTCTGTGTATGTATGTGCCTATCTCTCTCTCTCATATCTGTCTCTCTCTTTCACCGCAATACTGCCAGAAAACTAGAAAGAGCTCATAAAATTTGTCATTTGCCTTATTTTGCAGCTGAAGCACATTAATTTCATTTTCAATATTTGCTTCTATAAATCAAAAGATTAATAGCAAGATGTTGTCAATATCAGGATGAATTTGTCCATAACAAGACAAAACAATTAAGGCTGTATCTCCAACTATGTCAAAAGCCGTCGTGTCAGTTGCAACAACTGAGGATTTTTTTACATGTGCTCACACGATATTATCTGCCACCCACATGACAGAATGGCGCAAGTTGAGAACTTAAATCTAACGCAGAATTTAATGATACATTTTTATGGAAATTCACCATGTGCCTTGGGTTATACAAATACTATAACTTTTCATTGAGAGGGACAAAGTACTTTTAAGTATATCAAGTAGACTTATAAACTGTTACATGGATTACAATGATCCCATGTTTTCCTGATGAAAAAAATGATCCTCAGGGATAAATAATTCCATGACAAAGCAAATATACAAAACAAAGTCAATTATGGACCCAGAGCTAGAAAAAATTTTCTTCCCAAACCAGGTACTAACATAATAGCAAAAGGGACACTGAGCAATAGTATCTACTAAGAGTTCCTATAACACAGAGTCTCTAGGACCTTGGAAAGATTAATGCACGTTGGTCTTAATCCACTCATTTTTTAGCAAGAGTCTATGGAACCCTCAGTGTTTATACCCCTAATCTATCAGTGAGGTAGAATAAAAGAAGCTGATGGTCTTTTACTATTTCCCAAACCACTTGAAATCCCGCTGGGGACAATGAGATAAAAACACCTTCCTCCCACCAAGAGGTTCTAAGCTCTTTCCTAATAGTAGTATTAATTCATGTTGAAAACATGACGAAACTGAAAGAAAAAGGATTTTTTAGGTGAGGCAGACTGAAGTGGTAAGATTAAAACAAAAAGGAGAATTTCACAAATGTCTATTGTATCCATACAAAATACATTTATTCTCATGACAGACAACAGTGCCTCCTGAGGAGTTAAACTTACCTGGTTTCCAGAGAGATTTCTATGCTCAATGGTCTAAATAAGCATGAAGCCATTGAGTTTATATTTAAACGAGATGGAACATTAAAAGTTTGAAATGTGCCTATCATAAAAATGTTGTGACAACATACAAATCACCCACGTTACTCAATTTTATTACAGGCTACCAGACACTATTCTATCAATCGCAATGTGAATTCTTGAGCATGTACAATCATCTGCTTAAATATACTTCTTGAAGATAATAGGAAAGAGAGAGAGAAAGGGTTCTAACATAATATGGATCATATTTTTACCTAGTAAAAATGTGAAACCAACATCAAAAGAAAAAGAAAGCATAGTTCATCAGCACAAAGGAAGTGTGGGAAGTCTGTCACGTCTTTATTTTACTTATCAATGTGACCCTGTACAACAATTTAAATAAAACAAGTTAGATATGCCAGGGTGATGTTGGTTGGGGGAGTCACAAAATTAGCACATTACTCTGATACATTTTTTCCTTTTCTAAAGTTGGTTTTAACTGTTTTACATTTTTTGGCCATATTTTTCATGAAAAAGTTCCCAAAGGTGTAAAGGCAGATCAGTCGGCAATGCTTACCTTGGTTTTTAAGATTACAATTCACTTTCACTTCTGCACTCGAGCACTGTAAGAGGTAGTAGACTGAGAGAGAAATAATTCCATCATTTCAACCTGTGCTCCCATGAAATATGGTGCTAGGAAACAGCCAACACACAGTGCGTCTGGACAAATCATACGTCCTGTAATTGCCGCTTAGCTCTAATTACTATTGAGGTTTGCAACTTGATTCCAGGGAGAGGGCAGACTATCTTCTGACGACACTGAACCAAATATATCCTAAAAGACTCACACTTACTTTCTTTCCTGTAATTTTTCTGAGTATCTCCCAGCTACTTAGTAACTACCACTCTGCTATGGTAAAAATTAAACCAAATAAGCTGACACCCACCTATCCTTTCCAACAAAGCAATTTAATTCTCTTAGAATATGTACTTATTGCAACAATTTGGAATTTTTAGTATCACTTTGACTTGAAAGGACTGTTTTTTGTTTTTTTTTCTTTTCTAGGTGGGCAACTAAATCTTTTTTTTGAAATTGCTTTTTATTTAAAAAAGGAAAATGTTCTCAAAATATGAACTTTATTTATATTCTGCCAGTCCTGAATAATTTATTTGCATACCATTAGATCTAGACAATTTGTTTTCTTTTCTGTGGAATTTTAGGTTTAAACTAAATATTCACAGTGTATAATTTAAAAAGACTAAAGCAGATAATTTGATGTGGATGCCATTAATAGGGATATTTATGCATTTCAACTCAAAAATCTAATTTCACTTATATGGGAGAATTATCATAATGAAACTAACAGTTGTGTAGGCTTGAAACTAAAATGATATATTTATTCATATATCTAACTAACTCTACTCTCCCTCTAGTGACCTCTGACCATACGATCAGAAGAATAAGGCTTCTGATATGTCCAGGCTACCCAGTGTGGCTATGACCAAATGGTTATTTTGCTTCGGCACCCCACTCCAGTACTCTCGTCTGGAAAATCCCATGGACAGAGGAGCCTGGTAGGCTGCAGTCCATGCGGTCGCTAAGAGTCGGACACGACTGAGCAACTTCACTTTCACTTTCATGCATTGGAGAAGGAAATGGCAACCCACTCCAGTATTCTTGCCTAGAGAATCCCAGGGATGGGGTCACACAGAGTCGGACACGACTGAAGTGACTTAGCAGCAGCAGCAAGGTGATGGTCATTGATAGTGTTTCCTTAGCTTAGTGAGCGTTTGGCTGAATGAAAGAAACTAAAAATGACTGATGTTTGCAAACGTCAGGAAGGATTTTGCACCTTTCATTGTGCAACTTGTAGCACATTTGCCAACCATGGCGAATACTTTAGTAATGATGTACAGGACAAATTACACCTACCCAAATTCAGAGATTTGGTGTATCTACTTGAGTCAGATGTGCACGGTAACGATCAGGGACAGGTAAACCCAAGGGAATAATTAGACGTGGCAATCAAGTTGGTAATTATCAAACCAGCTCTTGGAAATGGCACATATCTCTTGGCCTCAGTTGTTATGAATAACAACAACATAGGACTCTAAATGGAACACAGTATGCTAGCCCTATACTTACTTTCTCCTAAATAATAATTGTGGACTTCTTACTCAGATAATACTTAGTTCTTTAGGATTAAAATAAAATTATAGTCACTGCTGTGGTTTTCACTTTATTTTTTATTTTATGATATACCTCTCCAAAGAAAACTCTTTACTTGTAGCAATTATGTTGATGCTTCATTTAAATTATTTTTCTTTAATGAAGCTAAACAAAATATTTCATTCTTTTTCTGCCTAATCTTAAATCATGCCTGACAGTGTATTCAAAAGCAGAGACAATCGCTTTGCCAACAAAGGTCCCTATAGCCAAAGCTAGGGTTTTTCCAGTAGTCAGGTATGGATGTGAGAGTTGCACCATGAAGAAGGCTGAGCATTGAAGAATTGATCCTTTTCAACTGTGGTGCTGGAGAAGACTCTTGAGAGTCCCTTGGACTGCAAGGAGATCAAACCAGTCAATCCTAAAGGAAATCAACCCTGAATATTCATTGGAAGGACTGATGCTGAAGCTGAAGCTCCAATACTTTGGCCACCTGATGTGAAAAGCCGACTCACTGGAAAAGACTGATGCTGGGGAAGATTGAGGGCAGGAGGAGAAGGGGGTGACAGAGGATGAAATAGTTGAATAGTATTATTGACTTAATAGACATGAGTTTCAGCAAACTCCAGGAGATAGTGAAGAACAAGAAAGCCTGGCATGCTACAGTCCATGGGGTCACAAAGAGTTAGACACGACTGAACAACAACAAATCATACCTGTAAGAGTATTTTTCTAGAACATTTCCAGATCTTGCACTCTAGTCCACTGTAAGGTTCCCCAAATTCTTCATTTGTACCTCTCACAGGTCCTTAATTTAGTTCAGTAGTAGTAATATAAAATGTGGTCCCTAGATCAGCAACATCAGTATCATCTGAGAATTTGTAAACAGAGCAAACCCTGACTTCATCCCAGACCTGCAGAGTCACAAACTCTTGGTGAGGGATCCAGCAATCTGTGTTCTAACCAGCCCTCCAAGTGATCTGGAAGCACTCTGATGTTTGAGATCCACTGATCCATACACATAGGTACCAAAAGCAACAGGAAAAAGAGATAAGGAACATCTAAGCCTCTGTAGGGAAAACTATAGGAGAGATTATTGTTTAGTCACCAAGTAGTGTCCAACTCTTTTGTGACCCCTTGGACTGTAGCCTGCCAGGCTCCTCTGTCCATGGAAATTTCCCAGGTGAGAATACTTCGAGAGGCTGCTGTTTCCTTCTCCAGGGGATCGTCTCGGCCCAGGGATCAAACACATATCTCGTGCTTGGCAGGTGGATTCTTTACCACCGAGCCACCAGGAAAGCCCATGGGAGACATACAGACTTATTTATTAACACAGAGATAGTGTTTCAGTGGTGATCTAAAGGATTGGAAGGGTCTGGATGAATCTGAAGGAGGCACCAAGGATCCCTCATCTGCTAACCCATTGTTTGTGCCCTTGAGTTAATGCAGCTGCAGCAATTCCAAGGTCTTAGTTCATCAGTCACCATTTTTCTTTAGTCAATCCATTCTTTAGGAAAACAAAGACGTTCCTCATTCTTGTTAGCTGCTTAGTCTACCAACTACTCTCTTTCCCCTTAATTTTTAACTTCTTTTAGAGCAGCCTACACTTCCATTTTCACTTTTTCTTTTTCTTACTATTCCTTCACTTCACAAATCCCTATTACCTCCCCAAGAGATTTCTCTCCTTTGGTGGTCTTTATTTCACTGCCTGGCACCATGAGTCTTCCAGGTACCACAGATGCTAAAACTTGAGGCTCTATTTGACTTTTTCCTCTTCACTGCTTCTGAATTAAGTAGTTATCTTTATGAGCTCTCTCACTTCCTTCCCCTTTTTATACCCATTACTTAATACCTCCATTTAGGTTCTCATAAGCTGTTCACTAGTACAATCCTTTAATCATTGTGGTCCCACTAAGTCAACTGAATTCTTAAGAAGGGTAGTTCAAATCAATCATTTTTCTATTCAAATATCTTCCATGACTCAATTCAGTGAGTTATGGGCTTTGAAATCCAATACACCTGTTCAAATCCCTACTCTGCTACTTACCAGCTGGCAACATTAAAGGAATTAACTGGCTAAGCCCCAGTTTTCTCAGCTGACAAGTAGGAATAAAAGAGTAATCATATCTCATGAGGAGACCAGAAGGAATAATGCATGTAAATTCTTAAAGTGCAAAGAACCCTGAAGGACTTAGTGAATAATAAGCATTATTATCAACATCCCCAAAGCCATTGCTGCAGAATACAATCCCAGCACCTCAGTTCAGCATTCAGTGGCATCCTCAAGCTTAACTGAAAACCAATTCCTTACTCACACTTTTAATGTTAAACTGAATTATTCTTTAAGGACAAACACTAAGTCCCAGTTTTCTATCTCTGGCTCCTCAGGCAGTGTCTTATACCTGGTAATCGCTCCAGAAGTGTCCACTGCATGAAGCACTGGCCTTGTACAAACACACTTTCTTAGTTCCATTGCTTTGTTTATGCTGCCATGCTTCCCCGGATGCCCTTTCTTCACTGTCCCCTTTCAAATCCTCTCCATTTTCAAGTGGCGTTTTAAATACTCTCTTTCAGGAAGTCTTCCCACTTCCATACGAGGAAAATATCTTGCTCTCCTCTGAACCTGCAATATGTTTCATCTACACTTTCCTAATGATATTTAAGACATTCTACATTCTACATTTAAGACGCATTGTACATGCGTCTTCTTCCCCAAGGAGCTATAAGCTCTTCTTGGTTAGAGAGCAGGCTTCACTCACTGCTGTTTGCCTATAGTTCCTTGTCCACAGAAGCACTCAATAAATGTGTTAAATGAATGAATGAGGTAAAAGGAATACCTACATTCTCATTATAAGAACTGTGCTACGGTATACCACCTGATTAAAAGTTTTCTTTCTCATTGATAATTATTATGGTCGCCAAAGAGTAAATGGATTATGAAAATTACAGAAATAAGAGGACTCCTAATAACTGGGGTGTGTTCCTGACCTTGTGTTTCAAGTTAGTATTCCAGAACTCAGAAGCATTTTTCATAGAAACAAAGTGATAGATGGTCACTGGATTCCTGGGATAGTTCTCAAAAGGCTGATTAACCCACAAAGGTGTTAGAATATTACACCAGCAATAGCGACTCAATGCCATCAATATTATAAGGAGTCTTGAAAAACAGTCACTCTCCTGTGTTTATGAAAATGCTCATTATTCCATGCAAAATAGAAAACCATGAATTTTGTTTCATTCTTATACTCAGAAAGCTGTAACCAAAAGCCTGTTTTCTTGTGTATTCAAATGATTAGCCTTCATTGCTAGAATGAATGTGATCTGGTTCGAGACAAATTTTAACTGTCAATTATAAACTGTAAATTTAGAAAATGGAAGTCCTCTCTATAAATCTGTCTATACGCTTGAAGTTTTAGAAATCAGAACTTATTTTTTTACTTACAGCTCTAAATTTCAGCTCCTTTGTCTTCATTTCACATAACTTAAAATTGACTGTGGCCCCTGATACTCTAGCTTCAGTTCCTTTACCACATCTCCTAACAAATACATAATGACCTGTTAACAAACTTTTAATTACATTCATTAGGGGAGTCAGTTATTTTAAATTAACTCTTGAGTGAGTAAATAATTCCTTTTTAATGGAAAAATGATTGCTTTTCCAATTATCTGAATGGTAATTTTGGATTCCCACAAATTTATTTAAAGTAGGCAGCTTATAAACAAGAAGTTGCCTATGAAAAAAGACATTTTCACTCTTCCTTTTTGCTGCCTCCAGCACTGAGCTAGACGTTCTTGGGGTCCCTGGTCCTTAAGAAGTTGACCATCTATTTGGAAAGCAAAAATAATGTATCTTAAATAATTAGACTAATG
This sequence comes from Bubalus bubalis, assembly GCF_019923935.1. NCBI lineage: Eukaryota > Metazoa > Chordata > Mammalia > Artiodactyla > Bovidae > Bubalus > Bubalus bubalis. The sequence goes on along the minus strand of NC_059158.1, from coordinate 69,467,918 downwards.
CAAAGACACAAAACATTTAGTGTTAATTACAAGCGCTGATAGAGAAGTACAGAAGAGATACAGGGCACGGGTCTTTGTTCTGTTTACAAGGAGATCAAACTGGTCAATCCTAAAAGAAGTCAACCGTGAATATTCATTGGAACGACTGATGGTGAAGGTGAAGTTCCAATATTTTGGTCACCTGATGTGAAAAGCTGACTCATTGGGAAGGACAATGATGCTGGGAAAGACTGAAGGTAAAAGGAGAAGGGGCGGCAGAAGAAGAAATGGTTAGATAGCATCACTGACTCAATAGACAGGAGTTTGAGCAAACTCCAGGAGATGGTGAAGGACAGGGAAGATGGGTGTGCTGCGTGCGGTCCATGGGATCGCAAAGAGTTGGACAGGACTTAGTGACTGAACAACAATGTATCCTAGGCACCTGGAGCTGATTATGAGCTCAAAAAAAACAACTGTGATACAGAAAGGAGAGACAAACAGGGGTTAGAATGGCTGCAGACAGTTTCATTGTGAAGACAGGACATTAGCAAGACCTTAAAATATAGCTGTCTCTTGGTACCTGCTCTGCTTGATACCAAAATCCATGGGTACTCTTTATAATGCTGTACTATTTTCATATAACCTGCATGTACACCCTCCTGTAAACTTTGAATTATCTCTGCTGCTGCTCCTGCTAAGTTGCTTTAGTCGTGTGCGACTCTGTGTGACCCCATGGACAGCAGCCCACCAGGCTCCCCTGTCCCTGGGATTCTCCAGGCAAGAACACTGGAGTGGGTTGCCATTTCCTTCTCCAATGCATGAAAGTGAAAAGTGAAAGTGAAGTCACTCAGTCGTGTCCAACTCTTAGTGACCCCATGGACTGCAGTCTACTAGACTCCTCCATCCAAGGGATTTTCCAGGCAAGAGTACTGGAGTGGGGTGCCATTGCCTTCTCCGTTGAATCATCTCTAGATTACTTATAAAATCTAAAACAATGTAAATGCTATGTAAATAGTTGACAGCCCACAACAAATTCAAATTCTGCTTTTGGAACTTTCTGTAATTTTTTTTTTTTTAAGAATATTTCTGACCAGTGGTTGGTTGAATCCACAGATGTGGAACCCAGGGATATGGAGGGCTGACTGCATTTGATTTCTTGGTTCTTCCTTTCACTCACTAACTACATCCAAACTATTAACAAGTTTTGTTACTCCTACCTCCAGCATGTACTGCAAATCTTTCTACATGTTGCTGCCTCATTCTAGTCCAAGTCATCAACATTTATCTGGACTACAACTAAGGGCTCTTAACAGATCTTTCTGAGACAACTTAGGTATGCCTATACTTGGTTCTCTACACAACAGCCAAACAAATATTTAAAACTTCAAATTGTGTTACCTAGTGTATAATGGTTCCTCACTGCACTATGAATAAAATAAACACCTTACCATGGCCGGCAGTTACTGTACGATTAAGCCCCTATTTATTTCTAAAACCAACCTGTATCACCTCTCTTTACCACCCCTCTCCCCCATCTCTAAACTTCCGTTCTCTTTCCCAGACATGGCAAACTCATTCTTATCTCAAAGCTTCTACCTCTTCTGTTCTCTCAGTGTGGAGCTCTCTTCTTCCAACTCAGTTATGTCTCAGTGCAGCAGAGACATGACTGAGGACTTCAGCAAGGCCTTCCCTCAGTTACGCTGTTCTGTTCTATTTACTCCATTCACTTACGTCTCTAAGATGATCTCATCCTATTTGGGTTCTGGTTCAGTGTCTCCTTTCACTAGAATATAGTCGCCGTGAGAGCAACAACTGTATTCTAGGGGCTCTATTCCCAGCTTCTAGAGCAGTGCCAGGCCTGTGGTAGGCATCTAATACATATCTTAAATGAATGAATGGCTATATTTCTCCAGCCTTTTCAAGTATGATCACACTTTTCAAGAACCAAATGGTTTGAAGAACTCCTCACATATTATTACCACATTTTCCCCTTAGTATTCATTGATTATATTCAGTACTATCATGAAGTCAGTAACATTTAAATAAAGGCACAGACGTTCTTCAGAGATACAGCAGGTTGAGCTCCTGCTGCTATTGCTGCTAAGTCGCTTCAGTCGTGTCTGACTCTGTGCGACCCCAGAGACGGCAGCCCACCAGGCTCCCCCGTCCCTGGGATTCTCCAGGCAAAAACACTGGAGTGGCTTGCCATTTCCTTCTCCAAAGCATGCAAGTGAAAAGTGAAAGTGAAGCCACTCAGGTTGTCTACTTGAAAGTTACACAGTCGTGTCCGACTCCTAGCGACCCGATGGACTGCAGCCTACGAGGCTCCTCCGTCCATGGGATTTTCCAGGCAAGAGTACTGGAGTGGGGTGCCATTGCCTTCTCCGAGGTTGAGCTCCAGGCTACCACAATAAAGCAAATTTCTCAATAAAGTGAGTCACATGATATTTTTGGTTCCCCAATGCATATACAAGTTATGTTCACACAATATTTAGTCTATTAAGTGTGAAAGTCTTATGTCTAAAGAAACAATGTATATACCTTAATTAAAAATACTTTGTTTCTAGCCGCATGAAAGCTTTTAAGTTACAAATGGTTGCTCAAACTCCTGCTACTGCTGTAGCTTCCTCCAGCTACTATTTGGGGCCCCTGGATCAGATATCCTCAATATAAGGATTAGGAGAATATGTTGCCTCACCAATTTAGGGACAATGCCCCTTGTCAGCTCGGAAGTAGTTATGGAATGAGAACGACGCCCCTTTTCCCTAGGCAACATAATTCTCCTAAAAGAAAAGGGGGGAATGAGAGAGTCAGTTCCTAGGCAAGTTGATAGGGAGTCTAGAGGTCCCCAAGGAAAGAGGGGTCTGGAATTCTCAAGGAGGAAGAAAGGACAAGCTTTTTTTCTTTCTCCACATTCCTTAGGATTATTTAACAATAATGTATCCTGCCTAAGGACAGTCTTTGGATTCAACCTTTTGTTATCTTAAAATGTTAATTATGGGAGTAGACCTGGTCTTTACAAGAATGTATCTTGCCTGAGGACAGTGTTACCTTAAGATGTAAATTATGGGAGTGGGTCTGATGAGGTCTTTGCAACCTCCAGACATTCTTTGGATTATATAACCTCATTGTTAACACTAGCAAGCGGGTACTCTTTCTGCCCCCTTCTGATGCCTATGTCAGAAGCTTTCTCTATCTCCTTTATACTTTAATAAAACTTTATTACACACACACACACACAAAATAAATAAAAATAAAAATACTTTATTCCTAAAAAATGCAAACCATCACCTGGGCCTTCAGTGAGTCAGAGTGGTGACATCAAAGATCACTGATCACAGGTCATCATAATAAATCGTAATAATAATTTAAGAAGATTGAAATATTGTGAGAAGTACCAAAATGTGGCACAGAGACACCAAGTAAGCAAATGCTATTGGGAAAATGGCATGGACAGACTTGCTTGACACAGGGTTGCCACAAACCTTCAATTTGTGAAAACAATATTATGTTTGAAGCACAATAAAGCCAAGTGCAATAAAACAAGGTCTGCCCGTATTTCATGATCACCACAGGGCTGATATATATTTGGCAAGAATATGTTGGATATGCATGAGACATGGCATTTATTTAATCTACCAAATACTTGGTACACATTCCATTTATTGGGACACAAGGATCTTCAGTCCACAAATATTAGGGGACCCACTGATTGATATGGAGACGATGTTAAGAGAGAAGAATGGTAGCCATCCTAGTTCAAGTGTCTCGCTTAAGGTCACAAAGCAGGTGAGCAGCATAGCTGGGACTCAGACCCTCTGAGTCTGGTTCCAGAGTTGCTATTTTAACCTCTAAGCTATGCTGCTTCACTGATGTAAAGAGGAGGTACCTTCTTTACACTAGTAGAAAACCTCTTGTACCATACATGCCAAGTCAGAAAAATAACATATTAGATGAAGCTACTTCTAACTATGCCCATTTCACTCCCAAACATTTTATAGGTTTTTTTTTCTCATTACTGCCAAATAAAGTTCTGAAATGCTTAGCAGCAAGTGATTTCATGAAGCAATTCCATATCATGTGGAAAATCATAAGGAAAATCTAAATCAAATACCAAATCTCATTGTGCTTCTAGTATCACTGTGAAAACAGCATGATTTTCTAGGACATACTGTGAAGTCAGAGGTGATAAGACAGCCTATCTTAAAATGACTTGAAACCAAAAATGGATTTGCCAGTGTGCTTTTCACCTTACCAAGAATGTTCTATTTTGACAGGTTAGAAATGAGGATACAGATCTCACCCTGATACATAAAGATTTTAAGTGTACAAATCTCAGTGATTTCTGTACAGTGTAGGGTCAGGCTGTTTATGAAGAAAGTTCAACACCAGGTTATAGAACCAAGGCAGGATTCCAATAAGCCTCAGGTTGTTTTGGCATTCATACAAGGCCTTTCATTTATTCTGCCATCTAGTCCCTCTGCTTTTAAGAGATTAATTAGCTATCTTGTGAAATGTGAATGAATCAAGGAGGAGTTGAGTCTCCTGAGCACAGCACATGTTTTGCAACATGACCCTTATGTAATAAATCTCTTGGAAAGCAGCTCTTCTTTTCCAAATGGGGCCTGTCTTCACTTTTCTCATGTGAGACTTGGCAAGTGGGACATTTTGAGCCTGACAGGCCACTTCTCTGCTCTTGGGCTGACAACTCTTTTACAGGATGTCAGCTGAAACCTTTGCTGGGGCACGTAGGGGATCAGAACTTTTGAGTCACATCCAGTCAAGAGAATGCTCAGCTCTTCACAGGCCCCACCCCTTCTCAATAGCAGCGCAGCACTCCTGCCAGTCAGCCCAGCTCCAGTGAGCCAGCACAGAAGCATGGGAGAGGGAAGAATTGGCTGTCAACATGGAGCTGTTTTAGGGAGTTCCCTTCTAACACGTTCACCAAGGAAGACAAATCTCTGCATTTTTGTGATCTTCTCTTTCAAAAAGATTTAGGAGCTTGGGGAGAGATGTGATGGAATTTAGGGCCTTTATCACGGTGCTGGGCTTCCCTGATAGCTCAGTGGGTCAAGAATCCACGTGCAATGCACTGACACAGGAGACACAGGTTTGATCTCTGGGTTGGGAAGATCCCCTGGAGGACAGCATAGCAACCCACTCCAGTATTCTTGTCAGGAAAATCCTATGGACAGTGGAGCCTGGCAGGCTACAGTCCATGGAGTTGCAAAGAGTCAGACACGACTGAAGCAAATGAGCATGCCCAGTAGCTTTAGAGTCAGACTCCAGTTTAGATTTTGCTTCTGCTACTTACTAGCAATGTGACTTTGGAGAATTGCATACTATCTGAACCTCAATTTTCTCATCAGAAATAATACCTATCTTTTTTACATTTGGAAAGGGAAGAACAACACAACACACATAAAATGCTTAGCACAGTGTCTGTCATGGAGGATGCCTTCAATAAATGTTAGTCCTCTCTTGCTCTCATCCTGGAAAGGGCCAGGTGTCTTTAGGTCCAATTTCAAAAATGCCTCCAATGTCCTTAGCACATTCCACTTTGTTCTTATTTTGGCTTTATGCCAGAGATTCTTAAATTAGGATCCATGGACCCTCTCTCCAAAAATTATATGCAAATATTTGCAACCATGCTCCTTTTTGGGAGAATGGAATCAGAGCTAATCAATTCTCAAAGGCTTCTGTGATTCAAAGAGATTTAAAATATCTGCATATGTTCCTGAAAAGTTGCAGGCAAACTCAATGTCTTTTGTAAATCAAATGTGATTTTTAATGTACTAGAAGAGCCAGTGAATAAAGGAATGCTACAATGAATCATAAGTACTTGTTTCATAAACTATACACTGAATCCAGGGTTTTGCAGATTTTACAAAAGATTCACATTTTCAATATCAGACTATTTAAAATAGCTTATATCGTGATATTATATGCAGAGTAGATAGCATCTGTTAACAATTTACAATGTAGCCTGGAAGTCAAGTTCAGGTTTAATGTAAACTGAAGAAGAAAGAACTCCAAAAAGTCCCTTGTCTTAACTAGACAGAACGTTAGGTATCCTCCGCTCCAAAGACCTCATTTTATGTATGAAGAAATTGAGGTTCTGAGGTTACATGACTTGCCCAAGGTCATCTCAATAGTTATACACTGTAAGAAATAACAGCTGTAAAAATAACGACAGTGATTACGACGATGATGAGAGCACTGTGATCTATTGAGCACTTACTTGATCTAAGCCTTTTAAAGACTTTAACCTCATGTACTTTCACCACGATCCTAGAGGAAGATTTTATTACCTCTACTCAGCAGATGAAGCATTCTGCCCAGGGCTCCACACCAGGAAAGGGACAACACAGGATTCAAACCAACGCACAACTCAGAGCCTTGTTTTAGCTTGAAAGACTATGCTCTTAGGCACTAAACTGCTTCCCAGAATATAACAGAACAGAGAGTCACGTGGTCTTGTATAGACAATTAAAAGGTTATGTAGGAAATATGTATCTATGACCTTGAAAGTATGTTTATATACTTGAACGGAGTTTTAAGAATACAGTATTAGATAGTCCTTGCCAATGCTACCCCCTCACAGATGTATACAGCAGGAGTATATGTACTGGAATACATCCAGGTCATCCCCTGCTTACGTCAGCCTCAGACACAACCTCTCCGGCCATGCTTCTCCCAAGTCTGTGGGGCAAGGAGATGAGCCCAGATGGAGCCTACGCTCTCCCACTGCCTCTTCTAGGCCACACGCTGGGCACCTGGGATTCCTTATATCCACGCTCTGGCCTTGGAGCAACTTCCCACCGTGTCTCTCTCTGTCATGGACAACAATATGTGGGCCCCACGAGGTGGCCTCTGGATGGCTGCTTTAAGGACATGTAGATTCATTTTCAGGAAATGTAGATGGAGCTTGGCCATGGGGACTGTGGCGTGAACACTCCAGAGCCACTTCATACTCCCATGTTCTGGTACAGAACTTTGACACGTCGGGAATTCTAAAATAATACCTGGTCTTCTCAGGTTTTTATGCATATACATTTGTGAAGGTAGGAGGACAGAATATACTTCATTTAGCAGCACAATGGCCTGATCTTTAACTTTATGATAGATATAGGTGGGCCTCAATCTATATTCTTGTCCGAGGCCTCACGAATGGGAGGCCAGGGCAGGCTTGCTTGATCCCCTCGTTGCCGCTCTGCTCTCTCTCAGCTTTCCTGGTCCTTCTTTCCCCTTTGTGTGATTCCATACCTGCTTTCCTTCCTATTTTCCCTTGCCTGTCTTTACTGGTGATCTGGTATGACCTATCAGAACATCGTCTGGTATCCAATTATGGCATGAAAAAGGAGATTCTTGAATGAGGCTCTCATTTATATTCCCTCTGTCAAAGGTAATCATTTGTTTAAAATAGTCAGCCATCATAAAAGTGCCCAGGACAACTCAGTAAACGGCAATGTGTCTGAATTTCTATAATTATATTTGATTTGGGGTTGTCTCAAATGTTACGGCAAGGATTTAGATTTAGTCAATATTTCAAGGTGTTGCCCTCAAACATTGATGTTAACCCAGTAAGTGTTGATCCTTTATAGACAAAGAAAATGAGACAATGACTAATTCATATCCTTTCCTAATATATCTTCTCAGACTTTACACATGCAACTTATAGTATATCTACACCAGGAATTAATCCTTATCACTATATTTGAGTTAAAGTCTTTTCTCAATCTTCAAGTTTATAATGGGCTATCAATACCAGAAGTAAACATTTTAAGCAATAGCACTCAGATAAAAAATATAATTTTTATTTTTATTTTTTGCAAGGATAAATGTCAAGTTGATATGCCAACCTTTGCCAAGGTAGCAGATATCAGGAGAAATATAAACAAAACCAAACAACCTCTAAATGATGGGTTCAGTTTTTGAAAAAAAAAAAAAAAAAAGAAAACTTAAAAGTAAATTATATCAGTTTTCTCAGTACTAATGGATATTACTCTTCATTACTCATTAGCTATATCATAGGCCATATAGCTGGGTCTTTTTTAAAAATCTAAATTTTAGGTTTAAAGCCAAATTTAAGAAAGCTAATTTTGAACTTTTTAACAACTGTGCTGTGTGAATTTTTGAAGTTACAAAAAGAGAACTCAATACTATGTAAGGAAAAAAAAGAAAAACAAATGAGAAAGCTTTCAAGGGCTCCATCAATATTTTAAATAAGCTTGGAGGAAAACCAAGCTGTGTCAGCAGTACCAAGGTCACTCAGAGCTAATGTCTATATGACTTTGGATAAAATATTTAATTTCTTTATGTTTCACTTTCTTCAGACAGAAAAGAAACAATCAAAACAAACTCACCAAATGCCATAGAAAAGAAAGTTTATAGTGAAATCTAACATTCACTTGATAAAAAGTATAACATTCTTATCAGATCCATCTTACTTACTTTTTACTCCTATGTCCTTGTAAACCAAAAGGAATGATTTTAAAAATCACTTCTTTACTTTAATGATCTTTAAGATTGATCACAAAGCCTTTCCCCAGGATATATGTGCAAATTTGTTGTTTAGCTGCTCGGTCGTGTCTGACTCTTTTGTGACCTCAAGGACTGAGCCCACCAGGCTCCTCTGTCCATGGGATTCTCCCTTCAAGAATACTGAAGTGGGTTGCCATTTTCTTCTCCAGGGGATCTTCCTGACCCAGGGATTGAACCTGCCTCTCCTGCACTGGTAGGGCTTCCCTGGTGGCTCAGATGGTAAAGCGTCTGTCTGCAATGCAGGAGACCCGGGTTCAAACCCTGGGTTGGGAAGGTCCGCTGGAGAAGGAAATGGCAGCCCACTCCAGTATTCTTGCCTGGAAAATCCCATGGATGGAGGAGCTTGCTTGGCTACTGTCCATGGGGTCGCAAAGAGTCGGACACGACTGAGCGACTTCACTACCACTATCTCTATCTCCTGCACTGGCAGGCAGATTCTTTACCACTGCGCCACCAGGGAAGCCCCAAAGGCACAAATACAGATGAATAAAACGAAGGTCCTTCATAGAAATACTACCCTTGCCTAGGTTAAGGGGTTTTAATCCTACATATAAACTGTATCAGGCAGTGGATGGAACATAGCTACACCACAATCCACTCAGGGAAAAACCACTGCACCTTTTTGTGGATAAAATAAAGACCAAAACTGATGCAAATTGGACACGCAACATTGTCCTTGTTCAGAATGCGGTACAATAAAATGAACTTCTCTGTTTACTCTTCTCAAATTGTTAGGAGTTCTCTTAGTGCAAACAACAAAGCAGAAAGTTCATAGAAGCAGAATCTAAACTGTTTCTATTTGGCTCTGAGCAATGTATTTATCTGTTTCGTCCTGCACAAGGAGCAGAGTGGACTGAAAAATATCCCTTAGTAAACAATGGTAAAATCTGCTGGATAACCACAAAAATAAGAACCATTGCAACACTCGCATTAGAGTTAAATTAATTATATAGCTACTTACAGGAGAATACCATTAAAAGCCACAAAACCTATAAACAAAATAGATGGAAGTGATACTAAAAGGAGCTAATATAGAGTTATACTTGCACATAGTGGAAAATTTCTTTTCACATGGCAGAAATCATTAACACATATGCACAGCAACAAAGAACCATCATCTTCTTTTATGGTGCAGAAGAGCTGGGTAAGAATGGAGGATGGTGCAGGAAGCAGGTTAAGGAAGCAGGTTGATAAGAGAGAGAAATGCATTTTGCCCAGAGCTCTTTGCTTCTCTTGCTCTCTCTCTCTTTCCTTCTTTAACTTCTCTTTAGCTCTGCTTTCTGGGACATGACTCTCCTGGCCTCCTCTGGTCTCTCTGTTCAAGTTGCCCTTTCTCTGAGGCTTCCTCTTCCTCTTCTGATTCTGTGGATGTGGATGTTTGTGTTCTACCATTGGTTTTCTGCTGGTGGCCCTCTACACCCTCTCACTGGGTCATCCTCGCCTCGCAGGGCACTGTCTCTGCCAATAACTGCTACTCAGAGCCCCTCTGCCCAAGCCTCAGCTCTTTATATCCAGATATCCACTGGCTATTGCCAACTGGATGCCCCTTAGCCATGTCTAGAACCAAACTTATTTGGGCTGAGAGAGATTACTCTGAAATGGGAGAGGATGAAGTTACTCATCCTAAAGGAATGTGCACGTGTATGCTCAGTCCAGCCCGACTCTTGGTGACCCCACGGACTGCAGCTCACCAGGCTCCTCTGTCCATGGGATTTTCCAGGCAAGAATACTGGAGTGGATTGCCATTTCCTCCTCCAGGGGATCTTCCCGACCCAAGGATTGAACCCACGTCTCTTATGTCTTCTGCATTTGTAGGCAGGTTCTTTAACACTAGCGCCACCTGGGAAGCCCCCTGAAGGAATATCCTGAGATAATAAAAGACCTGTTTAGAAGAGGAAGAGAGCTAGTGCCAAAGTGTAAGAAAAAAAAAAATTAAATGTTTCTTACAAACCTTCACTGAACAAGAATTATATATTTTAACAATACCTTTAACCATCTGAGTACAAGTTAAACTTAACGTTATTTGAACTTTAAGTTCAAATGAAGGATGATTCTTTGTTCTGGTGAGTTTGTTTCGCTCCTCATCAAATGTTAAAATCCGATTGAGAAACAGAAATAGAAATGGTGTTCATTTGGAATTTTCCCTGGCCTCCAAGCATTGTTCCTTTTCTATGCAACGTGGAGAAGTTTTCAAAGGCCACTTGTCTGGGAGTGAGGCTCCAAGGTGGCAGCTGATTCCGCCCCCATCTTCTATGGGGTCAACCCAGGGGAATAATGCCAAACAAACAAACAACAGAAAAAAGAGGACAGAATTAACATATTTCTCTACCAGAATTTCTGTGTGAAAAATAAGTAGCAATTAGTTTTATCAAAGTGCTTTGGTGTCATTAAAATAAAAAAGAAATTTTTAAAGGTGAAGTGTTCATGTTTTCAGATTATGTTCTCCATCTAATGCTAATGTAATGCCCATAGGATATTTAAAAATGTTTAAGAGCTACCATATTTTCATTGAAAACATGTAAGAGTTTCATCCTGGGTTCATTTTTAAAGTAAAAGTTGAAACAACTGAATTATGATAGGTTTTCAGAAAAACTTGAACTTGATTCTTCCCCTAAACAACTCCTCTCCTTATATTCTTCAAGTTAAATGATGGCCTCTCTATGGTAACACTTACCTCTTATCTCTTCTTTTCTTCTCACAGCCACACAACCACGAGCTCCTAGATGTTCAGCCCTCCAATACGAATCCACCAAATTCATCTCTGACTCTAGTTCAGACTCTCACCTCTTCCCATCATTACTAGTCACCTTCATTCCACTTTTATTCTTCTTAGATCCATCTCCCAGGCTGCTGCCAGAACAATATAAATTGAAACACACAACTCTTCTGCTTAAAATCTTTATAAGTTCATCTATTTAAGAAATACTTGCTGAGGACCAGGACCTGTGTGTCAGAACAATGGACAATGTTGGGACTGTGGCATGAACAATACCAACGGATCTCTATGCCCATAGACCTTTGCCTTCGCATGTGATTTACACTAATAGGGCTTAAATGGTCCTCCATGGTGAGACTTCTATCATCTGAGCTTCATTTTGTAGCATGCCTGTCTCAAACATTACATCAGCAACACACGTCTGTTTCTCATCCTTTGTATCCATCATGCTAAATATTTCTCACCTGTGTGATTGTCTCCCACTGACCCTTTGCTCTCTTCGCTTTAATCTGCGTATTTCTATCCATTTTTAGAAAGGAAATCCCTCTTTGAACAAGAAAGGCTGGGTGAAGTATCCTTCCACTGTGTTCCTGTAACACTTCATTCCACATCACCGTACCTACCTCTATCTATCTGTCCTCTAACATGCCTCTATCTATCTGTCCATCCACAATCGTGGTAGGTACAACATAGCTCTGTACAAATATTTAACAACCACCAAACTCAAATATAATGATTTCAGAGACAATCAATGACAAAGAAATGTTAGTAATAGAGAGTTATAACTTGGAGAAGAGGACAGGAGGCAGAAGGTGTTTGGATCTCAGCTCCAATCCCATATCCATGATGGGTTAAAAAACTCTGGCAGTTCAACAAATACAGATTAAATCCAACTGACTGGATCCAGTAATCTCTGCTATACTAGCATGTTTGCCTTCCTGATGGAGGTATTAAGACAAGCTTGTGGTAATAAAGACTTGTCCTTTTGCCAGAGAAAAAGAAATTGAGGAAGAACTCTTTAACAGATGACTTCAAGCATTCTTCATATGAGATATAAGAAGTCCATATGAAAATATATTGAGGCAGTAGAAACTAATCATTACCTATAAATGCACAAATATGACATGAAGAAGTCTTATACCATTGGGCTACTAAAATAAAATTAAGACTTTGAGGCCTTCAGAACACTCCATGAAACAATGAGCAGGCTATTCACTCCCCGTTGGACCAAAGGGATCCTGTTTTTTAAGGTCAGGATTAGTAAGCCAAAGCTCTCTCCTCAGATGAGATATTAGAATATTTTTTTTCCATTTAAGCTACTTCTAGTTCTAATTTTAGTAGATAATATAAAGTTAATTCTATATAAGACACATAATTTCACAGTGAAACATAGAGTTTCTCTAATAATATACCACAAAGTATACATGAATGTAGCTCTTTTTCCATCTGTAAGACCTACAACTGTGAATGTCTAATTACACAGAGCTGGTGTCTACTTTAAATAGTCTCTCTGCCCATGCTACATCAGTATATTTCTAGTATAAAATGTGGCAACTAGACCTGTATTCATTTATAATACTAATCTTGAGGGGTGGGAATCAGGGTAATTTAAGAGTTTATTAAATCCTTATAAGTTTTATAACTTCATATCAGAGAAAAGCCATAATTGATTTTTAACATATGTGTGGATAATTAGATTTCAGTATTTCTCATAAATTACTAAAATGAATAGTATTTCTGACCACAGTAGCGGAAACAATAAACAAAATAATTGCTTTGCGGTTTGAACTAAGTCTGTCTTTCTTCCAAAAACACCCCCAAAACTTGTGTCATGAATAAATATGTCAGTGGGCTTGAATTTCTGTCAACTTTCTTGGGATGATATATTTAACACTCATAATGTTTTTCAACTGACATATGTCTATTGTTATCACATTAAGAAACTAGCAAGTTCAAATTTTTTTCCTGCTTCATTATTTAATTACATATTGATAGGTTGTAATTGCTAGCTAAACACCTTAGATATTAATTGCTTAACTAGTGACAATTCTTGGACTATGGTATAAGTTTGTGCATGTATACACATCCATACACACTGATATATTCTTCATTTTATGTTTTTATTTATGTATGTTGCAAATTTAAGGACCATAACTTCCATTCACAAGCTCAAAGCCATTTATACATTCACTCAAACACTCTTTAAGCATCTACTATGAACCAGGCTGCATGTTCATCCTGAGTAAGACATGGTCTCTGCTCTCAAGAAGCTAGTAGGGAAAGTACAATGAGCATATGTTACAAGGGCAATGAGTGAGTTACATACATCCTTTCTGGGTACATACCACAGATTAAACCATATCTTAAAACTGTGACAATTGAACACACAAACAAGCTGATGTCATAGGTTTATCTATCTTGCTTTCTCAAATCAAAACCATGGGGGGATGTGTGGCTGTCTGTGTGTACAGTCACTCTGAGGTCATCTATGAGGCAAAGAAAGAAAATAATTTCATGCTCTCATCCACCTTACTCATCCATGTATTCATAGTTGCCCTGACCAGAACTGAGACCCATTTAGGAAGAACTCAAGCATCAGTATTATTAATTCTCAATCAAGATGATTCAGAACTGACTAACCTTTGTACCCAAGGCAAAGCAGTTGTTTTACATTTCGAAGTCATTTATTCTGTTCCTGAAGCCTGAAAGTCACACTGGCCCTTCACTGTTTGTTCAGCTGATCACAAATCAGAGGTAATGACATTTACATTGCTAATTGACTTTGCTCCAACTGTTAACTGTGTTAACTCCTGGTTTGGTGTACTTTCTTCTACTTGAGAAAAGCTTATTTGACCTTCTGCATGAAACTTTAACTAGAACTAATTATCTGAACAAGAACATTCCCATACTCATACAACCACAAACATGCATACATATTAAATAGAGAAATGTATGAAATTCTCTAATTACCTATTCTGTATTCCTAGTCCATGAGAAACAGAACTAATGGGCAGAACAAATTAAAGTTTGTGTTATTAATTTACCCATATATACACATTAAATTACTTGAAAAATCGGGGCATATTAGAGGAGTACCTTTCAGGCAATATGGTTGACCTAAGTCGATGTGATTATGACTTCTTACCTTAGGCTTGTAGAATCAAGACAAATAGAAAAAAGTATACATTTCAATGGATGAAATCCTGGACAATGTGGAGAATAATCACAAATAATCTGACTTTCCTGTACAGCAAATTTCAAGCAACTAAATCTTTGCTTCTTGAATGTTTCTCTGATCACAGTTATTAGACTATATTGACTACTACTGGTGTGAAATGAAAAATGAGAATTCCAAACTCAGTTCCCTTTATTAATGAGCACCAAATGACCTGAAACCAAAGTCAGATAACTAAAAACATCCCACTGGTTTGTTTAAAGTATAACTGGTAGAGTTTAAAATATCTGCTAATTGTTAACTGTTTTAATATGTTGCTTGACCAATCAAGAATAAGTATCAGTTCAGGTCAGTTGCTCAGTCGTGTCCGACTCTTTGTGACCCCATGGACTGCAGCATTACAGGTTTCCCTGTCCATCACCAGCTCCTGGAGCTTGCTCAAACTCATGTCCATCCAGTCGGTGATGCCACCCACCCATCTCATCCTCTGTTGTCCCCTTACACACAGATATTGAGGTCACAATTCAGATGCTCACACCTCAATAAAATCCTTATTATGAATTTTAACACTTATAAGTTTGTAAAGTATTTCAAGATTAGTCAATAGCCTACATAGTTTGAATAACATTTTATTCTAAAGTCTAGTAAAATGTATAAATCGGGTTTGAGTTAAATTCAATGCGACAGGATTTAATGTGTGCTTAAAAATAATAATCAACAATTTAGAACAATTTTCTATGCAGCAGGTGCTATGCTAAGTGATTTCTGGGCATTACATAATTTAATTTTCATTAGAACCCTATGAGGTGGACTCTCTTATTTCCATGTCACAGAGAAGATTGAGGTATTCTAGTGAGTTAAGTAACTTGCCAACTTACTGTTATTAAGTGACAAATTTTGGATTGAAGCCAAATCTAAGTGACTCTAGAGCCAAATTCAAACTTTTATTTGGCCTACTGTGGACTATAAATGAGAAGGCCTGGAATAAAGTCTCAGTGTCAATTAATTATTAGCTCTGAGACCTTAGGAAAATCACTGAACTTCCCCAAACTTCTATTTTCTAGTACATAAGACAGAGTCAATAAAATGTTCCAACCATTCTCACAGAGTTACTATGACGATTCAAGAACTAATGTAAGCAAGAAATTTGTGCCTTGTAGAGTGCTTTGTAAATATTTTATTACATTGCAATATCTTAACATTTTATAACTCCTAAAGCATTTTGTGGTGCCAATCCGATATTAAACTGGTTATCTCATTAGAGAGAGAGACTTAAGGAAGCCACTGGAACAATCTTTATTCTGCTATAGGAAATTTTAGGTAGATAACCTAGGATGACACAAGACAAGTATTTGAAAAAACATTCACCCTTTGTATGTGTCATGATAAATGAAAGAGAGATCAGTGTTATGGACTGATACTTGTATTCTCCCAAAATTCATATGTTGAAGCTTTATTTCTCAGTGTGACTATAGTTGGAGACAGGGCCTATGGAGAGGTGATAGTTAAATGAGGGCATAAAGGTGGGGCCATAATCCAATAGGGCTGATGCCCTTATGCGTGCTGTGCTAAGTTGCTTCAGTTCTGTCCGACTCTTTGTGACCCCATGGACTGTAGCCCACCAGACTCCTCTGTCCATGGGGATTCTCTAGGCAAGAATACTGGAGTGGGTTGCCACACCCTCCTCCAGGGGATCCTCCCGAGCAGGGATTGAACCCAAGTGTCTCTGTGTCTCCTGCACTGGCAGGCAGGTTCTTTCCCACTAGTGCCATAGGAAGCCCCGATCCCCTTCTAACAAAGGGTAAACACCAGAGCACTATCTATCTGCCTTGGAAGGACACACAGAGAAGGCAACTACTCACAAGCCAGGAAGAGAGTTCTCACCAGAAACAGAATCTGTGGGAACCTTGACCTTGGACTTTCTAGTCTGCAGAACTGTGGGAAATAAATGGCTGTTGTTTTTAAGTGGCTATAGCATTTTCTCATAGCAACCCAAGCTCAAACCCATCAGTATCATGTTCATCCTTCATACTGCTGATGTCAACTCAAGGGCAGGGCCAACCAAGCCGTGTCCAGGTACCAACTGGAGAGCAGTGTGGTCTGAGAGATCACATGAGGGTCTGACAACATACACTTTGAACCCATGAATGTAAGAATGTCCTAGGTAAGCTTAGCATGAATGGGGCTCTGTATAAACTGCGTTGCCTGGAACCAAACTGTCCAAGTTTAGCATGTTAAAATAAATATCCTTAGGAAACCAATCAAACTAAATCAATAGAAAAATGGAAAAAAAGTTCCTAAAGATGCAGTCCCACATCTGTAAGTATAAATTGTTAAAAGTTTAAAAGTGAACCCATGCTAAAAGTAGAATGTAGAATTCCAATTAACAAAATTACAACTGAACAAATAAAATAATTTCTATATAAAAATAAGTAACATAATTCTACTTTGTATCTTTCTTTTTCCACCAGGACACTGTTCCTAAATTAATCTCTCAGTTTCCTGAGCTAGAGGAAAAGCTAGCTGAGACCATTACATATAAAACAAGTACACTTTGAAATAATTCTGCCTCTTATTTTCCTTAGGATGAATATAAATCATTTCTTGGGAGCTGTGTCTTAATTTGAAGAAGATAAACAAGTTTTCAAATGCAAACATAGCTTCCCAGAAAGGTCCATCCTAAATTCTGACTAATGGCAAAAGTCATAGTTGATAAAATGTTGCCACCTATCTTATCTTTTTACTCTCCTCCTCTTTCAGATGAGTTAAAGAGAATGTCATTTGGAGAGCATTCACTCCATGTAAGGAACTACTCCAAGTGCTTATGGCAGGCCCTGCTAATTTTCTTGTCAGTCTCCACAATAACAAAATACTAGTTTGGCCAAATTGCTTCCCAGCTAAAAGAAAACATTTCCCAGCTTCCATTGCAGTTAGCTGGGGCCACATGACTAGGTTCTGCCCAATGAGATGTAAGTGGAAGTGATAACTTCCGGGTCACAACCTTGGAAGGAAAGATATGTTTCCTTCAGTTTCTCCTTCCTGTGACCTGGAATGTGGAAGTCAGGGCAAGTTGAACATGTGGGGAGAAAAAAAATGGAATGCAGATCAGAGGTGGCTAAGCAACAAAGATGGGGTAGCCTGAGTTTCCGAAAAGCTGTTATTCCATTCATGGGTTGTTAGGTAAGAAGAAACAAGCCTCTGGTTTGTGAGAGTCACTGTATTCTTGAGCATTTGTTATAGTAATCTATCTTGTATTTTCATTAGTAAAGGATTGTACATATACTTTGTGAGGTACACTACCTCACTTTTACTAGAGATTGAGGGTTAGAGAGATTTTAAAACTTTCTTATAATCACATACGTAGGAAGTGGTGAGGCCAGGATTTTAATCACGTGCCTTACTCATTAGACTTTTTTTTTATAGTAATAGAGATAAAATGATTAATCTATAGAAAATTAGTACTGGCCACTTTCTAATACCTGATCTATTAATCTCATAGGATTATAAAAAGGCTTCAGTTTCCTTGAATTAGAATCTGTGGCACAAACCTCTATTTTTCTAATAAAGAACCTGACAGTTACCAATCCCTCCAGGATCTTTCTCTCTTGTTTTCCTAATGGAACAAACTATTCCTGGACTGTGCAGTGGAGGGCTAATCAGAATGCCCTAATAATTTACAAAATAATACATTGGGAAATCACAATGACTCAGAAACAGATGAGAGGGATTTTTGATGTGCATTTTCTTCCCTAGTGTTATCCTTAGGCTAACACATAAATTTGTTCTCAGAAGGTAATATGCTTGTATTCATTCAACACTTAACAAGCATTATTGAGTGCCTACTCCATGTCAGGTATTTTAGAAAACAAACTAGACAAAGTCTATGCAAGCTTGGAAAATATACTCAATCAAATATACTGGGAACAATGTCCTATACATGTGAGTAGGACAGCCTTTCAATATGTGTCAGAAATTTGTATTTTTAAAATAAACTATATTTTGGAATAAATTTGACTTTATAGAAAAATTATGAAGTTAATACAGAGGGTTCCTGTATATTCCTCACCCAACTTCCTCTAATATGAACGCCTTATTACATGGTACATTTGTCAAAACTGAGAAATAAATATTGGTATATTTCTATTAACAGAAGTCCAGACTTCGTTTATATTGCACTAATATTCTTTCCTCATCCAGAATACAATCCCCAAATACATTACCTTTACTTAACAAGCTTCCTTAGTCTCCTCTAGTCCCTGACAGTTTTCTTATTTCTTTCTTTTTTTTTTTTATCTCGAACTTGAAAAGTTTGAGAAGTACTGG
This sequence comes from Bubalus bubalis, assembly GCF_019923935.1. Classification (NCBI taxonomy): domain Eukaryota; kingdom Metazoa; phylum Chordata; class Mammalia; order Artiodactyla; family Bovidae; genus Bubalus; species Bubalus bubalis. The sequence continues at coordinate 69,449,181 of NC_059158.1, read as the reverse complement.
TATTTTGTACATTTCCCTCAATTTGGGTTTGTTTACATGTTTTTTTCATGGTTGATCTGGAGTTATGAGTTTCTTGAAAGAATACCACAGAGGTAAAGTGTCCTTTTCATCACTTCATATCAAGGAATAGATGATAGTGATGACTTATTCCTGGTGATGTTAACGCTGATCTCCAAGGACGCCTACTTCTGTTTCCTAGAGAAGGTATTTAGAAATTCAGCTCTGGACACCAGGTGTGCTCAGTGCTACTGAGGCATCACTGTTTCTACCCTTTTCTTAGTAAATAATATGATTGTAAAAAATTAAATACGTTTTGAATGTCAGAACTAATGATCTCCATTTCTAAATGTCTGCATCAAAACTAGTAAACTTATTTGGGAATACATTCATATGTATGTACACATACTAATTTGGAGGTGGTAAAATAATGTTATAGAATGATAAATTAACTCTTTAAATGCTACATTTCTGTCCTTTAAATTCTAAGATACTAGGTCTTAAGGAATTTACACAAGAACACTGTTACTGTTAGCAGAAATGTGTTTTGGAAGGCTCCTTAAAAGAAAGAGGGCATGACTTTCTTCACCCTACCCTCTAGACTGCTGCCTGGAGAACAGAAGTGGTGAGTGGAGCTCTAGCAGACATTCTAAGTACCAGGGCCATATTTAGGACTGGCAAAATGTTGAGCTAAAAGAGCCTGGTTTCCTTAATGAATTTTTGGAGGCATAATACAAATGTTGGATTGTAGACCTCCAGACTTCTTTTGTGTGGGAGAAAAATAAACTACCTTCCTAAGCCATTACTATCAGAGTGAAGTGCAATTCCTAACTAATACAGGTAGTTTTTAGAAGAGGCAGAAGGAAATGTTTTCCATAACAAGGACTTTAGTCCAAGAGATTATCAAAACAACACCATGCTTATAACTGAGAAAATGACACTATTACACTTGCTTAGGTATATAAAACTCAGTATTGAAACTAAGCCAGAATTTAAACCAAGCCCTATTCTCCCACCACAATATGCTAAAACATCTTGCTTACAGTAGGTACCTAGAACTATGTCAGTTGCTAGTAATGGGTACAAACATATACATTTTTATATCTCACTCAACAAGTAGTATAGCACAATATTTAAATAAGTAAAATCAAATCTATTTAAATATGCAACAAGACAGAAACATGAATGCATAGTCTGAGCCCTCCTACTGCTCTCCATGATCAGACTTCAAACAGCAGAAGTGGCATCAAGGCTATTTTAGAAGTATAACCTCAGAACCTATTGCCCTCGGTCCACATATGTAGTTTTTCTCTCTGGGTCTGAATGTGACACCATTCAAACCATCCATCAATCTTTCCCACCTGCTTATGCACTTAGGTTTACTGAGCATTTACCATTTGCCAAGAAGCTTTTACCTCCTGTATATAGCTATTAGCTATTGTATGTACAATGTCAGATAAGACACAATTCCTCTTCTCTAAACCTTATAGTTTAGTGAGAGAAATAGAAAAAGAAATAGTATGCAAGTACAATACAATGGGTTTTCTCATCCTCAGCAGTACTGACATTTAGGACTGAATGATTCTTTGTTGTAGGGGCTTTACATCGTAGGCTATTTAGCAGCATCCTGGCTTCTACTCACCAGGTGCTGGGAGCACCCCAGTGCTTGATTACAACCAAGTATCTCTGCTACTGCTAAGTCACTTCAGTCGTGTCCGACTCTGTGCGACCCCATAGACGGCAGCCCACCAGGCTCCCCTGTCCCTGGGATTCTCCAGGCAAGAACACTGGAGTGGGTTGCCATCTCCTTCTCCAATGCATCAAAGTGAAAAGTGAAAGTGAAGTCGCTCAGTCGTGTCCGACCCTCAGCGACCCCATGGACTGCAGCCTTCCAGGCTCCTCCGTCCATGGGATGTTCCAGGCAAGAGTACTGGAGTGGGGTGCCATTGCCTCTAGACATTGTCAAATGTCCCCTAAGGACAAAAAATTACCCTCCTACCTCCCACTCCCACCCTTCTCCCTCCCACCCTAATTGAGAACTGCTATAATAGAGTATAATCCACCATAAAACTACAAAAGATGGGTATTTAATAATGGAGGCCTGAGGTCAAAAATTTTTCTGGAGGAAGTCCGTCTTGCACAGAGGTTTGAATGTTCAGTAAAAGACAGGTAAAGTAAATGACTGAATGCATATATTTAGTTATGTGTAACAAGGTCTTCTAAGCATGTGCAAAGACTCAGAATTTATAGAGTACAATATATCTGTGAGAAAAATGAGGTTTAACCTGCTTAGCATGGCAAGCAGGTTAAACGCGAGCAGATGAATGCAGAGATGTAGTCATGACAAGATGAGAGATTGTAATCAGAAAAAGCAAACATTTGAGGAAGAAGGTGTTCACATTGGGATGTGTTAAATTTGAGTTGCCTGAGGGACAAACAGGTGAAGATGTTTAGTATAAAGTTAGATTTTTGTTTCTGGAACATAAGGACATGACCAGAAGAGACACTAGCTACACACAAAAGTTGTATATGTGGATGAATGGCCCAGGGAGAGTAGAGTTCCAGGGAGGAGGAGCCCATGACCCGACAGTGGCAAAGTGGACAGAGGTGAGTGACAGCAAGGGTGATCATGATGTCACAGAGGGAAAATGAGAGCATTTCATAATCACGACATAAAGATCAAGTAGGCTGAGGAGGGAGACACTCGCCTGGAGCTGGCAATGGAGAAGACACGGTAGCCTTTGTGAGAACCAAGGTGTGTTCTTACAGTGGGCTGGAGTGAATGGGGTGGGATCAGGGAGAGATACCCTCAAGAAATTTGCTAAGGGACAAACATTGAAAAAACAAAAGCAAATGGAAGGTGGGTGGGGATGGGTAGGAGGAGTTTTCAGCATGAATTCTGACTTCAGGTCAGCTGTGGCTGCTGCTTACAGGCTCTGCTCTTGTTTCTGGCTTTCTGAGTCTCCTGGGTATTCATATTAAGCTATCTCATAGAATTTCTGAATGTGAGCACTTAACTGGACTGTTTTTGCCTTTTCACAATATGCTACATGATTCAGGGTGACTTAACAGTGCCCATTTACTTGTCTATGGTATGTCTTCTGAATAAAGAATCAATTTTTTAAACCCTACTCATTCGGCACCAATATTATTAAGTTCCCTTCAAAAACACAATGATTCTAATAGTTTAAAAGCAAGACAATAAGCCATTTTATCAAGCTCTAAAATATATTTACATTAAGTATGTTTATGAAAATCTTCTTTTGAATCAAGAGGTCTTGACCTAGCAGTCTTGAATAACTGACTCATAGGAGGCAAAAGCTAACAGGATTATAGAGACCTTCATCTTCTTTCTTCATCCTTCATCCATTCAGTGATTTTAGACAAACCCCTTTCCTCATGTCTTAGTTTTTTCCCTTCCACTCCATAGCCACTACTCTCATCACCTCTCCCTGTGCCTCTGTCATAACCTTCTAAGTGGATTTCTTGCATCTAATCTTTTTCATATTTGAATAGAGTGGTCTTCCTAGAACACATTTATGAACAGCTGACAAACTCTACTTGAAACTGTCATGGCTTCTCATAAAAATCCAAACTTTTGTGTCAAGTAAAGCCTTTCCCACTTGTTCTAGCTATTTCTTGCATGTTTTATCTCATGCTTGCAATTCTACCCACACAGGCTCTCTGTAGGTCTTGAGGCTTTATGCTGATTTAGTCCTATAGTCCTGTGCTCTTATACCTTCTATATCTTGTTCATCTGGTGTTTAACATCCAAATTCAGTTCAAATTTATATTATTTATTATTTAGGTCAAATAATATTCAAGTTCAGTTCTGTTCTTCTCTGTAGAGTCTTTGTCAATCTCCTTTATTTCCCCTAAACCCAGACAGAACTAACTATTCTTCTTTCGGTAACCCACCCCAAGACCAAAAACTTGTACCTTACATAAATATCTGTTATTACTATCAAAACCACTTTACTGCAAGATACAGAAAAAGTATTTGGTAAAATTCAACATCCATTCATGATAAAAGTTCTTACCAAAGTAGGCATAGTGGGAACATATTTCAACTTTATGACAAACCTATAGCCTACATAATACTCAATGATAAAAAGCTGTAAGCCTCCCCACTAAAATCTGGAATAAGACAAGGATATTCACTCTCACCATGTCTATCAATATAGTATTGGAAATCCTAGCCGCAGCAGTCAGACAAGAAACAGAAATAAAGGGTATTCAAATTGGAAGAGAAGAGGTGGAACTTCTACCATATAGAGATGACATGATACTACATAGAGAAAACCTTAAAGACTTCAACAAAAGCTGCTAAAACTGATAAACTAATTCAGCAAGTTAGCAGGATATAAGATTAATGTGCAGAAATCTGTTGCATTTCTTTACTTTAAAAGTGAAATATAAAGAAGGAAAGTAAAAAAAAAAAAATCCCTTAAAAATTACATAAAAATACTTAGGAATAAATTTGACCAAGGAGGTGAAAGACTTCTATGCTGAGAACTATGAAACACTAATAAAGGAAATTGAAAATGATCAAAGATATGGAAAGATATCCCATGCTCTTGGATCGGAGGAATCAATGTTATTAAAATGGCCATACTAAGCAAAGCACTTCCAGATGTACAAGCTGGATTTAGAAAAGGCATAGGAGCCAGAGATCAAATTGCCAACATCCTCTGGATCATAGAAAAAGCAATAGAATTCCAGAAAAACATTTACTTCTTCATTGACTACGCTAAAGCCTTTGACTGTGTGGATCAGAACAAACTGTGGAAAATTCTTAAAGAGATAGGAATTCCATACCATCTTACCTGCCTCCTGAGAAATCTGTATGCAGGTCAAGAAGCAAGTTAGAACAGGACATGGAACAACAGACTAGTTCCAAATCGGGAAAGGGGTAGGTCAAGGCTGTATATTGTCACTCTGCTTATTTAACCTATATGCAGAGTACATCATGCAAAATGCCAGGCCGGATGAAGCACAAGCTGAAAAAAAGACTTCCAGGAGAAATATCAATAACTTCAGCTATGCAGATTATGCCACCCTTATGGTAGAAAGCAAAGAAGAATTAAAGAGCCTCTTTTTTTTTTTTTTTTAATTTTATTTTATTTTTAAACTTTACATAACTGTATTAGATTTGCAAGGTGAAAGAGGAGAGTGAAAAAGTTGGCCTAAAACTCAATATTCAAAAAATGAAGATCACAGCATCTGGTCCCATCACTTCATGGCAAATAGATGGGGAAGCAATGGAAAGAGTGACAGACTTCCTTTGGCTCCAAAATCACTGTGGACAGTGACTTCAGCCATGAATTTAAAAGACACTCACTCCTTGGAAGAAAAGCAATGTCAAACCTTGACAGCATATTAAAAAGCAGAGATATTACTTTGCCAACAAAGCTCCATCTAGTCGAAGCTATGGTTTTTCCAGTAGTCATGTATGGATGTGAAAACTGGACAATAAAAAAGGCTGAGCACCAAAGAATTGATGCCTTCAAACTCTGGTGCTGGAGAAGACACTTGAGAGTTCCTTGGACAGCAAGGAGATCAAACCAGTCAATCATAAAGGAAATCAACCCTGAATATTCACTGGAAGGACTGATGCTGAGGCTGAAACGCCAATACTTTGGCCACCTCATGCGAAGAGTTGACTCATTGGAAAAGACCCTGATGCTGGGAGGGATTGGGGGCCAGTGGAGAAGGCGATGACAGAGGATGAGTTGGCTGGATGGCATCACCAACTCAATGCACATGAGTTTGGGTGAACTCAGGGAGTTGGTGATGGACAGGGAGGCATGGTGTTCTGCGATTCATGGGGTCGCAAAGAGTCAGACACGACTGAACGACTGAACTGAACTGAAACTAGAGCTCTCAGCATTATACTGGGACACCATGTCATCTGTTTAAAAAGTAGGTACCCAGGGCCCAAATTTATAGGTTTCTACCTTTATTGAACCATGTTTTAATACCAAATATTTGAGTAATTATTTGATGAGAAAATGGTACTCCTTTCAGATTGAGAGAGGAAAGTGAGACAATTTTAAAGGGATGTATTCTTTCTCATTTTCTTTCCTACTCTCTGCCCTGTCTACCTGGTTGATCAGTTAACATCATTTACATATTTTTAAAGTGTTCAGAATCCCTAAGTACATACCAGCTGAAGAAAAATTAAGGATTACCCTCATTCTTCTTGTTGACAGAAGAAAAATTTGTCTTAGATTAAGAATTTTCTGTAAGTACTCCATAGTAAAATAATCAAGAGTAGTTTGAAATTGTTTTTGTTTGTATTTACTAAATAAATTCTAGACTTCCTTGGAATTATATGATTACATTGCCTTATATGAGGAAACTAAGTTTGTATTAGATGACAACTTTTTTCTAAATGGCCATGGAAATAACGAGCTTGCCCTTTTCATTCATGATCACAAACAAAACAGAACATTTAACTGGTGAATATGTTTTATTTGGAATGCTTTAATAGTTTCTTAGTATGTAACATTAATATGTAAAGGCCCTAAAGAGCCCATTAAAACTCTGCACAACAAGCTGCATTTTAATAATGCAGAGATGATGTGAGATGAAAGCCAATTTCTGCCATTTAGGTAACATTAGCAAAAAACAATTTCCTGAAAGAGCTGAAGCTTATAAGTAAGACACTTAAAATGAACATGTTCTACAGATGGCAGAACTTAACATTGGCCCCAAAAGCACAGGAAAAAGAGAAGATTAAAAAAGATTCCTTCCAAACCCAGCTTTTCTTTCAAGTCTTCTGCTCAAAAGAGGATCAAGGGTACTAATGAATATTCAATGTCTAGTTCTTCTAATAATAAATTCCATTTCTAAATCTATTAATATGAAGTAAAACAAACTTGCCCTATATTTGCTTTCTCTCAAAAGATAAAGTGGTCTTGCATATCCCTTTGGGAGCTGGTGGGGCTTGAACACGATAAGACTTGACTTTCTGGTGGTGGTGGTGTAGTCGCTAAGTCGTGTCCAACTCTTGCTACCCCATGGACAGTAGCCTGCCAGGCTCCTCTGTCCATGGGATTCTCCAGGCAAGAATACTGGAGTAGGTTGCCATTTCCTTCTCTAGGCGATCTTCCTGACCCAAGAATTGAACCTGGGTCTCCTGCATTGCAGGCAGATTCTTCACCAACCGAGCTGTGAGGGAAGCCCTGACTTTCTGGGGTGAGGTCAAAAGCTGGGTGCCATTTTCTCAATGCCCATCTCTAACCACCATTGGAAAGGTGAGCACTTTGCAGCCCCTTTTCTTTGGATCCACAATGCTTCTGATTTAAATCAGAAATCTTGTTCTGTTTGAGCAAATTTTCATTTCAAAGAGGCAGAATGAATAAGGAAGATGGTTTTTCTCATCTCTGTATTGAACATCCCACAAGTTGAGACCCAGTCCTGCCATCATTCCTTATGCATGTAGAGATAAGAGGTGGGATCTGAGTTCTGTCAGACTTCCCCACCATGATTCCTAAAATCATCTTCCAATTTAGTCTCTCTCTCTTGGGAAGGAGCCTGAGGGCATGAAAACCACTCATTCATCACCTGCCACACCAGTGATTCTTTGAGCAGACATCCTGGGCTGGCATAATTTGCTTGACAGCTCTGAGTTCAGCATGCCTAGTGACTGAAGCCTCTTTTCTTTTCCATATAAATGTTATAGGGCACTGTCCTTTCTGCACATGGATGATGTTCCTGACCCACCATCAATGGTGGTGAATCTGAACAGCAAAATGTGATGATACAGTAGGGCTGAGCTTGAGGGGTAGACAAAGAAGGAAAGCGTCACAAAATGACAGAAACTCTTGAAAAACCCTACCTAGCATCTCAGAGAAAGCTCTGCGTTAGTCTGCACTTCAGGATTTTAGAACTCCCCACTTTCAGCCACTCTGGTATATTTTTCGTATTTTGGTCTTAGCTTTCAGGCAAACTTCTATTATCTAAAACGATTTCATATGTTGACTGGTACACCCTATATTTAAGGGACAAAGTAGCATTAAATAATAATCATACTCACACTTTTGGGAAAATTAAGGAAGATATGTCAGCTCTAATTTTGAATTTTCTTGTTACTTGTTAGTTTGCTCTTCAGTCTTAATGCCAGGAGGAAATAAAAAACTATCATTACTCTCGAATTGCTCAATGGCTTACACGAAGTGAACAGTGGGCTTGAGTCTGCTCTAACTGTGTTAATTTCTGCTTGTATTAGCAGACAGCCCAGCACTGAATGACCCAGCTTCCAGTTCATTCTTCCATCAAATCCAAAGAAGTCAGAGCTGCCCAAATACACACATTCCACAGGGAAAAGAGACCAGTAAAGAAGAGAAGATTAAAGAAAGAGAGAGCATGTGTACATTTCTAAAGTGGGCTAAATGGGAGGTGGTATTGGCACTTCTTTAATCCATAGCAATTTCCAGCACTCCAGAAAAGGGGAGAGAAATAGCAGTTCTCTTCCACCCCAATTAAAGTCCAGATTACATGTCTATTTCCTATTTGTTTATTTCCACTGAAACTGAATCTGATACATAAAGAATGTTTTCTATGGGGTCCAAGAATTTAGAAATAATCAACCAAGCCTTACTCTACCTTACTAGCTCCATGAACAAACAGGAAAATGTCACTGAGACATCATCTGTTTAATCACTGGAATGCAAGCAAGTTTAGAATTGTGAGACTGTCCTGTGTCAGTGATAGGAACTGATTCCTATGGAAACCTATGTAACAGGCCAATTTGGAAAAAAACACCAAAAAACAGATGTTACTGTGATATAAATATTTATTGCTAGTGTTGATCTGCTGATTTTTCTTTTGGGAGGCAGATAAAATATAGTCAGATATCTAATTCAAGATTCATTAAACTTTCACCATAAGGACAAAAGTTCTAAAAGGGGGAAATGTAGACTAGTATAGCAGAAAGCACACGTTTAAAAAGGGCTGGGTTAACTTCCTTGCGGTAGAATCTGTGTGTGACCCTAGAGAAGTCACCTAAACTTCCTCTAAACAGGGAAACTAATATCTACATCAGTAGCTGATGCCATATTCCAGGGTTGTCAGAACTGAGTGAGAGAGGGAACAGACTCTGAGGACAGACAGCTGGGGTTTGAACACAAGCTTCACAGCCTCAGGAGAGTCTGGCAAATGAATGAATCTGTGTTTCAGGTCTCTCATTTGTAAGATGGGGATTATGTTAGGATTTATTAATATTTCATGATATAATATGAGACAATGTATCCGTGGGTGTTTAGCACAAAGCCTGGCATCTGAGACTTCTACCTGCATCCATTTACTTGTTTTATCTGTGACTGCTGTTGCTATTATTATCTCAATTATTTTTCCATCCAGAATGTGGTAGTGCTCAATAAATAGTAGCTTTATTTCTCCTTTTAAAATCCTCTTTCTGTCCCCTTTGAAGAATTTTACATGGTTACCACTACATAAATATCATTTGATGGTTTCAGCTTTCACTTTAGATACATGCTTTACCGGACACACACACTTGTGATGACTGATGGTAACCACAACCTAGAAGGTAAAGGTTTACTGAGACTTTGGAGAGTTTCTAATTATCCAGCTACTTATTGCAAAGATAAAACATCTCAGTCCCAAAGTGGCTCATTCCTCACAAGAAACAATATATGAACATATACTTTATATATTTAATATTTCAATATAAATTATACCTATATATACAGACACATATATATCTATATATATTCAAGCTCTTAGAAACTCTTTTTGTAATCATATGAATTTTTATGCTAGTATTTTTTTATTCTTTTCACTGTATATTTCCTATTTGTTCCATATAATAAAAAATGCTCACTCAGTCCTTTCTGTATTATCTGTATACTGTAGCTCTAAAATGAAATTTCTTCAGCTTCCCTGTGGTTCTTGGATTAAGGAAAAATGAGAACATTTCTATTAGAAGATGTTTTACTTTGAGTAGAACATACTTTTGTTGTCTAGGAAAATACAGACTGCAATTAAAGTGCTTAGAGGGACATGACTCTCAAGCAAGCAGATAGAACCCGGTGGGATACAGGGGATTGGGCTGGCTAATGCTTTTCCTACAAACCTTCTTAAAAGACTTTGTATAATGATCATCCCTAGAAAATTGCTCCCCTAGTGAACCTTTAACTTAATCCCTTCTAAGCTGGGTTAATTTCTTAGAAGCACCTCAAGACTGTTCTGCCCAATGGTGACCTCAGCACCTGCTATGGCTTCAGAGTAGAGAATAAAAGCAACTGGCCCTTCTCCTTCTGCTGTGACTTGTCCGTTGTTCTGTATACTTTACACTAGGAATGTGTTCTCCTTGGGGTTAACATAGATTCTCTCTCTTGTACTCGTAAATTGGACATGATGGAATGCGTTGATTATCCTTAATAGATAAACTGAGGCACAGGCAAAGCCCTTCAGTGATTTATCAAGCATCAGAGCTGTTAGGCTGAAGCTGAGGGTCTCCCTCCAAGTCTATTCCATAAGGCCATAAGGGACCCCAAGGTCCCTTCTGCTCCAGCGACTCTAAGTGTCATGCAGCTTCTTTTCTTTATCCTCAGTGGAAAACAAGTCCAAGAGCCTATCTCATGCTTCATAATGAGAAAATGTAGTCATGTTAGCAGTAGTGTGGTTAGTTATTTTGAGATTAAAAATTATGTAGGAACAGAATCTTTTCAAAAATTAAATCACTGAAATCTGAGCACACTCCATTTATGAAGAATAAACAGTTATGAATGCTCTCAAAAATGAGGCAAATCTGAGGCTGGCAGATCTCTCTTTCTTTACCTGCTCTTCCTCCCTTTTTCTTTTTTTTTTTTTTTTTTCTGGAAAACACGTAGACCTTCCAGCAGTGATGTAGTTAAGAGCGCTCTACATTCTCTAGTTGTTCATACAGGCAAACATAATGTCTACGTAGGAAAAAAAAAAACAAACCAAAAAACCTGTTTCCTTAAATAACTGCCATTTTATTAACTCATAAGTATAGTACTGGCCACTGTAATTTAATAGTCTCAGTAAGTTGGACGGCTAAAACACACAATTCAATCATAACAATCATTACACCATCTCCACATTTTTATAGAACGCTTTACTTTGGCAATAAGTATACCTCATTAAAAAACTGAGAATGGAAGTATGACATTGCGATTAACTCCCTGTTAAGCTTACAGCAGCAGAACCCCATAGCAAGTTTCATCCTGGAAAAGTGCTACTATTTGGTAACTGGGGAAAAAAATACTGAATGAAAGTACACTGTAAGATTGTTGGATAATTTTTTCACATACAAAATATAAAATTCTTTGGAATTATGTCTTATTATTTCATGGTCCAGATGGGGTTGTTGCATTACATTAATTATTAACATGGTAACAAAATGTTAAACTGAAAGTATGTTGGCTCTAACTGAAAGCTGTATGTCTAAACTACTTATGGAAGGGTTTTGGCAGTCTAATCACCAGATATTTTACTCCGCTATGTCTTTATTTTTGTTGGTAGCAGACTCTAATGCCCTCTCAAAACTCCCTAAAACCTTATACTAAGTATATTTTAAGTAAACATTGTGAATCTTCAAACGGGAATACTGTCTGTTGCAACCTACATGGGGATCCTAAAATCAATTATTTGCAGTAAGCTTTATTTATTCAACTCACCATAAATAGTTATCATTAGATGGAGAGACAAAGGACATAACTTGTCTGGGTTCAATTAAATTTCTCCAAAATGTTACTATAAATTATGATAAAAAATAAGTTATTTGCTATTAGTAGGAATGAAAGCCCTGTCTGGGATAAGAAACATTTTCTTTAAACTATAATAAACACTGAAACATAACAAAAATAGCCTTCAAATATTATATATGACAAAGAATATTAAACTATCTGAAAAAGACACCACTCTATTAATTTTATTCTGTTTGCTGTAGCATTTTAAATATTTTGCATTTAAACACTTTTTCTTCACTCCAAATTATCAGCAACGATAGTGTCCTCTAAATTTTTTTCAAATCCATGATTTCACTTTATTAAAATTCCATTTATATTTCTAAAATATAATTTCAATAAGAATTTTTGTTAGGAATATTTTTTAAAATTATTGAATGGAAAAATATCCTCTCATTTATTATAATTCTATAAGAACCTGGTAGTTCAATTTTCTTGCATATAAACAAGAAAAAAGTGCTTAAATACTTGAAAACACTCCTAAAAGATGACAAAGTTCTGTAGAGTACACAGAGACCCCAGTGCCAAGGAAGGCAACTCTGTCCTTGCTATTATTAATAACTTGGTTCTACCAAAATTTCAACTATTAAGTTCATACATTTTTATATACCGTCATTTAGCCCAGCTTAGTTACAGCTAGGTGACTATGTAATTTACCATTTAAACCAGGAGAGTTTTGAGAATGAAAGGAGAGGCTATTAATAGGCATAGACTGGGACTGTCCTAAGCGAACTGGGATAAATGGTCACCTTAGTTATAGCAATCTGCCTTCAAAATCTTTCTAATATCATTAAGTTAAAGAGCACATGTGTAGTTGTCATTTCTCCAAATATAATTTCCACTACCAGGTCATATAAGTGATGACGGAAAGGGAGGGTGGAAGTAAAACAACCAGATGTATTTCAACTTTGAAAAGAAAAAGCTGGCAAAAAAGGACAAAAAGACCACAGAAAGTAAGACCATTTACTAGAAGAAAGTAAAGGTTAAAAAAAAGTCACTTTGCTGCTTGAGTGACTTACTTCTTATTTACTTTTGAGCCCATTGCCTACTAGTATAGGTTAGTAGTCTATTTATTATTGTTATTAAGCAATTCTAATTTCAACTTCATTTGGCAGTAGCACAAATAAATCTGAATAACTATTAGAATAAGAGGTGGTTAATTGTCAGGTTTCATTAATGAATAGAGCTCAAAGCTATTGTAAAGGGTCCACCGCTCTCCAAAGGCAGCTCTGCTCACTTAGTCATTGTCATCTCATCAACATACACTTTATCATACCTACTTTTTTGTGTATGGTACAGCAGGGGAGAGACTGTTCGCCACCACTGGCTTCTAGTCTTCTTTGTGACTGCCCACATCTAAGCCCCAGTGTTCTGAGTGTAAGTCACAGAAGATAATATCCTAAAATATGACTTGAGCCAGCTACTGGCACTTGGCCTACGGTTGATTCAGTTACTAAAACTGCCATCATTGCTGCAAGGCCATTGTAAGCTGATGTTATTTTTGACATTAGTATTTTTTGATGTTATTTTTGACATTACTATTTTTGACATTATTTTGAGCTAGTTCAGATAAAGAGGAGGTGCGATGCCAAAACATGCTTGTTAAGTAGCACTCTCATCTCAGGACAACAATATCTTATTTAAACCGTGATACAAAGCCCTTGTCTGAAGTGATAAAGGTGAACTCTTACTATAAGTTAGAAATGACTCACAGACTGCAGATTTATGATCTCACAATAAAACACATTTTATACAAGCATAACATAAATGTCAATGAAAAATAATAACCTGATTTTTACCTTCATTTAGCGTTAATCACTAAACAGAGAACTTATATTGTAAAAGTGAAAACTACCATTTAAAAAAATTTAAATCTGAAATTAGGACAGTTCAAAGGAAAAATCATCCTTTAACTATCTGATCATTGTTACTACTTTCAAAACAAAGAATTTGGCTTTTTTAAGTAAAAAAGCTTTCCTCGGCCTTTTTAGTTTAAATAGTTAGGCCTCTGTGTGGGAAACTGTGGGCTGTTTAACAGCTGTGTAAATTTCCTTTATTCCGTCCTAGAAAGCTTAAAAACTGCATTTCTATAGAAACCATATAGATAGTATAGCATTTAAAAGACATTTTCAGAGCAAATCTTTTGTAAATAGTTTAGGAGTATACATAAAATCTCTAGGAACCATTTTTCCTCTCTTTTGAACTATATGAGCTAAACTCTTTAGAATCTTTTAGAGAATCTAGTGATTAATATCTGTATTAGGTTTCTATTGCTACATACCAAATTATCAACAAACTTATGGGCTTAGAACAACACTTATTTATTATCTCATGGTTCCACAGGTAAGAAGTTTGCGTGAGCTTGACTGGATTCTGTGCTCGGGATCTGACAAGGCCAGAATCAAGATGTAGTTTCTTATCTAGAGGCTCTCAGTTCTGGTGCCTGGATTACTGGTTTTGCCCTCTGAGTCATCCTCCCTTTTTCATGAACAGTAGCATATGTGTGCAACTGCAGTCTTATCAACCTACTTCCTATAGGTATAATTTTGGAGTCCAATAGCCTCTTTGCATTTTGTACTCTCTTGTTTCTTTCCATGCAAATTGGTAGTGTCTCTGCTGATATAATTTTCTTAAGAACGTTGTGGATTTCTTGTGGATGGCACAGCAATTCTCTCCATTAGAAAGAAGCTACATCCACAACATTTTTTTGAGATAATCCTTTCTCTATCTTTGGCTCTTGTTGAGATGACCGAGGACCAAACAGATTTCTAGAAGATCTCTGATGTATAACGTTAATCTCTTATGACTGAACACTCTGATCTTTTAATCTTTCAAAGGTTACAGCAAAGATGGTTGTATATGGTGGTATAGCCATACCTTTGGCCTTTTTTTAAAATATGCCATGCTTTCAGAGGTAATCCCTTAATTTTAGCTTTTTTTTTTATCTGAATAGGATGAGAATATCCCAAATCATCATGCCCTGGTTCCTTTTTATTTAAGTTCTTCTTTTAACTTATATTTCTCTTCTTGCATTTTGCTTTAATCAGCAAGAAACATGGCACATCTTCAACATTTTGCTCGGAATTCTCCTTAATAAGATGTACCTACTCACCTTTTACAAGTTTTTAATGTAACTGAGGGCACAATTCCATTGAGCTTTGCCATTATATAACAAAGATCTCCTGTCTTCTAGTTCCCAATAATATGTTCTCACTTCCTACTGTACCCCCACTAGCAACATCTTCAAAGTCCGTATTTCTAAGAGTCTGTTCAAGGCAATCTAAGATTTTTCTATCATGTTCCTCAAAATTCTTCCAACCTCCAGCCACTTTCTTATTCCAATTCCATTTCTACATTTTCATTTAATTGTAATGGCAGTACCCCATTTCCAGGCATCTAATCTATCCCTTTGTACTAAGTCACTTCAGTCGTGTCTGACTCTTTGCAACCCTATGGACTGTAGCCTGCCAGGTTCCTCTGTCCATGGGATTCTCCAGGCAAGAATACTGGAGTGGATTTTTATCCCCTCTTCCAGGGGATATTCCTGACCCAGGAATTGAACTCACATCTCTTAGGTCTCCTACATTGGCAGGCAGGTTCTTTATCACTAGATCCACCCAGGAAACCCTAATCTATCCTTTCAGAAAGATCCTATTTCCCTTGGGTTTTGTTCTTGACTTTTCTTGGTTCTTGTGTTTTTAACCACATCTGGTGCTTAGTATTTTTATTGTGGGTTCAGTGCATCGTCTTATCTTAAACGGCGCAGCAACACTAACATGGTTCAGTAGTAGTAGCTATAAAGCATGTACTACTATGTTTGTATTTTACAGATAAAATGTATACATTAGCACCTATGCTGGATATGGGCATGGCTTAATATGATGCTGATGACAGAAAATGCAACGTCAATCTGTATCCTTCACAGTTATCTCGCAAAAGTCAGTACTACACTCTTGAAAATAAGCTTCTATTAGCCTTTCATGTTTCCTCCATTACTTTTCCTGTGGCCACTTCATCTCAGCTTATCACACAACTAGTATAAAGCTATTTTTGTGCCAGTCTTTCATGGGTCCTCTTGATAAAAACTAAATCCCAACAGCTTGGGCACACTGAAATTTTTCATTAAAAAAACATGTTTGTGGTTTTTTTTTAAATAATTTTTAAAAAATATTATGTTTGTGTCTTACAGTTAGGGGAAAAACTAGATAACATTATTGCTTCATAAGCCTTTTAAAAAATATTTATGTATTTATTTGGTGTGCTAGGTGTTAGTTGCGGCACTAAGGATCTTCATTGCAGCCTGCGGGAGCTGCAGTTGTGGCATGCGAACCCCAAGCTGCAGCATGTACGACCCAGTTCCCGGACCAGGGATCGAACCTGGGCCTCCTGCATTGGGAGCCTGGAATCTTGGCCACTAGACTATCAGGGAAGTCCCCCATGTGCCTTTGTTTCTTGATTTGACCAGCAAGTTCTAAATTTAAGTATCCTGATACAAAGAATTCAACAAGTACAAAACCCTTTGAAAAAATTAATTCAACTTTTCACAGTGTGAAAAGGTAAAAATCATCTTCACTAGAGCTCAAGCACTGAAAATGTCAGTACGAAGAGAGAATCTTAAAAAAAGATCCAAGTTAGTAAAAGAAAGAGTTATAATGTAGTTGCCATGGTAACTGCAGTATTACCCTGTTGCAAACTAGTATGTGGTTAGTAAAGTGCTTCTGTTTAGACTGTATTAGATTCTTTAGGATGGAAGGTATTCTATAAATCTAAATTATAAGAACTCAAAATAATATCAGTAAATCTTACAATGTTTTCAAGAAGATATCTTAAAAATACAACAAAATCTAAAATCCATTACCATGAGCTTGTTTTCTTGACATGCCTACAACTAACTCAACTGTCTCCTCTGCCATGACTGACTCACCTGTTCCTGGTGATGGCACCTTGGGTGCAGTACTGGCTGATTTTTTTCATGAGAGATGCCAATAGTTGTTATACTATGAAGCTCATGATATTACACATTACCATAGTTTTGAATTTGGTTTGTAAAAATAGCTTCAAGTTGTAATAAATGCCATAATGAATTCCATGTACTTAAGGCTCTGTCTGCATAATAACTGGTATCTTCTAATATTGAGCTGTTTGGCACTTTGAAAAACTAGGCTTAGAATTAGTGTTCATCCTTCTAAAAAGAGTTTATTAATTCTTATGGTTCACAATCTTTATTTTGGAAAAAAAAAAAAGACATATAGATATAAGCAGGGCTTCCCTGATGGCTTAGCAATAAAGAATCTGTTGGCAATGCAGGAGATATAAGATACACGGGTTTGATCCCTGGGTAGTGATGATCCCCTGGAGGAGGAAATGGCAACTCCTTCGATAGTCTTGCCTGGAAAATTCCATGGATAGAGAAACTAGCAGGGCTATAGTCCAAAGGGTTGCAAAGAGTCAGACAAGAATGAGTGAGTGAGTACACATTGCTATAAGAAATAGATTTTTATGTTAAATGCCTTTAGTATTTAGAGTGTAAAGAAGGAAATGATTCCTGAGAATACTGTTGTGAAGAATTCTAAAAGATACGAGGAATCATTGTTTATCTGGATTATGGGGAAGCACATTATTTGACAAAAGGTAGAAAGTAAATGAGTAAAAGAATGTTTTAATAATTGTATTAGCAACTACTGTGCATGTGTGTGTTGACAGATAACGAAACACCTCCATAGGAATGAACAGGTATTTAGACCTTTTGAGTAACAGATGGTATTTGACTTTTCCAACCAACCGCTTTGCTATTACATGTCTATCTTCTATAGAATCTCTTGAGTGATCTAATTACTGGTAAACTGGTTTGTGGTCCAAAAATACCCACTTTATAAATTGAGAAACTGAGCTCCAGGAAGGTTAAGGGACTTGCTCAAAACTATGCTATTTCAAAGCTGAGACTAAACTCAGATTTTCTGATTTTAAAAAACCTAAGGTATTCACTCCTTTATATATCTTAGTGCCAAGTACATGTGGATGGAAAGTATTTAAAATAACAAAAATTAATAGCAATGAAATGAGAATTCCTGATAAGATTATATTACATGCTGTCTTATCAAAGACAGAACATCCAGATGTTTGAGTTCAACTAATAGCTAAAATTTCTTAGTCGCAGCTAAACTAATGGGCAGAACTCAAAGCAATTCTTTTTAAACTTCTCTACCTAGTATTTTCCCCAAATAATTAAAAAATAGGAATACTTTTTATAGTTTTGCATGGAACTGTTTTCTACCTAAACTTTCTTTTCTGTTAAAATACCTCCACTAAAGGAGATTCTATATTATTTAAATATTATGGCATTACATGTCAGTATAGTATTTTCTCCAAACTGGGTATCCAATAACTACTTTGGATGACAAAATCAACTCAGTTATTAAACCACAAACAACTATCCAGGTAGTGATTTAAATCAACCACAGAATTCAGCAAAGTGGCCTCTTTGGAAATTTAAATACCATTCTGAAGACTGACGGCAGCTGTTTGATGACTCAGTAAAAAAAAAGAGTAAATGATGGTGATTCAGGAAGAAATTCCTGCTATCATGACAGATAAACATCCTTCTCCTAGCCTCACAACCTATGAGAGAAGTTCTGACCTGGTCTGTCTAAACAGATTCCTCATGGTGTGTGGACTGCCCCGACCTCTTTGGATAAGGGGAAGCATCAGAAAATGTCTCCACTGACCTGTATCTCAGTCTCACGTTTGTTGTGCTGTTTGCTGGTTCATTAGAAACCTTAAGTGAAAACAATTCTAAACAGAATCTGTCTTCATTTGTGCCAATCTTCCAGCCTAGAGTAGATTTATTGCAAGACCCAGCCAGTGTCACTAATGAATGCCTTCCAACCTAAGGGTCAAGGAATAACAGATCCAATCTGTTATTCTGAACTCTAATATTGATCTCAAGAAAGAAACTAACTCCACATATCAGAAACCAAAAACAGCACTTGAAAACTCTGTGGCATTTCTTTAACATACTATTTTAATATGAAATTAAAGAAAAGTCAACCAGAGGACATTTTAAAATGTTCTAATCAAAGAAGTATTGCAAAGTTTCCTTAGGTAGCTATTCTGAATCAGAAAAATATTTATCTGAATATGGGAGTTTGGTGAATTATGTATCTATTTCTGTATCTTTTAAATCAAACATTTTCTCTCTCAAATCTTTGCCCAGGAATACTCCTTTAAATTGAAAGCATCAGTAACATAATTTTTTATGTTGGTTCTACAAAGGGGCTGCTGCTGATAAGTCACTTCAGTTGTGTCCGACTCTGTGTGACCCCATAGACGGCAGCCCACCAGGCTCCCCCGTCCCTGGGATTCTCCAGGCAAGAACACTGGAGTGGGTTGCCATTTCCTTCTCCAATGCATGAAAGTGAAAAGTGAAAGTGAAGTTGCTCTGTCTTGTCCGACTCTTTGCGACCCCATGGACTGCGGCCCACCAGGCTCCTCCGTCCATGGGATTTTCCAGGCAAGAGTGCTGGAGTGGGGTGCCATCGCCTTCTCCTACAAAGGGGCAGAGCCATTTAAATTGCTTAACTAAAGTGACTATCGTGCATTTCTTGTTTTGTAGGATGCTGCTTGTTTTTATAGCAATCTTGATGACTATACCAGGAGATACTTTAAGGCAAGAACCAATCTTGTATTATTTCTTTTTCTTCTCCATCACTGAAACCAGCATGTGGAGAATGCCCGACAAAAGTTTTCAGAATTATACCACTCTCATAGAAAAGACCCACATTCCATTTAGGGAAAATGTTTCCAACTTTCACTGTCCCTACATAATAACAGCAGTTAAACTCCCATTGGAGAAGGAAATGGTGAAGTGCAGCTAGGTCTCTCAAAAGATTCAGGACTGTATGTGGATAGAAAGAAAAAAAATAAATGACAAGGTGAAGGTAAATTATAAACACAGTCATTCTTGGATGAACGAAGGCATATAACCCACTTGAGTATTCCAGTCAGCACCATTTTCTTTGAATACACAAGATAAAACAGCACAGTGTTACGGTCCTCTGAGAGCATTAGAGATTCTGGGCATAATCCTTTGGCAACATTTAGAAACTACATTTAGGTTTGGGGATGCTGCCAACTCATTTGATAACTTTGTGGTGAGGAAGGGTTAGGTTTCAGTCTAGATAAAGCAAGAAAAAGATTTTGAAGTTCACTAAGTAAGTTCTGAAACTATCCCAAAGCAATAATAAAATATTCATTTCATGTATAAAATTCTTGGTTATTATCTAGGATGGCCATTTTTAAGCCTTTATGAAACTAGATAACAGGTATGGAATAAACAATTTTCTGACTTCTAACGTAAGTTGTACATAAAGTTTCTAAATCTATGTATGATAACAGTTTTATATTGCTTATTCTGTTTTTTTAAAAGCTCTGGCATTATGTAAAAAAAAAGAATCTGATGTAGAAATGTAATTTTGCCTTGTATCTAAGTGATTTGAAGAATCTTCAAACTCGCATTCACCACTTGAATTTATGACACAGTTATGACAGATGTGCATAATTCTGAGTTACTTGACATGTTGTATTAATTGAAATACATCCATTACAAATGTTTCTTGGGATCAACTGCTACAAGGTCCCTTAGAATCAACAGAGCCATCAATATTGTTATACTAAAATGTCATAATCAAAAGAAAAAAGTTTTTAAACATCTTTTCTCTCAAATATGCTATTGGGACAATTTGCTTTTTCATTATCTATTTCTCCACTTAAAGCTATGAACTGCTATATCTGTTATGATGACAAGGTCCAAGGAGTCAATAAGAAACAGATTGATGGGCAGGATCAAAATGATTCCCATTTTTACCACTTTTTTTTTTACCTACAATTCTCATCACATTGATGAGAGGTATACGTAAGTCTATAGCAACCAATAAAACTGTCTCTTTACAGTAAGTTCTAAAACAAAGAAGAAATATAATACAAGTATTGTATATAAGGATTTATAGGATTACTTCCACTGACATACTGCCTAGGCTCACTTTAGTAGTAGTAATTTTATTTTGTAAACTGAGACTTCATTAGGAAACATCCTGAGAAGATATTTATGCGATACTTAAAAGTGTCCACTAATAAATTGAGCAATTAGGATCACGGCATTTTTATGTGCTTATTTTTAAGACATTGGACAATTATGTATTCAGTCTCGTTAGCCAAAATAAAACATGCAAGCTTTTTAATATTTTTTAAAAGTGTTACAATAATTATAAATATTCTACTTAGCAAATCACCTGGCTACCAACTTGGGCTTGCAATTTTAAATGTTAGAATACATTTCTCTTTTAGACCACCTAGTTGTAAATTGAAATTTTTGCCTTCTCTATAATGATAACTACTCTGCACTTTTTCAAGAGAAAATATCAAGCATATTGCCAATATATGAGAGTCTGGAAAACCAGAATGATTTTTCAATTGGCGTATTATTATTTTCTTAATGGAAGTTATCATAATTCAAATGTTACATTAGAGAACAAAATCCTGATATTATGACATAAATTACATATTTGGAAAATTCATGTATTGCTAACAGGCATGCCTTAAGCAATAACTCATTAAATAAGTTTATTTTGCTATTTAATTTTCCTCATTATTATTTTTAAAACTCTTTATTTTAAAGATGCCAAAATTTCCCTTAACTACCTCTAAAGATCCATGTGATTCCTTAGGTATCTTCAAATTAATTTGATATTAAATAATATAATTCTTACTATTTAATTTACTTCCTCATGGATTTGGATTGCTAGAAAATTGATTGGGCATTAGCTAATAGCATTACCAGGCCAAAAAAGAACAAATGAGCATTGGCTCAGGAGTAAAACAATTGTGGAGTCAGGTTTGGTTCTGCACCTTTTGATCTGTATAGCCTTAAACACATTGGTCTATCTAAGCTACAATTTCCTCACCTACATATTGAATTCAATAATACTGCCCACCTTTATTGGGCGGTATTGAGGATTAAATGAGACAATGTGCCCTACGCTGTCAACCCAGGGCTTAAGAGAGTGCACATACTCTGTATGGGTTAGCTGATGTTAGTACAATCTTCCAAAGCAACTTCCTAAAACAATCTGGGTATGCTGCAGTCTAGTTCAAAGTTTGTTGTTGTTTAGTAGCTAAGTCGGAGAAGGCAATGGCAACCCACTCCAGTATTCTTGCCTGGAGAATCCCGTGGACAGAGGAGCCTGGTGGGCTGCTGTCCATGGGGTCACACAGAGTCAGACATGTCTGAAGCGACTTAGCACGCATGCGTGCATGCATTGGAGAAGGAAATGGCAACCCACTCCAGTATTCTTGCTTGGAGAATCCTAGGGACAGAGGAGCCTGGCGGGCTGCTGTCTATGGGGTTGCACAGAGTTGGACACGACTGAAGTGATGCAGCAGCAGCAGCAGCAGTAGCTAAGTCGTCTCCAACTCTTTTGCAACCCCATGGACTACAGCTCACCAGGCTCCTCTGTCCGCGGGATTTTCCAGGCAAGAATACTGGAGTGGGTTGCCTTTTCCTTCTTCAAGGGATCTTTCTGACCCAAGGATCAAACCTGTGTCTCCTACACTGGCAGGTGAATTCTTTACCACTGAGCCACCAGGGAAGCCCACCGATCAAAGTATAAGCATTGGTAAATCCTAGATCTTTTATTTAAAAATTTTTTTTCTAGGGTCTCAATTTTTCTAAAAAAAAAAATTTTTCCATTCCAACATAATGCAATGGCCAAGGACCTTAGAACGACAATATTATTTTATAATGTTCAGTGTGCCAAACCTGTGGCGGATTCATTTTGATATTTGGCAAATCTAATACAGTTATGTAAAGTTTAAAAATAAAATAAAATTAAAAAAAAAAAAAAAAGACATAGTGTAATAATTCTGCCTATTTTTATGGTACTTTTTAGTACTCAACGTGTGATCTCATACATTATCTCATGCGACTGTAAGTAAGAATCCCATGAAGGAGGCCAAGTAAAGGTGGGGTAACAGCAGTTGGTTACTTGGGAAAGCTCACAGGACTATTTTCTGATGGAGCCTACTGGAGTTCAGTTCTTCTTAGTCCGGTACTTCTTCCTTACTCCCTCCCTACCTGAACTACAACAACTCTCTTTTAAAAAAATTCTACAATATACACCAATATTTATCAGAGGTTAAATGCAAGTCTTTCTTCAGAAAATGCCTCTTTGGTAATTTGTGATCCATTTTAAAGATGAGTCCATTCAGAACTCTTTTATTGAAAGCTTTCTCTAAGGATTGACACTGTGGGAGATATCAATGTGAACTCACAGAGACTTCTAAGTTTAAAAATTAAAAAAATCCTAAAGGTGTAGGGCAGATTATAAAAATGTAAATGAAAAAAGTGGATTTCTAAGAAGGGGTTAATTATGAGTAGGAAAAAGATGTAATCTAAATAAATGGTAGAACTGAAAGAAATAATAAAAGTAATTCTATCCCAATAAAAGAACTGCCCTATTAGCTAGAAATTTTGAATTAATTGACAAGAAATAACTAGTTAGAATCCACTTCCATCAACTCTTCCTATAACTACGAAGTATTTATGTTGGTAATAATTTTTGAATTCTGTTCATCATATAAATTCAAATGCAAATAATAAACTAGCTGTTGTTGTTCAGTCACTCAGTTGTGTCCACCTCTTTGTGACCCCAGGGACGGCAGTACACCAGGCTTCCTTGTCCTTCACTATCTCCCAGAGTTTGCTCAAACTCATGTCCATTGAGTCAGTGATGACACCCAACCATCTAATCTCTGTTGCCTGCTTCTCCTACAGTAAGTCATAGCATCCAGAGAGTTTTTACAAAGTAAACATTATTATATGTGGTAAAAATTTATTACTACAACTATTCTATATATGAAAAATATATAACTATACTATAGGGTTTATTCTATACATATTTTAATTTGTTGCAAAGTAGAACAGCAAGGGAGAAGGCAATGGCACCCCACTCCAGTACTCTTGCCTGGAGACTCCCATGGATGGAGGAGCCTGGTAGGCTACAGTCCATGGGGTCGCACAGAGTTGGACATGACTGACGCGACTTAGCAGCAGCAAAACAGCAAGATTGTTTTTGAGGAAACTTTTCTTGTCTGCTCTCCTTGTCAAAGTGGTTACTGGAGGGAATGTCTCAAAATTTCCAAAGAGTATTCTAACATTTAAAATTGTAAAATGTCGCTGAGCCTGCACCCATTTTAAAACTCAATTCAAAGCAGTTTATATTCTGCAGCAAAAGGGAAATAATATTTTCTTCTTGGATAAGGTACATAATTGTGAAGTGATTTGTTTTCTACATTGCATATTTTAAGAAGTAATCATATTCTGTTTCCAACTCCATGTCTGTTGAAAGTGTTCTTTATATCTTTTATGTAACAAAGCCCCTTCCCCATGGCAAGTGCCTGACAGAAGTATGTTTAAAGCACACAGTATTAATTTTTTAAAAATACAATCTATTTTGACATGTTCAGTTCAGTTTGACATGTTAGACATAGTTATTTCAAATATGTAAATCTTTTAATTCCAGCACATACTATTTTACTTACCACTCTTAGGCAGGCTAGAAATACTTTATGATTCTTAATTCTTCAGTGTCCACTTTCCTTTTATTTTTTCTTTTAATTCTGATTAAAATAGGACATCAAGACAGACTCTTCCTGTGCTTTTTCATCTGTCATAGTGCTTTGGTTTATAAAACAACTTAACTACCTATTGAAGAGATATTTTATAAACATGAAACAACTTAAAATGTCATTAGAACCACCAATTGCTAGTGCTGTGCAGTTGCTAAGTAGTGTCTGACTCTTTATGACCTCATGGACTGCAGTGTACCAGGCTTCCCTGTCCTTCAGCATCTCCTAGAGCTTGCTCAAACTCATGTCCACTGAGTCAGTGATGCCAACCAACCATCTCATCTTCTGTCATCCCCTTCTCCTGCCTTCAATCTTTCCCATTATCAGGGTCTTTTCCAATGAGTCAGTTCTTTGCATCAACTGGCAAAAATATTGGAGCTTCAGCTTCAGTATCAGTCCTTCCAATGAATATTCAGGGTTGATTTCCTTTAGGATTAACTGGTCTGATCTCCTTGCATTTCAAGGGACTCTCAAGAGTCTTCTCCAGCACAACAGTTCAAAAGAATCAATTCTTTGGCTCTCAACCATCTTTATGATCCAACTTTCACATCCATACATGACTATTGGAAAAACCATAGCACTAACTAGATGGACCTCAGTTGGCAAAAAACGTCTCTGCTTTTTAATATGCTGTCTAGGTTTGACATTCCTTTTCTTCCAAGGAGCAAGCATCTTTTAATTTCACGGCTGCAGTCACCAACTGCAGTCATTTTGGAGCCCAAGAAAATCTGTCACTGTTTCCATTGTTTCCCCATCTATTTGCCATGAAGTGATGGGACTGGATGCCATGATCTAAGTTTTCTGAATGTTGAGTTTTAAGCCAACTTTTTCACTCTCCTCTTTCACCTTCATCAAGAGGCTCTTTAGCTTTTTAGTTCCTCTTCACTTTCTGCCATTAGGGTGGTATCATCTGCATATCTGAAGTTACTGATATTTCTCCCAGAACTCTTTATTCCAGCTTGAGCTTCATCCAGCCTGGCATTTCATATGATGTAGTCTGCATATAAGTTAAATAAGCAGGGTGACAATATACAGCCTTGATGTACTCCTTTACCAATTTGGAACCAGTCTGTTGTTCTATGTCCGGTTCTAACTATTGCTTCTTGACCTGCATACAGATTTCTCAGGAGGCAGTCAGGTGGTCTGGTATTCTCATCTCTCAGAATTTTCCACAGTTTGTTGTGATCCACACAGTCAAAGGATTTTGCATAGTCAATGAAGCAGATGTTTTTCTGGAATTCTATTGCTTTTTCTATGATCCAGAGGATGTTGGCAATTTGATCTCTGGTTCCTCTGACTTTTCTAAGTCTAGCTTGTACATTGGAAGTTCTTGGTTCATGTATTGTTAAAGCCTACCTTGAAGAATTTTGAGCATTTCCTTGCTAGTATGTGAAATGAGTGCAATCGCTTGGTAGTTTGAATATTCTTTGGCATTGCCTTTCTTTGGAATTGGAATGAAAACTGACCTTTTCCAGTTCTGTGACCAGTGCTGAGTTTTCCAAATGTGTTGGCATATTGAGTGCAGCACTTTCACAGCATCATCTTTCAGGATTTGAAATAGCTCAGCTAGAATCCCATCTTCTCCACTAGCCTGGTTTGTAGTGATCCTTCTTAAGGCCCACTTGACTTCAGATTCCAGAATGTCTGGCACCAGGTAAGTGATCACACCATTGTGTTTATCCAGGTCATTAAGATCTTTTTTGCATAGTTCTTCTGTGTATTCTTGCCTCCTCTCCTAAATCTCTTCTGCTTCTGTTAGGTCCCTACCATTTCTGTCCTTTATTGAGCCCATCTTTGCATGAAATGTCCCCTTCGTGCCTCTAATTTTCTTGAAGAGATCTTTAGTCCTTCCCATTCTATTGTTTTCCTGTTTCTTTGCATTGTTCACTTGGGAAGATCTCTCCTTGCTATTCTTTGGAACTCTGCATTCAGATGAGTATATCTCTCCTTTTCTCCTTTGTCTTCACTTCTCAGCTATTTATAAGGCCTCCTCAACCAATTGTTACTAAGTAGCTTCTTCCCCCCCCCCCCCCCCCCCCCCCCCCCAAATGGAAGAGACCAAGAAATGGTCTTGGATTTGAAGTGTATTTATGGGCAGTCAGGCATGAAGGTGGGATATCATACTCCATTTTTTAACCAGGGTGACAGCTGGTCCCAATGCTTAAAAAATGTGTGCACTGGCAAGTACCTATATAAATACTTATCGAGTGATTTGGTTCAATGTGAAAAATCAGGAATCTACTCCTTATCCCTTAAGATGCATTTATTTTCATACATTATTAAATAAGCTTAATTATTACAGGGAGTACAAATGGCCATTACAAATTTATGTCCTTAAGCATAGTATTCTCAAGAGGAATAACTGTTTATACCTAGTAAACATCAACAGTATTAGAGGCCCGAAGCCTCTAGTGTCCCAGGAAACAAGGGCAGCAAAACAGTGAGAAAGCCAACTTTTCCTTCTTCACAGGAATTTCAGCTCAAGATCTGTGAAATCTTCTAAAGAGAACATTGATATTTGGGTCAGGAGGCTTTTTAGTACCAATGAATTTTGAACTGATTTGTAAATCCCCTTTACAAAATAAGGATCTATTATTTTGTTAAGTCTGAGTAGAGACGATAGTTTTTTTATAATAGCATAAGAAGTATAAGTAGTAGCTGGGAGTCAATAAATTCTTAGAAATAAACTAATATATCTGTTAAGGGCTTTGCTGATTACATAGTTGGTAAAGAATCTGCCTGCATTGTGGGAGACATGGGTTTGATCCTCAGGTTGGGAAGAGCCCCTGGAGAAGGAAATGGCAACTCACTCCAGTAGACTTGCCTGGAAAATCCCATGGACAGAGGAGCCTGGTAGACTGCAGTCCATGGGGTTGCAAAGAGTTGGATACAACTGAGTAATTAAGCACAATCATATTTGTTTACATGTATACAAAATTACTTCTGATGTGCTGAACAAAACTGACCAAATGTTCAACTAGTAGAAAGCATATTTCAGCTAATTGTGGAGCCTATAAGTTGAAGTTAGAGTGTGAAGCAGAAATTTGATAAGGACTCTTCTTGCTCAAACAAACAAACAAAACACAACAGAACAAATAAAACGGTTAAGAGTATCCTGGGACACTGGGCACCTCCTTAAGAGGTGTTTGGACTTTAGTGCTGACCACCATCACACCCTGACTTTTTTTTAAGGCTCTTCTTACTGTAGGACTGGGCAGTATTTTCACCAGTACATGAGAGTCACAGACATTTAAGAAATGCTTCATTAGTTCAGTATTGCCTTCAGAAAGGACAATTTCTGCTCTCTGAGTCTTCATCTATTTCTTCTTTTTTGTGGTGAGAAAAAGACATTCCTCCTTTGGATTTTGAGAGCTGTGGAATCTAGATTGCTTTAAACTCTAGACTGGAGTTTAGGACATTTACTGAATGGCTATAAAATATTCAAATAATTTAAAATTTAATGGCTGCTGTGTCATTCTGGTTTTTCGTTAATCTGTTCTTAAAAGAGTTGCCTTGACAAAACAGATTAATTTATAAAAATAATTGAGTTTCTTTCTTATTATAACAGCAATACAACTTTAGCAGAGAAATTTTGTAAAGCATAAGGAATGATAAAAATGAAAACTTATATTTCCATTATTTGGGGATAACTACCTATGGCATTTAGGTACTGGCCACATTTTCACAGTTTCTATAGGTTGCAGAGTAGAATCTGGTTGACCTGGATGAAAGCTTCCCATACTGGGAGCACTCATGGAAGGCACACACCTACCACCTACCAGAGCATGTACACCAGGCACCCGGGTGTCTCATGGGTCTTGGGTCTGTCTTACTCTGGGGTCTGTGGTTTCTCCTTTGATACCTAGTCTAGATTTACTGGCCCAGATTATTTGGTTCTATTTAGACTTGGTTTATAGCTTGTTCAAGGATTAGGATATGGGCACAATGATATCAAACAGACATATATGTGGTGTGGGCCAATATGCTGGATGAGAAGCAACAGACCTGAACATTTGAGACCCAGAAGGTATTGATAAACAAACCACAAGGATCAATAAAAGTGGAGAAGAGTGACCAAAAATCCAGGGAGAGGAAGGAACTAATAAAATAATAGGTACGTGGAGATCCTGAGTGCTGCCAGAGCAATAGAAGGTCATAAAACATGGAAGCAGAGAGTGACTAGTAAACATTAAAAAAGACTTCAGTAACTGTTACTCATGCTGACAAAATCTGACATTCAAACTTCCAACATTCAAGTTTCTGTGTTTCTCCTGACTGACAATGTCACTTCTATTCTCTTCTATTACTGAATTTTCTAAATGCATTGTCTTAAGACACCAACTTCATGTCTTATTAAAACTCAACCGCTCCTTTCTTTTTTCTCTTTCTTGGTCTGCTTCCATGCCTCCACTTTCAGGCTTCTACACTGTAATCAAGAAGTACAGGCATGGCACCTGCCAGGGGTGCATGCATGCTAAATCACTTCAGTCGTGTCTGACTCTTTGGGACTCTATGGACCATAGCCCATCAGGCTCCTCTGTCCATGGGATTCTCCAGGCAAGAATACTGGAGTGGGTTGTGATGCCCTCCTCTAGGGGATCTTCCCGTTGCGGGAAGGTGGGTCCTTTACCACTAGCACCACCTGGGAAGCCCAGTAGCATGAACCTCAATCAGAAGTACGCAAGAGTCAGGAGGGATCCTCGTGTGAATCTTTCTGGAGAAGAAATTCCACGTGCACATGCCAAGTAAGCCTATAATACCTGCTGACTGGGCTGATGTGCCCCTTCCAGACTCAGCAGCCAGCCCGGCACCCCATGGCTTTGCAGCCACCCTTGCCTGTCTTCCCTTTCCCCTTACTTGTGCTCCCCTGGGCTTGAACTCTCAAATAAAATCAGAACTTTAATCCTTGCCTCAGGCTCTGTTTTCTAAAGCAGTGATTCTCAAATTTTAACGTGGATACAAATCACCTGGGGATCTTGTAAAATAAAATACAGATTCCGTGTTGGGAGATTTGGGGTGTAGACTGGGAAGCAGCGTTTCTCAGCACTTCTCAAGTGCCACCTGCATTGCTGGTCCTTGACACAGCAAGGTTCTAGAAGACATGCTGCTGCCGCTGCTGCTAAGTCGCTTCAGTCTCGTCCGACTCTGTGCGACCCCATAGACGGCAGCCCACCAGGCTCCCCCGTCCCTGGGGTTCTCCAGGCAAGAACACTGGAGTGGGTTGCTATTTCCTTCTCCCATGCATGAAAGTGAAAAGTGAAAGGGAAGTCGCTCAGTCGTGTCTGACTCCTAGCAACCCCATGGACTGCAGCCTACCACGCTCCTCTGTCCATGGGATTTTCCAGGCAAGAGTACTGGAATGGGGTGCCATCGCCTTCTCCACTAGAAGACATAGAGTAAGACAAAACTCATCACAACTGTAAAGGACACTCCTTGATGGTCAAAGCTGTGTCTCTCTGTCTCTCTCTTTTCATTGTTTTATCCCCTGAACCTATGACAATGCCTGGGATATCAGAAGTGCTCGATAGGTATCTATTGACTGAGTAATAAATGAATGAATTCTCCCAGGTGACTTTAGTAATTCCCAGTTATGGTAAAAATTTCTAATTTTAACATGCAAAATTCTAGGGTAGATTACATTGTTTGGTAGTGGTTTTCTGTATTTCTTTTTACTGACAAATGAATTTTATATACCCTGGAATGCAGGTAATAGTGTTAGGAGATGGGGCCTTTGGGAGGTGAATAGGTCATGAGGGTAAAGCCCTCATGAATGGAATTAGTACCCTTATCAAAGGGACCCCAGGGACATTCCTAGCTCCTTCAACCATGTGAGATTATAGCAAAAAGACAGCCATTTAGGACATGGCTCTTACCAGACACCAAATCTTCAAGCACCTTGACCCTGAACTTCCTGGCTTCTAGAACTGTGAGAAATAAATTTGTCTTACTGCTAAAAGTTACATGGTGTTCTGTGGTATTTTAACAGCTCAAATGGACCAAGACAATATTGAATGCCAAATACAGATATACACTTATATTGCCCCAGCATCGAGGGGTTAAAGCTAAAAGCCATGAGATCTACGAGGTACGTGTCAGAAACTGGTTGCTGATTTGGAAGCCTGGATGGACAGTGCTGAGGTATCCAGTTCAGGAAAGCTGCTATTGGGTTCCCAGAGGCCAGCCTTCCTTTTAAAGCCTGATTGTCTTCTGTTAGGTGCTAGAGAGCAAAGAGAAGTGTGCTTCAGATCCATTATATTGGTTGCTTCTCATGGTTACTCACCCAGTACTTCACTTTTCATACAATGCCTTCTATTAGAGAGGGTAAATGGCAGTTTTCCACCGAATTTCAAAATGGTGCATCATGTATAATTCATAAAAACTGCCAGTAGCATCAACATCCTCCTCTGGTATTTGTCCTACTTAAGAAATGTCAGACATTAGCCTTCAGTGATAGGTGTGATGCCTATTATTGGATGTAACTGTCCTTGTCCGACTGTTCCTTCTGTGGCTACCAACGGTCATTTAGACATTTAAGATTTTTTAGCTGACAACCTCAGCAATTATTATTCTCATGTTACAGTTTTACTGTTGTCATAGAGGCACAGAAACAGCTAAATAGTTTTCATATATGGAATTCCTGATGGGGTGATACTAAGCAGGCTACTATATGTCACTGAATTTGTTTCTAAACAGGCAAGGTTAGATGCTTGCCCTTGAATTTTAAGGAATTTCCAGAGACCACGACAGTTTTTTTTTAAACCAGGAACTCTTGTTTGGAAGTACTCTCTATTACAGTAGTTCTCAAAGTGTGGTCCTGAACCAGTGGCATTTGCATCACGCTTGAATTTGTTAGAAAATTTTGGAGCCCTGTAATGTTTCACCAGCCCAGTCAGCTGGCAAAACATTATTTTGAGGTGTATCTGTGAGCGTGTTTCTGCAAGAGATTAGCATTTGAATCAGCAGACTGAGTAAAGAAAATCTGCCTTCACCAATATGGGCAGGCATCATCCAATCTGTTGAGAGCCTGCACAGAACAAAAGCTGGAGGGAGGGAGCATTCTCTCTCTCTTCCTGAGCTGGGACATTCATCCTCTCCTACCCTCGGACACTAGAGCTCCTGGTTCTCAGGTTCTCAGACTTGGACTGAATTATATCACCAGCTGTCCTGGTTTTCCAGCTTGAAGATGGCAGATAGTGGGACTTCTTAGTCTCCATACCTCTGTGAGCCGATTCCTATAATAAATCTCCTCAAATAGATCCATATATATCCTATTGGTTCTATTTTTTGGAGAGAACCCTGACTAATAGAAGCCCCATCCCAGTCCCATTACATCAGAAACTCTGTGTTTTAACAAATACTTCAGGTGTTTACAATGCATGCTGAGGTTGGAGAACCATTTCTCTACTAGCTATCTTCCTGTCTCTAAAAGATAGTTTTGATGAGAAATACAAAAGCACTCAATAATTCAGAGGCAAACAGAATAAACGATGTTCTACTTAGGGGTATTTTAAAATCGAAGGTATAGAATAGTATTTTTAGAAGTGAGATTATACTATACTATATATACTATACAATACCATGGGAGAGGATTTCTTAAAAATAGGCAAGTCTTAACCCTACCCAGATCTAGTGAATCAGAGTGTCTGGGTCAGAGCTCACTGCCTTTTACAGGGCCCTCCAGCTAGTTCTTTGGCTTCAGGTATGATAAACACAAGAATCAAGAGTAGCTTATGCTAACGTCAGTAATCTCTAGGTGATGGGACCAACACTAATATATATTTTCAAATACTTTTTAAAGTTTTTGAGTTGGATGCAATGATTATATTTTACTTTTATAATCATAAAATTGCAAGAAAATTATTTAAAAAGGATGGATGCAAACAGGCTAGCACTGAGGCATCTTGAAGACCCAAGAACTTGGGGAATGTATGCATTTTCCTTGTATTACACACAACAGAGTAGTGAAGAGCTCAGATTCTGAATTAGAACTTTTCGAGTTCAAATCCTAGAGGCTTGGTTATTAGCCGTGCAACTTTGGCCCAAAGCCTTAGCTTCCTCACCTCTTGTGATGAGATAGTAAGAGCAGTGTCTCTTTCCTAGGATTGTGGTGAAAATCAAATGAGAATACTTAGTACAGTGCTTAGCACATAATGAAAGCTCCAACCGTTAGCTATTAGTAATGCAAGGATGTCTATGTTTCATAGTTATTCTTAGCTCTATTTTCTCTTTTTTTTGATATTTTATTATTTTTTTTATTATTTTTTTTTTACTTTACAATATTGTATTGGTTTTGCTCTAAGAGTCACATGTTAATCAATCAATTAATTAATCCATTTTTATTATAATGCTTAAATTAAAAAACTGACCATGACTTCAAGTGGAAGATATCCCTCTTCATGGATAGTAACTCTTCTGCCTCACCCTGGACTCCCCCTCCTCTCATCTGACTCTTGTCCACTGCCATGACTCTCATCTCTCACGTTCCATCCTCTTGACAAAAAGCTGTATCTTAGCTCTTCTCCCATCCAGTGCCAAACATCTTCACATTTCTATTTTTCCCTTTTCAGCACGGTGTCTGTTATCTTTACCGTCAAATTTATTTGACCCCTAAAGGTTGTAATTGCCAGTTATCTCCATGCATTTAATAAATGTTTACTAAATTTTATTAAAGTTCTGCATCACTAGTTTTGTTTTTTTTTCATTTTGTACATAACGATTTGGGTGTCTGAAACTCTGTCAAATAGAACATTTCTGAGCCTTGGATTAAGAATTGGTTTTTAAAAAATCATTCCTGAGTTTGTACGTCCAGGGCAGGGGCTGATGTGGTGCTGATGCAGCCCAGCTGGGTGCTCCTGCAGCTGCTGTTCTGTAAGGTCAAAGCCACACTTCTCTTTTTCAAACAGAGATCTGTATGTGTCAAAGGCATAGCACCTGTTGGGACAGTTTCTCCCAGAGCTCATCAGAGAATTGTAAATCATTGAGAAAGGGGGTTTAGGAGAGAAATCCACCAACCTTCTCCTTTCTGGAGTTCTTTTCATATTCAAAACAAATACTTTAAGCCAGTAGTTTCCAAACTTTGGAGAATCACCTGCTGCTGCTGCTGCTGCTGCTGCTGCTAAGTCGCTTCAGTTGTGTCTGACTCCGTGAGACCCCATAGATGGCAGCCCACCAGGCTCCGCCATCCCTGGGCTTCTCCAGGCAAGAACACTGGAGTGGGTTGCCATTTCCTTCTCCAATGCATGAAAGTGAAAAGTGAAAGCGAAGTCGCTCAGTCGTGCCCGACCCTCAGCGACCCCATGGACTGCAGCCTTCCAGGCTCCTCCATCCATGGGATTTTCCAGGCAAGAGTACTGGAGTGGGGTGCCATTGCCTTCTCCGGGAAAATCACCTGGAGGGTTGCTATATATGAGATGGTGTGTCCTTCCTTTCCCAAAATTCATATTTTGAAATCTTAGCCTCTAAGGTGAGGGTGTAAGGAGGTAGGGCCTTTGGGCGGTTAGGTCATGAAGACAGCGCCCTCCTGACTGGGATCAGTGCCCTTATAAGAGAGACCCCCACTCCTGAAGCTCCCCAGTCCTTTCTGTCTTGTGAGGCTCCAGTCTGTGAGGAAGTGAACCCTCCCCAGCCACTGAGTCCACCAGGGATCCTGGACTTCTCAGCCTCCAGAATTATGAGAAATAAATTCCTCCTGTTTAAAAGCCACCTAACTAAGGGTGCTTTTGCTATAGTGGACCTAATGGACTGAGACAAGGACTTAATAAAACATTTTTCTCTTTCTCTTTTTCTTTTCTTCCTCCCGTTGTGTGTGTCAGCCACTCAGCCATGTCCAACTGTTTGTGACCCCATGGACTGTAGCCTGCCAGGTTCCTCTGTCCATGGGATTCTCCAGGCAAGAATACTGGAGTGGGTTGCCATTCCCTTCTCCAGGGGATCTTCCTGACCCAAGGATCAAACCCAGGTCTCCTGCATTGCAGGCAGATTCTTTATTGTCTGAGCCACCAGGAATAGCCACCGTATTTCTTCCTCTTGCTTACTGAATATTCCTCAGATTTAGCCACTCCAACCTGCAAAAGTGAGCAGTCCTATTGATACTCAGTAAATTCCAGAGAACCTTATCAAAGAAAAATCATAGAAATTTTTAACCTTTGCCTTAGAAAGCTGATACCAGTTTCAGTAAGTGTAAATGTTAGTCGCTCAGTCAAGTCCAACTCTTTGCCACACCATGCACTGCAGCCTCTGTGCATGGAATTCTCCAGGTAAGGATACTGGAGTGGGTAGCCATTTCTGTCTCCAGGGGATCTTTCTGACCCAGGGATCAAACCCAGTTCTGCTGCATTGAAGTCAGATTCTTTATTGTCTGAGCCACCAGGGAAGCAAAGTGACTTTTTATTTCAGGTGTGTGTGTGCTTACTTATGTCTGACTTTTTTGTGATCCTTTGGACTGTAACCCACCAAGCTCCTCTGTCTGTGGGATTTTTCAGGCAAGAATACCAGAGTGGGTTGCTCTTTTCCTCCTCCAGAGGATCTTCCCAACCCAGGGATCAAACCTGAATCTCCTGTGTCTCCTGCATTGCACGTAAATTCTTTACCCTCTGAGCCATCTGGGAAGCCTGATACCAGCTTACCAATGATTATAATTTTAATAGCAAAATTTAAAATTTAGCTCTCCTGATGCCAACGTCTATACTTTTGCCTACATATTTATCATCTGAGCATACCTTTCTATAGTCTGTGGTTCATTCCTACCTTAAGCTTTTGTACATGGTTCATTATCTGTGGTTCATTCCTACCTTAAGCTTTTGTACATGGAGCTTCCACTGACCTGAGTGTCACATCATTTCCTGTCTCTCCATGTCCACAACTTCTTTTAAACCAGTTCCCTAAGATTCAATGCCGCCAAAATACCTTTTTTAGAAATTTTGACTCACGCAAATAATTCACTTGCTTTCCAGGGGATAAATACAGTTCATAGCTCCTATATGTATTTTCTATTATTTTCCAGTATCTTCTGGCCAATTTGTCTCCTTATTTTTTATTTTGCTATCTTCCTCTGACCATGGCACTCTTCCCCTAAACCCAGGAGATGACAGGGAATCAAAACTAATGATAGAATCTCCTTTCATTGCCTGAGCCGCTCTACAAACAGCTCAGGAGGCAGGGGACGGCCAGGTTATGCTGGAACGGGAGAGGGGTGGGTGGGCACAGGAAAGCCTGGACTTGGGTTTCTTGCCTCTAAGTCACAAAGTCCACACTCTCACTGCCAGCCATGACAAGGCCCCTAAATATGTTGGCTTCATTGGTCCCCAGACCCTAAAAGTAACCTGCTCATTCTTCACTTCCACCGAGAGCGGTCACAATAACCATGCTCACGAAGGCTGGGCAGCCAGAAGGGCAGTGGCTTTTGTTTTATGCTTAATTTGTACTTTGCTGTTCAGAGAATATATCATGCAGCTACTGTGAAACAGCACCTGGTCTGTTTATCAACAAGATATTATGAAAGTACAACATCATTTAAAAAAGAAAAAAAAAGAAGAACTGAATGGCTGGGCCCCAGGACAAAACTCAACCGCAAATTATCACATCACACTCATAATTACTGCAATGATCTGAGCGTGGAATAGATGCCAAATGATTCAGGCCGGCTAGGTTAGATTCCCCTGCTGCGCCAGCAACATTCCAGGTGCATCTTAACAGTGCATTGCTGTGAGTCTGAAAAGCACAGTGAGGGGCCCAGGAAGCCGGCAACAGCCAGTAAACTCAAGAGATCCATAGGTTTCCAGGAACAGCATATATTTAGCGTTTGTTTTAGAGAAGCAATTTATTCTATTAGGTCAGTTGGTTTTCACATTTTAACTATGTTTTTTAGTGACCTTTACTCTGATGTTCAATGTGTGTAACCCAAAGGGAACTCTGGCAGAAGCTGGGTAACCAAGCTTTACCTCATTTCTGTCCTGACCATCAATTCAGCCAAGAACTCTGTGAGGCTCTTGAAGCACCTCCTTCAAACTGTTATGGCCCCACAAAGCAGAAGTGAAAAAACAACAGTGATAACCTCATTGATTCACAGCAAGTGAAAGTGTCAGTCACTCAGTCATGTCTGACTCTTTGAGACCCCATGGACTATAGTCCACCAGGCTCCTCTGTCCATGGGATTTTCCAGGCAAGAATCCTTGAGTAGGTTGCCATTCCCTTCTCCAGGGGATCTTTCCAACCCAGGGATCAAAACTGGGTCTCCTGCACTGCAGGCAGATTTTTTACCATCTGAGCCACCAGATATAATCTCAAATTTTTCTCTACTCATTCACTTGAAAGGTAGATTTATTTATAGGGAAGGAGGCACACTCTTATTATGAATCACTTTGAACAGATTTTTATCAATTCTAAACATTTAGACCTGGTTCTTTGAAGGCTATTCTCTACAGATTCTAAATAGTACGAATGAAAATATAGAAAAAAGTGAAAGTTCCATTAACCTTAGAAATTACTATTAAAGCATTTATTGAGCACAATGTGTATTGCAGCATAATAAAAGGAAAGTCAAAAGAAAGCTATGGAATGAAGTTCTGGTTCTTTATTTACCAGATATGTAGCCTTGGCAAGTCACTCAATCTTTCTGAATGTCAGTTTTGATTTTTAACAATAACCCTGTGTACGAGACAGCAAAAGAGACACTGATGTATAGAACAGTCTTATGGACTCTGTGGGAGAGGGAGAGGGTGGGAGGATTTGGGAGAATGGCATTGAAACATGTATAATATCATGTATGAAACGAGTTGCCAGTCCAGGTTCGATGCACGATACTGCATGATACTGGATGCCTGGAGCTGGTGCACTGGGACGACCCAGAGGGAGGGTATGGGGAGGGAGGAGGGAGGAGGGTTCAGGATGGGGAACACAGGTATTCCTGTGGCGGATTCATTTCGATATTTGGCAAAACTAATACAATTTTGTTAAGTTTAAAAATAGGAGCCTATTATACAGAGTGAAGTAAGCCAGAAAGAAAAACACCAATACAGTATACTAACGCATATATATGGAATTTAGAAAGATGGTAACAATAACCCTGTGTACGAGACAGCAAAAGAGACACTGATGTATAGATCAGTCTTATGGACTCTGTGGGAGATGGAGAGGGTGGGGAGATTTGAGAGAATGGCATTGAAACATGTATAATATCATGTATGAAACGAGTCGCCAGTCCAGGTTCGATGCACGATACTGGATGCTTGGGGCTGGTGCACTGGGACGACCCAGAGGGAGGGTATGGGGAGGGAGGAGAGAGGAGGTTTCAGGATGGGGAACATAGGTATACCTGTGGCGGATTCATTTCAATATTTGGCAAAACTAATACAATATTGTAAAGTTTAAAAAAATAAATAAATAAAAAAATAAAATTTAAAAAATAAAAAGAATTTAAAAAATGCTGATAATAGTGTATTTCAGAGTAGTAAACTATGAGGTTTTGGCTAGTCAATTTCTTGTTCTACACTTATGAATGATTAGCTAAGATTAGAGTTGCTTTCCCCTAGACTCTGGCTAGACACAGAGAAAAACATTTTCCATTCCTCTAAGATTCTGATATTTTCCCTGGCTGCAGACCCCGATGGTCTCTCCCCCCATCTCTAACTCGTCTGTTCCTTCCTATAAAGACTAAGTGAAAACCCCTCTGCAGAGACATATTCTGATCTGGAGTCCTCTCCCTACTGCAGTAGCCTGAATAAAATCAGTTTTCTTACTTTTCTGGTTTTTGTCTTTGATGATATCATACATGTTAAAGTGAACTGGTCCTCAGTAATTGGCAGCTTTTATTAAGGGCCTTCTATAAACAGTGCTCTGCATATAACCTATGGACGGCACACAGATAACCAGAATGCATCTTCTGCATTGGCATCTGCTAAATCTAGTAACAATTCCATACATCTATGTCATTAAAATCTTATTTTTAAGTTTTCCTGACTCCCATGACAGTAAGCTAATTTTGGCAGATTGGTAAACAACATGAACTAACTTACAAATTACTTTGGTGTGAATGTTATAGTCATCTGCTCATAAGAGCTATAAATAGAGCTGAGCTTTAAAATGCATATCAGTTCTTTAAGACATGGTTAAAAAAGTCTCTGTCTCCATGAAGCCTTCTCTAATTTCTGCAGTCAGAAATAATCTCTAGTCTCTGTGGTCTGGCTTGCATTTTTCTTTGCCTTTTCTAATATCATCTTTAACATTATTCTTTACATTAGTCTAAACTGTATACACACACACACACACACACACACACACACACACATATATATCTGATTTTCTCCCTAGATTTTATATGTTTGAATCTAGGTACTGTGCCTTATTTTCTCTGACAATGTCTAAGACATCTGTGATGTCTTAGGCAAAGGAGATATTCAATTAGTGATTGCTAATTGAGTCTATAATACTCTTTGCTTGGATCACAGTAACTAGGCACTGTGCATCTGAATACTTCATTACATTTCTATGCTGAGAAGACTAATCAAGGCAGGATAATAGAAAACAGAGTAAAAAAAGATGAGTAGGTGTGAAGAGATAACTTACAATGCATTGAGAAATTCAACGAGGTAAAAACATAGGAAACAGATCCATCCTAACTAATTTTAAATGGAACACTTTATTCCAGTCCTACGTATCTCTAGTGCACAAAGGTCTGGGTAAGACAGACTATAGTCAAGGTTGTTAGAAATAGCAGGTATACAGACAAGTCAGAATCAGGAAGTGATCATAATCGTAAGGTTGAGATGAATAATGTTCCCTTCAACAGCAGGTCACCAGAGGAAAGCTAGCAAATGTTAACAAGCTATTCTTGGGGGAGACGGAGCCCTGATTGGCAGCATTGCCAGTTTCTCTGATTTAAATATCTCCACCATGGCTGATTTTAAGCTATCAACATATTACTTGAATGTAAGTGTGGGAAGAGATGCACACAATTGGCTCTTCCAAGCGAGTGAGAGCCGATGCCATCACACTACTGCCAGCTCCCTTTCTCTTCCCCTTCCTTCTTTTACTTCCTTCTAATGATGAGGAAAAGAAGTTACAACAGATGTAGTGCGAAGGACAGCCAAGGAACAGAGCTCCACATGGAGTTTTGCTCCTTGGTTTCCTCTTTGGGATTCTGTTTTGTATCACCTCCAATTCATACCCTCCATCTCACTTTTCAGTGGAACCTGGAATTCCAAGAATCTCTTCAGAAATAAAATGAAAACCTACCATCTTATTTTAGGCCATAGATGAAAATGTTAGAAAGACTTGCTTCATGACAAATGTTACTCTCAATTTGACAATATGTGATTTAGTTTCTCTGTCTCTTACAGAAGCTATAAAATTATACATGAAAAAGATTTAAATCACTGAATTATCTGTTTTTTGCTTCTCCACTTACACTAAGCTGTAACTTTCTAGCTACAAGCTACAGCTCATCAGTTGAGCCAACATTTGCTTATCAAAAATCTATGTGCTTGTTTTCTCTTAACACACACACACACAAAATGCTGAAATAAAATTAGCATGGTTCTGAGCACATATGCAAATAAGTAGAAGCTCAAAGACCCACAGATAGGAATGAATCAGATCTCAAGATGTGCAACTACTAATGAAAGTAATATTAAAAAAAAAAAAGAAAAAAAAAAGAAAATGTAATATAAAAACCCTTCGTGGAACTTATTCAGGGTCATCACTATCAGACGTATCATCACCCGGACATCTTTCAGCCTAGCTTGGGCTGATTGAAACAATAAGCCCACAGAGTTTCCTGGATTTATCTTCAAGGACATGCAGAGGAAATCCAGCTTTTTGCAGCATATACTTTGTGGCATTAATGATGCTGAAACATCCCTTAAAAAAAAAAATCCTGGAATAACTGAGAGGCACTAAAATCAAATATAAGTCTTGCTTTCTAAATTTAGGCTAGAAAGACTTGGGAGGGCATGCTCCTAAGGAGGAATAAAGAAGTTATTTTGGCCCCAACCCCATATTATAGAATTTTACAGGAGTTATTTATGTTCTTATTCTGCATTTTCAGAACCTTGTATCATTTTAAACTACATACACAGGAATAAGAATTTTTGAAAACAACTGGTAGGATAATTTTTCCACGTCCTTGCTTGTGTAACTGTCACACCAGAGTGTGGCCTGGCATGATTGTCTGTAACTAGCATGTCAACTAACAGGATGCAGAAGGAAGACTGGTCTAGAAGAGCAGCAGTACAAAGGACTGGGTGGCTGGCAGAGCACCCATGAAGAGCCATCTGCCTATGTAGTTGGCGCCTGCAAGGGCCATTTTACACGCTAGCATCACTGTCAAGGGCTTCCCTGGGAGTCCACAGACAGGCATACACATGGGAAACCCCCAAACATCTAGATTTATTTTCAACTATTCCATTTAAAATACAGTCACCAGCAACAGAAGGAATTTGATGTCAAAATGTAAAACATTGGCACTC
Source organism: Bubalus bubalis (assembly GCF_019923935.1). Classification (NCBI taxonomy): domain Eukaryota; kingdom Metazoa; phylum Chordata; class Mammalia; order Artiodactyla; family Bovidae; genus Bubalus; species Bubalus bubalis. Next base: position 69,408,302 of record NC_059158.1, on the reverse strand, counting down.
AACACCAAGAAGTTGTGATGCATGAGGCTTAACTAGATCCTCAAATTGGCAACATTCTGGGAAGGTCTGAATCTCATCTTTTAAATTGGACCACAAAATCAAGACTCATTGGGTTGCCTTTTCTAGAGTGACCTGAAGAATTTAGCTGTAAAAACCATTCCAGAACTCAAGAATATATGAGGGTTTGAAAGATTTAGTACAGTTGTCTTCTCTAGGGGGATAAGGGAGCCCAGAATCTAAACCTTATGTCTCTTTGAGGAGTTCACACCTTACTAGTGTTGGCTGGAGGCAAAGTTTGCTCTTCCCTATAAGCACTTGCTATGGATTGAATGTTTATGTCACTCCAAAAGTCATATGTTGAAACTGTACCATTTAATGCAATGGTATCAATAGGTATCATATCGTCAAATGTCCGTATAGTCAAAGTTATAGTTTTTCTAGTAGTCACGTATGGATGTGAGAGCTGGACCATAAAGAAAGCTGAGCACTAAAGAATTGATGCTTTTGAACTGTGGTGTTGGAGAAGACTTTTGAGAGTCCCTTGGACTGCGAGATCAAACCAGTCGATCCTAAAGGAAATCAGTCCTGAATATTCATTGGAAGGACTGATGCTAAAGTGGAAGCTTCAATACTTTGGCCACCTGATGCAAGGAACTGACTCATTGGAAAAGACCCTGATGCTGGGAAAGATTGAAGGCAGGAGGAGAAGGGAACGATAGAGGAGAGATGGTTGGATGCATCACCAACTTGATGAACATGAGTTTGAGCAAGCTCTAAGAACTGCTGATGGACTTGGAAGCCTAGTGTGCTGCAGTCCATGGGGTCACAAAGAGTCAGACATGACTGAGCAACTGAACTGAACTGAACTGATCAGTAGGTAAGATCTTTGGGAAGTAATTAGGATTAGATGAAGTCATGGCAGTAGAGTCCTCATGAACAGGTCTGGAGGTTTTATAAGGGTCACAGGAGAGCTTGCTTCCTCTCTCTGGTCTCTGCCATGTGAAGATACAAGGAGAAATCTGCAGTCTGCAGCCCAGAAGAGGTCTCTCACCAGAGTCTTACTATGTTTGCACTCTGATCTCAGACTTCCAGCCTCTAGAACTATGAGAAAGGAGTGTCTGAAGTGTTTCTGCTATAGTAGCCCAAATGGACTAACAGCCCAAAAGGCCCGATTTTCATTTTCTTAGCCTTCTTTGAGGCTAAGACCATGTAGATTCCATGGCATGAAACTAAGCTCTGTTTCTAGCTTCTTCCATTTGTCCTGAACATGGTTCTGCAGACTTTGTGGCAAGCCTGTGAGCTCCACGATGCTTTTCCAATAGGTTTCTTTTCTGCTGTAAACAGTCAGTTTCATGACTAGCAACTAAGTCCCCTGATTATTATAAAACAAATTAGAGTCAAAAACTTAATTTTTCAAAACAGTTGTCTGTTAGACTTCTCCTCCCCCATACACAATTAAACAACTTTTATTTCCTTCCAAATGATTCACATGCACCCATATTTAAAAAATAAAATGGCAGTCTGGTAGCTGTTTCATGTTTTCCTGAAAATGACCTTTCCTTAGGTTCAGTAGAACCAGCCCAAAGATATTCTATTTCATCATCTCTTCCTTACTCTTCCACCTCTCATTTTTAAGAGCCTACTTTCCCTCCATGTAAATGAGGAGTAACATTTCCCTGATCATTCCTAGACATATTTTTTCATTCCTATCGCCATTCTTTTGCTTCCCCAAACTGCTCGGAAGCCCCAGTCTAACTCCCTCTATTCCATCCCCTGTGTTTAATCACAGGTTTCATATGAGTCCTCCCAGAGCTGCCTGAACTCTTCCTTGTTACTCCCATGTTTGCAGCCCACCTCTACTTGAGATAATGTTTATTATGGACTTTAAGTTGTAGAAATGATTCTTCTACCACTGTATGAAGTAGATGATTCATAAATATCTGAACATTCTAACAATCCTATTTGGTGCCCCCAAACACTAGGTCCTTGGTGTTTCAAATTCACTTCCAGATTTCTTGTCCACTTTAGTATGAAAACTAACAGGACTCTGTGACATACACAAAGCCTAACAAAATAATATTACTGCTAGATTGAACAAAAGCTGGTGATTAGCAGTGCCATAAAGAAAAAACAAGCAAAGCGTAGACAAAAACTATTCCCACATATTTTGAAACTACTTTGGAATGATACTGTGGATTTCAGCCTTGAAAACATTGCACAGAACAGCCCATTATTGTGTGGAGATGAAGTGCCTGACTCGAGATAAGAACCTTGGTAAAGTTACCAATTTCCATCAGAGAATATTGATTTGATCTCTTAATCATAACTTTTTCTAAAGCAGATGGATTTTTTTCAGCCAACAACCCTAATTGCCTATGAGCTCCATGTTTGCCAGAAAATGTAATTGTACACTCTCTACAATCCCATCTAGTTAAAAAAATCTGTCTGGGGTAAATGCTACTCAGGGAGACTGCTTAAATAATCTTCTTATAAATAAATATTCTAAATATCTTTAGAACAGAAAAAAGATTAACTTATTGGACCACACTTTCCCATCTTTTTACAGATTTAACTTTTGCTGGGTTTTATCACTGAGCCCTCCATCTTTATGGTGGAGCAGAAGTAACAGAAATAAAATCTATTACCACAGTTTCTTTAGGAGTGGTGGTGTGGATATTTTCTAGCCTACACATATTGTCTCCTATGTGAAACTTCATGTGAGAAATGCCTTTTAGTTATGTTCTTGTGTATACAAAGAAACCTTTGTCTCCTCTGAGGGTGTCTCTTTTTCTTTAACAATAAAATTAAGTAACTGACATGGTGCTTCCCAGGTTGCAGAGGTAAAGAATCTGTCTGACAATGCAGGTTTGATACCTGGGTTGAGAAGATGCCCTGGAGGGGGAAATGGCAACCTACTCCAGTATTCTCACCTGGAGAATCCCATGGACAGAGGAGCCTGGCAGGCTACAGTCCATGGGGTCCCAGAGTCAGACATGACTGAGCATGCATGCAAATGACATACATTCTTTTTCACTTCACCAACCGGGTAGTTCAGATGCAAGAATGAAGTTCAAAGAGAGAATTATGAAGGAACCCAGAGAGTCTGATTATTTACATTTTTCTTCTGACTTTACTTTCATTTATGATAATAAGAATGCATATGTATGTGTGTGTATAAATATGTATTTACAAATGTGTATATGGTATATGATTTTTAATTTATAATTCAGCCACTATTTTTCTGTTCATGCCATAAATTGCAGTACATTTTGTGGAAGATACAATATGAATAAATATATAAACATATAAATAAATATGGTCAAATACCATGTTAGGATGAACTTTAGCCATTTCCACTATTAACAGTTATTACTTAGGAAGCATCTGCTACTGTGTGTGCAAGACACATGCTGGGTGAGAAGGTAAAGAAAGCTTAAGGCAAAACTCCTGACCTCATAAGTCTTGAAATCTAATTGAGATAATAGGTCTGGTGCACAAGACTATAATATAATAAATGCACTCTACTTTAGTAAATTACATATACATATATACATGTATATGTGTGTATATATGGACAGGCCAAGTAATAGTATCCTTCCCGCTTAAGAGAGAAAGAAATGAAAGCGGACAGAAGGTTCATCTCCATAAGCACTCCCCCACAAGAGCGCAACTCCCCTCTCCTTACTGACCTGTGTTGTTCCCAGTGAGACCCGGGCAGGGTCACAACTGCCCCAGACCCCACTAAGTCCAGGGTGACTCTATTTAAAGCAACAGCAACATTCCAAGAAGATCTGTTAATCTAGATAAATTTTGATATGTACTATAAGAGGAATTATTTGATTTTCAGGATTTTTTTATTGTACATTTTAAAACATTTAAAAATGTTCTCTTTTTTACCACAGCACACTGAAAAAGAAATTTTACTTCATGACTTAGAATTTAGGCACACACACATATATAATGGAGTCCTCAGTTTCAGAGAACACTATTCACACACTATTTTCTACTCTATTTTGTTCCATTTTATTTCTAAAAGCATTCTTATTATGATCTATTAAATTAAATTTAGTATAAATAACATTATTTTAAACAAAGAGGAAGTTCAAATTTCCAAGGGGCAAAGGTTTTAATTTACTGGAAGAAAACTATTCTTTTCAAGATCAAAGGAGACTGAGTCCATTTCAGATGGATAATACAATATACTGCTTCTTATCTCATAAGTATTTGCTCAGAAATCTGAAAAATGTAAAGTTATGATTCATGCAACTCTCCTTCAGAGGGAAAAACATACCCCCAAGTTGTATTCCCATTAGAAACACATCACCCTACCCACATAAATCTCATTTCAAATGCCTTTGGTATTCTTGTCTCCACATTCTAAATATGGGCTTGATTCATAATTCAGTTTCTCTCTAGCCTTTGTTATAATGAACTCAAAAAAGATTTTTATATATGCATATAATTCACTAGTTCTGAAAACTGCATCAGTACTGTCTAATCAGTGATGACCTTAACCTTAGGTCTCTACACACAAAAAATTAGGATTTTAGGAAACAATGGAAAAATTCCTCTTTCAGTAACTGATACCATGGTTAATCACCAATTTAAATGAAGATTTTGGAAAGTAAAATGCTACTATTATTAATAACAAACAGTCATCAAAATTGTGAATGGAAACATTTCCAATTTGCCAACATAACCCTTATGCTTATTCATGCCAAAGCATCTCAGGATGTCTTAACATTCCCTAAGAGAAGATTAAGCAGGTTATAGACTTTTTACCATGCCAGTTCTAAGATAATACTTAATTCTTCCCATGGATCTGCAGTGCCAGATTACAGTGGACAGAACTACCTATAACGGATAGTTCTATTCTAGTCACGATTGTGTCACATCAACTTGCCAGCCTACCTAATAATATTCAACCAAATTAGAGCTTGGTGAACTTCCGGCAGGTTTGTGACACTGCACCTGAAATCTGCAGTTTTAACTAATTATAGAAATTCTGGGCAGGAAGCCCTCTGAAAAGATGATCCGCTTCATTCCTTTCTTTGGAAACTGTGAAACTACCCCAAGTCAGGAGTCCTCTGTTCTATTTTAGCTTGAAGAGAAGAAAGGATAATAACACGAAGGATCTCTCACTGTGTAACTGGAACCGCACCAGGTCCATTACATGTGTGATCTCTTTTCTGAATGCAGCAGGAATTACCATCTTCATTTAACAAAGGGGAAACCCAGGCTCCGATAGACTAGTAAGATAACCACAGACAGTGCATGTCCGTGTTGGCATCTGACCGAGAGTCTGACTCCAGAAACTAATGCTTTTCTGGCATCTATCCTAGTAGTGGGAGGCATGCAGCTGGCCATAGAGACAACTTATCTCTTTCAAAGTCCACATTCAGTGATGTTACACAATAGCTTGAAATCAGCCACGATGGGCAGATTTACACTGTGCAAACTGGCCAACACTACAAATCAGGGTTTTCTTCTTTAGAAGAAAGCCATTTACCAGCACACCACTATCTGTATGTAACACATTTAATATTTCACAAATGTCATTCTATTGGTCAGTTTTTTCATTTTCTGAAACAGTCAATAAGAGTATAGGTATAATATCTTCCAGTATATATTTCCCACATTTATTTCCTGTGTACATTTTCCTACCATTAAGGAAAAACTTCAGGGAAAGGTTTAAAAAATCTCCACATCCAGATTTAACAACAATCAACATATACCAACTTTATATCATTTATACTCTCCACTTTTTCATCCCCAGCTATATTATTTTTAAATAAATCTCAGATATTATATACTTTTAAAAATTTATTTATTTTAATTGAAGGCTAATTGGTTTACAATATTGTAGTGGTTTTTGCCATACATTGACATGAATCAGACATGGGTGTACATGTGTTCTGCATCCTGAACCTCCCTCCCACCTCCCTCCCCATCCCATGCCTCTGGGTCATCCCAGTGCACCAGCCCTGAGCACCCAGTCTCATGCATCAAGTCTGGACTGGTGATCTATTTCACATATGATAATATACATGTTTCAATGTTATTCTCTCAAATCATCCCACTCTCACTTTCTCCCAGAGTCTAAAAGTCTGTTCTTTACATCTGTGTCTCTTTTGCTGTCTCATATATAGGGTCATTGTTACCATTTTTATAAATTCCATATATATGCGTTAATATACTGTATTGGTGTTTTTCTTTCTGACTTATTTCACTCTGTATAATAGGCTTCAGGGTCATCCACCTCATTAGAACTGATTTAAATGCATTCTTTTTAATAGCTGGGAAATATTCCATTATGTATATGTACCACAGCTTTCTTATCCAATCATCTGCCGATGGGCATCTAGGTTGCTTCTATGTCCTGGCTATTGTAAACAGTGCTGCGATGAACATTGGGGTACATGTGTCTCTTTCAATTCTGGTTTCCTTGGTGTATATGTATATGCCCAGCAATGGGATTGCTGGGCCATATATTTATAAACACATCATTTGTATCTCTGTGAAACAAGTTCATTTTAATAATACCATGATCATACATTAAAATTGTCCATAATTCCTTAATATTATCTAATACTCTTGTCTACATTCAAGTTTCTCCAATTGCCACAAAGCTGTATTTTAAAAAGTTGCTTTGTTCAAATCAAGAACTGAAGTTGACATATTACATATGGATGAAATGTCTCCCAAATATTAATTCATCACCATATGCTAAATAATTTAATTTTTATAGTTTTACCTGCCTTTTTTCTCTTGATGTTTGTTTATAATAAAAATTGAGTCATTTGTTCTACAGAATATCTTACATTTTGGAATTTGCTCATTGATTCCATGGTTTAATATAACATGTTCCTCTTCTATATTTCTTAAAAATTGGTAGTTAGGTTTAAAGGCTTGAACAGATTCATTTTCTACACTTTGGCAAGTATATTTCATGGGTAGGATGGTGCACTTCCTATGTACCATTAGAAGGTACATAATATCTACTATCTCTATTTTTATTATCAGTGGGTTTTGGTGTTCCCAGTCTAATCCATCTCTTAGGTAGATCCTCTATCAACCCTTCACCAAATGTTTTAGGCAGTTTTGATGATCATTCCCTAGATTCATTATTTCAGTAGGGGTTGCAAAACAGTAATGGTTTAGTTCTTTATTTCCTTCTGCATTTATTGACTGAAATGCATCTAAAAAGCAGACATTTTTCTCATAACTATTCAGTTCAGCTCAGTTAAGTCAGTTGTGTACAACTCTTTGCAACCCCATGAACTGCAGCACGCCGGGCCTCCCTGTCCATCACCAATTCCCGGAGTCCACCCAAACCCATGTCCATTGAGTTGGTGATGCCATCCAACCATCTCATCCTCTGTCATCACCTTCTCCTCCTGCCCTCAGTCTTTCCCAGCATCAGGGTCTTTTCAAATGAGTCAGCTCTTCGCATCAGGTGGCCAAAGTATTGCAGTTTCAGCTTCAGCATCAGTCCTTCCAATGAACACCCAGGACTGATCTCCTTCAGGATGGACTGGTTGGATCTCCTTGCAGTCCAAGGGACTCTCAAGAGTCTTCTCCAACACCACAGTTCAAAAACATCAATTCTTAAGTACTCAGCTTTCTTTATATTCCAACTCTCACATCCATACGTGACCACTGGAAAAACCATAGCCTTGACTAGATGGACCTTTGTTGGCAAAGTAATGTCTCTGCTTTTGAATATGCTATCTAGGTTGGTCATAATTTTCCTTCCAAGGAGTAAGCGTCTTTTAATTTCATGGCTGCAATCACCATCTGCAGTGATTTTGGAGCCCAGAAAAATAAAGTCAGCCACTGTTTCCACTCTTTACCCATCTATTTGCCATGAAGTGATGTGACCGGATGCCATGATCTTAGTTTTCTGAATGTTGAGCTTTAAGCCTACTTTTTCACTCTCCTCTTTCACTTTCATCAAGAGGCTCTTTAGTCCTTCTTCACTTTCTGCTGTAAGGGTGGTGTCATCTGCATATCTGAGGTTATTGATATTTCTCCAGGCAATCTTGATTCCAGCTTTGTGCTTCCTCCAGCCCAGCGTTTCTCATGATGTACTCTGCATATAAGTTAAATAAGCAGGGTGACAACATATAGCCTTGACGTCTTCCTTTTCCTATTTGGAACCAGTCTGTTGTTCCATGTCCAGTTCTAACTGCTTGCTTCCTGACCTGCATATAGGTTTTTCAAGAGGCAGGTCAGGTGGTCTGGTATTCCCATCTCTTTCAGAATTTTCCACAGTTTGTGATGATCCACACAGTCAAAGACTTTGGCATAGTCAATAAAGTAGAAATAGATGTTTTTCTGGAACTCTCTTGCTTTTTCGATGATTCAGCAGATGTTGGCAATTTGATCTCTGGTTCCTCTGCCTTTTCTAAAACCAGCTTGAACATCTGGAAGTTCACGGGTCACGTATTGCTAAAGCCTGGCTTGGAGCATTTTGAGTGTTACTTTACTAGCGTGTGAGATGAGTGCAATTGTGCAGTAGTTTGAGCATTCTTTGGCATTGCCTTTCTTTGGGATTGGAATGAAAACTGACCTTTTCCAGTCCTGTGGCCACTGCTGAGTTTTCCAAATTTGCTGGCATATTGAGTGCAGCACTTTCACAGCATTATCTTTCAGGATTTGCAATAGCTCAACTGGAAATCCATCACTATGGATTTCCTAAGTTTGCTAGCTTTGTTCATAGAGATGCTAGTCTGAATTACAGTTTGTCAGGAAAGGCAGGATAGGTTGTTCCTTTCTCTTTATCAACTAATGTTTAGAATGAGTTTATGCCCTCATACCCTTAAAAAGTGATCAAGCTTTTTGGATTTTACTTTTTCCTATCATTAATGTACTCATGGATTTTAATACATTTTATGTGTTATAATAATTTCATTCAACTTTAAAAAATCCATCCAAATTAGCTATTACATCTTTTTTTAAATATAACCCCATAGATTTTTGATTGCTTCCTTGCTTTCTGGTATATTCCAGGCTCTTGTACATTTCCTGCACCAGTTGTAGAAACAGACATTTTTCTGAGGGGCTTGATTATTTATTGTGGGAAATGGTTCTGCCTGCCATATAAACTGATTCTGTCTCATTCAAGAGAAATTCTCAATCAGAACACTCTGAGCACTCATGGGATACAGAAGAAGTACAAAAAACTGGCAGACAGCATAAAAAATTTTACTTCTTAGAGAAAAAGTTGCCACGTTATTATAGGATCTATTAGGTTAAATGTATACAATTTTATCTTTACCATAACCTAATCATTGATTGAATAATGAGTTAAGAATGTGAATGAGAATATTTATAAGATTACATTTTATTTAGGGCGGTCCCATCACTTCATGGGAAATAGATGGGGAAACAGGGGAAACAGTGTCAGACTTTATTTTTTTGGCTTCCAAAATCACTGCAGATGGTGACTGCAGCCATGAAATTAAAAGACGCTTACTCCTTGGAAGGAAAGTTATGACCAACCTAGATAGCATATTCAAAAGCAGAGACGTTACTTTGCTAACAAAGGTCCGTCTAGTCAAGGCTATGGTTTATCCTGTGGTCATGTATGGATGTGAGAGTTGGACTGTGAAGAAGGCTGAGCACCGAAGAATGGATGCTTTTGAACTGTGGTGTTGTAGAAGACTCTTGAGAGTCCCTTGGACTGCAAGGAGATCCAACCAGTCCATTCTGAAGGAGATCAGCCCTGGGTGTTCTTTGGAAGGAATGATGCTGAAGCTGAAACTCCAGTCCTTTGGCCACCTCATGTGAAGAGTTGACTCATTGGAAAAGACTCTGATGCTGGGAGGGATTGGGGGCAGGAGGAGAAGGAGATGACAGAGGATGAGATGGCTGGATGGCATCACTGACTCGATGGACGTGAGTCTGAGTGAACTCCGGGAGTTGGTGATGGACAGGGAGGCCTGGCGTGCTGTGATTCATGGGGTCACAAAGAGTCAGACACGACTGAGTGACTGAACTGAACTGAACTGAGGGCTTTCCTGGTGGCTCAGTCGGTAAAGAATCTGCTTGCAATGCAGGAGACCCGAGTTCAATTCCTGGGTTGGGAAGATCTCTTGGAGAAGGGAATGGCAACCGACTCTAGTATTCTTGCCTGGAGAATTTCATGGACAGAGGAGCCTGGTGGGCTACAGTCCATGGAATCACAAGAGTCAGACATCACTTAGTAACTAAATCACCACCATCACACTATATATTAGTAGAGAAATGGGCAGATCAGCTTTTGTAGAACCTGAAGTCTAAACAATCAGGAGGGATCTCTCTTTTAGAAAATGAGTATGAAATTACAGAAACAAAATTAGATGAGAACGTGAACACTTATCATTTTTCTCTTATCCAAACTCTTCACTGGTGGAATCAGTAGTTTATACAAATCTTTAGTTTATAAGAAGCTGTTTGCAGATTAAAAATACAGGTCGTTTACAGAAATATATCTAGCCACTGTTGGCAGTAACCAAGAGTACTACAAGTAAAACATAAGAAGTTGTAACAAATGATTTCTAGTTATTATTTTGGTTCCTACTACAGTGTACCTAGTAGCAAGAGTAGAAACAATGCACTTGCTTTAGTTACAGTATGCAGTACTTCTCAAGCCAGGGAGTTGCCTGCAGGCATTTCATAAAAGTTTCCAGAGCTATTATTAGATAGAACACTGAAGACTTTCCTCGCAGTTTTCAGCCCTGAGTCCTCTGGCAGATGCCTTGGTGATGATAGTGACAGTAAAGCTGGGCATCCCGACAGACATTCCGCCCCAGGACTAGCAGCAGCAACCGACCGGGGTTTTGCAGGAGGAATCTTTATTTTTATTTTTCAGATACTTCAAAACAAGGACAAGGTCATTCCCAAGGCCAGAACTTCTAGCTAAGTCATAACTTTTCCTTGTGTGTCAAAACTACGGAGAGAAAGGAATAAAATACCAAAAAAAAAAAAAAAAAAAGAAAACCCATTACCAAGAACATAAGCCTTTAAATTTAGTATTAGGAACTCTGGATATCCAGAATACACTGTTTCAAACTGAACACCAGCATCACCATCAGCACCGGAAAAATCATAGGTAATACTCATTTTTGCACTGTTCATCAGACTCTGAGCTAAGTGCCTTGTATTACACTTGGCAGAATCCTGATTTTATACAAGACAGGGAAAGAACCTGGTTGTAAGTGTGGGGTGGGGACCAGGATTTGTCCCCAGACAATCTAATTCCGGATACAATTTCTTAATCCTGCTCAATACCGCCTTGCAGTTTCCTCTACTTGAAAAAAACTTCTCTTGATCCTGAACTTTTAGACGTAATAAAAATTTAAATCTTATTATTACAAAAAAGAAGAATATTAATGCTTTTCCTCTTTTAGTTTCTAAACTGATCTTATATATGATGACCAAATTTTGCATATCATTAGTAACATTTGAATTTAGTGTTTAAAACACTAGCTTCTGTATATTCAAAAATGTATTAACAACACTGGAAAATAAATTCTTAAATCTATTATATTAACAAAAAGAAGTAAACCTAAACTTCTATTGACTTTTAAAAGTTTTATCAATTTTTATCAAGTTGATAAGAGAAGAAAAAATAAAACTAATTTACATAAAAGCTGATTTGTAAAAATATTCTGACTAAATAGACATATATTATAAGGACAAAAAGAGCTGTAGGGAATTTTGAACATGCCACAGGAAGTTTGTTGTTGGTTAGAGGTACTGATGCAGCAGATCTGAAACAATTTTGGGCATTGTGGGGCTGAAGAAAAAAGTACATAAATACATTGGTATTGTGGGGTGTGAGGATTCTCACTTGGGAAAAGAGAAACAGAAATATACAATGGGGGAAGGAGAGGAAGAACCCAATGAGGTTGGAATGAAATTAATGGTAGTCGTAGTAGTATAGCAGCATTACACTGCATAGCTATGGCAGTACCATATACATATAAGGGTGTGTGTGTGTGTGTGTGTGTGTGTGTGTGCACGTGCGCGCGTGCTCATGAGCATGGATGTGAAAGTTGGTAAACATTCTAGCATCTACTGAAAAGGCCTAGAAGTAAGGCTACTCCTGTGCTGATGAGAAAACCTCATGTCCAGATCTAGGGTTTCGAACTAGATCTAGTTCTAAAAAGAAATAAGACTCTCAGAACAGGAAAATACAAGCCTGAAGCGTCTGGATGTGCCACTGAGAATGAGTTCATAGTGATGAGGACACATCAAAAAGAAACAGCACCCAACTCTGAAGAGCTCCCATTACTCAAATTTGGAACAATCTGAGTATCAAAGGAATGGTAAGAAGAATAGATAATAATAATACTGAACTGAAAGAATATGTTCATAAGTACATAGTGATGCCTAAAATTTTTTTAATCCAAAGGAGGAGAAGAAAAAGAAAATCAACTTATAAATGTAAAAGTATTGACAGAAATGGAAAACCAGAATTTCACAACCATATAGCAATAATGAATTCAGGTAACAATCATCAGTGGATACGAAAACCACTAGGTTCACAAGTCGGTAGTGAACTATTCATGCAATCTCAAAGTATCCCCGTGCAGACTGTATTTGGATTAAAAAGGGGAAAAGTTGCTTTATAATAGAAAAATCGTGCAGACACTACCTTTACCTTAACATAGGCAGTAATAGAGTACACTGAGATCCTAGTTCTCCTGAGGACACTGGGAAGAACACCTAGGAAGATAAGTCTTCCAAAATTCTTAATCTGAATCTAATCACAAGGAAACAATCAAATCCAAAATGAAGGGCATTCTGTAAAACATCTAGACTAACTGAACTTTCCTAAAACATCAACATGATGTAGAACAGCAAACGCCACCAAAGAAAGCTGGATATCTGTTTTGTTTAAAGAAGAATAAGGAGATAGGAACACTAACACAGTGTATAATCCTGGATTGGATCTTAGATTGAAAAACAAAGAAAATGACTATAAATGATATTAGCAGGACAACTGAGGAAATGTGAATGGACTGTGTGTGATATAATACTGCTCTGCTAGGCCTGCCAGGTATTTTGCAGGGAATGTTCCAGTTCTTCGCAGTTGGTGAGCCAAATGAAGGTCAAGACTTTCATCCCAGGAGCCACAAGTAGAATGGATAGTGATCAGAGGCCACCCTTCCCTTAGATGTTTTTAACATAGGTGAGAAAAGGCATAACTGTCAATGACTATTGGCCTCCATTCATCCTGGGCATGCGCATGAGCACCATCTGGCTCCCTTAGCAGCACTGACAATCTTAAAGAATTTGATTCGATTCTAAGCTGCAAGTTACTAAGAACAGCATCTTGCAAAAAGCTCTCTAAGAAACCACACAAAACTGAAGACTGATTTAGAATGAAATTGAGTTTTCAGAGGTATGAAAAACTTTAGTCTGAAAAAAGCTACACATTCTTTGGGACCACAAAATCATAACATTTAATTTGGAGGAACATCAAGAAATCATTTGATCTGGCCATCCACCTTCAGATATGTGAAATCAGAGAAGTTGTAAGAGAGAAAATAGGATTCTGTTTTGAAGATCTCTAGGGCATGAGACCCATTATCCTCCCTTCCAAAGGTCAGTAAGTTTCTTCCCTTTCACCCGTGTCTTTTTGTGCCTAAGCCAATCCTATCCCTCTTTTTGTCTCCTCACAGAAACTGTATTCCATAATGACCTCAGTTATTCTTCTTTGAACCAATAGGAAGTATAATTTAACTGGCAACTCTCTAAGCATGGTCTATAGACACTATGGGTCCCAAAATACATTTGGGGGTCTGTAAGGTCAGAACTGTTTTCATAATAACATTAAGACTTTTTTTTTCCTGCCTTTTTCACTTCACTGACATTTGTACTGCTGGTACTTCAGCAAATAGTGTGTAAATTTGCTGATGAGTAAAGACAGTGATACCAAACTCTACCAGGGGTTCTTATCTTCATGAGCATACATTCAAAGTTTAAAAAATGAAAGAAATAAAAAGAAAAAAATTATCTTGAGAATGTCTTTGATAAAGCAGTAAAAATTGGTTAATTTTATTAGATCTCAACCCTTTGGTTAAGATTTTGAATAGCTTGTGTGACAAAATGAAAAATATGCATAGAATCACCTCTGGGTGATTGAGTTGCAAGCTGAACTGGCCACTTTTTTCAGACAATATCATTTCATTTGAAAGAGTGACTGGCAGATAAACTATAGTTATTCACACTTGGCCATCTAGCAGACATTTTCTTAATAACAAATGAAATGAACTTATTACTTCAAGGAAAATTGATAGAATTTTTTTGCCAATTATAAAATTCACGATTTCAAGTAAAAAAGTAAGATTTTTTTGAAAACTAGTATTTACTAGTGTGAGCTTGACAGCTTTCTAATACTTAGACTTCTGATGGAATTTATAATGATATTAACAAATGTGATTTTTTAAGTATTATATAAAGACATGTATCTACATTTGAAGGATCTACACATCTCAGGAAACCAATATTCTTCAAATGACTAATGCAGATGTTACCAAAACCATTCATAGTTAAAAGACCCACTGAAATTACAGTCAAATCAATGTATTTCTCACAATAGCATGAAAATCAAAACAACAATGGTACAGTTTATTAGAGAAATGCAAATCAAAAATACAATGATGTGGTTTTGATTTGCATTTCTCTAATAATTGGCAATGATGAGCTTCTTTTCATGTGCCTATTGACCTTCTGTATGTCTTCTTGGGAAAATTATCTATGGAGGTCTTCTGCCCATTTTTTGATTGGGTTGTTTGGAATTTTTATTACTGAGTTGTATGAGCTGTTTGCATATTTTGGAAATTAAATCCATGTTAGTCTCATCATTTGCATATTTTCTCCCAGTCTTTGTTTTGTTTATGGTTTCCTCTACTGTACAGAAACTTGTAGGCTGATAATTAGGGAGTCTGGGATGGACAAGTACACGCTGCTATGTTTAAAACGGATAACCAACAAGGAACTACTGTGTAGTGCAGGGAACGCTGCTTGGTGTTACGTGACAGCCTGGAGGGGGTGCAGAATGGAGAGATATATATGTATGGCTAAGCCCCTTTGCTGGTCACCTGAAACTGTCATATTGTTAATCGGCTATACCCCAATACAAAATAAAAAGTGAAAAAAAAAAAAAAAAAAACTACAATGAGGAATGACCTCACACTTGTCAGAATGGCCATCATTAAACAGTCTATAAATAATGTTGGAGAGGGTATGGAGAAAAGGGAACCCTCTTACACTGTTGATGGGAATGTAAATTGGTGCAGCCATTATGAAAAACAGTATGGAGTGTCTTCAAAATCTAAAAATAGAGTTGCCATATGATCTATCAATCCTACTCTTGGGCATATATAACAAACTATAATTTGAAAACATACACACACCCCTATGTTCAGCGCAGCACTACTTACATGAGCCAAGACATGGAAACAACCTAAATGTCCTTGACAGGTGAACAGATAAAGATGTGGTTTGGAATCACAATGGAATATTAGCCATAAAAAGATAAAATAATTCCATTTGCAGCAACATGGATGGGCCTAGAGGTTATCATACTAAACGAAGGAAGTCAGAAAGAGAAAGACAAATACCGTATGGTATCACTTATACATGGAATCTAAACTACAACACAAATAGACATATCTAAAAAATAGAAACAGACTCACAGACATAGAGAACATTCCTGTGACTGCCAAGGGGAAAAGGGGATGGAAAAAGAAAGAATCAGGAGTTTGGATTAACATATCCAAATCAATATACATAGGATGAATAAACAATATCCTACTGTATAGCACAGGGGACTATATTCAATATTATATGATAAGCCATAGTGGAAAAGAATATGAAAAATAACATATATATGTATAACAATGTTGCTTTTCTATATAGCAGAAATTAAACACAACATTGTAAATCAACTCTACCTAAATAAACAAAAATAAAACAGTGCAATACTCAAAAAAATGAAAGAAAAAATCTTACAGCACAAGCAATGTTAGTTCACAGAAGACAATAAATGTTAGCCTTATATATTTATAAAACTCAAAATCCCGAAACCACTTGCAATCTGCTTATATAATTTGATTCTTTGAAAAGATTCTACACCCCCAAATATTTCTCCTGACGATACCCATGCTCTTATGAAAATAATATGAAAGCCAAAATCCTGGAGCTTGCTCCCAGTTCTCCTTCTAATTATAGATCTTCCTTGACTTATAATGAAGTTATGTCCCAATAAACCCTTTATAAGTTGAATTTATTGTATGTTGAAATGCATTTAATTCACTTCACCTACTGAATATCATAGCTTGGCCTAGCCTAACTTAAACGTGTTCAGAACACTTCTACTAGCCCAAGGTTGGGCAAAATCATCTAACACAAAGCCTGTTTTATAATAAAGAATTGAATAGCTCATGTAATTTGTGGACTGATGAACTGAAAGTGAAGAACAGAATGGTTGTATGCGTACAGAGTGGCGGTAAGTGAATTGCTAGTGTACCCTTGGGATTGTGTAGCTGACGGGGAGCTGGGGCTTGCTGCTGCTGCCTTGCATCACAAGAGACTACTGTGTCACATATCACTGGCCTGGGAAAAGATCAAAATTCAAAGTACAGTTTCTACTGAATGTCTACTGCTTTTGCACCCTCATAAAGTCAAAATCGTAAATTGAACCATAGTAAGTCAGGGACCATCTGTATAGGAAAGGAGATATAATCCATTCTTTTACCACTGCCCTAGATACTACGAAGATCTATTTGCTAGTGTTGCCAACATTGGATGAAGGGGATGAAGGTAACAATAACTGTTAACTTTTATTGAGTGATTGCTATCTTCAGGACCTGTGTAGAGATTTATACTCAGTTCTCACTTAAATCTCAGAACAGTCTTACTAGTTAGGCGGTATCGTTGCATGATCATGGAGCTCACAGTCAGATCACAAAATGCAGACATAGCTGCTGTGCAGAGGAACCTCTACATCTAAGTTATCAATGCCCAATATTTACCAAATAGGCATGTAACAGGAAAGCTGCCATTTTTCCTATATCCTAAAAGCCATAAATGTTTCAAAACTTAAGAGAGATTTCTATTTCAAATAATTTCTGGAGAAAGATTTACTTCCATTATGAAAATTCAAATCCAGATGCCAAATTATCCAAAGAAATTTTGGCAACTTTGTATTCCTATCATTTCCTGGATTATGGTGATAGGGTTGGAACACTGGACTAAAATAAAACATGAAAAAAGCCCAAGCCCATCATCTGATCAAATTCACTCATTACTAATGGATTCCACCATCCTCTACATTTCTTGTCTTATTTTCCTAAAAGTTATCCCTTTTGGCATCTTTCTCATAATATGTTTGAAATGGTAATTTAGAACCTCACTATCTACACTTCCTGACTTAAAGTCTCAATTTGTATATACTTTCGCAGCTTATATAGACCACAGATTTTTTAATGCAATTTTAAAAAAATGTAATAAATATAGTATGATTTCCCATCAGTATTTACTGTCAAGAGAATGGTTTCATCTGAAACAGTGTCATCTTTCTGTATAACTACTATCAGAGAATAAGATGTCATAATTTTAATGGCTGAGAAGTTTGTGAAAAATTTTACAACACTATGGGCTACATTCCACATTATTACTTTATTAAATCTACAAAAAGCAAATGAGAAAAGGAAAGATATATGCATTTGAATGCAGAGTTCCAAAGAATAGCAAGGAGAGATAAGAAAGCTCTCCTCAGTGATCAAAGCAAAGAAATAGAGGAAAACAATAGAATGGGAAAGACTAGAGATCTTGTCAAGAAAATGAGAGATACCAAAGGAACATTTCATGTAAAGATGGGTTCAATAAAGGACAGAAATGGTATGGACCTAACAGAAGCAGAAGATATTAAAAAGAGGTGGCAAGAATACACAGAAGAGCTATACAAAAACGATCTTCACAAGCCAGATTATCACGACGGTATGATCACCCACCTAGAGCCAAACATCCTGGAATGTGAAGTCAAGGGGCCTTATAAGTATCACTATGAACAAAGTTAGTAGAGGTGATGGAATTCCAGTTGAGCTATTTCAAATCCTGAAAGATGATGCTGTGAAAGTGCTGTACTCAATATGCCAGCAGATTTGGAAAACTCAGCACTGGCCACGGGACTGGAAAAGGTCAGTTTTCATTCCAACCCCAAAGACAATGCCAAAGAATGTTCAACCTACAGCACAATTGCACTCATCTCACACGCTAGTAAAGTAATGCTCAAAATTCTCCAAGCCGGGTTTCAGCAATACGTGAACTGTGAACTTCCATATATTCAAGCTGGTTTTAGAAAATACAGAGGAATCTTTGTCAGGTTTTGGTATTAGGGTGATGGTGGCCTCATAGAATGAGTTTGGAAGTTTACCATCCTCTGCAATTTTCTGGAAGAGTTTGAGCAGGATAGGTGTTAGCTCTTCTCTAAATTTTTGGTAGAATTCAGCTGCGAAGCCGTCTGGACCTGGGCTTTTGTTTGCTGGAAGATTTTTGATTACAATTTCAATTTCCATGCTTGTGATGGGTATGTTAAGATTTTCTATTTCTTCCTGGTCCAGTTTTGGAAAGTTGTACTTTTCTAAGAATTTGTCCATTTCTTCCACGTTGTCCATTTTATTGGCATATAATTGTTGATAGTAGTCTCTTATGATCTTTTGTATTTCTGTGTTGTCTGTTGTGATCTCTCCATTTTCATTTCTAATTTTATTGATTTGATTTTTCTCCCTTTGTTTCTTGATGAGTCTGGCTAATGGTTTGTCAATTTTATTTATCCTTTCAAAGAACCAGATTTTGGCTTTGTTGATTTTTGCGATGGTTTCTTTTGCATTTATTTCTGCTCTAATTTTTAAGATTTCTTTCCTTCTACTAACCCTGAGGTTCTTCATTTCTTCCTTTTCTAGTTGCTTTAGGTGTAGAGTTAGGTTATTTATTTGACTTTTTTCTTGTTTCTTGAGGTATGCCTGTATTGCTATGAACTTTCCCCTTAGGACTGCTTTTATCACTGATGAACATAGATGCAAAAATCCTTAACAAAATTCTAGCAATCAGAATCCAACAACACATTAAAAAGATCATACACCATGACCAAGTGGGCTTTATCCCAGGGATGCAAGGATTCTTCAATATCCACAAATAAATCAATGTAATACACCACATTAACAAATTGAAAAATAAAAACTATATGATTATCTCCATAGATGCAGAGAAAGCCTTTGACAAAATTCAACATCCATTTATGATCAAAACTCTCCAGAAAGCAGGAATAGAAGGAACATACCTCAACATAATCAAAGCTATATATGACAAACCCACAGCAAACATTATCCTCAATGGTGAAAAATTGAAAGCATTTCCTCTAAAGTCAGGAACAAGACAAGGGTGCCCACTTTCACCATTACTATTCAACATAGTTTTGGAAGTTTTGGCCACAGCAATCAGAGCAGAAAAAGAAATAAAAGGAATCCAAATTGGAAAAGAAGAAGTAAAACTCTCACTATTTGCAGATGACATGATCCTCTACATAGAAAACCCTAAAGACTCCACCAGAAAACTACTAGAACTAATCAATGACTATAGTAAAGTTGCAAGATATAAAATCAACACACAGAAATCCCTTGCATTCCTATACACTAATAATGAGAAAACAGAAAGAGAAATTCAGGAAACAATTCCATTCACCATTGCAACGGAAAGAATAAAATACTTAGGAATATATCTACCTAAAGAAACTAAAGACCTATATATAGAAAACTAAAACACTGGTGAAAGAAATCAAAGAGGACACTAATAGATGGAGAAATATACCATGTTCGTGGATCGGAAGAATCAATATAGTGAAAATGAGTATACTACCCAAAGCAATCTATAGATTCAATGCAATCCCTATCAAGCTACCAACGATATTCTTCACAGAGCTAGAACAAATAATTTCACAATTTGTATGGAAATACAAAAAACCTCGAATAGCCAAAGCAATCTTGAGAAAGAAGAATGGAACTGGAGGAATCAACCTACCAGACTTTAGGCTCTACTACAAAGCCACAGTTATCAAGACAGTATGGTACTGGCACAAAGACAGAAATATAGATCAATGGAACAAAACAGAAAGCCCAGAGATAAATCCACGCACATATGGACACCTTATCTTTGACAAAGGAGGCAAGAATATACAATGGATTAAAGACAATCTCTTTAACAAGTGGTGCTGGGAACTCTGGTCAACCACTTGTAAAAGAATGAAACTAGAACACTTTCTAACACCGTACACAAAAATAGACTCAAAATGGATTAAAGATCTCAACGTAAGACCAGAAACTATAAAACTTCTAGAGGAGAACATAGGCAAAACACTCTCTGACATACATCACAGCAGGATCCTCTATGACCCACCTCCCAGAATATTGGAAATAAAAGCAAAAATAAACAAATGGGACCTAATTAACCTTAAAAGCTTCTGCACATCAAAGGAAACTATTAGCAAGGTGAAAAGGCAGCCTTCAGAATGGGAGAAGATAATAGCAAATGAAGCAACTGACAAACAACTAATCTCGAGAATATACAAGCAACTCCTCC
Organism: Bubalus bubalis; assembly: GCF_019923935.1. Lineage (NCBI taxonomy): Eukaryota > Metazoa > Chordata > Mammalia > Artiodactyla > Bovidae > Bubalus > Bubalus bubalis. Next base: position 69,387,668 of record NC_059158.1, on the reverse strand, counting down.
AGCTCAACTCCAGAAAAATAAATGACCCAATCAAAAAATGGGCCAAAGAACTAAATAGACATTTCTCCAAAGAAGACATACAGATGGCTAACAAACATATGAAAAGACGCTCAACATCACTCATTATCAGAGAAATGCAAATCAAAACCACTGTGAGGTACCATTTCACACCAGTCAGAATGGCTGCGATCCAAAAGTCTACAAGTAATAAATGCTGGAGAGGGTGTGGAGAAAAGGGAACCCTCTTACACTGTTGGTGGGAATGCAAACTAGTACAGCCACTATGGAGAACAGTGTGGAGATTCCTTAAAAAACTGGAAATAGACATGCCTTATGATCCAGCAATCCCACTGTTGGGCATACACACTGAGGAAACCAGAAGGGAAAGAGACACGTGTACCCCAATGTTCATTGCAGCACTGTTTATAATAGCCAGGACATGGAAGCAACCTAGATGCCCATCAGCAGATGAATGGATAAGAAAGCTGTGGTACATATACACAATGGAGTATTACTCAGCCATTAAAAAGAATACATTTGAATCAGTTCTAATGAGGTGGATGAAACTGGAGCCTACTATACAGAGTGAAGTAAGCCAGAAAGAAAAACACCAATACAGTATACTAATGCATATATATGGAATTTAGAAAGATGGTAACAATAACCCTGTGTACGAGACAGCAAAAGAGACACTGATGTATAGATCAGTCTTATGGACTCTGTGGGAGAGGGAGAGGGTGGGAGGATTTGGGAGAATGGCATTTAAACATGTAAAATATCATGTATGAAACGAGTTGCCAGTCCAGGTTCGATGCACGATACTGGATGCTTGGGGCTGGTGCACTGGGACGACCCAGAGGGATGGTATGGGGAGGGAGGAGGGTTCAGTATGGGGAACACATGTATACCTGTGGCGGATTTATTTTGATATTTGGCAAAACTAATACAATTTTGTAAAGTTTAAAAATAAAATAAAATTTAAAAAAAAATAAAAAGCAAAAAAAAAAAAAAAGAAAGAAAAGAAAATACAGAGGAACCAGAGATCAAATTGCCAACATCTGTTGGATCATCGAAAAAGCAAGAGAGTTCCAGAAAAACATCTACTTCTGCTTTATTGACTATGCCAAAGCCTTTGACTCTGTGTATCACCACAAACTGTGGAAAATTCTGAAAGAGATGGGAATACCAGACCACCTGACCTGCCTCCTGAGAAATCTGTATACAGGTCAGGAAGCAACAGTTAGAACTGGACATGGTACAACATATTGGTTTCAATTCAGGAAAAGACGTCAAGGCTGTATATTGTCACCCTGCTTATTTAACTTACATGCAGAGTACATTGTAAGAAACACTGGGCTGGATGAAGCACAAGCTGGAATCAATAAAGTCAGATATGCAGATGACCTCACCCTATGGCAGAAAGTGAAAAAGAACTAAAGAGCCTCTTGATGAAAGTGAAAGGAGTGTTTAAAAGTTGGCTTAAAGCTCAACATTCAGGAAAGTAAGATCATGGCATCTGCTCCCATCACTTCATGGCAAATAGATGGATAAACAGTGGAAACTGTGGCTGACTTTATTTTTGGGGGCTCCATAATCAGTACAGATGGTGATTTCAGACATGAAATTAAAAGATGCTTACTTCTTGGAGGAAAAGTTATGACCAAACTAGACAGCATATTCAAAAGCAGAGACATTGCTTTGCCAACAAAGATCCATCTAGTCAAAGCTATGGTTTTTCCAGTAGTCATATATGGATATGAGAGTTAGACTATAAAGAAAGCTAAGTGCCAAAGAATTGATTCTTTCAAACTGTGGTGTTGGAGAAGACTCTTGAGAGTCCCTTGAACTGCAAGGAGATCCAATCAGCCTATCCTAAAGGAAATCATTCCTGAATATTCATTGAAACGACTGATGCTGAAGCCAAAACTCCAATATTTTGAACACCTGATGCAAAGAACTGGCTCATTTGAAAAGACCCTGATGCTGGGAAAGATTGAAGGTGGGAGAAGGGGAAGACAGAGAATAAGATGGTTGAATGGCATCACCAACTCAATGGGCATGAATCTGAGTAAACTCCCGGAGTTGGTGATGGACAGGGAGGCCTGGCGTGCTGCAGTCCATGGGGTCGCAAAGAATCGGACACGACTGTGTGACTGAACTGAACTGAACTAAAATCTACAAAATAAATGGGAGGATTCTCCAATTTTAATGTGGCTCAGCATGGCAGCTCTAATGACTTCTGCTACCTCTAGGAGATGTTTACTGTGACATCTAATCTTTCTATGGAAAAACTGACAGCGTGAGAAATGCTACTTTTTAAAGGTGGCTCTTAAACAGATTTTAGTTCTAAATCTTACACTGGTAATACCGGTGAGCTATCCTACCAAATGACCCTCTAACAATCTGGGGGAACCTTAACACATCTCATTGTCTTTTATGTATTTTGTTGTACTTAATAATAGTTAACAACTTATATTGACTGAGGTCTATGTATCAAACAGGCAAAATGCTAAGGGTTTCATAAGCACCATCTGTTGAGTATTTGTTTACTGTGATTTCAAATCCACTTCTTTTTTTCATTTTGACCTAAGAATGAGACTGGTTTGTTCTAAGAGTGAAGTTGTTTACCTTGAGGAAGCTGTGTCAGGATGTTGTTATTAGCATCTATTGTTGTAGACAAGCAATCAGAGGCTCAAGAGAGAGGGGATAGATAAATAAATAAATAAATAAATATATATACACACACATATATATATATATACATATATATGTATATATATATAAAATTATGGTTGATCTGAGTTGCTGTACAGCAGAAACCAACACAACATTGTAAAGCAATTGCTCTCCAATTAAAAATAAATTTAAAAAAAAGCTCAGCTATTGGCAAGTACTGCTGGGGGCTTATCGATAAGAATGGGTGGTGGAAGGACCCTCCTCAGGGGTCAGGGGACTTTTAAGCTTTCAACACCAAGAGGTTTGACCTGCACCTCAAGAGTGTTTGGTCCGGGCAAGGTGGCTCTTAGCCCAGCAGTTGTAGAAACCATAGTAGCTCCAAGAAGGGAATATTTTGCCTGCCAGTGTCTTTGTTCCCCAGTAATGTGCTCTAGCAACCAGAGACTTTCATTTTCTTGCTAGGCTGCTGGACATTAGCTCAGGGTTAGCTAAGCCCACTCTTCTGAAAACAAACTTGTAGAAATATCTACTTCCAGTAAATCTGGATTTTATTCTGTTAAAGAGAAAAACCACAGGTCCAAAATGGTGTCACTTGTGCTAAAAAAGCCCATGACACCAAACCTAGATTTAATACCTAACCTACTTGCAGTTTCAACCTTCACCAGAAATGCAATCTTAATCAACCAGTCTGAAATTTTCTGGTCAGCACCAATGAGGGTCCTCTCCATCCCCCAGGAAGAAGAGGCCGTCTGCATGATAAAACACTTGCTGCACCCAGTCCTCCCAAGAGAAAATGTCCTGACCTAAAAGTAATCCTTTCTTTTCTTGGATAATAGTTCATTCGCCCAGTTCTTCTTCCTACAAAACCCTCCCATCTTGTACAACCCCTCAAAGCATCCTTCTAGTTGCTAGATGGATATGGCCCAATTCATGAATCAGCTGGTAGAGGGAATTAGATCTTTACATTTACTTGACTGAATTTTGTTTTTCTCACTATTCCTTTCATCTTCCCCTTGCCTGGAACAATAGTGTGATTAATCTCTTACTGTTTTGGAGTATGTTAATTCTTTATTGGTTTCTTAAGAGACATTATCCTGCATGTTATTGGCTTGTGAAATTACAATTCCCACAGTGAACCTGTGCTAAATAAATCATTGGCAAAGACAATCTGAGTCTCTGAGCATAATTTGCCCCCAAACAGAACATCATGACATAAGAGGAAGAGTTTTAAGATAGCTCCTGAGTACTAGTCACTTTTGAGACTCAAGTCTTAATAGTTCTCCAAACACAGTTCATGAAGACCCATTAAGTGCTAAAAGCCTGGAGACTGTTTATGCCATCTGTTTATTCCCCACCCTCACCTGTTGAAACTCCCTCTTCCTTTCAGATCATAACAAATCACAATATAATGTGACTATATTGATCATTCAGATGGCCAAAATATATTTCTCACATATTAGGTTGGCCAAAAAGTTTGATCAATTTTTTCCATAACATTCTACAAACTTTTTGGCAAACCCAATATTTGGTCTTCATCCACTGTTTGTGATTCACAGCTCTCAAATTGCACGGAATTTCCTGAGCTATGAGAACAAGAGGAACATCTTTGCATAACAATGATTTGGGAGAATGGCATTGAAACATGTATATTATCATATGTGAAATGAATTGCCAGTCCAGGTTCAATGCATGAGACAGGATGCTCAGGGCTGGTGCACTGGGATGAACCTGAGGGATGGGATGGGGAGGGAGGTGGGAGGGGGGTTCAGGATGGGGAACACATGTATACCCGTGGCAGATCCATATCAATGTATGGCTCGATTGCATGCAGTACCAACGGCATTATATGTCCACTTATCTACTGGGAAGAGCAAACCTGTATCGGACATCATGCATGAATTGATACCATCAAATTAATAAAGCTCCGTAAATTAAAAAAAAAAATTGCTCTCTTGTCCTTTGAAAATACTTCAGAGCCCATAAAGGTGAAATGGGTGTCTGTGATTAATTCCTAATAAGCTCGTTTCCAGTGCAACTGGGTTGCTGTAAAGAAGGTGGTCTTTGATAAGCACCAATAGGTGGGGGCCAGGTGCCAGGGGAATCAATCACGTAGTTCAGTTCAGTTGCTCAGTCATGTCCGACTCTTTGTGACCCCATGGACTGCAGCACACCAGGCCTCCCTGTACATCACCAACTCCCAGAGTTTACTCAAACTCATTAAGTCAGTGATGCCATCCAACCATCTAATCCTCAGGCATCCCCTTCTCCTCCCACCTTCAATCTTTCCCAGCATCAGTTCAGGTCAGTTCAGTTGAGTCACTCAGTCGTGTCCAACTCTTTGCGACTCCATGAATCGCAGCACGCCAGGCCTCCCTGTCCATCACCAACTCCCGGAGTTCACTCAAACTCACGTCCATTGAGTCGGTGATGCCATCCAGCCATCTCATGCTCTGTCGTCCCCTTCTCCTCCTGCCCCCAATCCCTCCCAGCATCAGAGTCTTTTCCAATGAGTCAATTCTTCACATGAGGTGGCCAAAGTACTGGAGTTTCAGCTTCAGCATCATTCCCTCCAAAGAAATCCCGGGGCTGATCTCCTTCAGAATGGACTGGTTGGATCTCCTTGCAGTCCAGGGGACTCTCAAGAGTCTTCTCCAACACCACAGTTCAAAAGCATCCATTCTTCGGCGCTCAACCTTCTTCACAGTCCAACTCTCACATCCATACATGACCGCTGGAAAAACCATAGCCTTGACTAGACGGACCTTTGTTGGCAAAGTAATGTCTCTGCTTTTGAATATGCTATCTAGGTTGGTCATAATGTTCCTTCCAAGGAGTAAGCGTCTTTTCATTTCATGGCTGCAGTCACCATCTGTAGTGATTTTGGAGCCCAGAAAAATAAAGTCTGACACTGTTCCCACTGTTTCCCTATCTATTTCCCATGAAGTGATGGGACCAGATGCCATGATCTTCGTTTTCTGAATGTTGAGCTTTAAGCCAACTTTTTCACTCTCCACTTTCACTTTCATCAAGAGGCTTTTTAGTTCCTCTTCACTTTCTGCCATAAGGGCGGTGTCATCTGCATATCTGAGGTTATTGATATTTCTCCCGGCAATCTTGATTCCAGCTTGTGTTTCTTCCAGTCCAGCAGTTCTCATGATGTTTTTCAAATGAGTCAGTTCTTCACATCACGTGGCCAAAATATTGGAGTTTCAGCTTCAGCATCAGTCATTCCAACAAATATTCAGGACTGATTTCCTTTAGGATTGATTGGTTTGATCTCCTTGCAGTCCAAGGGACTCTCAAGATCTTCTCCAACACCACAATTCAAAAGAATCAATTCTTTGGTGCTCAGCTTTCTTTATAGTCCAACTCTCACATCCATACATAACTAATGGAAAAACCATAGCCTAGACTAGATGGACTGTTGGGGGCCAGAGTGAGGCACTCCGCCCGTGGCAAAGGTCATGAGGAAGAAGGCTCGACATACGCAAAGGCGGGATCAAGCCTCAGGAGTCCCCCTGGAAATCCTCGAGCATCTACCCCCATAACCAGAGCCTGCCTACTTTACTACTTTGTGCTCTCACCTTCACCTCTGACTTTACTGGGGGCTGTCCCCCACCACCTCTTTCGGAGGAGGAGTTAACCTAGAGCTCCAGTTAATAAAAAGTCCTGGGCATGACAAGAGTGTTTTAACCTACAAACTCCTCTGAAGGTTCTCTAGCCTGCCTGACAGGTTTGTCCGGCCACATGTGATTGCTCACAGCCTCCCAACCGTGAGAGGCACGAGATGCTTTAAACCTTCTAAAAACAGGTTCCTTAGAAAAGTTAGAAAACTATTAGTATAAGTATAATGGGCTGATTAGAAATTGTATTGGTGAAGGGTTTTTCATTTGTTGAGCCAATGCTTGTTGCTAAGTCTCCATATCCCCTGCCCTTACACACATTAATGAATATATAGAAGAAATAAGTATTAACCTTTGATATTAATCATGCTAGACCTTAGGCTAAGTAAATTCTTTCCTTAACTAAAACCCACTACACCCTCACCCTATAGGAATGTAACTTTATTTGAGTGGAATCTGTTTTAAGAATAATCACCCCTGGAGAAATAAGTGTCCTGGTTGACTGACCGCTGTCACAAGGAGAGGGTCATAAATTGTCAGCAGGCCAAGACCTTTGTATACATTTGTATGAAGCACCTGACTTTGATAAAAGTCAGGACTGCTGACCCCGCATGACTTTTGCATAACATCTCAGTGTATAAAAGTAGACCATGGAAAATAAAGAATTGGGATCAGTTTCTCGAAATACTGGTCTCCCCATGTTGCTCTCTCTCTCACCCTGGCTGAGTCTCCATCTGGAGCGCGGAACCCGCCATGCTTACTAATTATGCCTGGGCTTCTAAGATCCGACCGGGGAGGCCTCAGTGTCTCCTCTCCTTTGGGAGAACGGAAGCACGCCTGCGGCCTCCGTAAGTGGTGAAAACTTCTTGTCTTGAAGTTTTATTGGTCTCCCGCGTAAACCAAGCTACTCAGCCTCTTTTCTCCACTGAATTTTCCTACTGAGCTATCCTTATTCTATTACTCTTTATATCTTTAATTAATATCTAATTGAAGCTATTGTATCCTGATCCTCGCCGACACCGTCCCTGCTTTGAATACCCTGGATCAGCCGGGGCTGGACCCCGGCAATGGACCTTTGTTTTCAAAGCAATGTCTCTGCTTTTTAATGTGCCATCTAAGTTGGTCATAACTTTTCTTCCAAGGAGCAAGTGTCTTTTAATTTCATAGCTACAGTCACTATCTGCAGTGATTTTGGAGCCCCCCAAATAAATTCTGTCACCGTTTTCATTTTTTCCCCATCTATTTGCCATGAACTGATAGGACCAGATGCCATGATCTTAGTTTTCTGAATGTTGAGTTTTAAGCCAACTTTTTCACTCTCCTCTTTCACTTTCATCCAGATCCTCTTTAGTTCTTCTTTGCTTTCTGCCATAAGGGTGGTATCAGTGGAATATCTGGTTATTGATATTTCTCCCGGCAACCTTGATTTCAGCTTGTGCTTCATCCAGCCCAGTGTTTCTCATGATGTACTCTGCATATAAGTTAAATAAGCAGGGTGACAATATACAGCTTTGATGTCCTCCTTTCCTGATTTGGAATCAGTCTGTTGTTCCATGTCCAGTTCTAACTGTTGCTTCCTGGCCTGCATACAGATTTCTCAAGAGGTAAGTCAGGTTGTCTGGTATTCCCATTTTTTTAAGAATTTTCCACAGTTTGTGGTGATACCCAGAGTCAAAGGCTTTGGCATAGTCAGTTAAGCAGAAGTAGATGCTTTTTTGGAACTCTCTTGCTTTTTTGATGATCCAATGGATGTTGGCAATTTGATCTCTGGTTCCTCTGTATTTTCTAAAACCAGCTTGAACATATGGAAGTTCACAGTTCACATACTGTTAAAGCCTGGCCTGGAGAATTTTGAGCATTACTTTACTAGCGTGTGAGATGAGTGCAACTGTGTGGTAGTTTGACCATTCTTTGGCATTGCTTTCCTTTGGGATTAGAATGAAAAATGCCTTTTTCCAGTCCTGTGGCCACTGCTGAGTTTTCCAAATTTGCTGGCATATTGAGTGTAGCACTTTCACAGGATCATCTTTCAGGATTTGAAATAGCTCAACTGGAATTCCATCACCTCCACTAGCTTTGTTTGTAGTGATGCTTCCTAAGGCCCACTTGACTTCACATTCCAGGATGTCTGGCTCTAGGTGAGTGATCATACCATTGTGATTATCTGGGTCATGAAGATCTTTTTTGGATAGCTCTTCTGTGTATTTTTGCCACCTCTTAATATCTTCTGCTTCTGCTAGGTCCCTACCATTTCTGTCCTTTATTGAGCCTATCTTTGCATGAACTGTTCCCTTGATATCTCTAATTTTTTCCTGAAGAGATCTCTAGTTTTTCCCATTCTATTTTTTCCTCTATTTCTTTACACTGATCACTGAGGAAAGCTGTCTTATCTCTCCTTGGTATTCTTTGGAACTCTGCATTCAGATGCTTATATCTTTCCTTTTCTCCTTTGCTTTCTGCTTCTCTTCTTTTCACAGCTATTTGTAAGTCCTCCTCAGCCAGCCATTTTGCTTTTTTGCATTTCTTTTTCTCGGGGATGGTCTTGATCCCTGTCTCCTGTACAAGGTCATGAACCTCTGTCCATAGTTCTTCAGGCACTCTGTCTATCAGATCTAATCCCTCAAATCTATTTCTGACTTCCACTTTATAATCTTATGGGTTTGACTTAGGCCATACCTGAATTGTCTAGTGGTTTTCCCTACTTTCTTCAATCATGTGGTTAGCGGTTTGGAACTTTCAGTCCCACCCCTTGATTTTTGGAGAAGGGAAAGTCTCTAGAGTTTGAATCTATCACCAGTGGCCAATGAGTTAATCTTGCCTGTGTTATGAAACCTCCATGAAAATCCAAAAGGAGGAGCTTCTAGGTTGGGGAACCAGAATGCTTCCACATGCCAAACTCCACAAGCTCCTTGAGCATGCAACCACTTTGTTTGGGACCTTGTCCTATATCTCAGTCTGTGGGTCTGGGTCCTGGTGCGTACAAGTTTTGTTTGAGCCCGCTAAGCCTCTTTGGAGGGTATTGGGTTTGATTCTAAATCAATTTCACCTGTCCTACTGTCTTGCTGGGGCTTCTCCTTTGCCCTTGGACGTGGGATATCTCCTCAAAGTCGCCCCAGCACAGCACAGCCGCTGCTCCAGCAAATTTGGAAAACTCAGCAGTGGCCACAGGACTGTAAAAGGTTAGTTTTCATTCCAATACCAAAGAAAGGCAATGTCAAAGAATGCTCAAACTACTGCACAATTGATCAAAATTCTCCAAGCCAGGCTTCAACAGTATGTGAACTGTGAACTTCCATATGTTCAAGCTGGTTTTAGAAAAGGCAGAGGAACCAGAGATCAAATTGCCAACATCCACTGGATCATCAAAAAAGCAAGATTGCCAGAAAAGCATCTACTTCTGCTTAACTAACTATGCCAAAGCCTTTGACTTTGGGTATCACCACAAACTGTGGAAAATTCTTAAAAAGATTCTTTTTAAGACTTACAAAGAACATCAGACAACCTGACCTACCTCTTGAGAAATCTGTATGCAGGCCAGGAAGCAACAGTTAGAACTGGACATGGAACAACAGACTGGTTCCAAATCAGGAAAGGAGGACTTGAAGGCTGCATATTGTCATCATGCTTATTTAACTTATATGCAGAGTACATCACGAGAAACACTGAGCTGGATGAAGCACAAGCTGGAATCAAGATTCCTGGGAGAAATATCAATAACCAGATATACTGATGACACCATCCTTATGGCAGAAAGCAAAGAAGAACTAAAGACGCTCTGGATGAAAGTGAAAGAGGAGAGTGAAAAAGTTGGCTTAAAACTCAACATTCAGAAAACTAAGATCATGGCATCTGGACTCATCTATTTGTCAGTTCATGGCAAACAGATGGGGAAAAAGTGAAAACGGTGACAGAATTTATTTTGGGGGACTCCAAAGTCATTGCAGATGGTGACTGTAGTCATGAAATTAAAAGACACTTGCTCCTTGGAAGAAAAGTTGTGACCAACCTCGACAGCATATTGAAAAGCAGCGATGTTACTTTGTCAACAAATGTCTGTCTAGTCAAAGCTATGGTTTTCCAGTAGTCATGTATAGATGTGAGCATTGGAATATAGAGAAAGCTGAGTGCCAAAGAATTGATTCTTCCGAACTGTGGCATTGGAGAAGACTTTGAGGTTCTCTTGGACTGCAAGGAGATCAAACCAGTCCATCCTAAAGGAAATCAGTCCTGAATATTCATTGGAAGGACTGATGCTGAAGCTGAAACTCTGATACTTTGGCCAACTGACGTGAAGAACTGACTCATTTGAAAAGACCCTGATCCTGGGAAAGATTGAAGGTGGGAGGAGAAGGGGATGACAGAGGATGAGATGGATGGATGGATGGCATCACAGACATGAGTTTGAATCAGCTCTGGGAGTTGGTGAGGGCTAGGGAGGCCTGGCATGCTGCAGTCCATGGGGTTGCAAAGAGTCAGTCACCACTGAGCGACTGAACTGAACAGAACTGAACTTGTCCTATGTATCTCTTCACCTGGATTTTGATTTACATCCTTTAATATTTTTTTGTAATACATTGGTAATCCAGTGAATAAACGAGTTTTCTGAGTTATGTCAGCCATTCTACCATATTAATCGTACCCAAAGAGGGGACTGTGGGAACCTCCAGTTTATAGCGAGCTGGTCAGAAGTACAGGTAACAACCTAGGTTGGTGATTAGTATCTGAAGTGGAGGGTGGTCTTGTGGGACTGAGCTGTTAACCAGTGGGATCTGATGCTATCTCTGGGTAGACAGTGTCAGAATAAGGTGTCCTGAATTAAGTTACAGGACATTCTGCTGGTGTCTCTGAATTGTTTGTGAGGGACGCCTCCATGCACACACTTTGGAATTGGGTTCAGGAGCCCAAATTGGGTTCAGCCCCTTGCTGAAGATCCTTAGAGCAGGAGTGCTGCACAAGTATCTCCTGAGAACTCTAAGGCCCCAGGCCTGCACCCCGCCTTCCTGAAGACCACGTGACAGACCTTGTGAAACTGTTTGTATTCATGCCCACGTACATTCCTCTCTCTGTGAAGAAGAGCAAAGGTTTTCATTTCATGATAAAGGGATCCCAGTTCTGAGACGTTTAAGAACTACACTGGGTCTCATCCCTCCCTCTTTCCACCCCACTGCCTCCACCCCATGTCAGCACCTGCCCACTGATTACTGTGGTTTTCTCTGGTCTGCTTTCCTGCCTTTTTCTTCCTGTCCTGTATTCCATCTCCCACAAAGCTGCCAGCAATCTTAAAACATTAACCTGATGTCATATTCAACTTTGTATCTGTTGGGGAAACACACTGACTGAAACTGCCTGCTCTGGCTAGGCACCATAGTAACTATTTGCAGGACTAATTTTACAACAGGAGGTCATAGTAAGGAACATAGAACTAACAAGCCACCAACAACCAGAAGAATTTGGGAAAGGTCAAAAAGAGATACTATGTGTCCTAGTACCTCCCAGAATCCTTCTCGCTGGCGTCCATCTTGGCTGAGCAATGCATGAGCCACCAGGAAGGACTCTGAGTCAGAATGATTGGCCAAAGACAGCCTGGACTCCCATCACCATAAAATCTGAGACTGCGAGCCATGTGGCAGAACAGTTCTCCTGGGTTCCCTTACCCTACTGCTCTCCGCCCGGGTGCCCCTTCCCAGTAAAGGCTCTTGCTTTGTCAGCTCATGCGTCTCCTCACACAATTCATTTCCAAGTGTTAAGACAAAAGCCCAGACCCTGGAAAAGGGGTTCCACTTCCTGTAACATATCCTTTTTTTTTTTTTTTTTTATTTTATTTTTAAACTTTACATAATTGTATTAGTTTTGCCAAATATCAAAATGAATCCGCCACAGGTATACATGTGTTCCCCATCCTGAACCCTCCTCCCTCCTCCCTCCCCATTCCAAAAACACTTAACAGTAGGTTGAATACAGGAGGTGTTCAATAAATATCCATTGAATAAATGCATTGATAAATGAGCTCCTGCTGACAGCCCACATCCTCATCCTAGGACCCCAAAATAAACCCCGACTTGCTTCATGCAACACCCTAGGACCTTTGAGCCTAAGGGTCTGGCACTGTATTAGGTATAATAAAACATACTCTAACATGCAAAATTAAAATCACAATCTCCAATTTGTGAAATGAGTACATATAAAAACATGCTCTTAATTCACAGTCAGGTGAGTAGATATGTGTATGTGTATGAGCTCTAAATCAACAAGAGGTGATCAAAGAGGACTATAATCTACTTTAGTGGCTGTGGTACTGAAGTGAGGTTTCCTTCAATATACCGGAGACAAGAAAGAACATGTGATTGAGGAGATGCCAGGGATGGAGGAAACCAGAAGAAGATATTTAGGTATATGAATGTTTGTATAAAGCTTGTAAGTTAAGGACTACCTACATTAAAGAGACAAAATATGGGATAAGAGCATCAGTAATCACAGATGTGGTGGGGAGGAGCAAGGATAGACTCGGAGAAGAGAGGTGACATAGTCTATAATATTAACTAAAATATTTAGTGATCACATTTTTTATTCTTCCTTTATAGTTATTTAAGTTTAAATATTGGCAGATAATTTTTTAAAAATTTACTCTTCCACCTTCTTGAATAATTTTTTTTTGAACTTTATTAGATGGGGCAGGGCAAGGTAGAGTCTGCATCAAAGTGGGACTGGGGGAAATTTGCAACTCAGAACAGGGTGTCAGAACAGAACAGGTGAGCAAGGCTCCTGTGGCCGGGGATTATCCGGTATGGGAAGTCAAGCCCCAGTAGGGTAATGAAGGTTCCCCCATGGCAGCATCCCAGCACCTAGTGTGGTAGCCTGAGTGGGCGAGGATGGTATCTACACTGGTGCATGAACCCCAGCCTGCTGGGGGGAGGAGGCGGGTCACGGGGAGTGACTGGGGTGAGGAGGACTTTCACATGGGCAGGAAGAGTAGGGGTGGGATGATTGGCAGCCCCCTGTGGTAGGTCAGAGCCCAGGTGGGTTGAGGAAGGCATCTGCATGAGGGACAGGTGGGCGCAGAACGAGAGAGGGATTACACACAGAGGAAGTGATCAGATATGTAAATACAGCAAGAACGATGAGAGCCAATTTCTCACTGGACACGTGAGCTACAAATAGGGAAGGGGAGATATAAACATAAGTGGAAATGTATGTGTGTGTGTGTGTGTGTACATTTATATGGTCCTTAGAACTGTCCACTGAGAGGGCTTGAGAGCAGAAACATCCCCAAAGGCAGTGCTCATTTAGTACCCAGATCTGGGTTTCTAATACCAATCTCCACTGGAAAGGAACAGAACTCCTTGAGAAAAGACTAACATAAGGGATAGAGTAAGGAATATAAGATGAGCCCAAAATATTTTACTATACCAGGCAGCAAGGAGGTGTTAAAAACATGACAAATCTCCTAAGTCAAAAGGACACAGGAGTCAGCTTGAAAGAGCACCTCTGGCCTGATTTGGGATAATCTGAGAATCAAAATAAATGATTGTAAGGGCTGTAACTCACTAGATAAACTAGGAAACCATGACCTATATGGATACCTAAGAGTACATGGAGAATCGGATAAGAAATGAACTTTTTATGGTTTTTAAGCACCTCCCCACAAAAGGCTTGTTAGTTGGAAAGGGTAAAAGAGTACTTTATGGTGGGAAAGACTGCCTGGACAGTACTTATTAAGAACATCATCACTGATGCAAGAAATTAAAATTATCTGAGACTTGACGGGACACAATTAGAGGAAGATAGCATTGATATCATGATATTCCTGTACAAGACCTAGAACCTGAAGTTAATCAAGAGGAAGCATCAGAAAATCCAAAGTGGCCAGTAATCTTCAAAAGAATCAGATCTTGAAAATTAAAAAAAAAACACAAAAACACCGAGCAACTATTTCAGAAAGTGAAAGTGAGGTCGCTCAGTCGTGCTCGACTCTTTGCAACCTCGTGGACTATAGCCCACTAGGCTCCTCTGTCCATGGGATTCTCCAGGCAAGAATACTGGAGTGGGTTGCCATTTCCTTCTCCAGAGGATCTTCCCGACCCAGGATTGAACCCAGGTCTCCCACATTGCAGGCAGACACTTTAACCTCTGAGCCACCAGGGAAGCCCTCTAACTATTTCAGACAGGAGACCAAATCTACATGGCAACTAAATCAAGTGAAAAAGGTTGAAATAAAGCACAATATTAGGACAACTGCCAAAACCTTAATGGTATATGAGGAGGAGACACAGGAGTACATCTATTTGAGTTTCCCAGTCACTCAGTCATGCCTATTTGTGACCCTATGAACTGTATGTGGCTTGCCAAGCTTCTCTGTCCATGGAATTCTCTAGGCAAGAATACTGGAGTCGGTAGTCATTCCCTTCTCCAGGGGATCTTCCAGAACCAGCGATTGAACCTGGGTCTCCTGCACTGCAGGTGGATTCTTTACCATCTGAGCCCCCAGAGAAGCCAATATAGGAGTAGTATTTTACAGTAAATAAACAGTAAGATATTCTAGGGAAATCAGTTAAAAAAATGTTCTTCGTACTATATTGTAAATTTTTGTAAATTTGATTTTGTTTAAAAATTTAAAAACTGTCTTTAAAGAAAGAAAGAGGTAAATATATAAATTCTTCTATGGAAAATCCACAAGACATACACTAGATATAACACTAAGTAAAAGTATTAAGGTATAGAATGTATCATATGATACTATTTGTGTTCATGCAGACATATATGCATACATACATAAACGTATATATGTTTGTGTGTGTGCATGTTTTATTTTAGTTTTTTGCTTTGTTTTACTCTGAAACAAAGCACAAAATCCCTTAGCAAACTTTGTTTGAAGGAATAGGATTAGAGGTTTGGGGAATTTTTTTTTTTTTTTTTTTTACTTTTTATTGCATACTTTTCTATATTCTTGTTTTGCCATGTAATGTTTTACTTTAAAAAATCTCAGTGTTCAGCTTAATTAAGTAAAATCAGTACCAAATAAATTTAAAAACATAATTCTAATCATAATACCTGTTTGCATTTCCAGATACCAGTATCCTTTCTTTCCATTTTGCAAGGCTAAGAGAAAAGAAATGGCACCACTGGAGACTTAGTATGTAGCACAAATCCTGGTCCATAGCAGACAATTATTAGCATGTGTGTGTGTCAGTCACTCGGTCATGTCTGACTCTGTGACCCCATGAACTGTAGCCCACCAGGCTCCTCTGTCCAAGGGATTCTCCTTGGACAAGAGTACTAGAGTCAAGAGTAACTGGAGTGGGTTGCCATTTCATTCTCCAAATTATTAGCATATTGCTGAATAAATGCATGAGGCAGAAACTCAAATACATAGGCATTTCACCTATAATAGATGATTTCATCATTTTTTGAGGTATAGAAGGTCTGCGTTTACTGTTATGTCTGTAATATGTAGACTACGCTTAGAGTAACAAAGTTCCTCTTTATGAAGACTCAGAAAACTAAAGAAGCCGCAGAGAAATCTTACTCAGAGAGATTACGTGTATGTAATATGTTTTGGAAAAAAGGAGTGTGTTTTAAGTATTAGAAAAGAAATAAATTCTGATTCACATTTTGCTCTATTAATCCAAAGCTCCAAGTTCAGGACACTTGTCTTTAGAGAAGTTTTGCTTTACAAAGAGCAAAACATACTCAGGGGCACTCACAAAGAATAACATATATGAGAGAAGGTGACATACGTTATTCAAAATAAGGGATGCTTGAAGACGAATGAAAGCCCAACTACTAGATACTGCTAAATGCTAAAAGCATAACATGCTATCCTTCCTGCTTGAGCTTGGTGCAAAGGCTTTGGGGTTTTGTTGTTGAAAGAGGAATCCTGTAACAAGCTGTCATTTTGAGAGTGACATTGTGCTTCTTTCAGTCTTTTGGCTCTATCAGTAACTCACATTTATTCCACACAGGGTAGCTATTTCATTGCCTTTATCAGAAGTAGAAGAAAAACAAATCAATAAAGTAGAGAGGTGAGAAATCAAGACACAAAAAACTCTGTGGTTATCTATATAACATTACGAATTTTCTTTGACTTGATGTATCATCACAGCACAAGACTTGCCTGACTGACAGTTAAACCTTTCCCTGTCTTACTAGAGAGTTAAGAGGCATTAAATCCACTGGACAACTGATAAAGTCATACGTATAAACAAGAATTGATTAAAGCAAAATAGCAGCATAACAGTGATTTCAGCATCAAAATGGCAAACATTTGGAAACAATGCCTACTGATTACCCTTTGCCACTGACATTACTCAAGGATGAAAACACAAATATACACACAGTGATTTAGCTGCATAATATACAACAAAGACATAGACTTGCTTAAATTATTTTGACTTTAATATCTTCAGAGTACATGTTTTATCCTAAGATTTTTTTTTACCATTTCAGGAAAATCTGGCAAAAGGGTCAAATTATACAGGTTTTCTGCAAAGTTAGGTAACTAACACAGGATAAAATTATTAACTATTATTATCAATTTTATTGCAATATAATTGACATATATCATCATTTTAGTTTTCAGTATACAACATAATGATTTAATATTTTTAAGTATCAATTTTTTAAAAAATATTATGTAAGTTATATTTTGAAACACTATGTTCATTAATGTGTTTTTTGGTGAAGGACCTCCATCTATTAATAAATGTAAAGCAATGCAATGGTTAATCTTTAAAAAATAAAAAAAGCTACTCAACAAACACACTAACAAAAGTCCAAAAAAGTTTATAAACATAGAGAAAATAAAATATTTGTACTTTTTTAGATGAATAATTGGGCATATTGCCTTCCATTATAGGTACATTGCCTTAAATGTGGCTGAAGAGAAGTGCACCGAGTGTAATATTTTTAAATGTAGCTAATGTATACTATAAAATTAAGTTTATACTCTTTCCTAAACTCATGGACACACTATATTATACAGTCCACATAAACCACTCAACCCCTTTCGTCACACATGAGTACAAAAACAAAACTAAAATCCCAATAAGACAGCCCCTGAGACTGCTCTTTATAAGAACTTCAAATATGATCTTTAAATCTATAGGCTAATAAAGGAAGATGTGACTGCTGCTCTGTAGGGGCCTCCAAGGTCTTCAAGTGCAAAAGCATCAGCAGGGTACCACACAGACTGGTGGTAGAGTAGGAACTGAGACATGAACCCACCCCGTGAATACTGTGGGGAACCTGAAGACTGTCCTCCTCGTGGGAAGTGGCTAACACTGGTTTCTCTTCTCTTTATCAGGGGCTTTTTAAAAAAATGTGGGAAAAAAGAGTTAGGAAGCAACAAAAATCGTTTCATAGGAGTGTTTCTTTCAATCATTTAGAAAAAAAGGAAGAGCCTCATTGGGCATGCCAAAACTGTACTGCCAGGAAAAAGTTTCAGTCTTAGATTAAAACTAGAATTCTGAGCTTCTTTTTTTCAGCATGTTAGAGGATCAGCTAACCTTGGCTTAGACCGAGCATTTTAAGGTATAGATTTGGAAACGTGACAAAGGCTAGCTATGACCAATATTGCTAGAGAGTCCAAGGTTAAACTGGTAAAATAGAAAAATAAAGCCAACCATTATTAGGGCATTTTAAAAAAATTATGTGGTTTCATTTTTCAATTTCAATGAGTATTTTTCCAGAGTACAGGTATAAGCTATTCATATAAAATACATGTTCAGTGATCTCTAAAACTGTACTTTCTACCGAGCCTCCTAATTCTGAGTCACGTGGTTTATCCTGAAACAGTGTTAACACTGTGCCTGGACCTGTTTCATGTGTGTTTCAAAGAGTTGAACAGTTTGTGCCCATGGATTCTGGGAAATGCTGCTTTTACAAGTCAGTACTATGGGATTTCTATAAATAAAAGCACAAGTTACTAACAGAGAGGCTTTAAAGGACTTGCCTGAGCAGCCAGGAAACTAGACGTTATGGTTATTATGGCAACTCTCATAGATACTCTCATCCAAAACTGTGGAATTGTTTGCTAGGCCCACAGCCCTTGACACGGTGCCATTTGCAGGTATTTGCATATTTGCTTCCCACTAGATGAGCAGTACTCTGGACACTGAGATATTTTCTTAATTTCTCAATTGCTACATATACTAGCATATAGTAGATACGCAGAAATTATTCTTTAAATGTATGAACACCACCACTAAATAGTGTACCATAAACACCTCACTTATTTTCTTGGTAAACTCAACAGTTCAGAGTTCAGCAAAGCACCAGAAACTGTCTCCCATCACCACCTCCAAAAGCATCAGAAGATTAACAATTCTTAAGAGAATTCCTAAGGTCTCAAATAGTTAGTTTAGAAAAATAACGGAGGCATACACTCCTTAAGGGAAGGAACCTTTTATCCTTTGCTTACCCTGATATCCTCAGGGCCTTTAAGGAGCATAATAAATGCTCAATAAAAATGTATTGGGTGAATGGCTACAGTAATGGTTATCTCTTTCCTAAATGCACAGAAGAATGAAAATAATAGAATTCAGAACAAGGATCTGGAGCTGCTATGAACATGCACTGCTGTGATACATGCCTCCTGACACTACAGAATACCAGGAGGCCATAAAAAAGCATGGTCAGGAATGCAAAAGCACGACAAGTCGGCATGATTTCTTTTTAGGGGCAAACAGATCTCAGTCCCTCACTAGCCCCATGCACCACGGCTGCACAGCACAATAGTTTACATGTGCATTAAGGATCCCAAGTTAACATAAAAATTTAAAAACCAATCAATGTCTAGAACATTATAGAAAGCACAGAGGAATATGATACAGTAAAGGAAAATTCCCATAAATTGCTGTTTAAATTAAATACTGGGTGGGGAAGATGTTCTGAAATGAGTTCAGAAGACCATGTGTACCGCTTGTTCTGTGCTTGCAGATCTTTTCTCTATTTGTTGCCCATTCTGTGTGGGAAAAAGAGAGTCAGACATTGGAGACACTGGAGTATTCCTTCCTTGCGTGCTTTCTAGCAGAGGCTTCCTTCTATGCTAACCACTCTCACTGAGCAGTCTCCCTTTCTGTCTCCAACTTAGCCCACCAAATTTAGACACCTCCATTACCTCCCCTTCCTCTTCAAGAACGCAGACACTTACATTTGGTCAGCAGGAACCCTGACATCTACTGTTGACTCCTTAAACCTTTACCACTCCTGTGCAAACAGGTCCCTTGCTCAATTCTTTTTGAAAATACCAATTGATTACACTTTCAGTGTTCAATCAGAATTTATTGATTGATACACTATGGTCCATCTTCCTTTGCATGAGACTTAGATCAAATATATTAGGCACAAGTCAATTATCAAAGCAAATTGTCCCTATTTACACCTACCACATGAAAATACCCCAAGAGGCTCAAAACACAGCATGTGATCAGCAAGGCAAGCATTATCTAATTTCAACAATATCCCTGCTAGTGAACAAATCCAGACTGGCCTGTGTGACTTCTCCACATTGGCCAAGGCCACTTTAACCTTCCTGAAGGGATGGAAAATAATTGATGATGATTCTCCAAGTTATTTTGAAATATTTCCATAGAAAGAAACAGAGAAATTAACATGAGTAAGAGGAAACAAGGACAGTTTTAACAGAGAAATATAATGGATCTGGTTCAGCTAAAGTTCAAGCAGATTACAGAAGAAGACCTTGGATTTGGTGATGTAAGGGATGAAGTAAGGGGCATTTCATGACCTCTCACCATAGGTGGACTGAAGCCTTGGGTGAGGGCTCTTACCTGCCCTACCTGGAACATAGTTAATAGTAAGCATAGAAAGTGGATGGGAAGAAGAACTGGATTGAGCTCTAATTGCAACATTCCTGGATGAAACATCTTGGTTAAGTCACTTTGGCTCTCTTATCTGAAACAGAGATCATGAAAAAGCCTTATTAATTCCTCATGATGCAGTGGTTCCAAATATGTGAAGATTATTCTAACTTCTTGGGAATGTCACTTTTAGAAGTCTAGGTTTGGGGAAATTTCACTAGTCACTCCTCAAAAGAGCTATATTAAGATCTCACCATTTCTGCCAAAATATTTGCCTCCTACTGTCTTGATAACTCTCAGACTTTTCCATTGGAATGGCAGTAAGTAGACTTAAGATAATTCTACATGGATTAGAGAATATCTGTTGGGCACCAGAACTTCCATGCTATTACATATATATTCTTAAATCAACTTTGAAGCCTAATGGCTTTTTAAAATCAAAGCTTCTTCCAAAATTCTCTTGGGAATATGATTTTTAAAGCATATAGATACGGAATCTGACCCAATATATTTTAAATCAGGCTCTTTGATTTGTCATATGCTTTTGAAATATGGTGTTTGCCTACCTGTTCTCTCTAGCTCCCTGGAAAGCTAGGAAGACTTTTAAATAATTGTATCTTCAATATTCTCTGAATTCCACTGCTAGTGGAAACATGATGTCCACCTAAAGCACTCTCGGATCCTCACATTTGTGTTTTCTGCTGTCAAAGCCAAGAATTACAAAGCCAGTCTCAGGAATGGAAAACATTGCTACATGACTGTTCTGTATTAGAGGACTTCTCTCACAGAAAAGAGGAAACATGGGTGACAAGATCAATTACCTTAAAAGAAAGTGAAAGTTGCTAAGTCATGTCCAACTCTTTGTGACCCCATGGGCTATACAGTCCATGGAATCCTCCAGGCCAGAATACTGGAGTGGGTAGCCTTTCCCCTCTCCAGGGGATCTTCCCAACCCAGGGATCGAACCCAGGTCTCCCACACTGCAGGCAGATTCTTTACCAACTGGGCCATAAGGGAAGCCCAAGAATACTGGAGTGTGTAGCATATCCCTTCTCCAGGGGATCTTTGACCCAGCCCCAACTTAAAAGAAGTTAACCTGAAAGGCAAGGGGGACTGTACATGCATTTCCAAATTGTTCATATAGCCTATCTCACCACATCACAATGATAGCCTTCTTTCTTCTCCATTGGCTGTCCATCTGTAGAGGTGAGTATTAGTCTTGCAACATAAAAGCAAGGTAACCTGGGAATAAGGTCAGCAGGTAAAAATTTTAACAGGTCACAAAAGCAGGACAACTCTACTTTGGAAAGAGAGAACAGAGAGAAGAGAGAAAGGAGAGAGAATGGATTGTAGATCCTCCTTTAAAGGAAACAAAAATCTTCCACTGAGTTATATCAATGCAGAAATTCACCCAACACTGCATGAATTCTCAAGTTTGATTCTCACTGGCTGATTCTATATCCTTTCAACTAACTTCTCTATCCTATAATTCCATACATGTTAATGAATACTTAAAAGCAAATACCACACAGAGAAAGGGAATGATGATATTCCACGTAAAAATGAAATCACAAACAGACCTGAATTTCAAATATACTGAGTTCTACAGGTATTAGTGGAAATAAAACAATGAATTTACATCTGAGAAAGTCCAATGTAGTATTTAAAAAGAAAACATATTTCAACAGAACTGACAGAGAAGTGAATCACTCTACATTTCATAGACTATATTAGTATCTAGAGATGTTAATGTTTAGTTTAGCAAAGGACTGCCTCTGAGTAAAACAGAAAAACAGTTTAATTTAGATTTTATTTTGTTTGGATTTATGTCAATGGGTGTGGTCACTGGTTTAAAGGAAAACCAGAAGTTTAGCTTTTTTTATAGATAGTATTAACATTTGTCCCAGAAAGACAAATGTTAAAAGACAAATGATAAAAATATCATTTTATGGATGATGATACTTCTATCTCCTAAATTTAAAAAAATGCTTTCTATAATAATTTAAAAAGACAGTGATTGACATAAAAAGGCACAACACATAAAGTTATAGCTACTAATTGGCATGCATTTATTCCCTAGGCAATGTGCTGAAGGTTTTATGTACATTAATTCGATTAATCCTTATGATACTGGAATTCCACAAGGTGGGCATTGTACTTCAAGTTAGCTAAAGACAAAGGAAGTGAGAGTGTCAGTCACTCAGTTATGTCTGACTCTTTGTGACCCCATGGACTGGAGCCCACCAGGCTCCTCTGTCCATGGGATTCTCCAGGCAAGAGTACTAGAGTGGGTAGCCATTCCCTTCTCCAGGGGATCTTCCTAACCCAGGGATCTTCCCAATCCAGGGATTGAACCCAGGTCTCCCGCATTGCAGGCAGGTTCTTTCCAGTTTGAGCCACCAGGGAAGCTCAAAGACAAGGAAACTGAGGCTTAAAGAGGGTATGCAATTTGCCAAGGGTCATAGAACAAAGAAGAGATGGAGCTGGAATTCAAATCCAAGCACATTTTGTTCTTTTCTTTTCCTCTTCATTTTTTTTTCATAATTAAAAAGAATAAAAGCTACAACAAATAACCATATTTGACTTCAGTTCAGTTCAGTCGCTCAGTCATGTCTGACTCTTTGTGACCCCATGAATCGCAGCACGCCAGGCCTCCCTGTCCATCACCAACTCCCGGAGTTCACTCAGACTCATGTCCATCGAGTCAGTGATGCCATCCAGCCATCTCATCCTCTGTCGTCCCCTTCTCCTTCTGCTCCCAATCGCTCCCAGCATCAGAGTCTTTTCCAATGAGTCAACTCTTCTCATGAGGTGGCCAAAGTACTGGAGTTTCAGCTTTAGCATCATTCCTTCCAAAGAAATCCCAGGGATGATCTCCTTCAGAATGGACTGGTTGGATCTCCTTGCAGTCCAAGGGACTCTCAAGAGTCTTCTCCAATACCACAGTTCAAAAGCATCAATTCTTTGGCACTCAGCCTTCTTCACAGTCCAACTCTCACATTCATACATGATCGCTGGAAAAATCATAGCCTTGACTAGATGGACCTTTGTTGGCAAAGTAATGTCTCTGCTTTTCAATATGCTATCTAGGTTGGTCATAACTTTCCTTCCAAGGAATAAGCGTCTTTTCATTTCATGGCTGCAGTCACCATCTGCAGTGATTTTGGAGCCCCCAAAAATAAAGTCTGCCACTGTTTCCGCTGTTTCCCCACCTATTTCCAATGAAGTGATGGGACCAGATGCCATGATCTTCGTTTTCTGAATGTTGAGTTTTAAGCCAACTTTTTCACTCTCCTCTTTCACTTTTATCAAGAGGCTCTTTAGCTCCTCTTCACTTTCTGCCATAAGGGTGGTGTCATCTGCATATCTGAGGTTATTGATATTTCTCCCGGCACTCTTGATTCCAGCTTGTGCTTCTTCCAGCCCAGGGTTTCTCATGATGTACTCTGCATATAAGCTAAATAAGCAGGGTGACAATATACAGCCTTGATGTATTCTTTTTCCTATTTGGAACCAGTCTGTTGTTCCAATTCCAGTTCTAACTGTTGCTTCCTGACCTGCATACAGGTTTCTCAAGAGGCAGGTCAGGTGGTCTGGTATTTCCATCTCTTTCAGAATTTTCCACAGTTTATTGTGATCCACACAGTCAAAGGCTTTGGCATAGTCAATAAAGCAGAAATAGATGTTTTTCTGGAACTCTCGTATTTGACTTACTAGAACATAAATACTAGTTTCAAATATAAGTACTAAGCCAGACTTTGCTGACAAAGGTCTGTATAGTCAAAGCTATGATTTTTCTACTAGTCATGTATGGATGTGAGAGCTGGACCATAAAGAAAGCTGGTCATTGAAGAATTGATGCTTTTGAACTGTGGTGTTGGAAAAGACTCTTGAGAGTCCCTTGAACTGCAAGGAGATCCAACCCGTTAATCCTAAAGAAAATCAATCCTGAATATTCATTGGAAGGCCTGATGCTGAAGCTGAAGTTCCAATACTTTGACCACTTGACACAAAGAGCTGAGTCATTAGAAAAGACTCTGATGCTGGAAAAGATTGAAGGTGGGAAGAGAAGGGGACGACAGAGGATGAGATGACTGGAAGGCATCACTGATTCCATGGGCATGAGTTTGAGCAAGCTCTGAGAGTTGGTGTTGGACAGGGAAGCCTGGAGTGCTGTAGTCCATGGGGTTGCAAAGAGTGGAATACGACTGAGCAACTAAACTGAACTAAGCCAGACATAAGTTACATTATACTAAAAAAAAAAAAAAGAAAAAAGAATACAATAAAATTCATACTCTACAGGCTTATGGAGTCCTTTGAGATCTTCACCTAGAGCACTGTTTCTCAAGACTTTTTTTTTTCATTTTCCCCCTGTTTAATGAGTTTTATTTACAATGTTGTCTTTAATGGGGTGCTTCATGAAATTTTAATGCCACAGATATACTGCATGTCTGTTTATGTACTATATTAATACTTCATAAAAGTAGTACAATTTTTTTTTTTTACTTTTTTGCTTCTGAGAATGAATTTTTGCCCCTTGGCGAGCAGTGAGAATGGCTAATCTAGAGGTTATATCTGTTTATCCCAAATCTTTCAACCCACTAGCTATTACTTAGCATTGCATGGGGTTAGGGTTTTAAAGTTTTAGCTTGAAGTTTTTCAGTGAGTTAAAATGCAAACTCATAGACTATGTTGAGCCATTTATACCTTAATGTGAATAGAAGAACAGAAAGCCAAAATATACAATGGAGAAAAGACAATCCCTTTAAAAAGTGTTGCTGGGAAAACTGGTCAACCACCTGGAAATGAATGAAACTAGAAAACTTTCTAACACCATACACAAAAACAAACTCAAAATGGATTAAAGGTCTAAATGTTAAGACCAGAGTAGAAACTATAAAACTTAGAGGAAAACATAGGCAGAACACTCTCTGATATAAATAACAGCAAGATTCTCTATGACCCACCTCCCAGAATAACGTTGAACTAAACACAAAAATAAACAAACGGGACCTAATTAAACTTAAAACCTTTTGCACACTGCAGGAAGGTGTAAAGCAAGGTGAAAAGGCAGCCTTCAGAATGGGAGAAAATAATAGCAAATGAAACAACTGACAAAGAATTAATCTCCAAAATATACAAGCAGCAGCTCAATACAAGAAAAATAAATGACCCAATCAAAGAATGGGCCAAAGAACTAAACAGACATTTCTCCAAAGAAGACATTCAGATGGCCAACAAACATGAAAAGATGCTCAACATCACTCATTAAAAAAGAAATGCAAATCAAAACCATAATGAGGTACCATCTCACGCAGGTCAGAATGGCCACCATCAAAAAGTCTACAAACAATAAATGTTGGAGAGGATGTGGAGAAAAGGGAACCCTCCTACAATGCTGGTGGGAATGCAAACTGGTACAGCCACTATGGAGAACAGTGTGGAGATTCCTTAAAAAACTTGAAATAGACTGCCATACAACCCAGTAATTCCACTGCTGGGCATACACACTGAGGAAGCCAGAATTGAAAGAGACACATGTACCCCAATGTTCATCGCAGCACGGTTTACAATAGCCAGGACATGGAAGCAACCTAGATGTCCACCAGCAGATGAATGGATAAGGAAGTTGTGGTAAATATACACAATGGAATATTACTCAGCTATAAAAAAGAACACATTTGAGTCAGTTCTAATGAGGTGGATGAAACTGAAGCCTATTATACAGAGTGAAGTAAGCCAGAAAGAGAAACAGCAATGCAGTATATCAACACATATATATGGAATTTAGAAAGACAGTAATGATGACCCTACATGCAAGACAGCAAAAGAGACACAGATGTAAAGAAGAGACTTTTGGACTATGTGGGAAAAGGCAAGGGTGGGACGATATGAGAGAATAGCATTGAAACATGTATATTACTGTATGTAAAATGGATGACCAGTGCAAGTTCGAGTCATGAAGCAGGGCACTCAAAGCTGATGGCTCTGGGACAAACCAAAGGGATGGGGTAGGGAGGGTTGTGGGTGGGGAGTTCAGGATGGGGGGACACCTGTACACCCGTGGCTGATTCATGTCAATGCATGGTGAAAACCACCACCATATTGGAAAGTAATTAGCCTCCAAGTAAAAAAAAAAATTAAAAAAAAAAAAGAAAAGCAGAAAGCCAGTCTGATAGGTGAATGTAAGGGTCCTCCCTTACTGGAGCAGGGGGCGGGGGTGGGGAGTCGGGGAGAGGAGGGGAGACAGAGAGCCTCTGGTGCCAGAATGCCTGTGTCACCACTGAGCTTCAGTGCAGTCCTGTTGAACATGTTGATGTGAAGTAAGGACTGTAAGGAGAGATGCGAGCTTCCATTCATCATGAACAAGAAATCTTAGTCATAGCCACCTTAGTGACCGTCACCTTATTGATTAATGTGTAAACATTAGGTTTCCTGCCTGACAAGAATTTTCTCTTTGGTCCCATTCAGGCCTGTTTGCATATTCCCAACTGCTACGTGGCCAGGAACAAGACAGTTTGTGTAACGTTCCAAAGAAACCTCTTGACACCATGGCTCATTTTAACCCAGGTATGAATAGCAGACAGAGATGAATTCACAAATACTTCTTTCACATGCACTGTCAAATATAACTTTTCACTCCCAGAGGCCAAAATGGTCTTAACCATTGAAGTAATTATAGCTCACAACTATAATTTAGAGTGAGTTCTGGTTGACTCTACATTCACACAGGAAAATAATTCACTCGTCTTGTTGGAACACTGCAGTAAATAACCATATAAAACCTATATAGTTTCAGCAACTCTAGACAGTATGGTGAATCTAAATAGAAATCAATGGTTGATAATTTAATAAGACAACAATAATAATTATCTACCATTTATTGGTTGCCAACTTAAATGCTAAAATGCTATACTCGATCCTTTATAAATACTACCGATTTAATTCCTCCAGCAATCCTATGAGATAAACATTTGTATTGTCATTTTCAGAGGAAATGAGTTCAGAAAGGATGGATGATTTTCCTTGAACCACTTACCAAGTGAGGGAAGAAGTCAAACTTCTGCCATCTGAAGCTCATGCTTTGCTACTTTAGCCACAGTGAAATTATCTCAGTGAAATGACAGAAAGATTCATGTCTGCAAACTTAATATCCAATCAAATGGAGGAATCTTGGGCAAGTGAAGAGGTAATAAATATGCTGTATAGTATGTTTTGAGATTTTGCATGTGAGAAGCCACTCGTGCAGATGATTTCAAATGAAGTATCATTTTTTAAAAAATAAATGTCTTTAAGACAGGTATTGGTTAGAATTTTCTGACTTTGAGGGTTGTAAAACATATACTTGTGTATATGTTTACCCTTGTAAATGACAAACAAAATGGCGGCTATTTCACAGGAGCACAGGTACACTTCCCAGAGGCTGGGACTATTGTCCTAAATTGTCTGTATCACCCATTCCCTATTCATGGCATTGGACCTTATGATTTGAAAGGACTGGCCATGTGAAAGGATGGTCCTTGTTTAAAATTTTCAGCATACTTTACATTTTGTATTAGAGTCTCTGACAAGACAGGCTAATGAAAACTAGGAAGGCAGAAGTGGAATTGCAAAAAAATAGTCAGGCTCTAAGAAATCATTTTATGGAGGAGGATACACAGTGGTTAGGAGCCATGTTAATGAGCCAGAACTCAAACTTAGGTCTCCTAATTCCTAGACCAGTAATTTTTCATAACAGTACACCGTTACCAAGTAGGATAATAAATAGGCTTGAAATTATAGCAAAAATTGACCTAAATATACATCATCAATTATAAGCTTCTCCATGCAGACTGACCTAATTAAATATCTTAAACACATGGACAACAAAGGAGAAATATAATTTATCTTTTAAACTACTAACATGATTATGCTTACTATGTACCAAATGGATAATCAAACATCCCTATATAGTGATAGTATGAGTAGCTCCAAAATAAAGGCTGAAATTGTTCTCACATGTGAAGTAATGTGTGCAACTGGTCAAAGTATAACCACTGCAATAAAAGATGTTTTCACTTAATTTCCTGGAGATTTCAGATGTTTGTTTAGCCTTTATTAACTGGAAAATTCCTCTACTCATTGTACACTTACTGACATATTCTATTAGGAAAATGTTTGTTTTCCAAAGAAATAATCCAAGCCACAAAATTCAGCCAGTATTTCACAATATTAACTTGACAATAAAGTATTTTATCAATAAAACATTTTTTAAATGTTTATGTAGCCACCAATGAAATTCTTACTAATTTAGAGTTTAGAAATTCTTACTAACTTAATTATGCTCCTCTGAGAAAGCTTCCTATATCAGATCTTTGGAAGATTTTACTAGATTTCCCTTAAGACTAATGCATGCAAATGCTATATTTTAAAATACACTGTATAAGATATAATTATGAACATTACTAAACAGATGCAGCATACAAACTTTACCTTTTCAATGTTCTATTACTTAAAACTAATTTTATAGCTGAGAATCTAGGCATTTTCTATATATTTTAAACATTAATAAAACAATCATGTAGAATCATCCCTTTCTAGAAGACTCATCATAGCATTTTAACAACACATGGAAGTCCAGTATGTTTTTAAACCAGAAGTCATGTTAGCACTTAGTTCATGAAGACTCTGTTGTCTATAACAACTACTGATTAAACCCCCAAATGTTGTGCTTATCTTAATAGAAGCAAAAACATACAGTTACATGAGTCATGAGTGCCTCCTTAACTTAGACACACATTTACAACACTATTCTAAATTGCCAAACCTCATCATCCCAAATCCTAGGATGACAGATAATACTAATCATGGCATTGCTCAGCACTGTATGAAATCTGTACCAATCTGGAAAATTACAGCTAAAACCAAGTATACTTCCATATGTATTGCCTATCACTTTCAAACAAAAACACCATTTGTAAGTCTTGTTACTTACCTAGAAGCATGTTTCTCAGCAGTAGTCAATTCAGCCAGTCTGCAAACTCTGTATAATAAAGGTATCAGGAGCTGAGAAGTATGCTAATCTGCCACAGGTTTTATTACAGTGAGAGTGGGAGCCCTCACAAACTCTTCCTTGTATCCTAAGCCTGCTGGAGTACTGGACTGACTCCACTCACTCGCTGTGGACCTTGGTGGAAACTAACAAACAATGCAGAGACTGTCAGTAGATGCTGCGTCCTCAGCCCACAGAGCCAAAAAAAATTATGGAAAAGTAGGTTATTTCACTGGGTTGGAGATATAAATTTTGAATTGATCATGCTATTTCTTTAAAATTCCGAGGAGCATTTTCTACTAAATTAACAAATAAAACAAGTGAAACTCATGCAAACAAGCTTATAAAATCATATTTAAAAAATCAAACTACCCAATTTTCCCCCAATGCTTTTTTTTTTTTAATTTAAAATACATTTAACTCTAAACTAAAAAGAAATTCTGCGGCAAAATAAGCTCTGTATAATATACATGTTTTTAGGGAAGACTGTATATTAAAATTATATCACTCATCAAGAATCAGAGAATGCAAATATTTTTATTATTTGGTGTTATGAGCTTGAGCCTCCAATGAGATTTCAGTTTCACAAAAGATTGTTTGTTTGATTCCAATACAAAGGTAATTATTTCTGAAATAGGTTTCTCTTGAGAGAACAAACCTTACAGTTTTAAAGCAATAAGGATATTGCAGTGCATATTTAACAAAGGAATATCTCATTTCTTTGTATGTTTCTACTGGCTGTGAATTAACAATTTAAAAGCAGAAAAATCTATCTGACCTCAAAAGAAGAATACATTGCACTCCAGCTAACACTAAAGCCAGTAAGTTGAATGTGATTTCTGAGACTATGTTTTTTGAAGTAGAAAATAAAATGATACATCCAAATATTACACATTTTAGCAATTATTTTTAAATTATCCTGCAGCAGATATTTCTTTTTACATATTATAATGACAGTGGACAGAAATTAAACTATGTATACCTTCCTGGGATCCAGATCCTTGAGCAGTAAAGTTTTCCTGGTATTCATTCATGTTTCTGTATTTCCCTATTAAAGATAATTTTGGGATTCAACTTTTACATGATCAGCTACTTTTATTTTGATTAAAATAGGCTGAAAAGTTTAAGAAAAATGAGTGTCTGAGAAAGAGGTAAATGGGAAACAAAGCTAGGAATAAAGAGAACAAAAGGAGAGGTGGTCAAGGATGATGATGATACAACAGACTAACATCTGGGGTTCTTCGGTCATTGTAGAATGTAGGCCTTGCATATATCAAATATATATATTTGGATGTAGTGACCTGAAGGATTATGCATATTAATTCCCATAGGGGGTAAACTAAGTTTCAAGAGGGACAGGTGTATGCATGTGTGTATGTTTATACTAATAAACGTTTTTCTATAAATGTGGAAGGAAGACTCTCTCCCTGCCCTTGAGACTCCATTCACTTTTACCGAGTGGCTGTCACGCTTGAGCGACACCAGAATTCCCTGAAGGGCTTGTTAAAACAGACTGCTGGGCCCAAGCCCTAGAGTTTCTGATTCAGTCTGTCTAGGGTGGGGCCTGAGAATTTATATTATAGCACATTCTCAGGCGAGGCTGAAGTTTCTGGTCCTGGGACCACACTTTGAGAACCATTGCTTTAGCTCATTATGTTATCCTATAATCTAGCATGAAGACATTTCCAGTGTGAATTGCTTATTACTATATTACATAGATTCCAAGGGCTTATTCACCCGCACATTTTCACAGCTCTGAATCAGGATGTGTCTATAATTAATCACAACTTACAGAAGCTATGCAGAGGGCAGCGCCCACAACACTCAGTGTCAGTGTCTGCATGGACTTGGTCACAGCTGTTCATATTGTCTCTTCAGTTGAGTGATATCATTTTTGAATGATATCAAATGTTGAGTTTGCCATTTAAAAATAATTTTTTTAAACCAATGCTTTAAAAAGCACACTATAATTTTAAAAATAAGTCACTGCATACAAAGATGAAATACAAACAGGTGTGGTGTGTGTATTTGTTGTTGGTGAAGCAGATGTTAATTACTGGAGAAATGACAGCAACTTCAGACTTTCTTGGAAAGTAGCATTTATTCCATTAGAGGATATAAGAATGGTAATCACTAGTGGAAGAAACTATGGTACATGTGAAGTTTTGCCTATCACAGGCCCAGAAATGCAGCTGAAGCTAGACGGAATCACCAAATCCCTCTGAACAGAAATTTAAATGTGATTTGCTAGTGTGAATAATTCACAGGTACAGAGGGAATCTCTTTAAAACTCTGCATCATAGTTTATTTACAGTTGCTGTTGCTGGGGGCTCCCGTGGGACCAAGCTATGGAAGCTGATCCTCTCAGATGAGCTGAAGCCGGCTCACCAAAAGAGGGAGCGGCCCTCCTTGAGCCCAGTCTCTGACACAGGGCTGTCTCCCTCTAAAAGGACCCGCCAGTGCTCTAAGTCAGATGCCACCACCAGCATAAATCTCAGCAGCAACCTGAAACGAACAGCCAGCCACCCTAAAGTGGAGAATGAGGATAAGGAGCTCTCCTCCAGCATCGAGAGTATTGATAATTCATTCAGTTCCCCCATCAGACTGGCTCCTGAGCGAGAATTCATCAAGTTCCTGATGGTGACTGGCAAGTGGAGGGCCACGCTCCCCACCAAGGAGCAGAAGACACAGCGGAGGATCTCAGAGCTCTCCCTGCTCAACCACAAGCTCCCCGCTGGAGTCTGGCTGCCCACTGCTGGCTTTGACCACCACATGGTCTGCATGCCCCACACCCAGGCTGTCGTCCTCAACTCTAAGGACAAGGCTCCCCACCTGATCTATGTGGAGGTCCTCGAATGTGAAAACTTCGACACCACAGATCTAGGGTCCCCGCCCAGATCCCCGAGAACCGAATTCGGAGCACCCAATCTGTAGAGAACCTGCCCAAATGCGGCATCACCCACGAGCAGCGGGCAGGCAGCTTCAGCATTGTGCCCAACTATGACAGCGATGATGAGGCCTGGCCGGTGGATGACATAGGTGAGCTGCAGGTGGGGCTCCCTGAAGTGCACACCAACAGCTCTGACAACATCTCCCAGTTCTCCATGGACAGCATCACCAGCCAGGAAAGCAAGGAGTCTGTGTTCATTGCAGCAGGTAACATCTGACAGCGCCTTTGGGAGCAGTTGGCTCACACCCCCACAGCCTTCAAACGAGACCCAGAAGACCCTTCTGCAGTTGCTCTCAAAGAGCCCTGGCAGGAGAAAGCGTGGTGCCTTAGAGAGGGTTCCCCCTATGGCCTTCTCCCCAGCTGGAGGCTCCTGTCAGTCATTGTCAAGTGTGGGGATGACCTTTGGCAGGAGCTGTTGGCCTTCCAGGTGTTAAAAGCAACCGCAGTCCATTTGGGAACAGGAGCGAGTAGCCCTGTAGATCAAGCCATATAAGACTCTCGTGATTTTGGCTGACAGCAGCATGATTGAACCAGTGGTCAACAACGCTGTATCCATACACCAGGTGAAGAAGCAGTCACAGCTCTCCCTGCTCGATTACTTCCTCCAGGAGCATGGCAGTTACACCACAGAGGCATTCCTCAGATCCCAGCGCAATTCTGTGCAGAGTTGGACTGGCTACTGCTTGGTCTGCTACCTGCTGCAGGTCAAGGACAGACACAATGGAACATCCTGTTGGATGCAGAAGGCCACATCATCCACGTCGACTTTGGCTTCATCCTATCCAGGCTCACTCTGAAACCTGGGCTTTGAGACATTGGCCTTTAAGCTGACCACAGAGTTTGTGGATGTGATGGGCGGCCTGGATGGCAACATGTTCAACTATTACAAGATGTTGATGCTGCAGGGGCTGATCAAAGCTCGGAAATAAAGGGCTAAGGTGGTGCAGGTAGTAGAGATCATGCAGCAAGGTTCTCAGCTTCCTTGCTTCCATGGCTCCAGCACCATCTGCAACCTCAAGGAGAGGTTCCACGTGAGCATGACTGAGGAGCAGCTCCAGCTGCTGGTGGAGCAGATGCTGGACGGCGGCATGCGGTCTATTACCACCAAACTCTATGAAGGCTTCCAGTGCCTCACCAACGGCATCATGTGACACCCTCCTCCTCAGGCTCCAGCGCAAATAGGGGTGGGGGTTCAGGGGACCCTCCCTGGGAAGGCCCTTGGAGAAACCCTAAGCCAGGAAGGCCCACCCACCCGGCCATCCACAAAGGGAAACAGAAGGCAAAACATACAAAGGCTCATGTGGTAACCCTAGAGCTTGCCAGGGCGGGTGGGGAGAGCCAGCTATGGGGTCCAGACTGACTGGGGCTTCCTTGCCGCCACCCCAGCTGTGTCAGTATTACCACCTGATGGACTCCAGGACTCACTGCCCTAGAGGGGACAGAAGTGATAAATGTGGGGGACGCTGGGGCCTCGCTTCTCCCCACCAGGGTCCGAGAGGATCTTTCCACAGGCCATCTCTGCATGTAATCTGGGTCCCAGGAAGGAGAAGAGCGTAGGTTCTTGGTACTTAGGACTTGATCCTGTGGCTGGCCTTTGGCCATGCTGCTGCCTGACTGTCCCCTCCCAGGGACTGAGCCCTAGTCCGAGTTCCCCTGGGTAGGTGGGCTTTGGCATAGGGTCCTGCACTTGCTGAGGTCCCCCATCCCAGAAGTGAGGAAGGGAATGATCATGGCCCCTCTAGTCTGAGGGTACTGGCCTAGCCTCGGGGAATTCCTTGTCCTGATCCCTTCCCCACACCCAGGGAGATAGCTCTCAATTTTTTATTTTTAATTTTTGTTTGAAATAAAGTCCTTAGTTATTAAAAAAATTTTTTTTTCTTTCCTAGTGATACGTAAAGTAATGATGTGAATGGACAATCTAGACTTCTGTGGTGGTCCAGTAGGTAAGACTCCATGCTTCCACTGCAGGAGACACAGGTTCCATTTGCAGTTGGGGGAAATTCCACATGCCAAGGAGTACAGTCAAAAAAAAATTAAGAAAATCTGAGGTTTGATAACATGTGATATTATTTGGAAATAAAACAATTACTCTTGGGAGAAGCTATTTACAAATTAATGAATAATAAGTTGATTTAAAGCAGGTTTTTGTTGTTGTTATTCAAAATGTGGTGTGGAAAAACCTAAAGAACCACCCAGGATGTCTGCTAAAAACACATATATCTGGGACTACCAGAGATCCACTGACTCAAATATCTTTGGTCTGAAGACTGACCATTTCACCTCTAAGTAAATAGCAATTTAATAAGAATAGCAATACTGGAGGACTCTTAAATGTTTGTGGTAATAATGTATTTCTGAAAAGCAAGCAAGCTACCTTTGATTCCAAATCAATTACAATAAACCTTGGGTATTGCCTAAATGAGTAAAGCTACGTATGGATGCCTCTGTGACAGTTTATCCCCACAGGAACTTTTAAAAACTGAAATACCAAACTGCATATGTATCTCAATGGCCCTTTGTGAAGGCAGAAGAGAAAAAGCCAGAAACAAAGGTGCATGCTCATCTGACCAGACACAAAGCAAGTAATGCTTGATAGGAGGGCATGATACTAAGAAGGATAAATACACAGCAGCACCACATCTCCAATAAGACTCCAACCTCTGGCCCAGTACTGAGTGGGGTCTCTATATAAGCCTCCAGTGGTGTGAAGCATTTGAAAGAAATGATAAAATAACCAGGATGAAACTGACCAGCTGTTATGTTGGCAGTTTTAAAGCTGGTCACTAGTTGTAAAACTAGTCACTGTAAAGTGACCAGTTGTAAAGGTAGTGGAGGTGATGGAATCCCAGTTGAGCTATATCAAATTCTAATGCTGTGAAAGTGCTGCACTCAATATGCCAGCAAATTTGGAAAACTCAGCAATGGTCTCAGGACTGGAAAAGGTCAGTTTTCATTCTAATCTCAAAAAAAGGCAATGCCAAAGAATGTTCAAACTACTGTACAATTGCACTAATCTCACATGCTAATAAAGTAAAGCTCAAAATTCTCCAAGTCAGGCTTCAGTAGTTCATGAACAGAGAACTCCAGATGTTTAAGCTGGATTAAGAGAAGGCAGAGGAGCCAGAGATCAATTTGCCAACATCCGATAGATCATTGAAAAAGCAAGAGAGTTCAGAAAAAATGTCTATTTCTGATTTATTGATTGGCCAAAGCCTTTGTGTGGATCACAAAAAACTGGAAAATTCTTAAAGAGATGGGAATACCAGACCACCTTACCTGCCTCCTAAGAAATCTGTATGCAGGTCAAGAAGCAACAGTTAGAGCCTGACATGGAACAATAGACTGGTTCCAAATTGGGAAGGATACATCAAGGATGTATGTTGTCACCCTGCTTATTTAACTTATATGCAGAGTACATCATGTGAAATGCCAGGCTGGATGAAGCACAAGCTGGAATCAAGATTGCTGGGAGAAATATTAATAACCTCAGATATTCAGATACCACCTTTACAGCAGAAAGCAAAGAGGAACTAAAGAGCCTCTTGATGGTGAAACATGAGAGTGAAAAAGTTGGCTTAAAACTCAACATTCAGAAAACTAAGGTCATGGCACCTGGTCCCATCACTTCATGGCAAATAGATGGGGAAACAATGGAAATGGTGAGAGACTTTATTTTGGGGGGCTCCAAAATCACTGCAGACGGTGACTATAGCCATGAAATTAAAAGACGCTTGCTCCTTGGAAGAAAAGTTAGGACCAACCTAGACAGCATATTAAAAAGCAGAGACATTACTTTGCCGACAAAGGTCCGTCTAGTCAAAGCTGTGGTTTTTCCGGTAGTTATGTATGGATGTGAGAGTTTGACTATAAAGAAAGCTGAGCACTGAAGAAAAGATGTTTTTGAACTGTGTTGTTGGAGAAGACTCGAGAGGCCCTTGGACTGCAAGAAGATCCAACCAGTCCATCCTAAAGAAATCAGTCCTGAACAGTCATTGGAAGGACTGATGCTGAGGCTGAAAGTCCAATATTTTGGCCACCTTATACAAAGAACTGACTCATTGCAGAAGACCCTGATGCTGGGAAAGGTTTAAGACAGGAGGAGAAGGGGACCACAGAGGATGAGATGGTTGGATGGCATCACCGACTTGATGGACATGAGTTTGCGCAAGCTCCAGGAGTTGGTGATGGACAGGGAGGCCTGTCATGCTGCCGTCCATGCAGTCACAATGAGTTGGACACGACTGAGCAACTGAACTGAACTGAACTGAAAGTTGCCCAATATCAGTGAGTCTGTTTCCTTAATAAAAGAATAAAGGTATGGTTAGAATAGATTTCTATGGTCCATCCTAGCTCTAAAATTACATAACATTCAAAAGCATTTAAAAGGGTGTGGCTCTTTCATAGTTTTATTAGGAAAAAACCTTATAAAAGTGAATGACTGATAAACCCAAGATAAAAGACATTTGTGATGGTTTGAATTATGTCTCTTCCCAGTCCTCCATTCATATTTGAAGATACTAATGCCCAGTTTCTCAAAATGTGATCTTGTTTGGAGGAAGATTCTTTCCAGAGGTAATCAAGTTAAGATGAGGTTGCTAGGGTGGGCGTTCATCCAATATGTCAGGTGTATTTATAAAAACCGAGAAATTTGGATGCAGACTGGTACGGAGAGAGACTTTGTAGAGACACAGGGGACAGACAGCCGTCTGCCAGCCAAGGAGAGGCGCCTGAAACAGATACTTTCCTCTGAGCTCTCAGAAGGGAACCCACCCTTCTGACACCTTGAATTCAGAATTCTAGCCTCAAAGACTGTGACAGGATAAATTTTTGTTGTTTAAGCCATCTAGTCTGTAGTACTTTATTACAGCAGGTTTAGCAAAACAAATTGGCAGTGTTACTAGGTCCTTGTTACTAGGTACTCAGCATGTTACCTGTTACTAGGTACTTAGCATGCTAAGTACATGCTAACTTTTCAGAAGTCTGAGTAGTAGTTGGGGTACTATTTTTGAAAGTTAGAACTCAGATGTTTTATATTTGTTCTTGTTTAATGTTTCTTTAATCAGGTTGGTTGTGCATTTGTCTATTTAAGTAGATTTTAAGTAGCTGTTTCATCTTTTTTTATATATACTTGCTTTACTCTATTCCACTAATATTTGCTTCTGTTTTTATTAATGTCTGCTTCCTAACATCTTTTGACTAATTTTGATACATGTTTTCTAGGTTTTAAGATGTATACATGCCTCATTTATTTTCATTTTGGTTTTTTAATATGAAGTCCCATTTAGGAGTACGATTTTTAATATTTTCCCTTCCATTAACTTTTAGATAATCTGTCACTTTTAGTTTAGATTTTTCTCTTCTCTCTTTACTTGATGGTTAACAGGACCGAGAGATAGAAATAACATGTTATCTTTTATTCTAGCTTCATTATTAATTAATTTAGCTTGGCCTTGGGCCAGTCACTCACCTCCCATGGGCTTCTGTGATATTGCCTGTGTGAGAATCAAACCAACTAAATATGATAATATTTGAGACCATAAATTGCTATACAAATTTAAGTCATTTAAGTCAATGTTTTAATTATTTTTGACCAACTCACTATTCACAAAGAAATTAGGATAACCCTGGGGATATCAGAATTGCTTAACTTTATAGTTTTAACTTCATTTCTGCTTGTGGTATTAGTAATCATCTCTCAAATTGCCTGTAAGTTTATAATTTTATGGTAAAATAGCAAGAATTCACCTACTAGCTCAGTTTTATTTATTTTTTTATATATTAGTTGATGAAGTTATTTGAAGGAGAGAAACCATTTTAAAAACTCACCTCTTGAAATAATCTGTCATTATCATTTAAGAGTGGGAACAAAACGAACTAGCATTATCTAAATTCAGTTATGTGTCAAGCACTTTTTTAGGTGTTTTGCATTCAATTCTTTTAACAACCATTGCACAGATGAGGATACTAGGAAAGCATAAGCAACTGCCCAAAGTTATAAACCTTCTGATCCAGCCCTTCCCGGCTCCCTCCCTATAAAATGAGTCTATAAAGATAGCAGGGTTAAAGTTTTTCTCTAACAATTTTCAGAGAATGTAAATTAGTTCTTTTTTAAAATTGAAAATATAAATCATGATTAAATAAAAGTAAATGTGGTTTTAAAAGGCAGTGGTCCTTTTGTTTCTCTTTGAATCTTTTTTTCTTCAGAAGAGACTTTTATTTTTCCTTTTTGTTTCCTTTAGGGGAGAATGAAAGTATCTGAAAGCAATCATTTACTTTGAACTACACCATTACTTCAGAATTTTCTATCAGGCTAAATATTAAGTTCATCTTATGTATTAATTCAAGAGTTCTTATATGTAGTATCTAAAATACATGTAGAATTCTTCAGTAGCATTCATTTGTAATATTTAGTTTTTTGCTTAAAACTACCTAAAGGCATTAACTACTATTATTTCTGATGAAATTATACTTAACTGAGGAAAAATTGTAGCCTAATCAGCTTTGCAATTTTCTACAAGTACAGTTCTCTGTAGATGAAAGATCATTACTACAAACTAGACTGGCACTGCTTTGAAAAGAGTGAACATTTACAGAATTATATGAGTTCTGAGTATCAGAATCCAGAATGTTCCCAGAAAAGAGAAATAGAGAATAAGAAGAAATGATTAAAATTGCTGTATTAATGAAGATGTTCATTACATTATATATAATCACAAACATATAGAAACAGTCTTAAAGCTCAATAGCAGAGGAATGGTTATGTTGATAGTGTGAAATATTACAAAATATATTCAGTGACATAGGAAAATGTTCACTATATAACAAGTGGGAGAAAATATGTAGAACTGGATGTACAGTAGATGTCACACATGTAAATAAAAAAGCATATTGCACATGCATATGAATGTTTATGTGCATATCTATAGAAACACATCTAGAAGAAAATACCCCAAAATATGTTAAATACTGCAGGTTTATTGAAAATTTTACTTTTTTTTTTTTCTGTATTGTTACATTTTTGTACTAAACTGAAAGAAGAAAAAAAAAAAAACCTTCATCTTAAACATTACAGTGGGAGGGATTTCACTACAAAAGAGAAAATGTATATAATTTCTAAAAATAGGGAGGCAGAACTAGCTAATTTAGATAATCTCTCTTTAAAAATTTATAGTAAGTTAATGTCAAGAACTAGTTATGTTCTCAAGTTTCTTATGGGTCTTAATGATCCTCTGATTCAACTGGAGTAAGGGCAAGCACAGGACTAAACACACGCAGGAGGCTCTCCTTGATCACTGTAACAGTGCAAATGCATAGTAATTGGAGTGAAATAAGCAAGAGAAAAGGGAATGAGGGTAATGGTAATACAATATTTATAAGAGGCTTGAGCCATCAATTCCCAGAACTCCCCAGTGATTCAACGTCTTGGTCTGTAGTATCTGCATCCATACAGATGAGTGTCAAGAGCCTGCAGAGAGGTGATGGCAGGAATCCAGCCCACGGATAGTATGTAAGAATCACTTACATACATGATTTCTTCCAAGGCATTAAATCTTTTTAACTACTATAGTAGCATTGCTATTTTTACTCCAGTGTTTAACTTATATGAAGGGAATGATTTATATGCCCTTAGATAACATGGCTCTCATTAAACTATTTATTCTCTATCAATGTCCACAGAAGACTTCCATGACAATATAGTGACATATAATAATTAACATGGTTCAGACATATCAGATCTCTGCACAACTGGAAACATCAAAAGAATTATGATATCATCAGTGATGCTACCAGACAGAGCACCTGCTCCCCTCTCACATTAGACAGCAGATGTTTAAATAATACCACATAGATTTTCTTAAGCTGTATCCTGAGATCTGTCAAGGTTTTCACCATGGTTAAATCAGAAATGTCACAACTTTTTCTTTTCCTTAAAAAAAATTCTCTACCTACCTAATAGGTGCCCACCCTACATAGCTTATTTTTATGTAAAGGCAGCTTGTCCTCTTAGAGGTGGGGTTTGCCTGCTGCTGCTGCTGCTGCTAAGTCGCTTCAGTTGTGTCCAACTCTATGTGACCCCATAGACGGCAGCCCACCAGGCTCTGCCATCCCTGGGGTTCTCCAGGCAAGAACACTGGAGTAGGTTGCCATTTCCTTCTCCAATGCATGAAAGTGAAAAGTGAAAGTGAAGTCGCTCAGTTGTATCCAACTCTTCGCGACCCCATGGACTTCGGCCTACCAAGCTCCTCCATCCATGGGGTTTGCCTAGGGCAACAAAATGCTCTGTGACTGTTAAGCCCATGTGAGTGATCACCAGCTGGGAACAATGCACTTTTTCTAGTGTACCTACAGCATATATTTGGAAAGAGATGGACAAGACCATAAAACTTTGGACAAGTTGGACAATTTTGAAATGAGATGATTGTTCAGCAAACAAAAAGTGTTTGGGTACATCTAACTTCAGGAGATGAAACCAAAAGGGATTTTAAGGTCTGTTCTCCATAAACATAGAATATAAATAAATAAATATCACCAATGTGCTTTGCTCTCTTTCAAGAGTTGCTTACAGTTAGTGTTTGGAAGAAAGTGAAGTCGCTCAGTGAAAGAAAGTGAAGTCGCTCAGTTGTGTCTGACTCTTTGCGACCCCATGGACTGTAGCCTACCAGGCTCCTCAGTCCATGGAATTTTCCAGGCAAGAGTACTGGAGTGGGTTGCCATTTCCTTCTCCAGGGGATCTTTCCAACCCAGGGATCGAACCCCGGTCTCCCGTGCTGCAGGCAGACGTAAATTACCGTCTGAGCCTCCAGGGAAGCCCTTGGAAACAAGATTGAAAACCACTTAGAACATTCTATAAAAGGTGAATTCACTGAAATCAAAATGGCTAAAATATAGTTTTAGAGACAAATGAGTATGGCTTCCCCACATCTGACCTGTTATTAAATTAGCTGTAGAAATATTTTTATCAGTAATATACTTTTCCAATATAATTTACATATATAAACTCTAAACCATTTTAATGAGGAAAAGATAAAGGATTCTGCTTTGTCCAGGGGCTGAGTCCACTTGCTTTAAAATAGAAAACAGTATGGAGGTTCCTCAGATCAATTACCATATGATCCAGTAATCTCATTCCTGAGCATATACCCAGACAAAACTATAATTCAAAAACATACATGCACCTCTGTGTTCAAAGCAGCACTAGGTCACAATAGCCAAGACATGGAGACAACCTAAACGTCCATCAGCAGATGAACTGATAAAGAAGAGGTGGTGCATACATACACTGGAATACTACTCAGCAATGAAAAGGAATGAGATACTGCCATTTGCAGCAACATGGATGAAACTAGATATTATCATCCTTAATGAATTAAGTCATAAAGAGAAAGACAAATATTACATCATATCTCTTACATGTGGAATCTGAAATATGACACAAACGAATCTATCTATGAGGCAAAAACAGACTCAAAGACACAGAAAAGAGGCTTGTGGTTGTCAAAGGGGAAGGAGGATGAGAGAGGGAATGGACTGGGAATTTGGGGTTAGTAGATGCAAACTATTACATATAGAATGGATGGACAATAAGGTCCTATTGCATAGCACAGGGAATTATATTCAGTGTCCTGGGATAAACCATAATGGAAAAGAATATAAAAAAGAATGTATACATGTGTATAACCGAGTCACTTTGCTATACAATAGAAATCAACACAACATTGTAAATCAACTATACTTCAATTTTGAAAAGTAAAAAAATATAAAAGCAGTTTTAGAAGGAAAAATAAAATGCAGTTTTTTTTTTATTTTATTTTTAAACTTTACATAATTGTATTAGTTTTGCCAAATATCAAAATGAATCTGCCACAGGTATACATGTGTTCCCCATCCTAGGAAAGATTTAACAAATGTCTAGAAATTTTGAATACAGGTCAGATAGCTTGTGGAGAGAAAAATCATAAGAATATTTATTCATCCTCCAAACCTTTGTTGAGTACCTTTCTGCCCAAAGCACTGTTCTGAGTGCAGAGGCTATAGGAGCCCTGCTCTCAGGGAACTTACGTTAGACTAATGTTCCTGATCCTGATCTCAAAGCTCTTTTTCATTTGATCACATATTTCTCTCACCAAACAGGCTAATCTATACAATTTACAAAGAAACTCCCATGTCTGATAAAAATGCCTGGTTTTTTTCCTCCACCTAGATTCATCTATCATATATAATCTTTCTTAAAGATTTATCCATATTAAACCTTTATTCATATTACAAAGAAAACCAGCAGATCTTTTTGTGTCTTTCAGTGGGCAACTTGCATAATAAGATTTGTTTTAT
The DNA here is from genome assembly GCF_019923935.1 of Bubalus bubalis. Lineage (NCBI taxonomy): Eukaryota > Metazoa > Chordata > Mammalia > Artiodactyla > Bovidae > Bubalus > Bubalus bubalis. Next base: position 69,345,245 of record NC_059158.1, on the reverse strand, counting down.
GTTTTTTTATTGTATAAATATAACATATTTGAGATATAATTGCATAATATAACTGGCAGTATTTCAATTTTTTTCCTTGGGTCTTCCAGAAAGAGAAAAATTCTGAGATTCAGAGATGATACGCTATTTCTTTTTCAATTTAATTTTAGGCATTTCTATTAACATTCAGCATTTATCATATTATGATTCAAGTGAATGATTTAGAAAAATACCTATATAATTTCGAACAATCTTGTATTAGTCTACAACTACAGGGTAAATCAGGAAGAATTCTAACTTCTCATTTTATCCAGTAGGAGTCTGCAGAAATCATGTTCTGCACATGTACTGCAACCTTTAGCAGGAAAAGCCTTAGGTAACCCATTTCGTAATTAAGGCCGAATACAAAACATGTTTCCATGTTTCCAAAGCATGCTTGCTGGAGTCCAGCCTCTTCTGCCTAATACGAACCCCCTTAGTGTCACATGACTGTATCCTATTCCAGCCACAGCTGGATAAACCAGGACCAGATAACTGATTTAGGGGCAGCTAATCATCAAAGACATTTTTGGAGGTCTGGTTCAAAACATGACAAGCCATTGTCAGGAGTTGGGAAGATGAGAAACTGGTGACATAAGTGTGGGAGACCAGGTTCGCTGGGGTCATACTCAAGCCTAAGTTTGTGATGAAGGACAGAGAACTAAAGAGAAAAAAAAGACAGCATAAAGGGCTGAAAAGGCAGAAGCCAGTGGGAGTTAGAGATTGCCTCTGAGAGAAAAGATGGTTCCCCATCTTTTCCAGTTGACACCAGTTTCCATGAGCTCCAGTTTGTTCCAATGATTGGCTTTGTGTTTCCTGAGACTGGCAGTTGTACCCTCACAACAAATCTCCTCTTTCTTAAGTTAGCCTGAGTCTCGCTTGCAACCAAATACATCCTGGCCGAGAGAAATAGCCTTTTATGGATCTGCACTGAGTTTTTACCACAACAGGAAAAGAGCAAAAGTCAGTCACAGGTGACAGACTCAATTCTGCTTAGATCTCTGAAGGATCATCTAACTGTAAGTCAATTTGGGGCACTGATTCCTATGTCATTAATTTTTAATGACGTGGTGGTATTTAATAATTTCTACAACCTTCTAAATATAAAATCATATGAGGGTTAACATAGTACTGAACTGATCTTTTCCAATTTTCAACTTCCAAATAGTTTTTTTTTTTAATTTTATTTTATTTTTAAACTTTACATGACTGTATTAGTTTTGCCAAATATCAAAATGAATCCGCCACAGGTATACATGTGTTCCCCATCCTGAACCCTCCTCCCTCCTCCCTCCCCATTCCATCCCTCTGGGTCGTCCCAGTGCACCAGCCCCAAGCATCCAGTATCGTGCATCGAACCTGGACTGGCAACTCATTTCATACATGATATTTTACATGTTTCAATGCCATTCTCCCAAATCTTCCCACCCTCTCCCTCTCCCACAGAGTCCATAAGACTGTTCTATACAGTCCAAATAGTTTTTGATGATGCTCATAGTATCTACTTTCGCCACCTCTTCCCTGTTCTCTATCAAAGACATTGGAAAAAAGAACCCAAGGAAACCCAGTGAGAGTAGTCTGGTTTGCCATGGTTCTGATACTCTTCTGTATCAAAATGTTGCTTGCTGGCTGTTTTTCCTAGTGCATTTTGCTCCTAAAGTAGCATATTCAGGAGGACTTTTTCCTTTATTCTCCATCTAATTAGTCATTGATTCTCCTTAAACTGAATGGATGAGAAAACATATTTTGTCCTGTGTTTTACTTTTAAAGATTTGATCGAAGTATTTTTCACTACTTGTTCATCTTTATCACACAGTTCCTATAGCAAATACAAGTCTTTTCTTCTTCTGTATTTGTTCTGTTCTTGTTGGGAATGGGGTCTATAAAAATTATTGTTACCACCTCAAAGCTTTATTCTTTATAATGTAAAGAAAACATCATTTTCAGCCAACACAAATGCTTTAATTCAAAAGATTTATTAAAACGACAAAGCAGCTATTGTTCAGCTATGGCTTTGAGCCATCTAAAGGACTTTACTTTGTCTGGGATTTGCCAATTTCAGGAAAAATGAAAAATTTTGGACAGTTAGAAGGGGAAATATTAATATGATTAAAAGCTAGAGAAGAATATTAAAGATAAAAAGTATAGAAGAAAGAAAATCAAAATATAGCCTTCAAGTATTGGGTTGGTCAATAAGTTCATTTGGGTTTTTCCATAGACTGTAACTTCCCAGGTGGCTCAGAATGCAACCTTCCCAGTGGGTAAAGAATCCACTTGCAATGCAGGAGACATAGGTGATATGGGTTTAATCCCTGGGTCAGGAAGACTGGAGGAGGAAATGGCAATCCACTCCAGTATTCTTGCCTGGAGAATCCCATGGACAGAGGAGCTTGCCCGGCTAGGGCCTGCTGCTGCTAAGTCACTTCAGTCGTGTCCGACTCTGTGCGATCCCATAGATGGCAGCCCACCAGCTTCCCCGTCCCTGGGATTCTCCAGGCAAGAGCACTGGAGTGGGTTGCCATTTCCTTCTCCAATGCATGAAAGTGAAAAGTGAAAGTGAAGTCACTCAGTCGTGTCCTACTCTAGCGACCCCATGGACTGCAGCCTGCCAGGCTCCTCCATCCGGGCCAATGGGGTCACAAAGAGTTGGACACAGCTGAAGCAACTGAGCAAGTATGCGTGTTGTAATGGAAAAACCCAAATAAGCTTTTTGGTCAACCCAATATATAAATGGCTATACATTACCAAGCATGGAAATGACAAATAGAACTACTAAGAAAGTGTTCTTTGTAGGAACAATACCAGCCACAAACATTTCAGTGCCACATCCTTTTCTAAATGTTTACCTGTATTTACTAATATAATATTACTCTAATTTTATACAAGATGGAATTGAGGCATGGAGACAGAAAGTCACGTATCTGAGGTTACACAGCTGGGACAGTGAAGAGAGGGAATTTGAAAGGGCTCTGGCCCTGCAGCCAGAACCCATGATCACAGGCAGTTTGCCCTCTCTGTAAATATTCTGACCAGGTTTTAAATCCGTTGTATGTTACAACCATCTCAAGGGCATCTCAAAGCATAGCAACACCTAGGCTCTACCCCTGGAGATTCTCACAGGATAGTTCTGTGTGGTAGACATTTTTAAAATGTATTTAAAGTGCCTAGGTGATTTCAGATGCAGAGAGGCAAGACCACTAAGCCCCGGTCACCTTTTTAGTGGTTGAGACAGGAGTGGAATCCAAGTGTCTTGACTTTTTCCTGTATGTTACAGTAGCTCCTATCTACAGCAAATTGAGGGAGAAAATAGGTTTTTACTCTGGAGTGACAAATTTGAATTTGATAAACCAAAAACCATTGGTTCAGTGGAGATCATGAAAAACAAGGACGGTATTTCTTTTAGTGGTTATTAAAATGAAGATGGATTCTCAAATTTCTGAAATAACAAATATGTTAATGAGAAACTGATGAACATTTTCAAAGTCCCTTTATTAGGTATTGCAGCACTAACATAATTTAGACACCAGAGATCTTTGCTATACAATTTAAACTCTCAATATAATACAGAGTTTTCCTTAAAATCAACTCAAGGCAAAAATGTTGTTAAAGAAACGATAAAGGGGATGGTGTAGTAAATGCTAAATAACTAGATCTCTGGGGAAGAAAGCCTTATTTGTAGTGTTTACCAAATCATGATGCCAAGAACCCACCATTGCTACTTTCAAGCTGCCAATGTGATGGGCATTACTGAATGTAGAACTGGGAAGACTACTCAGCAGCACACCATTATATAGCACTTCCTTCATATACACACACAGATGTAAACACCCTCAAGAGCACAGGTAATAGGAAAATGTAGTTTAAAAATTATATAGTAGTGTGAATTTTGAGTATTTATAACCTTTGTCTTAAATAGAATTCATTTGGTGTATGTTTCTATGATTTAAATGTTAACGATGCTGTATTTAATAACTGGCTTGCCAAATTCCTGAAAATGTAATAACCACCTCTTGCAAGCATATCACCGAAAAGGCATCCATTCAATCACACATTTTTCTTGGAGAAAGGCAATATTTAATTTGATAAATTGAATAAAGGGAAGAAAACAAACATTCTTAATTTATTCAGCTTTCTCAGGAATGAAAACTTCTGATCACTCCTCCAGCATAAATCCGACCTTCATTTTGAACAACAGAACACAGGGGTTAAGAATGTGGGCCCTCCTGGAGAAGGGAATGGCAACCTACGCCAGTATTCTCACCTGGGAAATCCCAAGGAGAGAAGGAGTCAGTCCATGGGGACTGTAATTAGTTGCTACACTCACTGAAAAATTCAAAGTTTAGGTAAAGAATAGCCTTGGTGTCTGCTGTTAGTTGAATATCGTTTGTATAATGAAGGAAGCTACGTGACTATAAAGACTCTTTTTCTTCTAAGAGTAGATGTGGAATTTTATTTAAATTATCAATTATCTTATATAGACAAGTGGAATGATGAAGGAAGAAATGAAGAAAGAAAGGGACAGAGGGAGTGCAGAAGAGAAAAGGAAAAAAGAAAAGGAGAGAGGGCTGGGAAATTCTTTTCTTTTTTTGAGGAACCATATCTTTAAATATAGAATTATAATTGACATTGGTCTTAGCTCTGTTTTTGTGGATGTGCCCCAAAGGCAAGGGAAACAAAAGGGAAATTAAACAAATGAACGTATACCAAACTAATACAACAAAGGAAAACATCATCAAAAGAAAAAAGCAACCTGCTGAATGAGAGATCATATTTGCAAATCGTATATCCAATAAGGGGTTAATATCCAAAAAGTACAAAGCACTCATACAAATCAACAACAACAAAAACTACCCAATTAGAAAATAAGCAGAGGACTGTCTAGCAGTGAAGGAGATGAAGAGCAGTGGTCCTCAGCTGGGCATGATTTTACTCCTCAGCGGCTATTTAGCAATGTCTAGACATTTTTAGATGTTCAAACTGGTTTTAGAAAAGGCAGAGGAACCAGAGATCAAATTGCCAACATCAGCTAGATCATCGAAAAAGCAAGAGAGTTCCAGAAAAACATCTATTTCTGCTTTACTGACTATGCCAAAGACTTTGACTGTGTGGATCACAATAAACTGGAAAATTCTTCGAGATGGGAATACCAGACTACCTAACCTGCCTCTTAAGAAACCTATATGCAGATCAGGAAGCAACAGTTAGAACCGGACATGGAACAACAGACTGGTTCCAAATAGGAAAAGGAGTATGTCAAGGCTGTATATTGTCACCCTGCTTATTTAACTTAGATGCAGAGTACATCATGAGAAACGCTGGGCTGGAAGAAGCACAAGCTGGAATCAAGATTGCCGGGAGAAATCTCAATAACCTCAGATATGCAGATGACACCACCCTTATGGCAGAAAGTGAAAAGGAACTAAAAAACCTCTTGATGAAAGGGGAAGAGGAACTAAAAATCCTCTTGATGAAAGGGAAAGAGGAGAGTGAAAAAGTTGGCTTAAAGTTCAACATTCAGAAAACCAAGATCATGGCATCTGGTCCCATCACTTCATGGGAAATAGATGGGGAAACAGTGGAAACAGTGTCAGACTTTATTTTGGGGGGCTCCAAAATCACTGCAGATGGTGATTGCAGTCATGAAATGAAAAGACGCTTACTCCTTGGAAGCAAAGTTATGACCAACCTAGATAAGCATATTCAAAAGCAGAGACATTACTTTGCCAACAAAGGTCCATCTAGTCAAGGCTATGGTTTTTCCAGTGGTCATGTATGGATGCAAGAGTTGGACTGTGAAGAAAGCTGAGTGCCGAAGAATTGATGCTTTTGAACTGCGGTGTTGGAGAAGACTCTTGAGAGTCCCTTGGACTGCAAGGAGATCCAACCAGTCCATTCTAAAGGAGATCAGTCCTGGGTGTTCTTTGGAAGGAATGATGCTAAAGCTGAAACTCCAGTACTTTGGCCACCTCATGAGAAGAGTTGACTCATTGGAAAAGACTCTGATGCTGGGAGGGATTGGGGGCAGGAGGAGAAGGGGACGACAGAGGATGAGATGGCTGGATGGCATCATCGACTCGATGGACGTGAGTTTGGGTGAATTCTGGGAGTTGGTGATGGACAGGGAGGCCTGGAGTGCTGCAGTTCATGGGGTCACAAAGAGTCAAACACGACTGAGCGACTGAACTGAACTGAGACATTTTTAGTTGTCACAGCTGGGATGGAGGAAAGAACTACCAGCATGTAATGTGTACAGGTCAGAGACGCTGCTGAACATCCTAGGATGTACAGGATAGCCCCCCATAAGAGAATTATCTGACTCAAAATGCCAATGGTGCTCAGGCTGAGAAACTATAGACTACAGAAATATTTAGGGAGCAACATGGACTTCACTTTAGATATTAACTTTAAGTTCAATGCCAGATTTATTCAAATAAAATGACATGACCACCAGAAAGACAACATAACTGCTTTAGAGATCACAAAATTGAAATAAACAGGTGCAAATCAAAGCAGTCATTAAATATTTATGTATATTTACTAAAGTGTTTAGAAGGGATGAGAGCTGTAAACTACATTCCCAGCTTGACAGAAATACATGGTGACTAAATCTAGCATTGTCTGCAAAAGAGGTATGCACTTCACTCCGGTAATAGTCAGCAGGATCTAAATTTAGGTTATACTCTTAGTGTATTAAAATAGCATCAAGAAGCTCAGGAAGTCTAAAACCATCACACTCCAAGTTTCTGTCTATACGGTTAATAGCTACTTGCCAGAGATCCCTGTTGCCTGTTTGATTACAGTCTATTAAAAACATATTCTTTGCAAACTTCTCCCATAAACCAGGAAATGGAGTTAAAGGACTGATTCTACATAAAATAATTGGAACACAAATATCATGATGTAAAGCATTCATAGAGAATATACTTTAACTTTCAAAGTTTTGTGAGAAACTTTATGAGGCTTTTTTACTGGTTACCATGAAAGTAAAAATGCTTTCTTTCAGAGTTCCAGCGTCACAATGGTAAATGAGTGAAGCAAACGAACATTTTTAGTCGAACAGAAGACCTATAATATTAACTGCCTATAATCTGACTTGGATACAAGTTGAACGGGGGAAAGGCTGAGACAAGCCTACTACTGAAAATGGGAAGTGATCAAGATTGTGTCTTGGTACCTTAATTTATCTGTTTACTCTCTCTTCTATTGAAACAAACAAAAACCAGATGGACTAACTCAAAGATATTTCTTTTTTTTTCATTCCACTTTAGAGGAGCTTCTAAAATGTAGTTTGCTATTTTTAAAAAATTGCTTCATTTTCTGAAATTGTAGCTCAAAATATATTCCTTGTAGTAAAGCACTCTCAACTGTTGCAATCTAGACTCACCTAAGCAGATGCATACCACGAGAAGAACAAACCTAGAAAGTGTTCAGAATTAATGTCCTACAGCAAGGATGATGAAGGCTTTTTTTCTTCTAAGGGGCTATGACTCAGAAATCAGCTGTTTCACAAAGTAAAATTAAATAATGCTAGATTTCTCTGTTAAGCAACCTATATATAATGCCCCCTCTTGTGGCAGGTTCTTTTCCTGTGTTAGATACATGAGATACAAAACGTATCTGCTTGAATCACTCTCCTCACACTTAGGCTACCCTCTTCATGCTTACGCACTCATCCCTATGACTATATAAACTTTTTAAGCTAAGTTCATGGCTACCTGGAAAAAAGTCTACCTTCCCTAGCCTCTCTTGCAGCTAGGTGTGGCCATGGGACAAAAAGCCAGATCAAGTGAGAGTTCTGGGTATTTCCATAATGGGAGAGGAAGTCACTCTGCTTCTCTCTTCCCGTTGTCTGGGATATAGATATATTGACGGATGCCCCAGTGGCCACAGAGGACATCAAGGTGAAAGCTGTGTGTTGGGATGTCAGCATAAAAGAAAGGAGGAGCCTGGTTCCTTGACACCATGGATACTGTACCAGACACGGATGACCTACAAGCTATGTTTAAGTTAACAAGAAATATATTTTTATTTTTCTTTAACCACTGCTATTTTGTCTAAAACATGATTTTAATTCAAACTAATACAGTATTTTCAAAACCTTTCTTTTCTGACCAGCTGTAGTCTCTCTCTTAAAGTAGTTTATGGTATGTGTTTTTAAGGAACACTTCCAATTGCACATTCTTATAGAAACTATGCTCTACATCGGGAGAAGGCAATGGCACCCCACTCTAGTACTGTTGCCTGGAAAATCCCATGGATGGAGGAGCCTGGTGGGCTGCAGTCCATGGGGTTGCTAAGAGTCAGACACGACTGAGTAACTTCACTTTCACTTTCCACTTTCATGCATTGGAGAAGGAAATGGCAACCCACTCCAGTGTTCTTGCCTGGAGAATCCCATGGACGGAGAAGCCTGGTAGGCTGCAGTCCATGGGGTCGCACGGAATCGGACACAACTGAAGCGACTTGGCAGCAGTCTCTACATCAAAATAAGACTTGTCCACACATTTCCATGTGATCTTGAGCTTTAATAATCTTGTGTATAAAAAGTTACTAATTTGAATATACCCTACACCCCCTCAACTATATGATAAATTATTTAAGTTTAGAAATTGTTCTCTTTTTATTCTCAATACTTTGAAAGATTTAATAGATGCTAACATATCGATCTTCTGTAGTTAAATATATAGAACGTGGAAGAAATGGAACAAAAATGAACAAGAAAGGAAGCAGACAGAAAAGGAGAAAGGGAGAGAGAGGACCAAAAACAGAGAAGGTATTTTCTTTCACCAAAACCATACGAAACTAGAAATCAATCACAGAAAGAAAAACAGGAAAAGAACAAATACATGCAGACCAAGCAACAATCTACTGAAAACCCAATAGGTAACAATGAAATCAAATAAAGATATCAGAGAATAACTTGAGACAAATTAAAATGAAAAGACAACCTTTCAAAATCCATGGTATGCAGCAAAAGTGATTCTAAAAGGGAAATTCACAGTGATAAAGTCCTTCTACAAGAAACCAGAAAATCTCACAGAATCTAAACTACCATCTAAAAGAATTAGAAAAAAGAAGAAGGATGGAAACAATAAAGACCAGAGAGGAGATAATTAAAATAGAGATAGAAAACAATAGAAATGATCAATAAAACCAAGAGCTGCTTTTTTGAAAAGATAAACAAAACTGGGCCAAGCCTCACCAAGAAATTTAGAGAAGGGCCCAAATAAACAAAATAAGAAATGAAAGAGGAGAAATAACCACTGATATCACAGAAATACAAAAAATTACAAGAGAATACTATGAACAGATATACGCCAACAAACTGGACAACCTAGAAGATATGGACAAGTTTCTAGAAACATTCAGGCTGCCAAAACTGAATCAGGAAGAAACAGAACATTTGAACAGACTGATTACTGGAAGTGAAATAGAATCTGTAAAAAACCTCCCTGCAAACAAAAGTTCATGACTGACTGACTAACAGCTTCACTGGTGAATTCTTTCAAACATGCAAGTAACTTATATTTATTCCAAAAACCTGAAGAGGAGGGAACACTCTCAAATTCATTCTATGAAGCTACCATCACCTTGATACCGAAATCAAAGCCACTACCAAAATAAATTATAGGTCAAGATCTTTGGTAAATGTAGATGCAAAAATCCTCAACAAAACCTTAGCGAACTGAATCCAGCAATACATAAAAAGGATCATATACCATGATCAAGTTGGGAGTCATTCCAGGGTCACACAAGGATGGTTCAACATACGTAAATCAATCATTGTGATACATCACATTAACAAAAGGAAAGACAAAACCACATGAACATCTCAGGAGATGCAGAAAAATACATTTGACAAAATTCAATGTCCATTCATGATAAAAACTCTCATCAAAGTGGATATAGAGGGAACATATCTCAACATAATAAAAGTCATGTACAATAAATCTATAGCCAATATAATATTCATATAAGCATTTGAAAAAATAAAACATCCATTCTTGACAAGAAATCTTAGTAAACTATAGATAGATGAAAGTTCCTTAACTTGAAAAAAGATTATAATTAAAACAGTATGGTACTAGCATAAAAAGACACACACAGACCAATGAACCAGGGTAGAAAGACCAGAAATAAAACCACACATATAAAGGTAAAGAATCTATGACAAAGGCACCAAGAATACACAATGGGAAAGAATAGTCTCTTTAATAAACAGTACTGAGAAAACGAAATATCCACATGTGCAAAAAACGAAGTTGGACCTTTACACTGTATATAAAAATCAACTCAAAAAGAATTAAAGATTTAAACATAAGACTTGAAACCACAAAACTCCAAGAAGAAAACGAAGTTACTTGATATAGGCCTTGACAATGATTTTTCTGGATGACATCAAAAGCATAGGCACCAAAAGTTAAAATAAGTAAGTGGCACTATATCAAAATGAAAAGCTACTTACTGCACAGCAAAGAAAATAATCAACAAAATAGAAAAGGTAACCTACAGAATGGAAGAAAATATTTGCAAACCATATATCCAATAAGAGGTTAATATTAAAAATATTTAGGGAACTTCTATGACTCAATAGCAAAGAAACAAATAACCTGAATTAAACATAAGTAAAGAGTTGAATAGATATTAAAAAAAACATACAAATGGCCAACAGGTACATGAAAAGGAGCTCAACAGCATCAACCATCAGGGAAATGCAAATTAAAACCACAATGATATTAGCTAATATCTGTTAGAATAGTTATTTTCAAAAAGATAAGAAGTAAATATTGGTGAGGATGTGGAGAAACAGGAACCCTTGTACACTGGTGGTAGGAAGGTGAACTGGTATAACCATTATGGAAATTAACATAGAGATTTCTCAAGAAGTTAAAACACGATTCAGCAGTCCCATTTCTGGGTATATAACCAAAGGAAATTAAACCAGTAAAGTGAGTATCTTAAAGAGACATTTGCCCTCCCATTTTATTTCAGCATTATTCACAAAAGCCAAGATATAGAAACTACTTAAGTGTCCATCAATGGCTGGATGGATAAATAAAAGTATGTGTGTGTGCTAAGTCGCTTCAGTCGTGTCTGACTCTTTGCGACCTGATGGACTGTAGCCTACCAGGCTCCCTTGTCCATGGGATTCTCCAGGCAAGAATACTGGAGTGGGTTGCCATGCCCTCCTCCAGGGGATCTTCCTGACCCAGGGATCGAACCCACATTTCTTAAGTCTCCTGCATTAGCAGGTGGCTTCTTTACCACTAGTACCACCTAGGAAACCCCATATGTGTGTATATATATATATACATATACCCAATGGAAAATCACTCAACAAAAAAAAGAAGGAAATCCTGCTCTTTATGACAACATGGATGAATCTGGAGGACATGTTGCTAAGTGAAATCAACAGAGAATGCAAATACTGCATGATTTCATTTATACATGCAATCTAAAAAAGTCTATCTCATAGAACCAGAGAATAGAATCATGATTATCAAGGGCTGGGGAGTGGGAAAAATAGGGATACATTGGTCAAAATATATAAACTTTCAGTAATAAGATGAATAAATTCTGGCAATCTAATATATAATGTGGTGACCAGCATGCTATATAAAAGTCTAGCAGTACCAAATGTTGGTAAGGGTGTAGAAAAACTAGGATTCTCAAACACTAAATTGTTTGATTTGGAAAAACTTGTGAGGAAATCTTGTATTGCTGAACACATGCATACCTTTTGATCAAGTAATTCTACTCTGAGGGTACGTGCATGTATTAAGATATTAGTCTGTGTGTACATATGCATGGGTATATATCAGTCTAATAGAGACTTTTTTTCTTTATAGTAGTATTATTTGTAATAGTTTCAAACTGGAAACAACTCAAACATTTCTCAATAGATAAATTTTGGTATATATGGAATGTGGAATACTCTTTCAGAAACAAAGATGACTCAATTATAACTACACACAACATCTCAAAAAAGTCTGATATTAAAAATATGATTCTATTTATAAAATTAAAAAACAGGCATCACTGAACTATATTATTAGAAGTCAGATGGCAGTTATCTTTGGGAAGGAGGGGGTGGTTATTGTTTCAAGATGAGCACAAGGAGGCCTTCTGGGTGCTGATAACGTTCTATTTCTTGGTCTGGGGAGCAGTTACTTAAGTGTATTAACTGTTGTAATTCATTAAGATAAACACTTTCTGAACTCTTCTGAGCTATGTGATACCTCAATAATTTTTCTTGAAGTATTCATCTTTTGTTAATATTCTTCCTTTGTTTCCCTTCATCTATCCTGCTTTTTACTTTAGAGTGTTAAAACGTTAGGTCTTGAGGTCCTGAGAGAAGACAAACTGCTATAATTATTAAAAGTAGTAAGTAATGTTACAAGTATGTAGCAGGACACACATTTTCATATCTAGTATCTGAACAATCATCACAACCCTATGAGAGATAGGCAATAAATGCTTTTTTAAAATTGATGGATAAACTGTGATTCAGAGGTGGTTAAATTTTGTTCCCTAGTTCATATATTTACAAGGTGGCAGAGTTCAGTCTAAGACTTTGGTTCTTAATCACAAGATTGTTGCTCTTTCTACTCCACATGTAGTCATTTAAAATAATATATAACATGATAAATAATATATGATTCAAATAACTGTATTTTTTATTTGAATCTCACTAGACTCATTTTAAGTCTTCAAAACTACCATTGCTATTCTCTCCCATACCTCTTTGTTTTTTTTTTAATGCATTTTTTGAGGTCAATAACAGAAGGATAACATCTTCTACTTATTCATATTTTTCCACATCAATTAATGTACATGAAATATGTCATACCTTCTTAAATATAGAAATTTCAAATGCGGATAGGATTGTTTTAGATACTCTTTTAAAACTAACCTGTAGTAATATGCCTGATCTGTTCAGGGGCTCCATGTTCTAAAGTTCTCTACTTGATTTTTCTAGTCTTCAGGAAAGGAAGAACTACTAGCCTCCTATCTAGTGGTTATACAATTAGAAGAATGAAAGACAAAGAAATATTTTAGATATGGTTAGAGAAGTAGATTAGAATATTTTGCTAATACAACAATGAGTATGATCACTGTGTATAGTTTAAATATTCTTTGATCACCACATAATACTGCTCTAACTTCTAGCAGGTATTTTAAAATTGCATACCTTTGATCAAAATGAGAATCAGGGAAACAAGTTCATATGACTTAATTGAATTCATATACACTATTGGAAAATACATAATCAGGAGGTTTATAAAACTGATGATGTATTAAGAGTCTCACCCTTGAATGTGGGAGATGGTTGCAGTTCCATTTTTGTTGGTAGTGTACATTGCTACAAACTTTATGGAAGAAAGTTTGGCAAGTGGTATTAACAGCCTAACATGCACATTCCCTAAGGCCTTAACTCAATTTACAGCAGTTATACAAGGAAAGTAACCAGTGACACTCAAAGCTTTACCTATGAGGACATTTGCTGTGGCATAATTTATAATGGTGAAAAATGTGCTGTAACATAAATGTCAAATAATAAAAGAATACTAAATCACTCATAGTATATTAACAAAATGGCACACTCTGGAGCCATTAAAAATAACACTGTAAATGAAGAATTGTTGTGAAATGATACTTGGCTGGGCAAATCAGTAATATTCAAATGCCGACCTCAACCAGTCACCTTTTACCTGTGATGCTATCAAAGGACATCGATGCATACAGGACAAGGTCAAGCAAGGGCATCATGGTGAAATACTTCAATGACAGCAGAAAAGGCTGACATATTTTTCCTGCACTAGCAGAAGCTGACTTGACCCCCCTCTTCCCTCTTGTGACTCCACTCCCTATAAGCAGATTCAGAACAGAATTTCTCAACGTCTGCCCCACTTTATTGGATGATTTTTTCCCTCTATTTCCACGTACAAGGCTAATATGATTTGTTAGATCTTTGTGTCCTTCTCCTGGTTTCTTTCTATTTCCTACTATTCTTGTAACTACAAAGAAAACATCCTTTATTTATTAAAAATGGATCTCTTTTATCCTTTACTTCTGAATCCTTGTGTTCTGATTCCAAATCCAAGCAATAGTTTTCATGTTCCTTTACCACATTCTGAAGCATTCCTGCTTTCTCACTGTGGTTTAACTCTATGTCTGAACAAGCCTATTTATTAGAACTTAGATGGATTACAGAACAGATCTGTACAGTCTCTTTTTTAGCCCTTAAGATTTGTGATAATTTCACTGAGTTTTTATTGTCCTCAACTCAAGAAGAAAATATACCCACATTTGGAAGAGGTCCCCAGTCCTATTACCTATTTTTTTCATATCATTAACTCTACTGCCCCCATGAGGTTGAATCAATGCTTTGGGTCTCTGAAGTTCATAGCCAAGGTCAGAGCTCATGTGCTGGAGGCTATGGGCCCGTGATCAGGAAGCAAAGTCCTCCCTACAGTGGTAGAGAGCAACCAGGTGCTGGAGAAGCAGGCTTCAGTGCAGAATCTCAGCTGCCTTCTCTCTCATTCTCTCTTTTTGAATGTCTTTCAATGACTTAAAATGTAAAACAAAAAATGACAAATAATTGAGACTAAAAGTACCTTCCAAATAGTAAGTACAAAAATATCCCATTTTCATATTAAAAAAAAATGTCACCCACAGCCACACACAGAATGAGATGGGAAGCACCAGAGGCTAATGGCAGCCACCTGTGAGTGGTAGAAGCCGCATGGCTGGAGTAGTTGCTTCAGTTTAATTTTCTTATCTTTTCATTTCTCTATTTCTCACATGATTTGTAAAAAAACAAACAAACAAAAAAAAACCCCACAAATATTTATTACTTTACCATTAAAGAATAGTAATGTTCATTTCTTTTTTTAATGTGGCTACCTTATCCTGAATGCCCTGAATAAACCATGTTAAGGCTATAAGTGCTTTATCAATTTCCAGTTTTCCCAGGTTCCCCAACTTCTTCATCTTCTACTACCATTCTCATATGACATTTCTTATTTTTAACTTAAAAACAAGAAATGTTATAGATTTTAGAGTAGCATTGATATATATATATATATATATATATATATATACACACACATATACATATACATATATATATGTGTATATATATATATATATATATATATATATGAGTGAGTGAGTGAGTGAAGTCGCTCAGTCATGTCCGACTCCTTGCTACCCCATGGACTGTAGCCTAACCAGGTTCCTCCGTCCATGGGATTTTCTAGGCAAGAATACTGGAGTAGGTTGCCATTTCCTTCTTCAGGAGATCTTCCCGCCCAGGGATTGAACCCAGGTCTCCCGCATTGTAGGCAGACGCTTTACCATCTGAGCCACCAGGGAAGATCATATATATATATATATATATATACACACACACACACATACATACACACACACATATATACATACTACTGTGTGTGAAATAGCTAGCTAGCAGAAGCTGCTGTATAGCACAGGGAACTCATGTCGGGGCTCTGTGGTGACCTAGAAGGGTGGGATGGGGGGTTGGGGGGGAGGCTCAAGAGGGAGGGGATATATGTATACTTATAGCTGAGTCACATTGTTGTACAGCAGAAACCAACACAATATTGTAAAGCAGTTATCCACCAATTACAAATAAAAATAAATAAATGTTCAAGATTTTAAAAACAATAGTTTTCATGTTTCATGAGGCACGACCTTATGACCGTCTAATAATAATGATAAGGCATGTACACTCTGGTTTTCAAGCCATTCACTTTCACTGTCTGCTAACAGGAGTCCCCATTAGGGTCGGGAGCTGCGTTAGGCATTACTGACAAAATGGAGGCACGGCGCCTGCCTCCTCCCCTCATTTCGCAGGCACGGACCCGGGATGAAGGAGTTAGGCCTTGTAATTCTGACTTGTCTTTTCCTCTCCTCGGCTGAGTTGACTGAAAAGGAATATTAAGGTGCTTATTGTTCTTGAGAGGAGCATGAGAAGGCACAAAGCCTTCTGCAGCTGTGCTCAGAAAATAATTCATAAAGTATATCATTGACATTTGTTCAAGGACTTTTACAAAAGAGTGTTCCAGGATGAGCACATAGGCCGTAGCTTGAGGCCGTGGGAGGGATTGCTATCTGAAGCCTATTTGTGAGGAGAGTGTTTATGGCAAAGGAGTTTATGGAATTTAGGGCTTAGAAATAATTAAAACAGAAGTTAAAGATGTAAGGAATGTTGTAAAGTTAGCATATTTTACTATAGCTTAAAGAAGTTAGGAATTCTTAGAGACACTATAGCTAGCAGCCTTTTTAAGAGATAGTGAGCGTGGGCGGCTGCGATGGCGCCCAGAGCACGACCGAGAAGAGCTACCCCACATCCAAGGTCAGGGGTGGCGGCCTAGAGTGCCAGGCTGCAACAGCGCAGGAACGACCAAGAGGAGCTACTCCCACCCGAGGCCAGGGGCGGCGGCCGGGAAGAGCAACCCCACGTCCAAGGAGCTGTGGCTGCTCGGTGCAGGAGGACCTAGAGGAGCTATTCCATGTTCAAGGTCGGGAGGGGTGGTGGTGAAGAGATAGCCCTCGTCCAAGATAAGGAGCAGTGGCTGCGCTTTGCTGGAGCAGCCGTGAAGAGACACCCCACGTCCAAGGTAAGAGAAACCCAAGTAAGATGGTAGGTATTGCAAGAGGGCATCAGAGGGCAGACACACTGAAACCATAATCACAGAAAACTAGTCAATCTAATCACACGGACCACAGCCTTGTCTAACTCAATGAAACTAAGCCATGCCATGTGGGGCAACCCAAGACGGGCAGGTCATGACAGATGGGAGAGGTCTGACAGAATGTGGTCCACTGGAGAAGGGAATGGCAAACCACTTCAGTATGCTTGCCTTGAGAACCCCATGAACAGTATGAAAAGGCAAAATGAGAGGATACTGAAAGAGGATCTCCCCAGGTCAGTAGGTGCCCAATATGCTACTGGAGATCAGTGGAGAAATAACTCCAGAAAGAATGAAGGGATGGAGCCAAAGCAAAAACAATACCCAGCTGTGGATGTGACTGGTGATAGAAGCAAGGTCTGATGCTGTAAAGAGCTATATTGCATAGGAACCTGGAATGTCAGGTCCATGAATCAAGGCAAATTGGAAGTGGTCAAACAGGAGATGGCAAGAGTGAATGTTGACATTCTAGGAATCAGCGAACTGAAATGGACTGCAATGTGTGAATTTAACTCAGATGACCATTATATCTACTACTGCGGGCAGGAATCCCTTAGAAGAAATGGAGTAGCCCATCATGGTCAACAAAAGAGTCCGAAATGCAGTACTTGGATGCAATCTCAAAAACGATAGAATGATCTCTGTTCGTTTCCAAGGCAAACCATTCAATATCACAGTAATCCAAGTCTATGCCCCAACCAGTAACGCTGAAGAAGCTGAAGTTGAACGGTTCTATGAAGACCTACAAGACCTTTTAGAACTAACACCCCAAAAAGATGTCCTTTTCATTATAGGGGACTGGAATGCAAAAGTAGGAAGTCAACAAACACCTGGAGTAACAGGCAAATTTGGCCTTGGAACACGGAATGAAGCAGGGCAAAGACTAATAGAGTTTTGCCAAGAAAATGCACTGGTCATAGCAAACACCCTCTTCCAACAACACAAGAGGAGACTCTACACATGGACATCACCAGATGGTCAACACCGAAATCAGACTGATCATATTCTTTGCAGCCAAAGATGGAGAAGCTCTAAACAGTCAACAAAAACAAGACCGGGAGCTGACTGTGGCTCAGATCATGAACTCCTTATTGCCAAATTCAGACTGAAATTGAAGAAAGCAGGGAAAACCACTAGACCATTCAGGTATGACCTAAATCAAATCCCTTATGATTATACAGTGGAAGTGAGAAATAGATTTAAGGGACTAGATCTGATAGACAGAGTGCCTGATGAACTATGGAATGAGGTTCTGACACTGTTCAGGAGACAGGGATCAAGACCATTCCCATGGAAAAGAAATGCAAAAAAGCAAAATGGCTGTCTGAGCAGGCCTTACAAATAGCTGTTAAAGAAGAGAAGCAAAAAGCAAAGGAGAAAAGGAAGGATATAAGTATCTGAATGCAGAGTTCCAAAGAATAGCAAGGAGAGGTAAGAAAGCCTTCCTCAGCAATCAATGCAAAGAAATAGAGGAAAACAGCAGAATGGGAAAGACTAGAGATCTCTTCAAAAAAATTAGAGATACCAAGGGAACACTTCATGCACAGATGGGCTCGATAAAGGACAGAAATGGTATGGACCTAACAGAAGCAGAAGATATTAAGAAGAGGTGGCAAGAATACACAGAGGAACTGTACAAAAAAGATCTTCATGACCAAGATAATCACGATGGTGTGATCACTCACCTAGAGCCAGACATCCTGGAATGTGAAGTCAAGTGGGCCTTAGAAAGCATCACTACGAACAAAGCTAGAGGAGGTGATGGAATTCCAGTTGAGCTATTTCAAATCCTGAAAGATGATGCTGTGAAAGTGCTGCACTCAATATGCCAGCACATTTGGAAAACTCAGCAGTGGCCACAGGACTGGAAAAGGTCAGTTTTCATTCCAATCCCAAAGACAGGCAATGCCAAAGAATGCTCAAACTACCACACAATTGCACTCATCTCACACGCTAGTAAAGTAATGCTCAAAATTCTCCAAGCCAGGCTTCAGCAATACGTGAACCGTGAACTTCCAGATGTTCAAGCTGGTTTTAGAAAAGGCAGAGGAACCAGAGATCAAATTGCCAACATCCGCTGGATCATTGAAATAGCAAGAGAGTTCCAGAAAAAACATCTATTTCTGCTTTACTGACTATGCCAAAGCCTTTGACTGTGTGGATCACAAGAAACTGTGGAAAATTCTGAAAGAGATGGGAATACCAGACCACCTGACCTGCCTCTTGAGAAACCTTTATGCAGGTCAGGAAGCAACATTAGAACCAGACATGGAACAACAGACTGGCTCCAAATAGGAAAAGGAGTACGTCAAGGCTGTATATTGTTACTCTGCTTATTTAACTTAGATGCAGAGCACCTCATGAGAAATGCTGGGCTGGAAGAAGCACAAGCTGGAATCAAGATTGCCGGGAGAAATCTCAATAACCTCAGATATGCAGATGACACCACCCTTATGGCAGAAAGTGAAGAGGAACGAAAAAGCCTCTTGATGAAAGTGAAAGTGGAGAGTGAAAAAGTTGGCTTAAAGCTCAACATTCAGAAAACCAAGATCATGGCATCTGGTCCCATCAGTTCATGGGAAATAGATGGGGAAACAGTGGAAACAGTGTCAGACTTTATTTTGGGGGGCTCCTAATTCACTGCAGATGGTGACTACAGCCATGAAATTAAAAGACGCTTACTCCTTGGAAGGAACATTATGACCAACCTAGATGGCATATTCAAAAGCAGAGACATTACTTTGCCAACAAAGGTCCGTCTAGTCAAGGCTATGGTTTTTCCAGTGGTCCTGTATGAATGTGAGAGTTGGACCATGAAGAAAGCTGTGCACCGAAGAATTGATGCTTTTGAACTGTGGTGTTGGAGAAGACTCTTGAGAGTCCCTTGGACTGCAAGGAGGTCCAACCAGTCCATTCTGAAGGAGATCAGCCCTGGGATTTCTTTGGAAGGAATGATGCTAAAGCTGAAACTCCAGTACTTTGGCCACCTCATGCAAAAAGTTGACTCATTGGAAAAGTCTCTGATGCTGGGAGGGATTGGGGGCAGGAGGAGAAGGGGACGACAGAGGATGAGATGGCTGGATGGCATCACTGACTCGATGGACATGAGTCTGAGTGAACTCCGGGAGTTGGTGACGGACAGGGAGGCCTGGCGTGCTGCAATTCATGGGGTCGCAAAGAGTCGGACACGACTGAGTGACTGAACTGAACTGAACTGAGCTCAGGATGTTAGGGGCAAACAGGATTTAGGAAGATAAGTAGTAAACTGAGGAATGTAGCATGAGTTACAATGTCATCACAAGTTAACTATAGGACACATTAGAGAAGGTAGATGATAGATGATAAGTCTGATTCAGGGAGAATCACTGAAGCAGGAACTCTGTTTGAAGAGCAACAATGATTTGTGGAGACAATAAATCTGGGAGAGGGGGAACTGAAAATGTCAAACCTCTGGACTAATGTTTTTGTAAAAGTATAAAAGAGAATATAAACTTGAAATAAACAGGCAGTCCAAGAAAACTGAGACGCTGTCTCATTGGCCAACACCGTTCACCTCTTCAGGTTGAATCCCTGGCTGCTGGAGCTGGACTCTGGCACATTAGCAGATTTAAACCATACACAGGGCCAGGGACTATTTCTAAGCATCCCAACTGCTCTGTATCACCTTTGTGCTCAGACTTGAAATAAGTCCTGGACAGATATATACTCAGAGTTCAGCAAGCTGGTGGACCATGGTTGTAGAGCTGCTTCCATTTACCCTGCTGAGGTAAACAGTTACATCTTCACTCTCTGCTTAGCAGAAAATCACAAGAAACACTATGCCACAAACAAATGGGAGTCTGAGGTCACTTCGATTCACTTTCTAAGCTTCTCCCACTTTAAAATGGTAAAATAAAATATTCATGTGTTACCATTATAAGGTTGAACAAAGAAGGAGGCATTTCCTCTTACTTAAATTAATCCATGACTGCCTACAGGCTATACCAAGTCAATCGTTTATACCTATATCTACCCCATATATGAATGAGGAAGGCAGAAAAAAACAACGGCCATGCAAACAATCCTTGTCAAATCACATTAGAATTGACAAGTGAGACAACTAATCGATCTTCCTAACAGCATGGACAAATAGACTGAATCACATTTCAAAGATTCAATGTCAATTTGAACAAAAAACACACTACCTACTTCAACACAGAATGACCTATTTTTCCAAAGGATGTCCAAGGATGCCCAGGGCAACCTATCCTATCCTCCCTGAGAATTTAGAAAACATAAATGAATACTGGATGTAAGTTTATTTTCTGAATTAAAATTTCAAGCACTGTAAATGGAATGGTAATACTGAAAGTAATTTAACATCTTTTAAGACAATTCAAAGTGCTTAACCCATTTAATATGATTATCTCTTAACATTGTGATACAGTCTCTATTTTCCCAGTGCTCTTTAGAAAGGATAAAATACCCTTCCTTTTACCATAATTTCCTCCTTGTCTATATCTAATTGAAGAGCTTTCTATCAGAAAACTTGAAAAATGGATAATTACTGCTCTGGGGCCTCTCATCAACTATGAACTTGGGAATTAGAGTTTTTGGCCTTGCTTAATGAAAAGTGGCTGAATTAAATTTTCCTCATCTAACAAGTATCTTTCTTTTTCCTTTTGGTAAAAAGTTTCCCAGAGAATCTCTCTTAATAGCTACTGGCCAAGCCCATAATTCTACAATTGAAACAATGAGATCTATTTTCCAGATCATCAATCTTCATTCTCCAGACAGATACAATTGTTTGAAGAGTTGCAATTACATTATCCCTTGGTGCTTCTTCAGCCTCCACATTTGACTGATTCCACAGTTAACAATTAAAAGGCCAAAGGAATTCAGGATTAATTTTTATCTCTAATAATAAAAAGTTCATTGCATTGAATTTCTTGGTATCAGCATCATTGCCTTCCTAATTAAAAGTGCAATGGTTATATAATCCTGCAAAAGGAGAAATGGAAGTCAATACCCATTCATTGACGATATACTTCAAGTGAAGTAACTGCAATCATCCTGACTGTGTGGACAGCACAATCTTTCACTACCTACAAATGAGTCAATTTAAAGCACTTAGGCTTAGCCTATATTGCTTAAATTTCGTCTGTCCTCTGATGTTAAACATAACACGTTTTTGAATAGCAGTCTGTATTTATCAAGAAATAGATCTGGTAGATAACAAACCAAATGTAGATAACCCGTATGACCTGCACACAGCATCATCGTGTGTACTGCTAAGCTATTTGTCATCAGAGGTCAACAGGATGCAGCGCCTAGTTGCCTTCTAGTAATTGAAAAGGGAGCAGAGAATTCTTCCTCCTCACATTCCCTTCTCCTCCTCTTCAGCACTACTGTTTCCACCTCTCACTGTGTTACCATCGGTTCTGTTCATGTTGGCGTTTCCTTCAGTGGCTCCAGCGAGAGACGCCTCTCCTCCCCTGCCAGCCTCAGAGGTTTCTGATCCCACAGGCCCCCTCTGGGACCAAGGAAGCTGAACTTTTCACCCATAGCCAGAGCACCAATAAGGTATGGTCTTAGGGCGAAACACTGCCTCACACTGTGAGCTTCTAGGGTACTTCATGGTCTCTGAGAGGTCGGCATGGATCCTCAGATGTGATAAAAATTCATGATAACACTGAAGAAATGTTAGCCTGGAAAAAGCAGGGTTTATATTAGAAACTAACTTGGGGAAAGGAAGGCTCAAGATTTGGTTCCTGTTAAATTCCCTTTTACACACTTCTATCCCTGAGTCTCAACTTTTTCACCTGTAGAGTCTGGCTGTAGGAGAAGAGGCGGTTGGTACGCAGGACAATATTTTGAATGTATAATGTAGGACAACTTTCTTTGATCTCAAAAGCACAATCTCCTCAACTTGCCCTCCCCTAAAGACAGGAAAGAAAAAAATACTCCACTAAATCATATCAGAATTCACCCAACAGATAGAACATTTATATTTTAACATTAAAACTCATCTTAATTTGCTAAAGACTGGATGGCTTTCACCCAACACAACTGATATTTTATTTGAAAACATACAACACAAAAAATTACCTGAAGCCCGTAGAACAGTTAATCTGTGGGCTTCTGAGAATTACTTCACAACTATTTATTGCTGATTTTCATGAGACAACTAGTCATGCCAAAATTTGTATAATTTTATCAAAACATCTCCACATTTTTATTCATTTCAGATGAATCAACACAAAAACTATCAAAGCCCTATTTTAAACTAGTTCCAGTACACTTCCTTCATTTCCCATTCCAATATAATTTGGCATAATTAAGAGCTATCAAGACTATCTATTATTGCTTGAGTCCTACATTAAGTGGGAACCAATCACAAAGGAAATAATCCAATCCATTGGGACTCCCTTCAGGAAAGATGACTATTACAGGATTACCTTTTAAGGGCTAACTAATAAACATCAATTTAAGACATCTGAGTACTGTAATCTGTCCCTTGGTTCCTGTTTCATAGGATCAGTCGCTATTTGTATTCTCCAGACTCACCTCATGAACTCCAGATTTCTCTATTTCAAGCTGACTGGCACGCAATGCACTGTTCCACCCCAGCATTCAGTGACTGCCCTGCACTGCTTCAGGCCATATCCCAGCAGGTCCTGCCAAGTTGATTCTTTCTCGCCTCTTAGAAATATCACCCCTCTTTCCACCTAACTCTCCAGAAATTTGCTAAGAAGCTATTATATTAATATAGAAGATGTTCCTGTCATACAATGTTATAAAACGGGCATCACGGGACTATAGACCAATGATAAAAAGAACACATCTGGAGTCTGATGCACCTGGATTCAAATCGTGACTCTGATGAACACTAGCTGTGACGACAATAGGGTGCCTTAGCCTCTCTGACCCTCATTCATTGCTTTTGTTTAGTCACTAAGTTGTGTCCGACTCTTTCGTGACTCCACGGACTGTAGCCTGCTGGGCTCCTCTGTCCATGGGATTTCCCAGGTGAGAATACTGGAGCAGGTTGCCATTTCCTTCTCCAGGGGATCTTCCCAACACAGGGATCAAACCCATGTCTCCGGCATTGCAGGTGGATTCTTCACCACTGAGCTAGCGGGGAAGCCCGTCCTCAACCATAGAGCGGTGCAAACAACACTACTACTCACCAGGTGTATGTGAAGATTGAAAACGCTGCGTGTATCATAGTACAGGACTGGTGGAAGCAGCTGTCCAACTGCTGGGTGCTTAGTACGATTGTTAATGAAAAGGATACATGCTTTAGAGGCATCATTAGTTCAGATCATGGCTCTGCATTTCAGCTTCATTTGTAAAGTGGGGCTGAGACCGACTCGCATACAGATTTGGTATGAACATTACAGATAAATATATTAAAATCCTTGGTAAAATGCCTGGTGAAGAGCAAGTGCTCCATGGATGGCAGCCACTGCAAAAATTACACGTAGAAAGTGACTTTGGTTGTGAGACATATGCCACAAGTATCAAGTTGTTAAAAGTTTAAAAGACTTTTGACACCTTTCAGTGCCGCTGTTCTCACTCCAACACGATCTGAGAGCTGCGGAGGAGAATTTAGTCAAGAGTGCATGCAGCCTCTCTCATCCTCTATCTTCTAACAAGGCTCTGCCTCTATCAGCTCAGTTCTCTTTCCTTCTCTGTCTCAGAGCAGGGTTCTGTTGCCAGGCAAGGTCTCAGGGAATTTTGTAGTCTCGAAATGAAAGAAAGAAGGAAGATGCATGAGTTAGAGTTGGGGGAGGGGTGTGGGGAAGACTTTAGAGAAAACATACTCGAGGAGCTGAAGGATGGTGGGGAAGGAGATGAAGTGGGGAGAGAATTTCCTGAAATAATGTTTTATGTATCATCTTCTGAATACTCAAGGAAAGTAACCACCTCAATTAAAAAAGAAGAACGGGAAGAATAAGAAGGAGAAAAGAAGACTCTCCCATTGTTGGATCATGCCCTTTGAGTGCCAGTGCTCTGAGGCTGGGCCAAATGAGTTGTGGCTTCTGTGTGCATGCAGGCTAGGCCCCTTCAGTCGTGTCTAACTCTTTGTGTCCCCCTGGACTGTAGTCCACCAGGCTCCTCTATCCATGGGATTCTCCAGGCAAGAATACTGGCGTGGGCTGCCATGCTCTCCTCCATGGGATCTTCCAGACCCAGGGATGGAACCCGTGTCTCCTGTGGCTCCTGCACGGCAGCCGAATTCTTTACTGCTGAGTCATGGGCTTCTACTGCGCAATAAATACTAGGGACTGAAAACTTCCCCTGCTCCTAAGGGCAGAAATGCCAGAGGAAATCAAGCTCAGCATAGAGACAGGGGCTACTTGATCTCCTAAGTGGGTGGCCATTTGAGGAAAATAACTTTAGAACTCAACACTCTGGAGCAACCAGAGGCAGACAACTAGTTTGCCAATGGGTGTGACAAGGAAGAAAGGCCTCACAAGTAAAATCAGAAAACCAAAGAATCAGATAACCAGGAAGGGACCTTTTAGTGGGTTGGGCCTCAGAATACATGTCCCTTGGTGCACCTGGAGACTGACTTGGGAGCACCAGGAGCTTCATGGCTACTGGACCCAGTGCCAGGATAACGTGAACTGAGCACTAGTCACCCCAGTGCAGAGCAGTGGACGGAGCCGGTGACTGCAGGAGACAGAGCTTGGGAGAGCAAAGGAAGCGACGTGGAAAACAAGAGTGCAGGAGAAGGGAAGTTAGCTTACTGAGCTGTGTCACCAAGGCAGGAAAGGGCTGTGCAATGGGTATTTTCCATCTGCCCTTCCAGAGCCAACATGCTCCATTCTCCACCCTGCTCTGTGTCCTGGGAGTCTGTGGGCTACATTGCTGACTCTCTTGTCCTCAGGCTTCTGGCTGAGTTGAGTTAATGCTGGCAACCAGCAAAAGCTTGGGCTGCAAGAAGAGAGGGAGAGCGGCGGTTTGCTCCTTTGTCTATTCTGACCTTAGACTATGTTTGGTTTTGCTCCCCTCTGGTGGCAACAGGTTGGCTGTGTCCTTCCTGGAAGACAGCAGCACCTTACCTGTTGGCTGTCCCCTTCCTGCAGCTGCTTCTGGTACCCGCTGCCTTCCCTGCTGCTTCAGGGCCCAGGGACAGAAAGTGACTCCAATTGTTGCTGTTTCCTGGTCCTGCTCTCCTGTTGGTTTTCTTAAGCCTGCCCATACGTTTGAAGGTACACCCTTAATTAATCCCTCTTCAATTACTTGGCTAGAGTATACCATCTGCTCCCTTCCCAGACTCCATCTGACAGATGCAGGTAAGATAATAACTGCACAGTGAGAAAATGCAGAAGGAGTGTATCAACCTCCTGCAGAAGGCAGAGCAGGAGAGAAAAATATGAAAGCAGAAGTGAAACACTGGACCAATGACCTTGGGTTAGAGGGTGTTTATTAACTTCATGTTAATACAGTAAGATTCATGATAATATGATCTATTTGTAATTATTGTCAGTGATGAATTTTTCTTTTGTAAAATAAGCCAGTATTATAGTTCACAGGAATCTTCATTCTTCGAATGAGTTGATATGCATGATCACACCAAAGAGGGAGACTTAGGTTCAAACCCCTTTTCACCACTTATTATGCTAAGTTACTTTACTTTTCTATGCCTCAGTTTTCACATCTGAAAAATGGGGGTCATAATAGCTTCTTCACAGTAAATTATTTTTATTTTTAGATTAATTAATTAATTTTAATTGGAGAAAAATGACAATACTTTGATGGTTTTGCCATATCAACATGAATTGACCGCAGGTATACATGTGCCCCCCCATCCTGAACCCTAACACCCTCCCCACCCTCTCCCTCTGGGTTGTCACAGAGCACCAGCTTTGGGTCCCCTGTGTCATGCATTGAACTTGCACTGGTCATATTTTAGATATGGTAATGTACATGTTTCAGGGGTGTTCTCTCAAATCATCCCACCCTCTCCATCTCCTGCTGAGTCCAAAGTCTGTTCTTTACATCTGTGTCTCCTTTGCTGCCCCGCATGTAGGATGACCACTAGCATCTTTCTAAATTCTATATATATGTGTTAATATATAGTATCTGTCTGTCTGACTTCACTCTGTATAATAGGTTCCAACAAATGACAGTTGTTCTTCTTATTCTTATACTTCATTTCCTTTTCTTTTTTTTTTTTTTTTAACAGTGTAGGCACAGTTTAATTTTAACGGCATAATAATATTAAAATATTCTGAAATATATTAAGTATTAAATGAATTTTATTTTTTTTTAATATTATTTTATTTTTAAACTTTACATAACTGTATTAGATTTGCTTCAAGTCTCAGTTGAAGAAATCTAACAAGATTGTGGTTTGATCAAAGGTGCTTAAATCTGGGCAAAACTGATCAGTCCCTTCCGCCCTGATTTAGAACTAGATGAAGATGATTCTGCTCAACTGCACCTGCATCCACACTGCTGGCACAGATGCTGTGGCCGAGATCCAGCAATCAATACCTCTGTCACACTTCTCTTTGGAGAAAAATGCGCTTCAAAGTATTTATTTTTTTCAGAAATACATTCCAAATCAGATCCATTTATGTCACACCCCACACTTTAAATTTTTAAATTAATCAAAGTCCTGGGAATTACTCTTGAAAATTCTAATAAACTAGTGATACAGAACTTTCATACCCTAATATGACTCAAAAGTTGTTTCACAATCTTATCTTTCTTTCATACCATGTTTTCCATAGCAAACATTCTTGAGACATTTGCTCAAGATCTGCTCTGCTGGAAAAGTGAAACGTTGGCCACAGAGAATGTCTTAATCTGAGTTATGTTCTTTTGTGAAGCATCCTACAAGCCACAATATTTGGAACATTCCCATACTTTTATTCACTCATTCAATAAATACTTGCTGAGTGCTATGCACTGACCTAGTCTCTGGGGAATCTCCAGGAAATAAAACACACTGAAACTCACACTCTGATGAAGTGTATACTCTAAACACAAGACTGATATATTTTCCTCATCTTTCCTATATCTCTGTTTACCAAAATGTACTGAATTTTCAATGAATCTTGTGTTTCCAGATAAAATATAGGATATCCACTTAACTTTGGATATCAGATCAACAACAATTATTTTTTTTAAGAATGTCACAAATATTACACCTGACCTAAGGTACTCTTTGGACATATTTATACGAAAAAGTATTTTTGTTGATCTGAAATCTAAATTTAGCTAAGTCTGGCAGCCCCCAAAGGGCCTCTGCTCTGCTTACTAAGTGACTTTTGTGCACTTCTGTTTCTAGACCTAGGTTTGCTCGTATATTAAATGAAGGAGCTGATCCAAGGGACATTTAAGGTCCCTTTCAACTCCCTGACTCCAGTTATTCTCTAAGCAAGAGATATTGTTATCACATACAACCACCCCCTCTCCTCCCTTCATCCACTTTAAAATTGGCTGTCCATTCTCTGACCCTACCACAACAATCTCTTCTTTCCTCAGTATCCCTTGAAATCCCCAGCTCCATGCCGGTTGACTCAACTAAGAATTAATGCCAAATGCCCTAACATTTTACATTGCACAAAGTATTTTCACACATAGTACTGTATTTTTGATAAACCAATTTCTCTCCTACATGCCATCCAAAAAGTTTTGCTGAAGTCGTCTTTCATGCTGCTGTATAATCTTTCTTATCCACCTCTGCAGGCATTAGCAACCTTCTGAGGGACTTCCTCTCAAATAAGTCTGCTTCACCTTTGAAGATCTTTCCAGGGCTCCTGGCTGTATCAGTGCTGTATGCTCAGTGCCTCTTCCTCGGCGGTCACTGGAGCTTCCTCTGTAGCTCTTTCTGTTCACAGGAGGGACTTCTTGCCTCCTCCCATGACAGGCCCTGTTCTTTCTCCTTCAACTCCAGTCCCCTGAGGGGCCACTGTAAGCCTGGACCACCAAGGCCCTGGCCACTCAGAGGGGTTCCTGCATCAGCAGCATCCCACTTCCCGTGAGCTTGTTAGCAAACACACCCTTGGACCCTGCCTGAGAGTACTGAAGCGGAATTTGCCTTTTTAGGTTTGAGAAGCACTGGATCAGAACACCTCTAGTCAGGTGTGATCTTTCCATATCTTCCCGGGATATCTGAAGAAGATAATTTGGTTTCTATTTATTAGACTGAACCAAGAGCAATGGTTCCTAACTTTGTTTCTGCCAAGGTATATCCACAGAATGACACAAACTGCCGGAAAGAAGAGAGGCTCACCTCTGCAGTGATTCTCATCCTGCCCACCCCACACATGTCTTTTGCAAGTCACGCTTTAGCATCAGCTACTATGTACACAGAATGACTGCTGTGGGGTGGCAGGAAGAAACAACCCCTCCAGTCTCAGTAACTATACCACTGTCGCCTATGTACATGCGCAATAGGAACAGATGAATTATGATCTTCCATCCTTTACAGGCTGCTGATATGACCAAATAAATTGACTCATTTTGAAAATGGGGAGAGTAATGCAGTAATGAATTATTTCTGATACAGAGATGCTTAATGAATAATTTAAAAGCACTTTACAACTTCAGAGTCCTCAGAGCTTAATAACTAATAAAAATGATCCAGAGTTCCAATGGCTTTTTTTTTACATTCGTGTTCTGCTCTGCAGAGCTATTCTTGGAACTGATAAACATATAATGTCATTCCAAATAATTCTTATGAAATAATCACAAGGTACAGAAAGATAGACAGGACCAACAAAGCAGTAACTGCCCGTCTTGGTAAACAGACATTTGGTCATTATAGCTTCTTCTACTACAAGGAACAAAGCCAGACAAATGTAGAGAAACCAGGTTTTTATCTGACTATAGTATTAGTCTTGGAGTAATAAGATACTAAAAGGCAGAAAAAGAATTCTTCCATATGCTGAATTCTCAAATAACTCAGTTTTATGGAATCAGAAGTTAAAATACATTACAGTTTTTCCCTATAAGAGCAATGTCAAGAAAATAAATATCAGTGGCCCAAGTATATTTGGGGGCTAAAAAATCAAGATAATGATTAATAGACACATTTACATTAAAATATAGAAGTTTAGTGTTACACTCAAGGATTGAAACTCAAAGAAATAGCCAATTGTTAAGAGAGATACAAGAGAAAATAATTTCTTAAGGTTCAAATTCAGTATTATTATTATTAAATTTTACACAAGAGTTTACTATGAATCTTTGTGAACTCATAGCCATGCAGATCTTTTATCAGGTTTAAACCGCATTATGCTCAGGATGATTAAAGTGGTATCCTTAAAATGACAAACCTATGAAAAACCTAGACAGCATATTAAAAAGCAAAGACATCACTTTGCTAACAGAGGTGCATATAGTCAAAGCTATGGCCTTTCCAGTAGTCATGTATGGATGTGACAGTTGAACCATAAAGAAGGCAGAGCACTGAAGAATGGATGCTTTCAAGCTGTAGTGCTGGAGAAGACTCTTGAGAGTCCCTTGGACAGCAAGGAGATCAAATCAGTTCATCCTAAAGGAAATCAACCCTGAATACTCAATGGAAGGAGTGATGCTGAAGATGAAGCACCAATAGTTTGGCCACCTGATGCTAAGAGTCAGCTGACTGAAAAAGACCCTGATGCTGGGCAAGATTGAAGGTAAAAGAAGAGGGAGAAAGAGCATGAGATGGTTGGATGGTATCACCGATTCAATGAACATAAACTTGGGCAGATTCCAGGAGATAGTGAGGGACAGGGAGGCCTGGCATGCTGCAGTCCTTGGGGTTGCAAAGAGTCAGACACAACTTAGCGACTGAACAACAACAAACTGGTAAAGGGATGACAGATTCATTGCTGGACTATAAAGAAAGTGGAACAGCCTCAGCTTAGTTTCAGTAATGCTTTTTTTAAAACCCTGGATTTATATCACTGAAGTGGCTGTGCAAATACTAGTCACCAATTCCAGTAAGTTATAAAATTCACTTGTAAAATATGTATTTAATTTAAGAGAAAATACAAAATTGCCCATGAATTGATATTTTAAAGTTAAGAGAAATCCTACTGAGCATGTTGGCATATAGCCACAGTGTTTCCACAGCAGGAATTGAATAAAATATTTTAGGAATGGAAAAGAAATTGGAGTTCAGAGTTTTTAAAGTACAGTAGTTATAGACTTTTGAAAGAAGACATTTGTGAGCTTTAGCTTATCTTCTTACCCCATGACTCATTCTATCTTTTTTAAAAAATTGCTTTTTTCTGTATTTTTTGAAGGCCATATGATTCTTGCTTTTGTATGTGGACGATCTGGGTTGGCTGACTGTGCTAGGGAATGATGAGATCACAGCTAGAGTGACAATATTCTCATAGGACAGGGAGCTTTACTCTGTTTCATTGACTGCACCTCTGACTAGGGTGATCATATAATTTACCATCCAACTAGGGACATTTTGGCGTGCTGCGATTCATGGGGTCGCAAAGAGTCGGACACAACTGAGCGACTGATCTGATCTGATCTGAGGGACATTTTGAGAGTGGAAGGAAGTGCAATTAATAGTTGAATAAGCAAAACTTTAAAAAAAAAAAACTATTAAAAGAAAACATAGGAGTAAGTCTTCATGATTTTGAGTTCGGTCACCTACCTCTCATCTTACCAGCTTATCTGACCAACTCACTTTCCAGCAAAGGACTGGTAAAATAATTTGATCAGTTTCACACTTACACTGACACTGTTTGAAAACACAAGTCAAAAATTATATCCTAATAATAAAGTGGCTGCTGCTGCTACTCCTAAGTAGCTTCAGTCATGTCCGACTCTGTGCGACCCCATAGATGGCAGCCCAGTAGGCTCCTCTGTCCCTGGGATCCTCCAGGCAAGAACACTGGAGTGGGTTGCCATTTCCCTCTCCAGTGCATGAAAGTGAAAAGTGAAAGTGAAGTCGCTCAGTCGTGCCCGACTCTTAGCGACCCCATGGACTGCAGCCCACCAGGCTCCTCCATTCATGGGATTTTCCAGGCAAGAGTACTGGAGTGGGTTGCCATTGCTTCTACCCATTTCCCTTGTTCCTTACAGAACTGGTCTAATTGTAGAACAGTATTATACTTAAGAGACCCTCCAACTGGCCACCGTTCGCCATCCTCCAATGGATACTGTGGCCATGCAGCATCACATAGGAAGACCAGGTGTGTCTCCTTTAAGCCCTGGGGATCAAATCTATCCCAGTTTTTCAGGATACAGTTCAAAGGAGTGAGGCTGGAATTGTTAGCTCCCATCTATAAGAGAGAAAAAAAGCGACCAGTGCCGTTTTTCTACCGGAGGCGTCCCTCCCTGCTCTAGATGGGGGTGTAGACAGACTTTACACCAAAAGATTTTCCTTCCCAGTCAGACTTAGCATGTCCCTTACCGACACAGGCACCGTCTGCGTCCCTCCAGGTTCTACCACCGAGATGGGGTGGGGATGTACCAGGGGTAGACTTGATAGCACCCCTACTTGACGTCCAGCTCTTCACCCTTAACCTTGCTTGCCTCTGAAGCCACCCGGGATGCAATCAGAGTAACCTTCTGAAATGCCTTCCAAGCTAAGACCACTGGGGAAAACATTTGTCACCTGAGTGCCTGTAAACCCATTGCAGTCCCAATCTGAGTAACCTTTAACCTCAGAGATGTTCTTGGAGCTAGAGCTCCATCTAGCTTCTGAACTTTCGATTCCTAGTGAGGCTAGGCGCTTTCTTGACTACCAATCCAAGTTTGGGACCTAAACCACAGTACACAGTAACAGTATAGATCACAAGTCCCTTGAAAGTCTATGAAGTGGTTAGGAAAGAATTTCCAGATAATTAGAAAAAAATTGACTCATTTAGAAATATTATGCACAATGGTTTCTGTACTTTTCAATAAGCCTGGATCATCAGTACTGTGTTTTATAGTAGGGTAAGCATATGCTTAGGGCACACACAAATCCAGGGCCCTCCCTTTAAATAAGTTCAGCTATAGTGAAACTTTCAAAAACTTTCAATTTAGAAAATATAGAAAGAAGCTGTTTTCATTACAACATACAAACTATGCATATAAAGCCTGAAATCCAATGGAATTCAAAATCCACATACAGGCTTTGAAAGTTCAGTGTGACTTTTATTAGGAATGATAATATTCTCAGTGCTGAAACTATCTACAGGTCCTAATATAACCTCAGAGAGACGAAACTGTGGCCAGCAATAGTCAAAGAACAATGTAAAGTTCCATTGATCTACATACAGATAACCAAGAGGCACATGAAAAGATGCTCATCATTAATTATTAAGTTCAGTTCAGTCCCTCAGTCATGTCCGACTCTTTGTGACCCCATGAATTGCAGCACGCCAGGCCTCCCTGTCCATCACCAACTCCCGGAGTTCACCCAAACTCATGTCCATCAAGTCGGTGATGCCATCCAGCCATCTCATGCTCTATCGTCCCCTTCTCCTCCTGCCCCTAATCCCTCCCAGCAATAGAGTCTTTTCCAATGAGTCAACTCTTCGCATGAGGTGGCCAAAGTATTGGAGTTTCAGCTTTAGCATCAGTCTTTCCAAAGAACACCCAGGACTGATCTCCTTTGGGATGGACTGGTTGGATCTCCTTGCAGTCCAAGGGACTCTCAAGAGTCTTCTCCAACACCACAGTTCAAAAGCATCCATTCTTCGGCACTCAGCTTTCTTCACAGTCCAACTCTCACATCCATACATGACCACTGGAAAAACCATAGCCTTGACTAGACGGACCTTTGTTGGCAAAGTAATGTCTCTGCTTTTGAATATGCTATCTAGGTTGGTCATAACTTTCCTTCCAAGGAGTAAGCGTCTTTTAATTTCATGGCTGCAGTCACCATCTGCAGTGATTTTGGAGCCCCAAAAAATAAAGTCTGACACTGTTTCCCCATCTATTTCCCATGAACTGATGGGACTAGATGCCATGATCTTGGTTTTCTGAATGTTGAGCTTTAAGCCAACTTTTTCACTCTCCTCTTTCACTTTCATCAAGAGGCTTTTTCATTCCTCTTCACTTTCTGCCATAAGGGTGGTGTCATCTGCATATCTGAGGTTATTGATATTTCTCCCAGCACTCTTGATTCCAGCTTGTGCTTCTTCCAGCCCAGCGTTTCTCATGATGTACTCTGCATCTAAGTTAAATAAGCAGGGTGACAATATACAGCCTTGACATACTCCTTTTCCTATTTGGAACCAGTCTGTTGTTCCATGTCCAGTTCTAACTGTTGCTTCCTGACCTGCATATAGATTTCTCAAGAGGCAGGTCAGGTGGTCTGGTATTCCCATCTCTTTCAGAATTTTCCAACTATTAAATAATAGTTTAATGTAAAACTCTTAGGACAGCTCCTAGCATATTATAAACTTTAGTTTATTTTTTTCTCTTAATTTTATTTTATTTAACTTTACACTATTGTATTGGTTTTGCCATATATCAAAATGAATCTGCCACAGGTATACAGGATGTGTTCCCCATCCTGAGCCCTCCTCCCTCCTCCCTCCTCCCTCCTCCCTCCCCATACCAACCCTCTGGATCGTCCCAGTGCACCAGTCCCAAGCATCCAGTATCATGCATTGAACCTGGATTGGCGACTCATTTCATATATGATATTATACATATTTCAATGCCATAAACTTTAAAAAAAATGTTAACTGTTATTATTTCTAAGCATGTAATGGAACTCTTGAGTTTACATATAAATTGCATATGAAGAGATGAAAAAAATAATTCCAGGGGAATCTTTACTCTGGCTTTTATTCAGTTCAGTTCAGTTCAGTCGCTCAGTCGTGTCCGACTCTTTGCGACCCCATGAATCGCAGCACGCCAGGCCTCCCTGTCCATCACCAACTCCCGGAGTTCACTCAGACTCACTGTCCATCGAGTCAGTGATGCCATCCAGCCATCTCATCCTCTGTTCATCCCCTTCTCCTCCTGCCCCCAATCCCTCCCAGCATCAGGGTCTTTTCCAATGAGTCAACTCTTCGCATGAGGTGGCCAAAGTACTGGAGTTTCAGCTTTAGCATCATTCCTTCCAGGGCTGATCTCCTTCAGAATGGACTGGCTGGATCTCCTTGCAGTCCAAGGGACTCTCAAGAGTCTTCTCCAACACCACAGTACTGTTATTTTCATCAATGAGTGAGTAAAATCCTGTCAGAAGTCAAATGGGGAGAATTTCTAAACTGCATGTGAGATTTTCAAAGGGTTTGAGCCATGCAATCTTGTCAGTATTAGTAACATATTCAAAAGGGAAGAAAGTGGCCAGTGTTGCAGTTCTTTTCAGTTACCATAAATGAGATAAACATGACACACTATCAGACGATGCCAAGAGAAACGATTCATGATGACCATGAAGACCCACCCAGGCCACACTGTCTGCTTTCCCAGCCCCATCTTCCTTCAAACTGAATTTATTCAGCATCCCATGAAAACTGATTGCTATTTACCATTATCACTGAGGGTTTCTAAATTTTGTAGGCACAGTTATATAAATATAACCTGAAGGTCAAGAGCTCACACTAGAAAAGAGCAGAATTTGCATGGGGACAGGGAGTTTGTGGCCTGCGGCATATTGATGTGGCAGTTTGAATTTGAAAGTAAAGATGAAAAAGCCAGGGTGAATGAGTACAGTAACCTCAGGCACAGAAAAGTTTTGGTGGAAAGGGATCTGTAACATGCCAGCAGTGGAATGTGGATTGGGTGGAACAAATATGGCCTGTAAGGATGCAGTCAGCAAGTATCTGTTTATTATACAAAGCTACACTTTATAGTCATGGGCTGTAGAACTTGAAGAGTAAATGAAAACAGAGAAGGGTTGCTTACAGCAGACAGTTATATGCTTCCTTCCAGTTTGGTCAGGTCATCAGAATCAGGGGCCTTTTCAAAGTTTCTTTGCCTAAAATGGTAACTTTTTGTGTGTGTGAGATCTAGTTTATTTTCTACTCATTGACTTTTTTTCTTTCATTTTTAAAAATTAAATTTATTTATTTTTAATTGAAACATAATTGCTTTACAGAATTTTGTTGTTTTCTGTCAAACCTCAACATGAATCAGCTATATGAAGTGAAGTGAAGTCGCTCAGTCGTATCCGACTCTTTGCAACCCCATGGACTGTAGTCTACCACACTCCTCCGTCCATGGGATTTTCCAGGCAAGGGTACTGGAGTGCGTTGCCATTTCCTTTTCGAGAGGATCTTCCTGACCCAGGGATCGAACCCATGTTCGAACCTCAACATGAATCAGCTACAGGTATACATATATCCCCTCCCTTCTGAACCTCCCTCCCATCTCCCTCCCCATGCCATCCCTCTAGGTTGATTCAGAGCCCCTGTTTGGGTTTCCTAGACATACAGCAAATTCTCATTGGCTGTCTATTCCCATTGGCTATCTATTTTACATATGGTAATGTAAGTTTCCATGTTGCTTTCTCCATGTATCTCACCCTCTCCTTCCCTCTCCCCATTGTCCATAAGTCTGTTGTCTATGTCTGTTTCTCCACTGCTGCCCTGAAAATAAATTCTTCACTACCATTTTTCTAGATTCTGTATACATGCATTAGAATACAATATTTCTCTTTCTCTTTCTGACTTACTTCACTCTGTATAATAGGCTCTAGGTTCATCCATCTCATCAGAACTGACTCAAATGCATTCCTTTTTATGGTTGAGTAATATTCCATTGTGTATATGTACCACACTTCTTTATCCATTCATCTGTCAATGGACATCTAGGTTGCTTCTATGTTCTGCTGCTGCTGCTAAGTCACTTCAGTCATGTCCGACTCTGTGTGACCCCATAGATGGCAGCCCACCAGGCTCGCCCGTCCCTGGGATTCTCCAGGCAAGAATCCTGGAGTGGGTTGCCATTTCCTTCTCCAATGCATGAAAGTGAAAAGTGAAAGTTGCCGGGAGCCGGCATATTGCATATTGAGTGAGGATCTGGAATAGCTCAACTGGAATTCTATCACTGCCTGGAGCCAGCGTGAGGAACTCCGCCCATGACAAAGGTCATGAGGAATGAGGCTCGGCATACGCAAAGGCGGGATCGAGCCTCAGGAGTCCCCCTGGAAATTCTCGAGCATCTACCCCCAAAACCAGAGTCTGCCTACTTTCTGCTTTGTGCTTTCACCTACACCTCTGACTTTACAGGGGGCTGTCTCCCACTACCTCTCTCTGAAAAAAGAGTTAGCTTACAGCTCCAGTTAATAATTCCTGGGTGTGACAGTGTTTCAACCTACAAACTCCTTTGGAAATCCTCTAGCCTGCCTGAATGGGTTTTTCCGGCCACATGTGATTGTTCAGAGCCTCCCAACTGTGAGAGGCAGGAGATGTTCTAAACTGCCTAAACACAGATTCCTTTGAGTAGTTAAAAGATTGATTAGAAATTGTATTGGTGAAGGGTTTTTCACTTGTTGGGCCAATGTTTGCTGCTAAGTCTCCATACTCCTTACCTACTGTGTCCTTGGCAGTGTATTGATTGATATAATGGGTGTATAGAAATGTAAAATGCAGCTTTGTCCAATGCTTTTTGGAAGGCTGGCGCCTGACTTCGGAATAATCACCTTTAGAGAAAGATAAGTTTCTTAAAATGTTAACAGGCCTCCTGGCCAGAAGATGATGTCTATCACCTGAACTTTTGCATATGATAAGTTTACAGGAAAAAAGCCTGGCTTGCTGCATGACTCTACCCCTTCCCCCATTATCCTCTATGCATAACTTAAGGTATAAAAACTACTTTGGAAAATAAAGTGCGGGCCTTGTTCACTGAAATTTGGTCTCCCCATGTCATTCTTCCCTTTAACTTCCAGCTGAGTGTCCATCTGGAGCGCGGATGTCCTCTGCGACCATTTATTTGCCTGGGCTTCTAAGACCCACTCGAGAAGGTGTCTAAGGTGGGGCACCTTCCGCTATTCGAGAGGGCGCCTGTGGCCTCCGTGGTCAGAGCTAACCTGGTGTCACGGGTTATATTGATTTTCCGCGTAAACCAAGCCACTCAGCTTCTTTTCTCCACTGAATTTTCCTACTGAGCTATCTTTATTTCAGCTGCTTTTCTTCACTGAATTTCCTCACTGAGCTATCCTTATTCTATTACTCTTTATATCTTTGATGAATAAATAATTAAATAGGTCGCCGACGCCGTCCCCGCTTCGAATACCCTGGCTCAGCCGGGGCTGGACCCCGGCAGAAAGTGAAGTTGCTTAGTCGTGTCTGACCCTCAGCGACCCCATGGACTGCAGCCTACCAGGCTCCTCCGTCCATGGGATTTTCCAGGCAAGAGTACTGCAGTGGGGTGCCATTGCCTTCTCTGGCTTCCATGTTCTGGATATTGGAAATAGTGCTGCAATGAACAATGGGATACATGTGTCTTTTTCAATTTTGGTTTCCTCAGGGTATCGGAGAAGGCAATGGCACCCCACTCCAGTACTTCTGCCTGGAAAATCCCATGGACAGAGGAGCCTGGAAGGCTGTAGTCCGTGGGGTCGCTGAGGGTTGGACACGACTGAACGAATTCACTTTCACTTTTCACTTTCATGCACTGGAGAAGGAAATGGCAACCCACTCCAGTGTTCTTGCCTGGAGAATCCCAGGGACGGGGGAGCCTGGTGGGCTGCCGTCTATGGGGTCACACAGAGTCAGACACAACTGAAGCGACTTAATAGCAGCAGCGGCAACACTGACTTTTAAAAGCAATTCTTTCTACCTCATTTATTTTTAAGTTAATTTCAATGCTAATTCTAGAATTTCCCAACTTACACACCATTTTATGTATCTCGCTGTTCACAAATGTGTGTCATCACCTGCGCATAGAGTATATAGTATATGAAAGCACAGAAGGATCCTTATAAATCCATAGCCATCCTTAGGACAATTACACAAAACACTTCCCTGTTAAGTAGATCAGGGTTATCATGTGGGTATATAAATGCAACATGCTGTTTGATATTCGTGTTTCCCATATGTATTCTGAACCTTTTGTTAAAAGCAAGAATTATTCAATCATGTAAGAACTTACTATTCTATAATATTTGTAGTCTTTCCACTGATGTTTTAAAATAATTGCATAGCCCAAGTCCAAAATATATGTCGCTTACATAACATCAATCAATGTGTCTGTAATAGCATAGGTACTAATGCCAGCCATATTCCAACAGATGACAGTGTTCAGTTGCTTCTGAAGAGTGGGACATAATCTCAGTCAGTTCAGTTCAGTTCAGTCTCTCAGTCACGTCCGACTCTTTGCGACCCCATGAATCGCAGCACACCAGGCCTCCCTGTCCATCACCAACTCCCGGAGTTCACTCAGACTCACGTCCATCAAGTCAGTGATGTCATCCAGCCATCTCATCCTCTGTTGTCCCCTTCTCCTCATGCCCCCAATCCCTCCCAACATCAGAGTCTTTTCCAATGAGTCAACTCTTCTCCAAATTTGATGGCATATTGAGTGCAGCACTTTCACAGCATCATCTTTCAGGATTTGAAATAGCTCAACTGGAATTCCATCACCTCCACTAGCTTTGTTTGTTTGTAGTGATGCTTTCTAAGGCCCACTTGACTTCACATTCCAGGATGTCTGGCTCTAGGTGAGTGAACACACCATCGTTATTATCTTGGTCATGAAGATATTTTTTGTACAGTTCTTCTGTGTATTCTTGCCACCTCTTCTTAATATCTTCTGCTTCTGTTAGGTCCATACCATTTCTGTCCTTTATCATGCCCATCTTTGCATGAAATGTTCCCTTGGTATCTCTAATTTTCTTGAAGAGATCTCTGGTCTTTCCCATTCTATTGTTTTCCTCTATTTCTTTGCATTGATCGCTGAAGGCGGCTTTCTTATCTCTTCTTGCTATTCTTTGGAACTCTGCATTCAGATGCTTGACATAATCTAGAGCTTTTTAATTGAAGTCTCTGCTTAAGAGTATAAGTCCAACTTGCAAATGTATGTTTTTGAAAAACATATTATTTAAAATTGTTTGCTCCATAGAGGGGTAAGGGAAATAGAAGTTTAATGGATATTGAGTTTCAGTTTGGGAAGATAAACAAGTTCTAAAGACTGATGATTGTACAACAGTGTGAATGTACTCAATGCCACTGAACTATACATTTTAAAATGGTAACTTTTATGTATACTTACCACATTAAAAGTTTTTAAAGGTGTCTTTTCCAAAACTAAAGGCCTTCCCAGCATATTTATAATGTTGCTTGATAACATTATTTTCCTTAAAATAACTCTAAAATGAATATGAACATGCAAGTAAAAATGCATGAACATGAGACATTTATCAACTTCAATATGGTAAAATTATTTAAATAAACTGGTTTTGGGGTGGAGAAGAAGCACATTAAAGCATTAGCTTGCAGACAGCATAAGGATGATCTTGATTTTATTCTAATCTTTATGACCTTGTAGTTTAGTGGAATGGTTTCTAGCTTCAATGAAAAGTTTAAAGATGACTTTTTATTGACTTTAGTCAAAGGAAAAGAAAATTATTCGGTGAAGACCATAAACATTAAACTTCTGGTATTTGGAAATTGTAGTAGATTGAATTTCAGGTATTATGTGCAGAATAAAGTGTGTTTATTATGATCGCTCCTCTTTTCAACTCTCTCTATTTCCAGTTTAATGGCATAATAATAGTATGACTGGGATTTACCAGCCAGAGTTATAAATATGTAACATTCATTTCTAGATAATATATGACACTATTATTTTATGAAGAGGTAGTTGCCCTTGATGTAAAAATGGATATTTGATTTGAATAAATGATCCTGGAATTTATGTGTTACTCTAAGTTATCCTGTCCTCTCAGATGGGGAATTGCCTTTCTGCAATGCCAAAGTTGGATAAATAATAATTGCCTTCAAGAATTTTTAATATATATTATGGTTATTTTAATATCCAGTTTAAAATCTTTGTGACATAAATAATTTTTACCATATCTATCGCCATAGCCATGATTTATTAAAAGATATCTATGTCTCCTAATAACTATGTTTCCTTATTAAAATATTAACAGAAAGCTCTCTTCACATATATAAATTGTTTCTAGTTAGCAAGTTCTTTTTAGTGATTTAATTTCTTACAGAATTCAGCTGTACAAGTCACACGCAAATATTGTTTCAATTTACTGAAAAAGGAAAAGAGCACATAAATTTTTGTGACTAGCATCATCTTAAAACCTTAGCACTGGTAGAGATCTTGCATTGTAATCACCAGCTGTACTGCAGAGAAGCCAAAGGCTTAACTCACAGCTGTTAATGGACACAGGTAGTGAGGTGAGCATGAGTTTTACCCTACAAAATCAGTTGTGCAAAAAAAAAAAAAAAAAAAAAGTGGCACATATGTTTATTTTGGTAAGCAAAATTAAATCTCATTCCAAGATAGTGGCACATTTAATCTCAGTTAATTGGGCACCCCCTACCCCAAGGGTCATCTCACAATATGAAGTTCTTTCATGACCAGAACGGTGAGGGATGGGGGTGCTGCTTTGGTCTTTGGTTTCCACTGGTCCTTGCTGTAGCTCTCCTGTCTGTGGCTATGTTAAGCTTGGATGTTGTTCTTAAAAAAAATTTTTTTTTATATTGGAGCATAGTTGATTAACAATGTTACATTAGTTTCAAGTGGATAGCGAAGTGATTCAGTTATACATATGTCTATTCTTTTTCCAAATTCTTTTCCCATTTAGGTTATTACAGAATATGAGCAGAGGTCCCTGCAGTATACAGTAGGTCCTTGTTGGTTATCTATTTTAAATATAGCAGTGTATGCATGTCAACCCCAAACTCCCTCTGTATCCTTCCCTCTCCCTCTTTCCCTCTGGTAACTTTATGGTTGATTCTCTAAGACTATGAGTCTTTTTCTTGTTTGTAAATAAGTTCATCTGTTTCATTTCTTTTAGATTCCCCATATAAGCAATATCATATGATATCTGTCTCTCTCTGCCTGACTTACTTCACTTATTATGATAATATCCAGGTCCATCCATGGTGCTACAAATGGCATTATTTCATTCTTTTTAATGGCTGAGTCATAGTCCATTATACATGTACCACATTTTCTTTATCCATTCATCTGTTGATGGACATTTAGGTTGATCCATGTCTTAGCTATTGTAAATACTGCTGTAATGAGCAATGGGATGTATGTATCCTTTTGAACTAAGTTTTCTCCAGATACATGCCCAAGTGTGGAATTGCTGGATCATATGGTAACTCTGTTTTTAGTTTTTTAATTAACCTTTGTATTGTTCTCCATAGTGGTTTTACCAATTTGCATTCCCAGGTTCCCTTTTCTCTACACCTTCTCCAGCGTCTATGTAGACTTTTTAATGATTGCAGTTCTGATTGGTGTCTGGTGATGTCCCATTGTAGTT
The DNA here is from genome assembly GCF_019923935.1 of Bubalus bubalis. Lineage (NCBI taxonomy): Eukaryota > Metazoa > Chordata > Mammalia > Artiodactyla > Bovidae > Bubalus > Bubalus bubalis. The sequence goes on along the minus strand of NC_059158.1, from coordinate 69,303,158 downwards.
TTGATTTGCATTTCTCTAAAAAAAAAAAAATTCTGAAAGAGATGGGAATACCAGACCACCTGACCTGCCCCTTGAGAAATCTATATGCAGGTCAGGAAGCAACAGTTAGAACTGGACATGGAACAATAGACTGGTTCCAAATAGGAAAAAGGGGACATCAAGGCTGTATATCATCACCCTGCTTATTTAACTTATATGCAGAGTACATCATGAGAAACGCTGGGCTGGAAGAAGCACAAGCTGGAATCAAGACTGCCGGGAGAAATATCAATAACCTCATATATGCAGATGACACCACCCTTATGGCAGAAAGTGAAGAAGAACTAAAAAGCCTTTTGATGAAAGTGAAAGAGGAGAGTGAAAATGTTGGCTTAAAGCTCAACATTGAGAAAGCTAAGATCATGGCCTCCAGTCCCATCACTTCATGGGAAATAGATAGGGAAACAGTGGAAACAGTGTCAGACTTTACCTTTTGGGGCTCCAAAATCACTGCAGATGGTGATTGCAGCCATGAAATTAAAAGACGCTTACTCCTTGGAAGGAAAGTTATGACCAACCTAGATAGCATATTCAAAAGCAGAGACATTACTTTGCCAACAAAGGTCTGTCTAGTCAAGGCTATGGTTTTTCCTGTGGTCATGTATGGATGTGAGAGTTGGACTGCGAAGAAGGCTGAGCGCTGAAGAATTGATGCTTTTGAACTGTGGTGTTGGAGAAGACTCTTGAAAGTCCCTTGGACTGCAAGGAGATCCAACCAGTCCATCCCAAAGGAGATCAGTCCTGGATGTTCTTTGGAAGGAATGATGCTAAAGCTGAAGCTCCAGTATTTTGGCCACCTGATGTGAAGAGTTGACTCATTGGAAAAGTCTCTGATGCTGGGAGGGATTGCGGCAGGAGGAAAAGGGGATGACAGAGGATGGGATGGCTGGATGGCATCACCGACTTGACGTGGGTTTAGGTGAACTCTGGGAGTTGGTGATGGACAGGGAGGCCTGGCGTGCTGCGATTCATGGGGTCACAGAGTCAGACACGACTGAGAGACTGAACTGAACTGAACTGATTCATTTAATCCTCATAGCAATTGTATCAGGTAGCAACAAATTATTATCCCCATTTGATACACTGTGCAAAGAAAGTAAAACAGTGATTAAGAAATTTGGCCAAAGTCACTCCGATCTCATGCAAGGTCACTGGAGATGCCAGATCATACTTAACCACCGGTTTTAGATGCCAATATTGTTTTTCCACATGTAACTTATCTTCATTTTCTAGTTTTATCTATTCATAAAAAGATTTTAGAGGAAAAGGCAGTACACATTGCTTCTCTCCAAGCTCTGGCATTTGTTAGACACGTCTGAGATTTCTGCAATCTTAGGCCAATGGCCTCTGCTGGGCACTGTGGACATTTCCATTGAGTAACTAGCAACTTAATAATTTTTTAGCATACATTTTTATAAGAAATTCACTGCTGAATTTCATATAAGGGTTTCTTAACTTGTATAGTTGCTAAGTCACAGTCCTACCTAAATGACTTCTCAAGGTTGAAAGCCAAAACTGAGAAAAACCTGGAAAAATACAAGGTAGATATTCTATCACCTAGAAAATGGGTGTATGTTTTACTCCTCCATGTATTGTTATAAAAGTATCCCACGGAAAGGAACAGGCACTGCTCCAAATAAAAACAGATTCTTTCGACAACTAGTTGTTGTACATCCCTTGACAGGAGGATGCCGGAACCTACCAAAAAAAGGTACCCCATGTCAAAAGACAAAGAACAAGCTACAGCAAGACAGTAGGAGGCGCATAATCATGATAAAATCAAATCCCATACTCACTGGGTGGGTGACCCACAGGCTGGAGAATAATACCAAAGAAGTCTCGCACTGTTGCGAAGGCTCTGAATCCCTCATCAGGCTTCCCAGACTGGGGATCTGACAAAGGGACTAGGAATCCCCAGGGAATCTGACCTTGCAGGCCAGTGGGACTTGATGATAAGACTTCCACAAGACTGGGGGAAACAGAGACTCCAGTCTTGGAGGGCACAAACAAAACTTTGCATGCACCAAGACTCAGAGGAAAGGTGCAGTGACTCCACAGGAAACTGAACCAAAACTACCTGCTAGTGTTGGAGGGCTTCCTGTAGAGGCGTGGGTCAGCAGGGGCTGACCACAGGGACAGGGGGACTGGCAGTAGCTGTCTGGGAAGGTCCCTTTCAGGTAAACCCTCTTGGAGGTCGCCCTTAACCAGACCATAGAGCCCATAGACCCCAGGGCTGGGTCGCCTCAGGCCAAACAACTACCAGGGAGTGCAACCCCACCCATCAGCAGTTAATTAAAGTTTTACTGAGCAAGGCCCTGCCCACCATAGTAAGACCCAGGTTTTTCCCATTGCAGGTCCCTCCCATCAGGAAGCTTATACAAGCCTCTTAGCTTCCTCCATCAGAGGGCAGACAGAAGAAGCAAGAAGAACCACAACCCCACAGCAAGTAAAACAAAACTTTCATTACAGAAAGTTAATAGGCATGAAAAAGCAAAAAGTTACATCCCAGATGAAGGGATAAGATAAAACCCCAGGAAAACAACTAAATGAAGTGGAGATAGGCAATCTCCAGAAAAAGAATTCAGAATAATGATAGTGAATATGATTCAGGAAAAAGAATGGAGACAAGGATAGAGAAGATGCGGGAAATGTTTACGAAAGACCTACAAGGACTAAAGAACAAACAAACAGAGATGAATAATACACTAGAAGGAATCCAGAGCAGAATAACTGAAGCAGAAGCATGGATAAATGACCTGGAGGACAGAATGGTGGAAATGACTGCCACAGAACAGAATATAGAAAAAAAGAAAATATATATGAAATATATAATATTTAATGAATATATAAATATAAAATATAGAAATATAAATATATAATGAATATAGAAAAATAAATATATATGAAAAGAAATGACAGCCTAAGAGTCCTCTGTGACAACATTAAATGCATGAACATTCACATTATAGGGGTCCCAGAAGGAGAAGAGAGAGAGAAAGGACCTGAGAAAATATTTGAAGAGATAATAAATGAAAACTTCCCTAACATGGGAAAGGAAATAATCAACCAAGTCCAGGAAGCACATAGTCCCAGGCAGGATAAAGTCAAAGAGGAACACACTCAGACACATAGTAATCAAACAGACAAAAATTAAAGACATAAAATATTAAAAGCAACAAAGGAAAAATGACAAATAACATACAAGGGAACTCCCATCAGGCTATCAGCTGATTTCTCAAGAGAACCTCTACAAGCCAGAAGGGAATGGCATCATATATTTAAAGTGATGAAAGGGAAGAACCCATAATGAAGAATACTCTACCCAGCAAGACTCTCCTTCAGATTTGATGGAGAAAGCAAAAGCTTTCCAGACAAGCAAAAGTTAAGAGAATTCAGCACCGCCAAATCAGCCTTACAACAAATGCTAAAGGAACTTCTCAAGGCAAGAACACAAAGGAAAAGAACTACACAAAGTAAACTCAAAACAATTAAGAAAACAGTAATAGTATCATGTGCTGTGTTTAGTCAGTTGTGTCCGACTCTTTGCGACCCCATAGGCTGCAGCCAGCCAGGCTCCTCAATCCATAAGGATTCTCCAGGCAAGAATACTGGAGTGGGTTGCCAAGCCCTTCTCTAGGGGATCTTCCCAACCCAGAAATTAAGCTCAGGTCTTGGCATTGCAGGCGGATTCTTTACCATCTGAGCCACCAAGAAAGCCCAATAGGATCATCAGTTCAGTTTAGTTGCTCAGTCGTGTCCAACTCTTTGCGACCCCATGAATTGCAGCATGCCAGGCCTCCCTGTCCATCACCAACTCCCAGAGTTCACCCAAATTCATGTCCATCTAGTCGGTGATTCCATCCAGCCATCTCATCCTCTGTTGTCCCCTTCTCCTCCTGCCCCCAATCCCTCCCAGCATCACAGTCTTTTCCAATGAGTCAACTCTTCGCATGAGGTGGCCAAAGTATTGGAGTTTCAGCTTTAGCATCAGTCCTTCCAAAGAACACCCAGGACTGATCTCCATTAGAATGGACTGGTTGGATCTCCTTGTAGTCCAAGGGACTCTCAAGAGTCTTCTCCAACACCACAGTTCAAAAGCATCAATGCTTCGGTGCTCAGCTTTCTTTATAGTCCAACTCTCACATCCATACATGACCACTGGAAAAACCATAGCCTTGACTAGACGGATCTTTGTTGGCAAAGTAATGTCACTGCTTCTGAATATGCTATCTAGGTTGGTCATAACTTCCTTTCCAAGGAGTAAGTGTCTTTTAATTTCATGGCTGCAATCACCATCTGCAGTGATTTTGGAGCCCCAGAAAATAAAGTCTGACACTGTTTCCACTGTTTCCCCATCTATTTTCCATGAACTGTTGGGACCAGATGCCATAATCTTAGTGTTCTGAATGTTGAGCTTTAAGCCAACTTTTTCACTCTCCTCTTTCACTTTCAACAAGAGGCTTTTTAGTTTCTCTTCACTTTCTGCCATAAGGGTGGTGTCATCTGCATATCTGAGGTTATTGATATTTCTCCCGGCAATCTTGATTCCAGCTTATGCTTCTTCCAGCCCAGCATTTCTCATGATGTACTCTGCATCTAAGTTAAACAAGCAGGGTGACAATATACAGCCTTGACGTACTCCTTTTCCTATTTGGAACCAGTCTGTTGTTCTATGTCCAGTTCTAACTGTTGCTTCCTAACCTCCATTAGATTTCTCAAGAGGCAGGACAGGTGGTCTGGTATTTCCATCTCTTTCATAATTTCCCATAGTCTATTGTGATCAACACATCAAAGGCTTTGGCATAGTCAATAAAGCAGAAATAGATGTTTTTCTGGAACTCTCTTGTTTTTTCGATGATCCAGCGGATGTTGGCGATTTGATCTCTGGTTCCTTTTTGAAAACCAGCTTGAACATCTGGAAGTTCATGGTTCACGTATTGCTGAAGCCTGGCTTAGAGAATTTTGAGCATTACTTTACTAGCATGTGAGATGAGTGCAATTATGAGGTAGTTTGAGCATTCTTTGGCATTGCCTTTCTTTGGGATTGGAATGAAAACTGACCTTTTCCAGTCCTGTGTCCACTGCTGAGTTTTCCAAATTTGCTGGCATATTGAGTGCAGCACTTTCACAGCATCATCTTCCAGGATTTGAAATAGTGCAGCAGAAGCGCGCCTGCTGTGACGGACAGCGCAGCAGCAGCGTGGCCGAGAGGAGCTACCCCTCACCCGAGGTCAGGGGCGGTGGCCGGGAGGAGCTACCCTACGTCTGAGGTCAGGGGCGGTGGCTGGGAGGAGCTACCCCATGCCAGAGGTCAGGGGCGGTGGCCGAGAGGAGCAACCCCACGTCCAAGGAGCAGTGGCTGCGTGGGCACAGGAGGGCCGAGAGGAGCTAGTCCATGTTCAAGGTCAGGAGGGGCAGTGGTGAGGAGATACAAGGAGATACCCCTCGTCCAAGGTAAGGAGCAGCGGCTGCGCTTTGCTGGAGCAGCCATGAAGAGCTACCCCACGTCCAGGGTAAAAGAAACCCAGGTAAGAGGGTAGGTGTTGCGAGAGGCATCAGAGGGAAGACACACAAACCATAATCACAGAAAACTAGTGAATCTGATCACACGGACCACAGCCTTGTCTAACTCAATGAAACTAAGCCATGCTGTGTGGGGCTACCCAAGACGGGCAGGTCATGGTGGAGAGGTCTGGCAGAATGTGGTCCACTGGAGAAGGGAATGGCAAACCACTTCAGTATGCTTGCCTTGAGAACCCCATGAACAGTATGAAAAGGCAAAATGATAGGATACTGAAAGAGGGACTCCCCAGGTCAGTAGGTGCCCAATATGCTACTGGAGTTCAGTGGAGAAATAACTCCAGAAAGAATGAAGGGATAGAGCCAAAGCAAAAACCAGAGGGTCATACATACTGATAATTACCATAAATGCAATGGATTAAATGCACCAACCCAAAGACAACTGGCTGAGCAGATGAAAGCATGTGCCTGTATACACTTCCACTTACCACATCAGTCTTCTTGACCCCCCAAATTGTATGTAATTATTTTAAATTCTTAGGTTAATCATATTCCCATTATTGCTTGTAATTGGAATTATCATTTTCTGTGGTCTGGCTATTGATTGTGAACAGTGATCAACATCTTTCACTACTGTGATGATGTAATTATTACTCAATACCATTGTATAATGATTGGTCAACAGAAAAATTATAGAATTCTGTATCACAAAAACTACCATTTAATATAAACATCTGTAATCACTTTTTAAAATCCATTAAGCAGATGAATGGATAAGAAAGCTGTGGTACATATACACAATGGAGTATTACTCAGCCATTAAAAAGAATACATTTGAATCAGTTCTAATGAGGTGGATGAAACTGGAGCCTATTATACAGAGTGAAGTAAGACAGAAAGAAAATCACCAATACAGTATACTAACGCATATATATGGAATTTAGAAAGATGGTAACAATAACCCTGTGTACGAGACAGCAAAAGAGACACTGATGTATAGAACAGTCTTTTGGACTCTGTTGGAGAGGGAGAGGGTGGGAAGATTTGGGAGAATGGCATTGAAACATGTATAATATCATGTATGAAACGAGTTGCCAGTCCAGGTTCGATGCACGATACTGGATGCTTGGGGCTAGTGCACTGGGATGACCCAGAGGGATGGTATGGGGAGGGAGGAGGGAGCAGGGTTCAGGGTGGGGAACACATGTATATCTGTGGCGGATTCATTTTGATATTTGGCAAAACTAATACAATTTTGTAAAGTTTAAAAATAAAATAAAATTAAAAAAAAATAAAATCCATTAAGCATATCAAAATTATCTTGGAATTTTTTAAAAATACAAATGTCCTGGTATTGCTTTTTTTTTTTTTTTTTTTTTGCCAGAGCTCCAGATATATTTCTTGGAGAAGGAAATGGCAACCCACTCCAGTATTCTTGTCTGGAGAATCCCCTGGACAGAGGAGCCTGTCAGGCTGCAATACAGGGGGTCGCAAAAGAGTCGGACATGACTGAGCGACTAACACACACACCAGATATATTTCTAATGAGCAGCTATGTTTAAAAACAACTGGACTATATGAGGATCTTTTACTATTATCTAGTTTGTTTCACTTTTTCTATTTCATATTCAGTGCTCCCATCTCGTTTAATGTATGCTTTCCAATTTCTCCATCTCTTCTTTTTTTTCTATTTGATGTTCTTTCTCAAGCCTTTATTAAGCATAGAAAAGCTTTTGTATACACATATATACATAATATATATATTTTAGAAAACCTATGAATTTTTGCCTAACTAAAAAATTCATGACAGTTTTATTCCACTTGTTTGACTTAGTATGAATAGAATGCTAGATTTCTAATTTAAAAAATAGATATGCAACAAACAACAAAGGTTTACTGTATAGCACAGGGAATGATAGTCAATATCTTATAATAACCTATAATGGAAAATAATTTTAAAAATAATATATGTATTTGTATAAATCAATCACACATACAAAAAAGAATTCTACTTTTTGAAATTTAGTAATGTTTATCTTTTTGTCAGTTTTTCTAAATGTCCTATGGACATCTACTAACAATGTATGGATACAAAATTTTAAAAATATCTGTGTAGGATATGATTAATGAATTAAATATAAAAGCTATTATAAATTATTAATGACATCATTCAAGATGCTCCTATCCTTATTTTTTCTGCACTTGATAAAATATTCTCAGAGAAATATTAACATGTCTCACTGTGATTATATATTTTTTCTTTTCCCTTTTATTTCTTCTGATTTTTGCTTTATTAATCTTTGCTTCTTTGTTGTTAATGTGTCTAATGGTTTATGATGTTTATCTTCTTTTTGAAATTGTACCTTTTATCATTAAAAATATTCATCTTTGTTTCATTTAAAATAAATAAATAAAAAGAAGTTAGGCAGATTAAAAAAAAATAGATTCTTTCATCAGCCTCCTAGAGATGCATTCTTAGTTTATTTTATATTTTTTTTTGTTGGACCTAAAGATTATTATTTTTTTTAATTTTATTTTATTTTTAAACTTTACATAATTGTATTAGTTTTGCCAAATAACGAGAGCTGCTGCTGCTGCTAAGTCACTTCAGTCGTGTCCGACTCTGTGTGACCCCACAGACGGAAGCCCACCAGGCTCCCCCATCCCTAGGATTCTCCAGGCAAGAACACTGGAGCGGGTTGCCATTTCCTTCTCTGGTGCATGAAAGTGAAAAGTGAAAGTGAAGTCGCTCAGTCCTGTCCGATTCTTAGCGACCCCGTGGACTACAGCCTACCAGGGTCCCTCATCCATGGGATTTTCCAGGCAAGAGTACTGGAGTGGGGTGCCATTATAAACGAGAGCAGAAAGGATCAAATTCCAGGTGTATCTAACAGTCTAAAAGAGACCAGTCTTCTGTTTCAAGAGACTTTTTACATTTTTTACATTTTTATGAAAAAGTGATGCTCCCTGAATTAATAGACTTTTGTCATTATTTTGTACATATATCATATTCAAATATTTAAAAATTCATGCTAGTGCAAATCAACTGATAATAATATATTAAGATTTGTAACTCTGTGACTGCTTTGAATAATTAAATCAAAATAGAAAACAATTGATTTATTGTAAGTACTTTACTGCCATTTATAACTACTAACAAGGTCACTAGAAAATCTGTGAGTAAAAGGCAGGATTGCTTTATTTATTAATTCATTTAGAGTCATCTGGACTCATTTACCGAAGAGTGATCCAGGTGCTAAGAAAATGCATTTGCAAAATTCAGGGAAATTTTATTACTAGAGCACCATGCTCCAAGAAATTTTATGATCAATATTACAACTGGATTTGGGTATTGTATGTGATGTGCTTATTAAATTATGAGACTGGTTCCTGTAAGGCACACATATACAAATGAGTCTCCTTAATTTATAGTGACACCATGTAAATAAACACAAAAATGTTCACATACACAGAACTCTCTGAGACAATTTCAGTTAAACATAGCTAGGATGAGTTAAGTGTGAGTCTGAAATTAGGCCAATGGGACAAAATCAAATTTGCTGGGTCAATAGAATAGATTTTTTATTGGTTTCATGTTTTGAGAGATTGAAAATCTTGGTGTTATCTGTGATTGTGCTCTTTCTCTCACATTCCATATCTTGTCCATGAGCAAACCACATTCAAAAGAAATCCACAATTTAATCACTTACTGTTAAACGCTCACTGTCACCATTCTGTCTAAACAACAATTTGTCTGAATTATTGCAGTAGCCACCTAATGTTCCCCTTCAGCCTGTTTTCAACACAGGAGGCAGAAAGCAAAACAAATCATATTACAAAGCCCTCCCACTCCCCCCACCCCATGGCTTCTTCTCTTTTCATTCAGGGCAAATTCCGAAGTTCAGACAATGCCATGACCATCTGCTTTGCTATTCCCACTCTTACCTCATCTATTTTCCTCTAGTTCTTCCTGACAGAATCACTGGCCTCCTTGCTCCTCCTCAAATATGTCTGGTGTGTTCTTGCCTCAGGGCCTTTGCACTTGCTCCTTCCTTAGCTTAGAAGGCTCCTTCCCCCAGAAACAGTGTGACTAGCTCCTTCCCTTTTTAAGGAGACAGGTTCTCCCTCCCATCTAACCAATATCAATACTCATCCTCACCACCCACAACATCCACATACTTCAAAAACCCCTCCCCTAGGTTATTTTCTCTTCTTAGCACTTACCACTCTAACACAGCATAGAATTGACTTATTTACCCTATTTTGTGTGTGTTTCCTCATTGTAATGTAAATTCCAGGAGGTTTTGTTTACTACTTCCCATCACCTGTAAGAGTAACTGGCATACACAGGCATTCAGTCAGCTTTTGTGAAATGGAATGGATGAATCAATGATTTTCAAGATCAATAGAAATATAAACTTTGACAAAGAAAAGAGAATACTCATGAAAATACTTACAGTGAAGAGGAATGAAAAGGAAGAAAGGAAATACACAAGCATGCTAGTCATTTAGTCTTTCAGGCAAACAAACAAGTATTGACTGCATACATTAACTTTACCCAGAGGGCAAAGCACACAGTGCCTCATGGAGTTTACACAACTGGGAAGATGAACAAGTCAATAACACACTAATAATACACTGTGATGGAGATATTTTGTGGGCACCCAGGCAGAGCTGTATTGAAAAATCAGGATGGAGGGCAAGTTGGCTTAAACCAGATTAAAAATGACCCTCTTCTGTCATGCTAAACATTTGGATTTAATCCTAAAGGTCATAGGATGGAGAACTTCCAGCACAAAATTATGACATGATCAGATTTTTGTTTTATGAAAGCCACTTATGTAAGGATGTTCATTACATTGTTATACATAGTAACAAACAAATAGAAACCCTATCCAACAATATGGAATTGGATAATAAATCAGAGAAAATCCATATAACAGAATACTAAGTCTGCACTAAAATATGACTTAGATAAGTTGATAGAAAAGTTCCAAGATATATTGTTAGAAAGTAATATATTTTAAGAGAACACATATTACATGGCCTCACTAAATTAAAAGTTATCTGTGTAAAGTCTGTGAAGACATATAGTAATATGTTAATAGTAGTAATCTTTTAGGTTGTAGATTTAAGATAATTTTACATTCTTTATTATGCCTTCTACGTTATCTGAATTAATGTTACAATGAGTACGTATGGCTTTTTTATGAGAAAAAAAGAAAAAACTTTAAAACATTTTGAAGGAATGAAAAAGGAGACAACTCTGGGGGACCAGATTGAAGGAGAGAGCCTACCAGACTAGATGGCAGACATCCAGGGGAATGCAAGAAAGGAATGGAGAGAAGTATAGAAGATAGAATGCAGATGACCTCCAGGTTCTAGCTTCTTGAGCATCCAAGAAGCCTTGACTTGGTAGAGTCATTGACTAATAAGCAGATGCCAGGGTCCAAAGGTACTCTGAGGAAGCCTGAAATCTCTTATCCACCGGGGCCTGTAGTCAATTTGTAACACTTGGTTGGAATACTGGGCATTAACTAACACCATGGCCTGTGAGCTCATCTGGCTGGAATTTCAACATGGGGCCATCATTCCAGGTATTATTGAATACGGTATTTTCAGAGGAGCATTCTGTTCCTTTCTATCTACCAGATGACACTTGGTGCCAATTATTTAAAATACTGATGGCCACCTAACCCCTGTTCACTCTACAAAGGAAACGCCTCCTGCCACCTGTTCTTTCCTTCACTCTCATTCCTGTACTACTGCTTTCCCCTTTTCTGTGACCTAAATCTATAGAGTTTATTTGCCTTGCTCTTCAATCATTCTATTATTCTATTTTTCCTTCCAGAATTTCCATTCCATAGTTAGGAAGGGAGGGAGAGAGAGAGAGAGAGAGAGAGAGAGAGAGAGAGAGAGAGAGAGAGAGAGAGAGAGAGAAGGAAGTTTGCTGACCCCTGAAATGGATCATCATTCTCTTGTCTTTCTCATTTCCTTTTCTTCCTCTTTTTGCTGGTGCCTAATCGAGAAGACTCTTGAGAGTCCCTTGGACTGCAAGGAGATCCAACCAGTCCATTCTGAAGGAGATCAGCCCTGGGATTTCTTTGGAAGGAATGATGCTAAAGCTGAAACTCCAGTACTTTGGCCACCTCATGCGAAGAGTTGACTCATTGGAGGGGACTCTGATGCTGGGAGGGATTGGGGGCAGGAGGAGAAGGGGACGACAGAGGATGAGATGGCTGGATGGCATCACTGACTCGATGGACGTGAGTCTGAGTGAACTCCGAAAGTTGGTGATGGACAGGGAGGCCTGGCGTGCTGCGATTCATGGGGTCGCAAAGAGTCAGACATGACTGAGCGGCTGATCTGATCTGATCTGAATCCTCCTTTTAGTTCCTAATTTCACCATTCTTTCATTGGGGCTTCCCTGATAGCTCAGTTGGTAAAGAATATGCCTGCAATGCAGGAGACCCTAGTTTGATTCCTGGGTCGGGAAGATCTGCTGGAGAAGGGATAGGCTACCCACTCCAGTATTCTTGGCTTCCCTTGTGGCTCAGCTGGTCAAGAATCCTCCCACAATGCGGGAGACCTGGGTTCAATCCCTGGGTTGAGATGATCCCCTGGAGAAGGGAAACGCTACCCACTTCAATATTCTGGCCTGGAGAATTCCATGGACTCTATAGTCCATTGGGTCGCAAAGCGTTGAACACTACCAAGTGACCTTAACTTCACTTGATTAACATTGACACTTCCACTAATATACTGTTTCAGTTGTCTTTGCCAGAAAAACTCTAATCTTAAATTAATTCAACTATCTGCATTCCCTACTCCTGGGTTGCTAAATGATTACAGAGAAAATCATTCTTCCTCCTGCTGATAATTAAAACCATAATTCTAAGTCTTCAATCCCCAACTTTCACACTTCCTAGTAAACTTTTACATTTGCTTAATAAGTTTTCTCTTTTATTCTCTCCATTAGCAACTTTAAGACTATTTTACTCTTCTCAAGAAATCTACCCCACTAGCATCCTAGTTTCCAGCATATATCATTTATTTTACTTCATAAAGAAAAGAGAACATGTCAAAAGAAAACTTAGACATTTCCCTCTCCCACCTGTAAATGTTCAGTTCAGTTGAGTTGCTCGGTCATGTCCGACTCTTTGCAACACTATGGTCTGCAGGATGCAAGGCTTCCCTGTCCATCACCAACTCCTGGAGCTTGCTCAAACTCATGTCCATCAAGCTGGTGATGTCATCCAACAACCTCGTCTGCTGCCATCCTCTTCGCCTCCTGCCTTCAATCTTGCCGAGCATCAGGGTCTGTTCCAATGAGTCAGTTCTTCACATCAGGTGGCCAGAGTATTGGAGTTTCAACATCAGTCTTCCCAATTAATATTCAGGGTTGATTTCCTTTAGGATTGACTGCTTTGATCTCCTTACAGTCCTAGGGATTTGCAAGAGTCTTCTCCAACACCACAGTTCAAGCATCAATTCTTCAGTGCTCAACTTTCTTTATGGCCTAACTCTCACATTCATACATGACTACTGAAAAAACCATAGCTCTGACTAGAAAGACTTTTCTTGGCAAAGTAATGTCTCTGCTTTTTAATATGCTGTCTAGGTTGGTCATAGCTTTTCTTCCAAGGAGCAAGCATCTTTTAATTTCATGGCTACAGTCACCATCTGCAGTGATTTTGGAGTCCAAAAAATAAAGTCTGTTACTGTTTCCATTATTTCCCTATCTATTTGCCATGAAGTGATGGGACCAGATACCAGTGATCTTAGTTTTCTGAATGTTGAGTTTTAAGGCAGGGTTTTCATTTTCCTCTTTCACTTTTATCAAGAGGCTCTTCAGTTCCTCTTCACTTTCTGCTGTAAGGGTGGTATCATCTGCACATCTGAGGTTATTGATATTTCTCCCAGCAATCTTGATTCCAACTTGTGCTTCATCCAGCCCAGCATTTTGCATGGTGTAATCTGCATATAAGTAAAATAAGCAACGTGACAATATACAGCCTTGACGCACTCCTTTTCCAATTTGGACCCAGTCTGTTGTTCCATGTCCAGTTTTAACTGTTGTATGCTTCTTGACCTGCATACAGGTTTCTCAGCAGGCAGGTAAGGTGTCTGGTATTCCCATCTCTTTAAGAATTTTCCACAGATTGTTGTGATTCACACATTCAAAGGCTTTAGCCTAGTCAATGAAGCAGAACTAGATGTTTTTCTGGAACTCTCTTGCTTTTTTCTATGATCCAATGGATGTTGGCAATTTGATCTCTGGCTCCTCTGCCTTTTCTAAGTCCAGCTTGAACATCTGTAAGTTCACAGTTCACATACTGTTGAAGCCTGGCTTGGAGAATTTTGAGCATTTCTTTGCTACTGTATGAGATGAGCAATTGTGCGGTAGTTTGAACATTCTTTGGCACTGCCTTTCTTTGGGATTGGAATGAAAACTGACCTTTTCCAGTCCTGAGGCCACTGCTGAGTTTTCCAAATTTTCTGGCATCTTGAGTGCAGCATTTTCACAGCATCATCTTTTAGGATTTGAAATAGCTCAGCTGGAATTCTATCACCTCCACTAGCTTTGCTCGTAGTGATGCTTCCTAAGGCCCACTTGACTTCACATTCCAGGATGTCTGGCTCAAGGTGAGTGATCACACCATTGTGGTTATCTGGGTCATTAAGATATTTTTGTACAGTTCTTCTGTGTATTCTTGCCACCTCTTCTTAATATCTTTTGCTTCTGTTAGCTCCATATCATTTCTGTCCTTTATCATGCCATCTTTGCATGAAATATTCCCTTGGTATCTCTAATTTTCTTGAAGAGGTCTCTAGTCTTTCCCATTTTATTGTCTTCTCTATGTCTTTGCATTTATCACTGAGGAAGGCTTTCTTATCTCTCCTGCTATTTTTTTGAACTCTGCATTCCAATGGGTATATCTTTCCTTTTCCCCTTTGCCTTTAGCCTCTGTTCTTTTCTCAGCTATTTGTAAGTCCTCCTCAGACAAACATTTTCTCTTTTTACATTTCTTTTCCTTGGGGATGGTCTTGATCACTGTCTCCTGTACAAGGTCATGAACCTCTGTCCATAGTTCTTCAGGCACTCTTATCAGATCTCATCCCTTGAATTTATTTGTCACTTCCACTGTATAATTGTAAGGGATTTGACTTAGGTCATACCTTTATGGTCTAGTGGTTTTCCCTACTGTCTTCAATTTAAGTACAAATGTACTGTCATCCAAACCTATATTTCCTTCCTTCCTGTCTTACTGGAAGATATTTGTTTCCTTCTACTTCCACCCCCAGCTCCCTCCTATGCATCTGCTTTCTTCTTTGTCTGTTGTGGCTGTTTCCACCAGCATTTTAATGCTTAATGTTAATCAGATTTCTCAGAAAAGAAAAGATCTTGATAGGTGGGTGAACCAAAATTTCATGAAACGGTATTATATCACATTAATACATGTATTATACTTAATATCACCTATTCTATAATATTTCATTTTTTCCTATATGTTGGCCAAGACTCTCTCTATTGATTTCACAATTAATGCATCTACCTGAAAAAACAAAGTTCATATGGGCAAAAGGAGACATGCATAAGAATTCATATTGCCAGGTTCGCTGCAGTAGCAAAAAGGAGAATAATTTAAATTGTCATCAACACAAGAATGGATATATAAATTATTGTATGCACCTCATATGAAATACTATGCTAAGTCACTTCAGTCGTGTCTGACTCTGTGTGACATCATAGATGGCAGCCCACCAGGCTCCCCTGTCCCTGGGATTCTCCAGGCAAGAACACTGGAGTGGGTTGCCATTTCCTTCTCCAATGCATGAAAGTGAAAAGTGAAAGTGAAGTCGCTCAGTCGTATCCGATTCCCAGCGACCCCATGGACTGCAGCCCACCAGGCTCCTCCATCCATGGGATTCTCCAGGCAAGAGCACTGGAGTGGGGTGCCATTGCCTTCTCCTATGAAATACTACATAGCAAATAATAACTGCTGTTACCTGTACAAGCATAGTTACACCTCAAAGACAAAATATTGGTTGATTAAAAAAAATTGCAGAAGTAAAACTATAATATTGTGTTAATACCTCCCAAAGGCCCTACTTCCAAATACCATCACATTAGGAGTTAAGGGCTTCAGTATATGAATTTTGAGGGTACACATTCAATCTATAATATTTTTCCCTGGTCTCTTTCAGATACATGTCCTTCTTGCATGTGAAATACAGTCATTCCACCCCAATAGAACCAAGAGTTTTAACTAGTTTCAACATCAATGCTGAAGCCTAAGTCCAAAGTCTCATCTAAATACCACTGAAATCAGATGTGGGTGAGACTGAGGGATGATTCACCCCCTTGGAAATTTCCTCTCCAGCTCTGAACCTGTGAAACTAGACAAGTTAAGTGTTTCCTAAATACAGTGATGGGACAGGCCTATAATAGGCATTCACATTCCAAGTGTGAGAAACAGGAAAGAAAGAAGCGATGATGGACCACAAGTAAGCCTAAAAGTGCTCAAGGTAAATGCCATCAGATCTTAATGCTCAAGAATAATCCTCTTTGGTTTGATGCGCTGCCTTTTAGACTTAATGGGGCAGCAGCTCTGCCTTCAGGACCCACTACAGTGGGAGCTGCACTGCACTCATGGCTCCCGCTGGCGGGGACTGTGCTCCCTGGGGGCGTGGCCAAGTGGCCCCTGCCTGGCCTGTTGGAACCAACATGACCGCTTCCGTTTTGAAACTGAAGAGGGAGCTCTGATGATCTGTAAATTGCCTTTGGCATCATTTTCCCCTTGTTTTGAAGACTAGTGAATGTTCACAACCAAGAGTTCCGTGATTTGGTCCTATAGGATCTAAATTGACAGGCTTCCTTATGTTCATCCTGCTTTCCCCTCCCCTTTTAGTTCAAAGTGGCAGTGTCTTTGCTGATAATTTATTTTCTATTCCTGGTCATGGTGGAAATGACTGATTAGGCCATGTTTCACACCCATGCTAATATCCTTATAAAAGGGTCACTCAGCCACAGCCTTGGTGTTCTCTTCCAAACACACGTTCTCATTTTTTGCAATATGGGCAGGGTGAGAATTTTCCAGATCTTTAAATTCTGATTCCTTTTTGCTTAGCAATGTCTTCTTCCGTACATTTCTCTCTTCCCCCAGCAGTTAGGAGGAATCAAGCTGCTCCTTCAATACTTTTCTCAGGAATCTTCTCAGCTAAATAACCAATTTCATCACTTGCCTGTTCTCTGTACACAAACGTGTGTACACCTGCGTGTTCTCTGTAGAACTAACACGATTCACACAAGTTCTTTGCCAGTTTATAGCAAGTGTTGCTTTTCCTCCACTGTCCAATAACATGTTCCTGGTTTCCACCTGAGACTTCAACAGAAGAAGTCAGGCTTCATCACTGAAGTTTCTAACAACATTCTGTTCATGGTTATGTAGGTATTTTCTAAGAAGATGTCTTCAGTTCTTTCTTTCTGAACTCTTATTCTGAGCTCTTACCAGAATTGCCTTTTGCAGTCCCTTCATGGCAACTTCTGTTTTTCCTAGCATGCACCTGAAAAGTCTTCCAGCCTCTATCCATTACCCAGTTTCAAAGCTGTTTCCACATTTTTTGGAATTCGTTACAGCAGCACCTCAAGTGTCTTAGACAGCTCAGGCTGACTATACATAACACCATAGAGTGGGAGGCTTAAGCAACATTTATTTCTCACAGTTCTGGAGGCAAGGAAGACCAAGATCAAGGTGCTACAGATTGAATTCTTGATGACTGTCCCATTCCTGGCTTGTAGCTGGCTGCCATCTTGCTGTGTGCGTGCCCTCTTCTTTGCATTCTCTCAGTCTTCTTTTAAGGATACTAATTCCATTATAGCCGCTCTACCCTCATGATCTCATCTAAAAATAAATGCCTTCCCCAAAGCCCCACCTCCTGTTACTATCACCTTAGGGGTTAGAGCTTCAACATAAATTTGGGGTGGGAGGTGGGGGGCATACAAATATTCAATCCATGATGAATAACATTTATAAAATTTGACAACATGCAAAGCAATGCTATATATTTCATGGTTGCATGGACAGATGGAGATACACGCATATCTCAAGTATAAAAATATACATAAAAGTAACAAATAACAAATTCAAAATAGTGTCTGCCTCCAGGGTGAGGTCTACCAGTGGTGTCTTATTTCTTGAATATATGAATAAATATGGTGAATATTAATATACAAAAAATCTGTGTGGTAGGTACATGGTGTTATTACATTATTCTATGTTATTTTAAACATTTAAACCATTTCATGAAGAATATGCTAATGGTGTAGAAGATAAACATATTAAACTACTTAGTAAATGTTCATGCTCTTAAAAGCTCACATCCATGGCTCCTAATTTTTTTTCACTCTATATCCCCTTCCTAGGAGATCTTCATACAAGGTTTAATTTGTCGTCTATGTGTTGGTGACTCAAGTTTGTATTTCCAGTCCAGATCTCTTCACTGAGCTATAGAATCACTTCTAGGTGACTTTTCCATGTGGAACTTTCTAAAGCACTCCAGCTTCAAAGTGCCAAAGCAAAACTCCAACTTGATACTCCTCCAAGGTCTTTGTAGTTATTAACTAAATGGCTACCCGCTCCAGTACTCCAGTATTCCTGCCTGGAGAATCCCATGGACAGAGGAGCCTGGCAAGCTACAGTCCATGAGGTCACAAAGAGTTGGACACAACTGAAGCAACTTAGCATGCAGGCATATGTGTATGTGTGTGTGTGTGTGTGTGTGTGTGTGTGTGTATGTGTATATATATATGCAGTGATTAGCAATATATGTACATACATATATATATATATGCATGCTGCTAAGTCACTTCAGTTGTGTCCAACTCTGTGCGACCCCATAGACAGCAGCCCACCAGGCTCCCCGTCCCTGGGATTCTCCAGGCAAGAACACTGGAGTGGGTTGCCATTTCTTTCTCCAATGCATGAAAGGGAAAAGTGAAAGTGAAGACGTTCAGTCGGTCCGACTCTTAGCGACCCCATGGACTGCAGCCTACCAGGCTCCTCTGTCCATGGGATTTGCCAGGCAAGAGTACTGGAGTGGACTCCAAGTGATGCTGGTGCTTCTTGTTCAGAAATCTTTGAGTAGTAAGGACCTAGATTAAAATACACACACACACACACACACACACGTATATATTTTTTATCTAGTCCTTACTATTCAAAGATTTCTGAACAAGAAGCACCAGCATCACTGGAGTTTATTAGAAACGCATTCTCAACCCCAACCGGAAATAATGCATCAGATTGCATTTTAACAAGACCTCTCCAGGGGTTTACATGAACGTTAACATTTGGGAAACATTGTATTCCTAATGATCTCCCTATAAACTCTTATTGCCCTCCTAATCCATTATATTTTCAGAAGTGGGAAACAGAATGACAGGGTTGGAAGAAAGAGAAGTAGTTCTTCAACTATATCTACCTCTTCAACATGCTTTCTAATTCCTGTGATGCCTCCTCTTGGCTCTAGCATCAGTGGGCTTCTTTTAGCTCTTCAAATGCATCATTACACTCTCTGCCTTTGTTTAAAATGCTCATTTCCTTCTTTAACCAGTTAACTCCTATTTAATTTTTCATCTCAGCCAGCTTCTTCTCTGATCACCATAACTGCTCCCCCACCCCCAATTAGAACCATCCTTCCTGCCATTTACTCTTATTTTTCCTTAAGCATCTCCTCCACAGTGAAAAAGTAAATGTTACTATTTAATTAATACTGATCTTACCCATTTCACTGTAAGCTCTATGAAGACAGAGTTCAAATTTGCTTATCAGGTAATTCAGTGCCTAACACAGAGAGCTTGACACAGAATAGGTGCTTGATAAATATTAATTACTGTCTAACCGAATAAATAAATATTATAAAAGGAATGCCCCCATTTGGGTGAGGGATGGGACTAGATGAGCTCTGCTGCTGCTGCTGCTTAGTTGCTTCAGTCGTGTCCAACTCTGTGTGACTCTGTGGACTGCAGCCCACCAGGCTCCTCTGTCCTTGGGATTCTCTAGGCAAGAATACTGGAGAGGGTTGCCATGCCCTCTCTAAGGGTTACTAAAATCCTGAGCTGTGTGGCTCTGTTTCTTATTTGATTCATAAATGTTCACGTTGGCCCACTCAACGTATAAGAATCTTTTAAAATTCTAGTCGTTCCTACCTACGTTAGGTAAGATTAAAACGTATTCATTTTCTTGACAATCTAGCCTCCAGAATAGACATTATAAAAACAACACACTTTGATAAATATTTGTAATGTCAGGAAAGGTTCCAAGTCACAGGAACAGAGTGATAAATACATTGGTTGGTTGGTTGGTTGGGTTTAGTCGCTAAGTCGTGTCTGACTCTTGCAACCCCATGGACTGTTTCTGCCAAGCTCCTCTGTCCATGGGATTCTCCAGACAAGAATACTGAAGTGCATTGCCATTTTCTTCTCCAGGGGATCTTCCCAACCTAGGAATTGAACCTGGGTCTCCTGCATTGCAGGCAGATGATTTACTGAATGAGCTAAACATGGAAAATCAAGTGAAATGGCAAGTCAGTTTACTCTGGCCTGCATGGAGCCACGGCTCGTCAAGCAAACCTGATGAGGATTAAACTTAGAAAGAATAAGGCAAAGGAGAGGCTGGAGGCATCAGGGAAGAAGTGAGTGGCTAAAGTAACAATAATAACAGTGATCATAATTAACATTTATTAAGCACATGTGCCAATGCGTGTTACTTTAGTAACAGTATCTCAGCTGATTCCATGACAAGGTCATAAAGTAAAGACTATTTTACATTTTCCATATTAGCTACATATAAAAAGTGTTCCAACTTTATGTATAAGGAAACTGAAGCAAAGACCTTTTATGTCACTTACTCAAGGATGTCCAATAAGTAGATGATGGATCAGGGCTTTGAACACAGCAATCTATTTTATTCTCAACCATGCAATAATGCCTCTTTAACAAGGAGGTAAAGTGTTTGCAGGGGGACTGTAGATGGCTCTAAACAGAGGGAACTTCTAAGAACACATTAGGACCAAAATCACATTTATAGCTGGTTCCTTGAGTTAAGAATGAAAACTAATGTATTCCTGGCACCTAGAACTCTCTGAAATAATTTAGTTCAGAGTCTTTCACAGTTGCACATCATAAAAGCTAGAACACAGAAACAAAATTTCTCTGTTCTGCATGATAATGCACTAAATTGATGTTGATATATGCAAAATCTCCTTTTAGTTTATGATGGGTAAATAATGAGTTAATTATTACTGTTCCGCTTTTGTCTTGCCTTCACTAAAAATGTTGCAGTGGTGTGCACATTTAAATAATTTATGCCCATATTTTGTCTGGGTTTCCCAGGTGGTGCTAGTGGTAAAGACCCCATCTGCCAATGCAGGTAAATATAAGAGTCTTAGGTTAGATCCCTAGGTGGGGAAGATCCCCTGGAGGAGGGCACGACAACCCACTCCGGTATTCTTGCCTGGAGAATCCCATGGACAGAGAAGCCTGGCAGGCTGCAGTCCATACTGTTGCACAGAGTCAACACAACTGAGCAACTGGCACACACACATTATGTCTGCTTTTCAATATTGTTGAATTCTGTGCCCTATACTTTATGATGCAATGCAAGGCCTAAGAATCAACTCAGATACTTTGACACACTGCTCCATCAATCCTAATTACCCATGATTTTGCTAAGTTCAGTGGGTAATGTTTGTGATGTATAGTTTAGTTCAGTTCAGTTGCTCAGGTGTATCCAACTGTTTGTGACCCCATGGACTGCAGTACGCCAGGCTTTCCTGTCCATCACCAACTCCCAGAGCTTACTCAAACTCATGTCCATTGAGTTGGTGATGCCATCCAACCATTTCATCCTCTGTCATCCCCTTCTCCTTCCGTCTTCAATCTTTCCCAGCATCAGGGTCTTTTCCAGTGAGTCAGTTCTTCACATCAGGTGGCCAAAGTATTGGAGTTTCAGCTTCAGCACCAGTCCTTCCAATGAATATTTAGGACTGATTTCCTTTAGGATGGACTGGTTGAATCTCCCTGCAGTTCAAGGGACTCTCAAGAGTCTTCTCCAACACCACAGTTCAAAAGCATCAATTCTTTGATGCTCAGCTTTCTTTATAGTCATTTGGGGAGAACAGTCATAATTTTATCTCTACAGAATTAATATAAAGAACTGCCCAGTCAGTGTTCCAGTGACAACATACAAATAGGGAAGGTTTAGGTTTGGGGACAGGCATTCTGAAAGTATCATTTGGGCTTGAATAATGGTCTTAATAATTAAATAGGTCATATTTTTCCATTTGTAAAATCTCAGTTATGAAGAAATATGTCTTCAATAAATCTCACATGCTTATAAAGCTACATGTAATCCTTGATTGTTTTTCCATTTTATGTCATAATATAGTTCTATTGCAAGGTCATCTGGACAGTCTCCATATTTTGTTGAGAAAATGGGAGCATTAAAAATCCTTGAGTTAGACTATGCTTAAAATACTGCCTACAAATTATATATCTGATTTATATAAAAATGCATAGCAAATCACGTATTCCAAAGATATCTTTACTTCCATATGCTCTTCTAGGAACTTCCCATCCCCCCATCAAAAGCTAGAGCCTAATTCCCTTCCTTATGATTCTGGGTGAGTTTGTGACTTGCTTTTAACCAATAGAACACAACAAGTGACAATGAATGCCTATGTCATAAAAGGTGATACAGATGAGATAAAAACTAAAACACTTAGACTTGGCCCCCTAAACCACAGCATAAACAATGAGATTCCCCTAAGGCTGCCATGCAGTGAGGAAGCCCAAACTAGTCCTCCTGAAGAGACCACGCCGAGAATCCTTGAGACTACACTGATGGACGCATAAAGATGCTCGGCCTATGTCCATTTGCTCCAGTTCCAGTTACTGCCTAATTGCAACCACATGAGAGTCTATGAGGCCAAACTGCCCAGCCAAGCTTTTCCCAAATTACTGAACCATAAAAATTCTGTGAAGTGAAAGTTGCTCAGTCGTGTTCAACTCTTTGCGACCCCATGGACTATACAGCCAGAATACTGGAGTGGGTAGGCTTTCCCTTCTCCAGGGGATCTTCCCAACCCAGGGATCGAACTGACATTTCCCACATTGCAGGCGGATTGTTTACCACCTGAGCCACAAGGGAAGCCCAAGAACACTGGAGTGGGTAGCCTGCCCCTTCTCCAGCAGATTTTCCCGACCCAGGAATCGAAATGGGGTCTCCTGAGTTGCAGGCAGACTCTTTACCAACTGAGCTATAAGGGAAGCCCTTAAAAACTCTGAGACAGAACTAAAATGACTACTGTATATTAAGCTACTAAGTTTTGGGGTGATTTGTTATGCAGCACAGTAATAGGTACAAACTGTTAAAAATTTTTAGGCTCTCAATATTAAAAAAAATAGACTAAAAGCATTAATATTTATATACAATTAGAAAAGATTACTTCCAAGTGATCTTTCACCTATTTCCTCAAAGCAAAGAAGTTCCCATTTTTGTCTCCATGAAAGTGAATGGAGTTAAAGAAATATTTACAAAATTTAAAACTTTTGAGGGGAAAATTACCAATTTTCTTTAGATTTTCCTTAAATATTATCCTTTGCCTAAGAACATCACTTTTATCTTATTCTGCCAAGACAAAGAAATAGATGGATTAGATGATGGGAAGGGGTGGGTATTGAGAGAGGTGGGGAGAATGGGTAGGAAAATGACATAACTGATACAAATTTGAAAGGAATTGCATTATCTACCATGTCATGAAAAGGTTGTCTGCTTCACTTTTACTGAATCATTTCCTAATTCTCATTATGCTTACAAAAATAATTTTGAGAGTAGGAAAGAGACGAGCACGGGACATTATGTATCTGTTGTGTTTTTTAATGCTTTATAATTTCAAATCATACCCTCTATGGTGGAGTGCTGTAGCTATGATTGCAATCCATGTTTTATGGAGACAGAAACTCACACAAAGTTGGAGATTCTCTTTAAGAAAAGGAATATAAAATTAAAAATATAAAATTAACTATGGAAATAAGTATTAGACTGAGAAGAGAAATTACAACAAAAACCAAATTTTGAAAAGCTAACAAATTCTACCATCACCAATATTCACAAAAAAAGTATTTATATTAATTAACCACCTGACATATATCTGTAATACTTCTAAACTATATTTGGGGGCTGTATTTATTCACTGATTACTTCAAATAACAATGATTACATTTTACAAATTAAAAAACAAAAGTCATTCCTCTAGCATGATTTGTTGAAATGAATATTTTAATTATCAATAGCTTATAAGTTGTATGATACAGTTAAAATCATATAGGCTGCATTATTGAATATATACATATATGTTATGTGTGTGTATGTATGTATACGCTAAGAACCAAATTCTCCATTTGAAAGCTGCACTTCAGATGACTAAAGACTGTTCTACCAACCAGCTTCTACCTTTATACATTTAAAACTTAACCTTCTATTTTACATATAATGTGTTGCTTTAAGAGATATTCATAGTGTAATATTGCTCCACCAAACAATTTGGCCCAGTATGCAATATGAGTATTTTTAGAAGTCATTGCTATACCACAATAGCTAATTTATTTTACTCAATAATTTAGTTATGCAAGGAGGTGACTAAGAAACACATAAATATATCCCCCTAAACTATAACGTATCCCCAACTCAACTTCTCCTTACCTAGATCCCAAACATGCTGTATGGCCACTCCTGGGCCACCTATCATAAGGGAAGATGGAAGGGAAGTTAAGAGATGAAGAAAACAGTGTTCTTAACTGACTGTGGTTAAAATATCCATAAAATATATGCTCATGTGACCATACTGAAAGGCTGTCCCAGAGTTTTGGAAGGAGTCCATGCACATAAAAGGCTTTAAAGCTGAGGCTTCACTGGGTTCATAGCAAATCTACCTTACCTATGAGTCTATATATTTTTCCACCCCCACTGGAGTATCTTAAGGTCACTTGGGGGATTTCCCCATTCTAGGCCAAGTTACAGGGGCTGTCATTCATGCCTGGCTATCCCTAAGAGAAGATCTAATCAATGTTACTACTCAGAGTTACTGATGTTCAGATCTTATGTAACCCATGAAAGGCCAATGGAACGCAGAAAAGATCACATAATTCAAGAGAGGCCAATGAGAATTTCCTAGGATTTATATATGGCTGTTAAGGGAAAGAAATCTTCTTTCTACTGGGGCTGCTAAACAGAAAAGGAGTTTGAGGCTGCTGCGATCAGCTTTTTCCTACATGAAAAGACCTTGTTTGAGAATCAAACAAGCATTTAAAAACATTCCTGGGAGATAGAGGCTAAAAACATTATTTGATCTTCTTGAGCCAGCTGTG
Organism: Bubalus bubalis; assembly: GCF_019923935.1. Lineage (NCBI taxonomy): Eukaryota > Metazoa > Chordata > Mammalia > Artiodactyla > Bovidae > Bubalus > Bubalus bubalis. The sequence goes on along the minus strand of NC_059158.1, from coordinate 69,278,167 downwards.
CACCCTGCCTAACTCCTCCCTGTTGTTAGATAATAAATTCCCTTCTTACTTACTGAATTGAATCTTAGCATTTAGGGACCCAAACAGATTTGAGTGATACATTCTTTCTTTTGCTACATTAGAGTGCTTGCTTCAGATTTTATGTAGCAACTATACAAAATGTAAATTTTAATAACAATGAATTCATAAACATCTCTATCATTTTGACAATTTCTCAGATCTGATAACATAATCAATATGAAAATACCATGCACTCAGGAGAGGGGGAAAAACACACACACACAAAACTAGTAATTGTGTTAAACTAATACATTTTAAATAAGACAAAATACAAAGAATAATTCATACTAAAATAGGCCTGGCAGAATAAAATACAAATCTTATTAACTGCAAATCATTTCTATAGGGTATCTATATTCTCTAATCCAACAAAAAATATCATAATTTTTGTGATATATGAAATTATGTGAAATATCATATGTGACTATATGTGAATTATGCGAAAATATCATAATTTTCAAATGCATAATACCAGCTATCAGACAAAATATCAAAGAAAAATAGTTGGAAGTCCCCCAAATAGAATCAAAAATATAAAATTATATGGTAGAGGAAGTATTTAAGATCAATGAGAAAAGCAAAGATTACTTGAACAATTGTGCTGAAAAGAGAAACCAAACTCATAGCCAAAGTAAAATTAATTCCTTGTGATTTAAAGCTTTACATGTAAAAAATAATGACCAGAAGAAAATATAGAGAGATATTTATGTGGTCATTGAGTGGTAAAATATAACACCAGATATAGAATTTCATAAATGAAAAAATAGAATTCAATTTCATATATCTTATATGAAATTGAAATATCAAAGCATAAATTTAAAATAAAATATATAAGACAGAAATATAAAATCAGAATGCAAATGACAAGCTGAAAGGTTATATTTTATATATGCTTGACAGAGTAAAGATAATATATAAAGAACTCTTGCAAATCAATAAGGAAAAAAAGTCAGTCCTCAAGTACAGATGTAGATAAAAGGTTTGAAATCCCTGCTCCAATACTAGAGAAGACACATGACATGCATCAGCATGTTGACAACAGCTAGATCTGAACAGTAGAATTACAAGAAATTTTTATTTACTATTTTGTGTTTTTCAAGATGGAGCATGTGTTCCTTCTGTAATTAGAAAAAGTAAGCAATGGCTATGTAACCTAAAACATTAAACTTTAGAGGAAAAATAATCTATAGAAAATTTACTGCAGAGGATAAGGCCCAATCCTAACCAGGATGTCACTTTCCATGAAACCATTTGTTTCTGGCTCACGTTGTGCTTTAGAAACAAAACTGAATGGATAAGAAAGCTGTGGTACATATACACAATGGAGTATTACTCAGCCATTCAAAAGAATACATTTGAAACTGTTCTAATGAGGTGGATGAAACTGGAGCCTATTATACAGAGTGAAGTAAGCCAGAAAGAAAAACACCAATACAGTATACTAACACATATATATGGAATTTAGAAAGATGGTAACAATAACCCTGTGTACGAGACAGCAAAAGAGACACTGATGTATAGAACAGTCTTTTGGACTCTGTGGGAGAGGGAGAGGGTGGGATGATTTGGGAGAATGGCATTGAAACATGTATAATATCATATATGAAACGAGTCGCCAGTCCAGGTTCGATGAATGATACTGGATGCTTGGGGCTGGTGCACTGGGACGACCCAGAGGGATGGTATGAGGAGGGAGGAGGGAGGAGGGAGGAGGGTTCAGGATGGGGAACACGTGTATACCTGTGGTGGATGCATGTTGATATATGGCAAAACCAATACAATATTGTAAAGTTAAAAAATAAAATATTAAAAAAAAGAAACAAAACTAATCAATCATAAAACCCTTTATAATCTAAGTATTTTATTACATGCACCTAAGTCCTTTATCTGTGGTGTCACGGACTCCAGTCTGGACCATCATCTTAGCACTCCACATTGGATTCAGATTATCAGTGTTGCCAACTATAATTTCCCCCTATGAAGGTCGGTTGGTGCCTCAAAAGGGCATATTTTATCTCTATAGGCCCAGGCTCTAGATCGGGGCCCAATCACAGAAGTGCTCAATAGTTTATTAGTCCAACAGAATTAAACTATGCTGCTCTGACTGTGAACCCTGATCCAGCAAGAGATGGTAAATCAGAGTCAATTAGTCACTGTGTGGCCCTTTACATGGTTAAGTATTTCATGAAAGTTCATTTATTAATTTACTTTGAGTCACTTATGTTTCCCCATTAATTTTCATTTGGTTCACATACCCAAAAAAGAAACAAGCAAACTGTGAGATTTTAGTCATTTAATGGATGACTGCAGCCCACCAGGCTCCTCTGTCCACGGGATTCTCCAGGCAAGAATACTGGAGTGGGTTGCCATTTCCTACTCCAGGGGATCTTCCTGATCTAGGGATCAAACCCTCATTTCTTATGTCTCCTGCTCTGGCAGGCTGGTTCTTTACCACTAGTGCCACCTGGGAAGCCCAATGTATGGAAACATATGATGTTTATGAAAAAAATTAGAAATTTTCTCAGATAGTTAATATAAAACCATGGTCAAGACTAATTTGTGCATGCTAAGTCGCTTTAGTCATGTCCGACTCTGCAATCCCATGGACTGTAGCCCTCTAGGCTCCTCTGTCCATGGACTTCTCCAGGCAACAATACTAGGGTGGGTTGCCATTTCCATGACTGATTCAGACTAAAGGAATGTCCAAGTGAAACCAGTACTATCAAGAGAAGTTTGCATGCAGGCTCAGTCACGTCCAACTCATTGCAACTCCATAGACTGTAGCCCACCAGGCTCCTCTGTCCATGGGACTCTCCAAGCAAGAACATTGGAGCGGGTTGCCATTTCCTACTCCAGAGGATCTTCCTGACCCAGGAATCGAACCCATGTCTTTTGTGTCTCCTGCATTGGCAGGCAGATTCTTTTTCACTGAGCCTGGGAAGCAGTACTACCAAATCTTTGATTATATTAAATTAGAAATTTTCACAACTATTCAGAACTTCCAGTTAAAGCACTGTTCCTAAAAGGACATTAACTGAATATGCTTTTAAATGTCTAATTTATCACGAGTTATTTGCATACATGTATCAAAATCCTTGAAAGCAACTTTTCATCACACAGATTAATACTGTCATCTGAAGACTTATTTTTGCTATTAAATTACTTGGTAAATAGGTTTCTTGATAGGTAGCCTAATGTTTATGCTATGCTAAGCCAGTGACATTCATAATGTCTTCATTAGTAAAGGCTGAATTAATGAGACTTCATTATTATAGCAATATTTTAAGTATAATATGATAAGAAGTGCAAGCATTTCTAAAGAACAATCTTTACTAACACAAAAGGTATTGTTTTTTAATGCAGAATGCATCTATCTAAATTTTTATTTATCCACAGCATGTTAACTCTGAAATAATAAGACTTTTAGCTTCACTTGTTTTGAACAGTAGATTTTAAAAGTGTGTCCCTGACTTTATGATCAAAAAATATATATTTCTTGTTATAGAACAATTCCAACATCTGTACTTTGAGTTATACTTAAGTGTACTTTTACATTTCATTACACACTAAATCATCAAAATAAACACTGAGGATTATGAATTTCTAACTCTTAAATAACTGTTTTGGTATATTGTTTCTTTATAAATCACTGTTTTCATTTTAAAGATAATCAATCATAGAATCATACAGTAACAGAACCAGGAGATGATTCTATTACAAATTTAGGAAGGTTACAAATTTACTTACACTTTGCAACTCAATGTGTTTTAAAAACTGTACCTTTTTAAAAACTGGTCTAATATTCTTCAGGCATCTTCTTCACTGAGCAGCTTACCATGAACTTCCAGGAACTCCTGGCTGCGTGGCTCTCACACGTAACCACACTGTCCATCACTTCCACTTTCTTGGGCTTCTACATGTTGCCTACATACAGTGTAGTCCAGTGGGTCTCCTCTTCCTGTTTCCATCCATGATCTGACCCCATGTTTCAAAGGAAATCAAAGATAAAAGACCCTTGTTTTGACTTTTCCATTTACATATTTGAACACTATGACTCTGATTCCATGAGTCAACCAAGATGAGAAGGAGGCAACCATTATGTTCACAAACCTCTGACCTCCTCTAACTCTGCCTGTCTCTTCCAGTCCTTGTGTGCATGTGCTACTCTATGGATTGTAGCTCGCCAGGCTCTTCAGTTCATGGGATTCTCCAGGCAAGAATACTGGAGTGGGTTACCATGCCATTCTCCAGGGGATCTTCCCAATCCAGGAACTGAACCCATGTCTCTGTCTTCTGTATTGCAGGCAGATTCTTTACCCAGTGAGCCATCAGGGAAGCCTCTGGCCAACCCTTACTGTACCCAAATAAAAGAGGCAGGCTTTCCTCCTCCTTTTTCATTATATATCCATTATAAATATTTCACATCCTTTTCCTTAAGGTGGCATGTTGTACTGTCTTTTCTCCAGAGGTCATAATGGCAGATGAAGTACAATGTTATCTTACTGCCATCTGAGCATCAAGAAGAAGGGATGAGCCAAGCTACTGATAAATGGGTTGCAATGCCAACTCTACATGATCAGCTTGGGTTTAGACTGATGTTCACACTTACAGGACATAAAAGTCTTTAATACCACCAGGTTTACTTAGAAAGATACAGCAGAGGAAATACAGCATGTCCGCATGATAGCATCAAATACATCTCCAGCAGAAGTTCTTAAAGCTGTCCAGGCACTCCCTCCCAGATCCCATTAAGATTATGCTTAACAGTTGTACAGAAGGCCAAATGGCCAAGACAGATATAATTCCTGAAGAAGAAAAGTAAGGAGGGATTTTTGGCAGCTGTAAATACATTTTAGAAGTCTGTAGATTTTAAGATAGTGCAGGGTAGGGGTAAGGACAGACAAACTAACTTGATTTTTAACACAATCGATATTAAAAACTAGTGAGGAAAAGAAAATATTCACTGAGAACTCTGGAACAATTGGTCATCTATATAGAAGAAAGAAAACTGCATAAAGTTGATTGTGTAAAAGCAATTCCAGGTAGATAAAAGATTTAAAGCTAAATGTACATTTGCAGAAGATTAATATGTTTACAACCTATATGACCTTGGGGTAGGGAAAAATTTTAAAAGCACAAATCATAAAGGCAAAGAAACATATGATTATATTAAAGTTAAGGATTTTTTCAAGAGATAAAACCAGTGAAAACTCAAGCTATAAACTGAAACTATATCTGCAACATATAAAACTGAAAAGGAATTAGTATCTGTGTGTGTATGTTAGTCGCTCAGTTGTGTCCGACTCTTTGTGACGCCACAGACTGTAGCCCACCAGCCTTCTCTGTCCATGGAATTCTCCAGGCAAGAATACTTGAGTGGATTGCCATTCCCTTCTCCAGAAGAACTTCCCAACCCAGGGATTGAACCCTGGTCTCCTGCATCGCAGGCAGATTCTTTACCGTTGAGCTACAGGGAGTCCTAGTATCTATATCACATGAATAACTATAATAAATAAGTATTTAAATAACTCAAATGGTCATTGAATATTAATAGGTATTTCACAAAAGAGTAAACATAAATGGTCAATAAACATGAATAGATGTTCAACCTCATTAGTTATGAGGGATATGCAAATTAAATCCCCAATAGGAGAGCATTTCATAACCACCAGATTGTCAACAATTTTAAAAAGTCAGTCTCAAGTGTTGCCAAGGATGTGATGCAATAGAATGCTCATTTTCTCTTGACTGGAGTATAAATTGATATCTCAACTTAGGGAATTACTTTGGCATTCATTCATTCATTTAATGTATGGTAATTGACTACTATGCATGTGGTACTATTCTTGTGCTTCAGCATGAAAAAAAAAAAAACATAGAAATGATCATTTTAAGTTGAGCATGCAAACCTCATATAACCTAAATTCCACTTCCTGGAGAGAACATACCCTACAGAAGATAAATATATAACCTAGACAAATCTGTATATTTGTATATATGTAAATGTTCAAAACAGTACTGCTTCTAAGTAAACTGAGAAAGATGGTAACCAAACGTGCATCGTCAGTTGAATGGATAAACAAATTGGAGTGTTGAATATAAAAGAAGACAAAAAAAAGCACTGAAGGTGAATTAACTATGGATACATATCAAAACAATATGAAATTCAGAAACTATGTTAGTGGAAGATTACGTAACAGATAAAAAAAATAAGCATCTTCTGAAGTCATATACATATTTAGTAGTAAATTATAAAGAAAAGCAAGGTAATAGTTAATACACAGTTCCAGAGAAGAATTACCTCTGGGAAGTAAGAAAAAAGTAGGGGGCTTCTGAGGTAGGGTTTTATTTCTGAAATAGGTGATAGGTATATGGGAGTATTTTTTTAAAACTACATCTATGTTTTACATATATTTTGAAGATATTTTATATTTATAAATACTCTATGTCCTTAATTTATTAATTAAGCTAAGTTTCTTTGCTTGGTTATCAATTTAGACCAAAACAATAAAGTAGTAAAATCAAGGACTCACAAATGTCACTGCTTATACATTATGTGAAAAATTAGTATACTCTATGACCATATACTCTATGACCATTAGTTGGAGAAGGAAATGGCAGCCCACTCCAGTGTTCTTGCCTGGAGAATTCCAGGGAGAATTCCAGGGACGGGGGAGCCTGGTGGGCTGCAGTGTATGGGGTCGCACAGAGTCGGACACGACTGAAGCGACTTAGCAGCAGCAGCAGCAGCATGACCATTAGTTGGAGAAGGCAATGCCACCCCACTCCAGTACTCTTGCCTGGAAAATTCCATGGACAGAGGAGCCTTTTAGGCTCTAGCCCATGGGGTCGCTAAGAGTCAAGCACGACTCAGCGACTTCACTTTCACTTTTCACTTCTCACTTTTATGCATTGGAGAAGGAAATGGCAACCCACTCCAGTATTCTTGCCTGGAGAATCCCAGGGACAGAGGAACCTAGTGGGCTGCCGTCTATGGGGTCGCACAGAGTTGGACACGACTGAAGCAACTTAGCAGCAGCATGACCATTAATGTAATCTTGTCTCAGTGAAAATTAAAAATGCAACTTTAAGTCATGAGAAAACTGAACAAATATATATATTAATTTAGTTATCATGAGATAAATTATATAATATAAAGTTTTTTGAAGGCTCAATTGAATTAGCACTCAATTCGATGCACGATACTGGATGCTTGGGCTGGTGCACTGGGACGACCCAGAGGGATGGAATGGGGAGGGAGGAGGGAGGAGGGTTCAGGATGGGGAACACATGTATACCTGTGGCGGATTCATTTTGATATTTGGCAAATCTAATACAGTTATGTAAAGTTTAAAAATAAAATAAAATTAAAAAAAAAAAAAAAAAGAAAAAAAAAAAATATTTATATATCTAGATTACTTCATAGAAATACCTACCACAGTAGAATCACTCTATAATTTTCTCCATTAAGTAATAAGCCTTGAAAATAGTTAACAAATATAGAAAATAATGTTTAAGACTTTATAAAATAGAAACGCATTCATATAAATTGATTCATCATAATATTTATAATATTAGAGATCATACTTAATGAACATTATTCAAACATATTTCAGCTTAAGACTAGCAGATGAGGCTAAGGCAATGCTTTTCCAAACAGAAATATCAAAGTGAAGGCTGTTTCTTAAAGGCCAATAATTATTTTGACCCTTTAAGCCAAATTCTAATAAATAACTCTTCTTAGACATAACTGGGATGTTAAGGGAGGAAGGGACGGTATCTATTGTCCTTAACACACAGAACAGTGCTTGTGCATAAAAATGTATTATTTTTACAGAAAATTCTTAACCTGAGATTTTTGTACTCTAAATCATTAAAAAATTTAATATCTTTAACAGTCAACATATATCTTAAAAATGAATTCAAAATTTATGTCACTATTTGTAGGCATATATACATATATAATTTGAGGAAATTTTCACAATATATGTAAGCAAATGAATATTACAATGAATTAATATTGTTTTTAATAATGTTAAATTTTAATAATTAATTTAATGATATTAATATTAATTAATGAATTCATATCACTACTGTATACAGTAAACTATGCAACATTAATCAAACTTAAAGAATGAGTATTTAATTTTACCTATCATCACAAACTATACAAACATATTTTTCAAAATTTTGGTATGGTAAGGAAAAAAGGTTTCTGTGACTAAAGGTTCAGTGCATAATGTTCAATCAAATAATCTAATTTCTAAACACCTAAGTATTTAGAAATGTCAAATGAAATTACTCTAGAGTTGTCAATTTTCAGTGAAAAGGTTACTCATAAATGAAAGACTGCTTTAAATACATTTTCCTAGGACATACTTCAGGTAGTCCATATCAAAAGATTCAGTTACCTTAAAATTACCTACCATATATGTGAATGTCTGTGTGTATGTGTGTTTATGCATATGTGTACATATATGTATGTAAGCATATACACGTTTCCATTTTCCTTTGAGATACACATACATAAGAAGATGATTTTAAACATTTTTCCTCCCCTGGTTGCTATAAATTAGGGTGTTGGCTTTTTACACAATGTATTTTTGGTGTGTAGTCATAATGTCCTCCATTTCTTTAGCTCTGTCAGTTTCACACTGCTCTACAGTGTGAAATTGACAAGAAATGGTGCAAAACAGACAACTGGGAGCACAGAAATTTAACACGAAATTACTGTGAACATTCTTTGAAAAAGGCTAAAACAAAATTTGATAGCAAGAACTATAATATGTTTCAATTTAACCAGATGTTTCAGATAAAGAACTCTAGATTTTTCTAAATGTATAAGTTTTTATCTATGTACAAATGTTTGAAAATGAAAGAATAATCTAGACAATAGCATACTACCTATAGGCAAAGATGTATTGTGTTCTTAAAATGAAATCTTATAGTCATAATGCCTGCTTGTCTCCCTAGAATTAAATTGTAATTCCCACTTTTGTATTCTTGTGGATAAGGCTATGGTCATTTCAAACTCTCTCTCCACAGCAATCTTTTCAACATTTTTTACAACAAGCATGAAATAAGTTAAAGAAATGGTATTGAAAGTCAGCTTAAAATAATATTCTATATCTTTCCTTTATTAAAATATTTTGTCGGTTCATTGCCCCAATGTTAGTTACCGTCATTTGGGTTCTAAGAGGTAGAATACTATCTCTCTTCACCTTCTTAAAACATGCATTACACTCCTGCATATCAGAAAATTATGGGCTATATTTCTATTTAATAATTGACTTGCAATTATGATTAGAAGGAAGAACAAATAATATTAGTAAAATATTGTTTTGTGCTTTATAAATATCTTTCACAGACATCATTTTATGTAATAAACATAGCATCTCTGGAAGCTTTGTAAAGCAGATATCATTTTTATCACTTTAAGGGTGAAAAATTAAACCACAGAGAGGTTGAATAAGTCAACTGAACATTGAACACTGAGACAGTCAATACAAAATAAAGACTAGAACATGCCCGTGTACCCCACAATGTGTGACTTAAACAAGCATGCCATTCTACTTTGAAATATTAATCTTCTGGTGGCCATAAAGTTTCATGTGTATGTTTCATGGAACACTCAGGCTATAGTGATCAGTGCAAATGAAATGAACAAATGTTCAACATTAAAAATAGATCACAGCTGTTAAGATGGTGAGTATAGAACAAAAGAAATTTTTCAGGTAATCCTTCAATTTCTATGACTTTACTTTTATAAATTCAAAATATATTAAACTCTAACTTGAATTATCCTACTTAATATATTCATCCCTATTATCCTTCCAAAATTAACATTCCAAACAATGTAAAACACAAATGATTTATTTTCTGGTCCACAGAACTTTCAAGGAAAGTTGTGTTAGCTAAGCAATATTAGGATCCTACAGAATGAACCATTTTATAATAAAACTCTTGGGAAAGGTCCTATATAATTGGGAAAATAATATCTGAAAATATATGACTGCTACAGTTTTAAATAATTACTTCTGGCCTTTTAAGGATTAATCATTTGTTGTTCAGTCACTCAGTTGGTTCCAACTCTTTGCAGCCCCATGGACTGCAGCATGCCAGGCTTCCACGTCCTTTACCATCTCCCGGAGTTTGCTCAAATTCATGTCCACTGAGTGATGTCATCCAACCATCTCATCCTCTGCCATACCCTTCTGCTCCTGCCTTCAATCTTCCCCAACATCAGGGTCTATTCTAATGAGTCAGCTTTTCGCATCAGGTGGCCAAAGGATTGGAGTTTCAGCTTCAGCATCAGTCCTTCCAATGAATATTCAGGACTGATCTCCTTTAGGATGGACTGCTTGGATCTCCTTGCAGTCCAAGGGACTCTCAAGAGCCTTCTCCAACACCACAATTCAAAAGCATCAATTCTTCAATGCTCAGCTTTCTTTATAGTCCAATTCTCACATCCATTCATGACTACTGGAAAAACCATAGCTTTGACTAGATGGACGTTTGTCAGCAGAGTAATGCTAACTAATGATCTCAGTTTGTTTCCAAGGCAAACCAATCAATATCACAGTAATCCAAGTCTAAGCCCCAATACTAAGGCTGAAGAAGCTGAAGTTGAATGATTCTATGATGACCTACAAGACCTTCTAGAACTAACACCAAAAATAGATGTCCTTTTCATCATAGGGGACTGAAATGCAAAAACAGGAAGTCAAGAGATATCTGAAGTAACAGGCAAGTTTGGCCTTACAGTACAAAATGAAGCAGGGCAAAGGCTAACAAAGTTTTGCCAAGAGAACACACTGGTCATAGCAAGCACCCTCTTCCAACAACACAAGAGATGACTCTACACAAGGACATTACCAAATGGTCAATAACGAAATTAGACTGATTATATTCTTTGTAGATGAAGATGGAGAAGCTCTATACAGTCAACAAAAACAAGACTGAGAGCTGACTGTGGCTCAGATCGAGAACTTTTTATTGCAAAATTCAGATTTAAATTAAAGAAAGTAGGGAAAACCACTTGGCCATTCAGGTATGACCCAAATCAAATCACTTACGATTTTACAGTGGAAGTGACAGATAGATTCAAGGGATTAGATCTGATAGACAGAGTGCCTGAAGAACTATGGACGGAGGTTCATAACATTGTACAGGAGGTGGTGGTCAAAACCATCCCCAAGAGAAAGAAATGGGAAAAGGGAAAATGGTTGTCTGAGGAGGCCTTACAAATAGCTGAGAAAAGAAGAAAAGCAAGAGGTCAAGGAGAAAAGGAAAGATATACTCGTCTGAAAGCGGAGTTCCAAAGAATAACAAGGAGAGATAAGAAAGTCTTTATAAGGGAACAATACAAAGAAATAAAGGAAAACAATAGAATGGGGAAGACTAGAGATCTCTTCAAGAAAATTAGTGATACCAAGGGAACATTTCATGCAAAGATGGGCACAATAAAGGACAGAAACAATATGGACCTAACAGAGGCAGAAGGATTAATCATACTCACCACTCAAAAATATTTATACTCTACCTAAGTAGGGGGGTCGCAAAGAGTCGGACACAACTGAGCAACTGATCTGATCTGAAGTAGACTATCATCATGTAGTCTTTCTACATAGATATATTGTTTACATAAATTTATAATTACATGCAGAACAAGGATAAATTGGGAATTATATGATTAAAAATGTAACCAATGAACACATCTAAATAAAAATTTATTTGAATAACCATCATGGAAAAACATCATGTCACACCTAAATGAACGTATTTAAGCCATATGGAACATATCAGAGCTACCATAAAGTGACTAAAAAGATTTATTTTGAACACTGAGGAAATCTTACTTGTGAGCAGATGCTTAGTCTAGCTTAGAGGCAGCAGGTTTTCACTGGGTGACTGATCACAGCACTGGGGCATTTTTTATGAAGTCTAGAATAGGATATTTAGTAGTAAGATGCCTGCATATTGATGACAACATACAATACAGGCACTTCAAGATATTTCTGAAGGACATCGCAATCACAATAAATGCTCTAGATCTTAAAACAAAGACTGTTTATCCCCATTTCTCAGAGAGCAAATGTTCTTTTGTCATGCTTAACTCTTTCAGAAAAAAATTAGTGAGATATTTGCCTGAACAAAATGCACATGATTAAACTCTTGCAACTTAGCTCCCTGACTAATAATCTTTCACTTAATTATTCATATTTTTAGAGCAGCTAGACATATTGTGCGGAGAAGGCAATGGCAACCCACTCCAGTACTCTTGCCTGGAAAATCCCATGGACAGAGGAGCCTGGGGGGCTGCAGTCCATGGGGTCGCGCAGAGTCGGACATGACTGAGTGACTTCACTTTCACTTTTCACTTTCATGCATTGAAGGAAGTGGCAACCCACTCCAGTGTTCTTGTCTGGAGAATCCCAGGGACAGTGGAGCCTAGTGGGCTGCCATCTATGGGGTCGCACAAAATTGGACACAACTGATGCAACTTAGCAGCAGCAGACATATTGTGTATATGTGTGTGAGTCATTCAGTCATGTCAGACTCTTTGTGATCCCACAGACTATAGCTCGCCAGACTCCTCTGTCAATGGAATTCTCCAGGCAAGAATACTGGAGTGGGTCGTCATTTCCTTCTCCAGGGAATCTTCCCAACAAAGGGACTGAATCCCGGTCTCCTGCATTGCAGGTGGATGCTTTACCATCTGAGCTATTAGGGCAGCCCATTAGAGAAACTGAAAACACATTACACATTTTCTTCTCTTTTTTAAAACTACAAATGCAGTAAATCTTTAGAAATCTATGTGAAGCGTAAAAAAATTGGCAATGAAATGTTACATGAAACATATCCTTAGGCTTTTCCAGCTTAAGTTCTTGTGTGTGTGTGTGTGTGCTCCATCACGTCTGACTCTTTGACAACCCCATGGATTATAGCACACCAGGCTCCCCTGTCCATGGAATTTTCCAGGCAAGAATACTGGAGTGGGTTGTCATTTCCTCCTGCAGGGGATCTTATCAAACCAGGGATCAAACCCACATCTCCTCTATCTCCCGAGTTGGCAGGAGGATTCTTTATCACTGAGCCAAAGGATATTAAAAATGTAGCCTGAACTTCTCATTGTTGAGAGAAGAACTTAGGAGCCCAGAGAGTTATACGACTTACCCAAGGTCTCACAGACAAGTGGTAGCAGCCTCATGATAAGGTTCCAAAAAACTCAACACTCATCTGTTTTTTTCTCACCACATGATGATCTCTTTCATACAGAAGGGAGCAGTCAGTGTGAAAGAGCCACATTTATAAATTTTTCTTAAGACTAAAAATTTATCTTTATTATAGTCAATCATTTTTTTGCCCAAAACAAAATAGCATTATTGTATGTATAAATACTTTTTAAAATAATTTTGTTTTAAGTCTACTGTTACCTGGTCTCAAAATGTCATACTTTCTTCTCCCAAAACTGATGTCATCAGAAATCCTTATTACTGGTTAGCAAATTGCAAAAGACAACATCTGTAAACTCAATTGGAAAGACTTTGGGGCAACAACAACAAAAAGATCAACGATAATTTATTGCAAGACTGAAAGAAATCAATTGATATATATACTCTTCAAAAATGGGCTTCCCCCATGGCTCAGCAAGTAAAGAATTCACCTCCAATGCAGAAGACACAGGAGATGTGGGTTGGAGCCCTGAGTCAGGAAGATGCTCTGGAGAAGGAAATGGCAACCCACTCTAGTATTCTTGCCTGGTAAATCCCATGGACAAAGGAGCCTGGTAGTCTACAGTCCATGGGGTCGCAAAGAGTCAGACACACTGAGTGACTAAACATGCATGCTTCAAAAACAGTCATATCATTTTATGTATTTATATCTTTAAAACCCACTTACAAATTCCTGATAAAAGATCAAGTTAGAAAATTATTGAAGATCATTAAAACAAGGGTAGCACAAATAGTTTTCAAATTTTTCTTAAATCTAACCCTCAATGTCTTCTGAAAAGATTCAGGTAGTTAACACTTTCAAGTATCAGACAGAGAATAGACTAAATCCTAAAAAACACAGTGGAGTTAAAACATGTCTTCAAAAAGTGTAGTTCATTTAAATATATATACTGGGGTCAAAATTAGATTCAAGAAAACTAATGAGAATATTCTTCTCTACTAAAAAAAAAGGAAAACAACCTTCTTTTCAGTTCAAATTCACTGAAAATCCCAAAGGAAACATTTAATTTTCTAGGACATGCTGAAAGACATAGGTAAAAAGGCAACACAGCTAGAACTGAATTAATCAAGCAAACATCATTGACAATCAATAGAACTTTCCTGGTGATTAAACTCAGTTTGAGATAGCTGGAGGTAGACCAAATCTAGTTGGAAATTCCATGGGAAAAGCATCTTAAAAGTGAAAAATGGTCTTAAAAAATGAAATATGTCAACAGTTGTAAACCTTTCAGCATTTTTCAAGACTATAGGGACAACATCTGAATAAAAAACCAAGAGGATAAGCCTTGTGTTTTCAAGTTAAGAGATATTAACCAGTACATTTCCTTATCCAACTTCATTCTTATTTTTCAAGTTACATTGTGTTTATATGAAAACTTGTCTTCTCTAATCTCCCAAATTAATCTCCTAAAGGGTCACATAACTATTAGCAATCAGGAAGGCAGGAGATTGAATACTGAAGTGTTCCAAGGTTAAGACTGCTTAAATTGTTAATTCTAAATTGTTAAATCTAACTACATCTGGATTCTTGTTTCATCTATTTAAAATTGTACTGGGAAAATTCTAAGTTTGGCCACACTCTTATGAGAATGGCCACACTCTTATGAGAATGACCACACATCCCAGTATGAGGCAACCCAAGTTTATGCCTGGGTTCTGGCTTAATCATTAATGACTCTTAAAAGGGTTCCGTTTTGATGATATATCATATAAATATCACCTATAAAGAATTTTAAACAGCTTCTTCTCTTAGTTTCCTAGGCTCCAAGAGGACTTTCTTCCATGCAAACTCAAGGTTAGAAAAGCAGTTAAATACTGATCTTGCTATAACAGAAACCTTAAAGTACACACCTTGACTTTTGGGACCCTACCTTCTGTCCCTCTTCCTTACTACTTTCTATTACTAGTTTAAATTTCACTTCTTCCTATGCACATCATGTGTTATTCTTCTGATAATCTCCTCTCCCCTCTTACCCACTTAGTGCTTAGCTGACTTGCAAGCACAGACCTAATTTGAAATATTAAATCTAATAAAAAATACTTGAAAGCTACTAATTAACTTACAAATCAATTATTGCAACCCAGTTCATTTGTCAGTTGGATACACCCCTTATGCTGATAAAAGAATTAAGTCAAAATTTATGCTTAAAAAATACTATTGAATAAACACTTGAATGAGTAAATAAATGTTTAGGAAAGTCATTTATAGACAAGATGTTTGGTATGAAGTAATAGAAACAATTTGATGCTACAAAAAGAAAGAGGATGATAACAAGATAAAAGGGAAGCAAATAAATTCAAATGTGTAATTATGTTTGAAAGAATCCCGCCACCCCATGGTTTCCCACAACAATCAGCATGTCCTAAGGCACCAATATTTATAACTCAGTCTACTGGATCATTTCTCTTCTTTTTACTGTAAAAATGTAACTTGGACTTTAGGATGGAAGTCATTACTATTTAAAATAAATTTTTAGAAATACATTTAGGAAACCAAAATACATCCATTTCTTCAAGAAAACATGCATCCATTTGCTTTCAACCTGTAATGTTCGGACCTGGCTAATGCTGTTCCCATTTTGTACAAAAGAGTCAAGAGTAAAAACTTAGAAGGGTGTACCCCTGCTTTTATTTGTTTCACAATTACCACGTTTTCAAGCATTGTGCCAGGCTCTGAAGCATTAGTGACTTCATTTGACCATTAACTCCTGCCCGATGAGGTACACTTTACAGATACAAAAACTGACTTTATACAGGTTATAGAACATTCCCACATAACTAATGAGAGTCAAGAGTCAAGGTTTGAACCTGTGACAGCCTGATGCCAAATCACAAACTCTAAATATTCCCTTCACATTTAACTCATTCGTGGTCGTTGTTTAAAGACTGCATTACCTGCACAGTCGAGCACAAACCCCATTAACGACTGATTCTCACAGCTTTAGAAAAACAAACTGAAGAGCTTTTAAAAACACCCCCATGCCAGTGATTCTGATTTAATCAAGGCAGAGCCTGGGGATTGGTACTATTTAAAAGCTCCCCAACTGATTCTTAGGGATGCATGGAGACCTGGACACCTGGCCCTCTGCAAATAGCTTGCTTGATTTCCAAAATGCTATTTCCTGAAAGTTATTCCAGCCACCCTAACCTCCAGACACCACAAGCAGGCCACCATTAGGCACTAATATTTACATAAGGAGATAACGCCTATTGAGGAATGAAACTTACTTATTTGGATTAAGATCTCTCTTTCCTCTTAAAAATGCTCAGCTTTTGTGGTTTGAGTATTCTCATCCCCATGCTGATTCTTGGATATGTTTTTAAATTTCTTAAAACTGTCTAATGTGGAGTTTGGAACTCATCTTTCCCTTCTCTGTATCTGCTGTAATTTTTATGAGACAGAGAAAGATGAAAATTCATAGAATATTAGCATAGGTCAACTAGGATTGTGTCTAGCTATTTCAGCCAATTAGAGCATGGACTAATGAGACTAATATCATGGCCTTCCTGTTGTCTAATTGGCTCTAGTATAGATTCACAAACACAAACTTTACCCTTAATCTTGGGTAGGCAATGCATAAATGCCAGTCATTATCTGTGGATCATTATATATATATATATGATCAACATATTACAGCTCTGTGAAAATCCAGTAGTATCATCTTCAAATGAAAACAAGAGTATATTTTATTTTTTTTAAGAGTATATTTTAGCAAGTAGCAGTACAGCCAAATTTAGGCCAACTAGAAGATAGAAGGAAAAATGTCTAATCAATAGTCGGCTGATCACAATATTAATCAAGTCATGCCACATTTCTGCAAGCTGATAGTGAATATAAGATAAAATCACTCCCACTTTAGCTCAGCTGGGATTTTGAAAATGTGTTAAATTAACATTCAAATTCAGCATTAAACCCCTAGAAGCAAGGGAATTCATAATAAACTGCCTATCATTTTATCATGACTTTGTATTCAATGCCAAAGGTAAGATCACCCAGAGTTGTGAGTTTCTCAGAGAACAAAACGTATGACATTTAAAAACCAACCCATTACAAAACAGGGTTAGCTCAGTGCAGCACTGAATACTGTTATTTGGGGATTTAAGGCATGCCTTACTAATATTTTAAAGTGGTCTTTCTCTCTCTTCCATTCCTTTTAATATGGTTGTGTGACTTGCATTGGGATATTTTTGAAGTTTTTATTTCACAAAGCTGAAATCCCATAAGGCCCTGGTGTTGTAAATGAACACTCAGGAGTAAGATGTGTGGAAGGATCTTATAAGAGGGACACTCAAGTGATTTGTGTTCAAAGCATGAATCCTTGAGAAGTGTATTCTAGCAAGTTCTGGAAGGAAAAACAAACCGTCAGTCAGGCACTAGGAATAATCATAGAGAGTCAATGCAATACCTGCTCAGAACTTGACCAAACACCAATTTTTCACCTTGACTGGGGGTTAAGGGGAAGGGCAACATACTGGATCATCATCCAATTACTTGGTGAAATGGCTCCTGCTTTACATCTTTTCCCACACAATAACTGTAGCTAGAAACCGTGAAGTCATCATCTGGCAGCCCTGTAAGCTTTTACTGTGATAATTTCTGATCATATCATATCTCTTCCATTTCCCCTTCACTTCTACCATCTTTTATTTTTATATGAATAGATCTCTAATTCTCAAAAGTAAACTATATATATGTTAAACAGTTCAAATGTACAAAAGGGTATAATAAAGTCTACTTCAAACCATACAAAAGGGACTATTGTTAAAAGTAATTCCACTTTGAATTCAGTCTGCAGTCTCTCTATGCAATCATTTATCTCATGAAATCATTTATCTCATCTTTCTTTTCGCTCTTCCTTTTTCCTCCTTTCCTCCTCCTTGCTCTATCCTCCCACCCTCTGTAAGTATATGTATGTATGTGTGTGCTCAGTCATTCAGTCATGCCTGACTCTTTGTGATCCCATGAACAATAGCCCACCAGACTCCTCTCTCCATGGAATTTTCCAGGCAAGGATACTGGAGTGGGTCTGCCATTTCATTCTTCTCTTCCTGACTCAGGGATCAGACTGGTGCCTTTTGCATCTCCTTCCCTGGCAGGCACATTCTTTCCCACCAATGTCATCTGGGAAGCACACACATATCTTTCACACATATTGCTTGTTTTACTTATATTTGTACACTATTCCATATCAATAATTATTTTACTATGTACTTTGTTCTATTCATTTAATTTTTAAAAATTGAAGTATAGTTGATTGACAATGTTGTGCTAATTTCTGCTGTATAGCAAAGTGACTCTGTTATGCACACATATACATTCCTTTCCATTATCTTTTATCCCAGGAGATTAGATATAGTTCCGTATGCTATACAGTAGGTAGAGGTGCCTTATTTTAAATTACTACATAATATCTGCTAAGCTTTGAATGTTTGTGTGATTCCAAAATTCATATGCTGAAATCCTAACACCTAGTGTGATGGTATTCAAAGGTGAAACCTTTGGGAGGTGCTTAGGTCATGAGGGTAGAGTCCTCATGAATGGGATTCATGTTCTTATAAAAGAAACGGGGATCTCACCTTTTTGCCATGTGAAGACACAATGAGAAATCTGGGATCTGGAAGAGGGCCCTCACTCAATCTTGTTGGCACCCTCTTCTCAGACTTTGGGATTCTAAAACTGTGAGAAATAAATTTCTGTTCTTCATAAGCTAGCCAGTCTATATGGTACCCAGGCTAAGACAATATCAAACAACATGGATGAACCATAATTATCATCACCTACCACTGGGTTTTTTTTTCTGTATTATCTTATTATAAATAATGTTACAATAAAATCTTGTATTTGTATACAGATACATGCAAACAATGTATTGCTCTGTGTATCTTTGTATGCATATGCAAGCATACATGCTGAACAGATCTGGGGTAGTAGAACTGATAGGCCAAAGATATGTATATTTTAAGTTTCGGCAGTTATGGCCACGTGGCCCTGCAAATACAGGAGCCAACTTACACCTCAATCACCAGTGCATGAGAATGTTCCCATGCCCTCATACTTGCTAATTCACTGTGATATTATAAGGTTTGATTTTGCCCATCTGAGAGGTAAGAAAAATAGTATCTCACTGTAATTTTAATTCAAGAATGAATATTTTTATGAGCAGCAATATCATGTAATTTATAGAGTTCGCCACAAGAATTCACAGATTCCGTATTCAATTATCCTATCCTTTAATCAGTGTTGAAAGGATATTATTTACTATGTGCCAAGTGTTGCTCTGAGAGTCACTACTTAAATTAGGACATAGTTCCTATCCCCAAGGCAGTCCAGCAGAAAAGGAAGACATTAAAATAATAATTAATATACACTGTAGTAAGTACAACAATAGAACATGTATACTGTTTGTATTAAAATAATAATATACATTGTGGTAAGTACAACAATAGAACATGTTTACTGTTTGGATTAAAATAATAATTAATACACATTGTGGTAAGTACATTAATAGAACATGTATACTGTTTAGATATAGAAATACTTAACTCTGGGTAAAGAGCTTATTTCTGAAATGTACCTTAACTATTTTTGCATTTTATAAACATATTCAATTGTGATAAGAATAATAAACATAACACCTTAGTCAGCAAGAAGCATAACTGTGGCAATTACAGCTAATAATTAAAGGTTCTGATTAGTTGAAAAATTATTTTAACTGGCACATCTATGCTTATAATCTACATACTGAAATAAGAGTATGCAGAATAGTTTATAAAATTTTGTCTTGCTTGATACAACAATGTTTTGGGGACTTACAACATTGTCTAAAAAATAAGTCAGCATATTTTCTCTCTGTCCATTTTGCAGATATTGTTTAGCTCTTTTGAAATCAAAGCACAAACTTTAGTCTGCTACCTTTTCTCCTCTCTCGACTCACTGAACTATTCAACATTTAATACATGGTGATTTCTATTAACTGTTGAATTTGTTATACCATGCTAAAGATGCTCACCTTTTAGTATGAGGTGTGTTAAGGATAGTTAATTATATTACACAGAAAGTCCTTTAAGTATTCAGATCCCATAAAATGTGATAATAATGTTAACATCATTGACTGGTAAAGCTACGACTTGATTTTTTAATTATCATTCTAACCTTTAGAAGCTGTCTTCCAATCAACAGGAAAGCTTTAAAACTTTATCTCTGGACTAAATTCAACTCACTGATCACATTCCCTTA
Source organism: Bubalus bubalis (assembly GCF_019923935.1). Taxonomy (NCBI): domain Eukaryota; kingdom Metazoa; phylum Chordata; class Mammalia; order Artiodactyla; family Bovidae; genus Bubalus; species Bubalus bubalis. The sequence goes on along the minus strand of NC_059158.1, from coordinate 69,257,635 downwards.
ATTTCCAAACCTCAACACATTGGTTATAGTCAACTGGTAAGTTCTCAGTGAAATGCAAACGTTCAGGCTGGGCCCACACAGAACTAGACAGAAGGAGTTGGTGTGGTGCACAGAAGCTGTGGAGTGAAGGTCTATGTCTGGCTTTCAGTTCTGTTCTCTTTAGCAAGCTGCTTATCCTTTTGTTGATTCTGATGTATTATTAGTACGATGAGCAAATACTACTTCTACTATCTACTTCCCAGAGTTACGGTAATGACCAAATGAAACAATGGATGGAAATAGATGAGGAGTCATAAACAATAAGGTTCTCTGATTCCCTTTAAAAATAACCCTTTCTTTCACACTCAATCCCAATTCTTCATGTAGCACCTACCTACCCAAAATCTTCTATGCTGTGCTACTCCATCTGGATCTCTCTACTCTCATCACTGTCTCCCACCAATATTCACCTTCTTTAGGTTTTATCTCTCAGACCCTAATTTTTACTAGAAGACAGCTATACCACAGGAAAGAATAATTGGTAAATAATAATGGACTACATTTATTAAAGCACTTGCCACATGCCAATCATAAAGTCATCACTAGGCAACCTTTCAGCTTTTCCTACAATAACTTCTGATTATCTCATATTTCTCCTATTTTCCTTCAACTTGTCATGCAAAGGCCTCTATATACAGTATTCTCACTCAATCTGTACTACAAATCCATGTAGTAGAGTTTATCATTATTCTTGTTTTAAAGATCAGGAAACCGAGGCTTGGAAAGTGAAGTAATTTACCCACACTCATGCAGCTAAGCTGTGGTGAAACTGGGCTTTGAACCTCACAGGAATTCCTTCCATTATCACTGTGCTCTGCTGCTCTTCTTAGATGCAGAACTAATGCAATCAACCAATGGTCACTCATATATATTAATTTAAACATGGGCATTGAACTATACAGCCTGAATTTGGAAGCTCATCTAAATTAACCATCCATCCAATCCTTATCCTCATTTATCACACACCTGAGTCACATTCTGTGTTTTTTGCTTCAATATCACCAATGAGGAATGTATTCTATATACCCAAAAGGAATCCCTTCATATTCAGACAGCTCTATTGTAAAGTCCTTTATATCAAGTGAAAATCTTCCTTCCTGAAAAGTCCATTTGTGAAAATCTTCCTTCCTGAAAAGTCCATTTCACTGATCTTAATTTTACCTGAAAGCTTCATTTAAAAACTATAATTCATATGTTTTAATACAGTAAATCCTCTAATGATCTCTTCTCCCTGATAAAGTATTCAGTGCACCTTGGCCATGGTGGTCCCTCTCAAATGAAAGCACCTAAACTCTTCATTTCTCTCAAACTCCAGGCATGCTCTGGCCAGTTGAGCAAACTTCATTGTTATAGATACTCTAGTTCTTCTAGTCCTACCCAAGACACCATTAAGATTGGGGTGGGGGTAATCCTATCATGGTTTTGACTTTTGTATGAGTTTACATCTCCTACATCTTTTTTCACTCCCTTTTCCATGTACTGTAGTTGAAACTGATCATGTTGAAGTTGGTTCATCTTTTTAAAACAACGGTTCTAAGTAGGTCTGCACATTATTATAGAGTCACCTTGGGAGCTTTAAAAATACTGATTTCTGGGTTGCGGTCAGAGATTCTAATGTATATGGTATGGGACATGGCCTCGATATCAAGATTTATATTAACTGTATTTTCCTATGTTTTTATTACTATCAGTTTTATATCATCCATAAATTTAAAGACATGGTAACCAATGTTCTCACCAAGTCACTGCAGAGTCCTGGAGCTTTACTTTAAGTTAATATTGGCCAGGTTCACAGACAGAGGTGCCTGACAGGCTACAGTCCATAGGGTCTCAAAGAGTCAGACATGACTGAGCGACTAAGCACAGCACACTTGGGTACAGGCATTCAAGCAGTTATAAATCCACTAAAGTACACTATTATTCAGACAACAGCTTTCTATTTTATTCACAAAATGACATCAAGAAAGATTTTGTTAAATATCTTATAGAAAAGCTAGTCTAGGACATGGTTAAAAGCATGGATTCTAGAGTCCAGCTTCCTGGGTTCAAATTCCAGCTGAGTTATTTGCATGACTTTGGGCAGGTAACCTAACCTCTCCATACTTCAGTTTCTGTAGTTGTAAATAGGTATAATAGTACTTACTTAGAGGGTTGCTATACAGATTAAAAGAGTATAAACATGTAAAGGTTCTGAAGCAAGAAATAGGTGTTAGAGATAATTTCCAAGCCATTCATGTTTCTCCTTACCCCAATTAAAGCATGATTCACAACCCAGTACAAGGTTTCTAACTATTGGGTACACATGACATCCACTGCTTGTTCTCCTTATTTGCATAAAGATGATTGTGTACCTCTTACTAGTTCAGTTCAGTCACTCAGTCGTGTCCCACTCTTTGCAACCCCATGAATCGCAGCACGCCAGGCCTCACTGTCCATCACCAACTCCCGGAGTTCACCAGACTCACGTCCATCGAGTCAGTGATGCCATCCAGCCATCTCATCCTCTGTCGTCCCCTTCTCCTCCTACCCTCAACCCTCCCATCATCACAGTCTTTTCCAATGAGTCAACTCTTCGCATGAGGTGGCCAAAGTACTGGAGTTTCAGCTTTAGCATCATTCTTTCCAACCTCATACCAAGGAAATAATTTTAATGAGCCCTGACTCTCCCATCTTCCCATACATAGAAAAGCACTAAATTCCTTGAGATGCTTCCTCCTAGGTTTGAGGTCCAATATTTCTAAGTCTACAGATGTAAAGTAGACACTTTCCAAATAGGAACAAAGGAAAATAAATCTCAACATTTGGAACACTGCCACCAACAGAAGGCACTCCCAGAAAGAGTCATCGATGAAGCAGTTAGAGGAACCAGCTGTCACCACAAGATTGTGACTTAGACACTGACAGCGGGGAATTGTTGCATCATTGTTGCGCATGCGTGCGCTGTCCTGTGTGACTCTTTTGTACTCCATGGGCTTCTCCAGAGGATCTTCCTGACCCTGACTGAACTTGGGTCTACTGAATTGCCGGTGGGCTCTTTACAGACTGAGCCACCAGGGAAGCCCAAGTGAAAAACATTAGCTTGCAAATATCTCCTGGAATGACCAACCTCAGGGAGGGAATGTGTTAATCTCTTCAGGCAGAGGGGCAAGGTTCCCTGAGGCAGGTCACCATGCATCACTATAATAACAAAAGTGAAGTGAAGTGTCTCAGTCGTATCCGACTCTTTGCGACCCCATGGACTGTAGCCTCTGTCCATGGGATTTTCCAGGCGAGAATTCTGGAGTGGGTTGACATTTCCTTCTCCAGGGGAAAACAAAGGTTAAAGTCAAAGAAACAGATCTATGAGTCAGAATTGGCTCATTCCTGCAACAATGCCCCAACTGTGGCGCCGGTGGCCCAATGGTAAAGAATCTGCCTGCTGATGCAGGAGACACAGAGGTGCACTTTGTATCCCTGTGTGGGGAGGATCCCCTGCAATAGGAAATGGCACCTCACTCTAGTATTCTTGCCTAGATAATTTCATGGACAACGGAGCCTGGTGGGCTACAGCCAATAGGGTCACAAGAGTCAGACACCAGACACGATACTTCCTCAACTCTTCTCCTTCTCTATAAAAGAACCTGACATCCTGACCCCAATAAGATGGGGGTTTTTTGACATATTAGTCTTCCATCTTCTTGGCCAATTGGCTTTCTGAATAAAGTAATATTCCTTGCCTCAAAAAAAAAAAAGTGTACCTCAAGTGTACAAAATCCAAAAGCTCCAGTTAAGCAAGAGTTAACTAATTTATTATGGATGCAGTATTATCCATTGTACAATAATAGAAGTACATAAAATGCACACAGATATCAGAAACAGAAGCCCCTGTGGATTCATTTCTGAATTTGCTACCTCCTGAATATTTTGAAATTACTCAAAACTCAGGCGCCCTTTCCCAGTATCTCCCCCACCAAAAAAAAAAAAAACTTGAGTGAAGAAACACCACTTTAACTTACTGAAATAAACACAACATTTCTAGATATAAAGCCATTTCCTCTATCATCTTGTAAAAAATCAACACTACCAAAGAATGAATCAGAGAAAAAAATAGAACTAGAATTACCATAGATCTCCAAGTGAAATTCACACGCCAGTTCTGAAATGTCAGCAAAATGATGTTCAGCTAAATGCCCCAGTGGTATTGCAGACTCCCTGGATGAAATAAGACAGAAGTCTCCTCACTCTGACAGAATAGGCATTCCCTGTGGGAGGCATGAATTTATTATTCAACTGCCATGTGCCAAGAAAATACAGCTATTGAATAATATCATCTTTTAGGAAATTAATAGATATGGAGTCTGCCAAACTACTGGCAACTTTTACTTAACCACCAGTGCCTTTTCTAATAATTTGAGAACAATTTCATAGGAAAAAAAAAGTTTTTTGATGGTATTTAGTGATAGAAATTTAGATTACTGATTCACATTGGCATTTGGTCAACAAAAGTACCACACGGCCAAATAGGACTGACGTAAGTAGGAGGACATTGGAGCTGATATGGAGCCAAGAATAGAATGATATTTAAGGTAAGGAGGAATCAGAATCTTTTCCCAAATGGTACAGTTTAGATGCCAGAAAAGGCCACCAATATTATTCTAAACAATTAGAAGTAATGTGTAACATTACAGTAACATTTGTGACTAGGCAAAAGTAGAAAAGAGACTGATGATGGGAGGCCAAAAATACTATCTTCTGATATCCAAAATAACAAAATTGAAATAGTCATATACCATTAATAGGCATGAAAAATTGGAAGTCAAATATAATTTGTCCTAGGACAATAGACATTGAGAAATTAACTAGATCATGGAGGTGAGGGGGTTACCATTGAACTGAAAGAAGATATGATTTACTGAGCAGTTCCTTATTGGGCTGGTAGTGTTAATCCATTTCTAAACCTGTGTTAATTGCTCTCAGACTCAACTGATCCATCTGGGCTCAAAACAGGCTTCCTGGTCTGACATGTCACATGACTACAGAACTGGGGTGGCATCTTAGACTGGGTATAAAAAGTGTAGCTTGAAGAAATTATTCTGAACATTTGCCTCTACATTACTGACTAAGCAACTGAAAGATATTCTAACACAACATTCTGTTACAGTATATAGGATTCAGTTCTCCATATATTTTCTCTCATTTTGAGAATCAAATTAGATACTGATGTCTAGTCACTCCTGTTGGGGATATTTACAAAAATAGTGGTAGGGGAAGGGAGATATTAAGAAGTGAAAAGAGAGAAGAAAAGTAATGGAAAAGGCTAAGTGAACAGAGAGAATTTTGCAATACAGTCTTAGGTGAGATCTAGCAAGATGAGCCTTTATTCTCCTCTAGGGAGGTTGCCCAGCTATGTAAGAGTGACATTCAGAGCTGAGATAGAATAACTCTAGGCTGGGAGTAGGATTTTTGATAAATAATTCAGCATCTGTACAATGGATAGTGCACTAATATAAAGTTGTAATAAGAATTCAATAAAACCTGCCTATAAATATTTTGATATTGTATAAGGCATATAGTAGGTACACAATAAATATTATGTTTATTCTATTTTACTCAGCTTTGGTACATTGAATAATCCAAGGATCCTTCTAAGTCAAGTTTTCAAGATACACTGCTTCCCTGAGAAACCTAGGAAATAGCAGTCCAAAATATGAGCCTTAAAATCAAAAGGACAATTAATACAGAATAAAATTCAGATGGAGGGTGGAAGGGCCTTGAAGGGGGGACCTCTCATTATGCAACAAAATAAAATTAATTTATAAGTATCTCAAACCTGTTGAGTGAGAAAATCCTGAAAATGTCCTGGTTGGCAAAGGATTTCAACAATCAGAAATTAATTGTACAATTCTCGTTATTTATTTAAAATCTTACTGACAGCTATTATTCAATGTGCTATCTTTATTATTTTATCTCAGTAATGACAAGCTTTCATAGCCTTACTCATGATTTCTGCTCCAACAATCCTATTTTTTATACCATTTGAAGTTTCTCAAACAGAAACTTTATTATAGGAGTTTCCTGGCATAAACTCTAACTGTAGAAACTGATTGCTTTTACAGAAAAGAGAAACCTCCACTTGAGCTTTAGAGCTTCAGACCCAGTTTTCCAGGTAATAATTAGAAACTCAACTTCTTATATAGAACCAGGTAGGGTTCCCATATTAAATACAGGGCTGCTGCTGCTGCTGCTAAGTCGCTTCAGTCGCGTCCGACTCCGTGCAACCCCATAGACGGCAGCCTGCCAGGCTCCTCTGTCCCTGGGATTCTCCAGGCAAGAATACTGGAGTGGGTTGCCATTTCCTTCTCCAATGAATGCATGCATGCAATGTTGCTTCAGTCGTGTCCGACTCTGTGTGACCCTAAGGACAGCAGCCCACCAGGATCCTCCGTCCACAGGATTCTCTAGACAAGAATACTGGAGTGGGCTGCCATTTCCTTCTCCAATAAATACAGGGCAGTAACTCAAATTTGCATTTCAGCTAAACAACAAATAATTTGTAGCACATGTATGTCCTAAATATTTTATGGGACATACTTATATTAAAAATTATTCATCACCACAGCAACATACCTCAAAATAAACAACAGAGTATATAGATTTGTTGTTTAGTTGCTAAGTCATGTCTAACTCTTTTGTGACCCCATGGACTGTGGCCCACCAGGCTCCTCCTCCATCTATGGGATTTCCCAAAGAAGAATACTGGGGAAGGTTGCCATTTCCTCCTCCAGGGGCTCTTCCCTGACCCAGGGATTGAACCCACATCTCCTGCATTGGCAGGTGGATTCTTTACCACTGAGCCACCAGGGAAATCAGAGTATATAGATAGTCCAAACTAATTACTGAATGTATACAACAGGAAAACTCAATGAACTTGAAGAGTACTTGAAGGCTGACTTCATCTGCTGTATTTCATAACTAATCATTTTTAAAATCTGCTAAAGGAAATTCCAGATTGCTATCTCTTGATAGAAAAGTGAAAAGATGCAGGTACATCACTGAGATTCATCATAACTCATCATAACTTTCTAAATCCTTCTTGTGAAGAGAAATTGCTACTAAGACTCCAGGCAGATATGCTAAATTATCCTTCACTTCCTCTAATGAATTTTCCATGATCTGTGTAATATGACAAATTTCACTATTCTAAGAGAATTCTGACGTTCTAAAACATCTTTAAAGGTTTCGTGTACTAAACACATTACATCATCAGGAATTTCAGAGAAAAAAATCTCAATGCCCTTTTAACCTTCTAATTCTCAACTCACAAACCCAATTTGTTTCATGGGCTTTGGGGAAGTGAGAAATATAAGACTTATTTGTAAGTCAAAATCTAAAATGAAATACCCTTGACTATCTGATGATGACTTGTGACATGACATTCCCAAAAGGACAGAAGAAAAACAGTTTAAAATTAGGCTTCATCTAAAAACAGAAAATCTAATTGTAATGGCACATAATATGTCCCTGCATTTCAATAAATAACACTTTATCTTGAATCCTTAATCATGTGAGATCACTTAACCTAGGCAATGATCCAAGGATTAACAAGAAAAGAAAATCAGGAAGTGCAAGATATTAAAAGCATTTGCAGTTCCATGGTCAAAATCAAATGAAAGAAAAAGTATAATAGCTCCATTTCAATGTATCCAAATTTACCTGTTTAGCTTTATTTCTACCATGCAAAGAATAAACCCAAGAATAAACATTTTATTAAATGTCTTAGTAGTTAATTTTGATCACCTCTGTTTCTAAATGCATTATTACCAGCAAAACTTTCAACAAGGGTTATTTTCTGATGGAAAGAAAATGCTAAGGAAATCATTCTCACAATATTTGCTTATACATTTCATCTTTTATCACTCTGTGAGAACAAAAACTATTTTTAATATTTCTATAATTTTAGCATCTGAGAACTTTTGCTGTTTAAGATGAGGCAGTTGTATGAAAGAAGATATTTTTTTTAACATTTTAATGTATCTTCAGACAATGTAATTTTGTTCCTTAACTAAACCTCTTCATAGCACATATATGTATAATGAAGTATGGGTAGTTTATATCAACTATAAAATATATAAAAGCCTTACCCTCTCCCACAGTGCTCTAGAATGTGTTAACAAAGAAGCAGATAAGCCTAATGATGAATGACACGATATAGTCAGCACTAATAGAGTGGTTTTCTACAAATGCATTGAGAAAAGATGAACAAATACTTTACATTTCGGAACATGGCCATTTTGATGTCACATGTCAAGTAAGGTACAAAGTGGTAAATGTTAGCAACTTTAAATCTGTAGGTCCTGGATCAAACAGCATAAAGGAACTTTGGAGGAATGACAATGCATTCTAGAAGGTAGACTGGGTTGAAGGTAAGAGTCTCTTCTTGAGAGTCTAATGAGGTCTTCCCCTCCCTCTGCTTCACAAAAATTTATCTCCTAGAGACACCTTAGCAGAAGCTATCAGCTTTGACAGAACACCGAAATCCTGGCAGTGAACCATAAATTGACCATTACCATAAAAAGAGCTGCTAAATGAGAAACCATGTGCTCAGTATAAAACTAATTTCATGCTTTCAAAAGCACACAGTGGCTTCAAGCAAGATAGTGGCCCTGGGACTTGCTGAGACAGATTGGCGAACACAAACGGTTTGCTCCTGATGTGTGTGCTTAGCCAAGCTTTACATGTACTGGCAGTAAACGGGGTTCTCGAATCTTCCGTCAAACAAATACACACTTATCTATAACTTTAGAGCTGAAAGCTATAAAACAGCTGCCTTGAATAAATTTAGCAGGAACACACACACACACATATATGTATACCCCATGGGCCATGCTAGCTTCCAATCAAATAAAAATAGATTTCTCTGCAGACCTAACATACTAAACAGGCACTTAATAAGCATACTGCTATTGAATACATCATAACTGTCACAGTCCTTTCTTCTTTAGAAACAGCTTCTCATCACATAGGAATTAGAGTTTAGAAGAGCCTAAGCAAGAGGACTCCATCTACTTGGAAGCTAACTTTGAGTTTGCCCTTATCAGGCTGGTGTTCAAATACTCTATACTGATAAAGCCACATCAGACCTGTCTCGGCGTGATTATCTACTCATTTAACTCCTCACATGAGTGTCAGCCCTTTATTTACATTTAAATGATAAAATCTGCTACATTTAAAATGTCACATCTAATTAAAACATGCTTTATGAAGAAATGCTGCTAATTTTCTCCTCCTCTCATTGAATATAACATCTCTGAAAATCAATTACTTTAGATTGTCCAGTGCATGACAGGTCATAACTTTTAATTATTAATAATGTCAAGCTTAACAAGGTGTCAACTCCAGCATGCAATCTATTTCACTTACTTTCTTAGTTATCTCATAAATATCCGATGTTTCCTGCTATACATTTTTCACATCAAAGATTCTACAAAGTACATTTAGTTCATAGCCTTATTATCTACAACTGAAGTACATAATAACACTGCTAATTGCCTACTTTTAGTAATGACAGCAAATAACATAATATCACTGACTTGTTCCGAATGTTTAAAATGCAAAGGAAGTCACCTACGGGTAAGATGTCCTCGGCAAACAGCTAGCACAGAATAAAAAGAACACTGTTACATCCATTTAAGGAGTTACTTCCCCCCAAATTATAGAATCATATATATGGCTCTTCACTGCTACCCCTTCAGATCTGTCAGCACGACATGATAAACAACTGACAACTCCACAGGATTCAACACAGCATTCAAAAGAATCTGCTGACACCCCAGAGCCCAACGTCCAAGTTTTAGAATAAAAATGCTCACCTCTGCTAGGAAGTCCACTCCACATCTTGGCAGGGCTTTCACCAGCTTCAAGAACCACCAAGCTGGATAAACAAAACTTCCAGGATGTGACCAGTGTAACACGGGGCTACGGAGACTCGGCTCCAGCCCCGATGATCTGTGCGACAGCACCACGCTCTATCAGTGCGGCTCCAAACCTTCCCAGATGCCGGCTTATTGCACTGCTCATTGAAAATCCTTTACACGCTGGCAACGTTTTAGGGAAGGACAAGCACACTCTGAGTCATTTGTAAAGAAAACAGAGCAATTTCAATTCTGTATCTCCATGCGTGCTGCAACCAGAAGCACTGTCAACCTGCAAGTCTGAGGTGGGTTTATGCCGAGAAACAGGCAACCTAAGCCTTCATTATCAATGCATGAAATCAGCCACTGTGATCAAATTCAAGCAAACCACGAAAAGGATATGATTATGAAAGGCTCCACAGATTTAGCACCAAACCTTGTGGAATGAAGAAATCGTCTATTGCAATTGTGTAAATGTTAAAAATAGCTCTGGCTTTTCAACAATGAGCAAAATACAGAGAAGAAATCAGTAGTCTATATTATAAGGACCTATCATAAAAGCTACAAAAAAACAAAATAGCTGTAGATCCCTGGGACTTTTCTACAGACAAATGAAATCACTAGAGGCTATTACAACTGTAACAAAAAAATTTTTTTAATATATTTGACACAGATGTCGTTAAAAAGCAAGTTAAATATCCATTAACCCCCGAGTGCCTGTCCCTAAATTAAAATAATAATAGTAAAAATGTGCAGGGTTATGCCAGGGCAAAATACTATCAATTTTACTCCAAGATGAATTTTTAAACAATAAACATTTAAATATATTTAGTCTGTGTAATGAGAAAATATACGTACAAGGTAGAGAATATTTTTAACCCCATAGTCTGTCATTGCTTATTACGTTTTTTAAATCTACAGCTCATTAAATCCATACATCCCTAACCCAGCCACCCTCAAATTTATACCTTTACCTTTCACCAGCCTTCCTCTTTTATTAGTAAAATATAAGATGCAAGAGCCAGTTGACATAGTTTTAAAAAGGCACAAGGTGGCTAAATCCCAGAAAATAGCAGCAATGATTTGAGATAACAAAATACAGAGCTTTGACATGTGCATGCAAAGTGCAAAGTAAAAGGGACATAAAACATCTATCAAAAAAATAATTAAAATGACTGGGAGAAATTCCTAGTAGGCAGCATTGACAAAGCACATATTTAAGGTTCTATTCAAATTTTTAAAAATGAGTTTTAGGTTCTCATTGAGACTCTAAGGCAGAGCAAATCAGGATCTAGTAAGTGCAATTCCTGATTTGCAGATCTTCTACAGATAACTGCATTCAATTGTTATAATACTCACAGCTCTTAGGTGTAGATATATTTAGTAGTATCTAATCTAAAACATCTGTATAAAAATAAAAACTACGCCACAGCACATATTTACAGAACACAGCTGCTGGAGCAACATTAAACATTAAACTCCCATGAGTAGTCTCATGTCCCTAGTGTGGAATTGACTCCTGACAGGACACCAGCTGCATGTTCTTCCTTGAAAATAGTGACAGACATATATGAATGGAGATGCACGTGTGTGTTGAAGGGGGAGAAAATGTACTAAATCTTTATGATCACTTTTGCCGCCTGAATTCCATTCATTTAGTGTCTCATGAATCCCCTAGGACAACAACTGAATGGACTATGAGAAATGGCATTGGGTATCACTGATTCAGAAATGATTTCATGTCATCTCTCTCTGGTATTCTGTACTTTTCTTGTCTTAGAAGATAGTCTATGAGATATTGTGTCCCTAGAACTCATATTATTATTATAATACATGCAACTCCCTGGTAGTAAGAAAATAGCTTAAAATAAAAACCAAAATATTTAATTATAGGTCCTCAGTCCCTTATCTAAAACCCCTAGTGCCAGATGCATTTCAGAATTCAAATGCTTTCAGATTTTATAAAGATAACACTCTGCTTTACTGTGAATTATATAATACTCCAGTAGAGTAGAGGGCAACAGTCTATAATCAGACATAATAACAATTCTGCAGCACAATATGTGCATATTAATACTAGACAGGATAAATAAAGACTACTGTTAACCTCACATCAGTTCAGGTCAGGATTTGCCATCAGTATAAATTACAAAACCTTCTAATTTTCAGAGTTTCTTAGTTTTGGGGAACTGCAGGTAAGAGATTATGGATGTGTACAAATGTTCACCTAAACTACTAGAAGGTTATGGGTTGGAAAGTGGTACCTCAGCAGTATTTTCTGGCTCAGGCAAGAGATTTGGAGATGAGTACTGCTTTAACAGGATAAGGAAAAAATACGAGAAGGTGCTATTAAGACTGAGACACAAAGGGGAGCAGAGATGTCGCTATAATGCAAGACAACAAAACTAGAACGTGGGAACAGAAGGCAAGAAGAAGCCATTCAGAATTACTGTGCCAAGAAATTATGAAATAAAACGATGATAACCAACCACTCATTGATCACCTACTCTATACTCAGTAATGTGAAAGGAACTTGACATAATACTTTATAATTTTCAAAAGGAAATTTTAAAAGGAAAATGTGTTTTCAGAATGAGGCATAAGATGTTGGTTTATCTCACCCTTTTCTCATTGTACCCCAAAACAAAACATCCACAGTATTAAACATCACATGTGAGAATGTCAGAAAAAACAACAAACAAAAAAAATAAGCTTTATCTTCTGAAGTAAAGGTCCATATTTTATTTTATACACTATTTGGGATAGGAGTTCCTTAAAGTCACTTACAGAAAAAAAGTAACACTCTACAATCTATATTCAAACTGCATAACATTAAAGCCCATTTAAAAAATAGATTCTTAAGACACATGAATATTATGTTGTGTTTACTTGGAGTTTTCCTATGAGTCTATTTCTCAAATAGAGACTTTTTTATACTAAGTAAACTGAAGAGTATTAACACAGCAAAGCATTGACACTGGACTTAAGACTTTAGACCTACAGAATATTCATCATCTTCTATGAGATCTCTTCAAAAAATAAAAAGTTTCAGTTATAACACATAGGAAGGACAAGTCTAGAGTTCTAATGTACAGCATGATGATGGAAATAATACTGTATTGAACACAACTGATCCTTGAACATTGCCAGGGAGAGGAGTCTGACCCTCCTCACAGTGGAAAACCCAAATATAATTTATATAGTCGGTCTTCCTTATCTGAAGCTCCTCCATATTCAAGGCTCCTCATATTCAGTTTCTCTGTATCCACAGACTCAACTAATTGCAGATTGTCTAGTACTGTAGGGTTTACTAGCAAAAAGATCCTGCGTATAAGTGGACTGCAAGGAGATCAAACCAGTCAATCCTAAAGGAAATCAATCCTGAATATTCATTGGAAGGCCTAATGCTGAAGCTGAAGCTCCAATAATTTGGCCACCTGATGCGAAGAGCTGACTCACTGGAAAAGACCCTGATGCTAAGATCAAAAGCAGGAGGAGAAGGGGACGACAGAGGATGAGATGGATGGATGGCATCACCGACTCAATGGTCATGAGTTTGAGGAAGCTCTGGGAGTTGGTGATGGACAGGGAAGCCTGGCGTACTGCAGTCCATGGGGTCACAAAGTCAGACACGACTGAGCAACTGAACAACATCAGTGGGCCTATGCAGTTCAGACCTATAGTGTTCAAGGGTCAAATGAACTGGAAATTTGCTGAAAGCTAGATTTCAGGTGCTCCCATTACACACAAAAGAAGCGATATATGAAGAGACAAATATATTTAATTAGCTTGACCGTAGTAATCACTTCACTATGTGTTTATCCAATCATTATGTTGAACACCTTAAATATATACAACTTTTATTTTTAAAAAATTAACAACTATAGGTGTGTGCTACTAAGTCGCTTCAGTCGTGTCTTGACTCTTTGTGACCATTTGGACTGTAGCCCTCCAGGCTCCTCTGTTCTTAGGAGTCTCAAGGTAAGAATAATGGAGTGGGTCACCAAACCCTCCTCCAGGGGATCTTCCTGACCCAGGGATCAAACCCGTGTCTCTTATGTCTCCTGCATTGGTAGGCAGGTTTTTTACCACTAGCACCACCTGGGAAGTCCTCCAAAACTATAGTTACCCCCTCAAATAAAAGCCTTTCCTGAGTGCCTTTTTGGGAACCAGACTTGCAGTGGGGAGGAATCCTAAGGGTGTTTGGGAGAAAAATGGTCTTCCTATTCACTATACAAAGTATAATGGAATATGTGGCTCTAATGTTAGTATCTAGAATACGATCCCAAGTCATGTGCCTGTGAAAAAAGGCAATAGCATTTATTCATTTCTGACAGTACCACATAATTTGGCCAAATCCTTCTTTAGCAACCAAAATAGTGCCCTGGTGGTATGATGAAATCCTTGCAATTTCTAAAAGTAACTGATTATTTGGAGCCAGTAACTGCCCAGGAATAAAGTCAACATCTCTTTACATCATGTCCACATAAGAAAAGAAAAACTTTTAAGAATCTGTGGGCCAACATCTCTGAGCTTGCAGGACAGGCTCACCAGAGACAATCTCTTGAAATGAAGGGGGCCAACGTGATGGAAAATGCCATCATATGCAGCCCCTAAAAAATACTATACCCAGACCACCCAGTTCCTCCAGACTCCTCATGCGATCAGGAGAAGTGCAAACATGTTTCTCAACTCGCCTTAAGAACCGGATCTAGAAAACCTGTGATGACCGAGGAGGAACAGCACCCCCGTGGTCAGCGGTACCATTGTACAAGGTTGTCTAGCCTGGAACAATGTCCAACAGCCTCCTTGGCTCTGATGCCAACAAGCTATGAAAGGAGAACATCTGTGTGAAGAAAGGCCGTCAGTCAGGGTGACCATACGCTCATCCCCCAGTGAGAATCTGAACTCAATAACTTTAGTTCCTATTGAGCCAGCTACTGAAAACCTTTCTCCTTAGATAAGCTAAAATAGATCATAAATGTATTCTATTGTGAGACACCCATATTTAGGGTGCCTTTGATGATTCAGATCACTCAGCCACCCAGACTTAGCATGACAGTCTTTAAATTTCAAAATCTAAAAATTTTAAATCTTAATTACTTAAGGACTGAAACCCAAGATGATGTAAAACAAGTTGTCTGTTAATAAATATGATACATGTAAAAGTTCATAGTTCAAAGTATTCTTAAAGCAAAAGACTGTCCTTCACTAAAATAGGGCCAATCACTCCTATTAATTCTTTTTTTAAAAAAGTTCCAAACTCCTTTACATATCAATTCCTTAGGGCTCTGTACTTATATAATCGACATCCTTCTTTAACATTTCTTATACCACATGTACAGAATATAGAACTGTTTTATAAGGACTTTTAAAGGTAACCTGAGGTATAGTTCTAGATTTCTGACACAATCTGTAATGGCTAGGCTCTATCTCAAAACATTTTGGAGGTCTGGAATTATACCTTGAGCCTTCATCCTATTCCAAATTGCTGTACTCTCACTCATAAGCAATTTCTACCTCAATAAGTCCTGCAATATAAAACTCAATTGAATTTACCTGGGGAGTACAGATATGGGCCACTAACTCTATTCTTGTTTGGAAGAATTACAATTTTGCAAAATTCTTAGAAACTTATACTGATCAATACTGGATAAGACAAAGAGTCAGAAAAATAGATAAATATTCTCTCTACTGCGTCATCATTGGGTCTGAATTATTCCAAGAGATAATTCCTGTACTCTCTCATAAGAATCTGGGATTTATACCAAAGAAATCATATGCTCTATTTTCAATGATCTCATTTGTGATAGTTTGACCAAGACTTTTTCCCCTTCCAAGTCTGTCCCTTCCTGCAAAACTATAGAAATTACATGGGCTCTATCTAATAAATGAGTTACACAGTAATTCCTCCATGAAAAGATTTTATGGACTTATAACTAAAAGGTCTAAGGAAATAGGTGCATTGAAAATAATTAACCCACCTACCTACACACCAAAATGCTTTATCTACCTAGTGCATTTATTGACAGAAACTCACTGATACTCATGGACACACTGATAATTTGATATACATTCACTACGGCACTTACATTTTGCAAAAGATTTCATAGTTAAGTTATAAATGGCACACTGATTCATCAAAAATGAAGAAAAGGAACGTATTCAAAACCATATATTTCTACTGCAAAAGTAAAAGATATTATCATATTGATGAATCTAATCCTATCTCTGCATCTATCACACAACACTTTATGTTTGTAGTTAATATCTTTTAAAATAGATTGCAATTTTTTACAGACAAAGAGATTAAGATACTTAAGTAGTCTGTTTAATTTCTGAAAATTGGATAAAAATCTCCCCTACCCCTTCCTCCATTTCTCTCTCTCTCACACACACACACCCTGATTCCTCCTACAGATTCTACCTAAAGCACAGAAGATGCTCAAAAAAAAAAAAATGTCTGTCCAATGAGCATGTCCCGACCCACGTACATCCTCATCTCTTTGTACTTCGCTTTCCATATTCATTGATAAGTTCCAGCAAATGTGCTGGGATGAGGAATAAGGCAAATATCTTATTTTCAGTATACTTGTGGCACCATCTTGTGGTAATTCTAGAGTGTTACAGATTTGAGTTTAATTTCCAAAGTTCAACAACGTCTGAGAAAATGCTTTTGAGGATAAATTTTACATTTTAAGTATGTATGCGCTTCAGTGTAAGAAATGTGACTTATGTACTTTAAAAGCCCACACACACATAGTAATAGTCATGATACCTATCCCAGTGCGCTGACCCTAGAAGCTGTTTCTTGAATGTAGACAGCAATGAGAGTAAGGGATCATCAATAACAAGCGCACAGGGCCTACGTTTTACACATTCTTTGTTTAGTCTTTCTTATATTTTATGGCTAAAATAACTTCCTCTCAGATTAAAAATAAATTCTCTTTGGAAAAAAAGAAGGAAAGGAAAAAAAAACAAAAAAACAAAAAAAAACAATCGAAGCTCCTGGAAGCATCAAAGAGAAGCACAGAATATGGCAGCAAAGAAAAGAACACAGTACAAAATGCTCCAGCTGGCAACCCATTTTCAGACCTTGCCCTCCATTTCCACCTCCAAACCATTACCTCCACGTCCTGTTATAAAATCCATCCTGACACTCTCCCCTCGGCCCCCACAGCATCCTCAACTTAAAATCTACTCAGTTCAGCCAGATGAAAGATGCCACCTCTCAGACCAAGAGGCAGAGTCTCCTTTCTACCAGTTGAATCTGCTGTGGCCTTGTGACTGGTTTTGACCAAAAGAACCCTGTGGTTGCAGCTTCCACTCTAGCTATCCGGCAGTGTGACTCTGAGACCTACGTGTGATAAAGCCTAGCCTAACCTCCAAGAGAAGGGTCTGCTGATGAGAGGGACCCAGCCTGCAGCCAGCATCAACTGCTGGACATGTGCTGAGGCCATCTGAGGCCACCAAACCCAGGTGGTGTGTCAGCTCCTGCAGCCTCCAGTGAGTCCCAGGTGAGAACCACCGAGCCAAACCAGCCCCGGTCTCTGGCCCCCAGAATCATGATTAAAGTTTTTAAATGTAAAATAATAATAATAATAATAATAATAATGATAAAGTCTTCTTGCAATCTGCCCCAAACCTCTGACCTTTCTTTCTAATCCTAACACTCAATTTCAGGCACATCTCAGCTTTTCACACATGTCAAGCTTTTTCTCAATTTATGATTCTAAACATTCTCTTTACTCCCTTTGAATCACTTCTCCCCACTCTCTTTGCTTGACTAACTCCTGTCTAGTCTTAAAAGCTTAACCTTAAATGAGAGTAGAAATTCTTTGGGACTTAATTGAAGGTGGGAGAGAAAATGGGCATTTTAGTTAGTAAACAACAGGGGGGAAGTAAACACTGATGATAAGAAAATAGTGCTGAATTCTTTTCATTTTTAGTTTGTGAAAAATTTGCTGTAAAAAAATGACAAGAGGTAATGTAGAAAGAGAGATGGATCTTACAGTTTGAATCTTTTTGTGTGGCCTTAGGAAAAGGCTCCAGATCTCTCTCCCTCTGGATTTACTTATCTGTAACATGAGGATGTGGTCTGACAGAATGTGGTCCACTGGAGAAGGAAATGGCCTCTTCAGTATTCTTGCCTTGAGAACCCCATGAACAGTATGAAAAGGCAAAATGATAGGATACTGAAAGAGGAACTCCCCAGGTCAGTAGGGGCCCAATATGCTACTGGAGATCAGTGGAGAAATAACTCCAGAAAGAATGAAGGGATGGAGCCAAAGCAAAAACAATACCCAGTTGTGGATGTGACTGGTGATAGAAGCAAGGTCCGATGCTGTAAAGAGCAATATTGCATAGGAACCTGGAATGTCAGGTCCATGAATCAAGGCAAATTAGAAGTTCTCAAACATGAGATGGCAAGAGTGAATATCAACATTCTAGGAATCAGTGAACTAAAATGGACTGGAATGGATGAATTTAACACAGATGACCATTATATCTACTACTGCGGGCGGGAATCCCTCAGAAGAAATGGAGAAGCCATCATGCTCAACAAAAGAGTCCAAAATGCAGTACTTGGATGCAATCTCAAAAACGGCAGAATGATCTCTGTTAGTTTCCAAGGCAAACCATTCTATATCACAGTAATCCAAGCCTTTGCCCCAACCAGTAATGCTGAAGAAGCTGAAATTGAATGGTTCTATGAACTTAGAAGACCTTTTAGAACTAACATCAAAACAGATGTCTTTTTTATTATTGGGGACTGGAATGCAAAAGTAGAAGTCAAGAAAAACCTGGAGTAACAGGCAAATTTGGCCGTGGAGTACAGAATGAAGCGGGGCAAAGGCTAATAGAGTTTTGCCAAGAGAATGCACTGGTCATAGCAAACACCCTCTTCCAATAACACAAGAGAAGACTCTACACATGGACATCACCAGATGGTCAACACTAAAATCAGATTGATTATATTCTTTGCAGCCAAAGATGGAAAAGCTCTATACAATCAGCAAAAACAAGACTGGGAGCTGACTGTGTCTCAGATGAACTCCTTATTGCCAAATTCAGACTTAAATTGAAGAAAGTAGGGAAAACCAGTAGACCATTCAGGTAAGACTTAAATCAAATCCCTTATGATTAAACAGTAGAAGCGAGAAATAGATTTAAGGGACTAGATCTGATAGACAGACTGCAAGATGAACTATGGACGGAGGTTAGTGACATTGTACAGGAGACAGGGATCAAGACCATTCCCATGGAAAAGAAATGCAAAAAAGCAAAATGGCTGTCTGAGCAGGCCTTACAAATAGCTGTGAAAAGAAGGGAAGTAAAAAGCAAAGGAGAAAAGGAAAGATATAAGCATCTGAATGCCGAGTTCCAAAGAATAGCAAGGAGAGGTAAGAAAGCCTTCCTCAGCAACCAATGCAAAGAAATAGAGGAAAACAACAGAATGGGAAAGACTAGAGATCTCTTCAAGAAAATTAGAGATACCAAGGGAACATTTCATGCAACGATGGGCTCGATGAAGGATAGTAATGCTATGGTCCTAACAGAAGCAGAAGATATTAAGAAGAGGTGGTAAGAATACACAGAAGAACTGTACAAAAAAGATCTTCACGACCCAGATAATCACGATGGTGTGATCACTCACCTAGAGCCAGATATCCTGGAATGTGAAGTCAAGTGGGCCTTGGAAATCATCACTACGAACAAAGCCAGTGGAGGTGATGGAATTCCAGCTGAGCTATTTCAGATCCTGAAAGATGATGCTGTGAAAGTGTTGCACTAATGTGCCCGCAAGTTTGGGAAACTCAGCAGTGGCCACAGGACTGGAAAAGGTCCGTTTTCATTCCAATCCCAAAGAAAGGCAATGCCAAAGAATGCTCAAACTACCACACAATTGCACTCATCTCACACACTAGTAAAGTAATGCTTAAAATTCTCCAAGCCAGGCTTCAGTGATACGTGAACTGTGAACTTCCAGATGTTCAAGCTTGTTTTAGAAAAGGCAGAGGAACCAGAGATCAAATTGCCAACACCCGCTGGATCACCAAAAAAAGCAAGAGAGTTCCAGAAAACCATCTATTTCTGCTTTATTTACTATGCCAAAAGCCTTTGACTGTGTGGATCACAATAAACTGTGGAAAATTCTGAAAGAGATGGGAATACCAGACCACCTGACCTGCCTCTTGAGAAACCTATATGCAGGTCAGGCAGCAACAGTTAGAACTGGACATGGAACAACAGACTGGTTCCAAATAGGAAAAGGAGTACATCAAGGCTGTATATTGTCATCCTGCTTATTTCACTTATATGCAGAGTACATCATGAGAAATGTTGGGCTGGAAGAAGCATAAGCTGGAATCAAGATTTCCAGGAGAAATATCAATAATCTCATATATGCAGATGGCACCACCCTTATGGCAGAAAATGAAGAGGAACTAAAATGTCTCTTGATAATAGTGAAAGAGGAGAATAAAAAAATTGGCTTAAAGCTCAACATTCAGAAAATGAAATCATGGCATCTGGTCCCATCACTTCATGGGAAATAGATGGGGAAACAGTGGCTGACTTTATTTTTGGGGGCTCCAAAATCACTGCCAATGGTGATTGCAGCCATGAAATTAAAAGACACTTGCTTCTTGTAAGGAAAGTTATGACCAACCTAGATAGCATATTAAAAAGCAGAGTCATTACTTTGCCAACAAAGGTCCATCTAGTCAAGGCTATGGTTTTTCCAGTGGTCATATGGATGCAAGAGTTGGACTATAAAGAAAGCTGAGCACTGAAGAATTGATGCTCTTGAACTGTGGTGTTGGAGAAGACTCTTGTGAGTCCCATGGACTGCAAGGAGATCCAACCAGTCCATCCTAAAGGAGATCAGTCCTGGGTGTTCATTGGAAGGACTGATGCTGAAGCTGAAACTCCAATACTTTGGCCACCTCATGCGAAGAGCAGACTCATTTGAAAAGACCCTGATGCTGGGAGGGATTGAGCAGGAGGAGAAGGGGATGACAGAAGATGAGATGGTTGGATGGCATCACCAACTTGATAGACATGAGTTTGGGTAAACTCTGGGAGTTGGTGATGTACTGGGAGGCGTGGCGTGCTGCGATTCATGGGGTCGCAAAGAGTCAGACACGACTGAGTGACTGAACTGACAGAACATGAAGATGTTCATATTTGTCTTGTTGGTTGTGAGGCCTAAAGCCATTATTTCAATCTTTTCTTGATAACTCTATCTCCAGTGCACCTCAGATCAAGTACTGGTGTGTCTCTCTACCCACAATTCAGCAGAACCTCCGTGTTTTGGTCTGATCTCACAGGTACCATCCATTGTCAAAGGCAGGATCACAGGTCACCCCCTAAGAGAGAATCCCTTGCCATTCTGAGGAAATATGGATTCTTAAAGCACCAGAATGAAATCAATCCTCCCCAACATAATCTTTGGGGCAACTGGATTCTCCATGACAGACACATACCCTCCCCACGGACACAAGGAGAATAGAATGTGAAGTTAACGTTTATTAGTCTATCTGGTGATTTACTCACTTCTAATTTGCAAATGGAGATGAGATTATTGGATGATATCACCAACTCAGTGGACATGAATTTGCGGAAACTCCAGGAGATGGTGAAGGAAAGCCTAGCATACTGCAGTCCATGAGGTCGCCATGAGTCGGACGCAACTTAGTGACCAAACAACAACTGGAAAGGGGAGAGTGTCAGAGTCTCATGTATCAGTGAATGAGAAGGAGGGAAGTCCTCTGAACAGTGAAACCCAGCCTTACCACACAGACAGGATGCAGCCAGAGAGAACATAGGGCCCCTATTTTCTGACTGAACTTGCACATCAGGTAAATTCTCTGAGCAGGAGTAACCTATGAGCACATGCTAGGCTAATTCTGCCCAGTTCAGCTGGAGAAGGCAATGGCACCCCACTCCAGTACTCTTGCCTGGAAAATTCCATGGATGGAGGAGCCTGGTGGGCTGCAGTCCATGGGGTCGCTAAGAGTCGGACACAACTGAGCAACTTCACTTTCACTTTTCACTTTCATGCATTGGAGAAGGAAATGGCAACCCACTCCAGTGTTCTTGCCTGGAGAATCCCAGGGACAGTGGAGCCTGGTGGGCTGCCGTCTATGGGGTCGCACAGAGTCGGACACGACTGAAGCGACTTAGCAGCAGCAGCAGCAGCTGATCTCCATAGATGAGAGGCAGTAACACCATGGTGAAGAATCAGGCTGTCTTGTTCCAAGTTCCAGCCTTGCCTCTTTTGGCTACTACCCAACCTCTTTATTCCTGGTTTGCATTGTCCATTATAATAAGCGTCTTCCTTGAAAATCTGTTGAGAGGCTTCAACTGACATAACCTCCTTAGCACAGTATCTGGCATAAGTATCTGACATAGCTGCATTCGCCCACCTAACTGCAGTCTTTTAGGCTGCCGTCACTGTTTTTATGATACTGGAGGAGGCACAGAGTTACTCAGACAACTCCCAGTGAGGGGTGGAGATTGGTTGAGGGGTTGGTGGGGTACATCACTCTATTTCTATGACATCATCCCTCTTTTTCCCATGGGTGAGTGGATGCCCCAGAGAAAGACAAGGAACGAAGAGGCCACCTTTCTCTTTTCTGACCATTTCCCAATTACAAATTTATTTAAAGTAAGAAGCTGCGTTTCTGGGTGTAAATCCTCCTTGTTGGGTTAGTGTTCTGAGAGTGTGATTTTGGACAAGTAGCTTCCGTATCATCTGGGAACTTGTTAGAAATGCAAGTTCTCAGGCTCCATCCCCAGCCTACTGAATCAGGAACTCTACAGATGGAGCCCAGCATCCCGCATTAGAACACACTGTCCAGGTAATTCTGATGCATGCTAAAACTCGAGAATCACTGGGTTAAACGATCAGTTATCAATGCATCAACATACTTATATTTCTTAAGTTCAGATTCACCTCAGAGGATGAGAATGGTGACTGGAATAGAGATGGTAGAGGAAATATTACAGCGATGGGCACTCAGGATGAAGAACAGGTCTCAGTCTTTGACAGCAGAGGGCAGGATGAGGGTCACTAGCCACTCTGGACAGGAAATAAAGGTGGTCAATTTTGTCTGACATTGGGAAGGTGTCTGTGCATTCAGCAGGTCCTGGGGAAATGACACCTAAGCTAGGATATCTGAACTTGTTGGGAAAGCTTCTGGTTGATGTAAACCAGAGTGGGATAAAAAGAGAACTCAGAAAAGCTCTGAATTCCACCAGTTGTCCCTGATTTCTTTACATGTGTGTTTGGGCAACTATGTTTTTCCTATGCCTCTGACCCCACACGACAAGGATGACTCTTCTCCCTGTTTCAACTATTTTATACTTTGCCAGATGGGTGTTCCTTCCTTCCCCCTACACATACTTCATTCCAATAATAAAAAACTATTTATAGCTCACCCAATATGCACTCACATTGCTGCCCTCTCTACCTGGAATGCTGTTTTTCCTTGAATAACCTGAAACTCATTTTATAAAATTTACTGCAAATATCACATCCTCTAGGAAGCCTTCTCTGATTGTTACAAAGTTGACCATTCCTTTCTCTGTGCCACATTTACATTATCTGTAGATCGTCATTGTTCTCAGCATATCACATTGTCATTCCCTTATCTGACCTCTCTTGACACTTAAGGGATTGTATTTTATTAATCTCTGTAGCTACTTGATAATTTTTAAAAATAAACCCCCCAAAATCTGTGTTCATTATTATGTCTGATGATACTACTAGAATTGTAATATCTTTATTACAATTTTTAACTGAAATTTTTATTGAGATAATTAAAGATTCATATGCTGTTATATGAAATAATACAGGGAGTTCCTTTGAGCATTTTGTCTCACTACCACTGAATGTAAAATTTTATAAAACTTTAGAATAACATCACAATCAGGATGCTGACATGGATACAATCTACCAATCCTATGCAGATTTCCCCAGTTTTACTTCAAGTAAAAATAGTTCAAAATTTGGAAAGGAGTACATCAAGGCTGTATATTGTCACTCTGCTTATTTAACTTACATGCAGAGTACATCATGTGAAAGGCCAAGCTGGATGAAGCACAAGCTAGAATCAAGATTGCTGGGAGAAATATCAATAACTTCAGATATGCAGAAGACACCACCCTCACGGCAGAAAGCAAAGAGGAACTAAATAGCCTCTTGATGAAAGTGAAAGAGGAGAATGAAAAAGCCAGCTTAAAACTCAACATTCAAAAAATGAAGATCATGGCATCCAGTCCCATCACTTCATGGCAAATAGATGGAGAAACAATGGAAAGAGTGAGAAACTTTATTTTGGGGGGCTCCAGAATCACTGCACATGGTGACTGCAGCCATGAAATTAAAAGACGCTTGCTCCTTGGAAGAAAAGCTATGACCAACCTAGACAGAATATTAAAAAGAAGAGACATGACTTTGCCAACAAAGGTCTGTCTAATCAAAGCTATTATTTTTCCAGTAGTCATGTATGGATATGAGAATTGGACCATTAAGAAGGCTGAGTGCTGAAGAATTAATGCTTTCAAACTGTGGTGTTGGAGAAGACTCTTGAGAGTCCCTGGACTGCAAGGAGATCCAACCACTCCATTCTAAAGGAGATCAGTCCTGGGTGTTCATTGCAAGGACTGATGCTAAAGCTGAAACTCCAATACTTTGACCACCTGATGCAAAGATTGACTCATTGGAAAAGACCCTGATGCTGAGAAAGATGGAAGGCAGGAGAAGGGGACAACAGAAGATGAGATAGTTGGGTGGCATCACCGATTCAATGGACATGAGTGTGAGCAAGCTCCAGAAGATGGTAAAGGACAAGGAAGCCAGGCATGCTGCAGTCCTTGGTGTCTCAAAGAGTCAGACATGACTGAGGGACTGAGCAACAACAATTTGTATTCATGTGTATGTGTGTATGTATATGTGTGTGTTTATCACCTGTGTAGATTCCTGAATCCACCACCACAGGATCCCTCACGTTGACCTTTTATAATCATATCCATTTCCCTCCATCAGGGAAGGGAAGCCATAACACTCAGGAAGCACTAATTATCCTTTAAACTTTTGTCATGCCAAGAATGTTATACAAATAAATGCATTCATAGTATGTACTGATAAATTTGTGCGATTGATTTTTTTCACTAGCGTAATTCCCTCGAGATTCATCCAAGTTGTTGCAAGTATCAATAGTTTATTATTCATCTAGTAGTTTTATTTTCACACTTCCGTTGATGACTAATGCTGTTGAACAGCTTTTCATGCACTTATTTCTATCTGTTAATCTTCAGTGAACTTTGTCTTCCTATCTTTTGCCCATTTTCTTATTGGATTGCCTTCCCCCCCCGCCCCCCCCCAACTGTTGTGTTTTGAGAGTTCTTCATGTGACTAGATCCTTTGTTGGATGTGCAGTTTGCGAATATTTTCTACCATCTGTAGCTTATATTTTCACTATCTTCCCATGGTATTTTACCAAGCAGAAGTTCTTAATTCTGAATGAAGTCTAATTAATCAATTTCCCTTTTTTGGATCATGCTTTTGGTATCAAGTCACAACTCTTTGACTAACCCTAGGTCCCAGAGAACTTCTTCCATTTTTTCTGTAAAAGTTTTGATATTTTTATGCTTTACTTTAAATCTATGATCCATTTTGGTTAATTTTTATATATGGTGTAAATGTTTGTCTTAGGAGTTGTTTTTGTTTTGCTTATAGATGTGCTATTGCTCCAGCATCATTTGTTGAAAAGACTATTTTTCCTTCATTGAATTGATTTTGAATTGTCAAGAGTCAATCGAGCATATCTGTGTTGATCTACAGTTCTGGGTTCTGTACTTTTGTTTTTTCCATTGATCTACGTGTCTATAACTCCACAGTATATGTATGTATTAGTCGCTCCATCATGTCCGACTCTCTGCACCCCCCTGGACTGTAGCCCACCAGGCTCCTCTGTCCTGGGAATTCTCCAGGCAAGTATACTGGAGTGCTCTGTCATTTACTTCTCCAGGGGAACTTCCTGACCCAGGGATCGAACCTGGGTCTCCTGCATCATAGGCATATTCTTTACCATTTGAGCCACCAGGAAAGATCCTATTCCTCCACAAAACAAAGTAAACAACCAAAAAAACCCCACCACTCTTTTGATTACTTCAGCTATACAGTAAGCCTTGATATTGGACAGAGGTTTTTTCCTACTTTCTTTCTTTGTCAAGATTGTTTTAGCTGTACAGCTGTGCTTTGCTATATTATTTTAGGTTAAGCTCTCCTGTGTCTACAATAAATCCTGCTGGGTTCTGATAGAAAGTGCATGAAACATATAGATCAACTTAGGGAGAACTGCCACTTTAACTATGGTGAGTTTTCCAATCCATGAACATGGTATATTTCTCTACTCATTTAGGTCTTTGATTTCTTTTTCCTAATATTTTGTGATTTTCAGC
Organism: Bubalus bubalis; assembly: GCF_019923935.1. Taxonomy (NCBI): domain Eukaryota; kingdom Metazoa; phylum Chordata; class Mammalia; order Artiodactyla; family Bovidae; genus Bubalus; species Bubalus bubalis. Next base: position 69,231,233 of record NC_059158.1, on the reverse strand, counting down.
ACATGGATTCTGTACATTTTTTTTTTAAGTATATATCTAAGTACTGGTATTTTATTTGGGGGGTGATTATAAATGATACTGTACTTTTAAGTTTTTATATGTTCATTTTTAGTGATATACAAAGACATGCAACTGGTTTTTATTAGTTGTCTATCATGTAAACTTTCATAGATTCTTTGGCATTTATATATAGACCATCATGTCATCTGCAAAGAGAGAAAAATTTATTTCTTCCTTTCCAATCTGTATGTCTTTTATTTTTTTCTTGCCTTACTATGGTGCCCAGAATTTCAGGTACTAAGGTGAATAAAAGAAGGGTAAGTGGACATCATTACCTTGCTCTTGATCTCAGGAAAAAAACCATCTTTCACCATAAAAATGATGTTAGCTGTGACTTTTTGTAAATGTTTTTTATTAAATTGAGGCAATTCCCCTCTGTTCTTAACTTGCTGAGAGTTTTTATCAAAAATGAGTTGGGTTTTCTCAAATGCTTTTACTGCAACAATCAATATAACCACATGATTTTCTTATTTAGCTGTTGATATGGTATTTCATATTTGTTGAGTTTCGAATGTTGAACCAGTCATGCACATGTAGAATAAATCTCACTTGGTCATGGTAAACAATTATATTTATGCATTGATGGATTCAGTTTGTTTATATTTTGTTGAGAATTTTTCAGTCTAAGTTCATCAGAGATACTAGTCTGTAGTTTTCTTTTTCTATATTTTATTTGTCTGGTTTTGATATCAGGGTAATTCTGCTCATAAAATAAATTGGGAAGTGTTTATTCCTCTTCTATTTTCTGAAAGAAACTGTGCATAATTGGTGTTCTTTTATTTAAAGGTAGGATTTTAGTATGATTTTCCAGTAAATCCATGTGGATCTAGAACTTTCCTTTGGGGAGCTTTGTAATTATGAATCCTACAGCTGCAGATTCTGTAGTAATATCATCTATTCTGTGTTTTCTTTCATTTTCATCTTTGTCAGCCTTATTGCTGCTGCTGCTAAGTCGCTTCAGTCGTGTCCAACTCTGTGAGACCCCATAGACGGTAGCCCATCAGTCTCCCCTGTCCCTGGGATTCTCCAGGCAAGAATCCTGGAGTGGGTTGCCATTTCCTTCTCCAATGCATGAAAGTGAAAAGTGAAAGTGAAGTCGCTCAGTCACATATGACTCTTCGCGACCCCATGGACTGCAGGCCACCAGGCTCCTCCGTCCGTGGGATTTTCCAGGCAAGAGCGCTGGAGTGGGGTGCCATCGCCTTCTTCCGTCAGTCTTATTAGAGGCTTGTAAACTTCATTGACCTTTTTCAAAGAGCCAATTTTTTGTTTTATTGATTTTTCTCTGACGCTCTCTTATTTTCACTTCAGAGGTTTCTGCTCTTGATTTTTATCATTTCTTTCTACTTGCTTTGGGATATATTTTCTCTTCTTTTCTAGGTCCTTACAATAGAGGCTTACTTATTGGAGCCCTTCTCTCATTTTCTAAAATAAGCATTGAGCACTATAAATTTCCCTCTCAATGCTACTTTATTAACATCCTAATATTTTTTATATTTAAAAATGTTTTTAATTTTCAAAAATTTTTATTAAATATTTTTAAATTATTTTAAATAATTTTATTTCCTTTGGGTCTTATTCTTTCACTCATGAATTACTTAAGAAATATGTTGTTTAATTTTCCTGTTGGTTTTCTATTATAGATTTCCAGTTTAATTTCATTATGGACAGGGAACATACTGTGCATGATTACAGTTCTTTTCAATATGTTAAGGTTTGTCTTATGGCCCAGAATATGGTGTCTATTGGTGAATAATCCATGGGAATTTGAGGTTTAAAAAATGTATTCTATTATTGTTGGGAACTGAACTGAGAGTGCTATATAAATTAATTAGATGCTGTTGGTTAGTCGAGTTGTTCAGATCTTATATACCCTTGATGATTTTCTTTCTAGTAATTCTATCAGTTGTTGTGAGAGAGGTGTTGAAGTCTTCAGTTGAGGATTTATGCATTTCTTCTTTCAGCTCTATAAGTTTTTGTTTCAAGTATTTTTATAACTTTTGTTTGGTATATGAACATTTAGAATCATTATATCTTCCTACCAGATTGAATCTTTTATCACAAAGTAATATCTACCTTTGTGGCTAGTACTTTTCTTTGCTCTGAAGTCTACCTTATCACATATTAATATAGGTAATTCTGCCTTTTTAAAATTACTGTTTGCATGGCATATTCTTTTCCATTATTTTACTTTCAGCCTACTTACATCATTGGCTGTAAAGTGAGTTTCTTGTAGCAGCATATAGCTGGGTTTAAAGTAATTATTCATGTTGATGTATGGTAAAACCAATACAATATTGTAAAGTAATTAGCCTCTAATTAAAATAAATAAATTAAAAAAAATAATAAAGTAATTATTCATATGTTAGTGTGAAGTCTGACATCTTATTATTTGTTTTCTATTCATGTCCTCTGGTTCTCATTTATGTTTCTTGGTTTTTTTTTTTTTTTTTTTTTTGGTCATCCTGTGGGTTATTTGAACATTTTTTAGGACTCCACCTTAATTTATTTATATTCTCTCTGACTGTATTGCTTTCTAAAATTTTCATACTGGTTGATTATATTACAACCCATCATAAGTATGGGTATTTTAATACCTGTAATTATGACAACCTATCAATATCACCATTTAACTACTTCAAATGAAAGTATAGAAACTTTACTTCCATTAGGCTCCTTTAATTTACCCACTTTTAATTATTAATTTATTGAGCATCATCAGTTTTGTTTCAGTCATCAAACATGATTTAAGAAGCTTATGAGGAAAACAATAATGTGAGGATTAATTTTATGTGACTGGGTCACAGTATGCCCAGATATTTGGTCAAACGTTATTTCTGTGAGTTTGTCTTTGGATGAATTTCGCATTGTGTTAGGTAAGATGTAGATTTTATTCTGAAAGCAATGAAGAACACTGAAGCATTTTGAACAAGAATTATATGAAGGGACTTGCATAACAGATTGTATTTCCTTGCATTGTGCAGTTAGTGTTTACCACGATGACAGAGGAATCACAGAGTAATAAAGAAGGCTCATGAAATATGTTGGAAAAAGCTAACAAATAAGAAATTTTCATTATAGGAATGTCTTTAGTTAGGATGAACATATATACACTCATATGTGTATGCATATGTAACTGCATAAATTCTTATTGATTTGTTATATAAATGATTTAATAATACTATATCTACCCAATTCCATCATGATTTCAAACCTTCAGTAAAATATACTACCCACAAATCTGTTGATTGATGAATTTTGAAGGATTATTAAACAAGTCCACATTTGCATTAATTTTAAGCAGAGAAAAGAGAACATAGGGAGTAGCTTAGAAAAAAATAATTCCCCAAATTAAAAACAAAACAAAACATGGAATTAGACTGAGATTTATCCAATGGATTCCCTTTGGGAACTTATGGAAAGACCTAGAATTATGAAAAAAATGTGAAAGTAGTTCTCCATGACTTCTTTTTGTCTAAAAAAGTTAACGTTATCTCAAAATGTTGGAGAAATAAACACAAGAAACTTGAGGCTAGCCATATTTTTTAAAAGAATCAGTTATTTTAAAATTAAGGCTGTACTGAATATAATTTTTTAAATTTTTTATTAAAGTATAGCTGATTACAATATCATGTAAATTTCAGGTATCGTGTAACAGCACAATCACCTGAAACTTTTAGTTTGCCTCCATGTCTTGGCTGCCATAAACAATGCTGCAATGAACACTGAGGTGCATGTATCTTTTCAAATTATGGTTTTCTCCAGATATATGTCCATGAATGAGACTGCAGTATCATATGGTAGCTTTATTTTTAGTTTTTTAAGGAACCTCCATAATGTTCTCCATCATGGTTGTACTAATACACATTTCTACCAACAGTATAGGAGGGTTCCTTTCTCTCCATGTCTTCTCTGATATTTATTATTTGCAAACTTTTTGATGATGGCCATCCTGACTGGTGTGAGGTAGCTTTGATTTACATTTCTCTAATAATCAGTGAGGTTTAGCATCTCTTCATATGTCTTTTTGTCATCTGTATGTTTTCTTTAAGAAATGTCTATTTAGGTCTTCTGCCCATGTTTTGATTGGGTTATTTGTTTTGTTTTGTTTTTTAACTGAGCTGTATGAGCTATTTTGGAAATTAATCCCTTATCAATCACATCATTTGCAACCCATTCTGTAGGTTGTCTTTTCATTTTATTTATGGTTTCCTTTGCTATGCAAAAGCTTTTAAGTTTAATTAGGTCCCATTTGTTTATTTTTGTTTTTATTTCCATTACTCTAGGAGATAGATCTAAAATGATATTACTACAATTCATGTTGAATTTCACATTTGAATCTATAGACTGAGTAAAACAAATTCCTCCTTCTTTATGGATGGGTCTCATCCAGTCAGTTGCAGGCCTGAATAGGACAAAAGGCTGACCCTCCCCTGAGTAAGAGGGAATTCCTCATGCCTGACTGCCTTCAACCTGGGCTATCAATTTTTTCTTGCCTTCCAACTTAAACTGAAACAGCAGTTTTTCCTGATCTCAAGCCTGCCAGTTTTTGGACTGGAACTACACCATCAGACCTATTGGGTCTCTCGCTTTTTGATTGTGCATCTTGGGACTTGTCAGCCTCCATGATCACTTGAGCCAATTCCTTTAATAAATATTCTTATATATGTATGTGTGCACACATACACATACATACACACACACACACACACACACACACACACACCCTATTGATTCTGCTTCTATGGAGAACCCTTACTGATACAGTTATTGTATGTGCCTATATTTTTGCTTTTTGTTTGTTTAATTTTTATTGACGTATAATTGCTTTACAATGTTTATTTCTGCTTTTTCAGTCATTTCTTCCTTCCTGAAGCTCTAAGGTTTATTCTTTTATCATGTCCTTTCTATTTGAAAAACTTCCTTTGGTCAACCTTTAAATGTAAACCAGCTAATGATAAATTGCCTGGTGGCTCAGATGGTAAAGCGTCTGCCTACAATGCAGGAGACCCAGGTTCGATCCCTGGGTTGGGAAGATTTGGAGAAGGAAATGGCAACCCACTCCAGTACTCTTGCCTGGAAACTCCCATGGATGGAGGAGCCTGGTAGGCTACAGTCCATGGGGTTTTCACTTTCTTACAAAACTTATCACATGTGGTAACAGAAACTGACTCTCAGGCAGTATCGGGTACCTCTTTCCCGGAAGTCCCATCTGGATTTGGAGTCGGGAACAGAGGGTGCTTAGAGGATTACATAGTGCGAAGGCTCAGATAGGAGAGGTTATGGCCTAGTTGTCACTTCTGCACACAGGCATCTGCTGAGAGATTTTGCTTTCTGTCTGGTATTTATCTTCTGGCCCTGTGAGGGTGTTCCCTTGTTAACAACTATGAGGGGCCTTCAGGTAGGCCTGCACTTTGCTCATGGCACGTGGAAAACATTCCACTGCCACTACTCCAATCTCAGACGCTGGAAAAGCTGCTTCCTTGCTCCTCTCAGGAGCTCCTCTGTGGTTCCCAGGCTCATCCAGCAGCCTCTGGGCTCACTAAACTCACAGGCAGTCAGAAGACTGCTTCAGGTCCATCTGCTCACCTTGCTAGGGACCAGGAACACCAGTCTTTGTGGACCATTGGAGGGACAGAAGCCTGAAACTATTTTGTCCAAAACCAAGAGTTATCTGTGGTTCTCTCTTATTTCCACCTCTCCTTGGTTCTGGAAGGGAAAAGGCGTAGGGATCCTTCTCACACAAAGTTATTTAAGCTCTTTTGCTTCCCCTCTAATTCTTCCTTCTGTAGCCCAGAGTGTTCTAAAATAGTTTTAGGTACACTTTAAGCATCTTCCTATTCTTCCAAAAGGAACACACTAAATTCTAAATTTAGTGAAAGAACGGCCAGTGGTTGAGGGTCAGTCACCTCTTATTCAGAAAAATGGCTCAGGTCCCAGCTAGCCACCCTGTGCACCCCACACCTAACTTGCCAACCCCAAAACCATAACAAGAGCAACAGAGGGAAGAGGAAGCTTCCTTTGAAGTTAACAGTTGTTGGAAGGCTATGTGTACAACTCTCCTCTGGGGAAGAGACATGCTTCTGTTTTCCTCCCTGTGTTAATCTGCTTGGGCTGTTTTAACAAAGTACCACAGACTGGGTGGCTCAACAATACAGATTTATCATCTCACAGTTCTGGAGGCCAGGAATCTAAAATGAAGGTACTGCAGGATGGGTTCTTGTTGACGGAAGGGCCGGTTCCAGGCCCCTCAGTGTGAAGAAGATTCCCTTCTCCCTGTGTTTTCACATCATCTTCCCTATGTATGCACCTGTCTCTCAACCCAGATTTCCCCTTTTTATAAGGACACCAGTCATACTGGATTAGAGTCAACACTAATGAACTTGTTTTAATTTAATTTCCTTTGTAAAGATTTCTATCTCCAAATAAGGTCACATCCTGAAGTACTAGGGATTAGGACTCCAGTGTATCTTTTCTTTTTGAGGGATAAGTGTAAGTCCCTAAAGCCAAGAGACGAGCACAAAGGGGAGCTTGGCATTTTGTTCCCTGATGAAGTACCTGATTTGGCAGTGGACTTGCCAGCTTCCCCTGTGCTACCTGAAAAGGTAAGAGAAATGTGGAGAGAAGCCCCCCACCTCTAGCTACTCCACCTCTACCTGCCTGGGCCCCAGTAGCTCTAGGTTTTGAAGAAGAATGTTAGTTGTCAGGTGGATTCTGCCCACGACCTCAAGTCCCAAGAACTGGCACACAGATGACAGAGGAGGATACAACCTTGCCAGGGATAACTCAGTGTGAGAGAAAGAGCCACACACAGTGGGGGAATAGTCTTTTGCTACCAACTTAAGGTAAGATAGAAGATACAGCTAAATCTCAGGGACTCCCCATGTCTATGGGACCGAAGGGAGCTCTTCACCCACAGGTTCTGCGAGGAGCATCTGTGACCCACGACCAGAATAGCAATTACCTAGATGAGTAGCCTGGAGGGCGGCAGTCCATGTGGTCACAAAGAGTCGGACACGACTGAGCAACTACACATGCACGCACGCGTGCACCAAGAATAGCCCACAACTTTGTCAAGGCTGTAGGGCAAGGCCACCTCCCCCACACCTCCATAATTCCAGTGGGAAACAGATAGTCAATTGGTCAAAGCTGAGGAAAGGGCCTGGAAATAAACCATGCCAGGCTTGCTCTTCATTGAGTTGAGACTCTAAACAATAATGTGCACACACAGCAGCACTAAGGTATATGCCACTCTACAGCCTGTTGTTTCACTTGGCATGAGACCATGGGCAGTTTCCCCTTTCACTGGGTTACATTAAATATGACTTTTAATGACTATGGCTTCTACCAATCATCTTATAATGTAATAATATGTATTTAACCTTTTTTCTATTAGACATTCAGGATACAGTTTGTATTTTTGAATTATAGAGCATCATAATCATCTTTGTACATACATCTATGTCCAATTTCTATTTCAAAGAGGAGACATTATTATCCTCACTTTTTTTCAGATGGAAGGATTAATGCTAACCAATTTCAGATGTTAAGTGACTTGCCTTCATCACATGCTAAACCCAAGTCTTCTGAATCACTGACTATATTATCAGTAAATGAAAACACTCCTTTCTGCCTATGTAAAACTTGAAAAGCTATCTCATTTTCTCACCCATTTTACTATATATTAATATACTGTGTTATACTAGATAATGAGCTATGTTTTATTTATAGAATATTATCCATAATCTGTACACGTCTTAACTAAATGTATTTTATATCAGCTGGATAATTTCATTAGCATGAGAGAAAGATGGAAAAATTCATGAATTGGAGCTTTAAATATCTGTTTTCAAAACCCATTAGAGAGGTAGTTTACCATGATAGTAACCATTTGTGACCACAAATATATTACAGCACATGGGTCTGAATTTAATTTGAGTTTATCACGTGGTAGAAGACAGCAGCAAAGTAGTGATGAAGAATTATGGCCTCACTATTCCTTAAATATGGTTGGAACTCTGATCTTCCATTTCCATGCTGTAAAAACCTGAATAAATTTTATCTCTGCACCTCTGTTCCTATTCTATAAATTAGGAATAATCTTAGTACCTACCTCAGGGTTCATGAGAAGATTAAATGAGAAAATTCCTATAAGGTTCTTATCTTAGGGACAAAATATACTCCACAGAAAATGTTCCATGAATGTTATCTACTAATATTACGTCTTTTAGAAACCACAGGTTAACTCTCATTTAAACATAGATATTGGATTCAGGGTTATTTACCCTCTGATTTAGATACAAGAGAGTCATCAGTTTTTACCCTCAGTTCAGTTCAGTTCAGTCACTCAGTCATGTCCAACTCTTTGCCCCATGAACCGCAGCACGCCAGGCCTCCCTGTCCATCACCAACTCCTGGAGTTTACTCAAACTCATGTCCTTTGAGTCGGTGATGCCATCTAACCTTCTCATCCTTTGTTGTCCCCTTCTCCTCCTGCCCTCAATCTTTCCCAGCATCAGGGTCTTTTCCAATGAGTCAGCTCTTCGCTTCAGGTGGCCAAAGTATTGGAGTTTCAGCTTCAACAATACCAACTATATTTTTAATAAGTAAGTACAGATACATTAATGCATCTGCAAATACTTATAAAAATTATCATCATAATAAGTAAATAGAAAACAGAAAAGTAATCTTTCCCAATTATAATAAGGGGCTTTCCTGGTGGCTCAAATGGTAAAGGTTCCACCTGCAGTATGGGAGACCTGGATTTGATCCCTGGGTTGGGAAGATCCCCTGGAGGAGGGCATGGCAACCCACTCTAATATTCTTGCCTGGAGAATCCCTATGGACAGAGGAGCCTGGTGGGCTACAGTTCATGGGGGTCACAAAGAGTCAGACACGACTGAGCAACTAAGCACAGCACATTATAATAAATGTGTAATCCTGTACGTTCCTATAAGTTCTTTCACAATATGATAAATATTGACTGAGGAAAATAATGAAATTAAATCGTATACTGGGTAAATAGCAGTTAGGTTTAGCTCCAAATACAAAACGGATTACTTTACAGCAAACACACACACAAGCCATTTTTGCTGGAGCTCAATGTGGATCATGATATAACTTCATGAAATCAAACACTATGTAACAGCACCAGGTGAAATTCCAACAAAGGGCGGTACCCCAGCACCTCTCTTCAAGTTGAAGCCTCATTACCAAAGCAAACACTCGCTAGAGAGGAATTTGGAGCTTTCTCCCACTTTTAGGAGGAGGATTATTCTGGCCTCCCAGGTAATCCTGTGGAGGGTACCTACTTTCTGTAGAAATCTTCACCATGGAAAACAGTACACTTCACATTTTCTTTAGCTGTGTCACACATGAGGCTACCCAAAGACCAGCAATGGGGAGGAGGCAGCCTTGCCTGAGGACAAAGGATTTGTAAGACTGTGAAGAAATCTGGGCAGATTCAGGAATGAGAAAATCCCTAAGCCTCCACCTCTGCCCAGCCCACAGGAAAGGGTGAGAGGCAAGAGGAGGGAAAGAGCTTGCCATGGCACTGGACCTCAGAGGTAAGCCTTGCTGGTTTTGGCAATGCCTGTTCCCATTGTTAGAACACGGCCAGCATGCTTCTGCCAACTCCCAAAAAGAATATAAGGCTTGTAGCACACAAGATGATGTTCCTTTCCTGCATCGCAGGCTGTTATAAATAAAGCTGCAGCTTTTTATATACAATCTAATAGTATGCTACTCAATGGAAAGCAGAGGAAGGAGACGAAAGAAAGCCTCATTTTGCAGAGAGGAGAAAAAATGGACATCACCATCCATTTGAAACACATTTCAAAATATGTCAAGGAAATTTTTCATACTATGGAGATATAAAATGAAGCCTACAATCCAACATACAAATTGAGTGTGTGTGTATATATATATTTGTGTGTATGTGTGTGTATATATATATATATTATATATTTGTGCCTAGTATAATATAGATTAATAGCAATTTTAAAATGTATTCTGAGAAGTAACAAACAGCTCTTGGATTTTACCTGTAGGAAGAAGAATATGCATTGTGGCGGTAGTTTTAAGGTGAAAGATAAGCCATGCTCTAAATCCTTCATTTTCTAGAGTGGAAGCATTTCTCCCAGCAGGAAATGGGGCCCCAAGCCCCTACCTACCTGTGCTGGTGTGGGTACTGGGGCTGGCTGGGGGTGGCGGCCCGGAGCCCTGGGCTGGGGATGAGGGCTGTCCATCACTCAGCTGCTTGACTCGCTTGCGGTGAGATTTGCCATTGTAATGGACCTGGGCCTGGGCTGCAGAGTTTAGCTGGATGTTGCACACCTCACAGAAGGAGAAGAGAATTTTCTTTTTCTCTTTACTCAGCTGGTCCTCAGGCCTGTCGTTCTTTATCCCTTTTTCTTCAAAGCCCCTTAGAAAATTTGCCATATTCATAATTCCATCTTCAGAGTAGTTGTCAGGGCTTAAGGAATACTTCATACCTTAAAAAAAAAGTACAAATGCTTGTAAAATAGATGCCTTCTTATTTTCTAGCATGATTATGATTAGTTTTCATGGTATGGTTTAAGCTAAAGTATCCCAGCTACTCATTAGTCATGCTTGGGAAAAATCACCCAAAGTAGTTAACTGAGCAGACATGATCTTTGCACATGTGCTCCCTCTGTCTGGAGCATTTTCCTCTCCATCCTTGTCTCCTTCTCCCATCACCTCTCAACTCTTTTGCCCTTTTAACTCCTGCCTACCCAGAAACCTTAGCTGGTGCATTACTCTCTCCGGGAAAGTTATCTGACCCTGGAAATAAGCAGATTCCTGGCTACATGTGCTATGTGACCCCCCTGCAGAACACCTCTCACCCTGTGCACTTCATATGTATGTGTGCACTTATTTGGTTTAAGTTTGTTTCCCCAACAGAGTGTGAACTCTGGGGGTGGCGGGGCATAAACCTCATTTCTGGATATCCCTTGGGCCTAGAACTGCACCTTTCACATAACAGACATTCAAATACCTGTTTAAGGAAAGGATAAAGGATGCTATGAATCCATACTGTCAGAAAGGATATGTGTAGACACAGAGGCATATATAGTACACACACACCCCTCCACACCTGCCAACAAATACATGCTCTAACTTGGGGAGGAGGTGAACAACAAAGGCTAACACACATTATGTCTGAAACTTACATTGGGTTGTATTCCAAAAGCCCCTTTATAAGTCAGCCAGTGAGAATTTGAACATATTTTCTTATAGATGAAGTGAAACAAATTGTTTTTAGGTGTCCAGATTAGCCCATAAACATCAATTTAGTCTTTGATGAGGCTGAAATGCAGAACATCTGAAATACAAAATAATAGAAATATGATATATGGTAATCCAATAATTGAAAAATAGAAAAAAGTAAAACAGACTAAGATAAAATTTGGTTTAAGTGCTGATTTTCATTTATCTAGATAAGGATAAAATGATAAATTATAATCTAAGTAAAGATTTTAAAGGAGCCTTTCCCGTACCTAAAGAACCTTGGGTAATGAAGATAGCCTTGGCTTTTTATTTTGTTCAGTTCCACTTTAACATATGCAATTTTTTCCTTTTAGTTAATACCAATATTACCCGTGTTTTGTACATATCAGTGTGACTATTACAATGTTTTCGGTTCTCAACTAAAATAAAGAAAAAGATACTCTCATAGAGGAAAGAGAAGAACAATATTCAAGAATATTTGGGCAAAAACTAAGGGAAAGGGGTATCCATGAAAAAGAAATGGCTGAGGTGGACCTTAGCGTGCTATGAGGGATGAAGTGTTCAGACAAAGGGAGGATCATAGCTTGTGAGGGAGTCTGCCTGTGGGAAAAACTCCCAAGATACTGGTCTAAGCAGCTGATGGATCCAATTTGGCTTGCAGCTCTAGGGGGAAGCAACTAAAAACTAGTCCATGTTTGGAGCATTCACCAGTTAAATGTTTAAAATTCAGAAAATAAATTATAGTTCAAGGTATGACCACAGAGATATTGATTCCATGTAAACAGTATGCCAAGAACTTCTTTACACTCACACACCTTTCAGATACGACTGAGAGACTTCACTTTCCCACTCCAGTGTTATTGCCTTGAGAATCCCAGGGACAGGGGAGCCTGGTGGGCTGCCGTCTATGGGGTCGCACAGAGTCGGACACGACTGAAGTGACTTAGCAGCATATGCATTATACCATATGCCAAACCATAACCTTCAGAGAACTGTTAAAATGTTACTAATTTTGATGTGTCAAACCTCTTTGGTTCATAAATACTTTACCCTGATGCCACCAATTTAAGGAACTCTATTTCACAAAACTTTCCAAATGAATCTATTCCTTTCAGCTCTCCAAATAGACCATTTTCTTCCTTAAAATCTATTCAGACTACACAAAAATCAGGTTTAAGCAATTCCTATAACTGAGTTACAAAAAATAATTCCGTTATAACTGAAATGTGATTTGAATTGCCCATATATCAATATTTTTTGCTTTAGTCCTTAAATCAAAAATGCTATGGTGTCACAAAGCCGTTTTCCACATAAAACTTTAGAAAATATTAGTGCCATATAAAAGTTATGTTCAAACATATTACTTTGTACCCTGTCCTAAAATATCAAAATTTATCATAAGAATTACTGAACTAAATGATAAAAAAAAATAATTTTGAAAATAAACTTGTCATTAAAATATTATGCCTTGCTTAGAAAACTAATCTATTGTAAAACATAAGGAAAACCAATAACTTTTTAACTCTGCCAAGTGAGGTCAGGCATCATTTCATTGAATCATTGAAATCTAAGTGTTAAATTTCACCTCAAGCAATGAATATCTTTGACTCAGCTGGGGAATGATGACACTTCCATCTGAAAGTTTAACTTATCTGGAGGTCGGTGGACTTGCCCATGTTCCTAATTAACGCATGGTATTTCACAGAAACAGGACATACATCATATGCTCCCTTTTAAATCTGAAATCTAAAAAATGACTTCTTTGTATTATAAAAGATACCAATGCTTTCTGATTGTCATTTGTCCAAGAAATAAGTTGTGCTTTAGATTTATTTACATATGTTTTAAGTGGCAAGAAAGGTACCTTTAAAATGAAATAAATGGCTGTTCTAGAATTCCCTTGTAACCTCTGCATAATGCCAGAACACTGCATAACTTTGATCCCTACTTTACTTTCTCATTTACAGACCATCTCCCAAGCCTCCAACACCATGTCTGTGGACCGCTCTAGGGAGGACACAATGCCTGGGGGTAGAGTGTGCATTCTGTCCATCAAGTCCCAGTTGATTAGTCCTGTGCTGGCTTCACCACACTTCTTCCCTCTTAGGAGAAAAATAAGTTCAGCCCCTGTTAACAGCCACTTGCAACCAGAATATATTTAATTCCAGAGGTTTGGGAAAAAGGACCTAGAGGGAGTATTGAAGCAAGATATCAGAGTCTCAGCATCTACTTTTGGTCTGAGATGATATAATTTCTGAGCTACGTGTGGTGAAAACATTTATAATGTCATCTTTTGGGCTAAGGGGAAGGTAATAGTTTAAGTAAAAGAAAAGAAAAAAAATCCCACTTTCTATTTTAAAGTGTTTTTATCAGACTATCTTAAATTACATGCTTCACTTGCATAGGGGAGAAGGACCTTGAGAGCTATCCAATTTTAAACAGCTGTGGGCAGTGCTCTGTTCTGGATAGTTTAGCAGGCTTGCACGGAAGGTGAGAGAGGCCAAGACAATCAGACCAAGTATTCTATGTCTTTTTTGTACTATTTTATCAGGTTAGCTGTCCAAGCATTTAACATCCATGACAGAGTAAGATATTTTGGTACAGGACAAGGAATAAGAAAGTTGTTCCTTGAGTTACTGCTTTGGGGGAAAAGACAGGATGGGATAGTCGCGTGTGCATGATCAGTCGCTTTGGTCGTGTCCGACTCTTTGCAACTTTATGGACTGTAGCCCACCAGGCTCCTCTGTCCATGGAATTTCCAAGCAAGAATACTGGAGTGGGTTGTCATTTCTTCCTCCAGGGGATCTTCTCAACCCAGGGATCAAACCCATGCCGCATCCTGCGTCTCCTGCACTGCAGGCAGATTCTTTGCTGCTGAGCCATCGTGGAAGCCTTGATGGGATAGTCAGTGACTATCTAAAAGTGAAGTGAAGTCACTCAGTAGTGTCTGACTCTCTGCGAGCCCATGGACTGTAGCCTACCAGGCTCCTCCGTCCATGGGATTTTCCAGGCAAGAATACTGGAGTGGGTTGCAATTAAAAAGTGATTTTTAAATAACCAAGATGCAGCATGTCAGGAAATTTTATACTTAACAACTTTCTCTAAAACTGGCCCTAACCTGTGTAGCTATCCAATTGTCTTTTGTAATACATTTAAACAAAAAGCAGCTGATTCAGAGGTAAAGACTGGAGGCCACAGGAAGAATGTAAATACATCTTACCTTAGAAACAAGAATGGCCTGAGATTGCTGAATTTCAAATTGTACTATACTGTTGCACTATACCGAACTGGGGATCATCTCAGGTTCATAAGCTCATCTTTAGGGAAAGTACTGCTTACTGCTCTTGTCATGAATATTTTATGGAGAGACCACACTTCTTTGAAGGGTAGGATTACCACAAAAGGAAAATATTGTTCCACTGTGAGTCTTACTACAAGATTGATGGGAGCAGGAAGTAGATACAGCCTGTGACTGTCTCTGGGCCTGGGGAACAGGGGACCTGTACGCAGGTATGAGAAACTTGTTTCAGATGTTCCATTTGTGGGGAGGTAAACTGATTCCTGAGACAGAGACAAGCCCGAGACTAGGCAGAGAAGGCTGAACAAGAGAGAATGCCTATGGAGGGCTTTGGTCTGTGAACTCAGAGAATTTTAATATCCAGGAACAACTGTCAAATTCTCTATCTGTGTTGCATTTAAAAAAAAAAATCTGAAGTCATCAGTGAAATCATGCAAACATCACAGCTGATGAGGAAATTGTGTGAGAGTCTGGAATGACACCTGAGGTTAAAGACATCCATGGGAGAACAGCAGCAAGGGGCTTAAGGATGTCAGTGACTGGTAAAAGAATGATGCATGGTCTAGAACCAGACAGCTAGTTAAGATGTCAATTAACCACTAGCTTGGGATATCTCAGGAATTCAAAAAAAAATCATGCAAGAAGGGCAAGCTGGTAAAATACTGGAATTCTTACCCCAAGTAGAGTAGAGATTTGAACTATTTTGGATAAGCTAATGTGAAGGGTAAATAGACTGGGGCATTTGAGTTACCTAAAGTTAAGTAAAACAAGGTTAGTTTATGCTCATTCATTATTGCTGTATCTTAAACCAGCTAGAAGCCTAGCACTTAGAAGATGCTCCATAAACCTTTAGTAAAATGAAAGAGTTGCTATGATTAATTCAGCTGAAGTACAGCTTCAAACAAGACCTGCTACTTAAACTGGTCTTGGCTTTTAGAAGACCCAATAGTTGTATGTCTATGTAGATCAATATCTTTGCTGACATCACTAATCTTCTGAGATGTTCAAGTTACCATTATGCACAAATAGTATCACAATGTCAATAATGAGAACAAGGATTGTATTTTACTCTTAGTGCCAGAAGATCAATTCCAAATATATATATTTGCATTTCAAATGAAACTAGAATTGAAAATATCCTTATATGCTTAATACACTGAGATTCTATCAGAAGTAAAAAATGCATGTTTCTTATTGCAAGAATAAAAAGTTACAATAATTAGTGTTAATAATGAAACTGTTAATTTTATACAAAAATAATTACTGAAATATTTCAATCAGTTAAATAGAGAAATTGACAACTAAATCCAGCACTAGTTCTATAAAAATATAGAATATGTACAATAAGAATATGAACAATAAGAACAATATGAACAATAAGAATACGTACTTATTTGGAGGTATAAATATTTATTATCTGATAAATCAAATAATGATAGAAATTAGATTATATCATGATTCTAAACTTTGTAGATATGTGCTGTATTTGCTTTCATGATGTAAAACTAATCATCTTTAAGCACAATATTTAGCTTTTATTTATTTAATTCCATTAGGGAATGAATCATTTTGGGAAAAAAATCCTACTTTGGATTCTTCTCACTTTCTGAGAATAAAGCAAAAGGCCAGCATTGTTACCTCAAAACTATTACCTCAAGGAGATAATAATTAAATAATATTTAAATTTATTATATGATGGGCTTCCCTGATAGCTCAGCTGGGAAAGAATTTACCCACAATGCAGAAGAATCTGGTTCAACTCCTGGGTTGGGAAGATCTGCTGGAGAAGGGATAGGCTACCCACTCCAGTATTCTTGGGCTTTCCTTGTGGCTCAGCTGGCAAAGACCTGCCTGCAATGCAGGAGACTTGAGTTCAAACTCTAGGTTGGAGAGATCAAAATTATTACCTCAAAGAGATAGTAGTTCACTAATACTTAAAGTCATTAAGTGATACAATTTTCTGCTTCCATATCTCAAAAGTCATTTTGAATGAGGGTATTGGGCTTTAACCTTAGGGAAAGACTGATTTTAACATTTGGTTTTTGGTGATGCACCAACACAAGAGGAGACTCTACACATGGACATCACCAGATGGCCAACACTAAAATCAGATTGATTATGTTCTTTGCAGCCAAAGATGGAGAAGCTCTATACAGTCAGCAAAAACAAGACCGGGAGCTGACTATGGCTCAGATCATGAACTCCTTATTGCCAAATTCAGACTTAAATTGAAGAAAGTAGGGAAAACCACTAGACCATTCAGGAATGACCTAAATCAAATCCCTTATGATTATACAGTGGAAGTGAGAAATAGATTTAAGGGACTAGATCTGACAGATAGAGTGCCTGATGAACTATGGATGGAGGTTCATGACACTGTACAGGAGACAGGGATCAAGAACATCCCCAAGAAAAAGAAATGAAAAAAGGCAAAATGGCCATCTGAGGAGGCCTTACAAATACCTGTGAAAAGAAGAGAAGCGAAAAGCAAAGGAGAAAAGGAAAGATATAAGCATCTGAATGCAGAGTTCCAAAGAATAGCAAGGAGAGATTAAAAAGCCTTCCTCAGCGATCAATGCAAAGAAATAGAGGAAAACAATAGAATGAGAAAGACTAGAGATCTCTTCAAGAAAATTAGACATACCAAGGGAATATTTCATGCAAAGATGGGCTCGATAAAGGACAGAAATGGTAGGGACCTAACAGAAGCAGAAGATATTAAGAAGAGGTGGCAAGAATACACAGAAGAACTGTATAAAAAAGATCTTCACAACCAAGATAATCAGGGTGGTGTGATCACTGACCTAGAGCCAGACATCCTGGAATGTGAAGTCAAGTGGGCCTTAGAAGGCATCACTACGAACAAAGCTAGTGGAGGTGATGGAATTCCAGTTGAGCTATTTCAAATCCTGAAAGATGATGCTATGAAAGTGCTGCACTCAATATGTCAGCAAAATTAGAAAACTCAGCAGGGGCCAGAGGATTGGAAAAGGTCAGTTTTCACTCCAATCCCAAAGAAAGGCAATGCCAAAGAATGCTCAAACTACCACACAATTGCACTGGTCTCAGACACTAGTAAAGTAATGCTCAAAATTCTCCAAGCCAGGCTTCAGCAATACGTGAACCATGAACTTCCAGATGTTCAAACCAGTTTTAGAAAAGGCAGAGGAACCAGAGATCAAATTGTCAAAATCCACTGGATCGTCGAAAAAGCAGAAGAGTTCCAGAAAAACATCTATTTCTGCTTTATGGACTATGCCAATGCCTTTGACTGTGTGGATCACAATAAACTGTGGAAAATTCTGAAAGAGATGGGAATACCAGACCACCTGACATGCCTCTTGAGAAATCTGTATGCAGCTCAAGAAGCAACAGTTAGAACTAGACATGGAACAACAGACTGTTCCAAATAGGGAAAGCAGTTCGTCAAGGCTGTATGTTGTCACCCTGCTTATTTAACTTATTTGCAGAGTACATCATGAGAAACACTGGCCTGGAGGAAGCACAAGATGCAATCAAGATTGCCAGAAGAAATATCAATAATCTCAGATATGCAGATGACACCACCCTTATGGCACAAAGCAAAGAACTAAAGAGGCTCTGGATGAAAGTGAAAGAGGATAGTGAGAAAGTTGGCTTAAAGCTCAAGAAAACTAAGTTTAAAGTTCAGAAAACTAAGATCATGGCATCTGGTCCCATCACTTCATGGCAAATAGATGGGAAACAGTGGCTGACTTTATTTTCCTGGGCTCCAAAATCACTGGAGATGGTGATTGCAGCCATTAAATTAAAAGATGCTTACTCCTTGGAAGGAAAGTTATGACCAACCTAGACAGTATATTAAAAAGAAGAGACATTGCTTTGCCAACAAAGGTCCATCTAGTCAAGGCTATGGTTTTTCCAGTAGTCATGTATGGATGTGAGAGCTGGACTATAAAGAAAGCTGAGCACCAAAGAAATGATGCTTTTGAACTGTGGTTTTGGAGAAGACTCTTGAGAGTCCCTTGGACTGCAAGGAGATCCAACTAGTCCATCCTAAAGGAGATCAGTCCTGGGTGTTCATTGGAAGGACTGATGTTGAAGCTGAAACTCCAATACTTTGGCCACCTGACACAAAGAGCTGACTCATTTGAAAAGACCCTGATGCTGGGAAAGATTGAGGGCAGGAGGAGAAGGGCACAACAGAGGATGAGATGGTTGGATGGCATCACCGACTCAATGGACATGGGTTTGGGTGAACTCCAGTAGTTGGTGATGGACAGGGAGGCCTAGAGTGCTGCGGTTCACGGGGTCCCAAGAGTTGGACCCGACTGAGTGACTGAACTGAACTGAACTGATGCACGAAAAGGTATACATTTCAAGCTCTAGAGAGAGAAGTACTTATTGACTTGGCTACACAGTCTTTATAGTGAGAAAGCCTGGATTCCATTCTCCTTCTGTCTGGCCTGAGACAGCAACAGAACTCAGGAGAGGGAACTTCAAATCACAATGACCTGGGCAAAGGCAGACATTGCAGCCCCATTCCTCCCCTGGCATTGCCAGGGCAGGAATGCTACCTTAAACATTTTCCTGAGCAGTCCTTGGAATCATTCCAGCAGCTCAACATCTGAGTCTGTGCATGAAGCTGGAAGCAGCTCTCCTGGCTCCTCGAGATTCTTGCCAAGACACCATCCAGAAATGGAAGGGAATGCAAGCAATTCAAGAGATGACCCAACATGAGTCAGACCTGCCCATCACGAAAGAAATATCTCCATTCATTGAACTCTCAGGTCATCTTAAAAAGCTTACAAGCTAGAATGGTATTCTCTGGCTTTTGCCACATGGGAGGGTGTAGAGTAAAATTAAAGGGACCACATAACACACGGCAGTTCCTTTCCAGTCATAATCTCTATACGTACTATCTAGACAGTTTTAAATTTATTGCACTTTTCACCCATTAAAAGTAAGTTACATCAATTCTAAAAATTTTGGAAAAAACAAAGATCAGAAAAGACTGGGAGAAAATCTTCCACATTCTTATCATTCAAGGTGAACTACCTTTGTTGTTTATTTCCAGCCTTTTAAAATGCATATATTGGTTTCAAAGAGCTATGGTTGGATAACAGACACTTATTCAAATATGTAAATATGTTAAAAGCTGAGCTCTTAGATTGACTATATTTACATACATATTGATTAACAAAGAGTTAAATTTCCCCCCTCTGGTACAGAGAAGAGAAACAGTGCAGTTAACATCTTTAATAGGGAACTGCCCTGGTCCATGCAGTCTCAGAGGAGGTAATGTCTGAGGTAAGAACTAAAAGACGAACAGGAATAAATGGAAGAACATTCCAGATAAAGGAGATCGCAAGTGCAAAGGTCCAGAAGAAGGAGGAAATATGGCAGGTGTGACAAACTGAAGCAGCCCAGTCCATCTAGAGCAGAAAGAGCGAGGGGGGGGATGAAATGAGCTAAGCTGGGGCCAGGTAAAGAGAATCCTTGCACAGCAAACAGAGGTGCTGGTCTAGGGAAGGGGCAGAGCATTTTAAACTAGAGGACTGGGATGAACAGATTTGCCTTGTGAAAAGATCACTTGGCCTTCAGAGTGGATACAAGATGTGGTGCAAAGTAAGGAGGTGGTCACATGAATATGGATACATTGAGAAATCATTCAAGAGAAAATGGTTGGTGGATACTGATGGTGACCCCAGAGGGGATAAGTGGATAGATTCAAAAACCTTGAGAAAAAAAATCAAGAGGACCTGGTGATTGCTTGAATGCGACTGGGGAACAAGAGAGTGATTGGTGCCAAGGATAACTCCATGGTTCTAAACCCTGATCTGTATTAAAAATATCTGGTTCAAAATCGCCTTCAGTTTAGTTCAGTCACTCAGTTGTGTCCAACTCTTTGAGACCCCATGGATTACAACACACTGGCTTCCCTGTCCATCACCAACTCCCAGAGCTTGCTCAGACTCATGTCCATCAAGTCAGTGATGCCATCCAAACATCTCATCCTCTGTTGTCCCCTACTCCTCCTGCCTTCAATCTTTCCCGGCATCAGGGTCTTTTCCAATGAGTCAGTACTTTGCATCAGGAGGCCAAAGTATTAGTTTCAGCTTGAAGCATCAGTACTTCTAATGAATATTCAAGACTTATTTCCTTTAGAATTGACTGGTTGGATGTCCAAGGGACTCTCAAGAGTCTTCTCCAATACCACAGTTCAAAAGCATCAATTCTTCAGCGCTCAGCTTTCTTTATAGTCCAACTCTCACATCCATACATGACTACTGGAAAGACCATAGCTTCGACTAGATGGACCTTTGTTGGCAAAGTAATGTCTCTGCTTTTTAATATGCTGTGTAGGTTGGTCATAACTTTTCTTCCAAGGAGCAAGTGTCTTTTAATTTCAGGGCTGAAGTCACCATCTGCAGTGATTTTGGAGCCCTAGGAAATAAAGTTTCTCACTGTTTCTGTTATTTCCCCATCTATTTGTCATGAAATGATGGGACCAGATGCCATTATGTTAGTTTTCTGAATGTTGAATTTTAAGCCAACATTTTTCACTCTCCTCTTTGTCTTTCACCAAGAGGATCTTCAGTTCTTCTTAACTTTCTGCCATACAGGTGGTGTCGTCTGCATATCTGAAGTTATTGGCATTTCTCCTGGCAATGTTGATTCCAACTTGTGCTTCATCCAGCCCATCATTCTGCATGATGTACTCTGCATATAAGTTAAATAAGCTGGGTGACAATATACAGCCTTGATGAACTCCTTTCCCTATTTGGAACCAGTCCATTGTTCCATGTCCAGTTCTAACTGTTGCTTCTTGACCTGCATACAGGTTTCTCAGGAGGCAGGTCAGGTGGTCTGGTATTCACATCTCTTGAAGAATTTTCCACAGTTTGTTGTGATCCACACAGTCAAAGGCTTTAGCATAGTCAATAAAGCAGAAGTAGATTTTTCTTGGAACACTCTTGCCTTTTCTATGATCCAACAGATGTTGACAATTTGATATCTGGTTCCTCTGCCTTTTCTAAATACAGCTTGACCATCTGGAAGTTCATGGTTCATGTACTGTTGAAGCCTGGCTTGGAGAATTTTGAGCATTACTTTGCTATTGCTAGCATGTGAGACGAGTGCAATTGTGCAGTAGTTTGAACATTCACTCTTTGGCATTGCCTTTCTTTGGGATTGGAATGAAAATTGACCTTTTCTAGTCCTGTGGCCACTGCTGAGTCTTCCAAATTTGCTGGCATATTGAGTGCAGCACTTAATAACTTCATCTTTTAGGAAGATCCTTAACTTACTTCTCCTATGGACAAACTGAATCTATAGCTACATATGGGACAATTCCCTCTGAAAATGATCTTATCAGCAGAGCAACCCCTTCACATTGGGCAAACAAGACGAAAAGGACAACAAATCGAGTAGAAATGGTAGAGATTCAATCTCGTCACAGGCAGGTACAGCAACGTACAATGAAGAGCGAACTCAAAACACAGAGCTCGGAGTTAAAGATTCATACCCTGTATCAGGCACTCCAACTTTTAGGATCAGCATTTGGTAGACAAGCCTCCAAAACATCTGGCTTTGAAGACCAATGGGGCTCACACCCAAGAGACCTGAGGAGCTATGGCAAACTGAGGAACTTCTCCTAAAGGGCTCCCGCACAGGCTAGTACAACTACTTTGGAAAACTGCTAGTATCTACTAAAGCTGGGCATAAGCATAGTCTGCTGCTGCTGCTGCTGCTAAGTCGCTTCAGTCGTGTCCGACTCTGTGCGACCCCATAGATGGCAGCCCACCAGGCTCCCCCGTCCCTGGGATTCTCCAGGCAAGAACACTGGAGAGGGTTGCCCTTTCCTTCTCCAATGCATGAAAGTGAAAAGTGAAAGTGAAGTTGCTCAGTCGTGTCTGACTCTTAGCGACCCCTAAGATCCAGCAGTTCTACTTGCAGGTATATATCCAACAGAAATATACAGATACGTTCACCAAATGTACAATATTCATTAAAATGTTCCTTCCTAGAAGCACTATTTATAATAGGCCTAAATTTAAAAAGTATACAAATGCTCATCAAGAATATAATGAGTAAATACATTGTATTACATTAATTCCCACGAAGGAATGTGCTGTGCTTAGTCACTCAGTCATGTCTGACTCTTTGCAACCCCATGGACTGTAGCCCACCAGCCTCCTCCACTCATGGGGGTTCTCCAGGCAAGAATACTGGAGTGGGTTTCCATGCCCTCCTCCTCCAAGAGATCTTCCCAACCCAGGGATGGGACCCATGTCTCCCTCATTGCAGGTGGATTCTTTATCATCTGAGCCACCAGGGAAGCTTGGAGAATATATTAATTCCCACAAAGGAATAACATATGGCAATGAGAATTAATGATTTACAATTACATGCAACAAGAAGGATGTATCTCAATATGATAATGAGCAAAGGAAGCCAGATCAAAAGTCTAACTAGTATGATTTCATCTCTCTATACGAAGTACAAAACCACGTAGAACTAATCCATGCTGTTAGAAGTCAAGGTAGTCATCACTTTGGAGGTGTTAGTGGTGGTGAGGAAAGAGGTGAAGGCCTTAAAGTGAATACAAAATGGACCAACGGTTCTGTCTTTAGCTCAGTACTGGTTACACAGGTGTGTAACCAGCTGTATATATAAATTCATCAAGCTATACATTTATAATATGTTCTGAGTTGTATATCTATTTCAGTTAATGTTTTTAAAGGTAATATGATCAACACAGAATTTTTGAGAAATATCATAAGAAGAAGGAAAATTAAAGTTCCCTCACACCCACCACCAGAGATTTGCATTTTAGAGTACACTACCCTAGATTTTTAAAAATCTATCTAAATATTTAGAAAAACGTGATTACTGTACACGATTTATAACTTGCTTCTCCATTTAATAGATCATAAACATTTTTCTCTGCATTAAACATTTTTATTTAATATCAGTCCTAATGACAGCAAAATATTCCCCCTACAGAGATAATTTAGCCAAACTGGAGTCTCATTCCTGAGATATAAGGACAAGAGTATGACCAGGGAATCTAAAGTACCCCTAAGGCCTTTGTAGCCATTTCTTGCAAACACTTTCAAATTCTAGGGAATTAAGAATCACTGGAACCATTTCATTTCCCCTGGAACCTATGGATGGTGGTATGACAGTTTTTTTCACTTTTTTTTTTTAAACTATGTTAAACATGCCTTTTTAAAATCTGTGTCTTTATGCATATCCATGGTTATTTCCTTAGGAAGCAGAGTTCCCAAGTCCATTTTTGATTCAGTTCAGTTCAGTTCAGTCACTCAGTTGTGTCCGACTCTTTGCGACCCCATGAATTACAGCACACCAGGCCTCCCTATTCATTACCAACAACCAGAGTTCACTCAAACTCATGTCCACTGAGTCGGAGATGCCATCCAGCCATCTCATCTTCTGTCGTCCCCTTCTCCTCATGCCCCCAATCCCTCCCAACATCAGGGTCTTTTCCAATGAGTCAACTCTTCACATCAGTTGGCCAAAGTATTGAAGTTTCAGCTTTAGCATCAGTCCTTCCAAAGAACACCCAGGACTGATCTCCTTTAGGATGGACTGGTTGGATCTCCTCATGATCCAAGGGACTCTCAAGAGTCTTCTCCAACACCACAGTTCAAAAGCATCAATTCTTCAGCACTCAGCTTTCTTCACAGTCCAACTCTCACATCCATACATGACCACAGGAAAAACCATAGCCTTGACTAGATGGACCTTTGTTGGCAAAGTAATGTCTCTTCTTTTTAATATACTGTCTAGGTTGGTCATAACTTTCCTTCCAAGGAGTAAGCATCTTTTAATTTCATTGCTGCAATCACCATCTGCAGTGATTTTGGAGCCCCCCAAAATAGTCTGCCACCGTTTCCCCATCTATTTCCCATGAAATGATGGGACTAGATCCCATGATCTTAGTTTTCTGAATGTTGAGCTTTAAGCCAACGTTTTCACTCTCCTCTTTCACTTTCAACAAGAGGCTTTTTAGTTCCTCTTCACTTTCTGCCATAAGGGTGGTGTCATCTGCATATCTGAGGTTATTGATATTTCTCCCGGCAATCGTGATTCCAGCTTGTGATTCTTCCAGGCCAGCGTTTCTCACGATGTACTCTGCATAGAAATTAAATAAGCAGGGTGACAATATACATCCTTGACATACTCCTTTTCCTATTTGGAACCAGTCTGTTGTTCCATGTCCAGTTCTAACTGTTGCTTCCTGATCTGCATACAAGTTTCTCAAGAGGCAGGTCAGGCAGTCTGATATTCCCATCTCTTCCAGAATTTTCCACAGTTTATTGTGATCCACACAGTCAAAGGCTTTGGCATAGTCAATAAAGCAGAAATAGATGACTTTCTGGAACTTTCTTGCTTTTTGGAGGATCCAACAGATGTTAGCAATTTGATCTCTGGTTCCTCTGCCTTTTCTAAAACCAGCTTGAACATCTGGAAGTTCATGGTTCATGTATTCCTGAAGCCTGGCTTGAAGAATTTTGAGCATTACTGTACTACCGTGTGAGATGAGCGCAATTGTGCGGTAGTTTGAGCATTCTTTGGCATTGCCTTTCTTTGGGATTGGAATGAAACTGACCTTTTCCAGTCCTGTGGCCACTGCTGAGTTTTCCAAATTTGCTGGAATATTGAGTGCAGCACTTTCACAGCATCATCTTTCAGGATTTGGAATAGCTTAACTGGAATTCCATCACCCCCACTAGCTTTGTTTGTGGTGATGCTTTCTAGGGCCCACTTGCCTTCACATTCTAGGATATCTGGCTCAAGGTGAGCGATCACACCATCGTGACTATCTTGGTCATGAAGATCTTTTTTGTACAGTTCTTCTGTGTATTCTTGCCACCTCTTCTTAATATCTTCTGCTTCTGTTAGGTCCATACCATTTCTGTCCTTTATCGAGCCCATCTTGGCATGAAATGTTCCCTTGGTATCTCTAGTTTTCTTGAAGAGATCTCTAGTCTTTCCTATTCTGTTGTTTTCCTCTATATCTTTGAATTGATCTCTGATGAAGGCTTTCTTATCTCTTCTTGCTATTCTTTGGAACTCTGCATTCAGATGGTTATATCTTTCCTTTTCTCCTTTGCTTTTTGCTTCTCTTCTTTTCACAGCTATTTGTAAGGCCTCCCCAGACAGCCATTTTGCTCTTTTGCATTTCTTTTCCATGGGGATGGTCTTGATCCCTGTCTCCTGTACAATGTCATGAACCTCAGTCCATAGATCATCAGGCACTCTATCAGATCTAGTCCCTTAAATCTATTCCTCATTTCCACTGTATAATCATAAGGAATTTGATTTAGGTCATTCCTGAATGGTCTAGTGGTTTTCCCTACTTCCTTCAATTTAAGTCTGAATTTGGCAATAAGGAGTTCATGATCTGAGCTACAGTCAGCTCCCGGTCTTGTTTTTGTTGACTGTATAGAGCCTCTCCATCTTTGGCTGCAAGGAACATAATCAATCTGATTTTAGTGTTGACCATCTGGTGATGTCCATGAGTAGAATCTTCTCTTGTGTTGTTGGAAGAGGGTGTTTGCTATGACCAGTGCGTTCTCTTGGCAAAACTCTATTAGCCTTTGCCCTGCTTCATTCCATATTCCAAGGCCAAATTTGCTTGTTACCCCAGATGTTTCTTGATTTCCTACTTTTGCATTCCAGTCCCCTATAATGAAAAGGACATCTTTTTGGGGTGTTAGTTCTAAAAGGTCTTGTAGGTCTTCATAGAACTGTTCAACTTCAGCTTCTTCAGCATTACTGGTTGGGGCATAGACTTGGATTACTGTGTTATTGAATGATTTTCCTTGGAAAGGAACAGAGATCATTTTGTCATTTATGAGATTGCATCCAAGTACTGCATTTCAGATTCTTTTGTTGACCATGATGGTTATTCCATTTCTTCTGAGGGATTCCTGCCCACAGTAGTAGATATAATGGTCAACTGAGTTAAATTCACTCATTCCAGTCTATTTTAGTTTGCTGATTCCTAGAATGTCGACGTTCACTCTTGCCATCTCCTGTTTGATCACTTCCAATTTGTCTTGATTTAGGGACCTAACATTCCAGGTTCCTATGCAATATTGCTCTTTACAGCATCGGACCTTATTTCTATCACCAGTCACATCCACAACTGGGTATTGTTTTTGTTTTGGCTCCATCCTTTCATTCTTTCTGGAGTTATTTCTCCACTGATCTCCAGTAGCATATTGGGCACCTACTGACCTGGGGAGTTCCTCTTTCAGTATCCTATCATTTTGCCTTTTCATACTGTTCATGGTGTTCTCAAGGGAAGAATACTGAAGTGGTTTGCCATTTCCTTCTCCAGTGGACCACATTCTGTCAGACCTCTCCACCATGACTCACCCATCTTGGGTGGCCCCACAGGGCATTGCTTAGTTTCATTGAGTTAGACAAGGCTGTGGTCCTAGTGTGATTAGATTGACTAGTTTTCTGTGATTATGGTTTCAGTGTGTCTTCCCTCTGATGCCCTCTTGCAACACCTACTGTCTTACTTGGGTTTCTCTTACCTTGGACATGGGGTATCTCTTCATGGCTGCTCCAGCAAAGCACAGCCACTGCTCCTTACCTTGGACGAGGGGGTATCTCCTCGCTGGCCACCCCTCCTGACCTTGAAAGTGGAGTAGCTCTTCTCGGCCCTCCTGCACCCACGCAGCCACTGCTCCTTGGACATGGGGCTGCTTCTCTTGGCTGCCGCCCCTGACCTCGGACACGGGGTAGCTTCTCTCAGCAGCTCCTGCACCGTCACAGCCTGGCACTTTCGGCCACCACCCCTGACCTTGGACGTGGGGTAACTCCTCCCGGCCACCGCCTCTGACTTTGGACGAGGGGTAGCTCCTCTCGGCCATGCTTCTGCGCAGTCCATCGCAGCTGGTGCGCTTCTATGTATTGCCAATTTGACTTCTAAATAAGCTTTACCAATTCAAATTTCTCTCAATAGTGCATGACAATGTCTATTTCCCTGCACCCTCAACAGCACCTAGAAAGCTGTTTAAACAACTCTTAGTCCATTTGATAAGCACAGCATGTTCTCAAATGCACTTATGTGATTACTAGCATAATTGGGCAGTGTTTCATACACATATTAATCATGTATTATAGCTTTTATTTGTAAATTTCCTATTCATGACCTTTCCTTTTTTCTTTTTCAATGGAAGTTCACTGGTTTTAAAAGATATTCTTGTATATTAAACAAACTAACTGAAAGGTTGTTGTTGAATCACACGAAAACACCGGGATTCTTGGCCCCCAGAGGAGAAGAATTCAATCCGGGGCCCGAGATGAGGCTTGATCGCTCAGAGCTTTTGTGTAATAAAGTTTTAATTAAAGTATAAAGGAGATAGAGAAAGCTTCTGACATAGGCATCAGAAGGGGGCAGAAAGAGTACCCACTTGCTAGTGTTAACAATGAAGTTATATACTCTCCAATGAATCCAAAGAATGTCTGGAGGTTGTAATGACCTCACCAGACCTACTCCCATAATTTACATTTTAAGACAACAGAATTAGCTAGAAGGTTTAATCCAGAGACTGTCCTCAGGCAGGATACATTATTGTTATATAATCCTAAGGAATGTAGAGGAAAAAAAAGTTTGTCCTTTCTTCCTCCTTGAGAATTCCAGACCCCTCTCTCCTTGGGGAACCCTAGACTCCTTATCAACCTGCCTAGGAAATGACTCTCTCATAACTCTCTCTCTCATATATTGCAAATACTTTTCCATTTAACTTATCTTTTCATTTGGTCTATGATGATTTTCAAATGTGCTTAAGTTTTTATTTTTCATGTCATCAAATCTACTCATCTTTTCATTTATGATCATTGTCTTTTGCTTAGAAAAATCCTTCCCAGGCCAACATTACAGAAGTTCTTAATTTTTAAAAATGATTTTGTAGGTGTCATCATTTTAAGCAGGATACATAAAAGAAGAAAGAACAAAAGAAGCCTAAAAACCAGTACGATTTCTCTTAATATAGGTAAGGGCATACATGACAATTGTGTCAATGGCTGTGGCCGCTATTAGGTGGTTACATTGAAAGTCAAGGAAGAGGAGGAGGTAAAGCAAGAAAGGTTCTTGCTAAACATCAGTAAAACATTTGTTCCTAAAGACCT
The DNA here is from genome assembly GCF_019923935.1 of Bubalus bubalis. NCBI lineage: Eukaryota > Metazoa > Chordata > Mammalia > Artiodactyla > Bovidae > Bubalus > Bubalus bubalis. The sequence continues at coordinate 69,202,468 of NC_059158.1, read as the reverse complement.
TGGTGATGAACCATCCTTCTCTTCAACTTGTTGAGAGGGACTGGGCTCTGTTTTGGAGGCCACTCCAGTGTAATCTTGCCAGAGACAGGAGGGCAGAGCTGCCCAGCTTCCCTTTCTTTCTCTAGAGAAGTAGAACACACATCCAGTAAACAACCTCCATTGAGCTTTACCAAACAATTCTCTTTTCAACTACAAAATCTGGATACTAGAGATGTGTTCCAATGACTGTTCTGAAAGCCAAAAGATGAACTGCTGTGAAACCCTGAACAACTGTCAGATAAAGGAATGCTGCTATAATTAATGCACTGAGCAAAGCTTAGGTATCATTTTTAATTTCAAAAAGTCAAAGAAGTTGCATTAATTGTGTAGCAGATGCAGCTTTCACATCTGTGAGTACTCAAAATTAGAGAGAATATAAACTTTAAGATTCCGACCCTGATGATTGCTTTTGAACATCAGAAAGTATAACTTTTGACAATAATGTGATTTTAATTTTTATCTTCTGATATATTTTAAAATTTAGTCTGGAATATTTGAAAATTCAATTCTCTATGTGTGTATACACACACACACACACACACACGCATAAGTAATAATTAATATGGAGACACTGGTGAGTTTGAAGCTAGTACTTTCCCTGAGTAATTGTATCTGGTCTTTTGACAGGTTCTTATCTTGCCCTTGTAGCTAACCTACAAGCTACCGCCACTAATAGGGAACAAAGATAGATTTAGACAAGGGATTGTGTTGTATTGGGACAAAGCACACAGAGAACATAACAGACTTAAGAGTAACATGAAAAGAAAATAGCAATCCCAAAGCTCCATTAAGAACTTAGAACACCAGATCAAGATCCAAAGCTGATAGCTTCGGTGGGTGTGATATGGCTGCCAGGAAATGACCTTGCAAGCCCTGCTGGAGAAATTAATCCCAAAGGTACCATAGGAAGAAGATGACCCAATTACTGAGAAGAAAGTCAGGTTTATAAAAGACCATGATGAGAAGAACAGACCACAAAGACTCAAATATCAGAGCAATCAAGATTGTCAGATTTTGATTGTGAGAGTCAAAGCCAGAAACTACTCATAAGTGAAAAGGAAAAAATGTCCTGTTGAAAAATCAGTGTCCTGATGTTGCTGGGAGCAAGACCAACTCTTCAGGTTTTAAATGGAGTAGGAATGTCCAGGTTCATAATGTTATCACCCCATTACTAGTTGGAATTGATATAAAACAGAGAAGGCAGGTAAAGATGACCTAGAAAAGAAATGTGCAGAATAACATTCTGATGGCAAGAAAGTTGATTTTGCTTGAACTTTTAATCTATTGTTACTTCTGACTACCTGTTCTTTCCATATTGATTTTCTTTTAAATGGTCTTTTGCCCTTTTAAAATTGATTTTTTACAGTGTTTCTTTGCCAAATATCTCCACTGCTTCTTATGTTACATTTGATGACATTTAAAATCTTTATATTCTCCCTTTCCCCCTGAAAGAAAGGGTAGCTTTGACTTAATTCTATTCTAAGGAAAAACTAGAAAAATAGTGAAAACCAAATTTATTAGTTGCCCCCAAGCGTAATTGCTAATTTTACTCTATAAAATTTTCATGCAGTACATTCCCCAAACTATTTTTAGATGGAGTTTTTAAATTGAAGGGTAATTGCTTTACAATATTGTGTTGGTTTCCACCATACATCAACATGAACCAGGCAAAGGTATACACATGCCCCTCCTCTTGAACCTCCCTCCCATCTCCCACCCCATCCCACCCCTCTAGGTTGTTACAGAGTACTGGTTTCAGCTTCCTAAGTCATATAACAAATTCCCACTGAGTACCTATTTTACATATGGTAGTGTGTATGTTTCCATGCTACTCTCTCCATTCACCCCACTGTCTTCTTCCCCTTTTCGTGTCCACAAGCCTGTTCTCTATGTCTGTGTCTCCATTGCTGCTGTTGCTGCTGCTAAGTCGCTCCAGTCGTGTCTGACTTTGTGCGACCCCAGAGACAGCAGCCCACCAGGCTCCCCCGTCCCTGGAATTCTCCAGGCAAGAACACTGGAGTGGGGTGCCATTTCCTTCTCCAATGTGTGAAAGGGAAAAGTGAAAGTGAAGTCGCTCAGTTGTGTCCGACTCCCAGCGACCCCATGGACTGCAGCCCACCAGGCTCCTCCACCCATGGGATGCTCCAGGCGAGAGTACTGAAGTAGGTTGCCATTGCTTTCTCCATGTGTCTCCATGGCTATCCTCCAAATAGGCTTATTAGTACCATCTTTCTAGATTACGTACGTATGTTTCAAATATAATGCTTGTTTTTCTTTTTCTGACTTACTTCACTCTGTATAATAGGTTCTAGGTTCATCCACGTCATCAAGTGCATTGCTTTTTAAGGTTGAGTAATATTCCATTGTATACATGTACCAAAGCTTCATTTTCCATTCATCTGTCAATGGACATCTAGGTGGCTTCCATGTCCTAGCTATTGTAAATAGTACTGCAGTGGACAGTGGGGTACATGTGTCTTTTTCAATTACAGTTTCCCTCAGGGTATATGCCCAATAGTGGGAATGTGGGGTCACATGGTAGATTTATTCCTAGTTTTTAAGGAATCTCCATACAGTTCTCCATAGTGGCTGTATCAATTTACATTCCCACCAACAGTGCAAGAGGGTTCCCTTTTCTCCACACCCTCTCCAGCATTTATTGTTTGTAGATTTTGGATGATGGTCATTCTGACTGGTGTGAGGTGGTATCTCACTGTAGTTTGGAATTGCATTTCTCTAATAATGAGCGATGTTAAATCATCTTTTCATGTGTTTATTAGCCATCTGTATGTCTTCTTTGGAGAAATGTCTCTTTAGGTCCTCTGCCCACTTTTTGATTGGATTATTTGTTTTTCTGGTATTGAGTTGCATGAGCTGCTTACGTATTTTGGAAATTATTCCTTTGTCAGTTGTTCCATTTGATATTATTTTTTCTCATTCTAAGGATTGTCTTTTCACCTTGTTTATAGTTTCCTTTGCTGTGCAAAACTTTTAAGTTTAATTAGGTCCCACTTGTTTATTTTTGTTTTCATCTCCATTACTCTAGAAGGTGGGTCATAAAGGATCTTCCTGTGATTTATGTCATGAAGTGTTCTGTTTATGTTTTCCTCTAAGAGTTCTATAGTTCTGGTCTTACATTTAGGTCTTTAATCCATTTTGAGTTTATCTTTGTGTATGGTGTTAAGAAGTGTTCTAATTTTATTCTTTTACATGTAGCTGTCTAGTTTTCCCAGCACCCCTTATTTAAGAGAATATCTTTTCTTTATTGTATATTCTTGCCTCCTTTGTCAAAGATACGATGCCCATACATGCGTAGATTTATCTCTGGGCTTTATGTCTTGTTTCATTGATCTATAGTTTTGTTTCTGTGCCAGTATGACACTGTCTTGATGATTGTAGCAGGATGGATTCTTAATTTCAAAGTTACGAAGTTGTTAAAATCACTCTGATTGACAACCATGAAAGACTCAAAAAAGAACAGCCAGCATACAGTTTGTATAGCCACTCAAATACACTTTTATTTACTGGTGACTACATCAGGATGTAGACCAACTTCATGTTTTCAAACTACATACATGAGTACTAGGTATTTTTGATTCATAAGTATCTGGCAATCTGGGGCAATGCAGGGTAGGAACCAACCACCTAGGCTAGATGAGAACTGCTCATGTGAATTCTTGGAGCACTATGTTCACATCAACAAGTGAAACTCATATGGTATTACACACAGAAGTAATATTAAAGGAGGGTATAAATATTTTGAAAGGCAGCATCCAATAATCCTCATATATGTCTGTCTGTTGAAAGATGTATTGGAGCATCTAATAAGCTCTTCTTTCTTCTCTCACCTCAATGACCCAGTTGAGGAATGTAAGATATACTAAAACAGAAAGCTATATATTCATAGTATGGTGGAACAGTTTTAAAAGGACTCAGGCCAAACACAGAAGAATGTATGCCTTTTTGGTGACAGGAAGAGGGGAAATGGAAACAAAAGAAATAAATACAATAAAGGAGCCTCTCAGGATCCAGGAATAAATATTATATGCTGTGACTTGAGGGTGATTAATTCAACTCTCTACATCTGAGTTTGGAATAAAGATAAAAACTAATTTTTTTTTCTTGAAACCACTCCATGATGATAAATAAAGTAGTATTATGCTTCATGACAATAAAATCATATAAATAAGATTCTCAAGTAGCTCGAAGTGGGGCATTCAGAAGCTTAGTCTGATTATGAACAGAGAAAGAAAATTCCTTGTAGGACTGCTAATAATGGATCTAAGCTCCTCCCATTCTTACACTGACTGAACAAAACTGAAAAGTCAGTATTTGCTTTTGAAGAATTCCCCTGTTTTGCCTTTTATAAACTGTTTTCTAGGACTCTTATGCTTCATTTTGCATCCTCATTCAAGCCTTCCCTTGAATTAATTCTAAGTTGCTATTGGATGATAAAGATATATTTGTCAAAAAGAAATGAATCTCTAATACCACTATGTTTAATGCAGCCTAACATCAAAAACACCTGGGGAGTGTGTTTCCAAATCCCTGTGTCCAAGCTCTATCCCTGTAGACTCTAATTCAATAAATTTGGCATTTGTATAATTGGAAGAATGGGGAAGAAAGAAATAAAGTATTTCTTGGAATACTAAGAAACTTACATGTTCAGCTGGTCCTGAGCATTTATACAAGGATGTCTCCCCCACTTCAGAGTCCCATGACATCAGGTGTAAAGCCTTGTTTTTTACAACTGTCTTTTATTTTGGTGGGGGGTTGGCTTTTTTCTTTTTCTAATTTATTTTTTTTAGATTTTTTAAAATTTTAATTGGAGGCTAATATTGTATTGCAATAAATACAACTTTACAATACTGTATTGGTTTTGCCATACATCAACATGAATCTGCCTCGGGTGTATACGTGTTCCCAGTCCTGAACACCCCTCCTACCTCCCTCCCCATACCATCCTTCTGGGTCATCCCAGTGCACCAGCCCCAAGCATTCTGTATCCTGCATTGAACCTGGACTGGAAATTCATTTCTTATATGATATTATACATGTTTCAATGCCATTCTCCCAAATCATCCCCCCCCACCCCCCGCCACAGAGTCCAAAAGACTGTTCTATATATCTGTGTCTCTTTTGCTGTCTCGCATACAGGGTTATTGTTACCATCTTTCTAAATTCCATATATATGCATTAGTATACTGTACTGGTGTTTTTCTTTCTGGATTACTTAATTGGAGTATAACTGCTTTACAAGGTTGTGTTAATTTCTGCTGTACAGTAATGTGAATCAGCTATCAGTTCAGTTCAGTCGCTCAGTCGTGTCCAACTATTTGCGACCCCATGAATTGCAACACGCCAGGCCTCCCTGTCCATCACCAACTCCTGCAGTTTACCCAAACTCATGTCCATTGAGTCAGTGATGCCATCCAACCATCTCATTCTCTGTCGTCCCCTTCTCCTCCTGCCCCCAATCCCTCCCAGCATCAGGGTCTTTTCCAATGAGTCAACTCTTCTCATGAGGTAGCCAAAGTACTGGAGTTTCAGCTTCAGCATCAGTCCTTCCAAAGAACACCCAGGACTGATCTCCTTTAGGATGGACTGGTTGGATCTCCTTGCAGTCCAAGGGACTCTCAAGAGTCTTCTCCAACACCACAGTTCAAAAGCATCATTTCTTTGGTGCTCAGCTTTCTTCACAGTCCAATTCTCACATCCATACATGACCACTGGAAAAACCATAGCCTTGACTAGACGGACCTTTGTTGGCAAAGTAATGTCTCTGCTTTTTAATATGCTATCTAGGTTGGTCATAACTTTCCTTCCAAGGAGTAAGCGTCTTAATTTCACAGCTGCAATCACCATCGGCAGTGATTTTGGAGCCCAAAAAAATAAAGTCTGACACTGTTTCCACTGTTTCCCCATCTGTTTCCCATGAAGTGATGGGACCAGATGCCATAATCTTAGTGTTCTGAATGTTGAGCTTTAAGCCAACTTTTTCACTCTCCTCTTTCACTTTCATCAAGAGGCTTTTGAGTTCCTCTTCACTTTCTGCCATAAGGGTGGTGTCATCTGCATATCTGAGGTTGTTGATATTTCTCCCAGCAATCTTGATTCCAGCTTGTGCTTCATCCAGCCCAGCGTTTCTCATGATGTACTCTGCATACAAGTTAAATTAGCAGGGTGACAGTATACAGCCTTGACGTACTCCTTTTCCTATTTGGAACCAGTTTGTTGTTCCACGTCCAGTTCTAACTGTTGCTTCCTGACCTGCTATAAGTATACATATATCCCCTCCCTCTTGAGTCTTGCTCCCACTCCACCCCACATCCTACCCCTGTAGGTCATCACAGAACACGGAGTTGAACTCCCTGTGTGACAGCAGCTTCCCACTAGCTATCTATTTTGCACATGGTAGTGCTACTCTGTTAATTTGTCACACTCTCTCCTTCCACTCTTCCCCCAACGATTTCTAAGCCACTAATGTACAAGAAACAGGAGACCAGTACCACTCTCTGTTGCACCATTCCCCTGTTTCTCAGCCTAACAATTGCTCCCAGCATCGTGTGGAAGAAAGTGACAGCTCCATCAGTCACTTGATAGTTGAGTAACCTTGAGAAGCCACTCATTTGCCTGGGCATCAGATTCCTCTTCTGTAAAGGGAGGAGAATGAACTAGATGACCTCTAAAATTTCTCCATCTTCTAAAATCCAGAACTTTACACAACTTCATCTTGGCTACTGCTATTTATTCTTCTTAAAATGGGAAATTATAATGTCCAACTGAATTTACTGGCAATACTGTACTGCCTTGGGAAAAATGATGTGCTCTGACCCTTCCAACCTGCAGCTCACCCCTCATAGAGAAGCCAAGTGCGGCTCTCAGTTCTGGGTTTCACAGACTATTCCCGCTCTTCTCACTTGGTGATTGAGTGGGAGGCAGCCGGCAATATTTCAAAATGCAAACTGACATTTAATTATACAAAAATCCCCTTTCACAATCCCTTGTTTTGCCAGGCCAACTCTGATGTATTTGAACGTTTTTCCTTTTTTGTTGACTCCTAGTTTTCTAGTGTTCATGTGAAGAACAAATGAGCCTCAAACACTAGATTTATAGTCTTGTTAATTCTTCTTTTACCTCTTAGAATCTTTAGGTGACACTGTTATTTACAAAAGGAAGTTTCTTTCTGAGACTTATCTGAATCCCTGACATCTATAATGACATTTTCAAAATCTGGACATTTCCCAATATTTGTATCAACAATAGAGTATTTGTAAAAATGTCATTTAAAAGTTTAAATGGAGATTTTTGCAGAAAGTAGATAAAAATGGACTTTTCTGTTTTAATTAATTAAACATTGAAACGGCTCAGCTTAGAGATAAGCCAGGGCCAGGACCACAGTGAGGTGGAATGAGGCACTTGCCTCAGATGTTAAATTTAAGGAGGCATAAAAAAACTGAATAATCAACATAAACAATGTTTTAATGCAATATTTTAGGTCAGTAACATTGCCATGGCAAGCCATATAGACCCAAATGCAAAAGGAAATATCATGATACTGATCTTTACTTAAAATTTGGTATTTTGTTAACTGTGTATTTTTTTAATTAACTTTGATTTTTTTGAAATGTTGAAATAAAATATTTATCTTGATTGCTGAACTTCTGGGTCCCCTTAAAACTTAAAGTCTGCATCCAAGGCAAGTGTCTTCACTTTACCTTAGTCCTGCCCTAGAATAACTTACCTTCTGTTATAAGCCATACACCAACATTACTGCATCTTGTTCTTAATAAAGAGGGAGTTCTGCAACTCTAATTATTTCTATCATAGTTACTATTTGTGTGTCTGTCTTTACCAAGTGGTTAATGCCATTTTGATAATTTATTCTAAGCAGTGAATGGAGAAGTAGGCAACTTTCTTTTTACATAAGAGAAAAATGAAACCCTGAAAGGTGCAAATAACCTGACAAGGGATATAATGCAATTAATAGCTGAAAAATTTTACACCATATGCACACTGTCTTGTTAAATGAGATTGGGGGCGGGGGGTAAAAAAATAAAAGAGGAAGAAATATAGGAAAGAAGATAGGAAGATGAAAACATGTCCCAGAAAGTTTCAAATTTCAGTTTCTGTAAGACTCATCTGGCATATTTGCTTAAAATGTAGATTCTCCGGCTGATTCTCATTGACATAAATGAAATAAGGCCTGGGGCATGTCCCAGAATCTGCATTTTTAAGTGATTCTGATGCAGGTGTTCTAAGGACCACGTGTTGAGAAACACTGATTGGGAGCTCCCATTTTAGCAGAAACTAGGTTTGTATCCAGAGAAGGCAATGGCACCCCACTCCAGTACTCTCGCCTGGAAAATCCCATGGACGGAGGAGCCTGGTAGGCTGCAGTCCATGGGGTCGCTGAGAGTCAGACACGACTGAGCGACTTCCCTTTCACTTTTCACTTTCATGCATTGGAGAAGGAAATGGCAACCCACTCCAGGATTCTTGCCTGGAGAATCCCAGGGACGGGGGAGCCTGGTGGGCTGCCCTCTGTCGGGTCGCACAGAGGCGGACACGACTGAAGCAACTTAGCAGCAGCAGCAGGCTATGTATCTGGAACACATTTTCTCAACTCCAACCCTCCTCCTCCACCAATACCGAACAACCCAGGGACACTGAACTGTACCAAGGAATCCAGCTACAGCATAAGAGTTGGTCGTCAATAGCCACGATGGCAGGTAACTGGGGTGGATGATAAGGTGAAAAGAAAGGGTGGTGGAAATGTTGGGGGTGGGGAGTGAGGGAGAACAATTCAGAAAATAGGAAGAAAGTAGTGTTTTGCACATGTGATGATTTTACTTTCCATTTTAAAACTCAAAATGAGAAGTGTAACCATTATGCCAATGCTAGCTATCATACAAGCAAATCACATAATATATTTATAGATACAACAATAACTTAGTTTGATGAGGGAAGAACCAAATCTTGGATTGAACCTGTTTCCTAGTTTAAACCTGCATCTCTGGATTTATCTCCACTCTGCCTTTCTGCGCCTTCTGTCTCTGATCCTGAACTCAAGCTGTTCTTACTGGGCCAGTCTTCAGTTTGTATAATTGTAAGTCAGAAGAAACTTGAAATCGTCTCCCCAGAGAAATCAGTCTGGTTAACTCAATTATTGTTGTCAGTCGCTCAGTCGTGTCTGACTCTTTGTCACCCCATGGACAGCAGCAAGCCAGGCTTCCCTGATCTTCATCATTTTCTGGAGCTTGCTCAACTCAATACCATCCTGTAAGTGACATCTCACCATCATGCCCACCCAATCTTCACTTGTGTTTATACAGTTAACTAGACGATACTTACTATTTATGCATCCATGCCTGTGTTGTTTAGGTCTAAAAATGTATCTAGGCCATGGCTCAATTTGTAAACAGATTTTCAATTTCTGGAGGTGTCTAAAATTTATAAAACCTTATTACAAAAACTGTATTACCTAATAAAATGCTGTATACCATGAAAAGGGTCAATGAGCATATAATGAAGAGAATGCTAATAAAATAGTTGCATATTCGTAGGTCAATAGCTCTGAAATGCTGTCATTCACCTGCCACTGAAGTGAGTTTTTCTCCCCCAAAGAATACACCTCTAATATTTAATAACTATTAGACTCTCAGTATTTCTCTAGATCTGTTGGGAGTAGGGGTGGAGGAGAGAAGTATAAGCCATAGTCTTAAGAAATTTAAAATTGTATGGAGGGGAAAAACCCAACACACTTTGTCTACAATTTTAGGCCAAGATATTAATATTTTGAATCTGAAACCAGAATAGAGGAAAGAAGGATCAAGCTGACTTCAAGTTTTCTTGGATGACATGGAAATGCTACTAGTCAGGATCTGATCAGATGTAAAGGAGAAAAAAATGACATAAAACACAGAGAGAAGTGAAGGGTAAAGATACAGCCAAGATAAGAGTCATGAAAGCATGTAATGGAAAGATTACATGTGGAGAGGGCTTTTAAAAAGAAATGAATGAGAGAATAAAGACTAAGAGGGAATAGTTATAGAGCTCACATCAAAAGATTCTAAGAGAGGAGGAGGCCATTAGGGACAATTGAATCTGTTTTGTAGAAAGAAGAAACTTGAATGACTTTTAAGATAGAATACAAAGAACCTATAGTTTAAAAAGAGAAAGGTAACTATGGCAGTGAGTTTCTAGGAGGAGGAGGTAGAGATGGGATGTAGAATACAGTGGATGAGAAAGGTACGCTTGCCTGCTCAGTTGCTCAGTCATGTCTGACTCTTTGCAACCCCATGGACTATAGGTTGCCAAGCTCCTCTGTCCATGGGATTCTCAGGCAAGAGTACTGGAGTGGATTGCCATGCCCTTCTTCAGAGAAAGCTATAGAGGGAAGAAAAGCCCTTTGAAGGAAGATGTGGATACAGAGAACTGCTGGAAAATGTCAGAGGCACAGGAGGGACTTCACCCCAGATGGTTTCCATCATTTTTCAATGTATGGACGGTAAGATCCAGTTCCTACAGGCAAAAATGGAGTGGGGGTAGATAAGAATGTTGTGATTAACTGTGGTGGTGAGTTTTATAAGGTGTTGGTGTATTTTCACTATGTATGGTTGCATTATGGTGTGTGTGCTAAACCTTATGTAGAGTATTCATATATAGGGAAAAATATAAATCTTGTATAAAGCTACAGCTTCTCTCTCAAGATTATAAAGTGCAACTAATTTTAAAAGTTTAGATATGTTTAAATATCTAGAAGAAAATTTCAGTTTTCCTTCTTTTATCATTTTTTATATCCTATGAGTCAACCAATTTCAATTTGTTTCTAATTTGGATTGTTATTACATAATGTTTTGAAATGAAAGAGCAGTGGTGATAGCAACTTGGATTGACAGAGTAAGTTCCTAATTTAACTGAAAATATCTATGACCTTCCATATACGAGGAAGCTATTCAACAACTATATAGTAAAGTCAGAAGTGTCTCCAGGCATAAAGGTAAATTTTAGATTTGAATCAAATAACAGACTACTATACACCATGCTGACTTATTTCCCTGTTTTCCCCATGAAACTGAAGCTATGAAGGGTCTAACTTAGCTATCCCTCCTGGTGGTATAAGGTAATCCACTCACAAAAAAGGGGGGGAAAACTAATTTTAAGTTTTGAAGGGCATGTACTCTTATACCAATCTTGAGGTAATTTGTAGTAAATTTCTAAATATTTATTGGTCAACTAGGAATCGAACTTCCTAGTATCTCTTTTACCATCCTTAAAGGATTGCTTTACTACATATTTCATATGTATTATGAGTTTCAGGAATAACGTCTAAGCTGCCTCCATTTCAGTGAAGTGAGAGATAAAAGATGTCTTACTCATTGTGTCTGGAATTAGTCATTGATCTGCTTGAAGCATAAAAACTTATTTTGTCATTGTGCTGGGCTGCTACTTTACCAATAAAGCTTCAATGATCACAAATTTTATAATTGCTCCAAGTAATGGAGAGGATTTTACTCACTTGAGGTTTTAATTTACTCATCAACAGATGGCTTATGCAAAACCTTCTGACAATCTAGAGATGACCTGAGCATTCACCTTTTAAAAAGATTTTAAAAGCTCCCCTGGATCCTAGATGAGGGAGCCATTGCCCTGGTGAAATCAGAGTTTTATCCAGGGGCTATTTTCATTTCTTAGTACTGAAAATGCCACGTCTTCTCTGCCACTGGTCCCCTCTCCTTTGCATACATGCATGATAATGAGGTCTCACCTTTGGACGCACTGTACCATCCTTCCCTAACAGCAGCATACCGTTCATACCCCCACACCAGGGAAAACTGCCTTGGAGCAACTGACTAAGAATATTAAGCCAAAATTGTGCTTGTTCCCATCTTGGGGGGAAGGGGAACAGCTTGCCTCAATAATTGAATTAATTGAAGATTCATTTATTAATTAAAGATCCAAATTGTGGCTAGGATTGCCTTTGAGCAGGCTGACTAGCTTTTGAGTCTCTTATTTAGCTAAAATGCAAAAGATTTGAAATTGGGTTTAAAAAAAAAAAATGCTGATCTAGAAAATGGAAAAAAAGATAACAGCAGACACTGTCATTCAAAATCTCCATTCCTGTTATCTGCTCAGACTGAACAGAGTAGGGGGAGCATGCTGATATAGAAAGCCAAAAGGGATGCATTGCAAGCCTGGCTCTTTCCTCTACTAGCTGTGTCTTGGTTTAAAATATTTGATCTCTTAGCATGATCTGAAAAATGAAGACAGCAGAATTTCCTCATAAAATTCTGGTAAATATGGAGCAAAAAAAAAAAAAAATACATGCAAACTGACTGGAACAGCTGTCTGTCACATAACTTGGTATTAAGGTTAACGGGGTCGCAGAGTCAGACACAACTGAAGCAACTTAGCACAGCACCGCGTGAGTACATCCTATCATGTGAATGTATGTGCATTTTGGAGAATGGGGTAAAAAAATATCCCTAACCTGAGGCCCTTCTTACTAATCATTTCACAGGAATGAGCACTTATTACGACAATATGATCTCTGAGATTGATCTTAAGTGACATTCCTTTTTTATCTTATTGTTAAAAAATTTTAAGCATACACAAAAGTAGAGAGAATGTTATAGTTCACCCTCAATTTTGAAAATTATCATCTTGCATTTCATCTGTACTCACTGCCATTTCTCCCCCTCCAAGATTATTTTGAAGCAAATCTCTAAAATAATATCATTTCATCCATAAATATTTTAGTACGTCTCTAAAAAATGTGGATTAAAAAATATAACACTACTGTTATCACACTTTTAAAATTAATAATTCTGTAATATCATCGAATATCCAGCCAACATTCAGAGTTCCCCAATTGCCATATGCATGTTTTTTTTTCCCCAACAGGTTTTTGCTGTTGTCGTTGAATCTGTATCTGAATAAAGTCCATACACTGCAACTGATTCTGAATTAAATTTCCCCATTCCAGTCCATTTTAGTTCAGTGAGTCTAGTTCACTGATTCCTAAAATGTCGATGTTCACTCTCTCCATCTCCTGTTTGACCACTTCCAATTTACCTTGAATCATGGACCTAACACTCCTGGTTCCTATGAAATAGTGTTCTTTACAGCACCAAACTTTAATTCCATCACCACTCATATCCACAACTGGTAATTGTTTTTGCTTTGGCTCTGTCTCTTCATTCTTTCTGGAGTTATTTCTCTACTCTCCTCCAGTAGCATATTGGGAGCCTACCAAACTGGGCAGTTCATCTTTCAGTGTCATATCTTTTTGCCTTTTGATAATGTTCACGAGGTTCTCAAGGCAAGAATGCTGAAGTGCTTTGCCATTTCCTTCTCCAGTGGACCACTTTCTGTCAGAACTCTCCACCATGACCCGTCCATCTTAGGTGGCACTATGTGGCATGGCTCATAGTTTCATTGAGTTAGACAAGGCTGTGGTCCATGTGATTAGTTTGATTCATTTTTTGTGATTGTGGTTTTCATTCTGTCTGCCCTCTGCTGAATAAGGATAAGAGGCTTATGGAAGCTTCCAGATAGAAGACATTGACTGTGGGGCAAACTGGGTCCTGTTCTGATGGGCAGGGCTGTGCTCAGTAAATCTTTAACCCAATTTTCTGTTGATGGGAAGGGCTGTGCTCCCTCCCTATTGTTTGACCTGAGACCAAACTATGGTGGAGCTAATGAAGATAATGGCAACCTCCTTCAAAAGGGCCCGTGTACTCACTGCATCACTCAGTGCCCCTGACCCTGCAGCAGGCCGCCGCCGATCCACATCTCTGCAGGAGAATCCTGAACACTCACAGGCAAGTCTGGGCCAGTCTCTCATGGGTCACTGCCCCTTTCTCCTGGTTCCTTGTATGCACAAACTTTTGTTTGTGCCCTCCAAGAGTCTGTTTCACCATTCCTGTGTAAGTTCTATAATCAAAACCCACTGGCCTCCAAAGGTAAATTCCCTTGGGGTTCTCAGTCCCTTTGCCAGACCTCCAGGTTGGTTTGGGTCCTAGAGCTTTCCTAACAGTGCAAGAATTTATTTATTATAATTGTTACACAGTTTGTGGGTCATCTGTTCAGTGGATCTATGGTAGGGTTAATGGTGACCTCCTCCAAGAGGGCTTATGCCACATGCTGTGAAACCCAGGTCTGCTGAACGCAGAGTCCCTGCCCCTGTGGAAGGCTACTGCTGACCAGTAGCTCCACAGGAGACACTCAAACACTCAAAGGCAAGTATGGCTCAGTCTCTGTGGGGTCTCTGGGTCCTGGTGAGCACAACTTTTGTTTGAGGGCTCTGAGCATCTCTGGCAGGCATAGGGTTTGATTCTACATGTGATTTCGCCCCCTTCTAAATCAGAAAAACATCTATTTCTGCTTTATTGACTATGCCAAAGCCTTTGGCTGTGTGGATCACAAGAAACTGGAAAATTCTGAAAGAGATGGGAATACCAGACCACCTGACCTGCCTCTTGAGAAATCTATATGCAGGTCAGGAAGCAACAGTTAGAACTGGACATGGAACAACAGACTGGTTCCAAATAGGAAAAGGAGTACATCAAGGCTGTATATTGTCACACTGCTTATTTAACTTATATGCAGAGTACATCATGAGAAACGCTGGGCTGGAAGAAGCACAAGCTGGAATCAAGATTGCCAGGAGAAATATTAATAACCTCAGATATGCAGATGACACCACCCTTATGGCAGAAAGTGAAGAGGAATTAAAGAGCCTCTTGATGAAAATGAAAGAGGAGAGTGAAAAAGTTGGCCTAAAGCTCAACATTCAGAAAACTAAGATTATGGCATCTGGTCCCATCACTTCATGGGAAACAAATGGGGAAACAGTAGAAACAGTGTCAGACTTTATGTTTTGGGGCTCCAAAATCACTGCCGATGGTGACTGAAGCCATGAAATTAAAAGATGCTTACTCCTTGGAAGGAAAGTTATGACCAACATAGATAGCATACTAAAAAGCAGAGACATTACTTTGCCAACAAAGGTCCGTCTAGTCAAGGCTATGTTTTCCAGTCATGTATGGATGTGAGAGTTGGACTGTGAAGAAAGCTGAGCGCCAAAGAATTGATGTTTTTGAACTGTGGTGTTGGAGAAGACTCTTGAGAGTCCCTTGGACTTCAAGGAGATCCAATCAGTCCATTCTAAAGGAGATCAGTCCTGGGTGTTCATTGGAGGGAGTGATGCTGAAGCTGAAACTCCAATACTTTGGCCACCTCATGCAAGAATTGACTCATTGGAAAAGACCCTGATGCTGGAAGGGATTGGGGGCAGGAGGAGAAGGGGACGACAGAGATGGCTGGATGGCATCACCGACTCAATGGACATGGATTTAAGTAAACTCCAGGAGATGGTGATGGACAGGGAGGCCTGGCATGCTCCAGTTCATGGGGATCACAAAGAGTCAGACATGACTGAGCAACTGAACTGACCTGAACTGAAATCAGTAAACTAAAATGGACTGGAATAGGCTAATTTAATTAAGATGATCATTATATATACTACTGTGGGCGAGAATCCCTTAGAGGTAATGGAGTAGCCTTCATAGTCAACAAAAGAGTCTTAAATGCAGTACTTGGGTGCAATCTCAAAAATGACAAAATGATCTCTGTTCGTTTCCAAGGCAAACCATTCAGTTTCACAGTAATCCAAGTCAATTCCCCAGCCACTAATACTGAAGAAGCTGAAATTGAACGGTTCTATGAAGACCTACAAGACCTTCTAGAACTAACACCAAAAAAAAGACGTCTTTTTCATCATAGGGGACTGGAATGCAAAAATCAGAATTCAAGAGATACCTGGAGTAATAGGCAAATTTGGCCTTGGAGTACAAAATGAAGCAGGGCAAAAGCTAACAGAGTTTTGCCAAGAGAATGCACTGGTCATAGCAAATACCCTCTTCCAACAACACAAGAGAAGACTCTACACATGGACATCAACAGATGGTCAATACCAAAATCAGATTGATTATATACTTTGCAGCTAAAGATGGAGAAGTTCTACACAGTCAGCAAAAACAAGACTGGGAGTCTACTGTGGCTCAAATCATGAACTCCTGATTGCCAAATTCAGACTTAAATTGAATAAAGTAGAGAAATCCACTAGACCATTCAGGTATGACCTAAATCAAATCCCTTACAATTATACAGTGGACGTGACAAATATATTCAAGGGATTAGATCTGATAGACAGTGCCTGAAGAACTATGGATGGAGGTTTATGACACTGTACAGGAAGCAGGGATCAAGAACATCCCCAGGAAAAAGAAATGCAAAAAGGCAAAATAGTTGGCAAGGAGGCCTTACAAATATCTGAGAAAAGAAGAGAAGCAAAAGGCAAAGGAGAAAAGGAAAGATGTACCATTAGAATGCAAGTTCCAATATAGAGCATGAAGAGATAAGAAAGCCTTCCTCAGTAATCAATGCAAAGAAATAGAGGAAAACAATAGAATGTGAAAGACTAGAGATCTCATCAAAAAAATTAGGCATACCAAGGGAACATTTCATGCAAAGATGGGCACAATAAAGGACAGAAACGGTATGTATTTAACAGAAGTAGAAGGTATTAAGAAGAGCTGGAAGAAGCAGTGGCAGAATGAGGGTGAGAATAGAAGGGCATCTCAGAGGAGGACCAAAGACCTGTGAGTCTGGGCAGAGAGGTGTGGAGGAGTCAGCAGTGAGTTCCCTTGAAACTGCACAGCCTGCTTGGGAACAGAATTCCTACATCTTGTAGAGCTATGGGTGGCTGAGTTTCTGCACCTATTAATAAAGGGCTGGCATCCAGGTTTTGAGTGACCTGAAGTTTAATTAACTTTAAGAGCCCTCTTAGGGAAAAAAAAAATACAAAATAGGTACAAAAATGAATATTCATTGGAGGGAGAGAGGAAATTGCAACAAATCACAAATAAAAAGCTGAAAAAGAAAAAAAGAAAAAAAAAAAAAAGAAGAGCTGGAATACACAGAAGAACTATACAAAAAAGATCATCATGACCCAGATAACCATGATGGTGTGATCACTCACCTAGAACCAGACATCCTGGAATGCGAAGTCAAGTGGGCCTTAGGAAGCATCACTACAAATAAAGATAGTGGAGGTAATGGAATTCCAGTTGAGCTATTTCAAATCCTAAAAGACGATGCTATTAAAGTGCTGTACCCAATAAGCCAGCAATTTTGGAAAACTCAGCAGTGGCCACAGGACTGGAAGAGGTCAGTTTTCATTCCAATCCCAAAGAAAGGCAATGCCAAAGAATGCTCAAATTACCACACAATTGCACTCATCTCATAAACTAGCAAACTAATGCTCAAAATTCTCCCAGCCAGGCTTCAACAGTATGTGAGCTATAAACTTCCAGATGTTCAAGCTGGATTTAGAAAAGGCAGAGGAACCAGAGATCAAATTGCCAACATCTGCTGGATCATTGAAAAAGCAAGAGCATTCCAGAAAAACATCTGCTTCTGCTTTATTGACTATGCCAAAGCCTTTGACTGTGTGCATCACAACAAACTGTGGAAAATTCTGAAAGAGATGTGAATACCAGACCACCTGACCTGCCTCCTGAGAAATCTGTATGCAGGTCAAGAAGCAACAGTTAGAACTGGACATGGAACAACAGATTGTTTCCAAATTGGGAAAGGAGTATGTCAAGGGTGTATACTGTCACCCTGCTTATTTAACTTATATGCAGAGTACATTATGCAAAATGTTGGGGTGGATGAAGCACAAGATGGAATTAAGATTGCCGAGAGAAAGATCAATAACCTCAGATATGCAGATGACACCATCCTTATGGCAGAAAGCAAAGAAGAACTGAGGGTCCTCTTGATGAAAGTGAAAGAGAGTAAAAAAGTTGGCTTAAAACTCAACATACAGAAAAGTAAAATCATGGCATTTGTTCCCATCACTTCATAGTATATAGATAGGGAAACAATGGAAACAATGAGATACATTTTTGACCTCCAAAATCACTGCAAATGGTGACCGCAGCCATGAAATTAAAAGATGCTTCCTCCTTGGAAGAAAAGCTATGACCAACCTAGACAGCATGTTAAAAAGCAGAGACATCACTTTGCCAATAAAGGTCCACCTGGTCAAAGCTATGGTTTTTCCAGTGGTCATGTATGGATATGAGTTTTGGACTATAAAGAAAGCTGAGCACAGAAGAACTGATGCTTTTGAACTGTGGTTGTTGGAGAAGACTCCTGAGAGTCCCTTGGACTGCAAGGAGATCTAACCAGTCCATCCTAAAGGAGATCAGTCCTGGGTGTTCATTGGAAGGACTGATGTTGAAGTTGAAACTCCAATAGTTTGGCCACCTGATGTGAAGAACTGACTTATTTGAAAAGACCCTGATGGAAAAAGATTGAGGCAGGAGGAAAAGGGGACAACAGAGGATGATAAGGTTGGATGGCATCACTGACTTGATGAACATGAGTTTGATCAGGCTTTGGGAGTTGGCAATGAACAGGGAAGCCTGGCATGCTGCAGTTCATGGACTTGCAAAGAGTCGGACCCAACTGAGCAATTGAACTGAACTGAGCAATATATTCACAATAAATAATTTCTGCATGTATTTTGTTATTAAAATATGTATCTATAGGTATATATAGTAAAATTACTGTGGTTTAAAGTTGTAGGAAGTTCTTCTATGTGGCTATGCCACAAATTTGTTACAATTAGGGTATTTCACTTTGCTTTTGACTTCTAGGGATTATTTCTTATATTTAATTGTGTTTTATAATTATTGAAAATACTTATATTGTTCCAAGATCATATCCATAAAAAATGTATATTCAGGAAATTTTAACCTATATACTTGTCCCCTTCTTCCTTTACAGTAATATTTTATATTTAATAATGTCTCCATTCTATTTTTAATATAAGCAAATATTGTGTGTTAGTCACACCGTAGTGTCCGACTCTCTGCGACCCCATGGACTGCAAACCACCAGGCTCTCCTGTCCACGGACTTCTCCAGGCAAGAATACTGGAGTGGGTTGTCATTTCCTTCTCCAATAAGCAAATATACCTCTCTCTTAGAAGAATGATAATGGTGCTATACTCTGTGTGTGTGTGTGTTTTTGTGTGTGTACTCCGTCGTGTCCAACTCTTTGTGACCCCCATGGACTGCAGCCCATCAGACTCCTCTCTCCATGAAATTTTCCAGGCAAGAATACTGGAGTGGGTTGTCATTTCCTACTCCAGATACTGTGTATACATCTACCATCTTTATTTCACTCAACAGCTCCTACTACTACTACTAAGTCACGTCAGTCATGTTCAACTCTGTTGACCCCATAGATGGCAGCCCATCAGGCTCCCCCGTCCCTGGGATTCTCCAGGCAAGAACACTGGAGTGGGTTGCCATTTCCTTCTCCAATGCATGAAAGTGAAAAGTGAAAGTGAAGTCACTCAGTCTGTCCGACTCTTAGCAACCCCATGGACTGCAGCCTACCATGCTCCTCTGTCCATGGGATTTTCCAGGCAAGAGTACTGGAGTGGGGTGCCATTGCCTTCTCCGACAGCTCCTGAAACTTATTCTTTTCCTAACTTATGAGATTTAAACAACTGCATATGCTGCCTAAAAATAATGTAATGATTATGTTACTGTCACACACAAGATTCAGCATGGTAGTCTAGTGAAAAGGCATCCTGTTTCATGTTTAAAAGTAAGATCAGTCTTACAAGCATACCTTATACCCTCACTTAAGGTGTCAATATTAAAAAGGAATAATTATAAAGCTATTTCTCTTAAAAGCTGGCTGTTTCTGTTTGAGCCAGTGTTGTATTTCTTCGTATAAAAATCTGCTGAAAATTAGTACATGAATTCGCTTCAGTCCTCTTGGCATTTGTAAGAAGACATATCCCATTAATAAAATATTGAAATATTTATAAGGAGCTCTATAATCCATGTAAGTTATTTTTTTAACCAGATTCTTGTTTGTAGACATTTAGAACAGGAATTTTATAATGGAAAAATTTGGAACCAGAAAAAAATGCATAGAAGTTTTATTTAAGCTGCTAACTAGCTGGATGACTTAGGACAAGTCACTTCACCACTTAGAATTTCAATAGTATTATCAGTCAAGCAGAAATAGTAGCACCAGTGTGGTAATGTTGTTGTGAGAAAGAAATAATTATTTCAATGCAATATAAACCACCCAGCACTCTGCAAATGTAAAAGCATAATAAAACAGGAAATTAAATGCCTGGTTTACTAAAATTCAATCTTAAAGCTTTAATTTGTTTGTTTAAAATGATCACAACACCCAATTGTGAATAAGAGCTTTATAAGCATCCATGTTGCAGCCTGAAAACTGACTTTTTGCCTGAACAGAATGCTGTTATAAATATCTGTCTTTGGATTTGACATTCAATTCTGAGAGGAATCAAACATGATTCAGAATTTTAATCTGACACCCAAGAGCTGAAACTCTGAAAACAGATAAAATATTTTTTAAAAAGGCAATCTGTTAATCTCAAGTGACTGTTAATTCCAACTCTGATTATTCAATATAGGAAATACATCTTCAGATAGAAATTTATTTTTGAAAATTCATCTTCAAAGCTCTTACATTATCTAAGTTGGAAAGGAAATATATGTACATTTTGTGTTAAGGGAAAATAAAACACTAAAATGAATCAGTTTTTCTCTTAAACTTGTAAAACTTTTCTCATTAAATAGAGAAAATTATATGGTTTAACCTTTTGAATGTTATTCAGCAAATGATAAAGCAACAGGAATAAATAGGAGATTGTGATACTGTATTAAAAATCAACTATGTTTGTAGTTGCTTTTTTTGGTCATTACAAATCCTACTCACTGAAATCATTCATTCCTGTCAATGAACTCTGAGGATGGTTCCTATTTATAATTGAAGTGAGAGAAATCTGCCTCTCTCCTTTCAAACAGCAATCTACCTTATGCGGTGCTCAAGAAGGGTTATGCCTAAGTTAATATGTTAACATTTTTAAAAACAATATTGTATATAATTTTTTTTAGCTCTAAACTTCCAGGTTAGATGTTATTTTCCTCTTTTCACTTAAATCCTGCATGCTGCCAATCATGTCTAAACAATGAAGAGCTGACTGGGGGAAAGAGGACAGTGGAATTAGTTATGAAATTTCCAAACATACACAAAAACAGTGGTAATAGGTCAATGAGCCTCCACATTTCCATCAACCAGATTTAACAACATCAAGAACCTGCTATATTTATCGACTTCCCTGGTAGCTCAGATGGTTAAAGCATCTACCTACAACGCGGGAGACTCGGGTTCAATCCCTGGGTAGGGAAGATCCTCTGGAGAAGGAAATGGCAACCCACTCCAGTACTCTTGCCTGGAAAATCCCATGGATGGAGGAGTGTAGTAGGCTACAGTCCATGGGTCGCTATATTTATAGCACTCCCCCTTCAGTTCTTTGTGGAATCTATTTAAAGCAAATCTCACTTCAGCATACATCTCTAAAAAGGATGGACATCTCACATAACCACAGTAGCACTTTCACCCCAGCAAAACTGCCAGTAAGCATTTTGATTTTATATGCTACCTGGTTCTTAATCAACATTTTCCCTATTGCTTCATAATATTATCTTAGAGTTGCTATGTTTAAATTAGGATCAAGTAAAATCTACAGATTACATCTGGTTGTTACATCTCCAAAGCCTGTATTAATTGAGAAATGTGCTCCCTCTACTTTTCCCCCATACCACTGACAATGGGTTTCTCTTGTTGAAGAAACTCATTAAATGTACATTTCTTAAGTGCCTAGTTTTGCTAGATGCTTTTGCATTTATCACCTATTTTAATCTCAAAATATCTTCGGGAAGTAAAGCGACAGACACAGGTACTAGTCTCCCCAAATTTGGACTTTCTCCTGCATGGTTAATACCTAGGAAGCAGCCGCCAACAGAGGAGTGATCACTTATCAAAGGAGTGGCCATTTGATCCCTGCAGATCAGGGCTGGTCTGTCAATTTCCCAGTGACACATGCCCCAGTAACTTCCCCTCAAGATTCTCCCTGCAACGTGCCTTACAGGTATATCTGTTGATAGACACATCTTCCCAAGGCAGAGCTCTTAACTCCTTCCTCTGTGTCAAGTTTCTGTTACGTCACTTCTTGAATTTTAACTGGAGTTATGTCTGTCTTCAACTTCCTACACAGTAAATCCCAACAGGATAGAAATTATGCCTCATTCAACTTTGAACCTCCAGGATTCATACATAACAATTTGTGGAATAAAAAAAAAAATGAGCATCGGTTACACATCCCACTTTCAGAAGGTATTTAGGAGGCAGGTATATCATTTATGCAAGAGGAAGCCATCTAATGCAGTCACAACAAAATCACAGCACTGTATAGAAACTAAGGCATGGAAATGGTGATACACAAAATTATAGAGCATGTGAAAAATACAAAAGGTAAGAGTGGTGGGGGAAAAGAGTCCAAGAGAAGATTGCAAGCTTGAAGCAAGAAACTTCTCTGAAACGCTAAAACACAAAGCAAACAAAATTGCAGCTAATAAGAAGTCCTGGATCCACACTTTGTCTTTGCAAGGAAACATCTCTGCATGATTAGCAGTTAAGCCATTTTTCAGTATTACCAGCGTTGAGATAATACAATTCAGATCAACGTTTAACAATCGTTAGAAAACATTGTTTAGAAAGTCAAACCAAAATCCCTTACATTTCAGCTGAAGCACATTTCTTATTTCCTTTCATGAGAGGTGAGCAGCTGGCTGCCATGCTAAGCAGATCTCTTTATATACTCCAAGACCCTCCAAATATGTACTGCTTATTCCAGTCTCTAAAATATGCAGCTCTCTTCACACCCTTCCTTATGCATCCTGTTGGGAATGTTTCTTTATGTAATTCATCCTTTTAAATCATCCATTTTTTCTTTCATGCTACATTCCGTAACTTCACCTCTCCCTAAGCCCTTCTGTTAATGTCTCTAGTTCAATTTACTACATTAATTCCTTCCCCTCTCAAATTGGCATTCTGCTTTCTACATCTTAACAGAAGGACTTATTTTAGTTTATTTACCTTACATTTCTCTCCTCCTTTTGAAGTGGCCAATGATAAAATTAAAACAGTCCCAATGAGAATCATGAAACCAATCTTAAAACAGTCTCCATATGTCTTGGGAGGATTTGCCTTCCTGGAGATGTGTTGATGAATTTTTAGCACAAATTAAACCTCACAAAATCAGTCCTCAAGTATTTCCACAAGTCCTCCCTAGCGTGTTTTGCCATCATGTCACCTCTGACACTTTGGAAAGTAGAGCCGTTGTGAAGCTGAATCATATGGATTCAAACTACCCTGCTTACAACTTGCAAATCTGACAAATGACTGGTCCCAGGCAAAGAGGCCAGAAATAGTGTTCTCTACTATACAACACTGCTTATTAGGAGGTTTGTGATTCTGCTTTTATTACTGCCATCCAAAAGTTCTGACAGATCAACCTACTGTAAAAGAGAGCTAAAATGAAAAAGCCTTTTTTAGCCTTAAAAACTAAGAGTGAATAACAAAACAACAACACAGTATCTAAGTCTTATGATCATGTGCTGGTACTGATATAAGTACCTCACATGTATTAACTTATTCAATTTTTGGAATATTCTTGTGAGGGAGATACTTTTATCATCCTCATTTTAAGATGAAGAAACTGTGATCACAAGAGTTTAAGTGACTTTCCCAAAGCCATGCATGATTTTCCTAGGATTTAAATTCAAGGTATCTGGACCCAGAGTTTGTGTTGTTAATCAGGATCTATGATGTTCAGAATATCCATTTTTGTGACACAGGACATTTGTCTGCTAAGGTAATACATAGTTAGTAAGAATGAACATTTTTGAAATAATATTTTATCTTACTTAACAAAAAATAGAAAAAAAAATCAACATGCTGTTAATGAACTTACAAAGTGGCTAGTCTTTCCACCTACAGTGGTGATAGGCTGTCGAGAACATTCTACCAGTACATGAATGTGTCTGCCTGATACTTAAAGATCTCCCTAAATATAAAAAAAGATAAAACATCAGCTGTTTGTTTGAAATTATTTTTAAAACTCAAATTGTGTTTAGACAAATGCTTTGTTCTAATGAATGGAGCAGTTCAGAGAGGGAAGCATAAATCTCACAAGTTTTATAAACTATATATGATAATTTAGAGATCATCATGACCCCATGAACAACAAACATATTCAAAATCCCAATGGACAGAAAAAAGGATCAAGTATCAACTTTTTAGCATTTAATGAGTGCAAAGCTTTGGTCTAGATACTGTATAAAGGACAGTCCTGATGTAAATACAGTCAGTCTCGATCCTCAAAAAAATAACCAGTAAGAGAGCATCTGATAAAAACTAAATATCCATGTTCAGATCAGATCAGATCAGATCAGTCGCTCAGTCATGTCCGACTCTTTGCGACCCCATGAATCGCAGCACGCCAGGCCTCCCTGTCCATCACCAACTCTCGGAGTTCACTCAGACTCACATCCATCAAGTCAGTGATGCCATCCAGCCATCTCATCCTCTGTCGTCCCCTTTTCCTCCTGCCCCAATCCCTCCCAGCATCAGAGTCTATTCCAATGAGTCAACTCTTCGCATAAGGTGGCCAAAGTACTGGAGTTTCAGCTTTAGCATCATTCCTTCCAAAGAAATCCCAGGGCTGATCTACTTCAGAATGGACTGGTTGGATCTCCTTGCAGTCCAAGGGACTCTCAAGAGTCTTCTCCAACACCACAGTTCAAAAGCATCAATTCTTCAGCACTCAGCCTTCTTCACAGTCCAACTCTCACATCCATACATGACCAAAGGGAAAACCATATCCTTGACTAGATGAATCTTTGTTGGCAAAGTAATGTCTCTGCTTTTGAATATGCTATCTAGGTTGGTCATAACTTTCCTTCCAAGGAGTAAGTGTCTTTTAATTTCATGGCTGCAGTCACCATCTGCAGTGATTTTGGAGCCCAGAAAAATAAAGTGTGACACTGTTTCCACTGTTCCACCATCTATTTCCCATGAAGTGATGGGACCAGATGCCATGATCTTCGTTTTCTGAATGTTGAGCTTTAACCCAACTTTTTCACTCTCCACTTTCACTTTCACTTTCAAGAGGCTTTTTAGTTCCTCTTCACTTTCTGCCATAAGGGTGGTGTCATCTGCATATCTGAGGTTATTGATGTTTCTCCCAGCAATCTTGATTCCAGCTTGTGTTTCTTCCAGTCCAGCGTTTCTCATGATGTACTCTGCATGTAAGTTAAATAAACAGGGTGACAATATACAGCCTTGACGTACTCCTTTTCCTATTTGGAACCAGTCTGTTGTTCCATGTCCAGTTCTAACTGTTGCTGCCTGACCTGCATACAAATTTGATCAGGTGGTCTGGTATTCCCATCTCTTTCAGAATTTTCCACAGTTTATTGTGATCCACACAGTCAAAGGCTTTGGCATAGTCAATAAAGCAGAAATAGATGTTTCTTGCTTTTTCCATGATCCAGTGGATGTTGGCAATTTGATCTCTGGTTCCTCTGCCTTTTCTAAAATCAGCTTGAACATCAGGAAGTTCACGGTTCACTATTGCTGAAGCCTGGCTTGGAGAATTTTGAGCATTATTTTACTAGTGTGTGAGATGAGTGCAATTGTGCAATAGTTTGAGCATTCTTTGGCATTGCCTTTCTTTGGGATTGGAATGAAAACTGACCTTTTCCAGTCCTGTGGCCACTGCTGCGTTTTCCAAATTTGCTGGCATATTGAGTGCAGCACTTTCACAGCATCATCTTTCAGGATTTGGAATAGCTCAACTGGAATTCTATCACCTCCACTAGCTTTGTTCATAGTGATGCTTTCTAAGGCCCACTTGACTTCACATTCCAGGATGTCTAGCTCTAGGTCAGTGATCACACCATCATGATTATCTGGGTCGTGAAGATCTTTTTTGTACAGTTCTTCTGTGTATTCTTGCCACCTCTTCTTAATATCTTCTGCTTCTGTTAGGTCCATACCATTTCTGTCCTTTATCGAG
This sequence comes from Bubalus bubalis, assembly GCF_019923935.1. Classification (NCBI taxonomy): domain Eukaryota; kingdom Metazoa; phylum Chordata; class Mammalia; order Artiodactyla; family Bovidae; genus Bubalus; species Bubalus bubalis. The sequence continues at coordinate 69,176,373 of NC_059158.1, read as the reverse complement.
CCCATCTTTGCATGAAATGTTCCTTTGGTATCTCTGATTTTCTTGAAGAGATCTCTAGTCTTTCCCATTCTCTTGTTTTCCTCTATTTCTTTGCATTGATTGCTGAAGAAGGCTTTCTTATCTCTTCTTGCTATTCTTTGGAACTGTGCATTCAGATGTTTATATCTTTCCTTTTCTCCTTTGCCTTTCACTTCTCTTCTTTTCACAGCTATTTGTAAGGCCTCCCCAGACAGCCATTCTGCTTTTTTGCATTTCTTTTCTATGGGGATGGCCTTAATCCCTGTCTCCTGTACAATGTCACAAACCTCATTCCATTGTTCATCAGGCACTCTATCTATCAGATCTAGGCCCTTAAATCTATTTCTCACTTCCACTGTATAATCATAAGGGATTTGATTTAGGTCATACCTGAATGGTCTAGTGGTGTTAGTTGGGCTCTTTTGATTATAAGAATAGAGGTTCACTTGGGTTATGTCACGTAATAGGGATTGACTATAAGCTGTATTCAAAAATTAGGAAGATAGGTGTTTTCCCACCATTCAGTTGAATGGTACAGAAACCTAGGAACCATTCAGCTCAAGTTTCATTTCAGTTTAGTCGCTCAGTCGTGTTCAACTCTTTGTGACCCTCATGGACTACAGCACACCAGGCCTCCCTGTCCATCACCAATTCCTGGAGCCTGCCCAAACTCATGTCCATTGAGTCAGTGATGCCATCCAGCCATTACATCCTCTGTCATCCCCTTCTCCTCCTGCCTTCAATCCCTCCCAGCATCAGGGTCTTTTCCAATGAGTCAGTTCTTCATGTCAGGTGGTCAAAGTATTGGAGTTTCACTTCAGCATCAGTCCTTCCAATGAATATTCAGGAATGATGTCCAAGCTCAAGCTTCGAGGGACAAAAATTAGTTCAAAACTGGAAAGTCATTTGGGATTCAAAAGAGCAATGAAAACAAGATAATCACCCTGAGTCTGCTAATCCTTACTCCACTTATTGCCGTCTCTGTTTCTCTCTGCCATTGGTCTCTTTCTGTTTCCACTTCTTCCTTCTCTCTGTGAATTTCATTCAAAGACTTCAAGGCTCTGACCATCGAGTGTGTGACCACTGCTTTGCTGGGCTCAGCTTTCCCACCAAGACCACCTTTGGTATTACCAAAAGATACACCTAAGATGAGAGAAGGCCTCTCTGCTTGACCTAGACCTCCTGAAACCATGGAGCACTATCAACATCTGAGGAACTCCTAGACTCAACTGCTTCTGAGACATCTGGACCAGTGTTAGAAATACAGCAATTTAAATACCAGTGGGATCACACTCTGGTTTCTCACTTATAACCCAATTCTCTTAATATGATATATACAATCTATGGGAGACAACATACAATATGTCACACACATTTTTAAAAATAATTTACAGGTATGGTGGTTGAGAGGGTAATCTCTAATGACACCACCTGTGTTTAAATTTAGCTCTAATGTTTACAGGATATATGACAACGTGCAAGCTATCTTAAAATTAAGGTAGTAGTACTCCTGACTTCACAGGGTTGTCATGAGGATAAATAAGTCATTCAAAGATCCTTGAGATGTGCCTGGCGTACCATAACCTCTTCATGAATTTTAGTTATTATTTTCTTATTTCTAACACACCTTACCAATTTTATCCCTTATAACTCCACAGCACAAAAATTCTATCCATACATACTCTTTCATGTCTCTACTCTTACCTTCTGTGGATTTTCTTCCTCTAATTCTCCCTGATAAAGGCTCCCTCCTCCCTAAAAATTCAGCATAAATTTCCTTTTCTGAGCAAGGCCTCTCTGGTTGATAGTCTCCAGAGGGGGCCTCCGACAATTCCTCTAGCTTTGTATGCTTATGCAACTTCTCACATTAAGGGTGGCTGATTCAATGCCCTACTTTTGAGTCTGCGTTTACACTAGGACTGGCTTGGAATCTAGAATATGGTAGAAGAACATACCGGAGCTCTCAAACCCAGGCCTTTTCCTCCTGCTCTGGGAACGCTGCCACCATGCTATGAGAAGCCCATGCCACACGGAGATGTTGCAGAGGGGGACCAAGGCACGCTGTTTAGTATCCCAGCTTAGCTCCCAGCTGATGCCAGGTGAACCCTCAGCCATGTGAATGAGCCATGTTAGGTGGTCCAGCCCAGTCAAGCCCCAGAAAACTGAAGGCCTAGGCCTCACCATGTTCCCAGCTGAGCTTAGTAAGCCCAGTGAAACATAAGAAATCATAAAATAACAAATTGTAGTGGCTTGAAATGACAATAAAGTGGTTTCAAGCCACTGTGTTTTTGTTTTATTATATCAATAATACAGGTTGTTTATTACAGAAACATCAAAACATCATTCATTAAACTCCTAGACAGCTATTTCTTGGGTTAAGCTCTCATAATTCTATTCTGTAATTTAACAAATTGTCAATTTGTATTGTAATCATTTATTTTTATATTGGTTTCCTCTATTGAGAGTCTCAAGACTAGTAACTATGGCCTTAAGGAAAAATCTTTTTTTTTTTTTTCCAGAATAAATTCCAAGAAAAGGAACAATTTACAATCACTAAAACAAAGGTGTAAATTCAAAAGTCAACCCCAGCCTGTCATCTTGGCCATCTCTAACCCTTTGTGATTTGAAGTAAGTTATAGAAAGGTAGCATTATAATTTTGGTACCCTCAAAATAATGATCAGATGATTTACTATTATAATTTCTACCTAGAACCCTGTGTATATACCATATTCTTCTGATAATTGAAAGAAAAAGAAAATAAAAACAAAGGAAACAGAGAAAGTGGCCAAAGTCAGCCAAGACTTCCCCTGTTTATTTTTTAAGAACAAGGAGGAGAGGGAACTTGTTTTATCAGCCAACACGGTGTTTTGGAAGCTGGGCAAGAAGGTGGTTATAAATATGGAGTCAGAAGCAGGTGGCCTGTGTTTTGATTTCAGCTTCAGTGGGTTTGAATTCCACCTACACATTTTTGTGGCAAGTCACTTAACTTGTCTGTGACTCAGTTTCCTTAAAGATAAAATGGAGATCACGAGAGTCACTCACTGCATGGGGCTCTGTTAAGGATTAAATGAGTCAATACATGCAAAGCACAGAGAATGGTAAGACTGGTTAACTGAGCCCACTGTTCCTCCTGCTCTTCTTCCTGCTCCTCCTCCTCTTACTTCCACTATTATAAATACATAGTAACCAAGAGACTATCATTTTAGATCATGGCCAGACAAAGAGACCACTGAAACTAGACATAAGCAGTGATTGACGATTAGCTTTCCAACTTTTACTAGACACAAAAATAAATTCCAGAGAGAATTTTGTTATGAAGGACAAAACCTTCATAACAGAATAAAATACAGGAGAATGTCCTTAGCAATTGTTTATGGAGGGAAAAACCTCAAACTAGCTATAAAAGTGAAAGTGAAGTCACTCAGTCGTGTCCAACTCTTTGCAACACCATGGACTGTAGCCTATCAGGCTCCTCCGTCCATGGGATTTTCCAGGCAAGAGTGCTGGAGTGGATTGCCATTTCCTTCTCCAGAGGATCTTCAGACCCAGGAATCGAACCCAGGTCTCCCACATTGTAGGCAGAGACTTTACTGTCTGAGAAAAATATAAATCATTATGGAAATAATTGCTCCACTTAATCACACCGAATCTTTAAAAATCTGTGTAAACAAATAAAAAATATATCATAAAGTTGACAGACAAATCAGAGATTGGGAAAAGAAATTTGTCAGAATTAGTGTTCAAAATATAGAGAACTGCTAATTAATCAGAAAAAGCAAATAACCCAATACAACATGGGAAAGATAATAAAGCAGCTTGCATAAGGGAAACACAAATGGTCAACTACATAATCCAATAAAACTCCAAGATAACACATCCATCACTTTTTTAAAAAATTGGATGTTACATGCTTGGTAATTGGCTCCTCATCCTCGATCTGGACTCTGAGCTAAAGTTATCTCCTGAAGAGGAAGAGGATAGTGTGAGTGAATCAAGAAGATGAAGAGAAGGGGATGTCCCCCAAGCTCCAGAATTTTTCCATTCCAATCTTTCCATAATCAGGCTGATTAGAGCCATTAACCTTTCAATTATGCAACCTGACAGTTAATGTAATCAAATTCTTTGAACTACACTTATCACGTCTCCATGCTGTTTTATTTCAACATCATCATCCTTATTTAGGCTGGACACAGCTGTGAGAGATTCTCACGTATCAATTCAGAACAACCCCATGATGTGGGTATGATTATTATCCCAATTGTACCAATAAGACACAAAATGGTAATGAGCCCAAGGTCACCCAGAAGAGTTAGGACCCAAATCCAAGTCATCTGGACCTAACTTTCAGGTCTTAACCATGTTATTATTGCCCCTAAATATATGACATATGAAAAGGTGCTCAATCCATCTTGCTAGTCATCAGGGCCATACAAACTTGCAACATACCATTTCACACTATATGCAGAAGAGCAACTATTTAAAAGTCTGACAACAATAAGCACTATGAGGATATGGAGCAGTAGTGACTTAATCTTCTAGAGGGCTTATAAATTTGTGCAAACACTTTCGGGGCATTTGCCAATATCTACTAAAATGGAAGATGTGTATTTTCTATGATATAGCAGTTTCACTTCTAGATATGTATGGTAGAGAAAATATTTGCCAAGGAAATAAGTAGAGAAATGTCCATTTCAATCATGTTTGTAATAGCAAATATATACACAGATTTATCTCCATCCATAAAATTTGGGATAGTCATAAAATGGAATACTGTTCAGCAGTTGAGAGGAATAAATTAGAAGTACTAGCTTCATAAGAGAAAATCTGAAGATAATATTAAATTTAAAATGAAGCTGAAGAATGATGTGGTGAACTGCTTTCATATAAATCATGGTGGAGAGTTCTGACAAAACGTGGTCCACTGTAGAAGGGCAAGGCAAACCAGTTCAGTATTCTTGCCTTGAGAACCTGGCAAGAATATATTTAGTTGCCATAGAGAACCCCATGAACTATATGAAAAAGCAAAAAGATAGGACACTGAAAGATGAACTCCCCAGGTCGGTAGGTACCCAATATGCTACTGGAGAAGAGTGGAGAAACAGCTCCAGAAAGTATGAGGAGGCTAAGCCAAAGTGAAAACAACATCCAATTGTGGATGTGACTGGTGACAAAAGTAAAGCTCGATAAAGAGCAATATTGCCTAGGAACCTGGAATGATAGGTCCATGAATAAAGGTAAATCAAAGTGGTCAAATAGGAGATGGCAAGAGTGAACATCGACATTCTAGGAATCAGCAAACTAAAATGGACTGGAATGGGTGAATTTAACTCAGATGACCATTATATCTACTACTGTGGGCAAGAATCCCTTACAAGAAATGGAGTAGCCCCCATAGTCAACAAAAGAGTCCGAAATGTAGTACTTGGGTGCAATCCCCAAAATGACAGAATGATCTCTGTTCGTTTCCAAGGCAAACCATTCAATATCACAGTAATCCAAGTCATTGCCCCAACCACTAATGCTGATGAAGCTTAAGTTGAATGGTTCTATGAAGACCTACAAACCTTCTAAAGCTAACACCAAAAAAGATATCCTTTTCATCGTAGGGAACTGAAATGCAAAAGTAGGTAGTCAAGAGATACCTGGAGTATCAAGCAAGTTTGACCTTGGAGTACAAAATGAAGCAGGGCAAAGGCTTAACAGAGTTTTCCCAGAATGCACTGGTCATAGCAAACATCCTCTTCCACAACACAAGAGATGACTCTACACATGGACATGACCAGATGATCAATAGTGAAATCAGATTGATTATATGGTTTGCAGCTGAAGATGGAGAAGCTCTATATGGTCAACAAAAACAAGACCAGGAGCTGACTATGACTCAAATCATGAACTACTTATTGCATAATTCAGACTTAAATTGAAGAAAGTAGGGAAAACCATTAGACCAGTCAGGTATGACCTAAATCAAATTGGAAAATTCAGCAGTGGCCACAGGACTGGGAGAGGTCAGTTTTCATTCCAATCCCAAAGAAAGGCAATGCCAAAGAATGCTCAAACTACCACACAATTGCATTCATCTCACATGCTAGCAAAGTAATGCTCAAAATTCTCCCAGCTATGATTCAACAGTATGTGAACCAAGAACTTCCAGATGTTCAAGCTGGATTTAGAAAAGGCAGAAGAACCAGAGAACAAATTGCAAACATCCACTGGATCATAGAAAAAGCAAAGGAATTCCAGAAAAACATTTGCTTCACTGACTACACTAAAGCCTTTGACTGTGTGGATCACAACAAACTGTGGAAAATTCTTCAAGAGATGGGAATACTAGACCATCTTACCTGCCTCCTGAGAAACCTGAATGCAGGTCAAGAAGCAACAGTTAAAATACCAGACGTGGAACAATGGACTGGTTCCAAATTGGGAAAGGAGTGCATCAAGGCTATATATTGTCACCCTGCTTATTTAACTTAGATGCAGAGTACATCATGAGAAATGCCAGACTGGATGAAGCAGAAGGTGGAATCAAGATTGCTGGGAGAAACATCAATAACCTTAAATACGCATATGACACCACCCTTATGGCAGAAAGCAAAGAGGAACTAAAGAGCCTCTTGATGAAAGTGAGAGGAGAGTGAAAAAGTTGGTTTAAAACTCAACATTCAGAAAACTAAGATCATGGCATCTGGTCCCATCACTTCATGGCAAATAGATGGGGAAACAGTGGCAGACTTTATCTTCTTGGGCTCCAAAATCGCTGCATATGGTGACTGCAGCCATGAAATTAAAGACGCTTGCTCCTTGTAGAAAAGCTATGACAAATCTAGACAGCGTATTAAAAAGCAGAGACATTACTTTGCCAACAAAGGTCCGTCTAGTCAAAGCTATGGTTTTTCCAGTAGTCATGTGTGGATGTGAAAGTTGGACCATAAAGAAAGCTGAGCACTGAGGAATTGATGCTTTTGAACTGTGGTGTTGGAGAAGACTCTTGAGAGTCCCTTGGACTGCAAGGAGATGAAACCAGTCAATCCTAAAGGAAATCAATCCTGAATATTCATTGGAAGGACTGATGCTAAAGCTGAAGCTCCAAAACTTTTGGCTACCTTGTGGGAAGAACTGACTCATTGGAAAAGACCCTGATGCTGGGAAAGATTGAGGGCAGGTGGAGAAGGGGTTGACAGTGGATGAGATGGTTGAATGGCATCACTGACTCAATGCACATGAGTTTGAGCAAGTTCTGGGAGTTGGTGATGAACAGGAAATCCTGGCATGGTGCAGTCCATAGGGTCACAAGGAGTCAGACACGACCAAGAGACTGAACTGAACATGAAGAATATCATATATGTTCTTGAATGAGGTATGAGTATTTAGTAAAGTACACAATGATGAATGGAGATGACCAATGCTAAATTCCAAGGCATGGTTACCTCTGGGGAGAAAGAGATGAGTCAAGGGCACACAGTAATTTCAACTATATCTGTAATGTAATGCTGGCTTTAAAAAAACTAAGGCAAATGTGTTTAGATTTAATAAAATTGGTGGCAGGTGCAGGGTGGTAAACTAGTTTGTATACTTGTTTCTACATTTAAAGTATCACATAATAAAAATACACAGACAAATGAAATGTGGCATAACAGAGACCATTCCAAAAGTAAATAGCAAAACAGGTGATTCACATATATTTCATCAAAGTCCTTTTTTGAGAAATGCATTGCTTTATAGGAGCAACTATGGCTCTGAGTCTAGGTCCTTAAACATTCCTGGATCCTGCCTCCCTTTAGACATTTAACAAAATAAAGTGTTTCTACTATAGAAATAACATAGTTTTACACAAAACAACAAAGTAAGATATGTATTATAATTAACAAGAAAATAAAATGAGTGGCAAAATGTTTATGAAAATATCAGCAATGTCTTTGTCCTCACCTGGCAAAATACGACAGGACAGATAATAGCAGGTGAAATATTTACAAGAATAAAATATGTTTCACCATCTTTTTATGGTGTTGGTAGTTTTTCTTCCACAAGAAAGGGCACAAGAAGAGAAAACATTTAGGGTTAATAATTTAAATCAAATAGATCAACTGTCAAACTATGTATTAAGGCCTCTGGAACACCAAAAGCTAAAGAGCTCAGGGATTTAAAAAAAAAAAAAAAAAAAAAGGTGCTTGTGTTTAGCTATGAGTTTACTGGCCTATTACTCTGCACATTTCGTTCCTATCATCTAAATTCTAGAATACACAGTGATCTAGTTACAAATTCTGAGATCAACAGATTTTAAAATATGACACACAAGCAGATTTGTCTCAGGAAGATAACTCAAGATTTCAGAAAAACTCTTTTCTATCTTTGTATTTCTTGTCACTGAGGTATCCCCATGCAAACACTGTAACACCACGCTTACCAGCCATTAAAATAGCAATTTAAATCGCATGAAAACATGGTCAAGGAAGGAAACATACATTAAAAAGTCCAAGAGTAAGAAAATACAAAGCAAAGAAGTCATTTAGTCTTATTATACTCAAGAGTGCTAAAAAAATTAATCATATGAAATCCCAGACTGCTACAGATGGGACCTGTTTAAAAAGGCATAGATATAACATCTGGAAGTTTTATTAAAATGTGGGGGGAAAATACAAATTTGTCATAGAAATTTTAGAAAACCTAATAATCAAGAGCTACTTACAACATGAGCAAAGAATCAATCATGAAGGCTACAGTATTTATGATGATTCAGAATCATGGCTTTGAATTTTCAAGAAAAAGAAGTCATTTATTAAGTATACATTTGATTAAAAAGCATGTGGAAATGAATTTTAAGCTCCTAGTATGTAGAGAATAAGCTTATAGTTACTAAGGGAGGGAGTGGAACATGGCATGCATGGGGTGGGAGATTGGAATATACTATTGATAAAATAGATAACTAATGAGAATCTACTGTAGAGCACAGGGAACTCTACTCAGTGCTCTGTGGTGACCTAAATGGGAAGGAAACCTAAAAAAGAGTGGATTGATGTATATTTATAACTGATTCACTTTGCTGTACAGCAGAAAACTAACAACATTGGAAAGCAACTATACTTCAATAAAAAATTTTTTTAAGATATAAAATACTAAGGGAAAAGAAAACAAAATAAAATAATCTGGTAAAACACGTATGTAAGAATGTTCCAGAAAAAAGTAGCAAGATGTGTCCTATCTGTATTAAGACACAGTGAATGTAAAAAAATAATAATTAAGAGAGTGAGATAATATCACAAGAACAGACAGCCAGATTAATGGATCAGAACTATCTCCAAATACATAACATGGAATAGAAGTTAGTGATCTTTGATTAGGGGAGCATCAGTAAAATCAATAATTACCTAATACACGGTACTAAAACAGTTACTCAGCTATTTAGAATACTGGCTACTTAGAAGGATTTATAGTGTCACTCCAATATATTAAATAAATTTCAGACAGCAAAAGTTAAAAAAAAATACTTCAAAGAAAGGTCACTATTTATTTAAATTAAAAACAAAGTATAGAGAAAAATGACTAAAAACAGAAGGGCAGGTTTTTTCCAAAATGTAAATATCTTTATTTTATAATCATAAAAGTAATATGTGGGAAATTCAGAAATACAAAAATACATGAAAAAGATAAACAAGAAAGCTTGTTGATTCTCCTCACCATCCAGGGAAAGTGCTGCTACATTTTAGAGAATGTTTTTTATATTTTTAGTGAGATTCTATATTTTTATGTGAGACTTTCTTTTTTACTACTGTACAAGTGGGATCACAGCTGTTTTGTAATTTAAAGTTTTTCATTTTTGTACTGAACAGAACTTTCTGTGACAATATTGATGCTTATTGTCATCCATTTGAAATGGTTTTAATATATCTCATTCCATTAAAAGGAAACTTTTTGGAATTAAAAACAAACAAAATTTTCCTCTTTCAACTATCTGGCTTCAAACACATGTATACCTGTGGCGGATTCATTTTGATATATGGCAAAAGCAATACAATATTGTAAAGTTAAAAAATAGAATAAAAAAAAAGAAAACTAACAAAAAAAAGCCAACTTTGGAAATCTTTTTTTCTTCTACTGTTTTTAATGATGTAAAAATTCTTTTAATTAATAGATGACTCTGGCTCAGAGGGTAACTCATATTCTGAAAGTACTAGAAAGCAAACTAAATTTATATATTTTCAAATATTATATCTATGCATTTATTTTACTTTCCTTGAAAATTAGTGAACTTGAATTTTTTTTTAATGTATCAGTCATGGTTTATCAGTATTTCTTCTTTTCTAAGTTATCCCTTTATGTTCTTTGATCGAGGTCCTACCTGGAATCTTTCTATTGATTTGTTAACAGAGTACTCCAAAAATATTTTAAAAATTAATAGTTTCAATATAGTTATATATAACTTTGCCTGTTTGTCATTTGTATTTTATCTTTGTTAATTTTTTTTGCCAAGTGCCAGGTTTCAAATTAGTCACATTTTAAAATATTTACCCTGCTGGTTTCTACCTTTATTGTCATGCTTACATGGATCATCACTACTTCATGATTATATAAATTTCAACTTTCACATGATCCTATGTTTTTTGTGTGTGTTTTTAATTTTTGAATCTGTAGGTTACATGAAATTTATGAAGTATGAGAAAAATTCCAACAATGTTTACCACCAAATTTAGATATTTATTCCCTATGAATTAAATACCTTGAACATAAACCAAATTCTTAAATCTACTTGGGTCTGTTTGGCTCTTATCTTCTGACATTTATTTAACTAAATTAATTATTTAATTTAATTAAATGATTTAATTATACATTTATTTTGCATTAAATCATAAATTATGATTTAATTTATGCACTTGAATAAAAGCATACAAGTAAAAGGCAAAAAATTAGAAAAAAATACTGCAGCAAATATGACAGGTAATTTATAGCATCAGTATGATAAGTCATATGAATCAACAAAAAACTACCAAAATTCCAAGGTTGGGAATGGAAATTAAGCAAAGAATATGAAAGAAAATGTCATAGAAGAAAAAAAATCACTAATGTAAACATTAAAAAGTGATTTTCACCTCACTAGTATTCAAAGTTTAAGAAATGAGGTAACATTTATTAAGCTACTCAATTAGCAAAGACTGTTTCACAAATAAGTTGTTCAAATGTCCTGAAAGTTGAAAAGAATCTGAGGACACAGGCACTTAAACTTCCCAGTAGACATATAAATGGACAGAATCATTTTTTAAAAACAATTTGGCAATATCTAACAAGAGTCATAAAACAGAGTATATCCTTTGATGCCCCAGTTTCTTTTACACTCTAGCCTTGAAGGTAATTTGAAATGCAGTACAAAATTTATGTACAAAGATATTCACCTTTATTTTATTTATATCAAAAATAGAAACTAGGTAAAAAAATCCAAGAAAATAATGAATATATAAATCACAACATAACCATAGTATTGAATACTCTAGCTACTTAAAGTAGTTATCTCTCAAACTGGTTTAATGGCATGTAGAAAGTCTTAAAATACATCATTGGGCAAATAAAAAGGAAGATTTTATATATTTTTTGGATTCTAATCAGCAAAAACACATATAGAAAAACAGAATGTAAACACACATGATGATCTCCTCTGAGAAGTCAGATTACCAGTGATTATTATTTTCTTCATTTCCTTATTTCCAAAATACTTTATAATACATCTCCTGTTTTTATCAAGCTAGGTGAAACCATAAACTTGACAATGCCCGGTATTTTTGAGATGGAAAAACTATGAACAAAGATTTATGAGCTGTAAGAAGTGGTAGAGAGAAGGAGAGAATGAAGGTCTAAAAGAAGGGGATGGATGCTATAAGGATCCATATAGGGAGGGACCTATCCCTGGGTTGGAAGATCCCCTGGAGAAGGAAATGGCAACCCACTCCAGTATTCTTGCCTGGAGAATCCCATGGACAGAGGAGCCTGGCGGGCTACAGTTCACGGGGTCGCTAAAAGTCAGACACAACTGAGCGACTTCACTATAGGTGAAGAGAATTACCTAAGAGAAGCATCTTTGTACTGATGCTTGTCAGGAAGAATTACCCGACTGGAGCAAAGACAAATGGACTTACAAGCAGGGAACAGGGAAAGAACATTCAGGGACTGTGACCACCTAAGTGAAGCACAAGGCAAGCTCATAAACTGAAACTGAAATGGATGGAAGGTGGTTAGGGAACTTGAGATGAATGATGCATGCATGCGTGCATGCTAAGTCACTTCAGTCATGTCCAATTCTTTTCAACCCAATGGACCAGGCTTCTCTGTCCACGGGATTCTCCAGGCAAGAATACCGCCATGGGTTGCCATGCCCTCCTTGAGAAGAATGATAAGGGTTATGAAAGCACAAGGGGAGAGGGAGCTAATTAAAAATAGTGAGAAGAACTGCCCTGGTATTTCTGTGAATACCTAAAAACGTGCTGTGATCATCAAATTATTTAGTTCTATTTGTTCATCAGAGAAAAAAAATCTATTAACGGAGGAGCCCCTGCAGTTTATGGGGTCGCTAAGAGTCAGACACGACTGAGCGACTTCACTTTCACTTTTCACTTTCATGCATTGGAGAAGGAAATGGCAACCCACTCCAGTGTTCTTGCCTGGAGAATCCCAGGGACGGGGGGAGCCTGGTGGGCTGCCATCTATGGGGTTGCACAGAGTCGGACACGACTGAAGCGACTTAGCAGCAGCAGCAGCAGCATGCTATATCTTCACTGATTGATTCTGATTTTGTTATCCATTTAATATCACTCAAAACTTAACATTCAAAAAACTAAGATTATGGCATCTGGTCCCATCACTTCATGGCAAACAGGGGAAGAAGTAGAAACAGTGATAGATTTTCTTTTCTTGGGCTCCAAAATCACTGCAGACAGTGACTGCAGTCATGTAATTAAAAGACAATTGCTCCTTGGAAGGAAAGCTGTGAAAAACCTAGACTGAGTATTAAAAAGTAGAGACATCACTTTTCCAACAAAGGTCCATATAGTCAAAGCAATCATTTTTCCAGTAGTCATGTACAGATGTGAGAGCTTGACCATAAAGAAGGCTGAGCACTGAAGAAGTGATGCTTTTGAATTGTGGTGCTGGAGAAGACTCGAAAGTCCCTTGAACAGCAAGGAAATCAGGCCTGAATATTCACCAGAAGGACTGATGCTGAAGCTGAAGCTCCAATACTTTGGCCACCTGATGTGAGGAAAGATGGAGGGCAGGAGGAGAAGGGGGCAACAGAAGATGAGATGGTTAGGTAGCATCACTGACTCAACAGACAGAAGTTTGAGCAAACTCCAGGAAATAGTGAAGGACAGAGAAGCCTGGTGTGCTGCAGTCCATAGGGTCATAAAGAGTCAGACACGACTGAGCAACTGAACAGCAATAAGCCCTTAACCAACCAAATCACGAATGCCCTGCACATTTGCAAATTCAGTGATCAATTCACAGTCCTCAGGTTGTTTGACATTTTATCAGTTTATGACACATTCAGGGGGTTCCCTGGTAGCTCAGCTGGTAAAGAGCCCACCTGCAATGCAGGAGACCCTGGTTTGATTCCTGGGTCAGGAAGATCTGCTGGAGAAGGGATAGGCTACCCACTCCAGTATTCTTGGGCTTTCCAGGTAGCTCAGACCTTAAAGAATCCACCTGTAATGTAGGAGACCTGGGTTCAATCCCTGGGTTGGAAAGATCCCCTGAAGAAGGGAACAGCTACTGATTCCAGTATTCTGGCCTGGAGAATTCCATGGACAGAGGAGCCTGGGAGGTTACAGTCCATAGGGCTGCGAAGTGTTAGTCACTCAGTCATGTCTGACTCTTTGTGATGCTATGAACTATATAGCCCACTAGGCTCCTCTGTCCAAGTAATTCTCCAGGCAAAAATATTGGAGTGGGTAGCCATTCTCTTCTCCAGGGGATCTTCCTGACCCAGGGATTAAAACCAGGTCTCCCGCATTGCAGGCAGATTCTTTACCATCTGAGCACCAGGGAAGCCTATGACACATTTAGGAAATCCTCATTCTTAAAAATTATAATTCATTGGCTTGTAGGACACCACATTCCCTTATTTCTACTGTAAGGGTTAACCTTTCATAGACTTTGAAAATATTAAAGTGCTCCAAGGCTCAAACTTTGTGCCTCTTCCCTTTATGCACTCATTTGCAGGATAATCCCATGCAGGTTCTTGGCTTTAAGCACTTTTCATACACCAACAACTTACCTATATATTAAATTACACACACTCAATCATTTACCTGAACTTCAAACTCATGCAGACCTGCTTATTCTACATAAACCTCTATCAAGTTGTCCACAAGCAAATTCCAAATTATTCTTTATCCCCAATTACTTGCCCATTTAACTAAACGTAAATTCCATTTGTCTAGTTGTTCAAGCTAAAAACTTAGAAGTCATCATTAGGGTCTCCATCTTTTTGCCTTCTACTAATAGATCTACAAATCCTATTTACTCTATTTTCAAATCATACCAGGATCTGATCATATCTCACCAATTTCATTCTAGTTCAAGCAGGTCTTTTACCTGGAATGCCTTGGTTTCCCAAGGAACATTCTCTCTCATCTCCTAACCCCCTCAGTCTGTTCTCCCCATAGTAACCAGAGTGATTCTTTAAAACATGAACATCAGATCATACCTCTCCTCTGCTCACAATTCTCTGATGATTCCCCATTTCTTTGAAAGTAAAAACTAAAATCCTTATGACTAAGGCCATAAAGTCCAAGGTCTACCAAACCCCTGCAAATGTCTACAGACCTTCAATCTTCCACATTTCTCTCCTTCACTTAACATGCCAAGCATCTTTCTGCTATTCACCCTCTGAGTATTTGCATCTGCTATTCCTTCTATTTGGAGCACTCTTTTCCCAGGTTTTCCCAGGAGTCCCCACATCAGCCTCTGAGAAGGAAGGCCTCCTCTGAGAGGTCTTCCATGACTGCCCTATAGAAAAGCCTAGCAACCCATCCCCCATCTTGCTTTATTTACTTTAATGTATTTTTTTCCATAGCACACATACCCACCTAATATGCATTTGAGTATTTGTCTATTTTCACACCCAAATAAAAGCCTCAGAACCAGATATATTTGTTTTATTTACTATGATAATCTCAAGGCCTATTATGTAGCAGGTGTTCATAAATATCTGAATATTTAGATGAAGCAGTGAATAAAGTATTTTTTAATACCAACTATGTGCCAGGTTACTGTACTGGGTGCTGAAATAGGAAATTAAGGATTTCACTCTGAAATTTTCTATGTAACTCAGGGTTCTTAGTTGTAAATAACAGGAACCAAGCTGGTGTAACTTTTTTAAAAAGGAAGTTATTGGCATGGTCAAGGAGAGTTTGCCAGTCTGAATGGGGAAAGAGAGGCAGAGAGCAAGAGGTACTTCCCTCTGCTTAGGTTTCTATATGGGAGATGAATAATTTCTCAAAAGACCATACTAAGTAAGAACGTCCCCAAGTACAAGTTCAATGTCTGTCCAAGGCACATTTTCCCAAATGTTTCTTATCTAACTACCAATACCAAGAAAGTGACCAAACAAAATATTAATACATATCTAAATAAAAGTTCATACTTTTTAAATATGAAATTTCATATTTTTTAAATATGAAATACTGATACCTTCCAGATATATGTGCTGTGCTGTGCTTAGTCACTTAGTCATGTCCAACTCTTTGTGACCCCATGGACTGCAGCCTGCCAGGCTCCTCTGTCCATGAGAATTCTCCAGGCCAGAATACTAGAGTGGGTTGCCATGCCTTCCTCCACGGGATCTTCCAAACCCAGGGATGAACCCAGGTCTCCTGCACTGCAGGCAGATTCTTTACCAACTTAGCCACCAGGGAACCCCAGATATAATATATTATACTCTATTTGTCATTCTCTGATTTCCATTTTTACAAGAAATGGACCAGGTATAATTTATGGAAGATTTTCTTTTTCTTTCTCTTCTTCATTAGTAACAAAATCTCAGAAGTATAATTTCCAGATTCTCTTGGAGAAACATGAACATATGATGTGTCCCAGATGGCACTTTCCAATCTTTTACGCACAAAAATGAAGCCTTCGCTGTGAAGAACAGTGGGCATTTCCAACTCTGTTGAAAGCATAATGACACATATCTGTCCTTCTAGATTCACAAACAGAAAGCTCTCAATGTCAAAATGACAAGTCAACTTCCCACCTTTCCATTCAGTTTTCCATCAAAATACTAATTTTTTTTCCTATTTGGTTGCACATTATTTAATAATTGGTCAACTATCACAATTGCTGAAAATAATAAAAAGTAGTACAAAGTGCACAGAAAGAACATTTCCCTTCAACACAGCAAAATAAAAAGTTGTTTCTTGAATTTCATGATATATTCTTTGCCAGCTTCTCATCTGACCCTGTCGACTCAAGAAATATGTATGAAAAAAAAAAGAAATATGTATGAAAGGCAATTTTCTCATCTACTTACATAATCTCCTCAATATTCACTTTTGCATGTGAAATCACAGTAAGTTCATGAAGTGCCTTCTCTTAAACTTACATGCAAATAATAAAAATCAGCCCATATCAAAATCATCAGTCTCACTCCAAATGCAATTATGTGAAGTAATTGGTTTGAGTCACCCACATCTAAGTCAAAGATCAAGAGAATATAAACTGAAGACAGAAAAGTCAGACATTAGCAGTGGAGAGAAAGAGAATGAGAGCTTAACTATATATATACACAAGCATTACCCTGTATTTGTGTATGTATATATGTGCATGTGAATTTGAACGGGTCTATATGTCAGATGGTGATTGCAGCCATGAAATTAAAAGACGCTTACTCCTTGGAAGGAAAGTTATGACCAACCTAGACAGCATATTGAAAAGCAGAGACATTACTGTGTCAACAAAGGTCCGTCTAGTCAAGGCTATGGTTTTTCCAGTGGTCATGTATGGATGTGACAGTTGGACTATAAAGAAAGCTGAGCACTGAAGAATTGATGCTTTTGAACTGAGGTGTTGGAGAAGACTCTTGGGAGTGCCTTGGAATGCAAGGAGATCCGACCAGTCCATCCTAAACGAGATCAGTCCTGGGTGTTCATTGGAAGGACTGATGTTGAAGCTGAAACTCCAATACTTTGGCCACCAGATGAGAAGAGCTGACTCATTTGAAAAGACTCTGATGCTGGGAAAGATTGAGGGCAGGAGGAGAAGGGGATGACAGAGGATGAGATGGTTGGATGGCATCACCGACTCAATGGACATGAGTTTGAGTTAACTCTGGGAGTTGGTGATGGACAGGGAGGCCTGGCGTGCTGTGGTTCATGGGGTCACAAGGAGTCAGACACGACTGAGCGACTGAACTGAACTGAACCGATATGTCTGTGTACCTTTTGGCCTGAGCAAAAAAAGGAGACTATGTATACATGTGTCCACCAAGCAAGAGAAAGAAAATGTATGTGTTTATCTACCTGAGCATGAATGTCTGTTTGTGCCCGAGGAAGCAAATGTATATGGGAGGCAAGGAAAGAATGGTATACATGTGTGGCAGAATAAATGAGTATGTGTGAGTATGTGAGTGTGTGTGATAGGCAGGAAGAACTAGAATCTTTTCATTTCCTTATATACTGTGTAATAGAAATATTTTCCTAAAATCATGAAAGCACAGATAAAACTTTTTTACATAAGGGCAGGTACCTTCAAATGTCTAAATTAATAGAAATTAGATGTGAAGAATATCCTAAAACAATCTAGTGGAAAGACATGAAAAATTCAGTCATTTTAAACATTACCACTTTATAAGCTAACAGAGTGCTATTTTTCTTTCCGTTTAAAATAACCCAATATAATGAACTAATTTTTCCTTCCCTTAATGGCTCTTTAAATCCGTATAACAATTGATTAATGTCTCTTGATTAAACATCACTTTATTTTAAATTAGGGTTTAACAGATAAATTATTTCTGAATGGTCACAATGAAATCCCTTGGTAGTATGTTAGCGTTTTATACGTAAACATAAAATGCACCCTTGCCAGAAATATTTCAACGTTTAAAACTGGGTACCACATAGCACTGACGCAGTATGCTGGGTTATTACTGAATTTTGATTAGCCCAGCACGCTTCAGGTCAGTTCACTCTGCCTGGCTCCCCAGGGCTGACTGGAAGGGGACATACACACACAGGCCAATGGAAAAGATAGAAATGTTTCATCTTCAACTCTGGCCTCATGTTTGTCAGGTCTCAAACATCCCGAGATAAACCCGGAAGAACATCAAACTCATCCAGGGGAACTGCTCTTCCCCAAGATTTCAGTTCTTCAGTAGATGAAAGGTAACAAAGGTAGGTTTCCTTTTTAGAACTCAGCTACTATTTCAGTGCGTTTTCTGCCAGCATCTCATACACACACTACATAACTATATGCACATTTATAAATACACGCACACACATGTAAAAATTGTCTCCATGATCTAATGTCATCTAATGCCACATTGTTTTATTTTTCTCAATCAAATAAAGCCTAGTTCCAAGTAGGTATTTACTAACAATATTTGTTATTTCATACTTCTTCCTGCCCTGGTCTTACAAGAGCACCAAGAAATTCAGCAAATTTATGGATGGGCTTACTCCTTGGAAGGAAAGTTATGACCAACGTAGACAGCATATTAAAAAGCAGAGACATTACTTTGCCAACAAAGGTCTATCTAGTCAAGGCTATGGTTTTTCCATTAGTCATGTATGGATGTGAGAGTTGAACCATAAAGAAAGCTGAGCACTGAAAAATTGATGCTTTTGAACTGTGGTGTTGGAGAAGACTCTTGAGAGTCCCTTGGACTGCAAGGAGATCCAACCAGTCCATCCTAAAGGTCAGTCCTAAGTGTTCATTGGAAGGACTGATGTTGAAGCTGAAACTCCAATACTTTGGCCACCTCATGCGAAGAGCTGACTCATTTGAAAAGACCCTGATTCTGGGAAAGATTGAAGGTGGGAGGAGGAGGGGATGACAGAGGATGAGATGGTTGGATGGCATCACTGGCTTGATGGACATGAGTTTGAGTAAACTCCGGGATTTGGTGATGGACAGGGAGGCCTGGCATGCTGCGATTCATGGGGTTGCAAAGAGTCTGACATGACTGAGTGACTGAACTGAACTGAAATGAAGGCTTTCATTCTATGTGCACACTATTGAGATGCTGGTGTCTAAACCACAGACTTTCCTGTGGCTATGCAGGGGCTGCAGAATCTGCCTGCGATGCAGGAGACCACAGTTCGATCCCTGGGTTGGGAAGTTCCTCTGGAGAAGGGAATGGCAACCCACTCTAGTATTCTTGCCTGGAGAATTCCATGGACAGAGAAGCCTGGTGGGCTTCAGTCCATGGGGTTGCAAAGAGTCGGCCATGACTGAGCGACTAACACACACACATAAATCTCAAAGACAAAGGCAGGTGAGCTGCACTCCTTCCATGCCAGTGTAGATCCTGGCATCTCTAAGTGCCTAAAACACAATGGCCTCCCTCGTGATACCACTTCCCCCTCCACCACATCATCTAGCCATCACCCAGCAAGGTCTTATCACCTCTGAGGATTTCCCCCATGGGAGCAAGAGTGGACCCCTGTCACTTTCCTTTCTGTTTCATAACCCATAACTCTAAGGTGGGACCCTTCAGATTCTTTCAGGTCTCAAAAGCTCATTCTCTCTTGGGCAACCTAACTTAATGCTCTCTCTGAGGGTAAAATCCAAAGGTTCTTTAGTAGTCCCCCTGGAAAGGAGAAATATGAGATGCTCAGACGCTTTTCAAAAAATAATTTTGGCCTCCCCTTCCCGGGAAAAAACGGAAAATAGGAATGTTTTGTCAACAGCAGCCAAAATTTCTGAGATTCTATTAATCTACTATTTTTGCCTGTGTTTACAGATGTATGGATACTCTGTAGTATACTAATTGTACTGTTTTCAAATTAACAATTAGACATGTTGCTTCAGGTACTTACCCTGAAAATGTATCTAGAGGTTAAGGAAAAACGTACTGAAAATATTTTTTTAAGTGTAACTAGCATATTGTTGAAAACAAGTTTACTTCATGTCTCTAGACTTTTCAAACATCCTGAGAGAATAAATACCTGTATATGTATGTGAATTATATGTATGTGAATGTGTGTAAGTATGTTTATATATCACTCAAAATTTTCCACTAATGTGTTTTCCTGAGGTGCAAGAGCTATGTTATAAAAACTTTGATATTTTTCTATAATATTTACTTAAAGTATCTTTTCCACTTTACTATGTAGCTTTGATTTTGTTAATGAGAATTAATATGCAGAAAGCTTCACCAAGATTTTCAAGTATATCTGTATAAAGTTACACAGGGTATTGGCATAACTCTTAATCTCTTTGGACTGTAGTCACTGTCTTTTCATTATTCTTAAATGTATTTATTTGTTTTTCTCACTCACTCCTTTTTACTCCATTGACTAAACATTTATTTCATTGTTTGATTTTAAGTCTTAGATTCACCAATGCTACTATTTCCCTGTTTTCTGACATTAAATTCTATGTTTTTATTTATTAGTAATTTATTTTTACTGAATAATTTCAGTTTATTATTGTCTCTGCTTCCAGACTTTCCCCTCCCAAATATCTAGAGTTAAATGTTTCACTCATATATTTTCAAAATTTCTTAGGTTTTATGAAATTATCTATAAATATGTTTTTGGCTTACAGCATAACCGATGCACAATTTTCTTTTTTAATTACTTTCTTAAAAGTCTGTAGTTGTGTTTTTAATTTTTTCTTTGATATAGGGGAATGTTTTCTTATTCTGTGAATATTTTAAGTTTGGAAAAGAGTTTTGTGAATTGAGGGGGAGTCTCCATCTAAATGGCACCCCACTCCAGTACTCTTGCCTGGAAAATCCCATGGATGGAGGAGCCTGATAGGCTGCAGCCATGGGGTCGCTAAGAGTCAGACACGACTGAGCGACTTCACTTTCACTTTTCACTTTCATGCATTGGAGAGGAAATGGCAACCCACTCCAGTATTCTTGCCTGGAGAATCCCAGGGACGGGGGAGCCTGGTGGGCTGCCGTCTATGGGGTCGCACAGGGTTGGACACGACTGAAGTGACTTAGTAGCAGCAGCAGCAGCTCCATCTAAAATATTAAAACCTTAATGATATGATTAGCCATTGATAAGCCTCAATTTATTAACCCATGTCTCTTTTCATATTTCTAACCTAGAAATTGGGCTTCCCACATGGTGTTAGTGGTAAAGAACCTCCTGTCAATGCAGGAGATATGAGAGACTTGGGTTTTGATCACTGGGTCAGGAAGATTCCCCTGGAGGAGGGAATGGCAACCCACTCCAGTATTCTTGCCTGGAGAATCCCATGGACAGAGGAGCCGAAGAGTCAGACTCGACTGAAGCAACTTAGCAGGCGCGCAACCTAGAAATAAATACAAAATTTCCTATTTGTGCACTTCAGTCCAATCTATCAAAACAAATAGAAGATCTTAAACAGAACTTTTAGCACAAGATTTCTACATTTTTTTTTCTTTTTCACTCAAAGTACTTATTGAATGAAAGACTGTTCATCTTTGCTGGAAGCTCCTGCATGGTGCCATAACTGGCAAGTAGATCCAACTCCAGCTCGTCAGAGAATACCATTCTCACCCCCTGGAACACCCTCCTTCTTTTTCCATCTATCGTTTAAAGCAATGACCACAAGCTGAGTCATTTGGGGTAATTAATAAGATCCTCATGGGATAATTGGGGTAATTAATAAGATTAATAAAATTTGGGGTAATTTAATGCTATTTAATATTAGAAATCTTCATGTTAATCATTTAAAATATCCTGTTAGGTTTTTGTGTTTCCTCCACCAAAGAAGAATGGGGAGTTTAGGAGGGTGAACAGGGTCAGGACCACTGAGAAAATAAGCAAAGTCTCCAACTCAGTGGCCAGTTATTTTTACATCTTATACCCCTTGACTTAAAAACCACTCTAAAAACAATACTCTTGTCAAATGACTTCTACTTTTTGTGAGAACATGTCACAGCTTCACACATGATTCTTCAGCCCCCTGACAGAGATAGAAATAAAGAGCAATTTTAAGATGTCATTCCTTAACCAGGAATTTTATTAAGATATACTTTAGCTGAGATAGACTAAATGACAACTTGTTTTCCCCCTGGGTATGTGTCAGATAAGCTAGCCTTCTCAGTTCAGCCGTAACTATAGTTCTTATAGAATATGATTAATGATATATTCCAAGCAGAAGTCCCCAAGGAAAACATCTTCTCTTAATTCTTACTATCCTAATGAAATGGCATAGTTCATAATTCATTAATCTGACGGGAGTGACAAAACAGACTGCAAGGAAAAAACAGTGCCTCTATTGTGTCCAAAGAGATGAAGCTGAGATAATTCATCACTGATAACATATGCTCAAAATTCACTACGTTCTGCTGGATAATACAGGTTTCCTGTAGAAAAATAACAGCAGTACACATATTAAATTCCTCTTTTTGAGGAAAATGGTCACCTCCAAAGAAGCCTATATGATTCTATTAAGTAGTTAATATTCTGGGTTGCCATGAAAGAAAATTTCCTAAACAATGGATTTATGAAATGCATATTATATGCTTTCCCAATGACTAAGCAGTAAAGAATCCTCCGGCAATGCAGGAAATGTGGGTTCCATCCTTGAGTCGAGAAGATCCCCTGTAAAAAGGAAGTGGCAACCCACTCCAATACTCTTGCCTGGACAATCCCACGGACAGAGGAGCTGAGGGCTATAATCCATGGGGTCACAGAAGAGCTGGAGATGACTGAGTAAACAACAACAAATGAGTTAAATAAAAATTGACTGAGCACAGTGATTCACTAAGGACAGTGTAGGAGGGTGGGTCAATACGATTTTGTCCTTCTCCGTCTTTCTTATGTCCCTTCCTCAAAGAGGATTGCCTGTCACTCCTGTTAATCATGTATCTTCCAAGTGTGAGGCCATTGCATGATTCATAGTTATTAAGAGATCTGGATACCAGTTTATTCAAAACTAGCTTTTCAATAAAGGCAACAGACTACCATGGAAAACCACTTTCTTTTGGCACTGTACTTTAAAGTCCAAAAATAGCATAGAGATATTGATGGAAATCAAAATATTCTGTCTCATTCAGGCAGACATATAGAACAGACTGACAGACATGGTGGGGAGCAGGGAGGAAGGAGAGGGAGGAATAAATGGATCGAGTAACATGGAAACATATTCTGTCTCATTAGTGTAATCCTAATTAGCAGAAGCAGCAACATAGACATTGGTGGAGTCCTGTACTCATGGAAGGTACCATTCTTAAGTCACGAAGGATATTTGTGTTCTGAATGTCATTTCTACCTACTGAACCCAACTTTTGTAGTTTTTTTAACTTTAATCAATAATTGAAGCTCACAAGTGAATACCACATGGCTATTAATATACAACAGAGTGCTAGACACCTTCTCCTGAAGTAAGAGCCCAAAGATCCCAAATCATTAATCCTTAAAAAGATCAGGTCATTGGAATATGTTTTCCATTCTAAATGATTATTCTCTTGCACACAAAAATGAACACATCAAAATAGGAATTCTAGACTTCTAGGAGCAAACCATCTATTATCTATAAAGCATGACACCAATCTTAGACTTTTGGTAAAAAGTCTCTGAGAAAAGGACTGTGAAGTTTTGTGGTTACATAATGTTAGAAGAAGAGGAAAAAGCAAGTTCTAGCCTGTATATGGAAAATTTCCTCTACAGATGGGTTCTCTCCATTTGGGAAGGGGAAAAAAAAAGACAATAAAAATAATCTAGTGTTCAAGAACTCAAAATTCACAGTGAATCAAAAGATAACTGTGCACTGGTCATAAAGCCCTAGCCAAAGAAGTATTTCAATTTACTAACGTTGACTTCATAAGAGAGATAAAGTAGTTGAGGTAACGAGAGTAAAACCCATTCTTCTGCCTGGATCTTGTCCCCACAAATCAAATTCTTCAGTTACCATAGAATACTGGATACAACTGCAATGCTCCATTGCACGGCTGCAGGGCAAGCCTCACAAATAGGTGAATTTTAATTACAGATAAAGGGGCTTCTCTTGTAGCTCCGTCTGTAGAGAATCTGCCTGCAGTGCAGGAGACCCAGGTTTGATCCCTTGGTTGGGAGGACCCCCTGGAGAAGGAAATGGCAAACCATTCCAGTATCCTTGCATGGAAAATCCCATGAACAGAGGAGCCTGGTGGGCTGCAGTCCATGAGGTCCCAAAGAGTCGGGCCCGACTGAGCAACTAACACTTCACAATTACAGATAAAAAGATGAGGGACTTGCTAATTACAGATAAAAAGATGAGGGACTACACCTTTTATATCTGACTATCTTGTCTAGGCCACCCAAAGCCGCAAAGGTGAGTTCAATTTTTAACTACTTCTTAGCTTTTTGTCAAAATTGGTTCACTATCAAGTATGTCTGTAACATTTTTCTTAACACTCCTTTCTCCTTGTAACACGCCTTTCTCTTTGTTCCCATTGTTTCTCTTTGTACTGAATTATCCTGACTAGGGCAATTTTTCTTGCAGTTTTCACTCTTCATCTTGTCTCTTCTTCCCTAAACCAATATGCAGACTCAAAGACCTTCCTATATCAATCACAAAAATAGCCTGCCAGTCCTCTTCTCAACTAATGGTCCCAAATATTTGCAAATTAAATGGTTTTCAATTAACTTTAAATCTAGTATTAGTTAGGAAGCCTTTGGTTGCAAGTAACTGAAACTCCAACTCCAACTTCTTAAGCAACGGAAGTTATTAATAAAAGTTACTGCAGCAAGAATTATTTTCTACAAAGAAAAGTTATTGCTTTCTGGGACCAAAAACCCCAGGGACAGAATTTGGCTTTATCCAGAAGCTGAACAATATCACTAATACTGTGTTTACATCAGCACTTTAGGGTGTTGTACTCACTCTAAGGCTTGATCTGATATTCAGAGGATCTGCAGTACCTCCTAAAGCTACAGCTTCAATTACTTCTAGTAGGAAAGTCAGAGTCTGTTTCCAGTAGCTCAGTTAAAATGCCAGTACCCAATCCAGTTGTTCATGCCTGCGCCATGAGAGGATCACTAATAAAAATAATGATAACAATGTGGCTAATGGGATGGGAAACACTGATTGTTTAAGCTAATCAAGGCCCTTTTTGGAAGCTGATGTAGAGCTCTACTTTGGTCTATGTTAATCAAACTTTATGGTTAGGGAACTAGGGGCACTGTGTTTGGAAGAGAGAAGAGTCAACCAACAAATGTTGACTCTAAAATTAAATCTTTCATAGTTATCAAGTTCTTCTTATCCTACACAGAACAGCATGACAGTCTCTGTCAGTTCAGTTCAATTCAGTTGCTCAGTCATATCCAACTCTGCAACCCTATGGACTGCAGCACATCAGGCCTCCCTGTCCATCACCAATTCCCGGAGCTTACTCAAACTCATGTCCATTGAGTCAGTGATACCATCCAACCATCTCATCCTCTGTCATCCCCTTCTCCTCCTGTCTTCAATCTTTCCCAGTATCAGGGTCTTTTCAAATGAGTCAGCTCTTTGCATCAGGTGGCCAAAGTATTGGAGTTTCAGCTTCAGCATCATTTCTTCCAATGAATATTCAGGACTGATTTCCTTTAGGATGGACTGGTTGTATCTCCTCACAGTCCAAGGGACTGTCAAAGTCTTCTCCAACACCACAGTCCAAAAGCATCAATTCTTCAGCACTCAGCTTTCTTTATAGTCCAACTCTCACATCTATATATGACTACTGGAAAAACCATAGCCTTGACTAGATGGACCTTTGCTGGCAAAGTAATGTCTCTGCTTTTTAATATGCTGTCTAGGTTGGTTATAACTTTCCTTCCAAGGGCCAAGCATCTTTTAATTTCATGTCTGCAGTCACTATCTGCAGTGATTTTGGAGCCCCAAAAAATAAAGTCTGTCACTGTTTCCACTGTTTCCCCATCTATTTCCCATGAAGTGATGGGACCGGATGCCATGATCTTCGTTTTCTGAATGTTGAGCTTTAAGCCAACTTTTTCACTCTCCTCTTTCACGTTCATCAAGAGGCTCTTTAGTTCTTCTTCACTTTCTGCCATAAGGGTGGTGTCATCTGCATATCTAAGGTTATTGATAGTTCTCCTTGATTCCAGCTTGTGCTTCATCCAGCCCAGCGTTTCTCATGATGTACTCTGCATATAAGTTAAATAAGCAGGGTGACAATACACAGCCTTGACGTACTCCTTTCCCTATTTGGAACCAGTCTGTTGTACCATAGACAGTCTCCATACCATAGGTGAAATATGAATAGTGATATCAGTGAAACACAAACATACAGAGTATAAATGATGAGTATGTGCTTGCTAAACAATACACTTGAGAATCACAAAGTGAGAAGAAAATACAGTTTATGCATCAGATTTAAGCAAGTTTCACATTTAGAGAAACTGATTGTGACCACAGACCCATATTTTGCTTTTTGTTATTGTTTATTTTATATTCTTTTTTTTCACTACTAAAGAACCATACATTTTGAATGACATTTGGAAAGGACATTTGGTTCTCTAATACCCTAATTGTGATTTTACAATTTTATTGGAGGATATAAAATAAAAGTTAAAAAATATGACTTTTAAGTAGGGTGGTCATCCATGCTGATTTACCCAGAAGAATCCTGGTTTATGCCTTTTCCCTGGGTAACTATTAATAATACCCACTTTTATCCTCCATATGTCCTGCTCTGGATAATAAATTATATAGTCAGTTTAATTTTAAATAAAAGTCAAACATCTATATTATATTCTAAAGAAATCTGGGACAAGAAAACTACCTAATTAAATAACAGTAAAGTTAAATAGGCATTCTTTGTGGGAGTTAAAAAAGGAAAAAAGACTTCAATTTATCATGTTGTTAGAAATACAGCATCACTTCTAAAGTCTGAAAGGAAACTCATTTTCAGCCACAACTGCTGTGCTTTAGGGATCTGGATTAAAACTCATCATTATCTTTCTATTAATATCCTTCCCCAGACCAGTCAGTGGTCATATGGTATTTACAGACGCTGGACACTGAGCTGTCTTGAATGGCCTTTGTATTGCAATACAATCAGATTATGCTTAATCTAAATGCTGTGTGTCCTTTATAGGACAGACAAATCCTAATCCCCCATTTACAAAAGCAAAGCCAGTCCAGTCTCTGATGGTTAGCTATTCATTTTTTCCTCTTTAAAAAAAAAAAAAAAAAATTGAAGTGATGGAAGTTAAAATAAATTTTAAATTCACTAGTTTAAATTAGTCTAAAAATAAGTATTTGGAAGTTTTGAGCATCAGTTCAAGCGCTGTTTTGCTAGCCTAACATATGTTATTACAAAAACACAATTCTTTTCCTTCTAAAGAATGTAGATTAAAAAAATAAACTACTCCTACTATTCTAAAACAATAAAGAAAGCTTAAAACGCATCTTATTTCCTCTTCTAAATCACATGAGAGTTAATCTTGAAGCTCAGATTAGTTAGCCATACTTTATCAGTTAAACGGTAATGATGTTTTAAAGCAGAAGTCCCCACAAGATGACTCACCAAACCATTCTGAAATGAGCCCTTTGCCATTTTATTACACTGTAGTCCAGTCCTGCCTTCCCAGGAGCCTTTTGAGATCTGCTGTCATTTTCAAGGAAGTGCAGGGGAGCGGGGGATAAAGTGCAACTGAAGGCGACATTCCGTCCCTTCCTTAACGCACGGCTTTCACCATCTGCCAGCCCAACTTTCTTTTTTTTCACTTCTTTTTTTTCATCCCCTTCCTCCCTGGATCCCAGAATTCACTGTCAAAATCCCGATGCCATCTCCTCTCACAGCTTTGTGAGACTTCAGTGAGACTACATTTGGGGGAACGTTCCTTTCTAAATTTTACCTTGTCTCTGTGAGTCAGTCACATGACCTGGAAATGCGAGCCTAAAGTTAGTAAAGGATAGGTAGATAAAGAAGTAACTGAAGAACAAAACCCAGCTATCCAAAAGGTAGCTACCACCCTCACATATGACAGAGTTTGGAGTTTGGAATTGTCTCACAGGAATAGAGTTCAATGTTTAAATTAATATGGGAATAATGTTTTCTAAAGGCATTAGGAAGGGAAAGAGTGTTTCCACCAAGGCTGATAGCACACTAGCTCTTAATGCAACTCTGTGAAGCCACAAATATAACAACAAAACAGGCAAGGGCTTTGATGTACTCCTGGGTTTTCTTCAGGGTTGGATGTGAAAGACAGGCTTGTTAACAACAACAAAAAGATGGCACTTCAACTCTAACTTGATGACTGATTTCACTCCTGCTAAAATACTCAGACATCCATTCCCCAGCCCCAACCATCTCTACGAAGCAAAGGTTCTACGGAGAGCTCTGCTGAAAAGCAAAAATACTCTTGCAAGGTGCCTTTAGAATATGCAGCACCCTTCCTTAAAACAGGGGGTCAGCTGCAAAATATTTCTCCAATGCAAACAAGAGATCCGTATCTACAATAAGCTGATGGTTAGTTTTGTTTTGTTTTAATCCACTTTAAAAATTATTGAGAATAAAATCTCTGCCTTGATTCCTCTCACTGGCTAGCACCTACTCAAAAATTGTATACTAAAAATAAATATCAACTGCTCTTGTATCTATAAATAATGCAATAAGAAAGGTAAATTTTGAAGCTAGAAATTCATAAGATATACATCAAAGAAAATTTTAGTTGACTTCTGGTTTATGGATCAATTCAAAACATTCAAATCCTTCAACCATTCAACACTTATTATGTTCCCCTCATGTTCGAAGCACTACAGTGGACAACACAAATTGGAAACTCACCCTACCTTTATTGATATGAAAAGCTAATAGAGAGACATCTAATTAAGGTGATAAAATGATACAGCATACCATAAGTGGGGCTTCCCAGGTGGCTCAGTGGTAAAGAACCCACCGGCCAATGCAGGAAATGCAGTTTGACTCTAGTGTTGGGAAGATCCCCTGGGAAGGAAATGGCAACCTATTACAGGATTCTTGCCTGGAGAACTCCAAAGATAGAGGCGTCTAGAGGACTAGAGTCCATGGGGTCGCAGAGTTGAACACAGCCAAGCATGCATGCACACTCTGAGAGCCTGATAAATGCTTCAAGCCACCCTTAATTTATTAACAGCCTGTTAGATGTGCCTGTTTTTAAGCTTCCTAAAAGTGAAATTATGCAGTATTTATTCTTTTGTGAGTTTTGTTGATTTTGTTGTGTGTATTTATAAATCATTCATTTCTATTGATCTATGGTATTCTATGAATACCTCACAGCTTATTTATCTAGTCTACTATAAATTGACATTTGAGTACTTTTCAGTTCACTCTACTACAAATGATGCTACAATGAACACCCTATGTACTGGAGACAAAGGTACATACACTTGTGGAATTGCCAGGTCTGACTTATATACTTATTGTTTGTAACATAGATACTTTCAAACAAAGCATATTTAAGATAGGTCTAGGTAGGAAATCACAAAAGAACAGAGTAAAAATACATCCACAGCTGGACCAAATGCAAACATTATTTATTAAATTGATTATTAATTCTTTCACTGTGAGTGCATCATACCATCATACCACATTCCATTTAGGAACAAAGGCCTTCTCACTAAAAACTCTTTATTAAAAGTACAACATAAACCTATTTCTACTTTGCAGTTTAAGTAAAATTTTAAAAAGAATAAACCCTTTATTTAATTTTATCTTTCAGATGATTTCTTTAACATTAAGCAAACCATCATACTGTGAGTGGCTACAGTAATGCTAAAAAGAAGGTAGAAAAGAACCTAAGAGGAAACATTTGGAGAAGAAATGGCTCTTAGTTTTCATGAAGTCTGAGAGTTTTAAAAACACATCAAGTACTTGAAAACCTGTCCTTTAAATGGGCCTACATAACCAAATCACTGGCAACTATATTTCTGAAAATGTTTCACAAAGCTTGCATGATTTGAAATATATGGGTTTTGTGGATTGTCTGGACTCTGTGCCTGGAATTTTTCCCAGTGATCATCTCACGTTTTTATTCCTAGGATCAATAATGTCAGATGATGTTAAGGCGTGTTAGCCGAGTACAGCGACTTAGAACGAAAGAAAGAGAAAGGACGGGGAAGAGGAAGAAAGGGAAGGTGAGAGCAGGAAGGAAAGAAGAAAAGGGAGGGAGGGAAGGTGGGAGGCATTTCAACAATCCCCAAACCAGTAACTCAAAAGATAAATAGATTAAAAAAAAAAAAAAGAAGAAGTTGCAAAAGAGTGAAAGCACTTCAACAATAACTATACAAACATTCTATTGAATAACTAGGTTTTACTTAAGAAATACAACCAGCTTTAAATCATATGCACCATTCCATTGTCTTTCCAAAGCATCCTAAAATATAATAAAAGACCAAATACCAAAACACTTCGCTGATAAACAATTCTGTATTGTTGATAATATTGCTCCAGATAGGTTAAGAGACTGTTTGCTGAAAAGGAATAAAATATTCTCCCTGGTTTTCAGTGATTAAAATATATTTCTTAGGAATAATGATAATTTACTTACTAGAGAAAAATTAAATGAACTAGCAACTGGAAATCCATGTTAAAAAAATAAATCTAGATGATACCTTTCACAAAAATTAACTCAAAAGGTATCATAGATGTAACTGTAAATCACAGAACAATGAGACTTCTAGCAGATAAGAGAAAATCCCAGTGATCACGGATTTGACGGTAGTTCTTAGATGCAGCACCAGAAGCAGGATCCTTGAGGGAAAAACCTGATAAGTGGAACTTCATCGAACTGAAAAAAAAGTCTTCTCTGTGAAAATACTGTTAAGGGAATAAAAAGCAAGTCACGGATTGGGAGAAAATATTTGCAAAACACTTATCTAATAAAGAATTTGTATCTAAAATGTACTAAAAACTCTCTTAAAACTCAACAATAAGAAACAACACAATTTAAAAAAGGGTAAAAGATCTGAATAGACACTCTCAACCAAGAAGATATACGGATGGCAAATACGAATATGAAATGATGCTCCACAGCATATGTAACCAGGGAATTGCAAATTAAAACTACAAGATACCTATTAGAATGGCCAGATCTGGAACACTGACAATATCAAATGCTGGTGAGGATGTAGAACGATAGGAACTCTCATTCATTGCCAGTATCCGACTCTTAGCGACCCCATGGACTGCAGCCTACCAGGCTCCTCCATCCATGGGATTTTCCAGGCAAGAGTGCTGGAGTGGGGTGCCATTGCCTTCTCCGATATAAAATGGTAAGCTACTGAAAAACACAGACAGTTCTTGCACAGTCAAACACAGTCTTACCATATGATGCAGTATTTGTGCTTCTGGGTATTTGCCCAAATAAGTTGAAAACTTATGTTCACCCCAAAACCTGTATATAGATGATTGTAGCAGCTTTATGCATAATTGCCAAAACTTGGACACAACTAAGATGTCTTTCAATTAGTGAATGGATAAAGAAACTGGGGCATATCCACACAATGGAGTATTATTTGGCAACAAAAAGAAATGTGCTACTAAGCCACAAAAAGACATGCAGGAATTTTAAATGAATACTGTTAAATGGGAAAAAAAAATAGTCTGAAAAGGCCACATATTCTATGACTCCAACTATAAGATATTCTAGAAAAGGCAAAACTATGGAAACAGTAAAAAAAAATCAGTGGTTTTCAGTGGTTGGGAAGGGGAGAGAGAGATGAATTGGTAGAGCACAGAAGATTTTTAGGTCAGTGTAACTATTATATTTGATATGGCAAAGGTGGATAACAATATGCATTTGGCAAAACCCATAGAACAGTACAATACAAACTGTCAACCCTAATGTATACTATGAACCTTAGTTAATAGTAATGTATCAATATTGGCTTATCAATTGTAAGAAATATACCATACAAATGCAAGGTGTTAGGAATGGGGAAACTGAGGAGTGAAAGTATATTTAGGGAACTCTAATTTCTCCTTGATTTTTCTATAAGCCTAAAACTTTATAAAAATAGTCTGTTGATAGAAGAAAATTAAATGAACTGATTTAAGCTTTAATGCAGTTTAAATATCTGAAAATATAGTATGACATGATGAAATAGAAAACAAGAGAATAGCACTTGAGTCCTGAATTTAAGAGGCCTGGTCTGTACAGACTTTCTTTTCCAGGCACTGTCAATAATAATAATAATAATAATGAGAATAATGACGATGATGGCGGCAGTAGTGAATAACAGTTATTTTACATTTACAAAGTGCCAGGCACTATGCTATACATTTTATGCATTTTCTAATGTAATCCTCACATAACCTGATGAGATATGTACTGTTACCCTGGTTTTTCAAATAAGGAAGGAGGAGCTTTTCCAGTTCACATAGCTAGTAAACGGTGAGCAGGCACACATCCCACTGTGCACTCTTAACCACAGGGCTACTTCACATTTTACTGCAAAGGGAAGAGGCAATGAAATTATATGAATGTGCACCCAAGTTTCCAAATTTATCAGATTAGGTCATGTGAAAAAACACAGGGTAAAAAATGGGCTTATCATCTAAATTGTGTGTATTTTTTTAAAAAAAAACCTGTGACCTACATATACTTAACCATACTTGCATAAAATGAAACTATGATCTCTAATTTTCTACAAGTAGTCTTTCTTGAAAGCAGATACCAATGCTTTCATGGCCCAGAAATTTCCTCAAATGTTCCTTTCAAGAGAAAAAGAGAGGTCAGTTCAGTTACAGTAAATCATAGGTGTGTGGGCAAGGAAGTAAGCCCTGGGCTGAGAGGGGAGAGACCTGAATTGTGGTCCAAGCCCTGTCACTCCTGTGCCAAACATGTCTGTCTCTTGGGAACTGGACTTAAAGAGATTAATAATGAAAATCTCTGGGTACCTTCTAGTGCTCTGATTCATGTACATGTGACCTTGAAGATTATTAATTCTTCTGATGGAAAAACTCAGTCATAAGGCATGAAGAAATTATGATAGACCGGGGAGCCTGGTGGGCTGCCGTCTATGGGGTCGCACAGAGTTGGACACGACTGAAGTGACTTAGCAGTTAGCATAGAGTTTCATCTCAATTTAGGCAAGCCTGCCTTAGTGTAGCAGCATCCAGAGGTGGATCTGAGGTTCGGTGGAATAGCCTCTTTCCATAGGCAAATCTCAAAGGAGCAGAATAGTCAGATTAATTACACTGTGTCTGTAGTAGGAAGATCAGTTCCTGCTGGATTCTGGATAACCAGGCCCCTGTGCAAAACTGAAAAATAGAAAAAAAATTCTGGCCTGTGCTATGTTTACAAAGGAATCTCCCTCCTCGTAACAATGCACTCTACCCCTCCACTGCCAAATCCCTGCCCCTCTTCATTTCCACACCTCACGGGGCATTCCTCCCAGGATAGTCCTTGAAGTTCCCTAGGTGCTACAAGATATTCACCTCTTCTTCTAAAACTGCAGTCTTGCTGCAGCTCCTCTAGGATTTAGAAGGAAAATAAACAGATTAAAATGAATCAGACTACAGTATAAATGGCTGAAAGGAGCTTAACCCTTCCAGAGTCAGTATTCGAATCTTTTAATATACATAAACCTTTCAAAAGTGAAATTTGGATAAGAGGAAGTTTTGTGGGCTTTTAAAATTGATTAATTTTTAGGAGAGGAAATCATGCCATTCTGGGACCTCCTGTCTTTATCACCGATTGGACTTTAGATTAGCAAATCAGAAAAACAAAAGGAGACCCCAAGCAACCCAGCGCTCCACTTCTGAAAGACTGCTAATTCAAACCCAATCCACTCCACAAGATGCCAGGAAGTACATGTTCTGTGGGCTAACACTGAAATTGCTCACCTAAATTGTCAAATATACATTTTATGATGACCATCACACTCAACACTAATAATCAAAGCATCCAAGAATTACAGATATGCTGAGAGAAAATATTCAAGACATAATTGCAATTAATTTTTGTTTCATGAGTAAACAAACCATGCCAAGAGAAGTGATTTTGCTGCCATTACCTTCAACAAGAAACTTTTTATTCATTTGAAGTTTCTCTGGCTTGGGCCCCAAATAACAATGTTATATAAAAAGTTTTTCAAAGTTACTATACGGCTTCTCTAAAGTCTGTACAATCCATTATTTCACATTTCTCTAAGTATATCACGCTGGACAAAAAACTGAAATATACATGTATATTTACATATATGTACAAAAATATTAAACAACCACTTGGTGTAATTTTAATTAATTTAGACCCAATTGAACATACCCTTTTCACTTTTTCACCCTTTTGTTTCCCCAAATGTGCTCATATTTTAAGTATTTCAGGAGAACACAAAGGAGAATCATATAAATAAAATGATCTTTTTCTTTTTCTTTGCAACTATTTTAGACCTCACAAATAAGACACATGAAAACCACTGCTCTATAGAAGATGACTACCAAAAAAAAAAAAAAAAAAAAAACAATGAAAACACACACATCAATATTCTCTCTCTCTCTCTCTCTCTCTCACACACACACAGACACAGACACACACACGGTATCCTGATAAAAATATATATATATAATTCTCAGCTATAAAGTTAGAAGATTAACAAGAGGGGAAAGTACTAATGCTAGAATCAAAGCAAGAAGAATTATTATTGCATGGTCCTTTAAAGTTCTCTGAGTGTATCGATGCCCATTATGTCACATTGATGAAGCTGCCCTATTTACTAATGGTAAGTACCTACCCTGCTGTCTCATAAGAGCTTAAAGTTAAAGATGACTAATGGTGTTTTTAAAGCTTGGAAGTACTGAATACATCTTTCTATACAGTTTTGACTTTTAAACCATGTTAATGCTTTATATATTAATAATTTAAATTTAAATAAGGATGGAAGAAACTGAATTTGGTTTGAAACACAAATAAATCTAATTGTATGTCAGACAGACAAGATAACCATACGAAAGAATGGAGGTAACTTCTGAATGCAGTATATGACTTACATCCTCAATGATATATTTTCTGTGGGCAAAAAGAAGAGTGGCATGACCTTGGACTTAATGAGTTTATTGCTGGTACTGGGATTGATATCACAATTTTAAAATTTGGGGGAAGGGGTTAATGTAACTACAAATTAGTAAATATTAATACATTGATATTGTTGGGAACCAGGAATTTCTCTGTGGGAGAAAGGAGATACAGAAACAGAATGGGAGAAGGAGAAAATATGCTGTCATGTTGGATTGGAATTCAAGGTATTAGTAAGAACTTACGATTCTCTGCATGTATCTACTAGCTCTGTCCACTGAATGCTTCCAGAAGCAAAAACACCCTCCCTCTGAAAACAATGATACGCTGGTAGCAATAAACACGTCTAGTTCCAAGATACCGGTTTCTAAATATCATTCTCCACTAAAATAAACCAGGACATTTGGGAGAAATCACTGATTCTTAGTCTAGGGAAGAAAATGCACAAAGTATTGCCTAAAATCTGTTTCTATACTGGAGAAAAAAAAAGTACTCAAAAATGGATCAAAATTGTTAGCTTGAAGGGGCGATCACTAGTTAAATTTGGGACAATTATAGCATCAAGATGTCTAATGACATGACTGGATTATAATGTGATTTAAAAAAAAAAAAATCCTGGAATCCATACTGATTTTTTTTTTTAATGGGGATAGGAGGAGGAAAAGTTTTCTTTACAGAAGCCAACTAATGACTATAGAATGAACAAGAGAAAGTCATCATTTTCACAATCACCATAGTAACAACCAGTTCGAGAAAGATGCATCTGAAGATGCTAATATCATTAAGTGAAAGGCAATTAGGAAACAAGATAGTCATAGAGTCTCAAAGTATCTTGCCACAGATTACTTATTGATTGCAAAGGGAAAAGATACCCTTACAGTGCAGAAATCTGGCAGAGACACCTTTACCAGTGATTGAGTTTGATGTCATCAACATTAGGACAAACCACCATCATGAGCCACTTGATACACACCTATGGAGCATTCTCGACAAATATATTTAACCTGAATCTAATCATGAGGAAACACCAGACAAATCCAATTGAGAGAGATTCTGAAGAACTGGCTTATACTCTTCAAAAATATCGATACTGTTCTAAAAATCAGCTACAAAGGCCATGATTGGAACAATCTGAAAATTTTCAATATAGGCTACATAGTAGGTAAAAGTATTATATTGTTAAATTTCTTGGACATGATCAGATAGATGCTGAAGTATTTAAGTTCATGGTGAAAAGTTATAATGTCCCCAACAAACATTGAAATGCTTCAGCAAACCAAACAAAACCCAAGTGTGCACACAAAGAGAAAGGGATAAAGTGAAAGTGACAAATTACTGCCAACCGGTGACTCTACATGAGTGGTTTTGCAACTTTTCTGCATATTGCAATTTTTCAAAATAAAAAATTATTGGGAGAGGGTGGGAATCCTTAATGTATTTAATGGGATACTTTGCTACATGCTTTGACCCCAGAAGTCTATACTCTGTTATTCAAGTAGGACCACGTCTTCTTGGGGTATGCAGAAATAACAGGGGCACGACAGTGCCTGTGGGGTGCTGGTGAGCACAGAGGCTGGGAGAACCTCAGAAGAGCCTTCGGAGTGTGACACTTGCTGGAACGCAGGGCCTTCCTTACTGTGCCCTGCCGGGCCCTGCACCACCTGCCCCCTTCAGTTCTCAGCTCCTACTTCTCCTGCTCATGTACATGTTCCTCATCCCTACTTCCCTTTTTCTATTCCTCATGACCACCGAGCTCCCTACTCCTTGGACTTGTGTTCTCCGTGCTCCCTGCTCAGGAGCGCTGCCTCCAGACCCTCATGCGCTGTAAACATCGTATCATGCAGGTCTTAGCCGGAGCATCCTTCCCGCCATCACCAGCTCTAGGGTGACCCTGCACTCCCTGCATGCACCCTGAGAGCATCTTTTTAAAGTTTCTCTGCATTCACTCACCCCATGGCACAAGTTAGAAATGATCATACTTATGCATTTATTTATTGGTTTGTTAGCCATCCTCCCATGAAGCAGCCTCATCTCTCCTGGCTACTGCTGTAACCCAGGGCCTCTATCAGTACCTAGTGTACTCCATAAACACTTAGGGACTTAATGGACCGGTGGTGCTAACACACTGCACAACCCTGTGGATTAAACACTGTATTCCTTCCCCACAGTATCTGCATTTAGAGCAATAAAATAAAAATGCAAAATGAAAATTTGAGTTGATAGCCTCTCTCATATTTCTCTTAAGACTAATTCAAGATACCTGAATCAATGCTCTTGCTTTCTAATGAAACATAAGAATATTTGCAAGCAATCACATATCATAGCAGAAATGAATCTTCCAGTCCTTGCAAGGATAAATGAATGAGGGGATGTAACTGCTGCTTCATCTGTCCACAGCACTCTAGTCACCAGCCAGAGGAGATCATTAAACAATTGAAGGTGGGAATCTATTCTGCCTTTTCACTTCATTAAATCATACATCATTTTTATATGTGAGCCACCAGGCTATAAATCATGTAAGACAGAATGAGAGCTAATTAAAGGGTCAGCTGAGCATATAATTTTGAATTCCTAGGTACCCAAAAACTGAGATTGACAATAAATATGATGAAACCCTGAATCATTTGCTAAGTAATAAAGCAAGGATTTTCAAGCTGCCAACTTCCTATAACAAATTTTCATATTTAAAAAACTCCATATTGAATGTAAGTCTTATATGGTAATGAACTTTCATTTATCCGGAGTACTTCATTAAAATATACTTAGATTTTATTTATTTATTTTTTTTTTGGTAAGGATTACAAGGTCAGAAAATACCAGTGAATTGCATTCTCATTTCAGATTGAAGTTCACTCCTGAGATAAGCAATATTATTGTTAATTGATATTTATACAACATCTTTCCTCCAAAGTATGTTCAGGGAAAGCAGGTTAGTATAAAGAAATTCCATGTGTCAAGAGGGAAAATGAAAATGGAGTTAGACCACGATGGCCAAGGTCACTAAACAAGTCAGAAGCCATTCTGAGAGTAGAACCTGAAGAGACACATGGCTTACAGTGGTTTTCCCTCCTCCAAATACACAGCTTCACCTAAACGGTGAGGGTGTTCAAGTTTTATGCATTTTACATTTGCATTCCTTACAACAGAGAACTTCCACATTAGAAAAAATCTCACTATCTTACTTAACCACTGTGATAAACATCAAGACTATTTTCCTACTTTTAAAGATCTTCATGGTTATAAAATAGACCTTCAGCTCTAACACACTGAGACAGCACAGTCAGGTATAAATAGTAGGCTACAGTTTTTAAAAGAAGAAAGGTACTAACCTTCTATCAGTACAATAATTTAAAACCTATAAAAATAAGGTACTTTTTGACAGTCTTGCATTATGATTAGGACTTTGCCAACTTTTAAGTCTACTTCAGAATCACAGCTAAAAGAAACTAAAATGTTAAATAGACCAACAGTTTATTTACTAATTCTTTAACAATATAAATCTCCAATATTTCCTATTCAAGTCCCAGAGTAGAAAAAAAAGTTTCCCTCTGTGAATACAGAGGCAAACAGGTGGGAACTGATGAGGTATACAGTTCGAGGTTTCACAGCTGTACCTGTTTTTCAATCCTCTTTCCAAATAACATGATACACATTTCTCTCTGTGATCAAATAAGCACCAAAAAGGAAGAAAGAAAAACGTAGCTTGGACAACATATTCAAAAGATTACTTGGATCTTTTCTAATCTTATGCTCCACCATGAACCACTAATTACAACAACATTGGTACTTCAGTATGTACAAAACAAGAAAAACCTCACAGCAAACCCTGCTTGCACAATAGTGCGTCTTTTTCACCTCAGTCTTCAAGTATATGGAGTACCTCACTTCTGATCACATGGAAAGTGTGGCAAGTATTCTTTGCTACTCCTCACCCCAGCATCACTGTTATAATTCATAAGGTCCCATCCCGTCTGCAACTACAAAGGAAATGCTTATTGCTCTGCCATTTTCAAAAGAAGATTCCTCAGGAAAAGAAAAGCACATGCTTCCATGGGATGTAAAGCTATATATAGATAGATGTATAAATATCTATATGGCTAGATCTACAAGCAAAAAATAGCAAACAAGAATACTGGGAGCTTCAAGATATCTCTAGTCTATCACATTTGAGCACTATTCACTCTTTCCTAACAAAGAATCAGTAATTTGATTTTTTTTTCATGGCTAAATTATGGAAAGTAAAATTAACTTATATAAACTTACCTTTAAAGTATATATATATATATATATATATAAACACACACATATTTATGTATACATGTTTTTGCTTCAAAGAATATTAACCAAAAAGAAACAGACTGAACTAAATATAAGTTATTATTGTAAATAGAAAAAATAGCATTTTGCTGTTCTTTGCGAATTTCACACTGAAGTCCTTTTTAGCTTCAGTGCAACATATTCTGCCCTAATTTAAAGAACACAGTGTACTATAAACCAACTGGAGGAGGAAGGCTTTCTAGAAATGACATTTCTACCTGGATTCTTCATGAAGACTCCTTCTCCTAGAGAAGATTCTCCCCTGACTCTAGAAGAGAACTGCTTACCTTGCAGTCAGTTAAAAGATTCTTTTACTTGAAAATCTGGGGGGTGCGGGTGGGCTCATTAAAGACCAGCTGCCAAAGCTATAGTCACTGAGCCATCTAAAGATTCTTACCTCTGTTGCCACTATTAACCTTTCAACACACCTAACCCTGTGGACCTCACCAGAGAGAACCATGTGTAGATGGAGTTTTTCCCACCACCCAAACCAACTCAAAGCTCTTGTCCATTAACTTTTATGGAAAATCATTAGCCAATGAAATGGAAATTTTTCCACACAATAAGTCACAAAAGAAATGGCCTTTCTTGAGGAAGTCTGAAGATGGGAGGTTCAAAAAGGAATGAAACAATAACAGCTTCAGAAAAATCGCTGTCTTTGAGGAGAACAGAGAATGAGGCAGGAAAAGTCTTCAACTAGATCAAGCCCTGAGCCTTTGGAGTGGGAGCACTGACTCCAAGAGCCTAGACTACCAGAGAACTAACCCTAGGGAGTATCAGATATGAGAACTCACACAAAAGAAACCACTTAAATACAAGACCCAGCATCGAAAACTGGTCAACCACTTGTAAAAGAATGAAACTAGAACACTTTCTAACACCGTACACAAAAATAAACTCAAAATGGATTAAAGATCTCAACGAAAGACCAGAAACTATAAAACTAGAGGAGAACATAGGCAAAACACTCTCTGACATACATCACAGCAGGATCCTCTATGACCCACCTCCCAGAATATTGGAAAGAAAAGCAAAAATAAAATGGGACCTAATTAAACTTAAAAGCTTCTGCACAACAAAGGAAACTATTAGCAAGGTGAAAAGGCAGCCTTCAGAATGGGAGAAAATAATAGCAAATGAAGCAACTGACAAACAACTAATCTCAAAAATATACAAGCAACTCTTGCAGCTCAACTCCAGAAAAATAAATGACCCAATCAAAAAATGGGCCAAAGAACTAAATAGACATTTCTCCAAAGAAGACATCCAGATGGCTAACAAACACATGAAAAGATGCTCAACATCACTCATTATCAGAGAAATGCAAATCAAAACCACTATGAGGTACCATTTCACGCCAGTCACAATGGCTGCGATCCAAAAGTCTACAAGCAATAAATGCTGGAGAGGGTGTGGAGAAAAGGGAACCCTCTTACACTGTTGGTGGGAATGCAAACTAGTACAGCCACTATGGAGAACAGTGTGGAGATTCCTTAAAAAACTGGAAATAAAACTGCCTTATGATCCAGCAATCCCACTGCTGAGCATACACACTGAGGAAACCAGAAGGGAAAGAGACACGTGTACCCCAATGTTCATCACAGCACTGTTTATAATAGCCAGGACATGGAAGCAACCTAGATGTCCATCAGCAGATGAATGGATAAGAAAGCTATGGTACATATACACAATGCAGTATTACTCAGCCATTAAAAAGAATACATTTGAATCAGTTCTAATGAGGTGGATGAAACTGGAGCCTATTATACAGAGTGAAGTAAGCCAGAAAGAAAAACACCAATACAGTATACTAATGCATATATATGGAATTTAGAAAGATGGTAACAATAACCCTGTGTTCGAGACAGCAAAAGAGACACTGATGTATAGATCAGTCTTATGGACTCTGTGGGAGAGGGAGAGGGTGGGGAGATTTGGGAGAATGGCATTGAAACATGTATAATATCATGTATGAAACGAGTCGCCAGTCCAGGTTCGATGCACAATACTGGATGCTTGGGGCTGGTGCACTGGGACGACCCAGAGGGATGGTATGGGGAGGCAGGAGGGAGGAGGGTTCAGGATGGGGAACACAGGTATACCTGTGGCGGACTCATTTCGAGATTTGGCAAAACTAATACAATATTGTCAAGTTTAAAAATAAAATAAAAATAAAAAAAAATGTAAAAGAAAAAAAAAAAAGACCCAGCATCACCCAACTACCAGCAGCACCCTGTGCAGGATGCCTCATCTAAACAACAAACAAAACAAAAATACAAACCAAACCATCAGGGTTTGTACACAGGATTACCACTTCACTCAGCCTTGCCCATCAGAGGAAAAACAAACAAACAAATGAAAACTCAGCACAAATCTCACCCTATAGGAAGCTCACACAAACCACTGGACCAACCTTAGGAGGGCAGAAACCAAAAGGAAGAAAGAATTCAACCTTCTTCAAGGAAAGAATTCAACTTTTCTTGAAGACTGGGAAAAGGAGATTTCAAACAATAAGCTAAAAAGAAAAGAAAAGAAAAGGCAGAGAAATACTGCACAAATGAAGGAACAAATGAGAAAAACAGAAGTCCAAATAAATGAAGAGGAAATAGGCAAACTACCTGCAAAAGAATTCACAATAATGATAGTAAAAATGATCAAAACATTGAAAAAAAAATGGAGGAAATGCAAGAATCAATTAACAAAGACTGAGAAGAGTTAAAGAATAAACATACAGAAGCAAAAAACACAATTACTGAAATTAAAAATACTCTAGAAGGAATCAATAGCAGAATATCTGAAGCAGAAGAAAGAATCAGTGAGCTGGAAGATAAAATGTTAGAAATAACTTCTGAAGAACAGAAAAAGTAAAAGAATGAAAAGAACTGAGGACAGTCTCAGAGACTTCTGGGACCATATCAAATGCACCAACATTCGAATTATAGGGGTCCCAGAAGAAGAAGAGAAAAAAAAAGGGTATGAGAAAATTTTTGAAGAGATTATAGGTGAAAATTTCCCCAACATGGAAAAGGAAATAGTCAATCAAGTCCAAGAGGCACAAAGAGTCCCATACAGGATAAACCCAAGGAGAAACACACCAAAACACATACTAATCAAACTAACAAAAACTAAACCAGTCCATCCTAAAGGAAATCAGTTCTGAATGTTCATTGGAAGGACTGATGCTGAAGCTGAAACTCCAACATTTTGGCCACCTGATGCGAAGAACGGACTCATTTGAAAAGACCCTTATGTGGGGAAAGATTGAAGGCAGGAGGAGAAGGGGACAACAGAGGATGAGATGGTTGGATGGCATCACCGACTCAATGGACATGAGTTTGAGTAAACTCTGGGAGTTGGTGACAGACAGGGAGCCCTGGCATGCTGCAGTCCATGCGGTTGCAAAG
The DNA here is from genome assembly GCF_019923935.1 of Bubalus bubalis. Lineage (NCBI taxonomy): Eukaryota > Metazoa > Chordata > Mammalia > Artiodactyla > Bovidae > Bubalus > Bubalus bubalis. The sequence continues at coordinate 69,133,507 of NC_059158.1, read as the reverse complement.
AGTCAGACATGACTGAGTGACTGAACTGAAATGAACTGAAACACAAAGAAAGATTGTTAAAAGCAGCAAGGAAGAAACAACAAGTGACATACAAGGAAAACTTCATACACTTAACAGCTGATCTTTCAGCAGAAACTCTGCAGGCCAGAAGGGAATGGCAGGATATATTTAAAGTATGGAAAAGGGAAAATCTACAACCAAGATTACTGTACCCTGGAAGGATGTCATTCAACACACAAGCAAAAGTTAAGAGAATTCAGTACCACCAAATCAGCTTTACAACAAATGTTAAAGGGACTTACATAGTCAAGAAATACAAGAGAAGAAAAGAGATCTACAAAATCAATCCCAAACAATTAAAAAAATGGCAATAGGAACACATATATCAATAATTACTTTAAATGTAAATAGATTAAATGCTCCAACCAAAAGACACAGACTGGCTGAATGGCTACAAAAACAATACCTATATATATGCTGTCTACAAGAAACCCACTTCAGACCTCAAGACACATACAAACTGAAAGTGAGAGGATGGAAAAATATACTCCATGCAAATGGGAAGCAAAAGAAAGCTGGAGTAGCAATCCTCATGTCAGACAAAATAGACCTTAAAATAAAGATTACAAGAGATAAGAAGGACATTTCATAATGATCAAGGGATCAACCCAAGAGGAAGACATAACAATTGTAAACATATGCACCCAACATAGGAGCACCTCAATACATAAGACAAACACTAACAGACATAAAAGGAGAAATGGACAGTCACACAATAATAGTAGGAGACTTTAACACCCCACTCACACCAATGGACAGATCATCAAAACAGAAAATAAAGAAACACAAGTCTTAAATGATACATGAGATGAGATCGATTTCATTGATATCTTCAGAACATTCCATCCAAATCCAGAAGAATACACCTTATTCTCAAGTGCACATGGAACATTCTCCAGGACAGACCACATCTTGGGTCACAAATCAAACCTCAGTAAATTTAAGAAAACTGAAATCATATCAAGCATCTTCTGGGACCATAATGCTATGAAACTAGATACCAATTATAGGAAAAAAAGTGTAAGAAACACAAATACATGGAGACTGAACAACACATTTCTAAATAACCAACAGGGTACTGAAGATATCAAAAGGGAAATCAAAAAATTTCTAGAAACAAATGACAATGAAAAAAATGACAACTCAAAACCTATGGGATGCAGCAAAAGCAGTTCTAAGAGGGAAGTTTATAGCAATACAATCCTACCTCAAGAAACAAGAGAAACATTGAATAGACAGCCTAACTTTACACCTAAAACAACTGGAAAAAGAAAAACAGAAAAACCCCAAAATCAATAGAAGGAAAGAAATCAAAAAGATCTGAGCAGAAATAAATGAAAAAGAAATGAAAGAAACAACAGTAAAGATTAATAAAACTAAAAGCTGGTTCTTGGAGAAGATAAACAAAATTGACAAACCTTTAGCCAGACTCATCAAGAAAAAGAGAGAGAAGAATCAAATCAACAAAATTAGAAATGAAAAAGGGGAGGTTACAACAGACAACGCAAAAATACAAAGGATTATAAGAGACTATTATGAACAACTATATGGCAATAAAACAGATAACCTGGAAGAAATGGACAGATCCTTAGAAAAGTTCACTCTTCCAAGACTGAACCAGGAAGAAATACCCAATTACAAGCACTGAAATTGAAGCTGTGATCAAAAATCTCCAAAAAAAGAAAAACCCAAGACCAGATGGCTTCACAGAACAATTCTTTCAAACATTTAGAGAAGAGCTAATGCCTATCCTTCTAAAATGCTTTCAAAAAATTTCAGAGGAAGGAACACTTCAAAACTCATTCTATGAGGCCACCATCACCCTGTCACCAAAACCAGACAAAGACAACACAAAAAAAGAAAACTACAGGCCAATATCACTGATGAACATAGATGCAAAAATCCTCAACAAAATTTTAGCAAACAGAATTCAGCAACACATCAAAAAACTCATACACCATGATCTAGTTGGGTTTATTCCACGGACGCAAGGATTCTTCAATATACAGAAATCAATCAATGTGATACACCATATTAACAAATCAAAAGATAAAAACTATATGATAATCTCAATAGATGCAAAAAAAGCCTTTGACAAAATTCAGCACCCATTTATGATTAAAACTTCAAAAAATGGGCATAGAAGGAACCTACTGCAACATAGTAAAGGCCATATATGATAAGCCTACAGCAAACATTCGGAGAAGGAAATGGCAACCCACTCCAGTATTCTTGCCTGGAGAATTCATGGACAGAGGAGCCTAGCAGGCTATATAGTCCATGGGGTCACAAACAGTCGAACATGACTGAGCGGCTATCACACACACACACAGCAAACATTATTCTCAATGGTAAAAAATCGAAAGCATTCCCTCTAAGATCAGAAATAAGATGAGGGTGTCCATTTTTGCCACTATTATTCAACATAGTTCTGGAAGTCCTAGCTGCAGCACTCAGAGAAGAAAAAGAAATAAAAGGAATCTAGATTGGAAAAGAAGTAAAGCTCTCACTGTTCACAGATGACATGATACTGTACATTGAAAACCCTAAAGATAGTATCAGAAAATTACTAGAGCTAATCAGTGAATTTTGCAAAGTTGCAGGATACAAAATCAATACACAGAAATCACTTGCATTTCTATTTACTAACAATGTAAAATTAGAAAGGGAAATTAAGGAATCAATCCCATTCAACATTGCAACAAAAAAGAATTAAATATCTAGGAATAATCTACAGATTCAATGTGATCCCTATCAAATTACCCATGGCCTTTTTCACAGAACTAGAACAAAAAATTTCACAATTCATATTGAAATACAAAAGACCCCAAATAGCCAAAGCAGTCTTGAAAAAGAAGAATGGAGCTGGAGGAATCAACCTTCCTGACTTCAGATTATACTACAAAGCTACAGTCATCAAGGCAGTATGGTACTGGCACAAAAACAGAAATATAGACCAATGGAACAAGATAGAAAGCCCATAAATAAACCCATGCACCTATGGGTACCTTATTTTTGACAAAAGAGGCAAGAATATATAATGGGGCAAAGACAGCCTCTTCAATAAATGGTGCTGGAAAAACTGGACAGCTACATGTAAAAGAATGAAATCAGAACACTTCCTAACACCATACACAAAGATAAACTCAAAATGGATTAAAGACCTAAATGGAAGACCAGAAACTATAAAACTCTTAGAGGAAAACATAGGCAGAACACTCGATGACATAAATCAAAGCAAGATCCTATATAACCCACCTCCTAGAGTAACGGAAATAAAAATAAAACTAAATTTCAAGTGGGACCTGATTAAACTTAAATGCTTTTTGCACAGCAAAGAAAACTATAAGCAAGGTGAAAAGACAACCCTCAGAATAGGAGAAAATGATAGCAAATGAAACAACTGACAAAGCATTAATTTCCAAAATATACAAGCAGCTCAACAACTCAATACCAGAAAAACAAACAACCCAATCAAACAGTGGGAAAAAGACCTAAACAGACATTTCTCCAAAGAAGACATACAGATGGCTAACAAACACATGAAAAGATGCTCAACATCGTTCATTATCAGAGAAATGCAAAGCAAAACCACAATGAGATATCACCTCACACTGGTCAGAATGGCCATCATCAAAAAGTCTACAAACAATAAATGCCGGGGAGGCTGTGGAGTAAAGGGAACGCTCTTGCACTGTTAGTGGGAATGTAAATGGATACAGCCACTATGGAAGACAGTATGGAGATTCCTTAAAAAACTAGGAATAAAACCACCATATGCCCAGGAATCCCACTCCTAGGCATATACCCTGAGGAAACCAAAATTGAAAAAGACACATGCATCCCATTGTTCATTGCAGCACTATAATAGCTAGAACATGGAAGCAACCTAGATGACCATCGACAGATGACTGGATAAAGAAGGTGTGGTACATATACACAATGGAATATTACTCAGCCACAAAAAGGAATGCATTTGAGTCAGAGGTGGATGAACCTAGAACCTATTACACAGAGTGAAGTGAGTCAGAAAGAGAAAGATAAACACTGTATTCTAATGCATATATACAGAATCTCGAAAAATGGAACTGAAGAATTTATTTACAGGGCAATAACGGAAAAACAGACATAGAAAATAGACTCATGGACACAGGGAGAGGGTAAGATGTATAGAAAGAGTAACATGGAAACTTACATTACCATGTGTAAAATAGATAGTCAACGGGAATTTGCTGTACAGCTCAGGAAACTCACACAGGGGCTCTGTACCAACCTAGAGGGGTGCTATGGGGAGGGAGATGGGAGGGAGGTCCAAAAGGGAGGGGATATATGTATACCTATGGCTGACTCATGTTGAGGTTTGACAGAAAACAGCAAAATTCTGTAAAGCAATTATCCTTCAATAAAAAATAAATAAATTTTAAAAAAGAAATGGCCTTTCTTGACCAGAAAATGAATATTATCCTTATTCAAAGTTACTTTTAAATTTAATATTCCATTTTATAATTTATGGTACCATTTGAAATGATGAGGTAAAATACAAAAAATGGACATTTTATGATATGTCTTTGTCTAATTCCTTACCACGTAAATCTTTACCATTCACAGACACTCAAAAATCTAAGTGTTTCAGATGGTCAACTGCATCAATTAGGGTCCCAATGGGACAGAAATGCACCTTTTAGTTTGGGAAAATATTTGAAGAAGATTCACTTTTAAGGGACTACTTATAAGTATATAATCTGGGCATAGTGGAACCATAAGGATATGCAGGAAGCAGGAGTTAAAGCAGAAGGGATGTTACCCCCACCAGGGAGAGAGCAGCTTCCCCAGCCTGGAGAGGAAGACCATGGGGTAGACCGCCTGGAGAGAAGCACTGGCCAGCACAGGACACAGCCAGACTGTGGGGCCCTTGAGAGAGGGATCCAGGGGATGTGCACTCTCATGTCACTCTACTCCCTCTCTCCTGTCTCCTGTTGGGATTTTCCACTAACAAAGCCCAACTGTAAGACAGAAAGCCAAGGGATACCATAGATTCAGTCCACTCAGGTCAGCCTCCCAGTGTAGAGAAACAAGTGAATAAGGGTGAAAGTGGATCTGGAGGGACAAAGAGAAGACTCCCACATGGGCAGAGACGGGAACACACATGCTCCCACTCTAAGATTAAATTATGATATATTTATAGGGCTTCCCTGATAGCTCAGTTGGTAAAGAATCCGCCTGCAATGCAGGAGACCTGGGTGCGATCTCTGGGTTGGGACGATCCCCTGGAAAAGGAAAGGCTACCCACTCCAGTCTTCTGGCCTGGAGAATTCCATGGACTATAGAGTCCATGGGGTTGCAAAGAGTCAGACACAACTGAACGACTTTCACTTTCACTTTTCATGATAGATGTATAAAACATACAGAAGTGAGGCATCCACATGAGGCAGGAGCAGATGCAAGGGCCCCAGGACAGCCTGCCTTGTCCCCCAGAGTCCCCAAAAGCACACAGCACATAGGTACTGGCTGTGCAAGGCAAGATCTGTTTAATAAGAGCTGCTGCTCATTTCTCACCACTCCATGGTAAATCCATATTCAAGAAGATTTTAACAAGGGCCTCTGAACACTATGAAAAGGAATCTGGGTTGTCTCTGTGCAAAACTGAGTCATAGAGGTTTTTTGATCAGAGCAATGCCATGATTACATCTGTGTTTAGAAAGGCTCCTTTGGTCATTTTGTGATGTTGAGATTAGAAGACACGCTGAAAGAAATGTAGGGGACCATTTAGAAAGCCATTACAGGAATTCAGGAGGGAGATAAGTCCAGGACTGTCATTTTGTGATTTGCACTTTTTAAAATCTCTGGTGCCTAGTACTTGGTGATATATAAAGAATGATACAAAATTTGTTCCTTCAGTCTTGAAATTTCTATCATTCTCTCAATGATTTCTCCTGCTTCTTTACCTCCCAGGACCATTCATTTATCAAGTCTTGTTGAGTCTAACTTCTAACATCTCTAGGACTGTCCTCTTTTCTCCACCAATGCTTTGAGATAAAGGTCACACTTATCACACAGACTAGCACTTCTCAAAATTATGTAAGCCGTTCTTAGGGACTTCATGAAAAAGAAAAGCTTTCTGGTGAAATGCTTTGTGGAAGTTGTGGAATAAACAAATGTAAATGGTTTGTTTATACCCACGTGTGGATTCTTAGAGAGGAGGGAATACATGCATTAGTTCTTCCTTTTCATAAAAAATCTAGTGACTTCTCTCCAGGGACAGTGGGATACCTCAGAATATAGACTGCAAAATGCTGACATGGACAAACGAAGGTTTTCCTTGCATTTCTGTAAAATTTCATTCAGCCTGCTGACTTTTCTGTATTTATTGCCCCCAGGACAGAGATCACACAGCATAAAGCAGAGGAAAAGGTAATCAATTCTCACAGTTTGTTTCAAATGTTAGGGGAACTCATGGGCAACAGATTTGGAAAAATATGATGAATAAGAGCAAAACTTCTTACATTCAGACTAGATAAAAGGAAGGGAGAGGGAAACAGCCAAAAGGTAAGCAGAGTGTTTCAACTTAAGTGGGTACCTGAAAAGGGGGCCACGTCCCAGCCCACTTAACAACCCCAAACTGAGCCATGGTGGAGGGGAAAGTCACAACAGACACAGAAGGTTTGGAGGACCTAAGAACCAAGGGAGTCTATGCCTTACTGGGAAGATGGAGGGTTGGGAATAAAGCATGACTTTAAACGAAATGGCTGAAATGTAATTTCACATCTATGCTGCAGTTTCTCAACCTTGGTACTATGAACATTTTGTCCCCACTAATTCTTTGTTGTGGGGACTGTCCTGTGTATGGTGGGATGTTTATTAGCATCCCTGGCCTCTACCCACTAGATTCCAGGAATGTAATCCCCACCCTCAGTTTGGGCAACCAACAACGTTTCCAGGCCCTGCCAAATGTCCCTGGGGGCAAAACTGCAGTTGAGACCACTGCTCTCAGTAGATGCAGTCCTAGACAGCCTCAACGAGTCTCTTACAAGTGTGGTACAGATTGTGAATAGCTGGATGAATCCTTCCGGAAGATCCAGAGCAACCTGCATGAATGATGTCCGAGAACCAGATGGGATGAAGGAAAAATGCAACTCATGCAACAGCAAGAGTTGCCAGAGAGGACTGATCATACTCAAGGACAAAATGGCACCCTCCCCATGGATGCTTCCACATCATAACTTCACTGGTTAAGAACAAAGATACTGGCACACCCTAGGAGGCAGGCTGTCTGGGTTCCACTCCTGCTGCCGCTGCTGCTAAGTTGCTTCAGTCATGCCTGACTCTGTGCGACCCCATAGATGGCGGCCCACCAGGCTTCCCCATCCCTGGGATTCTCCAGGCAAGAACACTGGAGTGGGGTGCCATTGCCTTCTCCGGGTTCCACTCCTAGCTCTAATCATTAAGAGCTATTTGACTCTGGCAAAGTGCTCAATTTTATAGACCTAATACATAAGATAGAGATAATAATGGTACAGGTTATACAGGATTACTACAGTAATTAAATGCGTGAAATGATTAAAAGTCCTGCTCTCTCCATAATTAAGCATTGAGTAAGAAGTGGTTTTTATTATGTATAAAAACACTCCCCTGAAATTTGATCTAATTCAGAGTAGGAGAGTAACCATGAATTAAAACTAAATTTCGACCATCAAATCAAATAAGGTTCACAATAAAAGCTGAAATTCATAGGTAAATGAAGCTATTTTTACATTTCCAATTTGTTTTTTTTAATTTATTTTTATTTATTTGTTTGGCTGTGCCAGGTCTCAGTTGCAGCATGTGGGATGTAATTCCCTGACAAAGGATCAAACCCTGGCCCCCTGCTTCAGGAACACAGAGTCTTAACCACTGGACCTACCGATTTGCATTCACAAATTTCTTCTCACTACCTTGGTTTCTTTGCATCCAGTCTGACATTCTCCATCTCTACCGCTCGATGCATATTCATACCACCATTATGGTCATCATTTTAAATCCCAAATCTGATCAGATACTGGGTTCCCAATTATCCATAGTCATGGTCACACAGAGACACCTCAAGAGTTCAAGGCTATGTAGGGGAGGGCATGGCTTGAGAGTTCATGGTTTCTGTGCAAGATTTGTATTATATTAAAAATTATGTATGCTCCTAAGAAAACATTTGAAAACACTGGCCTATGGAGACTCCACCAGATGGCAGTCAAGACCACCCATGAAGGCCCTCGCCCATCCCTCCAGCTGCTCAACAACCTTGCTATCCAGATGAAGAAAGTCACCTGTGCAGAGTACATGTGCCATCAACTTCATAGTTTTACACAGGCAATTTTGACTGCCTGGAATAATTTTCTGCGTCTCCTACAGACAGGAAGTCACTGAAGGAACTTTTTTCTGGGAAACATGCTTAGATTTGCATTTTTGAAAGAAGTCTCATGGGTTTCCCTGGTGGCTCAGACGGTAAAGCATCTGCCCGCAATGCAGGAGACCCGGGTTCAATTCCTGGGTCAGGAAAACCACCTGGAGAAGGAAATGGCAATCCACTCCAGCACTCTTGCCTGGAAAATCCCATGGACGGAGGAGCCTGATAGGCTACAGTCCATGGGGTCGCAAAGAGACACACACGACTGGGCGACTTCATTTTCACTTTCACTCAAGAACTCTGGTGCTGGGGGACCTGCTTCACATACTTCAGGATTCCTTATAAGGCTGGTAAGGAAAATACCTTGGGCTTCCCTGGTGGCTCAGGCAGTAAAGAATTTGCCTGCAATGCACAAGACCTGGGTTCGATCCCCGGGTTGGGAAGATCCCTTGGAGGAGAGCATGGCAATCCACTTCAGTATTCTTGCCTGGAGAATCCCCATGGACAGAGAAGCCTGGCAGGCTACAGTCTAAGGGGTCTCAAAGAGTTGGACATGAGTGAGCAACTAAATACAGCACACAGCAAGGAAAATACTTAGCTTCCCTATGATCAAATTCCACTACAAAGTCCTGGAGTGCTCCAAAAAAAAAAAAAAAAAAAAAAAACAGAGCATTGAACCCACTAACCTTAGAAATCAACCTCTCTTTTTCTGTTCTTTTACATTGTCCTGCTTATCCTTTCCCAAGGTCCCTACACTCTTCCTTAGAGGATCTAGTCCCTTCTAAGAGCTTTTAGAACACTGGAGCCAGTCTCTCCTCTAGTTTGGGCAACTTCTGCTTTCTACTGTACAACTGTGCCCTGAGGCAAAGACAGCACAGAGGTCTGGAAAGGGAAGGGAAATGTATGTCTAGAGTAAAACAAGTGATCCACCAATGGATCAAGTGAACCACCATTCCATCTAGATGTGTGTCTCAGTGAATCGCAACTTCTTTCCTCATACTTTTCTTGAATCAGTTTAGTTTTGTGGTCAGAAAAATATACTGTTAAAAACAAGTCCAACTGGGACACACATCTATGCTGAAGACCCTTCTACAAGTTAAATCATGATCTAGAAAGCAATACCTTACCCAGTAGCTGTCTTTTCCCTTTTCCAAACCTTCAAGATGGTTCCTTCAGTAGTGAAAAATAGCACTCTTTCCTCAGAGGGTCACCATTCATTGCCTTCATTTGTGCATCGATGTTCTACACTTTCAGTTTAATGCCACAACCCATCAGATCACTGCCTCTTCTGTCCCATTTGGCAGCCAGTCTCAGGACTGCTGCTGGTTTTCCATCTGTCAAACTCAATCTACCTTCAACCTAGAGGCAGGGCATGGAGGGTGGACTGAGCAAAGAACAACGAAGGCAGATTGGTTTGCCCCTGGATTTGCTCTGCTTTGAATGGAGAAGCGCATGCTAAGTCGCCTCAGTCATGTCCGACTGCTCGCGACCCCATGGACGGTAACCTGCCAGGCTCCTCTGTCCATGGGATTCTCCAGGCAAGTATTCTAGAGTGGGTTGCCATTTCCTCCTCCAGGGGATCTTTCCAACCCAGGGATCGAATTGGCATCCCATTATGTCTCCTGTATTGGCAGGAAGGTTCGTTAGCACTAGCACCACCTAGGAAGCCCAGAATGGAGAAGGGGGGGTCCTAATAACATAGAATATTCCTTAGTGGGGACTTGCTTCCTGACTTTGAGGGAATCTGGCTAGAAACAGGCTTACAGCCTAGAAGACAACATAAACAGTGATACTATTTATGTATCTTCCCAGCTGTAAGGACTCCTCTTAACCCGGCAGCAAGAGGAGCATGAGGGAGCAGCCACGTTGAACCATTCTGATCAGTGAGCCCATACTCCTTGCTACCGTGCATTGGTCCAGAGAGGACGTGGTCCAAGCTATCCTATCAGATAGAGTGGAATATGCTTACATAGCCTCCTTGAAAATGGACACCAACTGAAGCTGCCTCTTTCACTTGCTAGCTGTATGACCTAGCGTGGGGCATGTAACCTCTCTTGACCTATTTCTTCATCTGCGTAAAGAATAATTTGAACTAGATGATTTTTGATTTCCTTTCTGCTCTTGCATTATGGTTGTCATAAAGAAGGTAGATTCTAGAGTCACTGAGGCCTGGATTCAAGACCATGTTCTATCAGTCACGAGCCTTATGACCTAGAAAAGTTCCTGGAATTCTAAGCATGAGTTTCATCATCTGTAAAATGGGGATGATGCTAGTGCCTTTCTTGGTGTTAAGCAAAATAGTGCATGTAAAGTGCTTAAAAGCTATCACACAAAGTAAAGCAGACTCCGGCCTCTGGTTGCTATAGCTATTGTTATTCCTACATAGAATATAAAGTGAATTTCTTTAAAAAAAAAAAAAAAAAAAAAGGAGGGAAAGAAGAAAAAGGAAGCAAACCAAGGTGAAAACATCATAATTATTCAGTTAAAGGAATGGTTTGAATAAGAAGATCAAACTATATGGCTTAATATCAGTGCAAAGAGGACAAGGAAACAGCAACCCACTCTAGTATTCGTGCCTGGAGAATCCCATGGAAAGAGGATCCTGGTAGGCTATAGTCCATGGGGGTCACAAAGAGTCAGACACGACTAAAGTGACTTAGCAGCAGCAGTGCAAAGAAGTGAGGGGAGAAAGGACAAAGAATCAATATGACTTCACAGGCATGTAAACACGTACAGCCCTGGAGGAGGGCATGGCAACCCACTCCAGTAATTTTGCCTGGAGAATCCCATGGACAGAAGAGCCTGGCAGGCTAGGGTCCATAGGGTTGCAAAGAGTCAGACACGACTGAAGCGACTTAGCATGCAAACATGTACAGGATGTTCAATTATGGTCTTAAAGAATGTAACACTATTTATGCCAAGCCTTTTCACTCTCAGAATTTAAATAAAAATGTGATAACAAAGAATACTCCAAATACAAACAGCACTGGGTAAAATTATAACTCTCACGAATGAGAGAGTCTGTAAACTATTCAACTTGAAGAACCATATTGAAGACATATATTCCACAGTCTTTCTTTATAACCTTCTTTTAGTGACATGTACAATATCTATACACCTGAGATATTCCTTTTTTATGTCAAAAGTATACTAACTACTCCAACACCACACATGATTAATTATCTCCACTCTGATTATCTCAATCTAGAAACCACCCTAACACCCTTAAAGGTGGTAATATTTTGAAACTCTCAAGGAATAAACTAGGATGTCTATTATAGAATATTTTTGTCTACATGAACGGTATGCTCTGGCAGCCACTGACTGACATAGAGTCTATTTCTTTGGGGAGTCACATTATCTGACTGGGTACCATGCAATCTAAAGAACGATGAGAGAGAATATAAGACAGGTAAGAGAGAAAAACAAAAATAATAAAGGAACCAGGGCTGCATACTGTGGCATAATATAATGCCAGCCTCAAGAGATAGGAAATCTCAGCAGGGGAGGGGCTGCAGTCAGCGAAGGCTGTCAACCCAGCATACTCCAGCCAAAACAACAATGTCATTCTACCTGTAAAGCTGGGAGCAAGTGCCACAAAAAATGACAGGGACAGGAATCAAAGATAAAGCCATCACACAAAGGGCATGTCACATCTGCCTCTCACATAAAAGAACTATATGGATCACACACACCATATCTTTCACATCAGATTTGTAAAGATTTACAGCCCTGTTCCATTTCCTAGGCTTCCATGAATGATGTAACATGTGCACAAGTGACCCTTTCAGATGGTCACACTAGGGAACTGGCAAGAGTTTCCCTGTGGGGGGTAATCCTAGAGACCTCCTGAGGAACGCAAGAACTGAGGCATCCATTATCCCATATTTATGACGGTGCCCCAGAATTCAAAAAATGTTAAGGTGGTTGGTCCTGGATATCTCAGAACAAATGACTCACTCTCATCTGCCCCATTCAATTATCTTGGCAGTATCAAGAGTTGTCATGTCGTGTGCCTGGCAGGACTTTTTCAAAGTCAGCGGTTCTTTTGCAAGATGGTGAAAGACAAAGAGAAGAGCTCAAAGATTTTCCTCTTAGACAGTATCTTCTCCATTGACTGCACTCAGTTGAAACTAAATACATTCTTTTATTTGACTGTGGAAAGTCATCTTCTTGGATGAGTTAATGACTTGCTGACTACCAAAACAGTAATGAGAACATGTTTATTTCCCAAATTTGGTGTTAATCGGTTACTCTGATGTTTGCACTTTAAAGCCATATTCTTGTAAAACATCTAGAATGGCTATTTCCAGAATTTGGAAACTAGGCGGTCTAACAGCTTTAGAATCCTATAGTCATTTTAGAGACAGAGATACAAGATTTAACTTAAATCACTCTAATCACTCAGATGTCTAATCAGATATGCTGCTTACTTGTCCTGTTATATTTACATACTTTCACATGGGACTCTGTAGATATAAGGTATTAGAAGGGAGTTTGCTCAGGGACCAACTTAGAAAGCCTTAAACTGAAATATAAGTATTTCATATCCTGCTTATCTATTTATATTTGTCTAAATAAGCCCTCAAAATGACGGTGAGGGCTAAATACCTCTATTTTATTTCACATATAAAATCCAGGAAGCTGTCCCATGGCACCTTGGGCATGCTTCTCCCTTTATCGATTGGCTTCTCCATGAACCCTGAGGGCCTGTGCCGGGTTCAGAAGCGGGGAGCTAAAAAAGAACTTTCGGTAGACAGGAAGATTACAGTTCATGACTGTCCTTCTCCGACTTTAATGTGCAAATGCAGCAAACCAGAGGTTTAAGACGGAGATTCAGGTTCAGCAGATCTGAGTAAGGCTGCTGGTCGACGGCCCAACCTGAAGCCTCTGGGAGCCCTGTCCTCGCTGACTGCCCTGTGCGGCTCCTCCTCTACCGGGCGGGACCACGCTGTGCTTTTCTCAGGGCTTCAGCTTCCTCCCCTATGAAGCTAGACAAGAAATAGATAAACAACAGCATTTACTGTATAACACAAGGAACAGTGTTCAATATCTTATAATAACCTATAATGGAAAATAACCTGGAAATATATATATATATGTTTGTAACTGAAAAAAAGAAAGAAATAGAGGCTATTAACAAATTCAAGAGTTGAAGAGAAGGTGAATGAATACATTCAGGTGAAAGCATTCTGAAAAAAAAGTTTAAGGAGCTCCGTGATGAACTGTCTTTAAAAATCACTGAAGGACATGAAGATAACTCTTCCCCTAAAACTAACAAACTGGATGCCATTGACGTCGCCAGTTTCCTGTCCCACAGAGCATTCGATTTTTGTATCCTGCATCAAACTGCTACTCTAGATCCCTGCTCCTTGTCCAGGCTGTTACAACTGTGAACCAGCCTTCTATACAACCTCACTTCTGAGTGACGCTCAACCTACATCCTGCGGGGTGGCATAATGCCCTTGATAACTCTTCTCCCAAAGTCCCAGGTCCATTAACATAATCTTGTAACAATAAGTTGTTAAATTGTAGGGAGGAAGAGAAGACAATTTTCCATGTCTGTATAATTTATAATTCATAGAATTTTCTCTCCTAAAAGGTGCCGTTGCTACTGCTTGTTTTATACATGACAGAAGTGAGGGCCAATGAAAATAAATCCCTTGGTCAATATCACAAAAATAATTAAGAGTGGAATCGGGACTGGAAATGATGTGCTTAATTCCCAGTTCAATCTGATAACCTCAACTCCACCTTGGAGGAAATTTTCCTACACATTTTTTTTTTCCTAAGCTCCTTAAAAGTTACCTGCAGCCATTCTTGGTTTTGCAGCAGCATTTGATGGTGGTGCCACTGAACCAATACAATGCTGAGGTGAAGGAAAGAGAGACAGCCTGGGAGTGATGGAGAGGCATTCCTCATAGATGAGGTGGAAGGGACCGGAATAAAGAAACCAGCTGTGTTAGTCGCAGCTCCTCCGTCCCCTCGGAGAAGACTCAGGAAAGCCCAGCTGAAATACTCACTGGACCTACTGGACCCATCTCTGAGGTGTCCTCAGAGATGTTATCTATTTTAATCTATTTTAAACAGAATATCTTTTTGAAAGTATATTGCAGCAGGGCTTCCCTGGTGGCTCAGTGGTAAAGAATCTGCCTGACAATGCAGGAGACACAGGTTTGATCCCTGATCTGGGAAGATCCCACACACTACGGAGCAACCACGCCCATGAGCCACAGCTACTGAGCCTGTAGGACCCAGGAGTCACAACTACTGAACCCATGTGCCACAGCTACTGAAGCCCTCGCACCCTAGAGCTCATGCTTTGCAACAAGAGAAGTTGCTCTACTGAGAAGTCCACATAAAGCAACTAGACGGTAGCCCCTGCTTGCTACAACTAGAGAAAAGTCCAACAGCGATGAAGACCCAGCACAGCCAAAAACACTAGAAGAATAAAATTAAAAAGTATACTGTAAACAAACAGGCCACCTTATAGCCAGAGCACGATTAGGAACATCTTGGGCTCCTGATGGCACACGGCTCTCGAAAAACACCCAGAAGTGGTAGAGCATGCCGAGAGAGAGATGCAGTCTGGATCGAGGAGGAGGTACTGGACTTGAGGTGGCGCTAGTGGTAAAGAACCCACCTCCCAGTGCAGGAGATGTAAGAGATACGGGTTTGATCCCTGAGTTGGAAAGATCCCCTGGAGGAGGACATGGCAACCCGCTCCAGTATTCTTGCCTGGAGAATCCCATGGACAGAGGAGCCTGGGGAGCTACAGTCCATGGAATCACAAAGAATCGGACACGACTGAGCGACAGCATGCATGCACCCTGCACTTGAGAGAAGCCAGCCTGAATACAGACCGATTAGCCGTGAAAAAGTGGTCATGGGTACCAAGCAGAGAATGAATTATGGGGCTGTGTGGAGAGAAATGGGATCAGGGCAGATTTATTACACTCCATTTCCACTCTGCTAGCAGGCTGCACAGAGTCTCTGAGGTACAGATTTACTCAGGATTGAAATTTTACATCCTGGGACACTATCTCAAATAATCTAATTTGGTGAGATGAGAAAATCATATCTCATAAAACTATCATCCCTTTTCAAAAGCCCATATAAAAGTTTACAGGCTGTTGAGGTATCTAGCCATGGCACAAGCTTCTATTATAGGCGACATGAAGACAACGAACTTAAAATTATTTTAATAAGAAATGCTACTGCTCGCTGTGTGTGGTTTGTTTTTTACAACCTGAACTTCATAAATTTTTATAAGGTGTCTCTTTATTGTCAGACTTTGGAGCTGCTGTGTCACTGTTGCTCAGTCAAAGCTTTTTAAAATAAAAGAATCTCAACCTGAGTGTGATATTATACCTGATATTACGATAGCTGACCCCACACCTAATTCCAGCAACATTCCTGTCTTCTATGCAAATGTTAAAATAAATATATTCCCCATCACTGTGAAATGGGTTATTCATTTGGCCATTATACACGTAGGAGCAGGCTGCCCCAGCAGGAAGGGACCTTGACCGTCCTCTACTAATTCTAGACGGAAGAGAAATGATGCTTAGGAACACACACACACACACACACAGAAAACCTATGCCCAGTAACTTCTTTAGGACTTGTGTGTGGGTATCTTTCAGGGGTTGGACAGAAGAGGAAGAAAGAGAGGTGGCTACTTTCGAATAAGAACTACTATCATCTTCCAAGAGCTCGTTATGTTTGTGGTATAGAATCAGCACTTCATATCCATTATTTCACTGAGTCCTGCAATCCTAGGAAATGTAGAATAGCATGCCTATTTTATAGGACACGAATCTTCAGCTTGGAGATGATTATAATTTGCCCAAAGTCACACAGCAGGGATTCAATTTAGATGCGTCAGCTCTCTCAATATTGTTTTTCATCAATATCATTCTGTATTCTTGATTATTCAGGAGAATACTATGAAGAGGAAAAGAACTTCAGAAAACCTTGGAAGGGAAAAGACATTATGATTTACAGTGTATTGGAGTGGAATAGGGGCTTCCCAGGTGGCACTAGTGGTCGAGAACCCACCTGCAATGCAGGAGACAGGGGTTCGATCCCTGGGTCGGGAAGATCCCCTGGCGGACAGCATGGCAGCCCACTCCAGCATTCTTGCCTGGAGAATCCCATGGACAGCGGAGCCTGGCGGGCTACAGGCCACTGGGTCTCAAAGAGTCAGAGCACAACTGAAGCAACTTTGCGTGCAGGCATGGACCAGAATGAGCCCCTGAAAACTGCCTGGGCAAACTCTTCATTTTACTGAGAAGAAATAGCAAGGTGGTCACAGGACTAGTGCTGGGTCACACAGCCGGTTAACATCAGGAGCAGGATTTTCTCCCCATCCTACCTACCGCTAGTGCTGCTGAAGGCAATACACATAGTTGAGTTGATATAGGAGTTACACAAAAAGTGATTTTCCCCATCTCTAATCTTGGGCATATTTTTCTACCTCATTCTCTTTAGTACCTTCTGCTCTTCCCCTGGAATAGAATGAATGGGATAGGCACTTAGGATGTGATTAGAACTGGAAAGGAAGGGCCAGGAGAATCAAGCGTATTCTGGTATTTTTCCTCTTAGGTCCTTAACTTGAGGATAAAATTCCTCCTAGATATTTCTTTTGGGAACAGGATGAAATAAGAGGAGTAATCAAATACTCAGTCAACAGATACTAGAATTCACTATTTCTAGATAATCAGTCATTAATTGGATGACTAAGGATCTGCTTTCAAAGAGCTTACTGTCTAGTGAGGAAAAAATCAATACAATCAGTACAAACTGACTGTTAAAATCTAATGTTGCAAGCACCACGAGAGACACAGAAAATACGATATGAGAACATGAAAAGATCATCAAGGAGTTTAGCTCAGATATGCTGAGTACTCAGGGCAGCCCATGGGAAGTCACTGAGGATGACCACAGGGCTTGACCTTCACGTGAGAGGCAGAAAAACAATTGCAGAACTCTAGCTAAGAGGGGACACACAGGGATCTTGGGCCTTTTGGCTCTTAAATGATACAGTGTTCTGGCACATGGTGAAAGTGAAAGTCTCTCAGTGGAGTCCGACTCTTGGTGACCCCATGGACTACAGAGCCCATGGAATTCTCCAAGCCAGACTACTGAAGTATGTAGCTCTTCCCTTCTCCAGGGGATCTTCCCAACCCGAGGGGTTGAATGAAGGTCTCCAGCATTGCAGGTGGATTCTTTACCAGCTGAGCCACCAGGGAAGCCCTGGCACATAGCAGATGCTCAATACAAGTAATGTGCTTAATAATCTGGGGCAAAAAGACATCGTAACGATTCTTTCCCATCTCTTCTACCTTTTTTCTTATATGTCCCCCTCCACTGCCTATAGTTAAATGGTTTATCAATAGTGCCAAGAAGGGTACTGATGGCAGTGATCAACCCATTCCAGTTTCCGTGCAGTGCCAGATCTCCTTTACTGCTGTTTCTTTCTTTTTAAAAAAAATGCTCCTTGCAGCTACCCTTAGGTATGTCTTTTATTTACTTATTTGGCTGTGCTGGGTCTTAGCTGCAGCACATGAAATCCTCAATGTTCATAATGGCAAGTGGGTCTTAGCTGCAGCACGTGGGATCTTTTTACTTGTAACGTATGAACTCTTAGTTGAGGCATGTGAGACCTAGTTCCTTGACTAGGAATCGAACCCATGCCCCCTGCACCGGAAGCACAGAGTCTTAGCCACTGGACCACCAAAGACGTTCCCATTTTTTTGTTGTTGTTGTTTCTGGTGGCTGGTCTTCTCACCCACTGCACACTGACAGCTGGAGCGAGCATGACACTTCAAGGCCATTACGGGACAGTTGGAATCCTTGGAAAGTTCTTCCCGTGTTAATTTCAAACCTGCCTCCTTACCGTCCTGCCCACTGAATCTGGTCGTGGCTGCTGGAACTTTGGAACAATGAATCTACTCTGTGCACGTCATCCCTTCAAGTGTTTGCAGACAGCCGCCAAGTTTGTTCAAAGCCGCCTATTCTGGAGCCAGCCGGCGCTAAAGGAGGTTGGGAAACAGCGGTCATGGGGGTGGGGCGAGGGGCTCACAGAGATTCTGCTCCGTGCCTTTCTTCATGCTGGGCTGCTGAGAGTGGCTTCACCAGTGCTGAAATCGTGCTCCTAGTGTCCTCATAAGAACCTGACAGAAAGAACTGGGCTAGTCTGAGAGGCCTCGGTGCGGCACCACCTTCCCAACTAAGCACGCGCCCCAGAGACAGTTAAAACTCCATCATGCAGAGGGAGCGCCTCTCCAACAACCACCACGATTAGCCAGACGGAACAGTTCAGAGGTTACCTGTTAATTCTTTTCCCCTAGTGTTAGAAAATAAACTGCCAGAAGACCAATAATTACCTCTGGAGAAGACCTATAACACTGCGCTCTCCCATACGCATAATTCCCTTTCTCATCTACTTTGGTGATATCATTTTCCAGGTAGGTATATCTTTTCGCCAATCACTCACCTTCAACAAACCTTGCTCCCTTAAGTTACCAGTGAGCTTGTCCTATCGTTGAGGAAAGAAGTGGTCATCTAGGAGCGCTGCGTCAGGCTGGATGCAGGGCTCCATCATAACACGATCTTGCAATGAGAAGATGTTAAACCTAACCCTCAATCACTCCCTGGGGTTCTATAGATTTTGTTTTTCTAAAACAAACAAACAAACAAACAAAAAACAGGTTATTTGGGACTTCCCTGGTGGCCCAGCGATTAAGAATATGCCTGCCAATGCAGAGTAGGTGGGTTTGATCCAGGAAGATCACACAGGCTGAGGAGCAACTAAGCCTGTGTGCGGCAGCTACAGAGCCCATGTGCCACAACCACTGAAGCCCCAGAGCTCATGTTCCACAATAAGAGAACTTGTTGTGGAACTACAATGAGAAGCCCAAACTGCACAAGGAGTAGCCCCTGCTCGCTGCAAACAGAGAAAGTCTGAAGCAACGAAGACCCAGCACAGCCAAAAATTAAATAAATAAAATTAAAATTAAAAAGCTATTTAACAAGACAGAACACTATTGCTGGCTTTTAAAATAACCAGCAATAGAGTTGTTCATCATCTTTAATGTCACTTTCTAAAAATTTATTTATTTTTAATTAGAGGATAGTTGCTTTGCAATATGGTGCTGGTTTCTGTCATACAGCAATATGAATTAGCCATAGGTATACATATGCCCCCTCCCTCCTTTCACTATTTTATACAGTTTCTTTATTATTTTATACAGCAACATTAAAACATTCTATAATTTGCATTTTTAAATGGGTCTATTGAAGTACACACACTGAAGACTCAAAACTACTACCCAAACACAGTAAACATTTTTCTTGCTTTAATTCTTGATAATTCAGAAACATTTCAAAAAAATCAGATATTTCTAAAGACCAGATTGCCTCATCCCCCTGCCAGCCAAGGGTACGTTATACTGTTCCTTTGCCAATGCAGTGTAAGAAGAAGACAGTAGATCCGAGAGCCTGTGGAATTCTCAACAAATTTAAACCTTACTTAGGTAAGCTCTATACAAGGAGGCAAGAAAGACTTCAAGGGTATAAAGGGCTTACAGGGGCCCTTGTCCGGTAGTTTGAACATGTGCCATCACGTCCGCATACTTGGCATAGTCATCTGGCCTCTACCTGGCAGTTGTGGAAGAGGGTGGTGGACAAGAAGAGACCAGAGAGAAGGAGCCTGTGTTTCCCACCAGAAAACCACAAGGACAAGGGAAGCGGCATTCCCAGGAGGCAAAGAAGGGAGAGGCCTGGAGCTGTGCAAGGGGAGAGAGACTGCTGACATTCAGCAGTCGTGGTGGTCTCTGTATCGACCACACGGTCACCACACTCCAGGTGGTTACCACAGCCCCTGGGGTTGTCTGGAGCGCCATAGAGACCTGGCTAGAGAACTCCACCAAAGCACGACTGTCATCTGGGGAACAGGGGAGAAATTCTGGCTCCAGCACCTTACCTCCCATCATTTCTTTTTGGACTTTGGAGGGTTACGTTTGGACCCTGGAATCTGATTATTACAAGTGAGCTCACAGGGATACTGAGGTGGTTGCCAGTGGTCCATATCACCATGGAGAATCACAGTGGATGAAAACCTGTGGGTAAAGGCCAGTAGGTAGCCGATGAGAGAACACAGCCTGGTTCTCTAGAATTCACACATGACAGACTCCACACGGATGGCTCACAGCAATGGTTAATGCAGCGTGGAGGGACAGAGCTGAGCATATTGCACTGGACTTCACTTAGAGCCACAGTAATTCTGATATGCATCCCAGGTTGAAACTAGTGCTCCTCTAGAAAAGTAGTACTGATTTCCAAGTGTGGTCTGTGAGTCAACTGTGATTCTTATAAAATATTTGGATAAAAAGTTTAGATTCAAGAGTTTGGGATTAATATATACACACTACTATATGTAAAACAGGTAAACAATAAGGATCTACTGTATAGCATAGGGAACTATACTCAATATCTTATATAAGAATCTGAAAAAAAAATATGTGTGTGTATATTATATATATATATATATATATAAACTGAATCGCTTTGATGTATACTTGAAATTAATATAACATTGTAAATTAACTGCACTTCAACTTAAAAAAATATTTGTATTCCTGGATCCTACCCTCCGACTTCTGAGTCAGAAACTTCAAGGATGAATTCCAGGAATCTGCATTTTTTGCAAGCTCTCCAGGCTTTCTTTCATGCTAGAAGTCCAAAAGTCACTGCAATAGAGAGGTCTTAGGACCAGCCTGGTGGCTACATGTTGGGCTTGCTCCTTGGAAGAAAAGCTATGACCAACATAGACAGCATATTAAAAAGCAGAAACATTACTTTGCCAACAAAGGTCTGTCTAGTCAAAGTTATGGTTTTTTAGTCATGTATGGATGTGAGAGTTGGACTATAAAGAAACCTGAGTGCCAAATAATTGATGCTTTTGAACTGTGGTGTTGGAGAAGACTCTTGAGAGTCCCTTGGACTGCAAGGAGATCCAACCAGTCCATCCTAAAGGAAATCAGTCCTGAAACAAGTCCTGAAACAAGACTAAGATTTTACCTTCCACATTCTGAGTCCTGACACTTATTTCTGTGGAAGTGAGACTGAGCATGAAGAATCATACATGTAGTAATTAGGTATATACAGACTTAAACTCTTCGGTAAGGCTATGTAGTTCACCAATTATGTCTTTTTCTTGCTAATTATTTTGTTGTCTAAATTCCAATACAGAAAATCCAATTCAGGTCTTAAAATCAATGTCTGTGAACCTAGGAGGATCCAGGTGACTATTCAACTACAACTCGGGTGCCTGAGAAGAGACTGTCCTTGAATGAGTCCGCCCTGGTTACACAGACACTGGTTACATAACCTGGCTCCTGTACCTGGATCTCGGTCTGATTTGGGTCACTTCCAAACATTCCAGGTTTATACA
This sequence comes from Bubalus bubalis, assembly GCF_019923935.1. NCBI lineage: Eukaryota > Metazoa > Chordata > Mammalia > Artiodactyla > Bovidae > Bubalus > Bubalus bubalis. The sequence continues at coordinate 69,111,611 of NC_059158.1, read as the reverse complement.
TGCATACAGGGTTCACAAAGCACATTCATGCAGAAGCAACGTTTTAAGTCACTTGGTCTTTCCAAAAATCTAAAACCCAAGTTATATATTTTGCTGTTAAAAATCTGCCTGCATTTCACACGGTTACATGATTTCAAGAGTTCCTGTAGTGCTTACAATTCCACCTCTGTTCTCCCTTCCATTTCATTGTTCTCCTAAAGTCAACAAGGAAAAATAGACAAGTGAACAAAGACATATATAATTTTAAAAATAAGAAGTCAGTTTCAAACAGAAGGCTCAAAAATCAGAGTCGCAAAAATTCTCTTGGCAAAGAAATTAGTGTATCTATGAAGTAGTTGATATTAATATTAAACTCTATAATTTATAATAATGGCTAGCTTTGTGAGTGCTGTAGAACTTCATGTAGTTCTGTAGCAAAGAACTTTGCTAAGTGTGTTATGTGTATTATCCCATTTTTACCTGACAATAATCCCTTTAAAGTTTCCTTTATTGTCTCCTAGACTTGGGAAACTAAAGCACAGATACGTTGATTAACTTGGTCAAAAATCACACAGCTAATGACTGGAGAAGCTGGAATTTGCGTTCACAAAGCCTGACTCCAGAAGCTGAACTTAACCATTGTGCTAGACTACCCCCCACCTTCAATAGTGTAACAAGGGTGGGAAGCTTTGTTTAATCATCAGCATCTCCAAATATTATTCAAGACCATGCATAACAACCAACTGATTAAGGTAAAATCATCTCATATATATATAACCAAAATATACTGGTGCTTATATACAGGTATGTTTAGGTATACACAACCAATAGCATTTTATGCTATTCCTATTCTCAGTACCATAATTTTCATGACATACAAGATAATACCTCTCCCTAAGACTGCGAGGGAGCTTTCCCACCTCTAAAGTATCAAATAACATTCTATTCTGCCCTCCAAGAGGAGGAACAGGTAAGGATTATCCTACCTGACGCTTATTTAACTTATATTCTACCTGGTGCTTATTTAACTTACATGCAGAGCACATCATGAGAAATGCTGGGGCTGGATGAAGCACAGGCTGGAATCAAGATTGCTGGGCGAAATATCAATAACCTCAGATATGCAGATGACACCACCTTTATGGCAGAAAGTAAAGAAGAACTAAAGAGCCTCTTGATGAAAGTGAAAGAGGAGAGTGAAAAAGTTGGCTTAAAGCTCAACATTCAGAAAATGAAGATCATGGCATCTGGTCCCATCACTTCATGCCAAATACATAGGGAAACAATGGAAACAGTGAGAGAATTTCTTTTCTTGGGCTCCAAAATTACTGCAGCTGGTGACTGCAGCCCTGAAATTAAAAGACGCTTGCTCCTTAGAAGAAAAGCTATGCCCAACCTAAACAGCATATTAAAAGCAGAGACATTACTTTGCCAACAAAGGTCTGTCTAGTCAAAGCTATGGTTTTTCCAGCAGTCATGCATGGATGTGAGAGTTAGATTAGAAAGAAACCCAAGTGCCAAATAATTGATGCTTTTGAACTGTGGTGTTGGAGAAGACTCTTGAGAGTCCCTTGGACTGCAAGGAGATCCAACCAGTCCATCCTAAAGGAAATCAGTCCTGAATATTCATTGGAAGGACTGATGCTAAAGCTGAAGCTCCAATACTTTGGCCATCTGATTCTGGGAAAGATTGAAGGCAGGAGGAGAAGGGGATGACAAAGGATGAGATGGTTGGATGGCATCACCAGCTCGATGAACATGAGTTTAAATAAGCTCCAGGAGTTAGTGATGGACAGAGAAGCCTGGCGTGCTGCAGTCCATGGGGTCGCTCAGGGTTGGACACGACTAAGCAACTGAACTGAACTGAAAGTATCAAATGGAAGGACATCATAGAGTCCACACAATTTCTGGGTGAAATTTAAATTCTAGTGTTAATATCAGCATAAGTTTTCTACCTTTATTTGTAACCTTTATCTTTCCTAGGCTCAGATTTTAAATTTCCTAGATTCTATACAGGTCTCACTTCTCTAATTTATCAAGGATAAATATTGCAAAAAAATTCCTTTTAACCCAAGACACACAATAATTTTCTCTGACTGAACAGTAGTCATTTCCACATCCCTAATATTTCACAGAAATAGCAATGTATTAAGCCTGAGATGAATTAGAATCTGAACTCTAATGATTAGTGAACAGTTTAAGTTGACTAAGAGTCCAGGTCTATAGATTCTGAATACCATATGTAATAGACCAAATACTTTAACACACATCAAAAATCACAACTCTATGTAGAATTTTATACAATTTTAACATGAGTATATTAAAACAAAGATTTAAAAGAATTAGCTAATCATTTCTCACAATGGTCCTTTCCCTAGAGTGACTCAAAAGTTCTTTTAAAAATTTCATAGTATCTTCTAACTTGTGTTATTTTCTAAAGTACAATGACAACATGGAGAATAAACATTAGTGAAGATTTCATTGAAAAATGCTCTTACTGATCAAAAAGCAAATAATGCAGAGATAAAACATTCTATTCCAAGAGAAAAAGATGAAAAATAGTACCCATCTACATCTCTTTCAAACCCAAAGTCCATTAGCCTAACCACTGCTGATATTCATGATTGAGTCCCTATGCCAGGCCCACTGGAACTAGTGAATACCCCATTTATTTTCAGATGTGTCCAGGAAAAAAGGGGGGATATAGGTTCTCAATTAATATTGGTTATGTCCAATTTTGATTGGCTGATGACACAACAGTATATTCTGGCTATTTCAGAATCTCAGCCAAAAAGAGAAGAAAAAGTTGACTAGCTTCAGCTTGCATAAGACAGGCTCTCTCTGTGTGTGCTTTTATTTTTAAATTTCATTTTGCATTATAAACTTAGACATGTAAACGTTTAGCACATTCATATTTATTTCTAAAATAAAATGCTCTCTAAGACTCATGATATTCAATCCTTTCTATTTGTTGATGATAGAACTGTCTTTATTAAAGGGCTAAGTCATTTTTCAGGAAGTATGTATGAAAGCCTGGTCATCTTTTTGTATCAGTTTGTATGTATTTTAGTTCAGCTCTACTATTTATGAGATCATACAGTTGATGTGGCATACCAAATGCATCAAATATAAAAAAGTGGTTGGTTTTATTAATATGTATGCCTTCTGCTGTATTTTTTTCCACTTCTGAAAAATATGCTCATAAATTTCCTTTCAAAGTGATTATACTGTGCTGAGTATCCTAAAGTTGAGCAGAGGGTGAGAGTATTAACTGTTAAGGCAAGATGACTGACCCTTAGTGATTCAACAGATAGAAAAGTAATAGAATAACTGGCATGACAAGCCACCACAATCACACAGTACTGCAGCTCTGACTCTCACATATTCCTCACAAGAACCAAGTCAACCCACTTCACAGATCCAGAAATCAAGGACCTGAGTTTAAGTAACATTCCCACGCTCTCAAAGCTGGTGAGGAACAAAGCCAGGGTTTGACTCAGCACGACGCTATGTTCTTGAGCGCCACTCCTCACTGCCCTCAGATCCTGTAGTTCTCCACCCAGGCTGCAGATTGGAATCACTTGGGGAGACTTAAAAAAAAAAATACTGATAAATTAAATCATTCCCTTGAGGTAGGCTAAGAACGCCAGTACTTTTTTTTTTCAAGGACTTCTCCGTTTAGTGTGAAGCCACAGTTGAAAACAACTGGATTAGCAAAGGCCAGAGAATAGTTATTTTCTTAATATGAGTCTTTCTCTGAGTAGTGAGAGAACGACACAAGTTCAAATTGTTTATCTGGAACAGAAACACTGGCTGGGAGCAGGCACCAGCACCAGCATCACCAGAATATCCTTATTTCCTCCCTCAACCTGCGCTTCTGCCCCACGTGAGGATCCCACATGGCATCTGGTGCTGAAGCAGACCTAGGAAGCTGTGTAACCCACACAGTCCATCCACAGGGAGGAGTCCAGAAAGAAACAGCTTTGCCAACGTCTCGTGTGAGCAGTAAAGGCAGACCAAGAGCTGGAATCTGCCCCCCTGTGTCAGTGCTCCTTTCATAGGAAAAAAAAAAAAAAAATTGGAAGCAGTTGGAAAACAGTTGGGGCAGGGAGTCAGCCAAGGCATCCAAGGAGAATTTCAAGCACCAGGGAGAGCAAAGGAACAACAACAATAAAAAGCATAGCGGAATGAGAAAGGAGAACAGGCATAAGCTGAAAACAATGGAAAATGAGAAGAAATATATAACAAAGCAAAGGAACTGGCCAGAAAAAATAAAATAGGGAGAACTAGCCACCGTGACATTTTATCAACACAATAAGGGGGAAATACAAGGGAATAGTGGCACCTTCCATTCAGCTATGAGAAGCATGGCGAGACCTAAAGTATTTTCAAAATCATCTAATATCAAAGCAAACAGTAGCTGCAGCAAAATCACTTGGCAGGGAGGGAGGGCCAGAAACCCCCAAACTCAGGAAGCATGAACTACTACCTTGCTACTCAAAGTGTGATTTGAGGATCAGCTCTTTCAATATCATCGAGAAATGTGTCGATATGCAGCCTCTCGGCCCTGCCAAATCTGCTGAACCAAAAGCTGCATTTTAATTAGATCCCCTCATGATTTAGACGCATATTTAAGTTTGCAAAGCACTGGCTCTACTGTAAGAAGCAAACTGACGCATAAAAAACAAACAACTGTTACAGGCAGAAGACGGACTAAAGAACTAAGTAGCCAAGCAGACATCAATCTGACTAAATTATTTGTTGCGGCCCCCTGAGCTGGGTTTTTCTGGAAATGAAGGATTGAGGCCAGGTATGGTTAGCCTGATGCCCTTAGGGCAGAAAACAAAAAGGCTTGCGCCTAAGGAAGACCAGGACTTGTGCTCCAAGGGGAGACCAAGCAAAGTGTAACTAGGTTTGGAAGAGCAGAAGCTGAAGTTTAGAGGGAGATCAGGAACCATGTAGCAATTGCACGGGCTCTCTGACAGATGGAAATGGTAATGGGGAAGCGGAAAGGTCTGTTTCAGGCAGAAAAACAGCACAAGCAAAGATGCAGAACTCAGAAGATGGCTGTGTACTGAGGGAACACTGCCTTCATCTAGAAAGGGATTCTCCAATTACTTCACAGAGACTCACGAGTCTGTGATGATGCCTCAGAGACTAAGGGAAGGGAGGCCAGTGGGATTACCGGGGCCCCTTATCAACCACGTAAGATATTCTTACAGTGGACCCCACCAGTGAAAAATAAAATATGAAGCATATCACTGAGCAATATACAAGGTATACTGTATTGCTTCTAAAATTATTACCTATAGCTCTGCCTGGCATGTAGTCAGTACTCAAATATCTACTGAATAAATTAAATAATGAATGAATCTATGAGATCAAAGTAAAAAATGTGGAGCTACTCTGGGGCTAGACTGCAAATGACCTGAAATGTCAGACAAGAGAGAGGTTTATATATCACTTGGTAGAGAAGTTTATTAGCCAGTGACTGAGCTTGGCTCTGCTTTAAGGAGCTTATTCTGCAAACCGAGTGTAAAATGGATTGAAAATGAGAGAGGCTGGAGACGGGAAACTAGTCAGGAAGACATCCTGGTAGTCTCTAGAAGGAGATAAGTGAAGTCTGAACAAAGACAGTCACAGTGGCAATAAAAAGGTAGAGAAGTTGGCATTGCGAGGCATCGTGGAGACCGCATTTGTCTGTGAATTATGTATGGGAAGAAAATAAATTGGAAAGGTTCTAGGTGACTGAGAAGTATAGAAATTGACAGAGTCACCCTTGTTCATGTAAGGAGAACCATGTTGATTAGAGCTACACCTGTTAGATTTGAAGCACCTGAGAATAATATAAAGGCCCCACCTGGGTGGTTCAAATGTCAATATGAAATTTAGGAGAGAAAGTGGAAATAACCTAGCACTAATAAGAGGACACCACTGAATAAAAAGTCACATGCAAAAGAGTAAAAAGAGGTCATCTATACGGAAAAGAAGATCAAGAAAAATCTGCAGAAGAAAAAAACAGAAAAAGGAGGATAAAAAGTCTGTGTGAGACGCTCAGGAACAGAGACGGAGTCGGGAAGGTGATAAAATATAGTGAAATGGTGGGGTGGTGGGGGGGTCCCAATAAAAACCCAGAAGCAAATAATAAGCAGTGGGACAAACTCTCCTCCCTCTTTAGCTCTTCAAAGACATGGGATTTTATAGGCACAGCAGAAAGCCAATTTTGCTCTTTATTTCTGTGAACAAAGATTTTCACAAATAAAGCAGTCACTCCAGTGAGAAGTAAACTCATTGCTCATTTTTTTAAAATATAAATTGTTCCTGTTTAAAACTGAGCAATGATATCTTTAAACTCAGCTGGAAGAAAAAAAAAATCTAAAGCTGGGGAGGTAGTCCATGGATTTTATATTCTTCCATGGTGGGAGCTCCACAAAGCATTATCTATGTAGACATTTCACCTTTTGGAATTGTGTTTGTTTTGGAGGATTTTTTTTTTGGTTTTCTTGTCTCCGAGCCAGGTCACCAGAATGAGAGGAAAAAAAGTGCTGAGAACACCTGATATACTTTAATAAATCCTCAAATAATAGTTGCACTTTATACAGTTACCCTCCAACTGCTGACAGGTCTCACTAATTGGCCATGTTTGGGTGACAAGTACTAACGACAGTTCCTTCTCTGGTTTGACTGTAGAGGAGACACCTCCCTTGATTGCCTCAATTCAAGAGGAACACATAAAATTCACTGTTCTTTTTTTTTTCTGTTTGCTATGTGAATCTATATATTGGTAAAATACTGCAAAATATCAACATTATTTTAATATAGATGCTACTTAATGGTTATTAAATTTCTTTAAAGAGATCATCACTTACATAATGTAAAACAATACAATGCAAATGGAATACATAAGGAATTATACTGCAAAACATTTATATCACGAGGATGGCTCCAGAGAGAACAGTAATTTTTACTTTATTAGGAGAATTCACCTTCTCAAACGTGTTTTTACTACAAATGTACCCAAGGGAGGTCAAGCAGATCTATAAGAACAGCTTTTTGATTTGTGGTTTTCATTCCAAGCTTCCTCAAATCACTTCTGGAAACTAGTAGGAGTGTAAATTATAAATCTACAAATACTTGATTTATAAGAATATAAAATTTGAACTGCAGCCAACACTTTAGTCAAATATTTTTTACACCTTAAGAACCTAAGGTAACAACGTAACTTTCAATGCCTATTTGCATGCTAAGGGCATTTATCTGTTACAGGGAAGAGAAGAGGTAGCCCATACACTCACTGCACATATGGCATCAAAATTAGACGAAAGGACTCTGAAAACCTGAGAAATTGGGCCCTGAAATACTCAAGGGAGTTCTTTCCAGCCAAATCCTTTATCTAACACATAGTTTACTTTGTGAAAAACCCTCCTTTTTAATTTGACAAATGCATTTTTTTTTTTTTACAGCTTCTTGCACTATTCTGTAGCTGCCAGTTTCTAAGCTTTAAGCTGGGCCCTGCAACACAAATGTTTTATTTCTTCTGTTTGAGCATCTTTTGCCACATCTTAACTAAGTTTGCATTCACCTTGGTGAGATGCTCTTGAGCAAAGCAAAACCAAAGAGAACTGCAAACCACATTTCTGCATGAAAATGAAGAAAATGAAGACGCATTCCCTAATCCAAGAACTTTTGAGGGTATTCCAAAACTGTTTATTTTGCATTTATGGGCGTAGGGGCTTGAAGGCAATTTATTTTCCTTGAAGGACCACAGCATCCCCGCCCACCCCACCACCAGGTTCATCATAAAAACTGTATGTCCTCCAGAGCCTGTGGAAGGAGTCAGGGAATCAGGGTCCTGCCAGCTCTCCTTCTCCCCACGGGTCCCCGCAAACAACCGTGGCAAAGCAGATGGTCCTCCCCCTCCCCTTCTCCTTGTCCCTTCCGCAGTCCCACAGTGTCCTCCCATCCCGTGCTGACACCTTCACCTACAGCTTGGTAACCGAACCTCCCCACCCCCACTCTTCCTAGGGCTCCCAGCAAGTACAAACTTTGGAGACCTTCTGCTTCGCCGCCCCCATTTCACCTTCATTCATCTGGAGAACTCTTTCTGGATCCCAAGCTTCAATTGCTATCTTCCTCCCACACCTCTGTCCCCAAACTACCCATTTCCCTGTACTAAAGGGAGAGGCGTCCAGCCCAGGTGGCGGAGGCACTGCGGCTAACCACAGAAGGGTGCTCTCCTCTGCCCTGCTCCATCCTCCTTCCGTCTGGGTGCACTGGAGCCCAAGAGCCCACACTGGGGACGCCTCCACTCCTCCGGCTTCCACGACCCAGTCCTAACTCCAGAAGCTCACTGGAGCCTCAGCCTACAGCCCAGGCAAGCGGCGGCTGGGCATCCTCCTCTACAAGTGGGACCGCGGGACAAAGTGCAAACTCCATCGGGAGGGGGGCTCCCGGCGGCCCTTCCCTCGGGCGGCGCGCCCAGGTGCCGGCTCGCCCAGTGGAGGCGGGCGGGGACCCGTGGGAAGGCGGTGCCCGTTCGGGGGGCTCCCGGCCCGGCTGGGCTGGGCGCCCGGAGCTTACCTTCGCGCGCGGGCCGCTGGTGCGTGGGGGCAGTGGCTCTTCCAGCCCAGAAGCTGTTGCTCGCTCTCGGGCGGCGGCGGCGGTCCCGCCGGGGCTGCGCTGGGGCTTCGCGCAGACGCTCTCCCGCGGTCTGCGGCAGCCCAGGCGGCGGCAGCGACAGCTCGGCCGGGTGCGGCCCCGGAACTGTCCAACTCGGGCGGGCGCGGGGCTGAGGCTCCCGCCGCGGCCCCCGCGCTGAGCGCCTGCGCGCCCTGCCTCGCCCAGGTGAGGGGCGTGTGCCCGGAGCCCGCGGAACGCGCCGGGCCGGGGCTGGGCTCGGGCCTGGCTCGGCAGACGCCGGGCGTCCGGCCTGGCCGCGGACCCCCGGGGTCGGACCCGCCAACGCCTCTCCCGCGCACCGGAGCTGGCGACGGTTCACCAGGCGGGGACTTGCGAGGCACACACCCTGGGGCGAATAAGGCGGGACCATTCGGGGGTTCGTTGACACTGCAGAGTCTCCCGCAGCATCGCCGCCTTTAAATCCCGCCTTTCCAGGCGTGCGCGCACCGCGAGGGAGAGGAGTCCCGGTCCCGATGAGGGGGGTCCTCGCGGTTTTCGGCCTCGGGGCCCTGGTCCCTGAAAAAAATTTCTTGACAACTGCAGAGGTCCCAAAACCGGGGCATCCAGCGGCGCGGTGGGAGTGGGGGCCGGGATCTTTCAAATACTACCAGAGTGAAACTCTCTTCTTGGAGATCATCAGAACAACTATTTGTTTTCCCTCTTTGACCTGCTCTCGGCTGTAAGACACACCGAGCAGCCTCCGCGTTTTTGGCGGAGCCGGGAAGGCCCGCAGGGCTAAAGTCATCGCAGGCTCGCCGCGGATCTAAAGGGCTCTTTTCTTAAAAGGGGGGCTCTTGCTCCTCTGTATTTCTCTTCCGTGCTAGAGTTATCAAAACTATACAGTATCATCGGTTCCCCTGATGTAGGGCATCTTGCGAAAAGAATGCGAACATAGCAAGTGCTGGGTTCTGAAAGGGAGAGCGCTAGGACAGAAAACGTTTAAGGGGATAGGAAAAATAATTTTAGAAGAGCGGTTTTCTGAGATTAATCCTTTGGCTGGAGAAGTTCAAGAGGAATAAATGACAAGAGAGTTGTGTTTTACAACAGATTTTTTTTTTCTTTTTTGGACCAGATGATTTTAAAATATTATTCTTTAATTCTCTTCTCAGATGATTGACACTAACTCCATCAATAATTAAGCCAGCAGCTGTTAATGCCTTGGCGTAACAGCACAGGGTAAATATGTGAACGTCCAGTCAAATCAGTGCTATTCTCCAGGGTGGGTTTGGGATTTGACAAGCACACATGCGCATCATCTTCGAGCTTTTAAGGAGCGGTTTATGCCTGCCTCGGAATTAAGGGTTATTGCAGGAACCTGAGGTACCAGTGTGAGAAGGAGCATGATCTGACAGAAGTTTTTCTATTTTTAGAATTCTAAATATCTTCACGTCCAGGTAGGCATTCTCACTTCCTCATTACTAAGAGCAGGCACTTATTTGGTATGTTTATTCTGAAAATTTTACCCTATTTGAAATTGCAACAGGAAGCCAGCACCAAAATTAAACCATTGTAACCCAGAAGACGGTGAGCTATGCTAATTCCTTAAACTGATTCTTACAAAATCATGGTTGTAAAGTCTCTCCTTGTTGTGAAGGATATATAGAAAACAAGTCTTTCATGAGTCCCTGAAGGTCAGTAAGGTGGGGTTCTGGCAAACTGGGACTGGCAGGAAATTCCAGAGGCAAAAGCCTTCCATGAGGAAAACACCCAGTTTCCAACGCCCTGCACTTCAGAGCCGGGAACAGTGTGGTTTCTACTGAGCCTAGATAAGTATTGGTGTCTCCAGGTACCTCAAGCATAGGGCAAGGGGGAGGGGGCCTTTGAAACCTTAAGCCAACACCTGAGATTGCACTTGGAGGCAAATGAGTAACCTCTGCAGAATGGAACACCTGTGAGAAGTGTTCCCTGCGGTTTGTGCAATTTAGCAGCATGTGCCTTTTTTATGTCCTGCAAACTGCAAGGATATCCTTCTCTCCTCCCTGTCTATTTTTAATCTAGACCTAGAGCAAAGACTTATGGTGGAGAACAGTTTGAGGACTGCATTTCCTAACAACAGCTGAAAGAAGCATAAAATATGTACAGATAACTCTCAATTTTTCACCTGTGACGTAACTAAAAGCTGTGCCTTAATGTCCTTAGCCAGAGCAGGATTTAGGCCTCTGGCCTAAATAATTGCAATGCCTCCTTTCGAAATGTACTTCAACTGGAAACAACAGTAAACTAAAAAAAAAAACAAACAAACAAAAAAAAAAACACAAGATTTAAATACATAAAAACAACAGCTCTCTAGAGATTTTCTGATTGCATGTTTGTGCCTACTGCATATCTTGGCATTGCCTATGCCTTTCCAGTGAGATCTGATGTAGGGGGTCCTGCTATCCTCAAACTCTCTCACCATCATTTTCCTAGAACCGTTATTGCCCATTCCTGGCAGCAGTGAAGTAAACCAACTCAGAGAGTGTTAGCCCTAGGATAGCTGCAACACAGAGGGATTGTGCAGCAAGAAGTGGTCCCTAAACCTTGAGAAGAAATATAGCAGAAAGGGATTAATTTGAGCCTGTTTCTACTGTTTGTGTCAATGAGGTGTGTGATGCATTGCTTCCTATACATTGATGAACTTATGCAGACAAACTCCTTTTAACTGTTTATAAATCTATACTTTCCAGTGGATACAGAACTTGGTATTAGCAAGAAATGTATCAACACATTTGAAGACTTCATCAATCACATAGTTTTACTTTCTAAGAAATGAATAAATAAGATGTTATAAAACAAGGCCCTATAGACATTTTATTGAGATTGCTTTGCAGCCATCAGCAATTTTCTGGTCTCAGAACTGGGGGCCGTATTTTGAAAACCACATGATGGACACACAAAAAAACTGAAGGAAGAGTGTGTGTGTGTGTTAGTCACTCAGTCATGTCCGACTCTTTGCGACCCCATGGACTGTAGCCCGCCAGGCTCCTCTGTCCGTGGAATTCTCCAGGCAGGAATACTGGAGTGGGTTGCCATTCCCTTTTCCAAGAGATCTTCCCAACCCAGGGATTGAACCCAGGTCTCCCGTATCGTGGGCAGATTTTTTACCATCTGAGCCACCAAGGAAGCCCAGAAGTTTCAAATTCCAAATTCAGCTCTCACTTTCAAACCTAGAAACCTTAGTTTCTTCATCCATAAGACAGGGCTTCCCAGGTGGTACTAGTGGTAAAAAAGCTACTTGCCAATGCAGGAGATGTGGGTTCAATCCCTGGGTCAGGAAGATACCCTGGAGTAGGAGATGGCAATCTGCTCCAATATTCTTTTTTTCTTCTTTAATAATGTTAGCCATTTATTTTGGCTGTGCTGGGTCTTCCCTGCTGCTCGGACCTTTCTCTGGTGCAGTGAGTAGGGGCTGCTCTTTCTTGCAGTGCCTTTCCTGTTGCAGAGCATAGGCTCTAGCTGTGTGGGCTTCAGGAGCTGTGGCACATAGGCTCAGTAGTTGTGGCTTTCAGGCTTTAGAGCATAGGCTCAGTAGATGTGGCACCTGGGCTTAGTTGTTCTGTGGCATGTAGGACCTTCCTGGATCAGGATCGAACCCGTAGGTCCTGCATTGGCAGGCAGATTCTTTACCACTGACCACCAGGGAAGCCTCTGCTCCAGGATTCTTGCCTGGAAAATTCCATGAACAGAGGAGCCTGGCGAGCTACCATCCATGGGGCTGCAAAAAGTCAGACATGATTGAGCACACAAGACGGGGCTAGTTATAACAGCCTTGTCTCAATGGGCTGCTGTAAAGATGTAATGTATATGAAACACTCTGAAAACTACACGGGTACCATTGGTTGAGAACTGTCTTCCTCATAGTTTGCTTTTCTTCTACTGCTTTTGAGGTATTCTGCAAACTTTCCTTCAAAGTGCCTTATAACTCCTGTTGAGCTCTTCAATAATCTCCACTATGAATCTTTCCTGATAACTCTACTTGAAGGTGGCTCCAGGGTCATATAATGGAGATAGAACAAGTTCTAGTGCTAAATGAGTATGACTTAAGCTCTGGCTTAGTACTGACCCACTAGCTGCCTGATATTCTTCATTCCTTCTAACCTTCCATTTCCTCATCTGTAACGTGGGAAAATAAATATATCTTCATCTTAGGAGTTATCCTGAGGATCAAAGCAAACAGGAAAGTATTTTTCAAACTATAAAAACACCTGACAAATGTTCATTGTGATTTATTTTAACTGCTATTTGGGAAGTAAATAGATTTATCTCCATATTAGGCAATAAGATCTAAAATGTCTTAGAAATACCAGAAAAATTGTATATTTGTGTGTGTGTGTGTGTGTATATATATATATATGGGATTTTCAGAGCAACTTACAACTAGATTGAAGATTATGCAATGTTTTAAAAAAATAGGCTGCTAAATTATATTTATATACAAAGGTACATGAATATTGCAAATACCATAAAATCTTTCAGCTTCCACATATTATCAGAAATTAATGGAATGAATGTGACATTTGTTCTTAAAAGCTCCAACTCACGTTCAACAAAAAATTCTGTTTTTGTTCAAAACCACTGATGTGACTTACCTTAAGATGTCTGCCTACTCAAGATAGATAACAGTGAGTTGAAACACAAAATGTTGAGGTTGTTTTTATCAGATAATTTTCATTCTCATTTTCTCAAACATTTGATGAAACATATGAGATGGGACAGATAGCTCTTTAAGGCTAATGAATTGGTTTCATGCAGAAATTCCACATTTGACCCAGACATTTATATCTAAAAAAATGAGTATAAAAAAGTGGAGGAAGTTGTTTTAAATGAAAATCTTAAGGCTATTTCTGAATTGTGAATTTGTGTTTTACATTTATCCCATTTCTAAACCTAACTGTATTATCTTTTAAATCTAATTGAAGTATCTGCCTTTAGAAGAAGGGATATAAAACTCATTGCTAAATCTCAGACATCCTTGAGGAGATATGCTAGCCTTTTTTTCTCCCTCTTCTAGGGAATTGTTTTATGTGACTCACTAGTGTTCTATTCTGTGAGAAAGAATTGTCTTTTTAGCCTACAATTATTTTTTAATTAAAGATTGAGTTCCCTTTCATCTTTCTTTTCTACCTGAATATTCTTAGCAGAGAATAGCCATGTATTGAAATTCCTTTCTCACTAATATGCATCCTCCCTTTTCACATTGAGCACATTATGATTTATCTTGATATTTTAAAATTAATTATTTTTCCTATGTGTGACCAAGATCTGTCTGTTTTTACCTTTTCCTCATAAAAGCTTATTTTCTTGATATCTAGTGGGATTGGTGCTTTGCTGTGGCACTGTGCCCCCTTCTCTGAGGAAATAACATTTTTATGTCCAGAAGTGATCTATACTGTAAAAGTGTTCCTCCTGCACCCTAACCCCAGATTTGAGGAAGTAACTGTGACTCTCCTTATGCATCTGTCCCTCTGAAACTTAATCCAGCACTGCCTTGGGACCCGAGATAAAGGTTGCATGACTTCACGTTACTCCCAAATCCTTCCCTGATGACGTTGCAAGATTATTACCTCAGTTAGCACATATTCCCCTTTGACTCTTTGCTCTGAAATGGATATAAAATAATTAATCTTCTTTGGACTGCATTTGCAATTATAATTTCCCTCCACTTTTTGTAAATCTGAAGATGTGATACTCCTTTCAAAAACGTTGATCTATTTCTTAGTTTTAGCTTTTCATCCGTGCCCTTGTGCATTTAACTCATAACCACCTGATAACTGGGGAAGCTCCCTGATGATTAAAACTTTTTGATTTAAAGTTGAATGGTTTCACGAGTTTCTGACTTTAACCTATGTCATAATTTTAGATAAATTATGAGTGTTGAACTTACTGTGTAGAATAATTTTCAAAAGCCTTCAGTGTCTAAATAGCCAACACAGAGCTTACTGAGGAATACTGTGTCCCATATACTATAAACGCATTGTCCCATTTATTGTAGTAAGAATCCTATAAGGGGGAAATATTGATGTCATTTTACAGATGGGAAGAGCAATAAACCATACATTTGCAATATACACAAGGTCACACATTGGCAGAGCTAAAGTTCTAGTTCAAGTTCTTCTTATCTTTAAAAAGCTCTTTATATGCTGCTTCTTGAGGTTCATCAAAAGTATTGATTCGACTGTAAGCTCCACTGGGAGCAGAAATCATATCCTCCTTGCTCTGTAGTCCCGTATAAGACCTAACATATAGTTCCTTACAAAGAGAAGCTCAAAATCTGTGTGCAGAGTAAACGGTTTCTCATTTCTGCTTTTCACTGACTATAACTGCCATCTCTCCATCTTCTGAAGCAATTTTCAGCTTAGGAAACTTAAGGCAGGAAAATTTTCAGGAAAGGAATTGAGAGAGCTGAGGAGAAATACCCTATTTCTTCCCAAATTCCAAACACATTGTAGTCTTTGAGCTCTCAATATCCTTCTGGTTTGGACAACCATCTGAACCTCTCTAAACAAACTCCTTGCAAATGGTTGCTATCTCTTATCTTTTCCATACTATTGTCTGATTCTTAGAGCCCAAGACTGTTTCTGATATTTTGCATTCACCCCCTCCCCCACCCCAACCCCAGTCCTAGGGGTTGCCTAGGACTGAATCAAACCAGTTGTAGGCACTCTATGCAAGCTTGAATGCAGCCAGTGATTTTCCATTCTTATTCTCACATTCACAGTGCAAAGAGCAAGACCTGACTCTCTGCTGCACAGAGGAAGTGATGCTCAAGAAGCCAGATTCACACTTTCACTCAATCATTTCAGTAAGTGAAGGTGAAATTCACTCAGTTGTGTTGGACTCTTTGTGACCCCATGGACTGTACAGCCCATGGAATTCTCCTGGCCAGAATACTGGAGTGGGTAGCCTTTCCCTTCTCCAGGGGATCTTCCCAACCCAGGAGTCAAACCCAGGTCTCCCACATTGCAGACAGATTCAGGGGGTGGGGGGTGGGGTGTGGACATTATGAGTAGGAGTGGAAAGATTTGAATTCTTTCAAGTACCTCAACTATACTTTAGCTTGAAAAAAAAAAAGACTTGAATTCTATTATAGTCCCAGTTACTTGCAAAGCAAGCTTGGGCAGTTGAATTAAATTCCCTGAGCTGCTTTTGTTTCCTTATCTGTTCTGCTTTAGCACTATCTTGAAATCTTCTAAATTGACCTCCATGAGCCTATTAACACTTTGCTCTCTAGCTTGAACTCATTGCACTTACTTCATATTTTTGAGTAAAGGTTTCTCACTTTAGATACAAACATTTGGACTTCCAAAACAGATCAACTAAATAGGCAGTTTACTACATTATTGAACATTTATTTGCTAAAAATAAGATTCTTCAGAAGGTCTGATTTTTTCCCAGTTGTATGATTCACAGTGTCTGGAGACATTTTTAGTTGTTATGAGTTAGGGGGTTGCGGGCATCTAGTATGTAGAGGACAGGAGTGCTGCTAGTGTGTGCTTAGTCGCTCAGTCGTGTCTGACTCTTTGCAGCCCCACGGACTGTAGCCTGCCAGGCTCCTCTGTCCATAGAATTTCCCAGACAAGAATACTGGAACAGGTTGTCATTTCCTATTTCAGGGAATGTTCCCAACCCAGGGATCGGACACATGTCTCTTGCATCTCCTGCATTGACAAAAAGTGGGTTCTTTATCACTAATGCCACCTGGGAAGCCTGGAATGCTGCTAAACAATCTGTAATTCACAGGTCATAGCCCACAGCAAAGGTTTATCCAACAATAACCAAGTTTGGTAAATTAAGGGACAATTTTTGTGTGGACAAAGGGCAGGGATATGCAATGTTCATGCTCACTAAAAATTAAAAACATTTATTTAAAACAGCATCCCATAACATCAGATTACTTGTTTTTCAGAGGTTATACAAAGGTAAAGCAATATGGCAAAGGTATGTTGAAATGGATGTCTTATGCATTGGTGCAACTTTTTCTACAAGCAGTGTTTTGTCATATTTATCAAACTCTTAAAATGATTATTCCCGTTGGTTTGGTAATTTTAATCTAGAACTATAGTTTAATGAAATAATGCTAAATGTGGAGAAAATGAGCCACAAAAAAAAAAAAAATGTTTATCAGGGCCTTACTAATGATAAGAAGAACTGAAGACAACCTAAAGGGAGTAGTTAAACATATCCCATTAAAGGAATATTATGCAGTTATTTTTAATGATATTTGTTAGGACTTTGTATTAGTAACATGAGAAATTATTGATTGTGCTATAAAGAGGAAAGGAGAAAAGAAATGTAACATAGCATGATCACAACTAAGCAAGATAAGTCAATGCATGGCAAGGTTGAAGGAAAAGCAAAACCCATCCGTAGCAATTGATTTATAAAAGTTATGGTTGACGCAACAGTTCAAGCACATTATATGTCACACAATATATACTTGGATATATCTTCATTATTGTATTTTGCGGTTTGTACCATCTGATTTTCCTTTCAATGTGTTAAGTTTTCCTTGTTTAGAAGCCTGAGACAAAGAGTTTGCTTTTGATTCTCTACATCATACTAAAGATGTGGTTACATGTTATATGAGACTATCAAACAGCCATGCTTGCTCTCATGCACCATTGATGGTACTGTAAGTTGATATAACCTCTCAGGAAGCTACCTGATTCGTGTGCTCATCCTTCAACACAGAGGTCCTTCATTATTCTAGAGACATATCCAAGCAAAGCAGCATGTACAAAGATGTTTGTTACATTGTACTTTGAATAAGAAAAAATTGGGAATGGCAACCCACTCCAGTATTCTTGCCTGGGAAATCCCATGGATGGAGGAGCCTGGCAGGCTACAATCCATGGGGTCACAAAGAATCAGACATGACTGAGTAATCAAAACTAATAACAGAGGAATCTAAAATAAATTGCCTTGTTATACATTAACTAAACATTTTATAAGCATAAAGTATTCACATATTAACTTATTATAAAAGTAATAAATGCTTTTCAAAAATTAGTTGGCTGGGCATGAAGTAGCATACACTCATTTTTAGCAATGATAATGCTCAAGAATGCCATTCAAGCTTATCCCAAGAATCATGAAGTTAAATTTCATTTGTTTTAATCCAATCACTGCATCCTTTGACCTAGATGAGCTTCTGTACTGCTGGGAACTCGTTCTCAAAACAACCCTGCTACCTCTAGAGGTCCAATTATGAAATATTTCTTCTTTAGCACAATTCTAAATTTATATATACATTTTCCTCATTTCTATTTCAAAAGCTTACTTCTAAGCAAGTTTTAAGTTGCACACAGGTTTCCTGCTTATCCTCTTCCATTGAAAGAAAAAAAATAATGTTTGGGTTGGTCCATCCAAGGGGAAAATTGGGCAAGGCACCAGCATACCGCTCTTGCCCTGCATATACACCAATAATAACAACTAAATATCCAGTCACTAAGCCCTCCCGGTCCATTTTTGCTAACCTGTAATTCACACCCAGTCTTCCTTTTCATCACTCCTGGTATACTGATACCCTTACACCAGGTCCTTTTCAACTATCCATTACTTATCTCATACTAAATTCTTACGGAACATTCAACCATTTCAAAACCCACTCTCTTATCCAGAAGGAGAAGCTTAACTCTTGCATTCCTGGAAGGGAGAAACCCTCCGACTTGAGCATGTCAACTTTCTTCATCACCACAAGGAACGCTTCAGAATTTCTCTAAATTTATCTCTCTGGGGTAAGGCCTCCTCCATGCACACTTGATGCCAATTTCTCTTCCTTTCTTCAGTGTGATCCCCTCTAGAGTCTTCATCTCATTTCCTTTCGCCTGTCTCCATCACTGGAGATAATATTTGATCTTTCCTACTTTATTCACACTTCCTTCTTACAATTAATGTATTCATGGGGTTCCTGTTTTCAAAATAAAAAGAACTAAGAAACAGAAAGGTTAATTTTCTTGACTTTGTTTCACCTAAAGCTATTGTCTTCTTTCATTTTTACTTTTTCATCAACATACATTTAATAATTTAAGTGACTATGTGTACAAGATACCCTGCTACTTAGCTCTGTTTAGAGTTGCTAATGCTAAGTCACTTCAGTCGTGTCCGACTCTGTGCGACCCCATAGACGGCAGCCCACCAGGCTCCCCCATCCCTGGGATTCTCCAGGCAAGAACACTGGAGTGGGTTGCCATTTCCTTCTCCAATGCATACAAGTGAAAAGTAAAAGTGAAGTCGCTCAGTCGTGTCTGACTCTTAGCTACCCCATGGACTGCAGCCTACCAGGCTCCTCCGCCCATGGGATTTTCCAGGCAAGAGTACTGGAGTGGGGTGCCATTGCCTTCTCCGCTGTTTAGAGTTAGGGATATAGAAGTAAATAAGATACATATCTCTGATTTCAAAGTCTAATCTATTTCAGGAGGCAAATACCCAAAAACCTCCTTGGAAAACATAGAGTCCAGTTGCTGTTTAAACTTTCTTACCTTCTCCTCAGTCAGATCCATTATCTCCTCAAAGTTCCACTTCCAATAAAATCAGTGGTTTATCGATTCCCAGATCTCAAGGATTTCCAGTTCTCATGTGCTTTGATTTTTCTAATTTAAGATGATGCTAATGATTGCAAACATATTTTCACAGGCATGTTCAAAGTTAATTCTCACAATAACCCTAAAAGAGAGATATTCCATCACAACCCCAAACTCCCACCCTCATTCATCAGATGAGGCTCAGGAAGAGAAAGCCACCAGTCCAGGATCACCCAGCAAGTACATGACAGAGCCTGGACTTGACCCCATATTGTTAGATTCTAAAGCTGGCATGCTTCTTTAACCCCATACCTTCTGTGGATGACTTAATGGATGACTGGAAGCATCTATATTAATCAACTGTGTGCCATAGAGAACGCAGAATGTTTGAAAACCTTTTTCTTTCTCTAACTATCTTAACTTGACAGCTTGTCACGCAGCTCTAGGCATAGAATTACTGCCCAGTAATTGTTGCTGTCTAGGTTTCAACACAAAATACATGCTGACCTTAGGTACCTGGATGGGAAAGACGTTGCCTGGTTTTACTGAAGTGCTGTCCTCAGGATTCCTGTCACGGAAGTGCCTTATACCTGAACCAGTTTGGCAATAAGATCTTTTGGTGCCTAACTCAACAGCCCTAGGCTTAAGAGCAGATGAACTCCCCTTTTATTATATTTCACTACTAAAAGATAATGCTTTAGTAAAGTTTCAATTTACAAATAATCACCTTTATTCAAATATTTTCAAGTAATCAAAGAAATTGGAACATCTTAAATACTCAAACTAATTTCATTGTTGATTTCTCAGCCTATAAAGTGTTAGTCACTCAGTCATGTCACTCTTCTCAACCTCATGGACTGTAAACTTCCAAGCTCCTCTGTCCATGGAATTCTTCCCCAGGCAAGAATACTAGAGTGGGTTGCCATTTCCTTCTCCAGGGGATCTTCCTGACCCAGGGATTGAACACCATTCTCCGGCGTTGCAGGCAGATACTTTACCGCCTGCCACCAGGGAAGCCCCCTTCTCAACCTATATGATCTTTAATTAATGGATTCATTCCCACATTGTTATATTCTAATCATTCTGAAACTGTTATGATCCTGGTACCGTCTAAAAATATCTAAATGAATGATTCGTCACTTTCTTCTTTTCTTATAAAAAATTATGAACACAGCCTATCTAGAATTGCTGTCTCATCTAATTTGTTTGCAGGTAACTTTTTTTAAACTGCCTACATCTGTTGTCCCAGGGGAAAAAAATGTTGTCTGATAAAGGTAGCTCTCCACCTGCTTTTTCTAAAGTAAGAGATATAAACACATCTGGGTTTTTATCTTCTGAACAATCGCTTGCTTATAGTCCTAATTAGCCTAGTCATTTACTTTTATCTGTTGCTATCCTATTTGAACGTTTATTTGCCATTCGAAGTGTTTTCTGAAACTTGCTGCTTATTTTCTTTCTCTACTCCAATATGTAATTTTTCCTTAATTTGACTTGCTTACATTGTTTTATTCCTCCTTCACAATTTTTTCATAAATGGGTATTTTAAGATCTCTTCCATATGTCTCTATAACTGGTTTAAGATCCCTGTTAGGCTTTTATTTGTGTGAACTGCTGTCTTTTCTTTTTATTTCCTTGGATAAAACCACCTTTTGTTCTTTTTTTGGAAGGACTTATGATGAAATTGAGTAAAATCTTTATGTTTTCAATCAGCCAGCCACTTGCTGGGTATCCATCACGTGCACAGCATTGTGCTAAGCTGTGGGATGGAAAAGCCAGGCAGAAGGAAGGCCATGAAGAGTGGAAGACAAGAGTTCTTAAATTCAGGGAAAGTATAAAGGTATAAACTTTGACAGGATAAAAGGACCTCAAAAAATCAGAATCCAAAAAGATACATTTAAGTAAGGCAACCAAGTATAAATGGACTCTGTAAATTCTGAAGGAATAAGCGATGGTGAGCTGGAATCATCAAGGAAGGTTCTTGGGAGTGATGGACTTTGCTCAGGGAAGTGTATAGGCTGTCAGTGGTCCAGCTGGTGGCGGCCGTATTCCAGCTGAAGGAAATGGCACTGAGGTAGAAATGAACAACTCATTCAGACCACATCTAGTTGTTGCTGGCTGGATGAGGGAATCAGAGTCAGGGGAAAATGAGATATCAGTGGAAAGCTGGAAAGACTAGAAGGAAAGGGGCATGTTTATCAATTTTAATTAGAAGGACTGCTTCACATGATTTTGATTCTGATCTTTGTCAGTTATGTGAGCTGCAAATATTTCCACCCCGTTCCCTAGCTTGTCTTCTATCTTTTTTAAAGATGACCTGATGAGCACATGTTCTTAATTTTAGAGTAGTCAAATTTATCAGTCTCCTCCTTTATGGTTATTACATCTATATCTTGTTTAAGAAATACTTCTCTACCTGAGGTTAGAAAAATACCCGCCTATGTTTTCTTCAAAAAGTTTTTAAGTAGGCTTTTGACATTTAAGTTCTTAATCCATGTACAGGTAATGTTGGTGATGCATATTTTTTCCTAGCTCAATTGATTCAATTGTCTTTCCTTTCCCCAGTGATCCACCATATCCCTTCTGACATACACAAAAAGTTGTACTAGTCTATTTCAGTTTTTCTGCTCTATTCCTCTGATCAATTAACAAGTAATTTTCCTTACCATAGACATTTTAAAATGCTGCCTCAATTACAATAACTTTGCAATTGATGTTTTATATTTGGTACAATATTCAGTCTATAGATCAACTGGGATATGGTAGGTAGGTAGATAGATGGATGAATCTTCAATGGGCCAATTATGACAGTTTTCATGAACCCAGAATTATGATTAACTCTATGCACTTGAGGTCCAAAAGTTGCCTTCGGTGGGGAGTAAATGAGATGCCACTAATTGCATTTTTGGTATTTTTTTTTTTTAAAGTTAGGGAGGAACTAAAAAGCCTCTTGATGAAAGTGAAAGTGCAGAGTGAAAAAGTTGGCTTAAAGCTCAACATTCAGAAAGCGAAGATCATGGCATCCGGTCCCATCACTTCATGGGAAATAGATGGGGAAACAGTGGAAACAGTGTCAGACTTTATTTTTCTGGGCTCCAAAATCACTGCAGATGGTGACTGCAGCCATGAAATTAAAAGACACTTACTCCTTGGAAGGAAAGTTATGACCAACCTAGATAGCATATTCAAAAGCAGAGACATTACTTTGCCAACAAATGTTCGTCTAGTCAAGGCTATGGTTTTTCCTGTGGTCATGTATGGATGTGAGAGTTGGACTGTGAAGAAGGCTGAGTGCCGAAGAATTGATGCTTTTGAACTGTGGTGTTGGAGAAGACTCTTGAGAGTCCCTTGGACTTCAAGGAGATCCAACCAGTCCATTCTGAAGGAGATCAGCCCTGGGATTTCTTTGGAAGGAATGATGCTAAAGCTGAAACTCCAGTACTTTGGCCACCTCATGCGAAGAGTTGACTCATTGGAGGGGACTCTGATGCTGGGAGGAATTGGGGGCAGGAGGAGAAGGGGACGACAGAGGATGAGATGGCTGGATGGCATCTCTGACTCGATGGACGTGAGTCTGAGTGAACTCCGGGAGTTGGTGATGGACAGGGAGGCCTGGCGTGCTGCGATTCCTGGGGTCGCAAAGAGTCAGACATGACTCAGCGACTGATCTGATCTGATACTTTCAAAAAGAATAATTTCAAGTAGAGTGCATCCATGGCATATGCTGAAAATAGAAAATAAGTGTCAGCTTATAAGCTTTTATTTCGATGACCCTTATGGTTTTATACGTGTAGGTGAGTGTGTGTTTGTGTATGTGTGTGCAAGTGCTCAGTTGCTTCAGTTGTGTCCTATCCTTTGGGATGGTATAGACTGTAGCCTGCCAGGATCCTCAGTACATGGGATTTTTCAGGCGATAATACTGGAGTGGGTTGCCATTCCCTTCTCTAGAGGATCTTCCCAACGCAGGGATCAAACCCACATCTCCCATATCTGCTGCACTGAAGGCAGATTCTTTTACCACTGAGCCACCAGGGAAGCCCATATAGGTGAGTGCTGGGTCATAATTTTTTACCCAGAAAATGGATCAGCAAAAGTGTCTGTGCAGCCAGCTGAAAAGCCAGTTTAAGAAAAACCACTGGCTTTTGTCCTGTCCACACACAGTAATGACTCTACAAGACCAGGCACTAGTCACTCACTCTATGATAGGCATAAATTTTGTTACCTTGTCTTCTCAGATTTGCAGCCAGGCAGCAATCTTTGTTTAAAAGAACTTACCCCATTTCTAACAGTTACTTGCAAGGCTAGGAATCCTGGTAGTGCTTGCCTGATATTTATAACTTTGTCATCAGTTTAGAGTCTTCCCAGTGGCTCAGAGGTAAAGAATTGCCTGCCAATGCAAGAGACATAGGAGACATGTGTTTGATCCCTGGGTTGGGACAATCGCCTGGAGGAGGAACTGGCAATCTACTCCAGTATTCTTGCCTGGAGGATCCCATGGACAGAGGAGCCTGTGGGCTACAGTCCATGGGGTTGCAAACAGCTGGACACAACTTAGTAACTGACCGCATGTGCATTGGTTTAGAAGTTGTTACATCTTCCAAATCTTTATCTACCTAGGCAACAGGGCAATGCTCTTCAGCAATAATGTGTGGATCCTATTGCTCCAGCCAGTTCATTTATCCCCAGTCTAGCAGAGCAGTGTCACGATGAGCCTACAGACAAGTGAATCTCACACTGTAAGTTCCAAACAGCATATGGTTTGCCTTAACTATATTATATAGAAGGAGTTAATATCATTTAATGTAATGCATGGGCAATTTGCTATCCTTTTTCTAAGAGTAAATCTGTAATTATGTAATTATTCTGTAACAACTGCCTTGCATCATTTATTTTCCAGATAAGCTCTATAAGTTTTTGAAACTGAGAAAATAACATTTGAACTAATAAAGTTGAAATTGTCAGCACTTTTCCTCTAGCACTCATTTGTCAAAAGTGCTTGAAACAATGAAAACTACATCTTGAAAGCAACAGGATAAATGGATTCTATCTATGGAGACCAATTGTGTGAGCTTTTTGTTTTGTTTTTTTTTTTAGTGTCATTTTTTTTCGAGACAATCCAAGAATGAAGAAAAGGTCAGTTTTACAGCTCAATTCTGAATACATCAAATGAGCACATAACAGGAAACTACCAAGTGAAGAATAGCCTAGAAAAGAATCAGAGTTAGAAAACAGCCAACAAAAAGTAGTAGGCCAATAGGTTATAGACTGAGTACCCAATTTTTGCTATTGTTGAATGTCTTCTAACTTCGCTGTGAATTTTAAGTACCAGCAGATTTCCTGTGCTCCCATACGAGAGAGAAACTGCGCCTGTAGGTGACAAGCACAACTTGAAGCTGCAGTATGTCACTTATCTGCTATCGTGACAATGCCAGAAGTAAACAGGACAAAAGATAATGGCTCTTAACCAAGGCTAATATTCCCGAGTAGCAAAAATGTGCTTTTTCAATTTGATTTGTTTTTCATAGAAAGAAACGGAGAAAACCAGGAGGCT
The DNA here is from genome assembly GCF_019923935.1 of Bubalus bubalis. NCBI lineage: Eukaryota > Metazoa > Chordata > Mammalia > Artiodactyla > Bovidae > Bubalus > Bubalus bubalis. Next base: position 69,086,903 of record NC_059158.1, on the reverse strand, counting down.
CTGAAAATATTATATTTATTTTAGCCAAGCCAAATGGATTCACTGCATCGAAAGGTAACATTTTGAAGTTCAAAACAGAGACTGCTTCTTTCTAAGCATACATTTCATCCATGGAGGTTGGGTCCTGTCCTTTCCTTCGGGGGGTGAAGCTTATGAACATTCACGACAGAAGGTATTTCATAATTCTTTTTTATTGTTTTCCGTGCTCATCAGACATTTCATCATATGGTGATTTTCAAAGAGAGGTGCCCCTGGAAGTCCTCCACATTGCCTTGGGATGGTCTCAAAATACCAATATTTGTAACTACATTTACACTTTCATTTCTGGAGAAATTTAACTTGTCAGCAATCTCTCAAAGGACATACCCCCTGAGCCTTTTATTATGTTAAGACACACGGTGGCCCATCTGAATTTGAGAAGTGTGGGATGCCTAGCAAAAACACAAATTCAGTTCTCCACAAAATGAAGTAGGTTTGGTAAATTTGTTATTGGCACTAAATGCATAATGGCTTAAAGAAAGGACAACCTTCCCTATATGTGCTTTGTTGGTTTTACAGAGTATCTTCTCTTATTATGTAGAGATTATTGTATAGTTAAGAATTAAAATTATGTGATATCATAAAATATGCCTTATCTCCTTCAGTCTACTTTATACCCTTTTCTCTGAAGCTTTTGAATTCCATGATGATGTTTCAGAGGAAACACAAGCTATCCTAATTTGGGATTTACCATATTAAGTGCATGAAGATGTAAAGTAATGTAATACCTGGCATGAAAAAATTGGTCTGGTGTTGCTATTAGTGCTGGAGAGTGTCGTGACCTCTGTGCTCAGAATCCAAAGGCGAAAGAAGCAGTGCCTACCAGGGCAGTTTTAGAAGTAAACTGGCAACTAACAGGCAGGTTAGCTTCTCGTTAATTAAGAGCCACTCAAGAATGGGTTCTTCACTTTCTGTAGAGTGTTGTAAATCTTCCTTATTTAGAGTGCAGGGTTGTTATTTTTAAAGAAAACACACATCTGTGTTTATACCAGATGGCACGTAGACATTTCCTATTATTATTCACTCTTCTGTCCATTGCTACAGATGTTACAAGTATCTTCTACAGGTCTCCCTTAAGGCTAAAAACGGAAGCTGGCATTAAACATAACAGTAAATAAAGAGGCAAAGAAAAGCTGAAATGAAAACCAGGTGCATAATTAGATTAATTTTGTTCTCGGTCACCTCAACTTCCATAAATTAGACTTTATATGATAATGTATGCATACAGAATTGCCCTTGGGTTAAAAATACTAGTTGTAGACTTCAAACCTGTTTGTCTAGTTGTAACTTAATTCTTTTTACAGCTTAACACCTGTACTAACCTTGTAATGAACAAACATTTGATATATTTCTGAAGCCACAACATGCAATCTTTACTTAAATTACATTATTTGGAGTCAAGTCAAAGGGTGCATATGCTGTTACCAGAGAATACACTGGTGATATGCTATACAGAAATAAGCTTTAACAAAATGACCCTGTGTTAATCTAGCTACACAATGGTTCTAATCAGGACGTATTGTGGCCTTACCTGAGTATCCCCTGCCCCTTAACCATCCTCTTCTTTCTGGGGATAGGATGAGGACAGAGACCGTGTCCCAACCTCAACTCCACTGATTCACCAAACAGTATTTATGGAAGGTCTACCATATACACAGTTTCTCCTAAGAACTTTAATATCATGAGGACTTTATTGTAAGCATCCCTTTCTTTAGATAGCCTTAAGACTCTGAAGAACTTAAAAAAATTTTTTCATCACCAAAAAATTCGAGTAACCTAGATATGAGAATATATCTTAATCTATTCTCCAGAAAATCCTTTACAATAAAAAGGGACTCCTGTTTCTCTCTAGTCAGGAGGCCAAACCTAGAGATTCCTGAGGAACATAGAAGCCAAGTAGACTTTTGTTGAGCTGAGCTTTCATCTGCTTGGCCAGTGGAAAAGTAAAGATTAATTTTAAAATGATTTTATGTAACTAACATTTTCTGAGTTTTACTCTAAGAGGAGGAAAGGCAAATGACACCACGTCAGATCACAGAATAAAGGACTTGTGTCATTGGGGGGACTGTTCTTGGGAAATTAATAGGTTCCAAAAATCAAGCAAGATGATTAATACTGGCTTTCATTTGATCTATAAACCACAATGACAAGCACAGCGTGACCCTGACTTAGCCTGGCATTGTGATTTAATGAAAAGAGAAAGCTTAGAAGAAGACTATGAAGGAAAAAATAAAGCCTTCTGCAGTGGGTCAGAAACTTCTTGATTGATATACCCATCTTCTGATTTCTAAATTTTGATCATAGGGGTTCTGTATATGGTAGATAGTTTCTTTATCAAGAGAGCCGGGTTAAAAGTACTAGCTTCTTAAACACAAGTAACAATTTTATAGAAAGAAAGTGATACAGCCCCATACTTTCATAAAGGAAATGCCATTTGCAAAGCTATAGTGCTGAGGAAAGTCAGGGCAAGTAAATGTGCTAATTGGTGGCTGTGCTTTTATAATAAAATCGTCATGAAATTTTGGTTAGATAAAACCAGTTTTGGAGGACTGCAAAACTGAATTAGAAGATGGTTGAGGCCACAGAGTAAACTGGTTGGAGAGAATGTGCCAACAAGGCTCTATCGGGTCACAGTGGCTTCAACTGGGGTTGAAGAACGACTGTGTAGCTGAGAAAGACGGCATATCCAAAGCCCCATGCAAAAGCCTGAAGCCACTGTGAACCTGTGGGGCTGTCAGAACACCAACCTGGAGTCACTCTCACTGTTTTTCCTAAGACTCTCACCCTAGTTGTTGCTTCCCATAACTCAGCACTCTGCTTCAAGATGGTCTGCGTTCGCCACATCCCTGAACTTTCATCCCCCTGTCACTCTGGCTCCTGTAATGACCCTGCCCCATTCTGTTACCTGGACACGTCTGTCTGCACTTGATCCAAAGCAGCTTACATTCCCTGCTGAATTTTGCTTCCAGAGATATCTTTAGAGACTTCTTTCCTACCCTGCTCATCACTCTCCGGAGGATTTCTTAAATAAAATTTCTTGAATAATAGCAAATACATCTTCACAGAGAAATTCTTTATTCTGTGATTGGCTATTCACATCTGCCTTACTAGCTGGTCTTAGTGTTTTTGTATTTCCTTTCATTCACTCGTTGTTCTCCACATTTATTGAGCATCTGCTATATGTCCCAGGCCTCATCTCTGAGTTAAAGACATAATCTTCATTCCCCCTGCAGAGTTTAACCTGGTGAAGAGAACAGTCAGCTTATAAATAGATTATGGTACACAGATGACAAGTGCTTTGATAGATGTAAACACAGGGGCTTCTGGGCCACTTAAACCATTTGGCTGCTTGATCTTTGGGAAATGTCTGGGGTGTCTAAAAACAGTAAGGAAGCCCTTGTGGCTTGAGATCAGAGAATGGATTAGTGAGGAATGCCTCTCCTTTTAAAGAAGAGAAGATGAACTCGCTCCCCAGCCCAGTTTCAGGACTTCATGAAAAGACGCAGCATTTGGAGGAGTAAACTGGTTCTCGAGGGCATCTGTGCGGGAGGACAGGGTCCTGTTTCCCAGGCCTGGAGTCACCCCTGTGATCTTCAGTCCTCCTCACACCTTGCTCTCGGTAGAGCATTTGATGTCACATTTCTTCCAGGGAAGATAAATGTGGGCAGTAATCTTAACGGACAAGAATGAACTCAATCACCTCAGGTATATTTAAGGAAAGGTACAAAAGGCACGGTGCAGCCCGAGTATTTAGTTTTCTTCCTCCCCACGTGCATCTGCCCCTCCACCACACGGCCACCTCCCGCCAAGGACCTTTCTTAACCTGACATCATCTGACACAGAGAGTCACTGTTAAACTCGAATGGAAAAACTTTCTATAAGACCTAAATAAATTACAGTTAAGAGTTGAATCTCCAGAGATCTTTCAACCCCAAATTGGCTCACCATCTAGGAAAACATCATAGAAACTATCTGGCCTCAGAAAATTCAATATCAAAACACCCACACACCCAGCAAAAGACAAGTCAAAATTCTAGACAAAACAAAGAAACAACACCTTCATGACTGCCTCTGAAACAGTGCTTCTTAACCTTTCATCAATTATGGATCTTGTAGAATCAGATGAAAGATATACTCTGTCTCAGGAAAATGGATACACATTCAATTGTAAGGGGGGGAAGCCTAGCCATGGATGACTCTATAGAATTGGGATTCAGAATATCTGCTTTGAAAGGAAAAATTCTTTCTTTCTCAAAAAACATTTCGCATCTTTAGATTCATTAACATTCCTTAAAACTTGAGAGTTCGGGCTCCACCATCTCCATTTACTATAAACACACTGTAGTTTACCTGTCAGTAATCAGAATCTAATCTCCCTCCTGACAAGAGAGCAGACATAAGACTGGAGCTGGGAAACACAGCTAGCAACAGAATTCAGCATTAGGGAGAGGGTTCATCCCGTTCAACCATCTGCCTTTGGAGATGCCACAAGCAGCATCCTCTGGGCACGGGATCCATGACCCCATGGCAGCCTCTCTGTGACCCAGCAATGCGCTCTAGCTCCCGGAGAAGCACTGAGTTAAACAAACAGATTTAGCAATGTTGGAAAGTAGGGTTTTTTCCGCCCCATCTTTGTATCAGTGGGTGTTCCTCTGTTCTACCATTTATTCACTGCACTCACCTGGAATGGCCTCTCAAATCTCTTTGTAAGCACGAAGGTCTGTTCCAGCATATAAAGGAGGATATTAAGGAGAGAGGAGGAGAAATATTCTGCTTGCTGATATTTTTCTCATCTGTATACCTGCGAACCTACCAACAGCCCTATGAATTTGAGCATAAACTCTGAGGTTAAAGAAAAACAAAACTATAAAATGATACATCTTTGCTGCTAGGAAATGGTCCAGAAGAAGGAAGAGTTTAAGCAGGTATATATGCATTGCTTTTTGTTTTTGTATGAAAAAAAGAGGTGCTGAGATCTTTATTTTAATAAAGTGTAAAATGCTTCTCCCACTCTTTTCCTGTTCCCACACACTCCTCTTAACTCGATTGGTTTGTGAACTTGTTGTTCTCACCCAAGGAGTTAGCTCAGAAAGAACTGGATAATTTGTGGAGGATGACTGAAATCAACACCGCTTTAACAAAGCCACATCCCTAACCCTAACTCATTCAGCATGAGACACGTTTGTAACCCATGGCACCGGGGGCGTGGGGACACTGTGCCTTCTGGGAGGGAAGTGTCATCAGCAGGCAGCCCCTGAAAATCAGAGGCAGCCCCTGCCAATCAGAGGCTAGGCTCTTAGGCAAAAAGAAGTCTACCTCTCCTTTATTGGGGAGCCAGGGCTCAGCCTTGGAGAAAAGTGCTCGCCAGTGGCGAGAGAGCAGGGGATCCTCTGAGAAGGGCAGCCAGGGCTCCAATCTTCCCTACTCCCCAGCTCTGTGGAGAATCTTCTTGTATTTAATAAGGGCATCTTCATTCAGAGAAATTCTAAGCACACTACAGGAAAATGCGGCAGCCAAGCGACCAGGATAGGAACTTGTTAAGTTCCGCACTGTGCATAGGGAGAGGGTCTGGCCTTGCTGCAGACCTCTGTAAGGTGTTGCCCAGGTACTGTGCCTGAGGATGGGATAAGAGCAGGCAGACACTATAGATTGTACAGTCAGCCCCTGCCCTCAGAATGATCACACTAGAGCAGTGGGTCTGGAGTGGGGGCCATGTATGGAGCCAGTTTGCATTAGTATGACTCCGATAGGGGGTGCATCTAGAGGTAGAGGCCAGGAATGCCACTAAACATCCTCTAATGCTCAGGACAGCCCCACCCCCCACCTCACCCCCAACAGAGACTGACTTGGCCCAAGGAGTCCGTCCACAGTGCCGAGGCTGAGAAACACTGCTAGTGAGAATGAGGGTGGGCCGCTTTGGGAGACAGGAGAGGTGAACGCAGCAGAGGGCCCTATAGGTGGCCGAAACTTGGACTTCTCAAGCGAACCTCAAAGGCTTTCAAAACTTCAAAATAGAGTGGAATATTTTTGGCTGGATATTTCACTTTGGAATCAGACAAGAGTATAAAATAGGAGTATTCTCCTGCTTGAAGTTAACAACCTCACCCTCCTGGTGAAGCCTTCCTTTTCTGTGTGTGCACGTGTGTAAGGAGCGGGACAATACAGATGCAGACACGCACACCTAGAAGGAGGCAGGAGGCATGAATGCCACCTAGGTCCTTTGTGCTTCTCTTTGCATCTGACACGTTATTGACAACCGTGGGCTTAAGATAAATGAGCTGTCTCCTGTCCCTCAAGACCGAAAACACTGGACCTGAAAAAATGCCTCAAGGATTTCTCAGGAGTGACTTTTCAAAGATGGGTGCAGGTCCATGTAATGCATTCTCACCTCTATCAACAGACACTTACATTGTGGTCATACTGTGGCTGTTGTGAATAATGCTGCAATGAGCATGACAATGCAGATATCTCTCTAAGTGATTTTATTTCTTTTGTATATATACCCAAAGGTTGGATTGCTGGATCATATGGTAGTTTTATTTTTAACTTTTTGAGGAACCTCCATACTATTTTCCACAATGACTGTACCAATTTACATCTCTACCAACAGTCTATAAGGTTTTCCTTTTCTCTACATCCTTACCAAAAATAATATTCTCTGGAACATATATACAGAGAAGATTATTGATGCTTTTGAACTATGGTGATGGAGAAGACTTTTAAAAGTCCCTTGGATTGCAAGGGGATTAAACCAATCAATCCTAAAGGAAATCAATCCTGAATGTTCATTGTAAGAATGGATGTTGAAGCTGAAGCTCCGATACTTTGGCCACCTGATATGAAGAGCTGGCTCATTGGAAAAGATCCAGTGGGTCTGATCCTGGAAAAAATTGAATATAGGAGAAGGGGATGACAGAGGATGAGATGGCTGGATGGCTAGGAGATGGTGAAGGGCAGGGAAACCTGGCAAGCTGTAGTCCATAGGGTTGCAAAGAGTCAGACATGACTGAGCTACAGAACAATAACAACAACATATATATAAGAAAACATTATCTACCCTTAAGAAAGAAGGAAATCATGTCATTTGGTGACAACATGGATGAACCTGGAGGACATTACACTAACTGAACTATGCTTAACAAAAATAGACAAATATTTTGTGATCTCACTTATATGTGAAATATAAACAAGTCAAACTCAGAGAGTAGCAGAATGGTTACTGGGGGTGAAGAAATGAAAAATTCCCCCCAGTCAAAGGATATAGACTTTCAGTTATAGGATGAATAAGGTCTACGGACCTAATGGACAGGATAGTGACTGCGGTTAATAATACAGTGAGTACTTGAAACTTGCTGAGAGAATACACCTTTAGTATTCCCATCACACACACACAGAAAAGTAACTATGTGAGCTAATGGACATGTTAAGTAGCTTGACTGTAGTCATTTCACAACATATCCATATATCAAAACATCATGTTGTACACCTGAAACATATATACAATTTTTGTCAATCAGACTTTGATGAAGCTGGGAAAAAATAAGATAAAATACAAATATAAAGAGAAGAGCTCCCTCTTCTCCTGACGAGACTATCACCCTGGGAGAATTTACTGAGGACAGAGGGCCAGCAGTGTGTGAGCATGTGGGTGAGTGAGTGTGTGTGTGTGTGTGTGTGTGTGGTGTGCACGCCTTTGAATCAGTACTGAGCGTGTCACCTCCCCTTTGGACCTCAGCTTCCTCACAAAGAGAGTTGGATTCAGTGATCTCTAAGGCCCCTTTCCAGCTCTAACATTTCTGGATTCTGTGTCAACATTCATTCCATGCCTGCAGAAGGCTGCCAAATGCCTGCATCCTCTGCTGTCTTCAGCGGCCTTGTGCGAACTCATTACCACAGCAGGCTGCTCTGTGGGTGGCGAGCCCTGAGTGCCCTGGACATTCATTCCTCACCTCGCGTTCTTGCTCTCAAGAAACGCTTTATATTCCTCCTCAAGATTATGTGAGAGGGACTTTAATGGGGCTGATTTTATGTGAGGATCCAATGATAGAAAAACAGATTCTAGTCAGTGCTTTACTCAGAGGATCATTCCACAGAAGCTGAGCTGTTTCTAAAATAGTCCCCAAAGTAGCTTAAAAAATAATAGCAATTCTAAAACCAGATCGTTTCCTGATGAAAACTCTAGGCCTGTTCAATTTTTAATCCTTTCTGAAATCAGCATGGTTTTTCTTTTTCTCAGAAAGATGTTTAGAATGAAGTTCTTGAATCTGCCCCTTGGACACATTCACATGCTGTGTCTAATTTCTTAATTCTTTTAATCAAGGCTTTCCTAGTTTTAAATTGTAGCTAAGTGTTTTGGGGGAAATTGGAGTGCTTACTCCTATTTGCCTGACAAATATACAGCATCAAATATTCATCATTTAAATGCAATTAAAATACAGAATCACAAAAACATCAGTGCAATGATTTAAATTGCTCCAGTTTTAATTACAGGATTAAGGCAATTTGGGATTAGAAACGTAATACAATACACAATCAAGAGGTCATATTCCTATAGGTTTTAAATAATTTAAAGCTCTTATGACTTTAAAGAGGAGAAGTATGTGGATGTATTTGCCAACAGTGAGTAATAATGACACTGGAGAAGAATAGGAAGATGTGCATTAAAAATAAGAAAACTCAGCTGTGCTGAGAAATTTTAAAATCTGCCTGGTAAAATGTTCAACAGTCCTGAATTCTTCCAGGTTAAAAGCAGTAAGTCCAAATAAAACTTCATGTGTAAGTAGAACGTGTAATTCAGTAAAGTTCTTAGGAACCATATCTTCATTAAAAGAAATTCTTACATTTTATATTCCTATTTCAGCAGGATCATCTTAATTTCTTTATTGCTGTGGGACTTGTGGGACCATCTTAATCTGAATTCTTGGAATTGATCTAAAATGCGGTCTATGGATGATAAAACCTAGACACGTGGTTGAAAACTTTAAAATTAATTGACATTCTCATTATTCAGCTGGCCTCCAAAATGACTCCATATGAATTATATTGCCGTATATAAATCGTTTGAACTTTAGCTGCCACATTTTCCATATAAACCAACAGCAGCTATAAACAGTGTGAACTGAAGCGAGAACTGGTTTCCCTATGGAAGCAGGAAATGTGGAGCCTCTCATGATTTTTAGCCTCGTATGCTTTCATAATCAACATTTTGTCACGTTTTTAATTAAAGTGGTATCAGTGTTTAATGCAATACCCAAGCTTGTTGGCTACCGAGGCATAGACACAGACCTCACATTCCAAGGCAGCAAGCTTTTTAGTTCTCACTTGGACAGACCTCAAATTGCTGATGGGACTTGAGCATCCATGTACTGGTTCCAATGGGCACTTGGACCTTTGGAAATTTTATGAACAAAAACACTTGGAAAAGCACTTGGTCCAACATCTGACTTCAGGCAGAAAAGTAATGAAGCTATCTGTGTAAGATAGTGATCTGGATCCCTATAGCCCAATAAAAATATAATAAAAGGCATCCATGGAACTTAGATTTTTCTAATAGCCACATTTTTAAAAGTAAAAGAAGGCAAAATTAATTCTAATAGTGTATTTCATTCAGTCAAAATCATATTTCAACAAGTAATATAAAATTATTGAAATATTTTATTTTTTCATGCCAAATCTTTGAAATTTCATATGTATTTTACACATACAGCACGTCTCAATTTGTCAGTCAGTTCAGTCACTCAGTCGTGTCTGACACTTTGCGACCCCAAGGACTGCAACACGCCAGGCTTCCCTGTCCATCACCAACTTACAGAGTTTGCTTAAACTCATGTCCATTGAGTCAGTGATACCATCCAACCATCTCATCCTCTGCCACCCCTTTCTCCTTCTGCCTTCACTCTTTCCCAGCATCAGGGTCTTTTTCAATGAGTCAGTTCTTCAGATCAGGTGGCCAAAGTATTGGAGCTTTTCCAATATTCAGGATTGATTTCCTTTAGGATTGACTGGTTTGATCTCCCTGTAGTCCAAGGGACTCTAAAGAGTCTTCTCTAACACCACAGTTCAAAAGCATCAATTCTTTGGCACTCAGCTTTCTTTATGGTCCAACTCTCACATCCATACGTGACTACTGGAAAAAACCATAGCTCTGACTAGACAGAATTTTGTCAGCAAAGTAATGTCTCTGCTTTTTAATATGTTGTCTAGGTTGGTCATAGCTTTTCTTCCAAGGAGCAAGCATCTTTTAATTTCATGACTGCAGTCACCATCTGCAGTAATTTGGGAGCCCAAGACAATAAAGTTAGCCACTGTTTCCATTGTTTCTCCATCTATTTTGCCATGATGTGATGGGACTGGATGTCATGATCTTAGTTTTTGAATGTTGATATTTAAGCCAGCTTTTTCACTCCTCTTTCACTTTCATCAAGAGGCTCTTTAGTTCTTCTTCACTTTCTGCCATAAGGGTGGTGTCATCTGCATATCTGAGGTTATTGATATTTCTTCCAGCAGTTTTGATTCTAGCTTGTGCTTCATCCAACCCAACATTTCACATGATGGACTCTGCATATATGTTAAATAAGCAGGGTGACAGTATACAGCCTTGACATACTCCTTTCCCAATTAGTTCCATGTCCAGTTCTAAATGTTGCTTCTTGACCTGCATACAGATTTCTTAGGAGGCAGGTAAGGGTGTCTGGTAGTCCCATCTCTTTCAGAATTTTCTACGATTTGTTGTGATCCACACAGACAAAGGCTTTAGCATAGTCAATGAAGGAGAAGTAGATGTTTTTCTCAATTTGTACCAGCCACATTTCAAATATTCAGTAGTCACATGTCTGCTAGGAGCTCCTGTGTTAACAGTGTAGCTCTGTGCTATCAAAGTGGGCCAGGATGGCTTTTTGGCATTGAAGGGATGCAAAGCCTGGGAAAAGGTAGCCTCTCCCTTCAGAAAGCACTGTTTGGCCCCAGTTTTTGTTGTTGTGCAGTCGCTAAGTCCTGTATCACTCTTTGTGACCCCATGGACTGCAACTTGCCAGGTTCCTCTGTTCTCCCTGCTTCTCCTTTTCCCTTCAATCTTTCCCAGCATCAGAGTCTTTTCTAATGAGTTGGCTCTTTGCATCAGGTGGCCAAAGTACTGGAGCTTCAGCATCAGTCCTTCCAAAGAACATTCAGGGTTGATTTCCTTTGGGACTGACTAACTTGATCTCCTTGCTGTCCAAGGGACTCTCAAGAGTGTTCTCCAGCACCATAGTTTGAAAGCATCAATTCTTTGGCACTTGGTCTTCCTTATGGTCCAGCTCTCACATCCGTACATAACTACTGGCCCTAGAGATTCAGACAAAGCAATGGAAGTTAGATTTTTACCAGTTATAGTAACAGTGCTTCCAAAAGAATTATGTGCAAGTTGTGAAATATTCGTACAATGGAATGCTATGCAATAAGAATGAAAGGCTTACAAATACATGCAACAGTAAGGAAGAGTCATACAAATAAAACATATAGTAAAAGAAACCAGATACAAAAGTTATAGAGCTATGCATCCAGTTACATATACTACAAAAAAGCAGGAAAACCCAAGGAGTACAAAGTTAAGAAGTGAGGATCTTTGATAGACAGCAGTGACTGGAAAAGGAGGCAGAGGAATCTTCTGAGCACTGGCTTTGTTCTGTTTCTTTACCTGGTTGTGTTCCACTTTATCAAAACTCTGTAAAGAAGTATGGTGTCTGGAGTAGGCTGAAGGGGGAGAAATGAAATGAACAACATCTGACTCCTCTTTCAAGGAATAGGGGAAAGGAAGGCTGGGAACAAGCATATGTTGGCAATTTGCCAACACAGTGTTGATATCAGATTAGCCTCATCCAATCATCATGGATTCCTGGAGAAAGAGACTCTAAGGCAGAGATGTGACTGGAAGAGGTTTACTGAGGAGAGCTCTTTGGAAGAACCCCTGTTAGAGAAGGAGGAAAGCAGGGTAACAGAACAGTGAGAAGCAATGTGAAGGGAGGCCCCCTGTTGTCCTCCAATGGAGCTTTGAAAGTGTGATGGTCCTTCAGGGTTGTCCTGAATCGGGACCAGGGGCCCAGGCCTTTGTACCCACTAACGGACAGTCAGTAGATACAGGTTGCACCAGGAAGGGAGCATGACCTGGAGAAAGACAGCTTTCTTAGCAGAGGGTTGGGTAATCAGCTATAAGCTAACAGCAGCCAGTGTCCCACACAGCTGAGGAGAAGAACACCTCAGCCCTGAAGAGGGCATCAAGGTGGCAAATAGCAGTATCCACGGCAATCGTTGTATGAAAAGCATTGTATGAAAGTTTTTATATCAGGTAACAGGAAATATCTGTCTTTCTGTGGCTTTCTATGATCATCATTCTTTTCATTATGATCTTTGGGACATCTTGTTCCTAATTATTGTTTTGGAAGGCCTCATATGAAATGAGTTTCCTTAGTCTGTTGTTTCAAACCAGGTAATGGCAATCCCTTACATGGAAATCGTTCTGTCAAATGTCTTTGGGAAGTTCTTTATGCTCAAGCCTCCTCCTATAAATGTTTCCCTTTAGCTTTCTGCACAGCAGTTCAGATCTCTTTTTGCCATTTACCTTCTCCACATTTTCAAGCCAAAAACAGTTCATTTTCAGCAGTAAAACTGCAGTGTCGTTATGTAAGTTTGATGTTGGTGATGGTAAGTAGCTGGCACAAATGAAACAGCTCTAGAATTTAACTGCTCAATACTATATGCCAAAGTCTCCAGGGCCTTTAGAAAATTTGGTTTTCAGCACATCTCCAATCTGGCTTGAATTTCCCTGGTTATGTTGATGCCAATCCTGTCTCCAATCCATAGATTTGTTTGATTCTATTTTCTCCTTCCCAATCTATTTAGCATGTAGTTTGACTGGGATAGCAAAAATGTATTTTTGTTTCAGTTGAAATACTTATTTTACTTGTCAATGGTACATACCACGGACTATAACCTCAATTTCCTTCAGCCTGATATTCATTTAGCAGTGAGTCCATGCTTGTCCTAATATGTATTAACTTCCAGCATATAGATATGAACATAAAGGAGTCCTAAATTGCTTCCCAGCTAATGATTGAAAGAACCATGAATGCTAACTTAGATCTTCTCACTGAATGTCTGGAACTTTAATTAGCAACCCTGACATGACAACCCACATTATCTTATCATATTTTAAAGGGCCTGCTTGAAATTTTCTGGTGAACAAACCTATTTTAGTAGCTGTTAGAATTACCTGAATGCCACTGGGTAACCTCTCTGGTCAACCATAACACTAGGCATTGCCTGGCACAGGTCAGTGGATGTTGCATCGTGGCAAGTTCTTTCCTTACTGTGCAGGCACAATCTAGTCAGTGGGAGGGATGTCAAAGTGTCAAACTCCAGGCCCTTTGATTGCAGTGGGTCACTAAGTCAGGCTGAACAGCTAGAACTGAGAGAAACGACACAGTTAGGTCCTAGCACAAGAATAAGTAGGATCAGAAGTTCAAAGCCAACCATGAATTTGAGGCTTAGGGGAATGAGAGGTCAGGGAAGAGGGAGTCTCTGGGGGTCAAATCAAGCTGAGGGAGGAAGTGGAAGCAAGGAGACTTTATGGCACGTCATAAACTCCTTTTTAGTGTCTCAACGTCATCGGCTCATTTAACTTTGGCTTCTACAACCAACCTTATTCCAAATCCCTCCAGTGGTTTACCTTTTGTATAAGGAGTTACAAAGAAGAGTCACTCTGTACAATTCAAGGATATAAGAACTAATCTTTTTTTTTTTTTTCTGCCATCACAGAGAGCTTTTAAAACTGACTAATTAAGCTTCACAGTATCTGTCAGTTAAGTAATCGCTTAAAAGAAAGTACAGCCCCCTACTGAAATAAAGTCCCATTTGGAACAGCAGCTTTTTTGTTTTTTGAACTATAACTAGACAGCAGGTTTAGACAGAGTGCCGAGGACAACATATGGGACAGAAATCCAAATGGATGGAAGCATGAAAATAGGCCAGGAAGCTAAAACAGATGCGTACATTTCTTTAGTATAAATAGCATTGTCTGTAGTCTCAGGTGTATGATTCAGCAATTGTTAATGAAGTCATTTCCGGTATTGCAAATGGAAATATCATTTGCAACAGGTCCATGGATTCTTTTATAAAAGTGGGAGGGTCTCAAAAAGATTTGAAAACACTTGAAACAAATTCTAATTTTTTTCCATTTGTTTACAATTATTGTAAACAAATAAAGAAAATTTCCATTTGTTTACAAGTAGCGTCCAAAATCTTCTAAAGTAAATAAACTTCTACCCACCTAGACAGTACGCTTTTTGATTGCTGATGGAAGACAATCTCAGTAAGGGTGGGTACAAAATACCACAAACCTCTTGGCCTCATTACAAGCTCATGACCACCACATTCACCAGGGCACCCATAAGTCTGCCCCTGGTCTACTCCTGCCAGGATAAATCCTGTTCCCATTACAGTGAAACTTCTTCTCCCCTTCTTTAGCGCTCAGCCCCCTCATTCAGTCCTCATTCTCAACATGATACCTCACTGTCTAACTTGAATTGGTCCCATTTCCTTCCCATTCATGTCAAACTTTAATTTTACCCATCCTTTCCTCAACTCTTTCTGCCTCAAAAAAGCAATGTCTTCATTCACTTCCAAGATCAATTCTTCCACTTGATCCTGTCTCCTTTCATCTTCTTTAGGGCCTTATTCCATCTCTCAAACCTCTCTAACATTAAAGGGGAAAAAAAAAGCCACCTGTTGCAGTCATTTATTGTTGCATAATAATCACTCACAAACTTTAGTGGCTTAAAATAGCCAGTCATTTACTTACGCACAAGTCTAGTTTGAGCAGAGCAGGGGTGCTCAGTGATCCCTGTGGCGTCTTCTGGGGCAGGAAATCCCCAGATGGCTTCTACACTTACGTCTGGTGCGTCAGCTGGCTGGACATCTCTCTCTGCCCTTTTGACATTTTCACGTGGATAGTGTGGGCTTCCCGCCCAGCAGGATGGTTTCGGATTCAGACCTCTTACACAGCAGGCTGGCTTCTCCAGTGTCTAAAAGCAGAAGATGCCAGGTCTCCTTAATTCCTGGACTTGGAAGCCTATCCAAGGACATCACATTCTGTTGGTCACGAGGCCATCCCAGATTTGAGGAGAAGAGACCACACAAGGACATGAATGCTGAGAGACATAGCTCACTGGGGCTCACCAATTCTCCTTAGAATCAGCTTTCCTTATTCTAATACAATTTCCTTTCCAATCTTGTTCTCCCCAAAGAGATACTCCTCTCCCCTTTACACTTCACCTCTTCTCAAAAAATAATTCTCTACTCTTGTTTCCTCCAAGATAACAACTCTCCTTTATTGGTTTCCAATTTCATCACCTTAATAAAAACTAACAGCAACTTTCTGATTGTTAAATCGACATACTTCTTTATCTCAGTCTTAACTGTATTTCCCTGAATCATTTGTTTCTGTTGCCCTCCTTCTTGAAATCCTCTCCTCATCTGGTTTCTGAGATACTGTGGAGCTTTCCTCCAAACTTGCTCCTTATCATATTTCTTTCTCTTCCTCTGCATAAATGTGGGAGGTTTCTGCATCACCCCTACTCCCGTGCTACCCCGTCTGTCACTAGGTTATCACAATCCTACCCTGGTAAAATCTAGAAACCACCCTCTCTTTCCATTCCCATTGCTCCTACACAATTCAGAGCCTCATTTGCTTCTCATTAGGCAAGCGCAAGAGTCTTCTGTTTGATCTCCAACACTCCAGTTTCTGTCCCTTCTAATCCCACAAACTGGTCTAAGAGTTACCTTCCTTAAACGGAACCATCTACGTTCAAAACCTTTCCCCAGCTATCACAGCCAATTAGGAAGGTTCAGTTTTGTCTTATGTTGCCAAACCCTATAATTCTGGTCCCAGATCATATTTCCAAATACCATATTCCCATAGCCTAGGTTTTAGTCCCACAGGACATTTCACAATTCTCCAAGGACGTCTTGTGTTTTCCTCTCTCTGTATTCTTTCTTCAGAAAATTAACCCCCAACATCTTTGCCTATTGAAAAACCACCTCATCCTTTAAGGCTAGCCTTAAAAGCTACATTTTCTACAAAGACTTCTCAGAGCAAATCACTTTACTTGCTTTATACCCATGGAATATTGTTTAGACATTACTTTTAGAATATATCACATTATAAGTTATATTATTTCAGTGTTCCTCACTAGATCATAAACTCCATGAAACTAGAGACTCAGTAATCTCTGTATCTAGCAAAGATGCTAAGAACTCAATATTTTTGAGTTGAATTGAATAAGCATTATGAAGTGATTACTGGCTTTCAACCTTTAGCCAAAGAGTCGTGTAAAATGAGAGAGGCTTCCTTCAATACATGTGATTTAATTGCCAGTTTAGAACAAAAGCAGTCATGGATAGGGTTGCTAAAATTCAGCCCCGCTCCAATCACTCAGTGGTATAAATCTTAAATTAAATTCTAGAGGGACATTTAAAAAATATCTAGAAGCATTAAGTGAAGTACGTCTGTGCATTTTCCCAAATTACCTAGATAATTGCCTTACTTCACCATCATATTTTATGTTATGGCTATAAGATTTATCATTAACTGAAGCTCATTAAAGTTTAATAACTCTCTGGGATATATAATGACAGTGGCACTGCATTTTCACAAGCAACATGCAGATATATAAACGTTTCAATTACGCATGTCAAATAGTATGCAGATAAATCCATAGACTGGAATAAGGAAACAATGGTAAGCATTTCCATTGTTGGAAGGAGGACACACTTGATTACCCCCTGTAGCAACACAACAAAATTATACTATGTGTGTGGTGAGGAGCAGTTAAGGCTCTATCTCACTTTCATAAATAGATTTATTCCTAAAATGTATAGATCAATAAATCAATTCTATTTTCCTATCTCCCTATAAATTTATTTAACATTCATTTCTCAGCTATCTTTGTCTAACAATTTCCAACTTTTGTACATTAGGCTGCTTAACCCACCCACAGATTCTCTGTCAAGTAGTTAATGGTCTGGAAACAAACAGTAAAAAAGTTCCTATTTTAAAGGAATCCTAGAGTAAATACTTCTGCAAACTGAGTCACTGGATGCTAATTTGTACTTTGAAAAACAGCTCATGAGATAGTTTGATAGTTTGAAAGGCAGTGTGAAAATTAATAAAAAATTAGAATAAAATCTTATCCTCTAATCATTTTAGTTAAATTCTCCAAAACGATACTTTTGAACTCTAATGCTGGTGACCTGTAGCACATTAGCACCATTCATAAGTAGTTCAATTTCAGGATTCTGGTGCCAGAGAGCATAGAATGTCACAGAAAGAAAGAGAACGGAGAACAGTTTCTTCTTTCACTCCTAGTTCAAAGCACTACTTCAAACCTGCAAGCTTTGTTATGAGTACTCTTTCGCATCTAATTTTCTTTTTTTTTCTTATCTATTTCTATCCTCAGGGTCTTGCTCTAAGGTTTTCTTTTTGTAGTCTCTTGCTTGAATGGCATTAAAATGTATATTTCAGGTTTCAAAATGACCGACTCATCATATCTCTTCCAAACTGCTCCCAATCCAGGTGAACCAAAAATGTAGGAAGGAGGCATGATGGTGGGGAGAAGAGAGAGGGTGGCAGTCTCATGAGGCCCATTTATACCAGGCCTAAAGGTGACAGAAGTGATTTGCATTTAAAAAAACAGTATCCGGACATTCCTTGACAGCTTCCTTTAAAACATAGTGAAACAAACATGAGAAGGAAATGGCGAGAAGAGATCATGTCACAACCCTTGCAGAGAAAGGAATGGCATAGATCTACCAGCAGCCATGAGTATGAAGGAAAAGCAGGCATCATGGGAGGACTCTTTAGTCAAGTCAGACAGATAGAAGAGCGATTTGTATGCCAGAGACAGTCACTGGTGAAAACTTGGTGACTTTTAAGAGATCTTCCTATTGGCAGCAAAAGCAAAGAAACCACCAGATCAATATTTTTCAATTTTTCAAATATATTAGGGGTAAATATTATAAATACCCAGCTTGGAAACTAAGAGAGAAATATTGAGGAACAAACAATTTTAAAACCTTGAGAGTTAAGTATTTTTCTTTAGAGTTTGAAATAATTGTTAACAATCTATGGAACATCCCCAAAGTTTAGTGTATTGCTAGTCAAATATCTTGTGATTTCTTGATTGTGGAAGTTATTTATAGAAAAACAAAAGTGTTCAACATATTTGCTGATCAAGGAAATGACTAACTGAATTTTATACCTTTGAGTGTAGAATTTATAAGTGCGAAATGTGGCACTTAACCCAGAATCGTGAAGGCAGAGTTTTATTTTCTAATCATCCATATGGCTCCTACATTTTCACAGAATTTTGCTTTGCCTAATGTACCATCACAATGAATTACGTGTTCCACTCGAAAACTAACCTTTCCACCTACCCCATCCCTTCTCACCTACTCAGTGATCGTGCTTCTACAGTTGTTTCCTCTAATCCGGATTATTCCCATTCATGTACAAATGAACTTCAATATGTCAAATTTAAAATAAAAATTCTTCTCTTTGAAGAAATGGCTGATTCCAATATAAGTTAGGAGCTGTACAAGATGAGCCTAGAATACCACGTTATACCAGAAAGTAGGGAACTGTAAGACAAGGAACAGACGAAACTAGCGGGGTGGGGCAGAAGGACCCCGGGGACAACGGAAGAACCTCCCCTTGGGCACAAATGGCAGTGATCTGAGCATCAGTAGGGATAAAAACCACAACATATTGAAATGCATTAAATATATTTAAATCCATGAGTTCATATTATTAAAAAAATTTTTCACTTTTAGAGGTTACTAGATAAATAACTTATTTTTAAAAACTATTAAAAAGAAAGAATCAAACATATATTCTATCTTTCCTAGACAAATTGTAACAGTAGGTAACCAAATAAGGAATGAGGAATGCATTCCATCCAATAAATATAGAAACAAGGATAGAAGTAGAATGCCACCATTTTTGCAATCTGTGAATTAAAAATTCTAGGTAGAGAGTGCCAATTGATGTTAACATCACAAAAAGAGACAACAAAGGATTATATTCTTCTTTATGGATCACCACACTATGAAATAATCTTGCCAAAAATTTTAAACCTGAATCTGATAAATCTTTTGGATCTAACTCTCAGTTTTTACAAAATACAAAAGAAGAACACGTTCAACAAAACTACAGAAGTTCAGTCGAACTGTAGGAAACTCTACAGGACAAACAACCCAGTTTCTTTGAAAATAAATAACAAGAGGGATAAAAGATGGAGACAGAATGTTTATTTTTTGTAGTGGTATTTTTTTAATTGCACATAATTGCTTTATAATGTTGTGTTAGTTTCTGCTCTACAACAAAGTGAATGAGCTATATGTATACATTTATCCCCTCCCTCTTGGAGAGAATTAAAGATATAACAATGCTGAACCAAAAGAAATTTTAACGTGTGAATATTATTTATAAATTAATTCAAACAAATTATTCATAAATATGTCACTCATGAGATAATTAGAACTTTGGACACTGGATATTTGATATTAAGGGATAAGGACCAGTTTTTTTAGGTTTCATAAAGATATTTTGATTATATTTCTTTGCAAACAGTCCTTATCTTTTAGAGCTACACTCTCAAATATTATAGATGAAAAAATGATATCTAGAATTTGCTTACAAACAATACGGGATAGATAAGTACATAGCAGTACATATTAACAAGATTTAGTTCAGTTCAGTTCAGTCACTCAGTCGTGTCCGACTCTTTGCAACCCCATGAATTGCAGCACACCAGGCCTCCCTGTCCATCGCCAACTCCCGGAGTTTACCCAAACTCATGTCCATCGAGTCAGTGATGCCATCCAGCCATCTCATCCTCTGTCATCCCCTTCTCCTCCTGCCCCCAATCCCTCCCAGCATCAGAGCCTTTTCCAGTGAGTCAACTATTCGCATGAGGTGGCCAAAGTATTGGAGTTTCAGCTTCAGCATCAGTCCTTCCAATGAACACCCAGGACTGATCTCCTTTAGAATGGACTGGTTGGATCTCCTTGCAGTCCAACCACTCTCAAGAGTCTTCTCCAACACCATAGTTCAAAAGCATCAATTCTTCGGCGCTCAGCTTTCTTCACAGTCCAACTCTCACATTCATACATGACCACTGGAAAAACCATAGCCTTGACTAGATGACATTCATTGGTAAAGTAATGTCTGCTTTTTAATATGCTGTCTAGGTTGGTCATAACTTTCCTTCCAAGGAGAAAGTGTCTTTTAATTTCATGGCTGCAATCACCATCTGCAATGATTTTGGAGCCCCCCAAAATAAAGTCTGACACTGTTTCCACTGTTTCCCCATCTATTTCCCATGAAGTGATGTGACCAGATGCCATGATCTTAGTTTTCTAAATGATGAGCTTTAAGCCAACTTTTTCACTCTCCTCTTTCACTTTTATCAAGAGTCTTTTTAGTTCCTCTTCACTTTCTGCCATAAGGGTGGTGTCATCTGCGTATCTGAGGTTATTGATATTTCTCCTGGCAATCTTGATTCCAGCTTGTGCTTCATCCAGCCCAGCATTTCTCATGATGTACTCTGCATAGAAGTTAAATAACAAGATTGCTAATTCTTAAAGCAGTTGATGGGTACTGGAAGTCTATCATACTGTTGGGTCTACCATTTTATGTTTTAAAAATCATAAAAAATATTTTTAAAAGTTGTCTCTTGAGGTTGCAGGGGGAAGGGATAGCTAGGGAGTTTGGGATTGACTTGTATGCACTGCTATATTCAAAATGGATAACCAATAAGGTATAGCACATGGAACTCTGCTCAATGTTATGTGGCCTGGATTGGGGGGTGGGGGAGGGGAGTCTGGAAGAAAATGGATACACATATATGTATAGCTGAGTCCCTTCACTGTTCTCTTGAAACTATCACAACATTGTTAACTGGCTATACCCCAATACAAAATAAAAAGTTAAAAAAAAAAGTCCCTGAGCCTGCATCTCTCTGTAAGTCCATACTCATTCTTCTGCTCCTAATTTGAGCAAAATTCCACATAAGACTCATCTTTACTTTTTTACCTCTCATTCTCTTCTTTAGCCTTTTATCTTTTTACTTTCCACTACTTTACTGAAAGTTCTGTCATCTAGATGCCCTATGACCTCCATCTGCTGATCCAACCTTCAACCTCTGTTTTCATCTCACTTGACCTCTTGGCAGCACTTGGCAGTAACCTGACCATTCTTGATTTCTGGTGCTCTCCTTGTCTGTTTCTCTGTCTTTGATTCTTCTCAGACTGTTGCAATGCTTCCAGACTCCCACCAACAGATTTTGCTACATCATCTCACTCCATCCCACAGCTTTCAACTCAATATAAATGCTGGTGACATTCAACTTAGCATTTCCATCCCTGGGCCCCAACTTGGATGTCCAACTCTATCGCAATGTCTAACAGGCAGAAATCTTAAAATGAATAAGTATACAGTGAAATCCTGATCCTTCTTCCTCCCCCTCATGTACTCTCCTGACCCCACTCTTCTCATCTTAGGTAATGTATCACCATTCTCCCAGTCACTCAGGCAAAGAGCGTCAGTGTTATCATTGATCTTTTTCCCTCTACTCTGTACATTCAACTTCTCAGGAAGTCCTGTATGCTCCAATTTAAACTGATCTTAAACCTGATCATAGTCAGCTCGGGATGCCATAACAAAATACTATAGACTAAGTGACTTAAATGACAGAAATTTATCTTTTCATAAACCTGGAGGCTGGAAAGATCAAGGTGCTGCCCAGTTTGGTTTCTGATGAGAACTCTTTTCCCAGGTTATGGAAAACCACCTTCTCACATAGCTGGGAAAGAGACAGAACACATTAGGACACTAATCCCAGGCTACTGGGGCCTCCCCGTATGAGTTCACTTAAACCTAACTACCTCTTTGTAGGCATTGTCCCCCAATTTAGACACATGGAGGGTTCAGTTCAGTTCAGCCGCTCAGTCATGTCCGACTCTTTGCGACTCCATGAATCGCAGCACACCAGGCCTCCCTGTCCATCACCAACTCCCGGAGTTCACTCAAACTCATGTCCATAGAGTCGGTGATGGCATCCTGCCATCTCATCCTCTGTCATCCCCTTCTCCTCCTGCCCCCAATCCCTCCCAGCATCAGAGTCTTTGCCAAGGAGTCAACTCTTCGCATGAGGTGGCCAAAGTACTGGAGTTTCAGCTTTATCATCAGTCCTTCCAATGAACACCTGGGGCTGATCTCCTTTAGAATAGACTGGTTGGATCTCTTGCAGTCCAAGGGACTCTCAAGAGTCTTTTCCAGCACAACAGTTCAAAAGCATCAATTCTTCGGCGCTCAGCTTTCTTTATAGTCCAACTCGCACATCCATACATGACCACTGTAAAAACCATAGCCTTGACTAGACAGACCTTTGTGACAAAGTAATGTCTCTGCTTTTTAATAAGCTATCTAGGTTAGGGCTTCAAATATGAATTGAGGGGAGGGAGGGAATACAATTCTGTCCATGTCATCTGACCACACAATTTGGGCGCTCTTACATTTTTCCTTCTGCCTAGAATGTTCTTCTCTCCAATCTTCTCAGGGCTAGCACTTTCCAAGAAGTCCTTCTCTCCCTAAAATACTCATTTTTTCCTCCCTTTCTTAATGACTGTATAACTTCCAGCTTTCCAGATCTCAATGATTCTAAAGATGATTTTTAAAGTAAGTAAACTTATATTAAAAGAAAACATACACCCCAGGGACGGCAGAGCCTGGTGGGCTGCCGTTTATGGGGTCTCACAGAGTCAGATACAACTGAAGCGACTTAGCAGCAGCAGCAGCAGCATTCTAATAATCACTATATCAAGTTAAGCCATATCCTCTGAATTATTTATATTTCTCTATTTAATAAGTGTAAGTTTAACAAAATAAAAATTGCGGGGAGTTTCACTATCCAAATCTTACACTGCTTTTCATCTTTATACACACACACACACACACACACACACACACACATATACTTACACCCGTATATATATAAACACCCACTTTTTTCTAATAAAAACAGGATTATTCTATATACATATTGCTTCATAACTAATTTTATCACATAGAAATATACCCTGACCATCCTATGGGCTATGTAGATCTAGTTTGTTCTTTTTAAAATTTGCATTATATGCCATTGTCTGAACCACAGTTTCCTTATTCGTGCTTCTACAGATGGCATTGAGATTGTTTAAAATTATTTATTAATACAAAGTTCTTTGTGCAAGTGTACTTACAGATGTGTGCAATTATTTTTGTAGGCTAGATTCCCAATATTGAGATGACTCTCTTAAGTGAAATGAACATTTTCATTCTTGAATTCATATACCTATTTCAATTCTCATCAACAATGTATGCCACTCAAAATGCTCAAAATGTTATCAGATTTTTACATGTGTGCCAAACAGACAAAATTATCTTACAGTTTTAATTTGCATTTATTTAATCATCAACGAGGTAGAACATCTTTACATGTATCTATTGGCCTTTTGTATACTACAACTTTTATATTCATGTGGTTTTGTGTGTATATAACACAAATACCCTACTAAGGTTTGAGAATGCTTACAATAAAACACAAACAGAACTATTAGAAATGGACAAAATGAAATTTGGGGGGAGATTAAACTTATGTGTTGCATATAAGGGACAAACCCACTTTGCATATGTCCATTTCAATAAATGGTTGTGGGATACGTACTATGAAGCAGGCACTCCTCTAAGCACTTGGAAGCAAAGATTAATACGATCTTCCCCTGAACTTGTACTATTTCTGTATAATTAGCCAAACATCCTAACAGGTGAAACTAAAATATAAACATGACCAGTTTAGACATTTCAATTAAAAAATTGTAAATTTACAAATCCTTTAGGATACAGACCCACAAATTAGATCATCAATAGATATGCCAAGGGAAAACTTCTAAAGAGGCAAAAATATATACTGCAAGGTTTTCACCACCATGGGTAAACTGATTGCAGATTAGCATTAAACACATATTAGGTCTATATTATAAACATGTGCTGAGGTTTCAGGAGGTGAAAACAAATTTAATTTCCCTGGCAGTCAGAGAATATGCATGAAGAGTTGATGAAATGCTTCTCTCACTTCTTAAAACCTCCGCCTGTAGAATCCCTGACAGTTTTACAAATGGCTGCGTCCACTGGGAGACTGCGTTTGGATTCTCAGATGTATTCACTCATAAAGGAGTCATAGCTTGTAATAAAATCATTCCAGTCATTAAAAGAAAATGAGTGAGAACAATGAGTACAATTCTCTGTAAAGCTGAGAAACAAAATGCTCTCTCTTAAGACACCTTATCAAAGGAGTCAAAACTGAAAATAATTCAGCTCAGGATTTTACACTCAGCATACCAGATGCCCATGCAGTGGGAAAAGTGGGGCTGCCCTGATTCTGGCATGTTGTGGAGGTATTTATGAGTCAAAATGTAAATTCCTTCCCCCCAAACTGCTGAAAGATTATACAGGGTCTGGAGGGATGGACCTTTAGGGATCGATCTTTCTGATCCAAACAGGACAGTAAATTAGCTGAAGAGTGAGACAGTCTGGTAAGGAGCCCTCCTTTCTTACCACAGGCCCCAGCCTGTTCTATGAGAAGGAGGTTTATTTTGTAATTGTCATTTCCTTTCCAAGAAGAGTCAAAATCATCATGGGGGCAGTGTGGACACCAAAGATTAGA
The DNA here is from genome assembly GCF_019923935.1 of Bubalus bubalis. NCBI lineage: Eukaryota > Metazoa > Chordata > Mammalia > Artiodactyla > Bovidae > Bubalus > Bubalus bubalis. Next base: position 69,062,070 of record NC_059158.1, on the reverse strand, counting down.
TGAGGTAAGTTTGAGTAAGGAGACAGGGAGAGATCCAAGGAGACTTGGGTCTCTAACGGGGAGGCAGTAAATGCTATCAGTAGAGCTGCTCCCAGGGATTGGTGCTTTCAGCCCCAGACACTTCCATCCTAGAGCAGCCTCAATGCCTTGTTGCTCTGGAAGGTTCTTTTATCATGGGAGAGAAAATGGGCATGTGCTCTACTCTGGACATTCCTGTGGTATCTTGCAGGGTCTTAGCACTACTTCATTAGCATCTGAAAGTGAAAGTGAAAGTTAGTCACATAGTCGTGTCCGACTCTTTGCGATCCCATGGACTGTAGCCCACCAGGCTCCTCCATCCATGGAATTCTCCAGGCAAGAGTACTGGAGTGGGTTGCCATTTCTAGGCAGCCTCAAATCTACCTTAGGGACTACACTTTGTTCCAGAGACCCGTCAGTTCAGTTCAATTCATTCGCTCAGTCGTGTCCAACTCTTTGCGACCCCATGAATCGCAGCACGCCAGGCCTCCCTGTCCATCACCAACTCCCGGATTTCACCCAAACTCATGTCCATTGAGTCAGTGATCCCATCCAGCCATCTCATCCTCTGTCGTCCCCTTCTCCTCCTGCCCCCAATCCCTCCCAGCATCAGGGTCCTTTCCAATGAATCAATTCTTCGCATGAGGTGGCTAAAGCATTGGAGTTTCAGCTTCAGCATCAGTCCTTCCAATGAACACCCAGGACTGGTCTCCTTTAGGATGGACTGGTTGGATCTCCTTGCAGTCCAAGGGACTCACAAGAGTCTTCTCCAACACCACAGTTCAAAAGCATCAATTCTTTAGCGCTCAGCTTTCTTCACAGTCCAACTCTCACATCCATACATGACCACTGGTAAAACCATAGCCTTGACTAGATGGACCTTTGTTGGCAAAGTAATATCTCTGCTTTTTAATATTCTGTTTAAGTTGGTCATAGCTTTCCTTCCAAGGAATAAGCGTCTTTTAATTTCACGGCTGCAGTCACCATCTACAGTGATTTTGGAGCCCCAAAAAATAAAGTCTGACACTGTTTCCACTGTTTCCCCATCTATTTCCCATGAAGTGATGGATTTTTTCACCAGAGACCCTTACAGACAGATTATAAAGTCAGGCAGCCTCCTTGGCCTGAGGCAAGGATTAGGTGGCCACATTGGTAATCCGATTCCAGTTCTAGCCTTGTTCCTAACAGATTGAGTTTTGGCATATGCTGAACTTATTTAACTTTTATGCAGAGTATATCATGAGAAACACTGGGCTGGAGGAAGCATAAGCTGGAATCAAGATTGCCAGGAGAAATATCAATAACCTCAGATATGCAGATGACAACACCCTTATGGCAGAAAGTAAAGAAGAAATAAAAAGCCTCTTGATGAAAGTGAAAGAGGAGAGTGAAAAAGTTGGCTTAAGGCTCAACATTCAGAAAACTAAGATCATGGAAACCAGTCCCATCACTTCATGGCAAATAGATGGGGAAACAGTGGAAACAGTGGCTGACTTTATTTTTCTGGGCTCCAAAATCACTGCGGATGGTGAATGCAGCCATGAAACTAAAAGACACTTGCTCCTTGGAAGGAAAGTTATGACCAACCTAAACAGCATATTAAAAAGCAGAGACATTACTTTGCCAAAAAATGTCGATCTAGTCAAGGCTATGGTTTTTCCAGTGGTCATATATGGATGTAAGAGTTGGACTATAAAGAAAGCTGAGCGCCGAAAAACTGATGCTTTTGAACTGTGGTGTTAGAGAAGACTCTTGAGAGTCCCTTGGACTGCAAGGAGATCCAACCAGTCCATCCTAAAGGAGATCAGTCCTGGGTGTGCATTGGAAGGACGAATGTTGAAGCTGAAACTCCAATACTTTGGCCACCTGCTGTGAAGAGCTGACTCATTTGAAAATACCCTGATGTTGGGAAAGATTGGGGGCAGGAGGAGACGGGGACGACAGAGGATGAGATGGTTGGATGGAATCACCGACTCAATGGACGTGTGTTTGGGTGGACTCTGGGAGTTGGTGATGGACAGGGAGGCCTGGTGTGCTGTGGTTCATGGGGTCGCAAAGAGTCGGACAAGACTGAGCGACTGAACTGAACTGAACTGAACTCTTGACTCAATGGAATTGATTACAATTAGAAGAGAAACAGAGAACTCTTTGTAATGAGATGTCTGTGCCTCTGCCTGCCTTCCCATGCATGCTGTGTCGCTTTAGTCGTGTCCAACTCTTTGTGACCCTATGGGCTGTAGCCTGGCAGGCTCCTCTGTCCATGGCATTTTCCAGGCAAGAATACTGGAGTGGATTGCTGTGCCCTCCTCCAGGAGATCTTTCCAACCCAGGGATCAAAACTGCATCTCCTGTGTCTCCTGCATTGGCAGGCAGGTTCTTTACCACTGGCACCACTTAAGAAGCCCGGCTACCTTCACAACCCCTGCCAAATATGTCCAACTCCTAATTCTAGGTAGCTGAAACTGTGACCTTATTTGAAAAAAGCATCTTTGCAGTTATAAAAAAGTTATTCTCAAGATAAAATTATCCTGGATTCTGGGCAGGCCTGAAATCAAATGACCAGTATACTTATAGGAGACAGAAGAGAAGACACAAAGACCAGAGGGAAAAGCCAGGTGAAGATGGATGCAGAGACTGGAGTGATGAGCCAAGGAATGCCAAGGGTTGCAAGCTGCCACCAGAAACTAAAAGAGGGCCATGGAAGGAGTTCTCAGAGTCTCCTGGACGAGCCAACTCTGTGAATGCCTTGATTTTAGATCTCTGTCCTCTAGAAATGTGAGAAACTAAATTTATATTGTTTTAAGCCATACAGTATGGTAATTTGTTATGGTAGCCCTAGAAACTAATACACCACACACTCCACATCCAGTGAGTTAGCGTGATCTGTTCTGGCAGACTGCATTGGGAATCCTGTGTCACCCTTTAGGGCACAGTTGGGATACAGTGGACAGAACACAGGGTTTGGAGTTGAACAGACCTTCATTAATTACCACTGTGTGTACTTGGCAAGTCCCTCTAGGCTTTTGTATCTTCATGTGAGATCAGGAAGGCAGCCTGGGAATATGAGACAGAAGTCAGGTAGCATAAGCCAAGAACATATTGGAGGTTAGCAACACTGACTGCATGCTAATATCGCCTGGGGAGGGTCTAAAAAATATTGTTTACAAGGCCTCACCTCAATTAAATCAGAGTCTCTAGGACTGATCCATAGGATACAGTAATTTTTAAAACTCCCTGCTGCTGCTACTGCTAAGTCGCTTCAGTCGTGTCCGACTCGGTGTGACCCATAGACGGCAGCCCACCAGGCTCCTCCGTCCCTGGGATTCTCCAGGCAAGAACACTGGAGTGGGTTGCCATTTCCTTCTCCAATGCATGAAAGTGAAAAGTGAAAGTGAAGTCGCTCAGTCGTGTCCGACTCTCTGCGACCCCAGGGACTGCAGCTCACCAGGCTCCTCCGTCCATGGGATTTTTCCAAGCAAGAGCACTGGAATGGGTTGCCATTGCCTTCTCCAAAACTTCCTGGGCACCAGTTTATATCCACTACCATAACTATTGTAAAAAAAAAAAAAAACCCAGAAAATAACATACGTTGGCAAGGATGTGGAGAAACTGGAACCCTTGTGCGTTGCTGATGGCAGTGTAAAATGATGCAGCTGCTGTGTGAGACAGTATGGCACTTGTTAAATCTACAACACAGAATTACCACATGACCAGTGATTCCACTTCTAGCTATGGACACAAAGGATCGAAAGCAGGAACTCAAAAAGATATCTGTACAGCCACATACACAGCCACGTCATTCACAACAGCCAAAAAGTGCAAACAAGGCAAATGTCCCTCAGTGGGTGAGTGGATAAGCCAAGTGTGATGTATACATAGAATGGAATATTTGCTTTGCTTTGCTTAGTCACTTCAGTTGTGTCCAACCCTTTGTGACCCCATGGACCATGGCCCGCCAGGCCCCTCTGTTCCTGGGATTCTCCAGGCAAGAATACTGGAGCGGGTTGCCATTTCCTTCTCCAATAATAAAGAAAGAAGTGAGTGAAGTGAAGTCGCTCAGTTGTGTCCAACTCTACTACTCAGTCTAAAAAAAGGAGATTCTGACACATGCTACAACATATACGGAACCTGAAGACATTATGCTAAGTAACAGAACACCAGACACAGAAGGGCGAATATCATATGACTCCACTTCTATGAAGCACCTACAGTAATCACATACATAGAGACAGAAAGTAAGAGAGTGGTTTCCAGGGGCTGGGAGAGGAGAGAAGGAAGAGTCTGTGTTTAGTGGGCACAGAATTTCAGTTTAGAAGATGAAAAAGCTCTGGAGATAGGTGCTAGCGGTGGTTACACAACACTGTATTTGATGCCACGGAATTGTACACTTAAAAGTGGTTAAAATGGTAAATCTTACATTACGTATACTGTCATCATAAAAAAACAAACAAAAAAGAATGTTAATTACACCTACTGTGGTAAGTCATTTCACAGTGTATGTAAATCAAGCCACCCATGCTGCACACCTTAAATTTATACAGTGATATATGTCAATTCTTTCTCAATAAAACGGGGAAAAGTATAAAAAGAACAAAAGCAAAAGCCCTTCCCGGGCAATGTTGATGAGCAACAGAGCTGAGAAACAGGATAAGCAATGCCCAAGTCCAAGAGGCTGAGGCAGGTGGGCAAGTCTCGGAAGAGATCACCTGGTCAGCGGCCAGGTAGGAGAACTGGGACAGAGCCTGCAGCACGGAATCACCTGGGCTCTAACTCCGGGGGACCTGGGACAGAGGCTCGCACCGAGGACAGAGATGCTGCGACTCCGTGGCAGGATCGCAGTCACTACAAGCCTGGCTCACCAAACTCAGCTAAGGACCAACAGCATTGGGGCTTCCCTTGTGGCTCAGCGGTAAAGAACCTGCCTGCCGATGCAGGAGTCACGGGTTCAGTCCCTGTTCTGCGAAGATCCCGTATGCCATGGCGCAACCAAGTCTGTGCACCAGCTACTGAGCCCATGCTCTACAGCCTGTGCCCTACAACAAGAGAGGCCAGCGCAATGGGAAGCCCGCACACTGCAACGAAGAGCAGACCCCCACTCACCACAACTAGAGAAAGCCAGCTCAGTAACAAAGATGCAGCACGGCCAAAAAATAATAAAGAAATACAATGTTTTTAGAAAGGACCAACAGCGTCAGAGACGTGGTACTGAATCAGCATTATTTAAACGGGGTTCCTCCCCAACATTCTATATAGGACAAAAGGGGATTCACCTGTGGGACAAAGCTGGTGGGGCGCTGGGGGGGCTGGGGAGGGGCTGGGCGGGGCTGGGGGGGCGCTGGGGGACAACAGACCTGACCGGGAACTCAGGAAACGGAAAACCCAAAGGCTGTTATAGACCCAAACCTGCTTTGTTTTGTTAAGACCTCAACCCCACACATTTTCTTCGTGCATAGAGAAACCCTGTGAAACCTCAACTCTTAACCCCTTGGGCAAACTCCCACTCTGCACATCAGTCTGAGAGAGGTTTGAGGGCCTGTCAGCCTTGCCTAAGCCTGACAGAGCAGTCTATCGATCTATTTCCAGCACAGAGTGGGCTGCAGGTAAGAGTTGAGCAAGGGTGCGTGGGTGCGGGGTGAGGGCGTGTGTGAATAGATGTTGATTCTATTCAGTTCAGTCTCAGAGGCAGCCGCTTCTGACTGGGTCTCTAGGTCTGGGCATGTGCTCTCTTAGCACTGCTTTGGGACACTCTTCTTTTAAAAAGTGATAATAATACTGTCAAAACCAAATTTCAGCCCTTTCATTGGAAACATGTTCCAGTCTTGTTAGGACTGAAAGAAAACACAGAGCTTTGGTTTTAGCTGTTGTACCATTTACTGTAACCTGGGCCCGCTTCTTGCCAGCATAATGGCTGCATTTGTGTTCTCTCTGGCTTTGTCTCTGCTCGGCTATGCTGCCTCTGTGAGGAGACGTAGCCCTTAGCACACCTCAGGAAGAAAGTGTACGAGTGGGAAGTGGGGTTTCACCTGTCAAAAGCCATCCCTGCCAGCTGCTAACAGTAGCTCCTGTGTAGAAGGAAAGTACTCCACCTCTTCTCTATTTTAATGGAGTTATGCAGAACAATTCTAAACACTTTCTTCAAATAAGAGAAAACAAAAGGATAATATGTAGCCTTCCATGTTTCCAAGAACCTTTATAGTTCTGTTTGAACATCAGTTCAGTTCAGTTGCTCAGTCGGGTCCGACTCTTTGTGACCCCATGAATCACAGCACGCCAGGCCTCCCTGTCCATCACCAACTCCCGGAGTTCACTCAAACTCACATCCATCGAGTTGGTGATGCCATCCAGCCATCTCATCCTCTGTCGTCCCCTTCTCCTCCTGCCCCCAATCCCTCCCAGCATCAGAGTCTTTTCCAATGAGTCAACTCTTCACATGAGGTAGCCAAAGTATTGGAGTTTCAGCTTTAGCATCAGTCCTTCCAATAAACACCCAGGACTGATCTTTAGAATGGACTGGTTGGATCTCCTCGCAGTCCAAGGGACTCTCAAGAGTCTTCTCCAACACCACAGTTCAAAAGCATCAATTCTTTGGCGCTCAGCTTTCTTCACAGTCCAACTCTCACATCCATACATGACCACTGGGAAAACCATAGCCTTGACTAGATGGAACTTTGTTGGCAAAGTAATGTCTCTGCTTTTCAATATGCTATCTAGGTTGGTCATAACTTTTCTTCCAAGGAGTAAGTGTCTTTTAATTTCATGGCTGCAGTCACCATCTGCAGTGATTTTGGAGCCCCCCAAAATAAAGTCTGACACTGTTTCCACTGTTTCCCCATCTATTTCCATGAAGTGATGGGACCAGATGCCATGATGTTAGTTTTCTGAATGTTGAGCTTTAAGCCAACTTTTTCACTCTCCTCTTTCACTTTCATCAAGAGGCTTTTTAATTCTTCACTTTCTGCCATAAGGGTGGTGTCATCAGCATATATGAGGTTATTGATATTTAAATGGGTTTAATTTAGCTAGTGCTGTGCTCAGGGGTGGGGGGAGGGCAGGCCTCAGCAGCTGGTGCAGGATCGAGGGCCGGGGGAAGGCTGACTCAGGCCCCAGTAAGACTGCTTTCCCCTTGTTCTAAAAGCAAACAGAATGGGCAAGATGAAGGATGCACATTGGTGTGAGTAGATTTGGCTCCCACGGCTCCTTTGTTTACATGTTCCCAAAATTTGGAGTCCTGGCAGTCACGCAGAGAGAAATCCACCAGGTCCGAAGATCCCATAGGTGTGCTCCCTGCCTTTCATACTTTTATAAAAGGGGATGGCTGTGTGGGCGCTGCAGGGCCTAGCAGCCTTCAGCACTCAGGCCTCCTGTCCAGGCTCCAGGTTCAGGATTTCCAGATGCGCTGCAACTGCCTTATGGCAGTTATGCCTTAACTTTGCTTCTTTGCTTCTTGTTGAACCATAGGGTTACTTGGGACTTCAGTACAACTGGCCTGGCCAGGGGCTAAGCTTGTGAAGAACAAATGATATGATAAATAACTGACTCCAAATTCTTTGCCATTTCCACCAAAGACATTCTAAGGTGAAGAATAGCAATATGTCACGGTAAACATACTGTGTCCCCAGTGACAACATTCAGAGGCAAGACTTGTTTGGTGAATTCAGAGATGGAATTCAGAGATCTGATTTGATTGTCGAAACTCTCTGGGTGTTCTGCAGTTTATTTCATCCACCCACTCCCTCATTTATACCACAAGGTGGACTTTGTGAGTGACTGGAACAGTCGTGTCTGCCAGGGGGAGCCTGGGCTAGCCTGGATGACACCTACAATTCTAATTATCCACCCTACCTTCTCTTCCAGGTTTAGTGCAGGACCTAGCTCACTTCTGTAGCTTCTCACATTCTCCCGAATCAAGACTTCACCCTATGGTTTTGATATTTTAAATTTATCTTTTGGATCATATTCATTCAAATATTCACTAATTCACTTCTTCAAGAAACACATATGAAATATTTATAATTTTCCAAGCAGTGTTCTAGGTACTGAAGAAAACAACATAGGAAGAAAAGACACCATTTTTACCCTACAGGTATCCACATTAACTAGTTGGGAAGGTAGACAAAGAAATCCCTGATAGATATCTACAAATGAGTCCAAAATCAACTATGCTGCACATAATTTTTATTATTTTTAAAATTATTTGTTGAATCACACCTGATTTTGAAGATTGTTATATATTATTTTAAAATCATCCTCATTGCGGGTAGTCTTGTCTCAATCTCCAAGATGATTTCCAATGTCCTCACCTCCCGATCTCTATCCTCTTATAAGGCTCCTTCCCACATTAAATGAGTGCTAGTCTGTGTGGCCAATAAAATACAGCAGAGTGACTTCTGAGATTAGAAACGTTATTACTGCTTCCACTTTGGTCTCTTGGATTTCTCACTAAATAGCCACATAGTATGAGGACACTCGAGTGGCCCATGGAAAGACTAGTTGAAAAGGAATTAAGAACCCCGGCCATAGCTAGCATCAACCTACTAGTCACATGATTTGATCATCTTACAAGCATATACATCAACCTTAGTCAAACCTTGAGGTGAGTGCAACCCTGGTCAGGATGTGAATACAACCTTACGAGAGATCCCAAAGCAGAACCAGCCAGCCGAGCCAGTCCCAAATTCTTCATCCATAAATACCATGAGATATAACAAATGATTACAATAGTGTTAAGCAAGTAAGTTATGGAGGGATTTGTTACACAGCGTTAGATGACTAACTCAGACAGGCTATACTTGTGTCATTTGTCTGAGCTTTCCTTCTGTGTGGACTCGCTTTGTACATGTTCTCCCGTTGCAGCTTCCTCACCTTTTAAGGCACAGCACAAATATCACTTATTCTAATGCTTTTCTTAGTTGTATCCATCTCAGTCTGTCCAGTTACTTTGTACATGGCAAGTATTATGACTACTTGTCTACTTTTCATAATTATTCCTAGGTTATGAGCAATGTAAGGCCAGGCTGTGGTATATTCAAAGCTTACAACATCATAGCGCTATCCTAGGGTCTTATATATCTATTGTACAACAGCTATTTGTTAAATGAGTGATGGAGTGTGGTACATACACAAAATGTGCTACATTAATTTTTACATTTTAATGTTTCATTTCAAGAGCTCTTTTGTCTTTTACATTTATTTTTCCTGTACTGAAATTAGACCAGGGAATGAACCTCATCTATTATATCTTTTCTGCCTGTCTACAACATCTAATATAGTGCTGGATACTCAATGTGTGCTCAATAAAGGTTGACTGACTAAGCATTTAATACCTTAAAACAGAAATTCAATAAATGTAGTCGCAGTGACCTGAAAGAGTAATGTTTCTCCTTGTGTGTCTAATGGATTACCAAGGAGTATCTTAGAGCTATGATTTTAGAAACAATTGTCAGTGCCAAACTCAAGGACACAAATATTACTGGAAAGGACCTGCCTCAGAGATAGATAATTCCCAAAGAATAATAAAGAGTTAAGAAATCAGCCTGTACTTGGTCCATAGAAACTGTTTCCTTAGATGTAAAAGATTTCCTCTGACTTTTACACCCACACAGAAATCAAAGATTTCCTTTTAGGAGAGTGAATATCCCATCCTGTGTGCTGTGCTAAGTCGCTTCAGTCGTGTCCGACTCTCTGTGACCCTATGGACTGTAGCCCGCCAGGCTTCTCTGCCTATGCGATTCTCTAGGCAAGAATGCTGGAGTGGGTTGCCATGCCCTCCTCCATGGTCAGCCTAAAAGTCAGCATTAATGATGAGGCTACCTAAGAAATATCTGGACTGCCACAGTGAAAGGGGAGATCTCCACTGTGAGTTCCTGTCAAAGCAGCACCTACAGGGTCCAGTTATGGTGGCCAGTGCGGACTCTGCTCACTAAGACGGCTCCTTGCATTCTGCTCCTTGTCTGCACAATGTCCTGAAAAGTCTTTACTCTCTAGCACACAAAGCTCTTAGCTCCAGACCTGCCCACGACTGACTTAATTTTCTTCATTTTCCTTTACCTGTGCTGTGTCTTGACCCTGACTGATTGGTTTCTGTCTCCTGGATGAATTTCCTTTCATTCACATAAGTACCACTAATAAACTTGTGATTAATTAATTACTTCTCAGTTTCCCAAGCTTTATTAGTAGGAAAGTAAACGCTGACATTATCCAAACTTTTAAGAGTAATCCAGATTTTTTTTTTTTAAAGAAAGGAGCTAAAGTTCTGATGATGAAATTATTCTTTAAAATAGCTTCTTTATGATATTAGGTACAGCCGGGGTTATGGAAATGATAATATTTTTTCTCAAATGAGAGAAAAATCCAAAAGTGGAAGGAATATAATGAATATTCAAGCCTTATATTATACTAATATTTACCATTGGATTTTCACTAATTTAATAGAACACCAATGAAGGTTTTATTATTCAACATATTTGCCTATGGATTATCCATCAGAGATGTAAATACCTCTAATTCAATCATGTTTATCTTGTAGGCATATTAATAACTGCATGTTGATGGCTTTTGTGTTTTGTATTCAACTGTGTAAGTGTTATTATGAGAACAATAAATATAATTTTAGAAAAAATACAAAATTATATAAAGTAGAATTATATCTAAAGGGAAAGGAATAAAGTAAAAACTATTAATAGAAACAGAGCTTTAGGAAATAAATTGATTTAAAAATTAACACTATGGTACAGAAGGTTTTTAAAAATTTGTGTACCCTACAAAGAATGAAAATGATTCATGGATGGCTTTTGGCTCTGAAACTTATTTAAATTCAATAATTTAGCCCTAAAAACCCTTGGTATTTTATTAAAAAGTTCAAAAAGAATAACAAAGTATGATCATCACAATCTTTATTAAACTCCCATCTTCTTCTTTTAAAATCACACCAAGTACATAAATAACAAAATAGGGACTCATTAAAAATTGATCTTTGTGTAGCTGCTATGTTCATTCTCCTTAACAGTTTTCATTTACAGCATTTTCTATATCACCACCACATTCATAAAGCAGCCAGCACAGGTCAAGAACTGCACTCATCATTCTAATGCACAGTCTTGCTAAACATTCCAGACAGCTCTATGGCTACTCCTCCTCATGGCACAGACAGGGGAACTAAAGAATGAAGAAGCTAAATAATTTGTCAGATGTGGCAGAGCCAGAATTCAAATCATTCCTATTTGACACTAAAGCCTCAGCTCTTCTCATTAAGAGTAACAGTTGAGTTATTAAGAGTGTTAAATCTCCTTCAAAAGACCTGCCTACTTCTCCAGCCCACACAAATTTCAGTCCCTTTTCTAAATCAGAGCTTTTCCCATGTATATCATGTTTAATTATATACTGCTTTATATTGTCAAGTACACGCTTAAAGTGTGTAAAACTTGCTCTTCAACTAGACTGTAAACTTCATGAAGGTAGGCTTATGACTAGTATCTCTCATATTAGAATCAAAAAACAAAAGATAACAAGTTACCAGTGAGGATATATAGAGAAGAGAACTCTTGTACAGTGTTGGTGGGGATAAAAATGGGTGAAGCTTTTAAGGAAAAAGTATGGAAGTTCTCTAAGAAACTAAATATAGATTGGTCAAAAGATTCAGCAATCCTTTCTCTGGGTATACAGGAAATGAAATCAAATAAAGGAAATGAAATCAATGCCTCAAAGAGATATCTGCACTCCCATGTTGATTGCAGCATAAGTCATATAGGCAAGATATGGAAACAACTCAAGTGTCCAGCAGTGAATGAATGGATAAAAATTTTGAGATTATCTGTGTATCTCCTACCTACCTAATGAATAGTACCCAGCTTAAAAAAAGAGAGCGAGCCTGCCATTCGCAACGAACCTGGAAAATTTTATGCTAAGTGAAATAAGCCAGACATTTACTAATATGCACTCTTAAAAAGTCAAATATACAGAAGCAGCAAATAGGATGGTGTTTATAGGGACTGTGGAACGGAGAAATAGGGGGATGCTAGTCTGTGAGTACAGAGTTGTAGTTATTTAGAATAGACATGTTTAGAGCTCTAATGTACAACTTGATGAGGATAGTTAATAATAATGTACTGAGCAACGGCAATTTGCTAAGACAGTAGATTTCAGGTACTCTCATGACACACACACAAAAGAATAACTATGTGAGGAGAATGCATGTTAATTGGCTTGACTACAGTAATCATTTCACTATATATATATATGTATATCATCCTGTTGTAAGTCTTAAGTGTATACAACTTTTATTAAAAATAAATATATTAAAAATGTGCCCTATACTCTTCTAGTTTACCAAACCACTATCTCATAACTAAGCACTCAGTACTAGGTAAATTCAGTTGAGTGTGACCATTTAAAATAGACGCTGATGGTTAATAAGGTATTTAGCACATTTATCTTAGTATTGTACTAGGTACTTTACATATGTTATCTCATTTAATCCTGAAGGTAACCTGGAAAGTAGAGTTCATCATGCCCATCTTACAAATAAAGAAATGGAAGAAATAATCAAATAATTTGGCCAAGGTCACAAAGATATCTAGTGACAGTGTAGTACTCAAATCTAAATCATCTTAAGAAAAATCTGCATTCTTATCATCTACTGCAATGTTACATCAGGACTTGGCTAGTGAGAGTGATATTAACAAGTTATTTTTGCTTCTGGGTAAAGGGTGAACAAGAATTGACTGAATAGACTATATATATCACTTATATATTATGGGAGAAGGCAATGGCACCCCACTCCAGTACTCTTGCCTGGAGAATCCCATGGACAGAGGAGCCTGGTAGGCTGCAGTCCATGGGGTCGCTAAGAGTCAGGCACGACTGAGCGACTTCACTTTCACTTTTCACTTTCATGCATTGGAGAAGGAAATGGCAACCCATTCCAGTATCCTTGCCTGGAGAATCCCAGGGACAGAGGAGCCTGGTGGACTGCTGTCTATGGGGTCGCACAGAGTCGGACATGACTGAAATGACTTAGCAGCAGCAGCATATATGTTATGTGTCTGAGTACATGGGGTTGAATATCAGCAATATGACTGACTAATATTTAATACTTACTATGGAATAGGGGAGAAAGAGTTGGGTAGAAGAGAGCTTTTCTAGGTATCTCATTCACTTTGGAGAATGGAAAACTGAATTTAGTCAAAAACATTATCTGCAATCCTTCTAGAACTAAAGTCTGACATTTAATAGCTTCTGATTTTATATGAGATTGCTAACTATTTCTATCAGAGAAGTGAGGCTGCTTTTATTTCCACAATTTGATTTTTTAGATGAATTAGCTTTAATACTCTACTCCAGTACTCTTGCCTGGAAAATTCCACGGACGGAGGAGCCTTGTAGGCTGCAGTCCATGGGTCGCTAAGAGTTAGACACGACTGAACGACTTCACTTTGACTTTTCACTTTCATGCATTGGAGGAGGAAATGGAAACCCACTCCAGTGTTCTTGCCTGGAGAATCCCATGGACAGAGGAGCCTGGTGGGCTGCCGTCTATGGGGTCACACAGAGTAGGACATGACTGAAGCGACTTAGCAGCAGCAGCAGCTTTAATACAAAATATATTCCAAAATCCATTATTATTGAGTTATTAAAAATAAGTCTCGAATGTCCTTTTGACCACAGATCTCTTGGGAAATATGACCTACTCTTCCTACTTCAAGTTTGTGTTACATTAACTATTTTTTTGTTTTCTTTCCAGGGGTCAATATGGAATCATTCCTTTACTTCCTCCTGCTTTGTCCTTTCCTGATAGGTGATTTACCCCAAAAGAGAATCAGTGAAAACAAGTATCAGGGCAGCAGGAGAAATGCAGAGTGTTTAGTAAACAAGGACTGACCTCCATTGTAATTTCTCATAAAGTGATGACTCATTCCTTTTGTGGACACTGGCGTCACTGGCTGCTTCTGCTCTGCTGTCTCTGTACCTTTGCCAAACTGGCCACAATAGGCTGGTGATAGTTTTATTTGCTGAGAAGGAATACTTTCGATAGTTTACAAGGTGGCCATATCAATAGTTAATAGCACCATCAATATCCAGGAGCAAACCTGATTTTAGTGAACATAGAAATGGAAAAGATTTAGCAGATTTTTCCTTCAGCCTTCTAAAAAACTGCATTTAACTATATATCCCTTCATGGTACCATTTTTTTTTTAATGGTTAATATGTTTGGCTGACAAAGCAAAAATACAGATCTATAAAGAATTATTAATGATGAAGAATTAGAGATATAGCAGGAAAAAGTGAGCTGCTGCAGAATGAGGCGGGGCTGAGCAAGGCAGAAATAAGAAAAGAGAAAAATGGTCTAATATGACAGAGGAAGTATGTCTCAATTCCAAGATGGAAAAAAAATGCATTGCCTAGTGGAAAACGGAACTGACCAGAAGCACACTTCTTACTTTCCCTTCAGTGTTATTTATACTGGTCAAGACTTAGAAACAATATAAATCACCTGCCATTATGGTTCACTCTCATGTGAGAGAACACTATGCAGTCATAAAAATGGGTTGCAGAGATATATTTAATGACACAAAATTCATTAAATATTATAAAGAAATAAAAATGAGCTTATAAAATGGTAGATACAGCATGATGGAAATTAGAAATAAACAGAGGTATGCACATGTACATTCATCATACAGGGACAGGAAAGATAAGTACCAAAAAGTTTAGCTCTGGATGATGAACATGTGGATGGTTTTAATATTTTTTCCCGCACTTTTGCTTACTATTCAAATTCTCGATAATTAACATGTATTATCTTTACAATTTCAGAATAAAAACAATACCTCATATTTTTAAAAGGGAATTAAACAGAATTTTATTTTTGGCAATAAAGCTGAACGTGTACCCTAAATATCCCTTTTATTGAAAAGAAATTCTGGGCTAAAATAAAAATAAAACCTCTCCTTTTAAAACACACTGCCAAACATGGAACTCTGCTCAATGTTCTGTGGCAGCCTGGATGGGAGGGGAGTCTGGGGGGAATGGGTACATGTATATTTATGGCTGAGTGCATTTACTATTCAACCGGAAACTGTCACAACCTTGTTAATCAGCTATATTCCAACACAAAATAAAAAGTTATATAAACCCAACATATTGCCAAGCTGGTAGAGATACACAGAAGCCTAAAACAAATTCAAAGAACTCCAATGAGGGAAGTAATTACTCAAATGTCTTCCACTTTGAGGGATATGCCAAACACTGGTGAACTGAGCTTCTTTTCAGAGCCATGTAGCAGTGGAGTGATGCCGCTGGCTACTATGCAACTTCAATAATTCCAACTTGGTAACTTGAAATCAGCCGTGAGAGTATTTATAATACAGAAACCAGGAAATGCTACAAATCAAGGAACTCTTTCTCAGAGAGCCAGTTCCTAGGAAGTTCCCAACACATTGCTGCTGCTGCTGCTGCTAAGTCACTTCAGTCGTGTCCGACTCCGTGTGACCCCATAGACGTTAGCCCACCAGGCTCCCCCATCCCTGGGATTCTCCAGGCAAGAACACTGGAGTGGGTTGCCATTTCCTTCTCCAATGCATGAAAGTGAAAAAGTGAAAGTGAAGTCACTCAGTCGTGTCCGACTCTTAGCGACCCCATGGACTGCAGCCCACCAGGCTCTTCCATCCATGGGATTTTCCAGGCAAGAGTACTGGAGTGGGGTGCCATTGCCTTCTCCGTCCCAACACATTACTGAGCATAAAATTTAGGAGACAAATCTTAGGGTCTATAGGACATAGTGAGTCTAATTTTAGACCCCCTGTAAAGCTGAGTTCCAGAGAACAGCATATTTAGTGTAAAAGAGAAGCAGAAATAAGCCTATTCCACAGTAGGAATCATCAAGAAAACAAACTGGGGACTTCTCTGGTGGACACGTGGTTAGGAATTCACCTGCCAGTGCAGGAGGTACGGGTTCAATCCCTGGTCCAGAAGATTCCACATGCTGCTGGGCCACTAAGCCCAAATGCCACAACTACTGAAGCCCGCACGACTTAAGAGCTGGTGCTCCAACAAGAGAAGCCACTGTAATGAGCCCTCCACTCGCTGAAACTAGAGAAAGCCATCACACAGCAACGAAGACCCAGTGTAACCAAAAACAAACAAGATATATAAAATTCTTTAAAAAAGACAGAAAACAAACTTCATACTAGGTGGGGGATAAAATATCTTCCCTGAAAATTTAACTGCAAGCTTACCCTCATGAAAATGGTAGGACCTGAAATACCTATTTTGAACTCAAATTCAAAAGTGGCCCCAGTTGGTAGTATTCCCAGACTTTTGGTTGATTCAAATACAAACCCTTTCTGTAGAAATACACTTACAACTAAGACTCAAAAATTAGCACAAGGAAAAAAAATATTAGCCTACATTTTAAACATCCAAGAAAATGAGACAGTAAATAACAACAGCAAAAACAGATTTACAAAAATTTCAAATATATAAATTGGGCACAAAATAGAAAACAAATTTAATATATTTAAAGACATTAAATGGGGAACTATAAATATGAGAACAGAGTGAAGGTCTATTAAAATAGAAGAAAGAAACAGATTTGAGGAAAACAAATAGTATTTCTAGAAATAAAAAAATCAAGTAATGGAAATGAAAAACCCATTGAACAAGTTAAATAGAATATTAGACAGCTGAAGAAAGCATTAGAAAAATCAAAAGGCAGATCTAAAGAAAGTATCAAGGTTGCAGCAAGAAGTGTCAGAAGGAGTGGCAAATATGTGAGAGAGGTTGAGTAGTATGGTAGAATGTTGGGGAGAGGGAGACACACAT
Organism: Bubalus bubalis; assembly: GCF_019923935.1. Taxonomy (NCBI): domain Eukaryota; kingdom Metazoa; phylum Chordata; class Mammalia; order Artiodactyla; family Bovidae; genus Bubalus; species Bubalus bubalis. The sequence continues at coordinate 69,045,234 of NC_059158.1, read as the reverse complement.
GTGGTGAATCCATAAATAAAAACAGGGGAATAAGAAATATTAAATTCAGAATAATGGTTATCGGAGGGATGGAGAGGAGCATTGGCTCATGAAGATTCTTAAACTGAATTACTTCAGTTTCTTAATTATATTTAATGAAAAATTAACTAGAGATCTGGGACTGATAAAATTATAAGACTGCTGGGAATTAAACTTGCTGCAAACAGAGTCTGTGGCAAAAATAAGATTGATTTAATTTTGAATTAATGTGTTTATAGAAAGAAAAGATTAGAATATGGCCCATCCGTAAGAGAAACACTGACAGTGGTATGTTTTTAGATAGAGAATTTTTAATAACTAGTTGAATAATCAAATCCTAAAGAGAAGGGAAAAAGACTTCTTTAATGTGCTGAATTCAACTTACTATAAAAATTGGTCTTAGGAAACACAAACTTTAAAAGATACAATAGACCAGTTAGACCTAACTGATATTTATAGGACATTTCATCCCAAAACAATGAATTTCACCTTTTCTCAAGTGCACATGGAACCTTCTCCAGGATAGATCACATCCTGGGCCATAAATCTAGCCTTGGTAAATTCAAAAAAATTGAAATCATTCCAAGCATCTTTTCTGACCACAATGCAGTAAGATTAGATCTCAATTAGAGGAGAAAAACTATTAAAAATTCCAACATATGGAGGCTGAACAACACGCTGCTGAATAACCAACAAATCACAGAAGAAATCAAAAAAGAAATCAAAATTTGCATAGAAATGAATGAAAATGAAAACACAACAATCCAAAACCTGTGGGACACGGTAAAAGCAGTCCTAAGGGGAAAGTTCATAGCAATACAGGCACACCTCAAGAAACAAGAAAAAAGTCAAATAAATAACCTAACACTACACCTAAAGCAACTAGAAAAGGAAGAAATGAAGAACCCCAGGGTTAGTAGAAAGAAAGAAATCTTAAAAATTAGAGCAGAAATAAATGCAAAAGAAACAAAAGAGACCATCGCAAAAATCAACAAAGCCAAAAGCTGGTTCTTTGAAAGGATAAATAAAATTGACAAACCATTAGCCAGACTCATCAAGAAACAAAGGGAGAAAAATCAAATCAATAAAATTAGAAATGAAAATGGAGAGATCACAACAGACAACACAGAAATACAAAGGATCATAAGAGACTACTATCAACAATTATATGCCAATAAAATGGACAACGTGGAAGAAATGGACAAATTCTTAGAAAAGTACAACTTTCCAAACTCGATCAGGAAGAAATAGAAAATCTTAACAGACCCATCACAAGCACGGAAATTGAAACTGTAATCAAAAATCTTCCAGCAAACAAAAGCCCAGGTCCAGACGGCTTCGCAGCTGAATTCTACCAAAAATTTAGAGAAGAGCTAACACCTATCCTGCTCAAACTCTTCCAGAAAATTGCAGAGGATGGTAAACTTCCAAACTCATTCTATGAGGCCACCATCACCCTAATACCAAAACCTGACAAAGATCCCACAAAAAAAGAAAACTACAGGCCAATATCACTGATGAACATAGATGCAAAAATCCTTAACAAAATTCTAGCAATCAGAATCCAACAACACATTAAAAAGATCATACACCATGACCAAGTGGGCTTTATCCCAGGGATGCAAGGATTCTTCAATATCCGCAAATCAATCAATGTAATACACCACATTAACAAATTGAAAAATAAAAACCATATGATTATCTCAATAGATGCAGAGAAGGCCTTTGACAAAATTCAACATCCATTTATGATCAAAACTCTCCAGAAAGCAGGAATAGAAGGAACATACCTCAACATAATAAAAGCTATATATGACAAACCCACAGCAAACATTATCCTCAATGGTGAAAAATTGAAGGCATTTCCTCTAAAGTCAGGACCAAGACAAGGGTGCCCACTTTCACCATTACTATTCAACATAGTTTTGGAAGTTTTGGCCACAGCAATCAGAGCAGAAAAGGAAATAAAAGGAATCCAAATTGGAAAAGAAGTAAAACTCTCACTATTTGCAGATGAAATGATCCTCTACATAGAAAACCCTAAAGACTCCACCAGAAAAATTACTAGAACTAATCAATGACTATAGTAAAGTTGCAGGGTATAAAATCAACACACAGAAATCCCTTGCATGCCTATACACTAATAATGAGAAAACAGAAAGAGAAATTAAGGAAACAATTCCATTCACCATTGCAACGGAAAGAATAAAATACTTAGGAATATATCTACCTAAAGAAACTAAAGACCTATATATAGAAAACTATAAAACACTGGTGAAAGAAATCAAAGAGGACACTAATAGGTGGAGAAATATACCATGTTCATGGATTGGAAGAATCAATATAGTGAAAATGAGTATACTACCCAAAGCAATCTATAGATTCAATGCAATCCCTATCAAGCTACCAACAGTATTCTTCACAGAGCTAGAACAAATAATTTCACAATTCGTATGGAAATACAAAAAACCTCGAATAGCCAAAGCGATCTTGAGAAAGAAGAATGGAACTGGAGGAATCAATCTGCCTTACTTCAGGCTCTACTACAAAGCCACAGTTATCAAGACAGTATGGTCTGGCACAAAGACAGAAATATAGATCAATGGAACAAAATAGAAAGCCCAGAGATAAATCCATGCACATACGGACACCTTATCTTTGACAAAGGAGGCAAGAATATACAATGGATTAAAGACAATCTCTTTAACAAGTGGTGCTGGGAAATCTGGTCAACCACTTGTAAAAGAATGAAACTAGAACACTTTCTAACACCATACACAAAAATAGACTCAAAATGGATTAAAGATCTAAACCTAAGACCAGAAACTATAAAACTCGTAGAGGAGAACATAGGTAAAACACTCTCTGACATACATCACAGCCGGATCCTCTATGACCCACCTCCCAGAATATTGGAAAGAAAAGCAAAAATAAACAAATGGGACCTAATTAAACTTAAAAGCTTCTGCACATCAAAGGAAACTATTAGCAAGGTGAAAAGACAGCCTTCAGAATGGGAGAGAATAATAGCAAATGAAGCAACTGACAAACAACTAATCTCAAAAATATACAAGCAACTCCTACAGCTCAACTCCAGAAAAATAAATGACCCAATCAAAAAATGGGCCAAAGAACTAAATAGACATTTCTCCAAAGAAGACATCCAGATGGCTAACAAACACATGAAAAGATGCTCAACATCACTCATTATCAGAGAAATGCAAATCAAAACCACTATGAGGTACCATTTCACACCAGTCAGAATGGCTGCGATCCAAAAGTCGACAAGTAATAAATGCTGGAGAGGGTGTGGAGAAAAGGGAACCCTCTTACACTGTTGGTGGGAATGCAAACTAGTACAGCCACTATGGAGAACAGTGTGGAGATTCCTTAAAAAACTGGAAATAGAACTGCCATACGACCCAGCAATCCCACTGCTGGGCATACACACTGAGGAAACCAGAAGGGAAAGAGACACATGTACCCCAATGTTCATCGCAGCATTGTTTATAATAGCCAGGACATGGAAGCAACCTAGATGTCCATCAGCAGATGAATGGATAAGAAAGCAGTGGTACATATACACAATGGAGCATTACTCAGCCATTAAAAAGAATACATTTGAATCAGTTCTAATGAGGTGGATGAAACTGGAGCCTATTATACAGAGTGAAGGAAGCCAGAAAGAAAAACACCAATACAGTATACTAACGCATATATATGGAATTTAGAAAGATGGTAACAATAACTCTGCGTACGAGACAGCAAAAGAAATACTGATGTATAGAACAGTCTTATGGACTCTGTGGGAGAGGGAGAGGGTGGGGAGATTTGGGAGAATGGCATTGAAACATGTATAATATCATGTATGAAACGAGTTGCCAGTCCAGGTTCGATGCACGATACTGGATGCTTGGGGCTGGTGCACTGGGACGACCCAGAGGGATGGTATGGGGAGGGAGGAGGGAGGAGGGTTCAGGATGGGGAACACATGTATACCTGTGGTGGATTCATTTTGATATTTGGCAAAACTAATACAATTTTGTAAAGTTTAAAAATAAAATAAAATTAAAAAAAAAAATTGGTCTTCCCTTGTGGCTCAGCTGGTAAAGAATCTGCTTGCAATGTGGGAGACCTAGGTTCAGTCCCTGGCTTGGGAAGATCCTCTGGAGAAGGGAAAGGCTACCCACTCCAGCATTCTGACCTGGAGAATTCCATGGACTGTACAGTCCATGAGCTCGCAAAGAGTCAGACACCAATGAGTGACTTTTCACTTCATAAAAATTACAGTTTGCAAAATAATGCAAGGAGACAATGAGATTTTAAAAATCTCTTTGAAAGGTGCTTCAGTTTTTCTAACATTAAAAAAATAAGCTAACTTATTCTTAAGGGTGAATACTGTTTCCTATTTGAAGATTTTAATTTAGCTTGCAATTTTTAGGTGGCCTAAATTGCTTCTAAGTTTTCTTTTAATTTGCAGTCATATTTATTAAAGTATAATCGTATACAATGAAATGCACAGATACTGAATATACACTTCAATCCAATCTAACAAATGAATATGCCTGAGTAACCCAAACACCTATAAAGCTATAGACCACTATCATTAGCTGAGAACTTTCCTTTGTGCCCAGACCTTCTCAACTTGTAACCTCATGCAACCACTGCCCTGATTTCTATTATCATTGATTGGATTTTAATTTTCAAGAATCATTCTTTTGTGTCTGGCTTCTTTTGTTCAGCAAAATTAAAAACTGTTTCATGCTTTTTGTTCTATTGAATACCACAGACTGTTTATCCATTTTCTTATTGGCCACCTGAGCTGTTTCCAGACTTTAGTTATTACTGTTCAAATAAAGCTGCAATGAATACTTTTGTATAAGGTATTGGTGAACAACATGTTTTAATTTCTTTTAGATTAAATACTTAGATGTGGGACAGCTAGATTACAAAGTAAATGTATATTTTTTGTTTTTAACTGCCAAAGAGTTCTCCAAAGTACCATTTTACACTCCCACCATGAATGTACAAAAATTTTGTTTGATCTACTCTTTAACAACATTGGTGTGGTCAGTCACTTTCATTTTAGCCATTTTAGTGAGTGTGGACTGGAATAGTCTTGTCTGGTCTTGATTGATATTAGAGATATCTGGCCTTATAAAACAAGATGGGAAGTGTTTCCTCTTTCTGTCTTTTCTGAAACTTTGGGAATTTTCATACAGAGGTTTTGAGTTCTTTAACAGGAGTAAGTTTATGAAGATTTTCTACATATTGTCATGTTAGTTTTTGTAATTTGTATCTATATTGAATTTGCTTGTTTTATCTAAGTTTTAACTTACTGGCATAAGGTTGTTTATAATATCCCTTTTCATCTTTAATATATGCAGAATTTGTAATGATATTCCCTCCATCATTCCTAGTATTGGCTATTTGCGCTTTCTCTCTTTTCTTGATCAGTTCTGTTAGATATTTAACAATTTTTATTAAATATTTTCAAAGAACCAAATTTTGAAATCATCCTTTTTAGTTTTTATTCTTGTCCATTTCTATTTCACTGATTTCAACTATTAGATCTTTTACTTACACTGGGCTAAATTTGCTCTGATTTTTCAAGTTTCTTATTAAGTTAAAAACATAGGTCACTTAATCTACATTGCACAATTGCACTCATCTCACACGCTAGTAAAGTAATGCTCAAAATTCTCCAAGCCAGGCTTCAGCAATACGTGAACCGTGAACTTCCAGATGTTCAAGCTGGTTTTAGAAAAGGCAGAGGACCCAGAGATCAAATTGCCAACATCTGCTGGATTGTCGAAAAAGCAAGAGAGTTCCAGAAAAACATCTATTTCTGCTTTATTAACTATGCCAAAGCCTTTGACTGTGGATCACAATAAACTGTGGAAAATTCTTCAAGAGATGGGAATACCAGATCATCTGACCTGCCTCCTGAGAAATCTGTATACAGGTCAGGAAGCAACAGTTAGAACTGGACATGGAACAACAGACTGGTTCCAAATAGGAAAAGGAGTACGTCAAGGCTGTATATTGTCACCCTGCTTATTTAACTTATATGCAGAGTACATCATGAGAAACGCTGGACTGGAGGAAGCACAAGCTGGAATCAAGATTGCTGCGAGAAATTTCAATAACCTCAAATATGCAGATGACACCACCCTTATGGCAGAAAGTGAAGAGGAACTAAAGAGTCTCTTGATCAAAGTGTAAGAGGAGAGGGAAAAAGTTGGATTAAAGCTCAACATTCAGAAAACGAAGATCATGGCATCTGGTCCCATCACTTCATGGGAAATAGATGGGGAAACAGTGGTAACAGTGTCAGACTGTATTTTGGGGGGCTCCAAAATCACTGCAGATGATGATTGCAGCCATGAATTAAAAGACACTTACTCTTGGAAGGAAAGTTATGACCAACCTAGATAGCATACTAAAAAGCAGAGACACTACTTTGCCAACAAAGGTCCGTTTAGTCAAGGCTATGGTTTTTCCAGTGGTCATGTATGGATGTGAGAGTTGGACTATAAAGAAAGCTAAGTGCAGAAGAATTGATGCTTTTGAACTGTGGTGTTGGAGAAGACTCTTGAGAGTCCCTTGGAATACGAGGAGATCCAACCAGTCCATCCTAAAGGAGATCAGTCCTGGGTGTTCATTGGAAGGACTGATGTTGAAGCTGAAACTCCAATACTTTGGCCACCTCGTGCAAAGAGCTGACTCATTTGAAAAGACCCTGATGTTGGGAAAGATTGGGGGCAGGAGGAGAAGCGGACTACAGAGGATGAGATGTTGGATGGCATCACCGACTCAATGGACACGGGTTTGGGTGGACTCCGGGAGTTGGTGATGGACAGCGAGGCCTGGTGTGCTGTGGTTCATGGGGTCGCAAAGAGTCGGACACGACTGAGCGACTGAACTGAACTGAAATCTACATCTTTTTTCCCTAATATAACTTTTAGTGAAGCTTATATTATCGGAGAAGGCAATGGCACCCCACTCCAGTACTCTTGCCTGGAAAATCCCATGGACAGAGGAGCCTGGTGGGCTACAGTCCATGGGGTCGCTAAGAGTCGGACACCACTGAGCGACTTCACTGTCACTTTTCACTTTCATGCACTGGAGAAGGAAATGGCAATCCACTCCTAAAATATAAAAGGTAAAGAAATAAATGCAAGCTTACAATATAAATAAGGTTTTTTATAAATTATTTTTTCCAGTATAAGCATTTCTATTTGAAATAGAAATTGACCTCTAGGCACAGCTTTAGTTGCATGCCACATATTTTATTTTTTTACTTCTCTTGTGATTTCTTCCTTGGTCCACAAGTTACTTAGAAATAAGTTGTTTATTTTCCAAATATTTAAGGATTTTCTAGACATCTTAATGTTAATAATTTCTAATTTAATTATATTGTGAAATAATAAATGTTGGCAAGAATATAAAGAAAAGGGAACCCTTGAAATGTTGATGGAAATGTAAATTGGCACAGCCACTGTGGAAAACAGTATGGAGGTTCCTTAAAAAGCTAAAAATAGAACTACCAAAAATTCTACTCCTTGGTATATATCTGAAAAAAAAAATTAATTCAAAAATACATGAACCCCTATTTTCATAGCAGCACTATTTATAATAGCCAGGTTATGGAAGCAAACTAGACGTCCAACAAGATATGAGTAGATATAGACTATGTGGTGTATATACACAATGGAGTACTACTCAGCCATAAAAAATGATATTCTGCCATTTGCAACAATGCGGATGCACCTAGAGGATATTATATTAAGTGAACTACGTCCGACAGAGAAAGTCAAATACTCAGTCAACTCTCCTATGTGGAATCTAAAAAAAATATATATATATATATATATAAAAAAAGATAAACAGACTCACAGACATACAGAGTGGTTATCAGTGGGGAAAACGGAGAGGGGCAAGATAGGAGATTAAGAGACACAAACTACTATGTATAAAATAAATAAGCAAAGAAGACATATTACACAGCACTGGGAAACATAGGTATTATTTTATAATAATTTTAAATGGAATATATTATCTATAAAAATATGAAATCACTATATTCTACACCTGAAACTAATACAATATTGTAAATCAACTATACTTTAATAATAAAAAAAATACTATTGTGGTCAGAAAATATACTCCAAAGATTTCAATCTTTGGAATTATTGAGACTTGCTTTAGAGTACATATACAGTCTCTCTTGACAAATTTCCCATATGTAATTGAAAAGTATTTGCATTCTCTTGTTTTTGGTGGTTCTATTATGAAAGGGATGTGTAAATCCATTTAGTTGATACCATTTTTCCAATCTTCTATATCTTTACTGATCTTTTCTTCTACTTGCTCTGTCATTTACTAAGGTGCTAAAATTTCTCACTAAATTTGTCTCCTATCATACTAATAACTTCAAGCACTTAAGAGCTTAATTAGGTGCCTACATATTGTTCTCTGGTTTATTATTATGAAATGTCCTGCTTCCATATATAAATACTCTATCTTGAAGAGTTGGATATTTTAAACAGTCTCACTCACTCTGATGGCTGAGAGCAAATTGTCTTTGTGTATGGAGATCTCAGGGTTTTTGAATCATCACACTGGCCTTTACTCAGACTTTTAAAATGTGTTATAAAACTCAACCATACTCTTCTTAAACACTTTGTATCAGCTTCCTCCTCCTCCAGCTATTCCACCAAGAATGGGGCATCTGTGGATCTCTTCTCTCATTGTAGTTTATTAGGTTCTTTGCATCCTCAGCTCTCTTCTTTGCTCTCCAAACAAAAAAAAAAAAAACATGAATCTGTACATTATCCAGATTGTTCTTGTTCTGTAGGACTTTCTATAGCCTACATCATAACTAGATGTGAAAGGCCAGCACCAGTCTTTAAACAAGACTCTGAAATCCTGGGCTTGCCAGGTGGCACTAGCAGTAAAGAACCTGCCTGCCAAAGCAGGAGACATAAGAGACTCAGGTTGGATCCCTGGGTTGGGAAGATTCCCTGGAGGAGGGCGTGGCAACCCACTCAAGTATTATCATTAATTTTTTTAGACTTGCAATTAAGGGTTTATTATAAGGGACACACATAGGTGAGGACTGAGGGGAGGAGGGAGGCAGAGCTCCTGTGCACTTTCCCCATGGTGTCAGGGAGCTTCACCTTTCTGAGATGTCAATGTACTCACCAACCAGGAGGCCCTTGGTTAGTGCTCACTAACACCAAGCCTCATGTCCAGTTTTTACTGGGGTTTCATTACTTAGATATGATTCATGAAGTCACTGGCCACATGACTGAACTTAATCTCCAGCCCCCTCCCCTGTACCAATGTTGGGCTTGGTAATTTTAATTAATTTATTTTAATTGGATAATAATTCAGTTCAGTTGCTCAGTGTCCGACTCTTTGCCACCTCATGGACTGCAGCACGCCAGGCTTCCCTGTCCATCATTAACTCCCGGAGCTTACTCAAACTCATGTCCATAGACTCGGTGATGCCATCCAACCATCTCATCCTCTGTCGTCCCCTTCTCCTGCCTTCAATCTTTCCCAACATCAGGGTCTTTTCAAATGAGTCAGTTCTTCGCATCAGGTGGCCAAAGTATTGGAGTTTTAGCTTCAGCATGTCCTTCCAATGAATATTCAGGACTTATTTCCTTTAGGATGGACTGGTTGGATCTCCTTGCAGTCCAAGAGACTCTCAAGAGTCTTCTCCAACACCACAGTTCAAAAGCATCAATTCTTTGGCACTCAGCTTTCTTTATAGTCCAACTTCCACCTCCAACACATGACTATGGAAAAGCCATAGCTTTGATTAGACAGACCTTTGTTGGCAAAGTAATGTTTCTGTTTTTTAATATGCTGTCTAGGTTGGTCATAACTTTACAATAATTACTGTACAATATTGTGATGGTTTTTGCCATATGTCAACATGAATTGGCCACAGGTGTACATGTGTCCCCCGATGCTAAACCCCCCTCTCACCTCCCTCCCCACCCCATCCCCCAGGGTTGTCCCAGAACACCAGATTTGGGTGCCTTGCTTCCTGCATTGAACTTGCACTGGTCAGTTATTTTACATATGGTAATGTGCTTGCTTCAGTGGTGTTCTCTCAAACCATCCCACCCTTGCCTTCTCCTGCTGAGTACAAAGTCTGTTCTTTACATGTGACTCCTTTGCTGCCCTGCATGTTGGATCATTGGTATTGTCTTTCTAAATTCTACATATATGTGTTAATATACAGTATTTGTCTTTCTCTTTCTGACTTACTTCACTGTGTATAATAGGCTCCAGGTTCATTCACCTCATTAGAACTGATTCAAAGGCATTTCTTTCTAAAACTGAGTAATATCCCTTTGTGTGCATGTACCATTCAACTCCCTTATCCATTCATCTGCCAATGAACATCTAGGTTGCTTTCATGTCCTAGCTATTGTAAATAGTACTACAATGAACATTGGGGTACATGTGTCTCTTTCAATTCTGGTTTTCTCAGGGTGTATGTTCAGCAGTGGGTTTGCTGGGTCATACGGTAGTTCTATATTCCAGTTTTTTAAGGAATCTCCACACTGTTCTCCATAGCCACTCCAGGATTCTTGCCTGGAGAAGCCCATGGACAGAGGAGCCTGGTGGGCTACAGTTCATAGGGTCGCAAAGAGTCAGACACGACTGAAGTGACTTAGCACTAGCACCCTCTTAAATCTTATACAATATAAAGTTCTTGGAATAAGTTTATTACTTCCCCTTTCCCAGGCAGGACCATGATCACATTAACTTATACTTTAACCCAGAGTTCCTCAATCTTTTCTTGTATGATGTTACTTTTACTATAATTGAAGTTTCATGTACCATCATGGAGATTATATCTAATATAAGTGAACCTCTCCCTAATCAAGTCTCTCAACAATGGAGTCTCCTCTTCTGGTGCCTCTCCACCATCCTACTTGGTCACCAAAGCTCCTTCCTAATTCCTAAAACACAAGAGCTGATTCTGTAGCCAACTTTGAAGCTCTTCAATGGCTCCCACAGCACAGATGACCATGTTCCTTGTGATCTGGTGCTGCATGATACCTACGGCCTCATTTCACATCACAAGGTATGCACTTTTATTCTCATCTAACAACTCTCAGTTTTGAACTCTATTTTATTTAGTGACAGAAAAGTTAACATAGCCAATTTAGGGTAAATCCAATGAAGTCATGGTTTTCTTGCTCCCCATTTTCTCCCCTGGATTGAGACTCTCTTTTTTTAGTGTTATGGATCCATCTTGGAACACTGTAGTGATCACCACTCTTCTGCACTGGCAAATCCTGTGAAGTCTCAGTGCTCATATACCTTCTACTGCAAATTTCACACTAAATATGCTGCTCTGCCTTCTCCCTCTTATGAGGCCCCAAAGCACAAGTCCACAGGTTCTCAGTGTCATATTCACAGAAAAATACAGTAAAAAATATGCCTGCAATGCAAGAGACCCGGGTTCGATCCCTGGGTCAGGAAGATCCCCTGGAAAAGGAAATGGCTACACACTCCAGTATTCTTGACTGGAAAACTCCATGAGCAGAGGAGCCTCGAGGGGTACAGTCCATTCCACAGAGTCTCAGAGTCGGACACGACTGAGCGACTAACACTTCACTTTCACTTCGCTTTGCAGGTTGAGTTTCATGAGGAATCTGTAAGGCTTCCTAAGATTCTTTTGTCTCTTCATTGTATGTAGATATTTCTAATGTATTCTCCAGTGCTATGATGATGCAAAGAATTCTTCAGGGTTTGTGACCTTCCCAGGAAACCCAAAAGGGCAGCAGGTTACAGGACTCTTTCACTCAGAATTTCAAATTTACATGGTGTTGTCTATTCTCCCTTCAAATTCAGAGAATCTTTATCTTAGAAGGGAGTGATAAAAAGTTAAGTCTTCCTCATCATGAATTCTTCCAAATGTCTTGGCTTTTCTCTTTTGAAACTCAAAACCCAAGACCTGACATCTTTGTTCTCTGATTCTACTGTGGCAACTCCCATTGAAGACAATAGGTCACCTGCCTAATGATTTAAATGCTGAAAAGGATAAACTGGGTAACAGAAAGTGATGGGAGGGAGATGAGAGCGAAAACATACCAGTTAATATTTCAAAACATCCACCACATAAACTTGTTAGAAACATCAAGAATAGAGAGAGAATTCTCTGCAATACTCCCTAACAGGTGTTTAATGATGGTGCTATTGAGCCTCTCTCAGTAGAACATATACTTGGGTGAGTTTCTTATCGTAGCCATACAATTGTGTTATTCACCAGAGTCTCCCTCATCCCGCACCTCTGAGTAGCAATACACATCAGAAAGATAGCAGCTAAGAGATAGGGACTACCACACACAGCTAAGAGAAATCATTTATTACATAGAAGTCTCCTAAATACCCAAATTATAAGCAACAAGTCTCAGGACCATTATAAAAATTATTGGCAGTCCCACTACATTGCAGAGATACAAGCCAACTTTCCTGGGCTTGCTTCTTTATGTTGCATTTGTGGCGTAAACTAAAATCAGGAGGTTAGAAAGGATCAAAAGATTACCTTTAGATACATCCCAAAAGGAGAGAAGTCTTTCCTTCAAAAGTCTACGATAGATCCCACAACCCTCCGTAGAAAATTCGTCCAACATTTCTCTGACAGGAAATACATTCCTTAAAAAAAAAAATCATCCAGTTGCTGAAAAACAGCTTTGATTATTATTTTCTAAACAGATAGAAAACAGTGATTAGCATGGTTTGGGGAAAAAACCTTACCATATATGAAGATCATTCCTGGAGCTTTCAAGAAGGCTGGTCTAGTAAAACAAAACAAAATAAGGATAAAAACAATGCAATAGGCATTTAAAATATTTTAACATTTCTAAAGCTAAACATTGGGAGGTTTATGTTGTAAAATCGACCACTTAGGAGAAAGGTTAGAAGAACAAGAGGAAACCGTCCTCATTATTAGAACATTTGTTAAGTATGTAATAGTATGTGAAATGTATTTATTATACTAGTTGCTGAGCAAAAAGTTCAGATCATTGCTGTACGTATCTGTTTGTTTTTGTTGCAAAGCAAAATACTCTGAAACCAGTGTTTAAAAGAACAAACATTTATTAGTTCTTAAAGTTCTGAGGGGTTGCTGGGTGGTTCTGGTCTGTGACAGCCAGGGCAGGCTCACTGGAGGCTAGGGGTGTGGTCATGGCCTCTCATTACCCAGCAAACTAGCCTGGACTCATGTACTTGGTGGAAAAAGGATTTCCAGCATCATGAGACTCTAAGCCCCAAAGATAAGACTTTTCACGCCTCCCATTCACTTGCCAAAGCAAATCACATCCCTAGATTCAAACCTCTTGCAGAAGGGTAAATTATATATTCTTGTTGTAAAAAGGCTGAAATTCTAACTAGGGTTCAGACAAACACACAGGTTCAGTATTGGGTATCTCCTTGGACCCAACAATGGAGTAATAGAGTATAACACAGTGATAAAGGGTGTGGAGAGAGATTAGACAAATTTGTGGCCATGATGCACTCTCCTACCTCATGCATCTTTGCTTATAGTAAATATGAGGTAATAATTCAAGTTGTATTTGAGTTGGAAGGAAGGTCAAAAGCACCTGTAGGAGATTTTACACATCTGTATATGTTTTCTTTTTGCTTTTGCTACTGAACAGAAAGTATAAAAATACTAAGCCTGTTCAAATCAATGCCTTAGCACAAATGAAGACACTTTTGTAACACCGATGTCTGGAAATAAAACTATACCAGTACCCCAATAGTCCCATTTCTCTCTTCTCCCCACATTGTCCTACTCTCCTCCCCAAAGGTAACCACTATTATGTTATTGAACATAGCTGCGGTTTTATCATTTTCATTTCTGTATAGCATTCCCCTGTATGAATAAACCACACATTTGTTTATCCATTCTACTGTTGATGAATGTTCGGATTGTTTCCAATTTTTGGCTATTATGAATGTGGATATTCTGAATATTCTTGTACATGTCGTTTGGTGTACATACATTTCTGCTAAGAAAGGAGACTGAAATGTTTGCAGTGTTCTTACTGTTCAAGTACCTAAGTACTTAGCAGGCAGTGTTTTTTTTTTTTTTTATTCCCCCGCAGTTTTGAGATATAATTGATAAATAAAATTGTAAGATATTTAAAGTGTACACAGTGTACACTATGAAAAAATGCCACTCCTCCCCCACCCTAATGATTTAATTAACACAACTCTCATGTCACACACAATCTTTTTTTGTTGTTGTTGTTTTGATTTGGTTTTTGATGAGAATTACTTAAGTTCTATACTCTTAGCAAATTTTATTTATACAATAGTGTTATCAGCTACAGTCACCATGTTATACATTATATACTCAGACCTTATTTATCTTATAACTGAAAGGCTGTACCCTTTTACCAACTACCCCCGATTCAACATGCAGTGCTCCACTCTCCTATTAAGTACCTAGGAGTAAAACTGCTGGCTTACAGAGAACATGTATGCTCAAATTTAGCTGATACTATCAAACAATTTTCTAAGCTGATTTTACTCATTTACACTCCCACTACTTTTATATATACATTTTAGGGTTTTAAGCTAATGCATTCTTGCCTTCTACTTTCTCTTGCTCTACCAAATGAAATACTTACATTTGGACTCCAATTAGGTTAACAGTAGCTGATCTTGCATTTAAAATTTCATAAAAACCTAAGAATCCCCAAGTATATCAAATCATTCTGCCAAGCAGTAAGTCAAAATAATCTGCCCATTCACTCATCAAATGCCTATTGATAAGAGATAGATTTGATATATATATATATATATATAGAGAGAGAGAGAGAGAGAGAGAGAGTTATAATACATAGAGAGACCTGGGGTTACAAAGGAATGTAAAAGTGAACTTCTGACCTCCAAGAAGTGTCTACACTAGTAGAAGACTCTTATTCATTAGTTCTTGTTCTTCTCCAGCGCCTCCCACCTCTCCTAGAGACTCTCCAATACTTGTCTCCAGCCCAGGTGAGCAATACAGCACCTTTCATTAACCACAAACACAAATCCCTCTCCTCTCTTTCCCCTCTTTGGACAACTATCCTTAAGAACTTCACTTCCTCGTTTTTGGACAGAAAATAATATTAAGGACATAAGCAAAATTGTTCTCAAACTTGAGGAATGGAAATCTTTATTTTCTACATTTTTCCTGTATTTCGAGGAAGTGTATCTGCATGTATTTGTGTACAATGGGATTCTCAGGCTGCATTTATATTGTGTGAGAAGATTGCAAACCTTTGAAGTCTTAACTATTTTGAAAAGTATTTCATTTTGTAAAATGATCAGGAGAATACATTAGTTGTAAAGGTGATATGCTCAAGTATCTTTGTGGTTTAAAGGAGGCATTACAACTCCCAAAATAGCTGCGGTTAGTCCTTTTCACTAGTAATATGAAACCAATTTTCGATTGTGAATTGAGTTGTTACATCTGTGCAATACATTTCAAAGCCCAAGATGAGTACTAGAGCAAAAGTGAGGTTCTGTTATAAAAATAGAGCACTAGTAATAACATTAATGTCATTTAAAATTAACCTCATTTAAAATCACTCATTTAGATATTTCCATAAAGGTCCTTTGTTATATTTTTTCCACAGGTTATCTTTATTGAGTGTATATTTATTTCCATCTATACTCAGAAGGAGAGGATTTGAAGCAGAAGTATGTAAGCACAAGTATAGCGGGAAAAGCTGTCCTTATTAAGCCTGCCCGTCAACAGCAGTCAACCTGAATTAATACAGATGCTTTTAGTGCAGATGGAGCTAGTGGTAAAGAACCCACCTGCAATGCAGGAGACGTAAGACACAAAGGTTCGATCCCTGGTTCAGGAAGATGCCCTGGAGGAGGGCACAGCAATCCACTCCAGTATTCTCGCCTGGAGAATCCCTAGGCCAGAGGAGCCTGGCAGGTCCATAGGGTCGCAGAAAGTCAGACACGACCAAAGCAACTTGGCACACTTTTAGTGCAAGTGGTACAAATCTAAATCAGAGTAGCTAAAGTAGAAAGGGGAATTTTTTGGCTCATGTAACTGGGAGGTCTTGTGTCACCACAGTTAAATGTAAGGACTCAAACTTGTTAGGGCTCCTCTTCCGTGTGTGCACTGCTTGCTTTTGAGCTGTACTCATCCTCTATTGCAGGGTGGCTTTTTCCATAGCCCAGTGGATGCTCTAGCTTCAGTAAACACCTTCCTTGCTCTGTGTGCCCTTCCAAGCTGAAAAACCATTGGAGAAGGCTCTGAGTGGCCCAGCTTACGTCACATATTCACTTGTGAACCAATGGTGTTGCCCAGGGGTTCGGGTATTCTGTACGACCGGGCCAGGGGGTTCTTTCATTGGCCGTTCACCAGAATTATGTGATCAGAGAGAAGGAATAACCCTTGTACAGCAGCAAATGTTTAGCAGAGTCCTCAAAGGGGCTTCTCGTGTATAGGCCATGAAAACAGTGTTTGAGAAGGGCGCATCTCTGACTTAGCAAACAGGCTGCTATGTAAATTATGGGACTCAAAAGGACTAATTCATAGCAAGTTTCCTCATTGCAGGATTTTTTCTAGGAAGGAAGCTAATGCACAGGAGATTCAACCCCAACTTGCCCAATCTTGTAGGTCCTATAGTGCATGAAATGACTGATTAAATAACTAGTTAATTCACTTTAAACAACCATTTGACCGTCACTGAAATGTCTGATCAAAAATTAAGGTGTTTGGATATTGGATAAGCTTCCCAGGTTGCGCTAGTGGTAAAGAGCCCACCTGCCAAAGCAGGAGGCATAAGAGTCGCAGGTTTGATCCCCGGGTCAGGAAGATCCCCTGGAGGAAGTCAGAGCAATGGACTCCAGTTTTGCCTACAGAATCCCAAGGACTTGGGAGCTTGGCGGGCTATGGTCCAAAGGGTCACAGAGTCAGACACAACTGAAGCAACTTAGCATGCACAATTCTCTAATATGGGATTAGAAATAATACAATAGTAACAGCTGATTGCTTTCCATTCCTAAAATGTGTTGGTTAATAATAAACAGCTACAGTGAGATATAAGAATCTATATGAGATATTTATATTAACAGGCTAATCATGCTTCCATTTGCAGAAAATCTACCTTTTAAAATGTCAACCAGAATGTGTTCTCTAGAATAAGATATCAGAATATTTTGGCAAACAAAAACAGGATATTGCTGCCTACCACTTTATTAAAGTGGTGAGTTCCCCATTTAAAACAAATCTTGCCCTCATAAAAATAAGACGGCAGTATAAGTACACACAGCTTTATATAAGAGGAAGATAGTCAGGTTCCCAGAATACGGACTAACATTATGATCCACTGAAGACTGGGTGGATCACAATAAACTGTGGAAAATTCTGAAAGAGATGGGAATACCAGACCACCTGACCTGCCTCTTGAGAAATCTGTATGCAGGTCAAGAAGCAACAGTTAAAATTGAACATGGAACAACAGACTGGTTCCAAATAGGAAAAGGAGTACATCAAGGCTGTATATTGTCACCCTGCTTATTTAAATTATATGCAGAGTACATCATGAGAAATGCTGGGCTGGAGGAAGCACAAGTTGGAATCAAGATTGCCAGGAGAAGTATCAATAACCTCAGATATGCAGATGACACCACCCTTATGGCAGAAAGTGAAGAAGAACTAAAGAGCCTCTTGATGAAAGTGAAAGAGGAGAGTAAAAAAGTTGGCTTAAAGCTCAACATTCAGAAAACTAAGATCATAGCATCCGGTTCCATCACTTCATGGCAAATAGATAGGGAAACAGTGGAAACAGTGTCAGACTTTATTTTTCTGGGCTCCAAAATCACTGCAGATGGTGATTGTAGCCATGAAATTAAAAGACACTTGCTCCTTGGAAGTAAAGTTATGACCAACCTAAACAGCATATTAAAAAGCAGAGACATTACTTTGTCAACAAAGGTCCGTCTAGTCAAGGCTATGGTTTTTCCAGTGGTCATGTGTGGATGTGAGAGTTGGATTATAAAGAAAGCTGAGCGTCGAAGAACTGATGCTTTTGAACTGTGGTGTTGGAGAAGACTCTTTTTAGAGTCCATTGGACTGCAAGGAGATCTAACCAGACCATCCTAAAGGAGATCAGTCCTGGGTGTTCATTGGAAGGACTGATGTTGAAGCTGAAACTCCAATACTTTGGCCACCTGATGCGGAAAGCTGACTCATTTGAAAAGATGTTGGGATGTTCCCTGATGTTGGGAAAGATTGAGGGCAGAAGAAGGGGACAACAGAGGATGAGATGGTTGGATGGCATCACCGACTCAATGGACACAGGTTTGGGTGGAGTCCGGGAGTTGATGATGGACAGGGAGGCCTGGCGTGCTGCGGTTCATGGGGTCACAAAGAGTCGGACACAACTGAGTGACTGAATTGAAGTGAACTGAAGAGTATTTTCTTAAGTGATATGTCTATGGCAGTGTAGTCAGCTAGAGATGATCTTGCCTCCAAGGGCTTATTTGGCAATGTCTGAAAATATTTTTCACAGTCAGGGCTGGGAGTTTGTGTTTCTGGAATCTAACAGATAAGGCCAGGATGCAGCTAAATGCTTTACAATGTACCGGACAGGCCCCCACAACAAAGAATTAACTAACCCAAAATGCCAATAGTACTGAGGTTAAGAAACACTGGTGTATAGCAATGTGCAGGCAAAAAGGCAATGCTTAAGACAAAATTTCTGTCACTGACAAATGTAGAATCTACTTAGGTGGGATAAGACAAAAAATAAAAATGATCTCATTCTATAATACATAAATGCTAATTATAAGACCTTTACTATGTGTGCCTGAATTGCATCAGGCTGTACAGAAGGAAAAGCCATTGTTGGGTTCTCTATCAGAGCAACCTTCGTGTTAGTAGCAAGGTAGATGTACATTCAATCTTGAAAAATTTGAATGGGCTAACAGGGATAATTTAGGTGGAGGGTAGGAGGGAGGCGGAAGTCTAGAGAGGAGAAAGGGTAGTATTTTTAAATAACCAGCTTGGCTACAGCAGGGTTTTTGTGGGAGGGTAACCTTAAGGAGAAGGCAATGGCACCCACTCCAGTACTCTTGCCTGGAAAATCCCATGGACGGAGGAGCCTGGTAGGCTGCAGTCCATGGGGTCACTAAGAGTCGGGCACGACTGAGCGACTTCACTTTCACTTTTCCCTTTCATGCATTGGAGAAGGAAATGGCAACCCACTCCAGTGTTCTTGCCTGGAGAATCCCAGGGATGGGGGAGCCTGGTGGGCTGCCGTCTATGGGGTCGCACAGAGTCGGACACGACTGAAGCGACTTAGCAGCAGCAACCTTAAGGAAACAATTATTTCACCTGGTGTGTGTGATCACGTGGTGGATGGAGCCCTGGCTTTGGGATGTCTCAGCTGGGTGTGTGAACTATAAAACTGCTATAGCCTTACCTTACGGTTGCCAAAATTAGGCCTGCCGCATGGTAGTGCTCAAACGATGGTCAGCTCCTAAAGCGAACACTGAGGAAGGCTGAACTGTACAGAAATACTGGAAGAATCATTGGACTTTAGTGTCTAGGGGAGGACAGGACAAAAATAATGCTTTAATCTGAATCTAGGTAGGTGGTATAAAAGTGGTCACTGTACTATTCTTTTGACTTTTCTGAATAGCTAACAGTTTTCTAAGCACAAGTCTCTACTTTTAAAGTTTATCTTTGGTTTCTGTTGCAAGAATTTAGGCTCAATTGTAAACAGGTCCCCTGTTTGTTTGCTCTTCACTATATCCTCAGGACAGAGGAGTCTGCGGGGTACCATCCATGGGGGTAGAGTTGGCTATGACCTAGAGACCAAACAAAAACAAATATCCTCAGAATAGTACCTGGCACACCGTAGATGCTCAGTAAACTATTTTCCAAGTCCAGCCACAAAGTTAAAAGGGCCAGGACTACAGTGCTGGCAGTTTGGGTGGGATACTGGCAAAGATTTCCAAAAGCGATATTGATAAAATTTTGGTGATTTGAGGGTAGGAGAACAGCTTTGAAAATGTAAAGGTGATGGGAGATGGGTGGAATCATTTGCAGTTAAGTTAAAAAGATATAGATCTGAGGAAAAATGAATTGTACTTTGGATCCATGACATTATGGGATGTAGGCCAGTGATGTGCAGAACTGAAACTTAACAAAAATTTTAGAGTACTTGATCTAGAGGGGATTGCTGAGGCTAGCAAAGTAGATGTAAGGTTTCTTAAGAAGGATGAAGGGCCTATTCTCCCAACATTATTGAGAGCAAAAACTGAAACAATGATCTTTTTTGTACAGTAAGTAGTGTCTTTCCAAAATTAAGTAACAGATTGTTATTGAGGGACTACAGTGGAATCACAAACCAGATACTCAAAAGCTTTGTTTGGACTTTCAAAACTCTGGGCTATTTTAAATTTACATGAGGTCATCATCAACATTTAACAGTCAAAAGCTACATACAAAATTCTTATTCTCTTCAAAACCAGGGAGATGTGTCAATCTTTGGTCTTTTCCATTGGCACACTGGAGCTAAGCACCTGCTGTGCCTTTAAATGACTGGTTTCCCACATTTGATTGTGACCCACCTGGCCCCTGTAGGTACTTGATTTTGCAGTTCCTGGTCAACTGCTACTACGTCAGCTTTAGTGACAATAACAATGCAAACAGTAACAATGAGCACTTAGTTCCAAGTCCTATTCTAAGTATGCCACAGAGATCATTCACTGTTTGAGGGAGTTACTCTTACGAATCCATTTTACAGATGAGAAAACTGAGACACAGAGGTTAAAGGATTTGTCTGAAAGTCAACAACCAGCAAGTAGCTAAGGTGAATTAAAAGTCAGATTTAAATTCGCCAAAGAGGACTTAATTTAAATGGTAATAAATTAC